>NW_024609882.1:32219051-33419051 GCF_016920785.2 Ixodes scapularis
TGGATAACGTAATATGGGACATCCTATACCAGCGAAAAGGCGATACCGGCATGTTGGAGCCATATGGCTCCAACATGGTGGTTTCGCCTTTTCACTGTTGTACACGGCAATTTAGTTTTAAGCTTTACATATATGTTTAGAAAGGTCGTGAAAGCTAAATTAATGCGATTTGTGCAGGCGAGTTATAT
Organism: Ixodes scapularis; assembly: GCF_016920785.2. Taxonomy (NCBI): domain Eukaryota; kingdom Metazoa; phylum Arthropoda; class Arachnida; order Ixodida; family Ixodidae; genus Ixodes; species Ixodes scapularis. The sequence goes on from NW_024609882.1 coordinate 32,219,240, forward strand.
GGCCAGGCGTACGTAGTATAGGGACCTAGTCGTAACGATCAGTCAGATAATTAAATACAATTTGTTAATTAACTTTTTAATTAGTGAAAATGAAACTATGGTTTCTATTGGAAACTTGCTGAGTCACTGAAAACCACAAAATCAACTCTTTTTAGAAGGATATAATGCAGGGGTAGCATTTTACGCATTCTGTAAAAATGCTTTATTTGGACGAGTTTCTAGGTTTCAGTTTCTTATCAGAGCTCATCTTTGCGCCCACGGTCCTGTTCCCCAGGGGCTTAGACGCGCAACACACGTGCGCCTTGCTTCCCTCCATCCTACGAGGGAGGCGAGGGGGCGGCTTCGCACTGCGGCCACCGGGCAGCAGGACCGTAGGTGCAAAGATGCGCTCTGGTAGGAAACCAAGTCTGGAAACGCGTCCAAATTGACCATTTTTTTAGAACACCATAAAATGCTGCTCTTGTCTTATATCTTCACAAAGAAAATTGATTTAGTGTGTTTTGATGATGCTTAGAAGTTTCTAATTGGAACCATGGGTCTATTTCACTGATTAAAAATTTCAGGAACATACTATACTTAGAGAGAGGCTGAAGCGGTTTTGTATTTGAGAAAACACTTTTAAATCTTCTTCATTTGACCTCCAGAATCTCAAATATCAAAATTATTTGCCAATTTAATTAATCGAGGCTGCATAGAGTCATTTTTAAAGCGCTTTGAAAGCACTTCCCTAGAGAGCGACGTCACAAGAGCAGCTTTCAAAATCTTTGTTCACGCATCTTCAGCGCCTATGAAAGCTATGCACGCACATGCTATTTTTTAAAGGGGCAGAAAAATGTGTCACGACTGGTGCCAATGCGGGAGAATATACCTAGAAAACTTGCGACTGGACGCGCGGCCCTTAAGCGACACACACTTGGCGGCTGAAAGGTCTTCTTACGATGTCACTATTGGTAGGATGTTTTTTTTGTGTTTTCTCACGTTTAGTTATATCTTTGTGGAAAACGAACGGGATATTCAGATTCGCGGGATAAAACCACGCGAGAATGAACCTCCATCTAGTTTTCTGAAAGAAGTCTGGCACATCTCTGTAATAAGCCGACTGATCATTACAAATTAGCCTTTTATACCATGCCGCCCTGGCCATATAACTCACATGTACAGACTGCGTAAATGTAGCTTTTACAGCTTTTTTTTTAAAAATCTGTAAAATATACAAAAAAAAACACTCTGTAGAATCTCCCCCAATACAATATGATTGTATGCTTCCTTTCTCGCTTGCATTGTTCAAGAAAGACTTGTGGATATCCAGCGTTTCATTGGAATGCCGGATGTCAATGAGTCTCTACATCAGTGAGTGGTTTCAAACAATTATGATGTTTGCACACCAGTAAGCTCTTATCTGAGGCTCACCAGGAGCACTAAGAGCAGAGGCAAAATGTCGTGACCTGGTAAATTTGGTTGCAGGTATTTATTTTTAGAAGAACTGCATGCAGCAAAGCTTAACTTTGCTCAAAAGAAGATAATTAAAAATTCAATACTGAACAATGGTGTCCCTTGAGCTGTCAGACCAAACTCCCACTCTTGTCACTCAGGAGTTCCTAACTTGTGCGTAGAGGATCAGCACAACCCAGATTTGTGCTGCAAGCGCACCTGCAATATAAAAGTTGAAAAAACATGAGATGAAATATGAGACGTTTACAATTCTCTGTAATGAGAAAATACAGTACAGCTCTCGAAGAGGAAGATGGGAGGGTATGCCCCTCCTTCCCCTCCCCTCCTCCTCTTCTGCTCCCTCCGATTTAGGGGGAAATTTCCCCACTAAATTTAGCGGGTTAAGTTTCCCAATAAATTTAGCGCGGAAATTGATGTCACACAACCTCAACACAAATGCAGTTTTTCCGCTAAAAGTAGCGGGGAAAATGACGTCGCATGACCGTGTCACGTCATCCATAAAAACATTCAGTTTCTCAGCTAGACTTAGCGGAAATATTAACGTCACATCACCACAACATTAATTCAATTTCCTGCCAAGTTTAGTTAAACGGTTACGCCGACAACGACGCCGCGAAACGCGGAAACGGGTGCTAACAGCTGCGCTAAAAACTAAATGCATCAGGTGAAATAAAGTGAACATTAGATATACTGTAAGAAAAAGAAGAGAATCTAAGATACCGTTCTCAGATCCTTCCTTTTGTCCGTTCTCAAATGTTTTGATATCAAGAAATGTTTATCTCTTTATTCATACCCAGAGAACCCGTCCCAGTTTCAGCATGAATGCAATAAATCAATGCAGACTAGACCTAGTAAACTATAATGCACATAAAAATGAATGTTTGCCACATAGTCATGTATCAGTCAGTGGCTCAGATCTCAAAATACATTTGTATTGAGGAACATTCCTGAATAAAACTTCTGGGCTTCGAATTCAACAGTTTGTACTTCCATAAGGAACACTGTATGGCACTGATTTTTTTTGTTTTTTGTGACACATCAGAAACAGCACAACACTGTCATCCTTGCATACCTAACAAGAATTTGTATTTTTTTTTTTTTTAGCATGGCATGTGCTATTCTAATGCCCATACAGCCTCCTTTAACAAAATTTCCTTTGTATAGCTTTTTATTGGTTCTTATTTAGCTCGCACGACAGATTCGGTACCTTGAATTCTCACTCGGCATCAACAGTTTTATATATTAATGTAATAGCGAAAGACAAGATGTATGGACTTGAGTACGGTTCAACAAGCACAGATGTTGAGAAAAGTACTGAGGAAAACTCAAATGTCAAAATAAAAATAAGCTGGAATGTGGATACAATTATGGACATGGTCATGAATACAGTTAGCAGATTCAATATAAAAAAATATGTGTTAGACGCACGCTCAAAGAAACCTGTTGCATCATTATTCATTCAAATTACTTTGCAGAACCCAGCGCTGCAGTCTCAGGTGGAAGTTCGCTGGATGAGTCTACTGAAAATGAGTGTAGACGGAAAAAGCAGTTTGATCTGCGATAATGAGCATTACATAAGTGACATGTCATTATTACTGTTACAGTGCCGAATGTTCCAAACTGTCAGTCGCATCATTCTGTGAATTCCCTCCGTACATTACAGGGTTTGGCTCTTTCGAATGCTTTGCGAGAAAAATGATGAACTGGAAATATCTAGAGTAGTTCTAGAAAAACTATTTCCAGAATCTTATCTCAGCATCGCAAAGAATATAAAAAGTTTCTAAAGACAAGGTTAGTGCAGGAGTTGAATAAACTAAATACTTTGTTTTTCGAAACCATCTTGCCGTAGTAAACGTATGAAGTTCCCCTAGGTAGAGCTAGTCATTACGGATGATTGTGCCCATTGCATACCATAAAAATTTAATTTGCGACCTACAATATTTACAAACTCAATTAACTCTGAATAAGTGGACCACTTGGCATTAAAGATTGGCCTCACCATGACTGTCTGCCAACATCTACATAATAATTTTCATGAACCTATGTATTTCAAGAAAATATTTGGTGCGAGCTGCTTAAAACACAATAGCACTTTTTAACGAGTGCTGATTGTTGGGCAAGTTGGTACGGTACGTTAGAAAACATAAATGCGCTTTGAAGACGGGGACATAGGAAGGACAGACACCACAGAGTGCTAACTTTCAACTGATTTAATTCAAGAACCTCAGCGTAAAAACACACTGCGTCACCGCACCACATCTCAACCAATCCGTGGCCCTGCCACGGACCGCAAGTACGCCAACTCCTTATCCGCCAAGTCAATTGACGCCACACTGACACAACACGTGCCAGAACTATTTATAGCATCAGCCTCCATAATCTCTCTAACAGTCATATCTTTGTGCCTAGCAAGAACAGTAGACAAAGCAAATAATGGTTTGCACTCGCAGTGATGATCTGTCGTGTCACTGTCATGACTGAGGGTGCAAACAATTATTTGCTTCGTCTACTGTTCTTGAGAGGCACAAAGATAGGACTGTTAGCGAGATTATGGAGGCTGACACTATAAATAGTTCCGGCACAAGTTGTGTCAGTATGGCGTCAATTGACTTGGCGGATAAGGAGTTGGCATACTTGCGGTCCGTGGCAGAACGGATTGGTTGAGATGTGGTGCGGTGACAAAGTTCGTTTCTACGCTGAGGTTCTTGAATTAAATCAGTTGAATGTTAGCGCTCTGTTGTGTCTGTCCTTCCTATGTCCCCATCTTCCAAGCGCAATCATGTTTTCTATCACACTTTTTAACACTAATAGAAAGCCTGTAGTGGGCCACAACTTAAGCAGTTTTCACTTCATTATGAAGAGCAATTACCTATATGTGAACCATGAATATAGGCCTGCACTGAATTTTTTTCTTAAGCTGAACGTGCAAGTTCCTGTTTTTTTATATTTCACATGTCCCGACTGCTGGGTGTGGTAGGGACATAAGATTGATGACACCAACGAAACACAATGATTATTTTAAGAATTTGTTTGGGTAAAGCACGAACAAGGCGATCTGCGGGAAGTTATTTCTGTGACACCGTCGAACCTACATCCGCGGGCTTTAAGTTCACATGTTAATCATGTCTGCAGACTCCTTTTTGTAATTGGAACTCCATCCAACCCAATATTTGAATATGTTTTTTTGCATTTTAGGCTTAGTAGTGCTTTTGCTGTTCTAGTAATAGGTAAGAAAAATGCTTATTTCAAGTGGCATACCTAACACCTGGTGGCACGAGGACTCCCCTGTCGTGACGCTGATCGAAAGTCATAGGCAGGGAGATACTGCGATGCTCTTGTTGCTGGGATTATCTCCCCCATGGTCCTGGCCAGACCACAGAAAAAGATTGAGTCCAAGCTTGTGGCCACTAGGATCTCCAGATCTTGAGGCACCCAAGTAGCTGAAAATAAAAACAAATCACAATCAAGTACTTGGCAGAGCTACATTAGAATGGCTAGCATATTCTTTCGTGATCAGCACATAGATCCTCTTATTTTAGTCACAGTCACCCCCCAGGACAAGGCCACGTAGGCGTTAAAATGATGGGCACCGAATTAAGGCGAATGATCAAATGCATTCATTTAACCCTCTTTCGCCCCAACCTGAGAGACTTCTGTCAAATATTCACATTCAACTGTAAAGACTACAAATAAAACTACTACTGCAATGCAGAGCCGTATAGTCTGTTCTCAAATGTTTTGATTTTAAGAAATGTTTATATCCTTATTCATACCCAGAGAACCCCTCCCAGTTTCAGCATGAATGCAATAAATCAATGCAGACTTGACCTTGTAAACTATAATGCACATGAAAATGGATGTTCGCCACATAGTCATGTATGAGCCAGTGGCTCAGATCTCTAAATACATTTGTATTGAGGAACATTCTTGAATATAACTTCTGGGCTTTGAATTCGACAGTTTGTACTTCCATAAGGAACACTGTATGGCACTGATTTTTTTTGTGACACATCAGAAACAGCACAGCAGTGTCATCCTTGCATACCTAACAAGAATTTGTATTTTTTTTTTTTTAGCATGGCATGTGCTATTTTAATGCTTATACAGCCTCCTTTAACAAAATTTCCTTTGTAGAGCTTTCTATTGGTTCTTATTTAACTCGCACAACAGATTCGGTACCTTGAATTCTCACTCGGCATCAACAGTTTTATATATTAATGTAATAGGAAAAGACAAGATGTATGGTCTTGAGTACGGCTCAAGAAGCACAGATGTTGAGAAAAGTACTGAAGAAAACTCAAACGTCAAAATAAAAATAAGCTGGAATGTGGATACATTTAAGGACACGGTCATAAATACAGTAGCAGATTCAATGTGAAGAATATGTGTTAGACGCACACTCAAAGAAACCTGTTGCATCTATATTCATTCAAATTACTTCGCAGAACCCAGCGCTGCAGTCTCGGGTGCGAGTTCGCTGAATGAGTCCACTGAAAATGAGTGCAGACGGAAAAAGCAGTTTGATCTGCGAAAATGAGCATTACATAGGCAAATGACATGGCATTATTACTGTTACAGTGCCGAATGTTTCAAACTGCCAGTCGCATCATTCTGGAACTCCATCCGTATATTGTAGGGTTTGGCTCTCTCGAATGCTTTGCGAGAAAAATTATCAACTGGAAATGTCTAGCGTAGTTCTAGAAAAACTACTTCCAGAATCCTAACTCAGCATCGTAAAGAATATAAAAAGTTTCTAGAGATAAGGTTAGTGCAGGAGTTGAATAAACTAAATACTTAGTTTTGCGAAACCATCTTGCCGTAGTAAACGTATAAAGTTCCCCTAGGTAGAGCTAGTCATTACGTATGATTGTGCCCATTGCATACCATAAAAATTTAATTTGCGACCTACAATATTTACAGACTCAACCAACTCTGAATAAGTGGAACACTTGGCACTAAAGATTGGTCTCACCATGACTGTCTGCAAACATCCACATAATAATTTCCATAAACCTATGCATTTCTAGAAAATATTTGGAGCGAGCTGTTTAAACTGCCATAACACTTTTTAACACTAATAGAAAGCCTGTAGTGGGCCACAACTTCAGCAGTTTTTACTTCATTATGAAGGGCAGTAACAAATATGTGAACCTTAAAACTAGGCCTGCACTGAATTGCTTTCTTAAGTTGAACGTGCTATGCTCGGTTCAATATATTATCTTTGCAGAGCTGACAATGTGCAAGTTCCCATTTTTTTATATTTCAAATCTCCCGACTGCTGGGTGGGGTAGGTACATAAGATTGATGACACCAACGTAACACAATGATTATTTTAAGAATTTGTTTGGGTATAGCACTAGCGAAGCCATCTGCGGGAAGTTATTTCTGTGACTCCGTCGAACCTACATCCGTGGGCTTTAAGTTCACATGTGAATCATGTCTGCAGATGCCTTTTTGTAATTGGAACTCCATCCAACCCGAGATTTGAATGTTTTTTGCATTTTAGGCTTAGCAGTGCTTTTGCTGTTTCACTTCAAGAATAGGTAAGAATGCTTATTTCGAGTAGCATACCTAACACTTGGTGGCATGAGCACGCCCTTGTCGTGATGCTAATCGAAAGTCACAGGCAGGGAGATACTGTGATGCTCTTGTTGCTGGGATTACCTCCCCCATGGTCCTGGCCGGACCACAGAAGAAGATTGAGTCCAAGCTTGTGGCCACTAGGATCCCCAGATCTTGAGGCAACCAAGTAGCTGGAAATAAAAACAAATCACAATCAAGTACTTGGCAGAGCTACATTAGAATGGCTAGCATATTCTTTCGTGATCAGCACATAGATCCTTTTGCTTTTATACTTTGTACTTGTACCTATTAAAAAACTGCTCCTTCACAGCCACAGTCATAGACACACCCCAGGACAAGGCCACACAGGCCTTGAAATGATGGGTACTGAATTAAGGCGAATGATCAAATGCATTCATTTAACCCTCTTTCACCCTGACCTGGGAGATTTCTGTCAAATATTCACATTTAACTCTAAAGACTATAAAAAAAACTACTATTGCAATGCAGAGCCGTATAGTGGGAGAGTTTAGCCAGTGGGTGTGGTGACAAAGGTGGCGGAAAGGAGGAAAGGGAGGAGAGCGCCGAAGGAGGGAGAGAGAAGGCAGCAAAAAGGAGACAACCACTATTTTGACGCAACGCTGTTGGCGCGGAGCACTGTTGAGGCTATGTGTCGTCTGCTACTGGCTTAATTCATTTTTGCCTTTATAAAACTTTGCATTTAAACATGGAGAAACTTCTTTCTTTAGGTTTTTAAGCCACCGAGGAATAACACTATATTATTTTATTGCCAGAGCCTGCCAAATAAAAGCAAAGGGCAGGTGTCTGGATAGAAAGAGTTTAGTTGGCGCACCAAGAGGCTAACCAATAAAAATGGGTACCACTCTGCGCAAAATGCCTAAAAAGCGTGCATCTCAACTTGACACTAACAGCGGCATACACTATCTATTTTACTGACTAAAGGGTACTAGATCATTATTTCCAGCTAACTAGTCAAACTAGATATTCTTGCCGACTTGCTTTTTAGGAAAATTTTTAAATTTACAAGAACTATTAAGACAACAGCTAAAAAAAAGCAATGGCAAAACCAACAATCGAATTCGCCTGCTCTCCAGTAGCACGACATCTATAGAAGGCAGACCTGCAGAATGAGCAAGCAGTCTAAAAAAGAGTATGTCCCATGTATAATTTGTTTCCATGCTGCAAAGCAAGTGCTGGAAAGAGGTTTCACGACATTAACAAAATTTCTTGCAATCAGTTGAGAACAAGTTAGAGCAGCGAACTTGTCCTTGCCCTTGGCATAACGTCTTAGTGTTGCCCATGGAAACTCAAATAAATTTGTAAATAAAAACAAAAAAAACTAACCTTTATAAAAAAAATCTAGCTTTCGCAAAGAAAAGTTATCTTGAACATAATATGCGGGATACGGTTGTACAGCATCCATTTCTGTGCTGAACCAATTTTGAGGCAAATCTGCGACAATGAAAAGAAAACGCCCGAGTACATTAGGGAAAGACAGAAAGGATGCATACCTACAAGAAAAAAAATTTAGAACGACCACGGGCAGGAACCTCTGGTGAGGCTCTCGGAGTGACTCCCTGCAATGGGCCTGCGCAGACCAGAGAACAAGATCGGTCAGAGCTTGCAGCCATAAGGTGCTTCATACCATGAAGTTCCAGAAGTAGCTGCAATTGGAAGCAAAGTGCATTTCATTTCTCTGCAGAATGGAGAGTTTAATAGCTAGTATGCATTCATAATGTGATACAGTCACGAATGCAGATTTTTCAATGCAGCACTATATCACCAAATTGTTAACCGTGCCGGGCAACACTAAAAACCGAGAGCATTATTCCAAACTATCTCAGTTTAAAGTTAACCACGGCAGAAGCTGCAAGCCATGTGACCTTCAAGTTGGACGCCATGGTACGTCGAGCTTATAATCATGTGTCACACTGTTTTTGCTGCAATGGCTTGTAGTGTAAAAAGTGGTCCAGCTTAAAGAGATGCAAAGTATAGACGTTTGTGAGTGGGGCCCTGACCTAGTCTTGAGCTACATTGCGAGGAAGGACGTTTCAACCGGGATGTTTGCTGCCTGTATCCACACAACCAGCTTGTGGACAGCGATTGCTCGAGCCGAGTACATGTCCTCGACAGTGCCATTATTTGACAAGCAGTTTTATGAATGTTAAACATGACTGACTTACAGAGAGACTGCATCTCAACGACTAATGACTTGGGATACCTAACTGAATACTGATATATTAACTGAATGCAAAACAAATTACCTGGCAGGCATTAAATTTATCAACAAGGTGGGTCGACTCCGCATTAAGTTGGAGTCGATGCGTCAGGCACGTAGCCAGAATTTTGTTTCAGGGGGGCCCACTCATAACAAAATGCTGTATGAGGGGGAGGGGGGAGAGGAGGACCCATGCAAAATGGAAGATATCGGGGGGGGGGGGGGGGGGCCGGGCCTCATAAGCCTCCCCCTGGCTACGTGCCTGCGATACGTAATAGGACAATACAAAGATATGCCTTACAATTCCTCTTGCACCCCCAAAATGATGTGTTTTTGAAGGTAAGATACACAATGTTCTTGATTCAGAAAGTGCCTCAGCTGTACAAATGCATATGCAGTAAGGGCACTCGCCAAGCCTATTCTCCTCAGCTCTGTGCAGGTTAAGCTAAGTTAGAGTATAGAGGTACACGCTCACTGACAGCATGAGGAAGGCAGGGAGAAGTCTCCGTTGTTCCACCACCAGCCCGTCTGCTACCTTCGATGACGTTTCAGCGCCTCATGAGCCTGGAGCGAGCACATCTGTCCAAAGTGGGGTAAAAAGCACAAGCACGTGCTGGAGGACGCCCAGCCATTCTCTTTTTGTCATCGGCTATTCTACATATTTTAGTATGACATATTTTTAAGTGAGAAAAAGTATTGCAAATATGCAGTCCAACTTTGACCATAATACAGAAGTCTGATAAAGATAACAGTTGCCATTCACCATTTTCCAAATAAGTGGTCCCATGTATTGGAACATCTACACATGTGGTGCGTGAGTGGGTTCAGGACTGAGACGTTAGAAAACGAAGCGCTCACAAGGCTTGTCTGGCCCTTCCAACCATGCGGGTACATTCATCGCAAATCCCCGATTTTTAGACAAAATGATTTAGAATGAGCAAATCTTGTCTACGCCCGAGGTAGAACATTGAATTGTGATTCCCCCATATTGTGCCAACCATCCTTCAACCTGCGGTACCACCTGCAAATGAACTATGTTGCGCTGCGGCACGCGTCCATGCTGCCTACTTCAGGGAAAACCACTGCTCGTGTTGAAGACGACATCCCACAGTGTACAGGCAACAATGTTTAACGAACTAAAACAAAATTGATATCATTCAATAGACACAGATAGGCTCACAAAGTGTCGACACCATGATTGTTGTTGTTGGTTTTACTCTTGCATACAAACAAAAGTGACTTCCTCTTTCCTCCGATGTACAGTAAAACCCCCTTATCTTCATGGCCCCTATTTCTTCTCGAATCGGTCACAGAGCACATAATCGCAGCCACTGAATTCTGCAAAATTAAAGGCCGCGAAAATTAAAGGTTCGCCAACATTAAAGAGTTTACTGTTCTTCCGTGTGTCACATGATGTTAACATTTCAAGGAGGCTGAAGGTATTGGTTTAAGAAAAAATTGACCTATAAAAAAAATGCCCTTCTCCAGGTTAGGCACGCGAGGTTCTTTTGCACTACCTATAAGGCGGCAAGTTTGTTTCGGCAGAGCTTTTGGTTAAACGGAGTCACAAAAGTAGCTATACTTGGAGTCAACTATTTTGTGCTGCATTATAAAGCTAGAGTAAATTCCACTGTGCTTCTGCACAGCACTGCTTGTTGCGAGAGCATATGTGGTTTAGTGTTGCATCCCATTTGCATGATCTAGAGAAACTAGCACTAGCAGAGTTGGAGCACTCAAAAAAAAAAAAAAACACACAGCCGACTGTGGAAACATTGAGAGATGCACACATGCGAACTGTGCATTTCTTAAAAGTGGATTCCAGCAAAGGTAAAGACAATATGTATACTTACGGCGGCCATACTTGGCTTTCCCAAGCATGACCACTTTTCCCTCGGTAGCACCATCCAGTAAGCAACAGCAACACGCCCATGAGACGCCGCCGACTCATGGATTGAATGACGACCCGCCTGAGGTCTTGGAAGGAGATCCGGAACACTGCTTTAGGCCAGATGTGGTATCTGGAGGGGGCAGGGACTAAAAGTAAAAATTAACAAATTTATCTGAAGCGCTACATTCCTATAGCATAAACTCTAGGATAGCAGTATCATTTTTTTTTTTTTGAGGTCAGTGATGCATTTTAATTAAACACAAATGGTTGGTTTATATGATGAACCAGCAGCCCCTATTTTCCTTAAGTGTAACGGAGTGTCTAACGTTACGTCCGACGGAACCCGAAATAAAAATTAAAGTTACGCCCAACGTAACTGTCAAGCATTCGAGTTGCGTCCGACGTAAACCAAAATAAAAATTAAAGTTACCGTATTTACTCGAAAATAGGTCGAACCCTATTTACTGGGTCCATAGAGAATAAAAAAAAAGTAATTCAAATATAGGTCGACTTTTTTTTTATTTTTAAGAACAGGGGAAATTTTGGGCAAAAGAAAGAAACAAACCTTTATTTACATCACTCTCAGCTAAATCACGGGGCGATGCCAAAAACTTCATCACCGTCAGAACTTCTGGACATGTCATCGTCGTCCGAAGCTTCTTCAGCTGGGTAGACATCCTCGCGTATTCGCAGCAATACTTCACTGACACCGTTGTAAAATGACGACAGGAAACGAAAGAAGGTGCGAAGCGACGGAAGACAAACTACAAAGACGCAAGCAAAGCCGCCGTGTCGCCATGAGCAACACGCGAGCCGAGCCGCCTCAAGCAACTAACAAAAGTAACTTCTTTTTTTTTTTTTTTTTTTTTTTGTGTGTGTGCGCGTTTGCAAGGATGGAGGGTAAAGTGCGTGGCGCATCGCGTTCCTCTCCTTCCCCGTTGCCCAGCAAGGGGAACGCTAGAGGCGCGATGTCGACATCCGACGCCCGAGGAGCGGCACGGGCCACCGCGGGCGGCGAGCCATTTCGGTTACCAAAAGCTTTTTGAAACAAGAAGCGGCGCGGCTCTACGGCAACGCCGGCTCGGTGACTCGATAGCTTCATGCCTCCGGTAGGGTCGCAAAATTTGGTCGCGAATACAGGTGTCGAAATTCTTAAGTCACAATTTCCGAAAAAAAAAAGAAAAAAAAAAGGTCGACTTATATTCGAATAAACACGGCCGCGCGACGACACACACATTATGAAAGCGATTGGTGCGAGCGACCAAGGCGATGAGCGACGTTTTCTAGAAGCCCAAGAACCGAACGGCGCAAGCAGCGGGAGTGAGAAATCTTCGTCGCTCGGCGCCGGCACTCGTAGCTTCTCGCCGTCGCTCGTCTCGTTGATCGCTATATTGCTTACATGCCGTTCAGAAAGGCGCTCTAAGTGCTTAACATTGCATTGGGACCAGCCTCGCATCCAACCGTAACCAGTCTTGACTTTCTTTAAAGCCGCACAGGTAGAAGTTAACATCGTACATACATCGTTTTCAAGCATGGCTCCTCGTTCGTTGCTCGATTTACTCCTCGTTCATTGCTCGATTTACATTTGCGGTAAATGACAAACCGCAATGAAGCACAATTATTCTAGTTCAAAATTGTCACGAACACTTGGCACGCATGCTTACACAGTAGCGCACCAAACGTAATTTAAAAGTAGAACGAAAACGGGACGAGATTCGCTTACCGTTTCACGGAGACAGACGCCTTCGGATCCCAGGCCTAAAGAACTCGGAAGTCGCCGGCGGTCCGGAGATCGGACGAGGCGAGCCGACCGCGCTGACCCAGGCCGACCACACCTGGTTGAACTATGAGAGGCGCCGTCGAGTTTAGAACCAGAGACGCAGTAGAAACGGACCGCAAAACATCTGTGTCCCGTAACCGTAAACGAGCCAACGAACCACGTTGCTCTATCTTCGCCATTGTTCGCCATCTCCGCGACGACCGGAAGTGGAAGCCGCGAACTTAGAAAAGCCGCGGCAGCGGAAGCACCGAAGCCACTGGGCGGAAGCCTTAAGTTTCGGTTTCGGTTTCGGTTTTCTCCAACGCCGGCTACGGTCGCTACGGTTGCGGGCTGGTGAGTTTGTGGCTGGTTGCGAGGACGCGAGGGGCCACGAAAAGACGCCGAGTTTGCCGAGTACGAGCAACGGGCCGTTTGCCGCTGTCGACCGGCGATGCGGTATCCGCGGCTTGGTGTTACGATCGGTTTCTTGCCGTGCACGTTAACTCAAAGCTCGAAGTTCCGCAGTTCCGTTCCGGCACCAGCCGCACCACGTTTTCCGGTGCATCGCACGTGGAGTCCTTTCGACGCATTCAGTGAAAGTAAAGATCGTGTCCGCTGTCTTCGGTGCTGTGGAAGAAGTTGCGAGACGGAAGAAGCATCAAAACCAAGGCGTTTAGGACTCCAGGCCGGGCCGCCGGTTCACTCTGAACGAGAGGCGATGTGTGTGCCCACGCTTTGAGGAAGCCTCCGCGTTTCGCCGCGCCAGACCTCGCCGATCGCGACAGGACCAACCGGACCCCGAGTCCGAGAGGCTCTTGCGCAGCCAGGAACGGCACCGAAGTAGGAGCTGCTCGTTCTGCGCTACCATGCAGTGCTCTACAGTGCTCGGAGCTCTCGGGTGTCATTCGTGCTTGCACTGAAGCCATTGTGACCCCTTCGGACGCGCAAGTCGTACTTCGCAAAGGTTTGGACGGGGCCGCCCTCACCGAGCAGCTCCGCTATATTCCGCTTACTTATGATCGCAACAAAAGCTTGCGTTTGTTCTCGGGAAAAAAAATTGCGGGACCGCTCTCCGCGCCGCTGACGAGGTTGGCCGCCGCCATGTTCTCAGCTGTTCACTCGCTCCTGCAGCGAGCGCCTTGCGATTATCCTTCCCGTTCCAAAATGCGATGCGCTTTGCGCATTATGCCGTTTACATGATCATATATTGAATGCGGCAACTGGATTCAATGCGACTAAGTCGCATTCATGTAAACGCGGCTTATGTTCTTTTTCGACATACATGGTGTATGTACGATACCGGTGGTGAACGATGGACGTTTTTGGCGGAAGATGGCGGTCGTCTTTCTGCATGTATGATTTAGTTATACCGGTGGTCCTGTGGCGTAAGCGTTTTGTTGGAAAGAAGGCGGTCGCCTACGTCATCGGACGCAAAATCATACCAGCCACACGGAATCATATCGGCAAGCAAACTGGCTGCCAGTATAGACAGACCCGGAGCCATAGCGGTGCCGGTATCTCCAGTTATGCAGAACGCCAAACCAAACTAGCTGCATACATAATACCAAGAAATTATGGTGGTGTCATACCAGAATTGTAAAAGCGGCAGGTTTGTTTCTTGTACGTTTTTCCAATAGGGTACTGCAAGGACCCCAGCATGTGGTCGATATAGTTCACCTGGTTGGGGCTGCAAAGGCCTTGAGGCAACAAGGAAGAAGTACCTAGAGGACGGGGTGGACATCCATGGAAGACTGAATCTTTCCCCCAGGCCCTAGAGAGAAACAATATTAAATTCTACGCACGCTTCTGAATTATATCCACGAAGCTGATATAGAAGTGCACATATAATTCCCTTCCCCTTAACCGCGAGTCGAGGCCATGATGCTATTGACTCATTCCCCTCCCCTTCCCCTTTAAGCGGTTCAAATAAACGCTTTATACTACTACTACTACCTTGTACTGTGGCGTACCAACTTGTTTTTGAATGAGGGGGGAGGGGGGGCAACCCCCCCCCCCCCCTTGGTGGTCGCATATTTTTACTATTTTACTAGTGATGGTCCGAACTTTTGCCGAATCAAAAATTCGGCGCCGAATCTTGGGGTTCGGTGGAGCCGAAATTTTGCCGAACTTTTCTAAAGATTCGGCAACGATTCGGCAAAAATACTGTTACCGACTTAACGTTGATATTTAGTTTTTTCTCACTGAAAAAAGATTTAGGAGTTTTTTTGTTAACAATTAAAAACAACATGTAGGGCCTATTGACGCAGTTATTACTAAATAAGGTGATATTCTGCAAGATAATTGTAACGCTGTCGGTTTTGTGTGTTTACTTTTGCGATTTTAGTGTCTGCTTCCAGAAAGTGGCGTGACAACGAGGTTGAGTAGTAACCGGCGCAGTCATGAATCACGCTACGAGGGTTTTGATTTTGAGAATTCATCAGCGCACGCCTGCAAGTGTGCTTACATTTTTAAAATAAATGCAATCACTACGTTCTTACTTTCGCAGGGTGCATGTCGCCGTTTCGTGCGCGAAAACGCATGCAGCGGTTGCTGAGCCTTTACCAGAAGAGATAATAATATTGTAAATATGCATGTTTTTCGATTTGAGTCACTTGATGTCAGCTTTGCAAGAAAGTGTGGGTTCCATATTCGCTACGTGCCATTTTTAACCTTTAAAATTCCAGTCTCTGGGGTTAGGACCAGAGTGTCGAACCGATATTTTTATCGGTTCGGTTCGGGTTCGGGTTCACGGCTTTCGGTTCAGTTCCGGTTCAGTTCCGGAGCGCAAAAAATAACGGTTCAAACCGGTTCGAACCGGTTCTAACCGGTTTGAACCGCTAAATTGAGAATATATTTTCCGCGTTGTTCTGTCAATAGGCACTATTTAAGCCGTGAAACTAACTGCTGTAAACGACCTGATTTTTGCAAGGATCTATTTTTGAGAATTTCACTAATCGCCTACAATTCGCGAAAAATGGGTCCCGCGAACAATTTCGGTAAAATGTAAACACATCAAAATTTATATTGAGATTCCACCGCGTCGAGAAAATTACAACCCGCGAATTATTCCAAAACTTCAGCTTTGACCTAAATCGCGAAATATTGAGCCCACGAAAAAATAAGTCGTTTACAGTATATAGTTTTCGTTTCTTTATCGTTTGTTCAATCCAGTTTTATTTTCAGGTACCAAAATTATAAAATTCTGTTATTTATTCCTACACAACAAGAAAAGAAAATCTAGATTAACATACAAAACGTCGTGTTTATACGACTCAACATCCCTTCGTTTACCAGAGTCACATACATTGTACCTGAATCGAAATGTTTTCGCGAAATGAAGTAGGTTGCCTAAAATACCCGTGATTGGTACAACTTTGTATCGCAGTATTAGATGTTGAATCGTGGTTTTTCCCTTGAACTAAGGAATTAATTACAGTGAAAAAAATCATGAAATGGGCACCTCGGTGTCATATATACCATAAAATGTGTTTTACGGAATACGTTTCACAATATATATATATGATGACGAGACGACTGAGCTTAAGGCAATATAATTTTCAAAATGTCAAGAAAGTCACGGGACAAGTCCTTCCAGTCTATATTTTATAGAAACACTGAGCGACAATCGCAATGCTTGTTTTTCTAACTAGCATTGTTTGCTCTCAGCACCATGATGCGGGCGACGAATCATGCGAAAAGAAATGGCTGAAATGGTTCACTCTAATCTATGAGCACCTTCGTACTGAGATCGAATCTCACCTAAAACAGTGCTTACCCATGTGAACATTTTCTTATATTGGATAAACTGGCATAGCCTGGATGTTGAGGTTTGCTCTTCACAAAATGCCGGTCCATTTAATTTGCAAATAAGCATCACCCTCGCTAACTGAGGATTTTTGTTAAATAGAACAAAGTGGGATTTCATGCTCTACTCAATTCGGAAGCTACTTAATCGGACACTTTCTGAGAGTTTAAGTGTGCAATCGTCATAGTTCCACCATTCGTTCCAGTGAAAAAACGCGATAATAAAAACACATACAAAACGCGATAATAAACTTCTATATATTTGAGAAGTTATTTATGCGTGAGGAGCACATAGTTATTTAAATTAGCTTCAAAATAAAAAAAAAATTATTGAAAGCTTTTCCAAATCACCTATAACGTGTCTATAGAGGATAAAAGCGCCGAGAAAAATTTGCAGAACATCTTTCAGATAATTTAAAGATGCACTTATATATCTTTGAGGTGAGGATCTTCTATTTATGCTGCCAATTCTTCAGATAGGAATTAAGTATATTTTTATTATCATCGATAAATTTGACCTTATGAAGTTCACATAAACGCCTGAGACGGACACGGAAGGACGATACTCGAAAATACGCCAGCTGTTGAGTCTTCGGCAACGTGCTTTTGTTAGCTGATTTGCAGTGTAAAATACTGGGTTGCAGGGTATGCGAAAAAACACTGTGGTCACACGATATATCGGAAGGCAAATACACGAAAGGGGCAGAAGTAAGGAGATGACACGCAATTTTTTTCTAAATAATCCCTTACACAACGCTTTACTGCAAAAAGAGATGCATAGAAATGCAGAAAATGATATTCCTAATTAAACATAGATTCCGCGCAGGGCAAACGAAGATTTTTAGAACCGTAATATAAATCACTTTTGGGCATCAGCTTGCCTCAGCTCGAAACGTCGCGAGATACTACCTCGGGAGGCTAATGTTATCTTAGGTTTTACGTGCACTTGTTTTGGGACCTTACCTCACGACTCTGTTATCAGTCATGTGCTCCAACATTTCATTAGACTGCCGTATATCATGGCGAGACTGCTATAAATACTACACAACTTTACACCTTGGACGTCTACTGCTGGTGTTGCGAACGTCGCACTTCACCAGAAAGCTGAAGTATTTAACATGGTTTGCACGTGACGTAGTCACACTCTGGTTGTCATTGCGAGTTGTTCTTGCTGAGAAAATCAAATCCGGTGGGGCAAAATGCACGCTGCAAAAGTTTCGCGCTCAGTGCAAGCTATGTATTTGAGAGGCACACATTTTTCTTGTTGGTGCATCGTCGTTAGGCACGGCGCGAGTATCTGGCACGACAAAAACGTGCTTTCTGGCAAGAGTGTTTTTACAAATAAAAGTGTTACCAACTACCCATCTGTCACTATCGTTTCCAGGCCACGCTTTCTAGTCTGCGCCGAAAATGCGGGCCAGAGGAATCTTTACGACACAGAATGCTTTAAAACTACCCCCCTCCCCACTCCCCTTTTTTTTAGTTGCTCCTCAAGATACTTTTTATTCCTCAGGGATTGCCTGCTCCGTATTGAGTGGTGTTCACTCGACAATTATATTTCTGTCACTTGTTAACAGTAATTCTTCCTTGCTTTTACTTTGCACCAAACTGTGAAGGTTAAACAAAATACAGGGCGGTCGAAACTTGGAGAACTTGAGAACGACACTCCTGTGAGACTTAGAGCGGCTGCAAACGTTCGGCTATCCCCGTGAGGCCACTAGGACCTTTCTTCTCAAGTATCCCTCCCGTACACACTAATAGTTCCATGTAACGTCGGACTAATACGTCACATTTAGACCCTTTAACACTTCTATTCTCGGGACAACTTTCTGATGCAGTTCAGCAATAACGAAAACATGTTTGGGAGCCTCAATGGTGTGCATACATGTAAAATGGGTCGTGCAGCATTTTTTTTTTTACCTTAAGTTCAAAAAATACCGCTAAGATGTAATCCCTGACGTTGATATTTTGCAAAAGCATCCATTAGTTTGCCCCTCGGCGAAATGGCAGACAGTCGAAAGAAAGAAATGAAACAGCTTTCCCCTCCTCAACCCGCAATTAGAACTATCAGCCACGTGATCTGATCCTAATATATACACCGTCAGTGTTTATCATAGTCGTACGCAGGGTTGGCAAAGCAGAGAGCATGGGCTGATCTTCAGATATAGTTTTAGTAGGGCTATAATGCCCGAGCCCCACTAAAGCGACAAACAGAAACAAATGACAGCGGCTAGCCTTAAACCAGAGTACTCGCGATTTGACAGGCTTTGTAGAATAAGGGAGGCTATTCTCAAACACGAGTATCATGCACACGATGGTACCATTTGCAGGCTTTAAACGCTCGTGCTAACTTCGCGAGCACCGAACAACTCAAAGCCGTATAGAGGTACCATCGCGAACATGCTGCATGTGTCTGAGGCTTATCGCTGTTGTTTGTTTCTGTTTCTAGCTCTAGTGGGACTCGGGCCCATCATAATCTTTGAGTTGAACACGAGCCGTTACCCGAATGTTTGGCGATGCTGGTTGTCATGAACCAGAGCATTCAACTCGGGATCATGACAATAGGGTACACCAAGGTGTCACGTTACTCTCAGTGCGAAGTTGTGATGTCATGTGACGTCACGGTATCAACAACGTTAATAGATCTAGCGACGTCCTCAATTTGAATCGACTTAACGCGGTGAGTCACGTGACGTCACGGGGTCACGTGATGTGACATTACTTGACAGCATGCCTTGACATTATGACGTCACGTGACGATGTGACACATGGCTAATCATAGTGCCAATAAGAAAGCGCCGCAGAAAACCAGGATTTATTATACATTGCAATACTGTATTCGACGATTTGATCAATACGTAGAGGAATACACGTGCCAATTTTTTATTCCCAAATAATAAATTTGTAATACTAACAAGAAAAAAAATACCGTGAACCGTTTTGAACCGGTTACCGTTATATTTTTTTCCGGTTCAGTTCCGGTTCAGTTCCAAGATGGCGGCGAAGATTTCGGTTCGGTTCAGTTCCGGTTCGGCTAAAAATAACGGTTCTGTTCCGGTTTTCGGTTCGGTTCGGTTCCGGTTCGACACCCTGGTTAGGACACGCACGGATGTTTAGGAAGATGGGGAGAGTTAGGAATGTCGGACGTTCAACGTCGAGCATGATAGTTCTGTGTTTAGTTTTATGCAGCTACATGAAAATCGCGAAATAACGCGAACTAAAAAGCAATATTCTGTTTTGGCACAAACTAGTTGTGAGCTGAAAACAGGATTGTTATAATAATAATAGTAATAATAATAATAATAATAATAATAATTTTATTTGCACATACTGGAAGGGGCCCACGTGGTGGTGTGCGGGGCTATTTAGATAGGTGAAAACCCTTACTGGAGCACCTGCCAGCCCGCCACCACATGTGAAAAAACAAAACCGATATATTGCCGCGCGCAAGGTCACGGACTTGTAGAAGGTTCTCGTTTGTTCTTACTACTGACATAACTTCTATCGTTTATCCCAGCTCTTGTTTTTCCAGAATGTGCATGTTCATTCCCGCCCCGAGCGCGCTACGCTCGAACCTTCTCCGCCGAAACTTCGAGATAGCGCTCACTCTAGATAAGAGGCCGCCAGCGACTTTGTCGAGTCAGTCTCGCCCCAGCGCTCGATTCTGCTGACACGCCGACTTCGACGCCCGCGACGCTCTGCTTTCTTCTGTTTCCTTCTTTATTTTTGGCACAAGTTCGCCACATTAAACGTTTATTTATTTCTGTTTATTTCTTGTTTATTGGTCACGACTCACCACCCGTGACATTCTCAATGCCGCGCGCAAGGTCACGGACTTGTAGAAGGTTCTCGTTTGTTCTTACTACTGACATAACTTCTATCGTTTATCCCAGCTCTTGTTTTTCCAGAATGTGCATGTTCATTCTCGCCCCGAGCGCGCTACGCTCGAACCTTCTCCGCCGAAACTTCGAGATAGCGCTCACTCTAGATAAGAGGCCGCCAGCGACTTTGTCGAGTCAGTCTCGCCCCAGCGCTCGATTCTGCTGACACGCCGACTTCGACGCCCGCGACGCTCTGCTTTCTTCTGTTTCCTTCTTTATTTTTGGCACAAGTTCGCCACATTAAACGTTTATTTATTTCTGTTTATTTCTTGTTTATTGGTCACGACTCACCACCCGTGACATTCTGGTGGAGGTGCGGGGTAACCGCATGCCAGTGCAGCGTTCCCCTCCCAGGACCCGCAGTGCAAGCCCGACTCCAAGCTCGCTGAGAAGACCACTCAGCGCGGAACCTGAAACTCGGACCAGCCGCCGCACCAAGGGAGAGGATCCGGAGTACGGTTTGCTCCTGGATAAACCCAAGCCGAAGAAGACGACGATGGACAACCAGTCGCAGGCCCCCGCCGCTCCTGCCGTCGTCTACCTACCCGTCGCTCCTCGGACACCGGCTCCGTTCCACGGCGAACTCCACGAAGACGTTGAAGATTGGATCGACCAATTCGAACGCGTCGCCCGCCACAAGAGCTGGGATAAACGATAGAAGTTATGTCAGTAGTAAGAACAAACGAGAACCTTCTACAAGTACGTGACCTTGCGCGCGGCATTGCGCGCGGCAATGCCGCGCGCAAGGTCACGGACTTGTAGAAGGTTCTCGTTTGTTCTTACTACTGACATAACTTCTATCGTTTATCCCAGCTCTTGTTTTTCCAGAATGTGCATGTTCATTCTCGCCCCGATCACGCGACGCTCGAGCCGCTTTCGCCGAATCTTCGAGATAGCGACGCACTCTTAATGCCGCGCGCAAGGTCACGGACTTGTAGAAGGTTCTCGTTTGTTCTTACTACTGACATAACTTCTATCGTTTATCCCAGCTCTTGTTTTTCCAGAATGTGCATGTTCATTCTCGCCCCGAGCGCGCTACGCTCGAACCTTCTCCGCCGAAACTTCGAGATAGCGCTCACTCTAGATAAGAGGCCGCCAGCGACTTTGTCGAGTCAGTCTCGCCCCAGCGCTCGATTCTGCTGACACACCGACGAACGACGGCACCGACGAACGACGGCACCGACGAACGACGGCACCGACGAACGACGGCACCGACGAACGACGGCACCGACGAACGACGGCACCGACGAACGACGGCACCGACGAACGACGGCACCGACGAACGACGGCACCGACGAACGACGGCACCGACGAACGACGGCACCGACGAACGACGGCACCGACGAACGACGGCACCGACGAACGACGGCACCGACGAACGACGGCACCGACGAACGACGGCACCGACGAACGACGGCACCGACGAACGACGGCACCGACGAACGACGGCACCGACGAACGACGGCACCGACGAACGACGGCACCGACGAACGACGGCACCGACGAACGACGGCACCGACGAACGACGGCACCGACGAACGACGGCACCGACGAACGACGGCACCGACGAACGACGGCACCGACGAACGACGGCACCGACGAACGACGGCACCGACGAACGACGGCACCGACGAACGACGGCACCGACGAACGACGGCACCGACGAACGACGGCACCGACGAACGACGGCACCGACGAACGACGGCACCGACGAACGACGGCACCGACGAACGACGGCACCGACGAACGACGGCACCGACGAACGACGGCACCGACGAACGACGGCACCGACGAACGACGGCACCGACGAACGACGGCACCGACGAACGACGGCACCGACGAACGACGGCACCGACGAACGACGGCACCGACGAACGACGGCACCGACGAACGACGGCACCGACGAACGACGGCACCGACGAACGACGGCACCGACGAACGACGGCACCGACGAACGACGGCACCGACGAACGACGGCACCGACGAACGACGGCACCGACGAACGACGGCACCGACGAACGACGGCACCGACGAACGACGGCACCGACGAACGACGGCACCGACGAACGACGGCACCGACGAACGACGGCACCGACGAACGACGGCACCGACGAACGACGGCACCGACGAACGACGGCACCGACGAACGACGGCACCGACGAACGACGGCACCGACGAACGACGGCACCGACGAACGACAGCACCGACGAACGACAGCACCGACAAATGATGGCACCGACGATGCTTAGTTGGTCACCCAACGAGCAGAAGTACGCCAGCTAGCCCGCCTTCGCATAAAAGACCAGCAACGTGTCAAAGCTGGCCGGTACAACTTTCGTTGCCGAGACAGGGAGTTCCAGCCCGGAGACAGGGTGTGGGTGTGGATGCCCATTCGTCGCCGCGGTCTCAGCGAGAAGCTTCTGAAACGCTATTTCGGACCCTACAAGATCATCCGACGGCTCGGCGATCTGAACTACGAAGTCCTTCCCGACGGAACGCGTCCATCTGCAAGACGCCAGCCACGACCCGAGGTGGTGCACGTCGTCCGGCTGAAGCCGTATTACGAACGATAGCACTTCCCACCGTCGTCGACGTGTGAACTGTGAACTGTGAACGGTGTACAGTGAACTGGTGAACTGTGAACTATGGCTCGCAATTCTACTGTCCTTTAGTTGTGGATTTGTTTTTCGTTTTGTGCTGCATCGGGACGATGCGCTTTTAAAGGGGGGGATAATGCCGCGCGCAAGGTCACGGACTTGTAGAAGGTTCTCGTTTGTTCTTACTACTGACATAACTTCTATCGTTTATCCCAGCTCTTGTTTTTCCAGAATGTGCATGTTCATTCTCGCCCCGAGCGCGCTACGCTCGAACCTTCTCCGCCGAAACTTCGAGATAGCGCTCACTCTAGATAAGAGGCCGCCAGCGACTTTGTCGAGTCAGTCTCGCCCCAGCGCTCGATTCTGCTGACACGCCGACTTCGACGCCCGCGACGCTCTGCTTTCTTCTGTTTCCTTCTTTATTTTTGGCACAAGTTCGCCACATTAAACGTTTATTTATTTCTGTTTATTTCTTGTTTATTGGTCACGACTCACCACCCGTGACAATATGAATGTACAGAATATACGTACTACAGAAAGTGCGTAAAACGGAAAGAAAAGAAAGGGGAAAACATGTATCACATTATGAAGAGGATGCTAGCTGCATACCATACATTCTGGCAAGCTTCGTGACTCTGCCCCGTTTGACGGCAGTGGGCTGCGAGCACTGAGCGTAATTGTCCAGTTGTTCAGTCAATAGAGAGTTTTAGCTTACCGCGTACCGGGCGACCGCCGGGGTTACCGCGACCGCGACCATCAAGCCGGTACCGGACCGAGAGCGTAGCGGGTAAAGAACGTTTTAGCATACCGTAACCGCGCCTGACCGCGCCTGTGGAAGTTTCTTCTTTCTCCAACGGCTGGAAAAAGTCATGATGATGATAGTGAATACCGGCGTGGTTCGTTTTCAAAGCGGTACATTTATTTCGACAAATGCCGCATAAAAAGCCACTTTTAAAAAATATTTTCCTCATTACGAGTAGTTATAGTGGTACTTCCTTGGTATACGACCAAGTAACTTAATTTGTCAGCTAAGCTGTTGGATACTGGGCATAGCAGTTACCATCCATCTATTCAACCGGCCTTCTCCGGCGGCCATGGAAGCCCGGATTTTTGCTATGGACCTCGGGTAGGCGAAAGCCTTTATAGGCCAACCAGAGCCGCTTCACTTGCCCTTTCCCATGTTATGTGGTGCGACGATTGTTTCTAGACGCCTCCCCCGCCATTCCAAAACAGTAAGTGATTAGTCTACGCCGGCCGTCGGAGCCGATGCCCGGCAGTCGCCATTGACGGTAAACGCGGTAAACCGAGTAGCGTGGCATAATTGGCGCATGCGCAGTTCTGCAGTGACGGTCGCGGTAACCCCCCGGTCGCCCGGTAGGCGGTAAGCTAATACTCTCTAATGTTTCAACTAACTCGTTTCATCAATGAAAAGGTCAAATGAAAATCACGTTATCCAGAATGCACCGCTTGTCACTTGCGCAGTGGACTGCATAAATTACTGGTTGATCTTCGGTTCTTGAGGCAGAAAATATTAAAGACAACCACACTCGCGAAAGCTCACAAACGCACAGTTACCGTGTCGCCACACCTCGCCGTAACCGCTGGTTGTACTAAACGGTACGATGATAACCGCGCGAACGCGTGCGCGGCTTCCATTTGCGATCCATGGCCCCGTCGCGTTCTTGAGCGTGCGCAGACATTTGCCGAATTTTTGCCAAATCTTGGCCGAACTTTCCTTCTAAATTTGGCATGTGCGGAACTTTGCCGATTCTGAAGTTCGGCAGATTCGGTCCATCACTAACTTTTACGGCGCAGGTGATATACACCCTATAGCAACGACGCTCGGCAACGCGCGGAAACTTAAATTTCGGATTCGGACGGCGCGTGTATCACTCAAAGAGCGTTAACGCCGCGTCGCGGCGACAGCGTGCGGCTGCTAATTACAAAACTATTGACCCACCTAGACCCCCTCCCCCTCTACCCGCGTACACGCCGCTTTGCAGCCGGCAACCCAAGCCCCGATGTCCCCCATGCACATCCGTAAATAGAGTCCCCTGCGATTTAGTTCAGTGCGTCCACAACATTCGTTTTTTTCAGCATTAATCGTAAAAAAGAAATGTCGTAAATATTGCCAAATGCCTCGACAAAACAAAATGTTCGAAGAAAACAAAAAGAAGCAAGTCCACACCGTGGATAGAACCCGGGTCTGCTACCTGTGAGGCAGACATCTTACAACTAAGTTACGCTACCGCTCCGGAAACTCGCACTGTAACCACTGCCTATGTTGACGGCGCCAGCGCCTATCTCCACGAAGCAGCCAATCCGGCGTGAGCGCCGTTGCTAGGGTTTGTATCGCCTGCGCGTTAAAAATATGCCCCGCGGGTCGGGGGGTGGCGCCCTCAATATTCCTTGGGCGCCGCCGGCCAGTGTTTGCCCTGCCCAGTGGCGGCTGTTTCAGGGAGGCAAAACATATGCCTTGCCCCCCCCCCCCCCCCCCCCCACCCTGAAAACAGGGGGGGGGGGGGGGGGGCAAGCGTTCCCCTTGCCCCCCCTCCCCGGTTGGTACGCCCATGACCTTGTATCCCGGCCGTGCTTGTATGGCGACCTTCACCACGTGTTTTTGAACCTACTTTCAGGGCTTCGTGTTTGGACCGCCAGGCGCGGTGAAAATCTGTTTAGCTCGAGAAAGCTAACAAACAAAGCTGTCGTAACAGATGTTTTTTTTTTTTTTTTTTTTTTTTTGTTCTAGCCATTAGGTGCCGTCGACTTAACAGAAGTCGCCGAGAAAAGTGAAAAGGTCCCACTTGAACTAACTTTGATTTTGCAGTTTTCGTCTCGAGTGTTTAATAGCGTCACAATTACCTACTTCCCGCATCATTTGACTGGAAAAGGTTAGGGTACTCGAGAAGGCCGAAAAGTTTTGCCCAAGGAAGACACACGAGGACGTCATAAAGCCGACTTTATTGCTCTTCGATGTCGCCACCGCATCACTAGGCAATATAGCGTCAATAAAGACGGGTCTCTTCGGCGCGAAATGATATAATGTTGCCAAAAAAAAAAAGAAACATTTTGCACTTGATGCTTGATTTTATCCCCGATATCATTGTATGACAGCGCCACACAGCGCCGTTTTCTTACGCTACGTATAAGCAGTCTTGTACACGTTACTAAAAAAAACAGTAGTCAATTACAATTACAATGCCGTTACTTGAAAAAGTAACCATTACTTTTCCGATTAATTCAGATTTTGAAAACAGATTTTTTTAATGGTTTTTGAAACGGTTCTTTTTTGTTCAATATTGGATTAGAATCGCCGAACTATCAACTACTTATCTACTTTATCCAGCAAATTAAAAAAAAAAAGTCAAATTGGACGTTTAGTGATTTATACAGCGTAAAGTCGGTCTGCCAGGATGGGGCGACACTTGTTTACACTGTTGGTGAGAAATTTTGCCAGTGCAGTACGACTGCTAACCCGGGGTCTTTAACGTGCTCCCGCAGTAGTGATACACGACCGCACGCCGGTACGACGCTCATCTAGATCGAAACGGGCAGGGTGGGGCTTGAACCCAGGGTCTCTGGGTTATGCAGCGCGCGCTTTCGCTCCACGCGCGTCGAGCTGGGTGTGCGCTTTAGCCCGCTCGGCGACTATTAGCGCCGAGATGTTTCGGTGGCGCCCTCTTTTGGTTTCCCTCCGTGACGTCACGACTGGGATTTGCTTCGCCGTGACGTCACCCGTTGTTATTCTGGCTACTTACCATCGGGTCCGACGACGAGTTCGATGGTGCGTTTAAAAAGCACAGTAGAAGCTAGGAGCCATCGCATTCCGAAGCTAACACCGTCAAAGTTGACAATCTGACAATGCTCGGCAGCCCGGCAAGCGACATTCGGGACAAAAATGTTTCGGTGACTTATACGTAACATAAGAAAAAACGGTGCTGTGTGTTTCTCGTAACATAACGTAACGTAAGAAAACGGTGCTGTGTGAACCAGCCTTTAATCGGAACTTGAATTTCTACGTTCTGTTACGGGTCATTTTCATCTTCTTTTCGTAGTGTATAAGGAAGATACGGTCCAAATATGAGGATTAGTAAACCGTACTGATCGGACACGATAAATTTTCCGAACTCGCCGAAAGACAAGATATTCGATGGAGACCGGCAGGCCCGGTCCCGCGAAAGATTTGGTCACATGATATCACGCTTTGTGATTGGTTCTTTGGCGTTCTTATCTGCCGATGTGACAATTTGATTGGCTGCGGAGTGATAACAAGGAGCTCAGGATTGATCGCACTCGGCGTGCTGTCAGAGATTATACACTCTTAAGAGATCTGTCGTGTCTACTTTCCCGCAAACCACTTGGAAGGGCTAATGTATACTGAGGGGCGCGGCGAATGACGATGCTTAAAATATGCTTATGTCTAAAGCAAAACACACCGCGCAGCCACACTGTGCATGACGCGAGCACGTGAAACGTCATTATGGTAGTTATCACGACGCAGACTGTTTTTTGGGGAGTCTAAACATATTTTACTGCAGCAATTAGAGAGTTTTAGTAATCGTTCGGGTGACTCCGATAATGATACCCGATACCCCGCCGACGCCTTTGCTCATGCACCGTATTGTTATCGGGTACTGTTATTGGAGGTACCGAAGCGATCTACTAAAACTTTATATTTTTTCGCACATCTACCTGAATACAGTGATCAAAGCTCATTCTTGCGATAGGGAGTTTTAGGAGATCATCACGATAGTTCCGATAACAAAACTCGATAACGATACCATTCACACGCAAAGACGTCGGCGGAATTTCGTGCATCGTTATCGGAGTTATCAGAAGAATCCACCAAACCTACTTCATATCATTCTAAAGTACAGTTTTTTATTTCACCGGCTCTCGCCACACTTTCTTCTAGGAGGAAGGAGAGACGGTGGGTTGCACGCTTTGGACATGTGGAGCACAACCGCTTGCGCGGAGGTGCGTATTGACAGGACAACAAACATTAAAAACGCGTAAAAAAAAATGAAAGACGTTTACAACTTCCTGTAGCGCCGAATTAGAGCGCAGCTCTTGAGGAGGAGGATACCCCCTCCTCATCCGTACCCTCTCCTTTTTCTGTCCTCCCTCCTCTCTTCCTCCCCCTCCTTACTTATCCTCCCGTTCCCCTCCCCCTCGTCCTCCTCCTTTCTCATCCTCCCCTCCCTCCCTCTCGTCCTCCTCCCCTCCCCCTCGTCCTCCTCCCCCTCCTCCTCCCTGCTCCCACTCCCCGCGCATTGCATCATTTGAAATGTCCCATAATGCACCGCGCAAAACCCTCATGACGTCACGAGTCCTGCGCGGTGCATTATGGGACATTTCCCATAATGCACCGCGCGGTTACGCCGACGCCGCTCAAGCCGGAAATGGGCGCCTAAGAGCTGCGCTCTAAAACAGACACGTACTAGCCTCGTTCGATTTACCTGCAGACTGCAATGCACCTCCTGCACCGGTGAAGAAAAGTGCAAGGCGGTGTACTTCCGGTCGTGTCTTAATGCACATACCGGAAGTACACCGCACTACACTTTTCTGCACCGGTGCAGGAGGTTCAGGTAAATCGAAAGAAGCTATAGAATGCTGCGTGTCTCACGGCTTTGTAAAACGTGCTGATTTAGTGGTTTTTGATGACACTCAGAAAGTTTCTAATTGAAATCTTTTTTTTTTCTTTCGATTTGTCAACTAATTGAAAAGAGTTTTACTCAAAAGCTATGAAGAACCTAATTATACCGAACGTTTTTATCTTCTAACATATATGTCATTTGGCAGAGTTCGGAACGGCATCAATTCCTTCTTTCTGTGCCACGCGTATTTTACGGTTCGAGTCGCACGTGTTTTCATATTAAAAAAAGAATGGTATGTAAGTCGTACTTACATATATCTACGGTCGGCGCGGCGAAACTGCATTGATATGCCTGCAGATGTGTGTTGCGATCGCAATATATGCACAAGCTAAAGCCAATTTTAACATTCTCGTCAAAGAGTCGAACAAAAAATATAACCCGCCGCGGGAAATTCGCGTAGTTAAAGGAGCCATGAAACGATTTTTCTACTTCCGCTAAATACTACTTAGAATCACTCCCTAACGTTAATAACTAAATAAACTTGCATTAGTTTTTCTATCTAGCAATGGCAGTCTTCAAAATAATTCGAGAAATATATGCATCGTTCATCCCCTCAACTCGGAGCCAGCGGTCACGTGGACTGGTGCCTATCCTATGCCGCCAACGTTAATCATAGCCACGCGCTGAAATTGGCAGAGTAGGAAACGCATGTTGAGCTCCAGGCATCTGCTATTCTCATCACTGCAGGGGTGGACACAGGCCACTACACGAATGTCCGAGGCATTGGCTGTTACGAGCCAAAATCCAGGCGGGTGGTTTCGATCCCATAATTACGTCATCAAGCTTTGCGAAGGCAAGACTGAAAGAAATAGTCCCATTTTATCCTCGCAATTTCACCGCGACAAAGCTTCTAAAACAGTGGCGATCAGTGCAAGTATACTTGGGCCAGACTAGGACCAGTACGCCTGTACGAAGTCATGAACATTCAAACCCGATATCGGTTCATGACCCTAAGGTTAAGGGGAGGGGGAGGGGGGGGGGGGGGGGGTTAAGCATTGTGAGCCACATCATTGCATCAAACGCACCGATGCTTTTTTTTAACAGTGCAACTTATGCATTGGAAAATACGGTCTTTTGCGCAGGAGCAATAGACCCTTTCCGAAAGTCAGTCTACTCACCCTGTGCAGATCCAAACACGACGCTCTAACGGCGCCACTAAACAGCTTCTCCACATCAGAAAAAACGAACATCTTCGAAAGCATAGAGCAGAAAGGGGAAAACATGTTGGTCCTTTCACGTCACCTTCGATTCGCGAAATCGAGGGTGCTTGATTTATCCGAGCACACGGTGGCCGAGCATGGCCTCCTATCACCGCCATTAGAACGGCAATATGGAACCCTCTGGGACTGCCACAGCGTGATTGACTTTGAAAAAAAGGTCTTTCCGCGAGTGTATATCGTGCAGCAGCGAGACGTAGTGGGTATGGATAATGTGAAATAAAAGAGCGGCTCGGTACCGCTAATAGGCAGAGATAAAAGGTCGTGCTGAAGGCCGCAACGCGTGTCAACTACGTGTCGTATTTGCGGGCAAGTTGGTCGATTATACGTCACCAATGGACGCACCTGGGGTAATGGGAAAGCCGTGTCCCAGCCGACGGCGGATCGTGTGCGGTTGATTTTCGTCGAAGGGCTCATCCCAGCTCGAGAGACCGCGGTGATGTGCGCGCGAACCGTCCCGTATCCGTGTCGTGTGGTGTACTCCGTTCACTCCCAAACTGAAAGATGCAATGGAAGCGTGCTCGCCGGACCAGTCAAACTTCTCCCTTTCATCACGCGACTCCGCTCTCTGCGCGAGGATATGGACGGGAGCGTGGTCACGTGGTAAAAGAGAAACGCTCGACCGGTCTAGCGAGTACCATAGCTTCCACTGCACGCTCAGCTCAAGGGGCATTCACACGACGGAGGCTTTTTGGGGAGAGTTGTCCGTGACGTCAGTGACCGGCGGAACCAGCGAGACTCTTTCCCCGACTCCAGCGTTCACACTAAGGGCGGGGAGCCGAGGAGGACGTCAGTGTTAGCAGACGTATTTAGCGGTTGTATTCTTGACGACAGAACACGGAGCGCGCTGAGGAGAGCAGAAAAATGAAGCTGTACATGATACGGCGATACGCGATTATGACAGCAGCGCTGTTAAGCCTGGTTCAGACAGTTGCATTTGACTGCGTTTGACTGCGTTGCGGCTGCGAGCAACCAGGACATTCCTGCTGCTTATATCGCGTGCCAAGATGATTCCTTGAATTGGATTGCACGCTTCGTACGAAGCACAGATGTGCCGGTGACTCGCTTTCGGTTCTCGACGCAACGCAGTCAAACGCACTCAAACGCTAGTGTCTGAACCGGCCTTAAGATGCAGAAAAAGGCAAACTGCTTCCTGCTAAAAAAAAAAAATGATGTTTTTTTAATAGGTGAACGCAACACAAAGAACGTGGAATCCAGAAAGTGGTTGTATGAAGAGCGGCTTGAGGACGGCGTTCGTTGATGAATATCGAAGACTTTCGGGTGTCTCGGACGGCGTGCGCAACCGCACAAACCGCGCAAGCCACAACGTGTCGTCCTTTTTGGAGGCGAGGTGCAGGCAGTACAGCATGCGTGGTGACCGGTTACGAGAGAACCCGGGGCAATGATGAAGACGCGGCAAACGAACTAGGACGTCATTTCGGTTCTCACAAGTTGATTCCCTAATTCAAGGGAGGGAGGTACGACCTAGACGCTTGTCTTCAGCGTTTGGAACGAACGGCAATGGGATCTGTAAAGCCCGATCAGAAGTGGCCGACCACGTTGAGCCTGCTTATAAAGTGTTGACAGTAGTTGGTCGACTGTCACTTAACCGACGCACCAAGCCTATTTGCGTGTAAAACTGGCCCTGATGCAAAGCTTTCGGTACACCAAAGAGGGGTACAGAAAAAGGTTTCGAGAGGCAAAACCTAAGGAGGGAGAAACCAGAAGACAGTTCGCCGCTTGTCTATCGGCGGATATTTCGACCGACGGATTAAAATAGCCGGTGTGGGCAATACATTTGAAGCCCTTAGGGATAGAGTGCTGGTTGAGCAGTTCTTGTTGAGCTGTACTAGTCGAAAAAATAGAGTGCAGGCGAGCTGGAGTAAGTTGAACATGATGATAAGACTGAGACGTTGCCTGTTCTTTTCCTGTCGTCCTTTGCGTTTTCCTCTTCCTACCGCAGTCTTAGGTTTACCATCATGTTCAACTGTTCTAGTCGTTTGTCCGTTTTTCTCTGCAAGCGAGATTTCCGAACTTTAGATAAGGTTGCTTCCAAAGCTGACCTATTCTTAGAGGCCCAGACACCAACAGGGGAAAGCATGCCTAAGACGGAAGAGATCGCTAAGAAGTTGGCCACGACCGACACAGACAGAGCTGCGAGTGGTGGAGGCCGAAAAGTCCTGAGGTGCTTCATCTGCAATAAGCTTGGCCACAAGGCAGAAAATTGCCGTAGCCGCCCGCACACAATCCGACCAGTCACATGTTGGAACTGTGACAAAACAGGACATCGAGCGGAGAGTTGCTGAGCGAGACCAGACGACCGAACCCAAGCGTCCTGTATGTTGACTGAAGCTGGCGACGAAAGCGCTATCGAAACGGACGAGGCCCGTGTCACTCTTCAGAACAAGAAAATTCCTGTGGTTAAGGCTGCCGTAAGACGAGCGCCAGAATTTCTATTTGAGAATATGTCAGTAATATGTCAGTAGTGGGGGGACGTCTAGGCGATCTCAAAATGACAGTCCTGGGGGATACAGGGTGCAACATGGTCGTCGTTCGGAAACAGACGGTACCTCCGAAGTTTTTCACAAGAACGCCGACACCCGTACTTCCTTTGGACAAAGATGCCCGATATTTAACCGATTCAGAGATTGAGGTCAAGACACCCTGCTCCACAGGGAAGATGGTGGCGAAAGGTGTGAGCAAACCGCTATACGACCTCGTATTAGGAAACGTGTTAATGGTGCGGGGGGGTCAATGACCCAAACCCGAGATGGAACGACCACGAAGAGATGGACGAAATCGGAGCGACATAAACTCGGGCACCGATCAAAGGAAAATAGGAGGCACAGCGAGAAGACATTGCTCAACAAACCAAGGTGAGCTTCTCAGAACAATTAAGTGCCAGAGATCGCCTTAAACTTGGAACCAGGCAAAGAAGAGCCCATGTCAACGGCAAACGCATTGGAGACGAAGAAGGAACAAAGACCGTCTGATGAAACCACGTTCGGAACTAGTACTGCAGGCGTCACCACTCGAGGCAATAGTCGAAGATATGCTGAAGGAGCAAGAGAAGGCTGGGAGCCTCAAGGGATGCTTTCGTAACATAGGCAAGGTCACTTCTAAGCGCGGAGGAAGGACGAAGCACAAGTTTAAGAAACAAGCTGTTGTATACGAGTTGTGTCTACAGCTCCGGGAGAGCGTCCGACCAGCTGGTTCTGCCCCAAAAGTTCACATGATCAGTCGTGGCCATGGCACATGATAGTATAATGTCCATGGCCATCAGAATATTAACAACACAATTAACCTTGTCGGAAAATAATTTTTCTGGCCAGTAATGCAAGCTGAGGTTCGAAGATACGTACGACGATGCAATATCTGCCAAAGCACTGTGCCTGAAGGAAGGGTGGGTAAAGCACCCTTGGGCACCATGCCTACCAGAGCAACCCCCTTCCACAGGGTAGCCACCGATATTATTGGCCCCATTACA
This sequence comes from Ixodes scapularis, assembly GCF_016920785.2. Lineage (NCBI taxonomy): Eukaryota > Metazoa > Arthropoda > Arachnida > Ixodida > Ixodidae > Ixodes > Ixodes scapularis. Next base: position 32,252,783 of record NW_024609882.1, read on the forward strand.
CCCAAGTCAAATTCGTGGAAAAAGTACATATTGACCATGGTAGACGTAGCAACAGGATACCCAGACGTGGTAGCATTCAGTACCATCGGTACTCCGGAAGTGGCGGAAGCACTGATCAACACGTTCACGCGGTACAGTGTAGCGGAAAAAATCCTCAGTCACCGTGGGACAAATTTCACATCAAGCCTGATGAAGAAGGTAAGTCGGTTCTTGTCGATAAAGCACCTCCTAATGACTCCTTACCATCCGCTGTCTAACGGCTTGGTGGAGAGGTTCAATGGCACTCTAAAATAAATGCTCAGGAGAATGTGCGAAGAAAGACCAAGGGACTTTGACAGGTACTTACCCGCGCTGCTCTTCACTTACCGTGAGGTGCCGCAGTTAATCTTGCAATTTTTTCCGTTCGAGCTGTTGTACGAGAGGAGAGTGCGGGGACCATTGACCATCCTAAAGGAAGTGTGGTCCAACGAAAGAATGCACAAGGAAATGAAGACTTCTTATAAATACGCTCTTGAATAACGAGAGAAATTCGAGGAGATGTGCGAACTAGCTCACCGGTGTCTGGAGGCAGCTAAAAAAAATAACAAGGAATACTGTGACCAGAAGAGTGTCAAGAGAGAATTGAACGCAGGAGCCAGGGCGCTGATTATCCTTCTAAGCGACAGAAACAAAATGCCCGTGCAGTAAAAAGGTTTCTTCAATGTCACTGCAAGAAGAAATGAGCTAGATTATAAGCTAGAGGTCGGAGGAAAGAGAAAAGTTTCATGTGAGCATGCTGAACAGGCACGAAGAGAGAAAAGAGTATGATCAAACCAATTTACGCTATGGATTAATAGTGAAAGCCAGCGATTATCATGATGCTAACGACGAGGGAGACTCGGACGACGTCCCAATGCTTGCCTTGAGCAAGCAGCGAGATTCGGAGGACGTAGTCGTCAGTAGCTCTTTGAACCCAGAGAAGAAACAAAAAGTCAGGGCACCGTTCGCATAATTTGAGGATATTTTTTTTTTCTGATTTACCGGGAAAGTATGATCTTATCAACTTCGAGCTTATGTTGACCACCCGAACACCAGTATTTATTTATTTATTTTAATAACTCCACAGCACTCGTGAGGGCATTATAGGGGGGGAGATGAAAATACAAAATGAACTTGACGCCAAAAAACACTTAATGGTTCAGACGATCATAACTCAGAAAGGTGCCTTACCCGCAGCAAATAACATGCAAATAGAAACAAAGACAACCCAAACCAGTGTAAAGCTACGCACAGTCATGAACATATACGGACAAAGTAGAAGTTCGTAAAAAAATATATATACTTATTAGGACTTTGACAATACATGAAAAAATTAAGAGTTTACATTTGTTGAGGCTATCTCTTCAGGTAGCTGATTCCAGTTTAGTATAGTTCAAGGGAAAAAAGAGTATTTGTAAATGTCTGTTTTGTTTGTGAAGGACCTACTTCTTTTGCTATTATCCATTCACCGAAATTTGAAGTGAGGTGGAAGTGAATATTTTGTTTTGTCGGTTCCACACTCATTGTGATATATGCTGTGGAGGAGTCTGAGGCAATAGCATTGACGACGGTCCTGCTGAGGTTGCCACTTGAGCTCGCGTTTCAAGGCAGTTACACTTTTACCACGCGAGTATACATTACGGACAAATCTGGAGGCCCTGTTTTGTATTAGTTTTATCTATTTTTTTAATCAGATACTGCTGGTGGGGGTTCCAACGTTCTGAAGCATACTCTAGCATAGGCCGAATATTTGTGAGATACAGAGTATTGTTTGACTTCCTGATAATAATTCTTTAAATTACGCTTGATGAAGCCTAGCATCTGATTAACACATGACTCAGAAACACTAGTCTAGGCTAGTGGTTTTGTGCTGCTGGCACAACATAGGCCACATCGAAACAAAGGAATAAGTGCAAATGTTTTCGTTTCTATACCCTTAAGATAAGGAACCGACTTTATCGTCTATACCATTTGACATAACTTAAAAAAAAAACTGTCGTTTTCATCATAATTAGTTAAGCACAAAAGAAGTCCTCAAGTTAAAAAGAAAGAAAAAGAGACTGGCAAAATAAATTTTGTGCCCCTGCGTTGAGACGTATTTTTATAGTATATACAGATACGCCTACATTTTGTCATTCGCTGAGCCCACGCAGTTGTTTGTAATCACCGAAGCATCTAATAAGCAAACGAGCACGACGCAAATAATAACGCAACCCAGTCCTAGGCCGCATGCCGGCGACCAAAGCAAAAGCGACTTTTGCTGGTCACGAATTCCCCAGATGACGCCCGTCCATAACACATTCCGTTTGAAGTTCTGAAGCGCGAGCACCTAAATGCCCACAATACCGCCCCCTTTCCCCTACCCAAACTTCACCAAATACCCCTTTCCCGAAACAATGGGCATTTCGGTCGGCCCTAAGAAAAAAAAGCAAACGAACAACAAAATGCGGGAGTCCAGCGAATTTTCATCATCAGAGTCAGCATCTGCAACACAAGTGTTCCCACGGGCGGACTGCGCGTCGGAGACGACGCTTTTTTGACCCCCCAGGGAAACCTAATAGGCTTGGCATTTAATTAACGCCGTTAACGAGCGCCTTCTTTCTTTCTTTTTCTTCGATATTTGGTCTCGCAGAGGGCGCTGCATACCGACCGAAAGCGTAGAAAGAAAATCGCCGCTGGCCTGACTGGACCGTTTCGACCCGCGCTGCCTCTGCCTCTAGGTTTCCGCTCCCTGGAGAATAAAAGAGAGCTGGCCTTTGATGTATTATGCAGAAACAAGTGGCGGTACTAGCACCCGCCTTCCACCCCAGCTCTCTCCTCCCTTGCCCATATCCTGAAAATCCCCGCGGACAAGAGTGATTCCAACAGCCTGCGTGAGCCACATGTCCCAAACCTTGTTGAAACTGAACATTGAAACTCGGAGTTTAGTCTTTTACGTTCACACATGTTCGGCGCATGATAATAATACAGGTTACGTTTCAATTGCCCTGACCTTCCCTGCTTTTTTTTGTTTATTTTTTTGGCACGTGCGTGGTTTGCATTCAAACGTTTGTTTTCTCCATTGTTGCCGTGGAGGATGATGAAGCTTTTGGCGACGTGCGCAACAAAAAGCATCACCGCGATCGGCTTCCCACGATTGACCAGAGGGTTACTATGACGTATCTAGTGGGATTAATCTTGCTTTCATTGGCGGAAATAAAAGCGATGTTAGACTGTCAAGTGTGTCAGTGTTGGGTTAGAATTGCGGTGACTCCATTCTCCAAGCCTTCCACCGTGCTTTTTTTTTTTTTATTTTTACACACGGCATCGAAATTGGCGTTTGGAGACAATAAGCAAAGTTGTGGGCGTTACAAAAAGTAACGAAATACCGTTACTCGTTACCTACAAATAAAAGGAACGCGTTGCAGAGCGACGTTACCTCAAAATAAGGGGAACACAATACCATTACCGATATGAGTAGCTCTCGTATCTTTAGCGCTACTTTTTATTTATTAGGTCCACGCGGAAACTTAACGTAATTACCCTATCTTTTTCTTTTTACGGTTCTGACTTTAAATGTATGTGGGATGAAGGCAACAACTCACGTGACGTGACGCCCAGAAAAACGAAAAAAAAAAACTTGAAGTGTAAGTTTTGAAGTCTCGGGAAGATGTAACGATTGAGTAACGTAACTCCGTTACCCGTTGCTCGACATAAGTAACGTAAGTACGTTATACACCAACTCATGTTTACAAACAAACCGGAGCGCCCCTAGCGGACGCCACCGGCGCCGCGCATGCGCGATGGGGGTGTGGGCAAGAAGCTCGCCGTCGCCCATAAACAAACCATTGAAAGGCGATGTTGTCGGCGTCGGTGCGAGACCCCCTTCCCTGTTTCGCGTTCGAATTGTTGATTCTACGTCTTCCTGGCGATGTCTGACTATCTTGAGCGGCGTCAGCGAAATTACCGAGGCTCGTTACACCGCAAAACTTCGCGTGAATAATGTGACATGTGGCGCTTCATTCCGCGTGGACGCCGCAGTATGTACGCTAAAGCCTGATTCGCATGATGCGATTTCACTCGTAATTTTCGGCCGCGACGCCGCTCGGGCTGCAAAAGTGTGAACCGTAGCTGAGATAGTCGACGTCGATACTGAAAATCGCAAGCAGAATGAGACCAAGTGAATTAGGGATAACAAATCGGTGATGGCCGCTGGTAACAATGAGCAACATCTTTATGTATCCATTGTTTACATCGAGCCTGCTTACCAACCTTCAAATTGAAGTCTTTTGAGGCCTGCACTTCTTGCCGCAAGTACCGGCCCAACATTTGGTCTACGGACCGGCGTCGTCTAAGAGAGCAGACGACAAGCAGAAACGTTTGAAAGAGCAGACGACAGTTCGAACATTCAGGCGGCCGTTTGAACTTGAAGGCGCACTGAACGTAGTCCGCAGGTGGTCCGCACAACTTGACGGTTTTCTGGCGTTCTTGTGGGAACAAAACAAATAAATCTGAAGACCACAAGTATCCGTGAATTCAACCCAACCCAAGCAGCACATAAACGTGAAGAAAACGTCGAAAGAACGTCGAAGACGTCTGTAACGTGACGTCGTAAAACGTCGAAGGTCCGGACGTTACCTTCCTTCGACGTCGATGAAACCTTTAAATGTCCGCGAGGAAAGGTGCACAGAAGGTCGAGGGGACGTTCCAAATGACGTTTGTTGCACGTCACATGCACGTCTCAGTAGGCCGTTGCGTCCTCCCTCGACGTCTATGGTACGTGTGCTTACGACATCCGGACTACCAACGACGTTCACAGAACGTCGAGAAACCTTTCGAAATTACGTGCCCTAGCCGTCGTAGGAAAACGTTGTCCCCCCCCCACACACACACACAAAAAAAGGTTTTTTTTTAGTATTATTGCGAAGGCAAGTTGCTATCATGCAAGTACGAAGGGAGTAACTAAAACACAGGTTTGGTACGAACTGTTTATTTGAGCATTTTCCGACACGAGATACAATGCGGAGCGGCTCCAAAACACGTCCCTGGATGTGCCAGCCTCAAAGATATAAAAGAAACAAATTCACGTAAATAAATGAACAAGAGACAATGTCACGCAGCGCGGAATTTTCCACCGCTTACCTCGTTCTGCTTCTGATTAATGCGCTGACGCGCGTGCTTTAGCCGCCCCATTGCGCGTAGCTGGTACTCTCGCTGCGTGCACGGGAATGGTTTCAGAAGGGGGATCCCGTCCGCTGAGCGTTCTTGATTGGGATCGTCGGAGGCGTCTGAAGGATCTTGATCGGAGACTGGACTTGACGCGCCGTTATGTGCACTGCCACTTGTCTTCTGGGAGGCGTCATTCATATCCTCACAGGCACCTTGATCCGAGCAGTAGTATGATTCAACGTGTGAATGACGCGCGTGCTTTAGCCGCCCCATTGCGCGTAGCTGGTACTCTCGCTGCGTGCACGGGAATGGTTTCAGAAGGGGGATGCCGTCCGCTGAGCGTTCTTGATTGGGATCGTCGGAGGCGTCTGAAGGATCTTGATCGGAGACTGGACTTGACGCGCCGTTATGTGCACTGCCACTTGTCTTCTGGGAGGCGTCATTCATATCCTCACAGGCACCTTGATCCGAGCAGTAGTATGATTCAACGTGTGAATGACGCGCGTGCTTTAGCCGCCCCATTGCGCGTAGCTGGTACTCTCGCTGCGTGCACGGGAATGGTTTCAGAAGGGGGATGCCGTCCGCTGAGCGTTCTTGATTGGGATCGTCGGAGGCGTCTGAAGGGTCTTGATCGGAGACTGGACTTGACGCGCCGTTATGTGCACTGCCACTTGTCTTCTGGGAGGCGTGATTCATATCCTCACAGGCACCTTGATCCGAGCAGTAGTATGATTCAACGTGTGAAGCGTTATGGCCTTGAAAAAGGTCCTCGAGCCGTGACTGAATACGACGGCGTTTTTGGCGATCACCGACTTCTTCATGGGGGCGACTTGAACGACTCATCCAATCGCAGCACTTATACTGTATGCAGACTCGAAAAAAAAAAAAAATCACGGCGACATAGCAGCCTGCCTTGTAGACCCGTAGACGTGACGGCCGGTGCTAGTGACTGGCTTTCGGAAAAAGCTGGACCGCGTCCCAGAGCTGTTCTCTCTGAGCCAATTCGAAGAACAGAACATTCAGTGAAATATTTTGGCAACGACTGAAAAAATACGTGCACCCGGAACTTAGGCTTGTCAATTGTTCGTCCGTCGCTATCTTCCCCCACTTTTCTCTCTCGCCCTCTTCTTGCCGAGTTTCCCGACGCATCGCATGGGGCTCTATGGAGATGCCACTAACATCTCCTCTGCCTACCTTTCCCCCTCTCTCTCGAGCCGTGCCGGCTGTCTTTTTTTTTTTTCGGCACGTAAGTGCGGACTGTGCTTGAACGCTTTTTGGACCGTCATCTGGGCCATTCAGGGGTTGGCATCATGAATGTCAATTTCCACAAACCGTCGACAGTATCTACTGGACTGCGTCATTGCCGGGCATTTTTTTTTTTTTTTGAGTCAATTCCAAAAATGCGCAAGTGTGCAGTGAAGTTGTGCTCTGGTATAGTGTGTGCTGGCATGCGATTTTCGTTTGGGTACGTCACCAGTGGCAACGAAAGCCAGATCTGTATTACAGTCACGTGACAAGACTTTGCGCCCCGATCTACCGAAAGCGCTAAGGCGCTGGAAGTTGGTGTTATGAATGAACTGTGATGTTGATGCGAATTTTTTAGTTGTGCACAGGTGAGCATGGGTTACAAAATACGAAGAGAAATTGACGATCCTTAAAACAATCTCAGGTGGTCGCGGAGCAGTATGGATGCTCGAAGGATGCAGGCCTGAAATCACCTAGGGGGATAGTGTAGCGGCGCCCCTGAGGCGCGTGCCAGGGCCCAGGACCCATGAAAAACGACAACGCGCGTGCAAAATGCAAGAATGGTACAATTCGATCCGTTCTAGACGCCATGGCCTTCGCAAATTAAACCCGTAACAATATTTTAAACAATCCGAAATTTTAACAAGCAAATCTAAAAGTAATAATATTCCCAACATGCTTTCATATTATTTTTTTTTTCTTCCGTGTACATTGAGTTTTGTAAATGCCCTCTTTAGCGTCATCGATGTGCAATTAATAGCATTTTGAAATACGCAAATTAATGTATAAATAATTAAACTTCTCAACCTCTCAAAAATTAAGTTTTGTTTGCGGCTCTTGAGCACTGTCACCTTGACAACAGTGATTCTGCGGCTGGAGATTGAGCTGGAAAATCTAAAAACGTCGAACAAAACGTGAGTGGTCGACGTTGCCAGCACGTCTTGTATGACGTTTACTACATTTAGGTGTGAACGCGACGTCGCTCAAACGTCACTGACGGGGCAATAATGTAACGTCACCCTGGACTTTATTTTAACTTTGAAGACACGTGATGTTCGACGTTGCTAAAACGTTTTGTCTTGACGTCGTGGCGACGATGACGACGTTAAAGTTGAAACGTGACGTCGCCAGCAAGTCACGGACAGGACAATAGTGGGACGTCATTTATGAACTTCAGTTCAACGTCAAAGAAACGTGAGCGTTGGGCGTTGTGAGAACGTCGTGCATCGACGTCGTGGGAACGTTGACGACGTTTGAGTTGAAATACAACGTCGTCACAACGTCACTGATTGGACTCTAATGGAACGTTATATAAGGACGCCACCTCAACGTCGAAAAAACGTGATCGAAGTCATGCGGGACGTCACGGACGTCCGGGACTTTTTCTCGACGTCTCCACGACGTTTTGTGCTGCCTGGGAAAGTGCTTCCCGCCCAACCAATCGTTGTCCGACGGCGTCTGCTTTTCCCTTTTCACGGCACATATCCAGATTCTCGGACGAACCGAGCACGTGAAGACTGACCTTCAAACCTTTCTCGGCCCTTTTGGTGAGGGCCCCAGTCGCGGCATTTTGACGAGAAGGCAGGTTTTTGTCTGGTTCCTTTCAAAACAACGCAGGAACACACGCCTGGCATGGGGATTTCTGCCCACAGCCCCAGACCGGAAGTGCGACTGACGCGCCACCACCGTGCCGTGACGTAACAGAGATGAGTTCGTGTAGACGGTAATGTTTAAAAAAAAATGTAACGAGTACGTTAATGCGTTCCCTCTCCCCCCCCCCCCCCCAAAAAAAAAAAAAAAAAAACACACGCGTTACCGGTAACGCACTTACATTAACGCGTTACCGTGCCAACACGGGTAATAAGTAACCTGGATTACAACCCGTGACGTCACGGATGGAAGCCATGACGAATCTTGGGTTAAGATTAGACTAAAATAATAATGCGATGTGCGCAGAAACACTGCCCAAGGCGCTTCACTCGAGCATTTTTCCTTTGCATACGGGACCTTTCAGACGTAATCGTGTTCCGAGCTATATTCGCAGAAATCCTTGAACTGTTCGCCGTGATTGGATGTTTCCATGTTCTACAAAAATGTAAACTCAGAAACTTTTTTTTTATTATCTTTCATTGCGTAGTGCAATTTCTGCTTTCGTCTTTCCTCCTCTGCAAAAAAAAAAAAAGAAAAAAAAAGATAGAGAGGAGATACGTTTTGGAACACGTGCTTCTTTTTATAGAGATACTTTGGGCATTGTAATAATTTTTCTAATTCTTTGCAGCATTTAGATAATGATAGCGCCAAAGAAACAAGTCAAAGGCATCAGTGTCAATTTAAAGAAATTTTTCGGTAAAAAAAGAGCGCGAAGGAAACGAACAAAGCGTTCACGTTTTGACACTAAGCGTAAAGGGCTGTTTATACTCCGACGTTGAGCGCAGTGAACGCAGCGTAGCGCAGAACGCGCGCCTTTCATTGGCCGGTAACCAGGAACTCAATATCTGCGACCAATCAGTATCTGAGCGTGCTGCGCTACGCCGCGCCCGTCGACGTTACGTTGGAGTATAAATGTACCTTAAGTTGGGATAACTTCCACAACGACGCCAAAAGTTGTGACCGAATGCAGCGATGATTAAATAGACGGACTTGTTGGAAATTCTATCAAACGTATATCGTTTATCTTTTGATAAAAAAAAATGCTTGTTGTACGATGATTGGAATGAGCAACCAATATGTGAACAAAGATTTTGCGTCGACTGTTATCTTACCCAACCAAAAATGGACCTAGCTATTGGGGAGGAGATCGAACAGTCACACCTCTAGCGGCAAGCTTCAGCTGTGGGGACAACAAACCGTATTTTATTGTTTGTTTTTGATCCGAGAAATCGAAGATGGGCCTCTCCTCGCGCGACTAAAGCGTTGGTCAGAGCGCAGCGCTCGTGCCCAGACCGTGCTCAGTCTGTTGGCTCAGCGAGATTCAGTTTCTTTGTTCTGTTGTGTTAATAAACACACGGGCTATGGAGACAACAAGCTCAATAAAGCGCCCCCTTTAGTTCGATCTCCTGCCCAATTCCAGATGGAGTTTATAGTTGTTGTTCACGTTCTTTTTTTTTTTTTTTATTGATGCTCTCACCACCTTGATCTCAGATCATTTGTGGGAGGAGATGAGCGATCGGGATGATGTCGGATGAAAATATGTTAAATAAATGGTGGATGCCTGCCTCCCGAATCAATTTCAGGAGGGACTAAAGCACTGCTTTCTGTCTGCTTGTTCGCCTTCGGGACTCGTCCATTCTTGGAAGTTTGTAGGACGAAGCCGATGTGGTAGTCCGTGGAGGACACTTCGCAAATACGCTCTGTCGCTGTGCATCCCCAGACAAGGTGCTCCCCCCCCCCCCCCCCCCCCCCCCCCCCCCCCCAGCGTAGCTTGCTGTCCGGACTTACACCGGTCGCAGCCTCCTGCGATAACGGGTGGCGGGTCGTCTGGGTGTCCTCGTCGTCTTGTGAGGCCAAACTTATACTGAAGAGCTGGAGTCATGGCGGTGCGCGTTCTAATACGCCGCAGGATTACCCTATCGGCCCGACTGAAGCGTGTCGGTAGGGTTCCGTGAGGGTCTGGTGGTATTTGGACAGCGAGGGTTTCCCTTTGATGCTTCCTTTTCAGGGACAGAAATGCGTCTGGGTTGAAGGGTAGGACATTATTTTCTCCTTCACGACTGACACCCTGTTGGTCCTGATTTGGAAGCACCGGCGCAGATTCTAGCGCTGCTTTGGCCGCGTTGTGGGCCAGACATCGTTCCGTTCACGAGAAATATACATTTCAATAGGAACTTTTAGCAAACCGTTACTGTGTTCCACGTATCGCACTATCGGAGCCTTTCAGGTATACTTGTAGGCGCGCGCCCCGCGGTCACAGTATCCCTTGGGCGCGCGCTTACAAGCGTGCTTCAAAGGGTCCAGTAATGCGGTACGCGGAACACGGGTAACGACTTTCTGAAAGTCGCTATTGTCGAAATCACACGTATACATTCACGTATCACCCAAGTGTGACGACATCGAATACGAGAACCACAGGTATACACTGTGGCAGTGTTGTACACGTTCCTCAAAAAGTGGAACGAAAGCTAGTTCTTTATGATTTTCGGAACGTGTCCCCGTTACAAGTCCCATCTTTGAGAAAGGAGCTCGTGCCCTTTATTGTTTAAAAAATGGAACGTATCGTGACATACACGTTACTTTTTTATTTTTCCAATTACCAGATTTAGTTAGATCAAACGAAGTTATTTTTCTATACTATATCCCTTCAAATGGCAACATACAAATTGGAATGCCGTGATGGAAGGACACCAGGAGAAAACAAGCGGAAGCAAGGTTCCATTTGCTGATATATTCACATTTAAAAATCCTAGCGTTTTACCATATTTATTGTACTGTGCTGTACTGTGTACTGTGAGCCAGGAAGGAGGAGCGGGATCAATTTTATTATTCTTTATTGAAAGGTTGCCCCACATTGCACGAGCGTTTTACAACCTTACACTGATGTCACTAAATAAGCTACGCTTCAGAGTAACGACACTTACCCATCTTGTGACTTAAAAGCATGCTTTCCAGTTATCTAGAGTCCTATCTGAAATCACACGAAACGTTTTTTTTGTCCTCCACAAACGTTTAAACAATTCGCGATAGAGCAAAGCAATATTATATGCGCTTCCTAGCCCCGAATCTAATGCTGAGGAAGTCGCACTTTTCAGTCACGACGATCGGCATTTACGCCTGCTCCGCACAAGCACCAAGATGGCGGCGCCCGAAACAATATCGGGGAACAGAGTGCCGACACTCTAAGCGTAGCTTGTATATGGGGCTCTACCTCACACGTTCTAATCTAACAAAGTCCATTGTTTCAACTTGACAACAATAGACCGAACTCACCAGGCAGTTTGACTACGCCACCGCTGCCGCAATGCATTATGGGAACTTTCGTCTTTCTGCGCGTGCGAACTCCTCGCTGGAGCTCTGCACGTGTGGAACACGAGACGGCACGAGCCCGCTCGTGCATTGCCGTTTGCCTCCTGTGAACTAAAGATATGGCGGCATCACGCATGCGCCGAGCGCTTGGTGAAATCGGTCTGTTGCATCACGATGTTGCGGTAAGCAAGACATGCAAGTGGAGAAAAGGGTAGGGCTTTTGGAAAATCAATCTTGAAAACTTCTAGTCCTTCGTGAAGGTAGGATTCGTGGTTCCGTTTGAAGGTGGGGGACGAGGGGAGTGGGAGTAAAGGTTAACTTTTAAGGCGAAAGTCTTATATGTCTTATCGTTCAGTCGACCTTCAAAGTCCGGTGACACGAAAGGTACCTAAACGTTTACATGCACCACTCAGGCGAATTAGATTCAATGAAATTCAGAAGGATGACACAGCGGATTAAGAGGAATCAAAGTAAATTACGAGGAATTGAAGTGATTGAAGAGTAATTGAAGAGAACTATGACTAATCAATGGGATTGAAGAAAGATAAAGCGAAATAATAGGAATCAAAGTGAATTAAGTGGAAATAAAATGAATTAAGAGGAATTAAAGAGAGGTAAGAGTATCAAAGCTTAATAAAAAGGACGACTGCAAATTAAGAGGGATTAAAGTGAATTAAAAGGAATTAAAGTGAATTAAGAGGAATGGAAGCAAATTAAGTAGATGACTAAGCGAATTAAGATGATAACTCAGCACATTGAGAAGGATGACTCAGCACATTAAGAGGGATCTCTGTCTTTAATACATCGGCGCTTTGGCTTTCGCCTTCAAGTCGTCTTAGGGACCACATAAGAGACCCTGTGAATTTTTGTGTATCTTTTAAGTGACCAATTCTTGAGCTACAGGGGTGCGTTTGATATCTGGTAACCTTTTTGTCGAAACTGTAGGTCTCTTTTTGAAAGTTCAGTGATGGCTGTAGTCGGCCTTATATTCTTGGGTGCATGAGGGTTCGTGGAAGCAAACAAAGCAGCTGAATTAGAGAGGTCCCTCCTTCTACGTGTTTTCCATCGACTAAAATAATTTTTTTTCGTGCTACAGTCTCGGGCATTGAAAAATGAATCAAAGTCCACCAGCTCGTCTGCACCTGACTGTTACTAAGGAAGGACCCGATAAATAAAGTCTAAAATAAGTAGAAAAAACGTTAACGAGATCCTGTTCGTCGTAAAGTTATTGTTTCTATACTTCTTAGAGCTTTCCCCGTTTGAAATAAAATAAAAATAACCTCACTGGACAAAAGAGAAGAAAAAAAAACAGTAAAGAAACGCTGTTGTTTTTGTTTTTTTTTGTTCCCGTAAAAACGTAACGAGTTTCCGTTCCAGTTACACCGATGCAAGATGGAACTGCGGTGTTCCTTCGTTCCTCCATAGGTTCCTCCTACAAGGAACGTGTTCCTTGGAACGCCGCTCCGTACAACACTGACTGCACTGTAGTGGGTGCACGCTGAGGCGCGGAGAGCCGTGACGAGTTTCGCACGTAAAAATTTAATGACAAGAATAACTCAAGCTGCTGTTGTCTGCTCCCGCGGCGCACTCCCCCGACAGGCTTGACCGACGTGGTGAGCGGGGCTTTCACAAGAAGGGTATTGTGGGGGCGTTGCGTCCCTGGCTTGGCCTTGTTGGAGTTGGTGTAGCAATCGGCGGTAACACGCTGTCTCCTGGTCAGGGAAGGCGCCCCGGGGTCGTCGTTAGGCCTGGTTCGTCGCCGCCTCGTGGCTTGTGCCGGCGGTAATCTGCTCGCTTGCCGTCCCCCTTTCCACGCCGACCCCGTGTTCGCCATTCTTTCTCTCATTTTGCTTTATGCTTTCTCGTCGTAGCGGTCCGTCCTTTCAGCTTGCGTCCTTATCAGTCTTGTACACGTTACTAAAAAAAGTAATCGATTACAATTACTATTACTCTTGGCTAAAAAGTATTCGATTAGATTACTTGATTACTCGACGGCAAAAGTAAGTGGACATTACTTAAAGAAGTAATCGTTACTTTTCCGATTACTTTATTTTGTGAAGACACATCTTTAGCGCTCATAACAATGAACTACTTCCAACCTATATTTCACATTTGCGCAAGTATTGAAGAAGAAAAACTGGCTCCCTCTTCGTGGTCGTTGCACCTTCACAATGCGGACACAAGCATAGAATTCGTTTGAAGACGTTTAATGATTTGGGCTTTGGCCAGTGTGTGTGTGTGTGTGGGGGGGGGGGGGGGGGGGGGGCGGAGGGGGTTCTAGATCTTGTTAAGCTTGAGCAAGGGTTGTCGCTCAAAGTTTGCGTCGCTCATTTTATTATTCACATATGGATGAGCTCGCATGTTATACAAAAGAGCAGCAGCTCCAGGATTTGAAACGGATCATGTGTAGTATCCATTAGCGGAAGAGATCGCCCCGACCACTACTCAACTCGAAACATTGCTTGTCACAAAGACCACGTAGGGGAAATGGGGAAATATTTAAACTGCCTTTGTTATATTTTGCATCCGCTTTAGGCATTCTTCGGTTCTGGTTCTCCTACGGGCTGTGAGTAGGTACCCCAAGCAGGATTTTTCTATTTTTTTTTATTTCTGTGTGTGTGTGCGTGAGGGGGCTATTTTCCTTCATGTGCGCTTGAAGCCCACATGAAGGCTTCCTAGTTTGGACGAAGGACTCACAAAGCTACATTCTGCTTCCTCAAACTTCGCCCTGAATGGCCTTTGTCACGCACTGTGGCTTTCCTGGGCCTTCCCACTTTCCCCCCCCCCCCCCCCCCCCCCCCAGTCCCAGCTCGAAAAACAAACAAACAAAAACGGACATTCCACAGAAACTACATAGAAAGAGATTGACCTCGTTTCCAACAGCTCCGAAAAATGTTTCTTTTTTCTTTTCGTCCGAGAAAAAAAAGCAAATTTTATTTTTGTCATTTCATTAAAAAAAAAGGCGTGTGCCGAGGGAGGGGGGGGGGGGGGAGGGGGGTCCCGTTTTCACAGTTCGTTGAAGCGACCGTCACCCCGTTCGCTTCCTAGACGCGATCGTTTTGGTGCGTTCGTTGTGGAAAGTTTTTCTCGCTGTTTTCCGGCTGTCGTTCTCTACAAATGGCTGATGACGATCCCGGATGATCGAGTAAAGCAACCGTCTTCGACACTTCGGACTTTATCCGTCTGTACGCTTTTCAAGACGGATGGAGTGCCGATGCTGCATCGGTACCGGTCGTCAACACAGCGTACGTCGATCGGTACTCGGCGTAGGACTGCAGACAACTCCGGAAAGGATGGGCCTTCAAAGAAGCCTACGTCAAGAAGGTCATGGTGAACAACTTTTATCCCGACCACACCTTCACCTTGTAAAGAGCACGTGTGCACCGTCTATGAACCCGGGACATTACAGGCAACTGATATCGCTTTCCAAGAGCGCCGATATCGTTCAAGCGTCTTGCGACTGCGTTGCAGTGTGAGTTTATTTCTTCGGTAAAACCCGTGGCGATGTAATAATGTGTCTTAAGGATTACAAGATGTCTATATATTTGTAAGGCGTGAGCCCCATAGTCGCTATCCTTTCGGCAGATTTGTATCAAGATCCGTGTGTGCCAGTCCTTTGATCATATTTTATGCGTGACGCGATGAGTTATCTAAAAAAACAAAACTAAGAACAAGATTTGTCGTTTTCGTCTTTTTTGTGGTACTTCAGCATGCAACTAAAAAGGGTCAAGCTATGTCATCGATCTACTTATCGAACTAGGTGACGTGTTGATATAAAAGTCTGTAGTAGGACATTTTTTTTATTCAATATTTTAATGAGTTTCAAGCATAAATATATACTTTGCAGGTTGAGCGGAACATGTCAGCACATAGCTGGCCTGCTCTTTACACTATGCGACAGTGTAAATATCTGTTTTCCGTGACAACGGCTTGGCGACCCGCCTCTTCGCTGCCCTGCTGTACCGTGCAAGCAAACTCGGTGCGGAGGGTGTTGTGCGGAGGCAGGTGTCGGCTTCTATGTAAACAAGGAGGGAGCGAAGTCTGGGTGATACTGGTCTCGTGAAGATACCCCTGCGTCGTAAAAATCAGGAACAAAAACCTTGCTATGAATGTCTAGCCTGCACGGAGTATGACGGGTATATCCTGAGTTCAAACAAATATAAATGAACTAACCTCCAATGAAGTGGACGCTGCAAACACGCGAGTTCGCAGATGGCTGTTAAGGCGTCCCGTCGGAGTTCTGGCGTCGCAGCGCTTGAATCCATTTTTCTCTCTTCTTGAGGTGCGCGGTAGCTTTCGGGAATCTAAAGAAGCTCACGTTCGGCGTGTTTTTCTTGCTGTTTGTACATCCAACAGCCGAGCAGCGGTGAGGCATCGCGACAGTGCCGGACAGACGCGCCTAGCAATGTGAGCGAAGCCAGGCAGCGTACGAGAGCCCGCAAAGATGGCGCCTTTCCCTTTCCTACTCTCTCCTCAAGTTCGGGCATGCGCACAAAATTCTTCGAAAAAGGTCAAATTGACCTTTTTCGAAGAATTTTGTGCGCATGCCCGAACGGTTACAAGTAATTTTATTACTTCAAAAAGTAATCAGATTACTACTGTGATTACTGCCTAATAAAAGTAATCATCTTATTACAAAATTACATTAAAAAGTAATCGATTACAAGTACTTTGATTACTTGTAATGCGTACGGTACAAGTCTGGTCCTTATACAGCGGCAGCTGTGAGCGCCTCTTTCCGACGAAATCCGGCCGCGTCCGTACGCAAAAACCCACATGGTCGCGGGGCGCGCGCTGTCCCATCGCCGAATGGACTAGCGGCGCCATTATCCTTGCTGGTTAGTAAGGATTGAACGTAAGGCTAGGATGAACTAGGGAGCCTTCAAGTGAACATGAAGGCACCCTAGGATGAACGCCTTGGACGCTTGTGTTGCTACAAGTTCGCTTGTTTTCTTCGCGGTTTCCTCCTTTCCTTTACTTTCAGGGTTAATTAGAGCTAGTGCAGTCAATTACGACAACCCCCTGGCCATCTGGACACCATTGTTCGGTAATAAGCTGCACGATTAACGACCGAAAGTGGAGAATGTTATCGAAAAACGGGTTTTGATACGCCACACTCTTAGAAAAAAGGGTCAGTATAGTCCTCCCTAAAGGGAGGAACGCTCTTGACACATATGTTCCTTCAGAAAGGGAGAAACTTTCGTCCCTTAAGCAGGGGAGGAAAAGTTCCTCCGTCGACTGCATCTCATTATGGCGGCCACGAATCGAGCAAATCGAGCTCGGTAAGGCTTAACGAGAACACTAAGTCTATTGCACGAAGCGAGAGCAGCAGGAAATAAAAACGTAACACGAGCTTTCCGCGAACTGTATTTATGTCCGAAGTTTCTTTACGCCTGCAGGTAAAGAAACTTACGTTTCGAAAGCATGCAGTCACTCAGTCTTCTCATCGTCAGCACTGCGATGTTCAACGGAGACAACCGGCACTCAGTTCGCGCACTTTATGTCCTACCTTTGCTATTCCTCGAGCCACAATTCCTTCGTCAACCGTTGAGTCAACCGCATGCACATCACGGAGGAGTGAAAATCATTCGCCCGCAAAACCAAAAGCCGCTCTCAAAAAAAAAAAGCAAATCCGAAGCAACCTCTTGGCTTATCTCAGCACGGTAACACGAAATTATGGCGTAGCGGAGGTGGCGCCAGCGCCTATTCGCCGCGGAGAAAAGAGCGCGTCTTCCGTTCATGCCGCTGCCGCTGGCGACCGCTGTGGCGCACCTGTCGGCTCTTCGATAGAGTGCCTCAATGTTGTTGGCTCCCGCCGCAAGGCGCAGCCGGCAAGCAACATTGAGGCACTCTACTCTTCGACGGCGTGGAGGCAGGCGTGCACGGACCTGCTCGGACCGCAGTGGCTGAGACCATACCTCGCTTCGTCCGTACTCGGTTGGTTTCATCGGGGCCACGGTCGCCTCGAAATCGCTTTTGTTGCTCTACGGTCGCCCGCTGTGATCTTTCGAAAGTTGTGCACGCAGCATCGACTCATCGCCGGCAATGCGTTCCTGACATCTAAGTACTGTTTTATTCTGCGCAAATGGCACCGGCACCGAAAGTGAAAAAGGCTACGCAAACTCACTGCTTTGCCCCCGGCTGTACATCAGGGTATGTGTCGTCGAGGCAGTCTGATCGGCGAGTATCCCTGTTTGCCGCGCCGAAGGACCCAGAACGTTTTGAAGCCTGGCAGCGAGCAATCCCCCGTGCTGACAAAACACTCGACGCGCACTCAGTGCTTTGTGATCTGCATTTTGATGAACAGTTTATCGTGCGGGTTTTCACGCACGTCATCAATGGTCAAACCGTGACAATCCCACGCGATCGCCCTGTTTTGACGAGTGATGCGATTCCGACCATTTTTCCCAACGTGCCATCATACCTATCGAAGAAGCCACCGCAGAAAAGGAAGTCAAAAACGTCGAGCTGCGGCTTGCCTTCAAAGACCCTCCGACCAGAAGCCAGTACATCTTTGCCTGTCGAGGTATATGTGGGACGGATACTGAAGTAAACCACTCAAGGGCAGCACCTCCTGTTGACTTGCCGTTAATCTCCGACCTCTGGAACTGCGAGCTACCAAGCCCCTACTGGGCTAAACACCTTGTTGCTGGAGCTGACAAAGTCACGGTTTTCACTGTGTGCGCTCTTGATGGCCAGAGCCTTTGTTTTGAAAAGGTGGTGTTGGTCACTGCTAATGACCAAGCCGTTCGTGCCACTGTGTTCGTTCAAGCCACCGAGGTGAAGATTGTTGAGCTGGTCAATGTGGAGATGGCAGAAGAGCTGCTTCGGCAGGTGGATTCCTTGACTCCTTGCAAAGGCTTTGGTGAGAAAGGGGAGTTTCCCACAAATCCGAGGCGCAGGACCAAGGCCTGTGGTGGCAAGAATTTCAGTGCATCGTGCCCTGGAATTTCTCAAACACCAGGGAAACCTTGTCCACAGTGCAAGTACCTGAGGAAGCTGCTTCTCAACCAAGCTAGTTACAAGAAAAGAACCGCGAAAGCCCGGGCTCAGACGCCTTCATACAAAACAAAGCTGAGGAATGCCCAGCTGAAAAGGTGCAGGGTCAGCATCTCGAAGCTAAAATCAAAAATACACAATCTGAGACGGAAAAGTGCGGAAACGGACACATCTTCATTCGAAGACAAGATAAAAAACATGCCCGTTAAGCAGCAGCAGCAGATCAAGGCATGCCTTGCTGCATCAAGACGGAAAAGCACAAAAGGAATGAAGTACGAGAGTGAATGGGTGCTTGAGTGTGCTGTGATGTGTATGAAAAGCCCTCGCCTCTATGAGCACATTAGAAAAAACAAGATCATGATCCTGCCTTCTCGTACATCTCTGCGTCGCTATCTGAAGTGCTACAGAAGTGGCTTTGGTCTGAGTGAAAAGCTCTTTGCAGCTGTAGCAGAGAAGACCAGGTCAATGAATTCTTTTCAGTGCCATGGCGGCCTCCTGATTGACGAGATGAAGTTATCGGAGCACCTGAGACTCGCATCAGATGGAAACATTGAAGGTTTTGTTGATCTTGGCAAGTTAACGCCAGAGAGTCAGAAGACTCTGGGATGTGATCACGGCCTTGTGATCATGTTCCAGCCTTTTACTGGCAAGTGGCACCAGATCCTTGGTGTGTTTGCCTCCCACAGTAACGTGAAGGCAGAAACTCTCACTCAGATTATCCTGGAGGCCGTGATCATGAGTGAGAATGCTGGACTCCACGTGGACTTTATCACTTGCGACGGAGCAGCCTGGAACAGAAGCATGTGGCGTTCGTTCGGCATATCCGCAACAAAAGACAAAACGGTCTGCAGGAGGCAGCACCCCACTGATCCAGAACGGTTCCTTTATTTTGTGTCGGACTTCCCACACCTTGTGAAGTGCGTGAGGAACAGCTTTGTGCGGACAGGCCTGAAGACGCCAGAAGGGCATGCCACTGTTGACCATTTGGACTGTGCCCGTAAGTGTGATGAAAGACACGACACCACGCTGAAGGCTATGCCACATGTCAACAAGTCGGTCGTTCGGCCAAATGGCTTTGAGAAAATGAGAGTTAACTATGCCTTTCGGCTATTCAGTGACGAAGCTCTCCGAGGTCTCTTTTTATATGAAGACGAGATTGAGAGACAACATGGAAGTACAGCTGCCACTATCAGCTTCGTCGAAAGGATGCGAATGCTCATTGAAGCCATGACGTCCAGGTGCAGTTCAGGCGCGCTGAGACCTGGAAATGTGCAAGAAGAGTGCATCAAGAGCTTCTTGGCCTATTTGGATAAATGGGAAGAAGCAGCAGGAGGACAAGGCTATCTGAGCCGCAGCACAGCTGAAGGACTGCGCGTCACACTGTCGAGCACCTTATCTCTGCTGAAGTATGTGACAAGCGAACTCCAATACCGCTACATAATGACATCCCGGATGAGCCAAGATGGGATTGAAAGACTCTTTGGCATTGTAAGGCAGATGTCGGGGTGCAATGACCATCCAACACCCAGCCAGTTTTTGATTTCCATCAACTGCCTGAGTTTTCAGAACCTGGCAAAATCACCACCTCATGGCAATGTGTCCAGTGGGCTTTTAAAGAGTCTCGTAGGGGTGGATGATGCAAAGGAGACAATGTCTCAGAAAAGAGTAGACGAGCTTCTAGACGTAGGAGACCTGACTGAGGCGTACAAGGTGCTTAGCGGTTGTGGTATTGAGCACACTGCAATGGTCGCACAAGCCAGCGATTCAAGGCTCATCTTTTACATTGCTGGCTACGTCGCAAGAAAGAGCATCGTTGGCACAAAATGTGATGAATGCTGTCATGAACTGCTTCAACGTAAGGACGGGCCTGCTCCAGCTTCAGCATGCCTCACCGCTGCGGTTGATCGGGGAGGTCTTGTGTACCCGTCAGCGAAGCTGAACGCGCTTGTGAGGTCGCTTGAGAACACCTTTACATACTGTTTTAGTGTGAAGCAGGTGAGAAGGGAAAGCCTCATGGACCTAGTGTCCTTTCTGCAGGTGACCAAGCTGACCGTTGTTGGTTGTTCCGATCACAGTGTCTCTCTGACGAACAAAATCATCAAGTTCTACGTTCTGACAAGACTTCATTTCCACGTGAAGACAGAATTCGAAGCGAAAGGAGAGACGCGAAAGGATGAGGCTGCTTAAGCAGAGACGTGTGCTCTGATTTTCATTCTTGCGAGCGACACATTAAGTCCAGGGTTCTTTTTATTGTGAAATATTATTTTTATATTAAGTGAGTGATGTGTGATCTGGCAAGACTTCAGCCCGGCAGCAATATGCAGACGTGAACTTTATTTTGTGTTGATGAACTAGACTTCATGTATTAGACGTGTTTAGTTTCATTTGTAATTAGATTTATTTTGTGTTGATAAACTTAAATTTCTATTCTAGACGTGGTTAACTTGATGTGCAATAAACAGTGTTTGCATACATCTAGTTTCTTTACTTTCTACTTCAGTTTGTTCCTCTACTTAGAGTTTTTCACACATTTCTCACATCATGCGCAAAAGTTCCGCTCAGCAAATCACGGAGTGGAGAGCTATAGTAATACAAAATTTCGTTAAATAATTGCAGGAATGCAAGTTAATAGTAAATAAGAATTATGTTATTCTGGGGACCATTCGCGGATGGGTTTTAACTCCAAACTGGCCGCCGCCGCGACACCCGTCGTCTCCCTGTCGTAGCAATAGTATTAAAAAAATAAACGGAAAATGGGTCAAGTAGATTTATTGAACATTTGCCGCTGTGAGCTTACTTGTGTATTCAACAAATTTTAGCTCACGCGCGCAACAAAAACACGCATAGGCGAAGCCGTCGGCCACGTATCCTCACCACCCGCGCATCGAAATCCCGACCGTAGCGCCATCTACGGAAGGCTTGAACAGGCGGATCGCCTTTTCCTCCCAGCTCGCGGCACCTCCCCCTCTAGCCCACCATAGCGTAGCCGCGTAGCGTAAAATGATGTTAAATCGCTTGCCACCAGATGGCAGGGTCAAGCAGAGTAATCGCACGTAGCTAGGCTAGGTGGCGCTAGATACCGCCCAATTCATGTTTTACAGAAAAATATTTTTATTTCCTTACGCCACAATTGCGTTTCCTTTTCTTCGGAATCTCTAACACATCTAGACACGTTGCGCACACTAGAAACATCAGGTCAACATATATTGAGCGCATACACCATAGAGATCATACATACTAACCATACTAACTCTAGAGGAAAAGGTCCGCCATTTTCCCATACATTCTAGCTGCCGCAAGCGGCGGATCATGCAGGCAGACCTTCTGGGTCCCAAACACGGTTACATCATCAGAGCAGTTTCGTGAACTTCAACAATTCACGAACTTACCGGTGGAAAGATATTCACGTTCCTTTCGAAGCTTTCTTTTTGAAAAGCGCGCAGATGTACGGCCTCGCGTTAACGCTAAACTAAACCATATACCCGGCTTCGCCAGTGGGGCGCGGCTGGGCGCGGTTGAGGAATACGAAACTGCGCAACCACCAGATTTCCGAGATTTCGACAGAAGGGAAGTTAATACAGCGTAATGAGTTTATTGCTTTTTATAAGCGTTAGAATAGCTCATAATTTAGTTTACAACGTTAAATTATCACTGTTTATATTGCTAAGAGTTTTCACTCTTCGCGTTACCATGGCAACGTTGCTTTCTTTCTCTCGTGTTCTGTCGCTCTCTTTTGCGTTCGTTCACTCGGGACCCAGGATGTCGGCGCACGGGATTTGCCACTCCTCCTCACCCACCTTTACCCCCCTGGCATACACAGGCATCGCACATACAAACATCAATACAACAGCACACTACCCCAATCACTACTACCGAGCCCTGCGTTTCCGTCTTTTATAGTGGTCGTTTTGAACGTACGGAATTTTTCGGTGACTCCCTAAGCAAAAAAAAAATATTCCGAACATGTTCATTTTTTTCCAGCAATGTCATACATCTGAGGCTATTTTTAATGGCTCAGGGGATGAATCTCTTATTAAAAAGAAGACGCTCGATCATGCCATAATTATTTGAAAGCCAATAAATCGAGCCGCTCCAATGTGGTTCCAAGCCATGAGTTTGTTTTCCCGCATGGCCCTTCGTAGCCAGTATTTATATTGTAGTGTTCGTTTTTCTATTAGTGCTGTTCGCGCAAAGCTGCAATTGCCGTCTTGAATTAATCTCTGTAGAGCGGATATCCACTCAACTGGAAGTGATGCTTCACGGGCACAGAAATCGCTTTTCGATCAACTTGAATGCAGTCAAAGCCGCGACTTGCGACAACTGTTAAGTGTACGGAGCTGCGCCGTTGCGAGCTCGAAAACTTCTAGCGCTCACCCCAGCGCGCCACTTAGAGGGCAGTTTCTACAGGAACCGTAATATATTTAAACAGTAAAATAAAGGATAGCGTTCTCTGTTCTTTTTCGATTTTGCCTGTCTTTTTTTTTATGCTAAACTTCCATTATAAATATACGTACTTTCCGTCATACTTTCGTAGTGTTGTCTTTTCCCCAGAGCGCAATCGCTCTCGGGGACCGACAGTCACATTGGCCACTGTACGGTAGGAGCTTACCGTTCAGACCAGCGTTCCAACATGACTATCCACACGTCGATCGACTGCACCTAATCCCTCAAGTGGTTTTAAACTCTTTAATGTAAAGCGGAATGTCATCCTGCGACACCCCGGCCTCTCCGATTACGGCCCGACCAGCGGCATCAATGCCCGACAGTTTACGTCATCTCATCTTGTTGTTACACCACTGATACGCGAACACACGGTCACATCGGCGATAATTCCAGTCTTCTGTTCACAACCCACAACACTGCCATCACGATGTCGCTGACACGAAGAAATACAGAACCACGTTGACGATGTTGCTGACACGCAGAAGAATCACGTTGAACGCCGGTTGGCACTCGGCACGGGACAACGGAACCGAACTCAGCACGGAAGGCACCCAGGCAGCCGGCAGGAAAACCTGCCTTCCTTGGACGCAGTTCAGGCGATTTCCATAACGTCGAAAACGTCGACACAGTTCCTCGTGGTTTCGATGCTGTAGTTCCGCGTGTGTCCCGCAAATTGGGGACGGCCGTCTTACCCAGTGTATGTAGCGCTGCTGGCACTGCTCCGGAACTTCGCTGTTTCTAGCGGCTTCGTTAGCTCGTTTGATAAAATTAGTGGTAAAAACGTCACTGCAACCGAAATGTTCTGCACGTTTGGACTAGAAGACGGAATTACAGGCGGCCTTCGCTGCCGCTGAAGCTCAATCAACTCAACATTAATTTATTAAACAACGTGCGCATTGTGCTCGAAAAACGAAACCGACAGAAGATGGGTCGGGAGGGCGAAAGCTTTCTCCGGTCTGCCTGGAGGAGGAAAACGTCTCGGAGAATAATAAGGACTTCAATTTTCCTTTCATCGGTCTGGGTTTGTTTATGTGTGTTTTGGTAAACAAAAATAAAAAAAAAAAACTTTACAAAAAAAATAAATAAAAAAAACCCACTTTTCTGGGGATCGAACCGTTGACCACTTGGTCAGTAGCGCGATGTTCTACCCCTGCGCCAACTGAACAAGGAGGAACTCCCCCTCCTCCTTTCGTCTGAACTGCCGTTCCTCCCTTCTCTGGGCAACTTGTCCGCAACAAGGAGGAAGAGTTGCTTTTGCTACCTTTCTCCTCCCTTTTTTCTTAGAGTGCAGCTGCGGCTTCGATACCTTCAAACTCCATCGCTTTCCGAATAACCAATACCTCCGGCGGCAATGGAGTGTGTCCGTAAACCGAAAAGCTTTTCCCCAAAGCCATCCCCTCAAGTGTGTTCGGAGCATTTTGTGAATGGAGCGCGAACTGAACTTAACGCTGTACCTACGATCAACATGGGGTACGCTCGCAAGTTGCGCGCACGTTTTCTCGTGAGAATTCCTGTTTCAGCTTGTAACTTTTCTTAATTTATGTTCATGCTGATATTTAGCGCTGGTGGCATTGACTAGATTTTATCATTTACAACGCTTAATTGAAGGCTCATTTCCACTGTCGGGTGTGGTTGAACATTGTCGAAAAGTTGGTTCTATCGGGTTTTTCTAAATCGCGATCTCAAGCGCGAAACCAGAGCGCCGTGAACCTATGTTGACCGTCACAACGCGACAGGATTCTTCTGATTTTGAAAATTAGCACATAACATATAGCTGGAAAGAAAACTTCGATTTCTATGGCTGAAATATGCTCATGCATCGATTTCGAATCGTTGAATCATTGATCGACTCGCTTCGTCAATGTGCCCATCTTGACTGCGCTGTTTTCAGTTCTCGACAAAGGACACACTCGTCGACACGAGATCCTGAAATAAAACTTATATAAACGCATTCGAGCCGGAGGGAGCTGCCTTTGATCATTTTCTGCGATTCTCTTATTTCGCGCGTCCTTGTTCACATTATAGTATTTCATTGTTGTGGACGACACGAAACGCCAAAAATATTCTCGGTGTGCAGCATCTGAAACGACAACAAACTTGAAGGAAAATTCAGCACCGATTTCTATTGGTGCCGCACTTCTCGGCATCGCCGCACTGGCGGATGCCATAATGCGGGGCAAGAAACGTTCCCAAGGAGTTGGAAAACTCCGTCCGCGGCACACAACAACACAAGATGGGCAGCGCAATTTGGATTCCCAGCACTTTGCAGCACCCAACTAGCGCTCTCTACGTCGGAGCGGCAAACCGAAGAGCACTTTCGCCAAGATTCCTAACCACTCAGCAGGGTCAGCGGAACCCGACGCTCGATAGATGGCGCTACAGTATTAAAAATGGCGCTACCTACGGTCGCTCCTTCTCTATTTCTCGTACCCCCCTCCCCCTCGCCGCCGCAAACACCGCCACACTGCAGCAGTTCCAAAACCTAAACCTCCGCCACCGCCGCCTCGGGGTTTTGGAAGGTTCTCCAGCGCGTCTACAAGATGTTTTATAAGAACCTTTCAACCAAACAGCGCGTCTCAGTGTCATTTTCTCGCCAAAAGCACCTTCTCGTAAAAACATTCCGCTAAAACACGGATCTCATAAATCGCCGTTCACACACTTTCAACCGAGCAGGACCGAGAGAGACAAGACCGGTTTTTAAGTCTCTTGAGAGGGCGTAGGACCTGCTCGCAGCAGCAAACCTGGTCCTACGCCGTCGCAAAAGGCTTAAAAAGCGGTCTTCTCTCTCTGGGTCCTACTCGGTTGCAACTGTGTGAACGGCGCTTAAAGCACATCTCTTACAACTGTTCTAGTAAAAACAAAGCCCCTTAAGTAAATAACCTAAATCATATCGACAAAAAGCATATATACAAAAGCACATCTTTCAACAATACAACAGCTGTCGCAGCACGCCTAGTATTTTGTGTTGTACCGCAGTCCTACTTGGAATGTCTGGAATGACATTCCAAGTTGTCTGTAATGATACCTCCAAGAGCGTGCAGTTGCCGATTGCAGATATATGTGTGCGCTCAGCGGCAGAAAGACAGATTAGACATGGCGTCATTCATTTTTTTTTCAGGATTAATTGGTCCACAGCTGGCATTTTATTGTGGGAATGCTTCCATAACAGGAATTCGAAAAAAAAAAAAAAAACACTCCATCTTTGCTTTCTTCAACGCCTGATTGACAGGACGGCAGCGGGATTCAAATCCGATGACGAGCGTTTCACAAGCTTACGACATTTGGCGTCACGTACACATCGCGACACTGTTAGCGCGAACAGGACATCAGCGCATTTTCGCATTTTACTTCTATATAGTATTAGCGAGCACGAAATTTTATCGCTTACATTATAGAACTAAATGAGCTCTTTCCGTAGCAATAACTACTTGGGTCGCTAAACTCGTGGAACAAAACATTTTTTGCTTTCTGACGTAGCGGGGGAAGTGACCAAAAGAACGCCGCAAAGTTTCCTCCTCTCTGCGCGCGCTCAACGTGTTGGCTCAACTTCGCAACTTTTGACAAAAAATCCCCCGCGATCCCTAGGCGATGCACCAGAGCACGAGAGTGCGCGGGGAGGCGAGCGTTCACGCCGCTCGCTGTACGTTGTCTTTGGGCTCTGTAGCGCCGTTGGGCCGATATTCGATCCCGGCATGCCTCGCTCAGACGAGAAGCGAGAGCAGACGACGGGAGTTCGTCTGCTACGATGAAGCATTCGCACAGTGGAACCGAAAGGAAAAGTAGATTTTCTGCTCGAAATCACGTCCCGCGGGCCACAAACTCAAACGCGAGCTTGAATTGTAAGCGTCTGATATTCCACAAAGGGAGGAATCGACGACCCGTGCTTTATTAGCAATATTTGAGTCACTATGTTGCCGTACAGACGCTGAAACCTACCAGTGTGTCATGAAAGGCTCAGGACAAACACAGGGGCACGAGATCTCACATCATCCCTGTGCGGGTGAAAAGTGGAACATTTGTCGACAAAGCTCCCACAGCAGAAACCTGTGACCCATTCACTCAGCGACCGGGAAAGCTAAACATGGAGACGTTGCCCAAGGCAAAGTCATATTTGAACGGCAGCTATCTTGCCCCGTCGTATTTTGTTTCAGAAAGCTCTCGTTCTCAGCGCCCTCACCAGGGAAAACGTATTGATAGAAATTCCAACGAACTAGATTTAAGCCGTGTCCTTTCAGGGGTTCTCATAATACCATGCTTAAAACGAAGCAAGCTCTTGTATGCTGTTTTGTAGTCAGCTGGTTTCGGAAACTTACGCCGTCTGTAGATATCTCTGACAGCCGAGTTGCTTAATTGGAAGTCATCGCAAATGTAAGTTGTATACGTTGCAGCAACCAACGTTTATGGATAAACGATGGCAACGACTGCACTCTCGCATTCCCACCCATCACGTCGACCAAAAAGGCGCTAGTTTCGGTTTGAGGTCGGTACTTTTCTACAACATCTATGGCGACAGAGTATCAGTCTGCACTCGATGCATTCGGCAAGTTCGTTCGGGGTCGGTTCTCCGTGCAGCATTCCGCGGGTGCAATGCATTAGAACTCTCACAGTGCAAGTCTCGATCGCGAATCGGGAGCCCGTCACTGGCATCACCGGCGGCCATCGCTTGACAACAGGCAATACATGCAAGTCTAAGGGGGAAACGCGCAAAAATAGGAAGCTTGTACGCATTGTTCGAGGGCGAGTATTTTACGACGTGCTGCGATCATTATATCGGATGCTTGGAGATCAAATAGACATTCGTCAAGCGTTCGAACATCGATTAAAAAAAAATCGGCCGGAACACCATCAACTTTCCCGACGTCGCCTGCTTTGGTTGCTAAATAAATGACACGTTCAGCGACTGAACGGCACGCTCCGAGTTTCAGTTTGTCACGGAAGCCATCACAGGAGTTCAAAGAAAAAGCTTTCACCATGAAGCACTATGTACAAGCGGTCAAAACGATGCGAAAGTCCCCAGTAAAGGCTTATCGTTTGCTGAGCTCTGATGACTCCGAGACCACGCATGACTCCACAATAACTCTCGGTAACCTTTGCCTCACTAAACACATCACAGTTAACGCCCAACAAAGTCGCCCTCGACCCTCAACTACACATTTATGTAAACAATATTGGTATTCTAACGCGTTTAATATTCTTGCCAACAATATTAACTGTTATTTGCGGAAAATACGATAGAAGTTTCATGGTCGAGAACAACCCACTAACGTAATAATATTGAGTTTTTTCATTAGCGATGACTGCCGGTGGTGCCGCTCGACCCCAGCATACAGTCCTCTATGCGCGATCCAGCCTACTGAGAGTTTAGCGACCTTGGATGGCATCCCTTTGTTTGAAAGAGAAAAAACTGGAAAAAAAACCGACGATTGCTTGTTCGCGCTAACAGTGTCGCGCTCTGTACAGCACCGAAAATAGACGACATCGTATTTCCCTCAGGAGCCACACGCGCCGACGTCGCAAACTTCAACGTGATGCACGTTAAAGACTTCAGGCTGGCGCTGGTATTGCACTGGCTAAATTTTCCATCAGCTGAGACACCAGACGCCCACGGAGGTTGATCAACTTCTGGCTGTTTAAACATACACACAACACCATTATTAAGGCACTCTAACCGAAGGCACGTATTGCATACACATCAAATAAATTATTAGAAAAACAAATGGAACTGTCGACTAAGTCAGGCAGAGACAAATGTGTTGCGATGAGCATATCGCAGAATCATGCTCCCGACCTAGCAGGAGAGGTGACGTCTTAAATCAGTGTATTTTTTTTTCCCCTCAAAATTTCATCTTTTAAAGCGCGTACGACCTCTCCACAGAGGCTTAGGGTCTACACGTGGCTTTCGGCATTTGCTCCAAGCTGTCTAAAACAGAGAAACGAACAAAAAGGAATAAGGTGTAACACCTGGAGCTACTTCATCTGGACGCGGACAAAATGGTTCGTCAAAGCTTGTTTCTTCTGTTTCTTGAGAGCAGGCGCTCTATGGTTCAGGTCCCACGGAGCTGTGCATCAGCCGGTGTCAATGGCCATTCGTTTTGGAACGTGACCGTTCGCGTCAGCTTGAGTAACTCACACGGAACTGTAGCATCGTGTCGAGTCTTCCCCGCGGCGAATTCGCGATTACCGTCAGTTGTCGTGTCGTTCTTTTGTTATCTTAAAACCGGATTTCAAAGAGCAATGTCCTCCAAGCACGAGCGTCAACAGAATGTGTGACGCCAAAAAGTCGAAGTGCGGAACGCATTTTATGTCGATTGTCGGTTCTCGGTACCCATACTCGAGGTCAACTGTTTTGTGCTACGTTGTCGTGGCTAGCGTAGCTTTCACAGCGTTGTAGCCCCGCTCTGCTCCGACAGCACGTGGCTTCGTCTTGCACATCATTCGCATGTGCTCGAGCAAATAGCTCTGACAGTGTTGGAGCACTGCGGAGGCTTAGCTAGCCTTGACAACGTAGCACAAAATAGTTGACGCCGAGTATACGGTATATCAGCTAAAATAATTTCGCCGTAAAAAAAAACAAAAAAGAGTACAAATTGGTATGCTTAAAAACAAATTGCCGCATGAGAATTTAGACAAGAAGCGAGTTTTGTGTTGCCTTGATGGAAGAGATTGTAGTTTAAAAATTACAATGCGATATCGTATACTTCGAGCCAGTAACAATTATGGAGAAAACAATGGCGTAAGTAACAGTTTGTTGTAATAGATAATATAAATTTAAAAAAAAAATCTGGAAACGTTTTGACTATTTAAAAATGGTTGGTGATGACTTCCAATTTTACGAACCTAAACAACATTGAGATGTCGTTGCCCTCATTTAACCTTGATGGGATAGTGTTGAATTGCAAACTTTTTTTCCTGTTTAATTTACTGATATTTGGAGAGAGAAAAACACGTTTTTGATCCTGCCCATGGCAAGCAGAGTTTTGCGGAAAACTTCACGCTAGTTCCTTGGCAAACTTCACGTCGCAAATGATAAATGAACTCTGATATTTTGCGAGCGCCGACTTTCCCAGATGCAGTGAGAGGAAACAGGCCACTTTAAAAATCTCATCTCACTCGCGCTACATATTGTAGTAAAACGTACAACTTGTTTCTTTTCTTTTTTTTTAGAAACTTCTGTTTAATTGACCCCAATAGTGAGCGTTGTAATTGGTGCCGACGTTTCAGCTTTCTTTCAGTCGTCTGCTTTCTTTTAGAACGTTTGTGTGTGTGTACATGTGTGTGTGTGTGTGTGTGTTTACGTTTATGCAAATATCAGAACTGTATAGTTAACCTAGTATTCTAATGATATAAAAATGTAGTCCCGCCTCCTCACGAGCTCTCTCGCACAATCCCGTTTAACTGAGCAGCCTGGATCAAGTAACAGACAATTTGTTCACATGATTAACGTAATAGTTTATAACTTGACAGTTTACACCGAGCAGCGTTCGATTTTTGTTATCTGTAACTTTTCAGACGCAACTGTTGGTTTTAGAATTTTGTTTCGTTTTATTTTCCGTGGCCACTTTAACACGAGATAAGCCTTATTTTATGCCTTTTTACGGAGCTCTCGCTTCTTCCCACTTATTTCGTTATAATCTCCGCAAATAGGTGGTCTTCCCAAGTTTAATGTATTTTCCTTTATCTGTGTTTATGCTTGTTTATTCAAAACAATGCGTCCCTGCGCATACTACGGCGAGCTTTGTCGCAATACTCCGAAATAAAGCCGGGAAGAACGCGTTACGTACCAGAGCTTCGATTGTTGTTCCCGCTTTATTTGTGTAACTTCCCTCCGCGCGTTCGTTTGCGCCGAGTGTTCCCTATAACCGAGTTAATTAATAGTACGTAAACATGCGTGCTCACTTACATTGATGTTACTGTTGTTGGGTTGGATTGGAAAGACGGACCAAAATATTGAGATCTGCAACGTTCATGAATACAGTATTGGGCAGGAGGTATAGTTCGAACCTGTATGCAGACTCACTTTATGTACGATGTATAAGCACTGTGACCCCGGCGTTTACTCTTCCTAAGTACGCTGGTGTTAACTTCGCGCTTCGTTAAACTCCAGTCAAACCGCTAATACATTATACAAGAAAAACAAAAAAAAAAACAAAAAAAAACTGTACAGACACTAGAGAGTTTTAGGGAACCGTTTTTGCACGTCCGATACGGTACGAACTGCGCATGCGCGAGTCTTTTCTGTTAGCGCATGCGCAGTTTGTACCGGACTGCCCATCGTACCCTATCGGACGTCCAAACACTGTTCCCTAAAACTCTATATTAAGTAAAACAATGAGCCGAATAAATTACATAAAAAAAAACAAAAAAACACCGAACTTTGTTTATACCACGCGTGCCACGCGGGATAGCATATTTGGTCTTTAATTGTATTTTGATTATTATGCGGGTGGTGAGAATTGCGAAAATTGGAATAATCGTGTTTTCAAATTCAAATAATTCCTACAATCGTACAACTTTTTTTTTTGTTTTGTTTTTTAAGCGTCAGTTTTAAGAAGTTTGTTGTGCATAAAAGCCGGCGTCGGTGTCAGTGGGACGGGGAAATCTTGACTGGTTCATAAGATATTCATTTGCCCCAAAGAAAAAAAATCGAAGAATTTTAGGCGGAGGCTGAGATCGAAGACTTGATCGTTCGGTTGCTAGCAAGACACACTACCCATTAAGCCAGATAGTCTTTTTTTTTTTATTGCTTTATTTTGTAAGTGAACAAAGAACCACAATACACGATACGTTTTACTTGAGCATGTAAAATATTATATTGAACAAAAACGACGTTAGTGAAGTTGACGATAAAACGCCTCCTGCAAGGTTCTGAGAGGCGGTGAAAATTGTTAAATATTTTCTGATCACCAACAGTTTCCAAAAGACCGGCAACCAGTCCAGTTCTAGGCTTATTTTTTGGTACACAGCTGTTATCAAGTTCACATTTTCAATGAAATAATACCGTAGTGGACGGGTATCCAGATCCGCATGACGAACTGCCATCCTACATCCCCAAATAGCATGCAAGCCCAGTAAAAATGCGAGGTCGTATGGGAAAGGCATCCCCTCCACTGACAAGAAATGTATTCCACGAGCCGTGAGCGGTAGGTATTTTTTTGAAAGTGCGTTGGAGCCCATCCCAGAACAGGATGGCATCCAAGCAATCCAAGAACACGTGCTCCACGGACTCCGGTTTCTTGCACAAAAAAAAAAAAAAAAAAACAATCCTCGCCCCATGATACAAACATGTCCTTTTTCGCTAACTTTACTGGCAACGCTTTGGTGTGAAGTCTAAAAAAAAATATATATATATATATATATATTTCGCAGATGTGGGAGTTAGCATTCTTTTCACGCGGGAAAGCACATCACGGTCAGTATACTGTCAGATAACAAAGAGTGAAAGTGGGACGGGAAACAGGCATTCAACAAGATCTCGCGCCAGACGCTTTTGTGTGACAGAGCTTACGTACTCTCTTGGAAACCGCACATTAAGAAATCGGTATGCACAAACAACCTCTAGGAAGCCCGTTACTTTGCCTTCACATGGGTCACACGTCAAAACAGTGAACTCGGGTAGCTCTCTGATCAACCGTACTTAGATGAAAGTTCTCAGACAAAGGGTCAGCCTGGTCTCGCAAATAGAAAACCCTCGAAAACAGCTGTCGTATGTACAAATGCGACAAACTAAGTCCAGCCGACTTCACGCGGCAAAAAAAGTTATCTCGTCTAGTTCTTTCCGACGTAGGCTTTCATACGTAAACGGCCATCACACGGTGCATCCGTTGCCAATGCACACGAGAAGAGTGCAGAACCTGTAATAGGTACCAAATCTTAGCAACAAAAAATAAATTACACACCGTTGACCGTGCGAAGATGCCCTTGAACGGCTTTAAAACGGGCGGGGGCTTATATTTACCTATCGGGTTTCACTCTTAAATGCGTAACTTATACGTCCTCCTGTATTTTTTTTTTCTCTTTTTGTAGGCTTGAGTGTTTTACGTAAACCGTATGAAATCTCGTGCACCTTAAAATAATGAGGTCATTCGCCTTCGAGTTACGTGTAGAGGTTTGGAAAAAAAAACATGTTTTTTCCAACTTAGCATTTTGACACCCCTTTATATAAAGGAATCTCTGCGGACAGTCGCTGAACGCCTGCTATTTTTCCATCTCAGCTTCGAAAAGCGAATAGGGTGTCAGTTCGCGAGACATTGTTTTGTTCCTAAGGCGCCTTTATAAACGGCAAGTGGGGATCAAGTTTTGCACACGCGAAGATTGTGTAGCATAAAGCGATAAATAAGGCGACGCAAAATTTCGTCTCTTTTAGAAAGTAAAAAATATATATATATAAATGCGACGACTACGCATTGCATTACGCTCGAATTAATATCTTATTTCTCGCATGTGCAATTGATATCATGTTTTTTTTTAATTTTTTTATGAGCCGCTGGCATTCATGTTTGTACTGCGCTTTTTAACCTTGACTTCGACCTTACCCCTTTCTCTCTCTCTCTCTCTCTCTCTATATATATATATATATATATGTGTGTGTGTGTGTGTGTGTGTGTGTGTGTGTGTGTGTGTGTGTGTGTGTGTGTGTGTGTGTGTGTGTGTGTGTGTGTGTGTGTGTGTGTGTTTGTGTGTGTATATGTGTGTGTGTTGTTGGACAGAAGACGACGAGGTGCCGAGAGTGCATCGTCAAGCGTGCGCACTTGGCTCGGTTCGATGGTTACTCAGGGTATGGCAGCGAATCCTCTACGCCATTAAAGCACCCTTTACCACCCTCACAGGTTCCAGGTTAGGTCGTGGAGTATTGTGTCCATCATTCGTTCAAACGTCGCTGGAGCATTACATGGGCCGAAAGGCATCACATTAAATTGGAAAAGACCGTCCGGGGTGGCAGATTCAGTCTTCGGCTTATCCGTTTCAGCAACCGGGATTTGCCAATAACCGCTACGTAGGTCTAATGAAGAAAAGATGGACAAGCCGTGAAGTGCATCCAGCATATCATCGATGCGAGGGAGCGGATAAACGTGCTTTTTAGTGACCATGTTCAGGCGCCGGTAGTCAATACAGAAACGCGACAAACCGTCTTTTTTTTTTTTTATTAGAACCACAGGAGACGACCAAGGGCTTGTTGAGGGTTGTATAATGTTGCTCTTTAGCATATCGGTAATGTGGTCTTGGATCACTTTACCTTCTGCAAGGGATATGCGATATGGACGGCTCTTTATCGGAGATGCCTGGCCTGTGTCGATCTGATGGTGCACTTCTGATGTCTTTGAAAGCGGCGATCGGTTGAAATCAAATAAATCACTATATGTCTCCAGAAGATCGACCGGAGCGCTCCGTTGGTCCGTATGCAAGTTGGTGTCAGTCGTTTGCTTTGTTAGGGCGGTGGAGCACACATTCTTTGAAACTGATAGCTGTATAGGAAGGGAATTGTCATTTAACAAAGTACTGTAAATTTAGTGCTGGTAAGTTCGAATTATCGCGATTGCAGCTCCTCTAAGTAAAATAATTGGAATGGCGGAAGCGTTTGTAATGTACAAATTAACGCGGTTCCCAATGACGGCTACGGTAAAGTAGGGTACAAACAAGCCCTTCTGCGTGAAAGTGGCTCAACAAGTCCGTAAGTGTCTTGGAAATGCAAATTGGACGCGAGTGTTACGGCACGATCAGTCAATGGAGGCAGGTTTATGTCAGTTGTAGTTCGGAGGAGAACGGGATGTGAGTCAGGATAATCTGATATCAGAACAGTTCAAGTGGAGCTGACGCCCGCCGCAGTCGATTACGGCATCCCTTGATGCTAAGAAGTCCCAGCCTAGCATTACATCGGTCACGCAGCTGAAGAGAACTGTGAATATTACAATTTAGCGATTTGCACCAATGATCACGGAGAAAGGTGAACAGCCGAGAGGTTGAACCAATCCTCCATTCCCCGTACTTAAGTGGCGTCTGGGTGCTGGTGTCATTAATTTCCGGAAACGTCGGCGAAAATTCTCAGAAATGCATGATTTGGCGGCACCACTGTCGACGAGGGCTATGAGCTTTTGTCCATTAACTTCAACAGCAACGGTAGTTGGGCCGTGAGTTGAAGGATTTATATAGCAATTCGTTACTGCAGCCTGACCTCCTGGGACGACGCCGGCTGCTGGCTTCAGTTTGACGTCTGGTTGGTTGAAGCGGCGACGTTGAAGGGCGACACCGAACGCTGTCGTCGAGGATACGGAGACGGAGATCGGCTTCGGCGGCTGTCGCGATGTGAGAAGGGGGCTTGACTTTGAGACTGGTTGTCAAAGGGGTGGGCGTCGTCATCGGTGAAAGAGCGCGGTCGAGGTTCTGGGAAGCGTCTATACTCGTTGCCATTCGATTGTCGGCGGCAATATCGGGCGATATGATTTGGTGCGCAACAGTAGAAATAGATGGGCTTGTGGTCTTCATTCCTCCAAATGTCGCATTTTCGGCGAGAGGTGCGTGGTCGCGACGTGAGTGGAGGTTGAGGCGGTAGCTGCGGGTCGTCTGGCATTGAGCATATTAGTGCCGACGCGGGTGGCGCAGAGGTGCATGTCAGGGTTGCTGGTGCAAATGAACCCAACGCAGCGCGTAGCTCGTCCTGCACAACTTTCTGCACGCTGTGCGTTTGGGGACGAAGTTGGGGAATGTCGGCAGGCGCACGGAACTGGTCTAAAAACGATCGTAATTCTTCGCGAACAATATTACGAGTCAGCGTCGGTAGATCGAGATTAGAGACAGAAGCAATGCATACCTCTGGTAGGCGATCAAAAGGAGGCTTTGAGATGCGCGCGCTCTGTAGCTCCTCATACGTCTTGCACTCGGTGATGTGTTGTTGAACCGTCGTAGGTGATTTGGGAGCGACGATGGCGAAGAGGTTTTGTGAGAGCCCCTTGAACAGGTTCCGGATGCGATCTTCCTCTGTCATCTGAGGATCGACTCAACCGCAGGGACGGAGAACGTCCTCGATGTAGCAGGTGGAAGACTCTGCGGTAGGCTGAAATTGGTGAGCGAGTTTATCTTTCGCTTGGTGCTTGCTGTATTCGGGTTTTCCAAATGCGTCTGAGAAGGCGGTGCGAAAGCGTCCCACGAGTTGATTTTGTCTTCATGATTGTCAAACCACTTTAATACAGTGCCCGTCAAAGAAAGCACTGCATTGGCCAGTTTGAAGCTGTCATCCCAGTGATTGTGATGGCTTGCCCTTTCGTAACTCTTGAGCCAGTCAGTTACGTCGATGTTGGGTGAGCTACTGAAAAGAGGAGGGTCCCATTCTTGGTTCTTGATCGGCGGTGCTAGCGGTGTTGAACTAGCAGATGCATGGTTGCCCGTTGGAACCACTGGCAGATGGTTGGCCGTCGGAATTGCCTCTCTCTTGTGACATGGCGGGAAGAATGCGCCTATTTCGCAACTCCAGAATGGGGTTATGGAGCGGAAAGGTCGAGGAACTTAAAGCATCTCCACCACCTGTGAGGGTGATAAAAGGCGCTTTAATGGCGTAGATGATTCGCTGCCATACACTGAGTAACCATCGAACCGAGCCAAGTGCGCGCGCTTGACGATGCTGTCTCGGCACCTCGTTGTCTTCTGTCCAACAATTATTTTGGCTTTTGTGGCATTGCTTATTCGTACCTTAAGTTGATAGTAAAGGCTTTAAGAAATACACCCAAAATTTCTATTCCTGCCGGAAGCGCTCCCCGAGGCTATGGTGGCTGGAACGCGTCTTCGACTGGTGTGTTTACCACGTCCAAAAAAGTGGTCCCCCATTTCCGCCTGCTGACGTCAAAAAAGTGTTGTGCTGTCACCGGTCGCGATCCTGGCGGTGTTCCAGCAGCGGTGGTGGATGCAGCAGATGCCTGTTCTGCTGCATGTCGCTCTCTGGTGTGTCAGTGCACGGAAGCTTCAGCAGCCAGAAGTTGACGCCGCGATGCACTCGCGTTCGCTCGTGCTTTTCGCCAGCATTCCTCCAACCAACCGCCAGGATCGCTACATCCGCATGACACTCCGGTTTCTGTGACGTCATTTGTTGCCACTTCGGGACCACTTTGACGCATGGGCAGGATACGTCGCTAAACACTCCACTCGGAGATGCGTTCCAGGACCATACCGAGGCCGCCGTGTCTTCCTCTTCTAATGCCCCTAGTGCGCCGCGAGACGGCGCTGCAGTTTAATGGCGGACGCCTCCTGCGGGCAGTCGCAATTGTGCACATGCGCTGCGTTTTCGCTTGGCAAGGAGGAAAGCAGGCGGAAGGGCGGAGACGCTTACCGCGTTTGCAAAAATTGAGGCGTGGGTACGTTTATACAGCCTGAACTTTGTCTGCCTCAACTGGCGGCTTGCCTCACAGTTGTAGATGGGAAATTTAGCCAGTGCAGTACAACCGCTAGCCTGGGGTCTTTACCGTGCATCGCGCAGTAGTGATACACGACCGTACGCCGGAATGATGCTCATCCAGATCGAAACGGGCAGGGGTGTTCATTGTGTTTAGAGACGATCAACGCGTTCAACACCTCCTTGCTGCTCGCACTGCAAACGAGGCCCTTAAACCACGTGACCACGATGGAGCAGTTGGAAACTCTCTGTGATACAGGCTCTCAGGAGGCTATATACGCTGGGGTTTCTGCGCGCGACGCGTGGACTGCTCCTGCCCTAGAGAGCCTCCATTGCAGAGAGCTACCAACTGCGCGGTCAGAGTCACGTGGTTTATGGGCCGCATTTGTAATACGAGTGCGAGGAAGTTCCAAACGTGTTGATCGTCTGTAAATGTCTCCGCCTTTCGTACTGCTTTCCTCCTGGCCACGCGAAAACGAAGCGCATGCGCACTAGCGTCCGATCGCGAAAGTAGCTGTCCGCCATTAAATTGCGAACGTTCCCCGTGGTTTGAAATGAACGTTCTCTTCATTCTAGGCTCCCTACCCTGCCCCAACGAAGGCTGCGCCCCCACCCTGAAGCAACGGTGGCGGCGCGCAACTTCTCGGACGGCTGTCCCCATTGCATTTCTTTTTTTGTCTAACAGGCTTAGAGTATTCGCAACTCCAGCCCATTGCTTGCACTCTGGTGGACGAACGAAGAACTAGCAGAGGGGGGCGGTGGCGGAGAAGGTGAAAGGGATTGTCGGCCTTGGTGCTGCTGTTACCGCATGGTCCTCGTCGGCGCGTTCGTGAATCATGCAGGTTTAACGAAAAAAAAAAAAGAAAAAAAGCAAAAGGCGAGCGTATTAAAATAGGAATTGTTCTGTTCAGTTCCGCAACCTTTAAAACAAAAAAAATAACATTTTTCTTTTCTTAACGCAGGTCAACATTTCTGCCACCTGTGATATGCCCCTGCCCTGACGGCTTCATATGTGGAGCCGAATAAATTATTTTAGTATACTGACCAGCGTCAGAGAGGCGCGCAGGAAATACGGGAGAATCTATCCCTTTCTTTTCCGCCATCTTGAGACTACGGCTCCGCCTTAAACACGCGCTGCAGGTTAGAGCCGCCATTGCCGACCTTCTCTTATCTTACCGAGATGCCGAGCCACTGAAGTGGGCGTTGAAGAGCCTCCACAAAGGCCCATGCTGGGGACATGGACACAGTAGTACTTAAATTTGCAATAAGCTGTCCTGCTGTGGTAATGATTAAGTGACGCGAACAGAATAAGAGGAAACAAACACTGAAGGTGGGTTATGGTGGTGCCCATGCACAACCGCCTGAGAGAATTTATGCAGGAGGCATTGGCTATGTGCGCGACTGCTGAGCACATGCTGACGGCGAGCTTCCATAGTAATTTTATAACGTGCATTACACATCATCGAGATTGCCGGTCTTACCAGCCTATTGATGTGAGCTCGTTCTGAGCATGTGCTCTAAACAACGCCCTGAAATATGGCGTCCAGTGAATACAGGGGTGCTATGTTGCGCTTTTTGGACTCCCAGGAGACTAGGGAGAGGGAAGTGACGTCAACGACACAGCAAGCGCACATTGGGTGTCGATTTCGTTTTCTTCTGTCAACATCCACTGTGCGTTTGCTCTAGTCGTTGACGTCACTTCCCTCTTCCAAGTCTCCTGGGAGTCCAAAAAGCGCAACATAGCACCCCTGGATAGCTAGGTTCGACATTGTACATGTACCTTTTTTTAGTACACGGAAGTGACGTCATCACGTCTGATTGGTTGGAAACAAAAGTGACGTAATTTCCCTAGAAAAATGTGGGCGGAGTCGGCAAAACTGGGCGGAGTCGGCTACCGGACGTGACAACAAAATGACGTTTCGTTTTGTACCGAGTACGTTTCAAAAGGTACTTGCTCGGAACTAGGTGTCATTGGCAGCATGTTTTCGGCGGCGAGGCGTCGTCGTCTCGTCAATTCGACTTTTTCTTTAATAGACCTTTTTTCTTCGCCCGAAAGGCGGTATCGGGAACACCGCGATGCATTCGAGCTCCCGGAGGAGATCTTTCGGAAGCAATACCGCCTGCCCAAGATCGTGGTGCGGTGGTTGTGCGACGAACTTCGCGAGGAACCGGAGGTGAGGAGAGTGCTTACCTCGTGTACGGTCATGGCTGTGGAGCTTCAAGTGTTGTGTGCACTGCGCTTCTACAGCACGGGGAGCTTCCAAGGCATGGTGGCGAGCGACAACACGTAGCGCGGGACCAAAAGACAGTCAGCGTTGCGGTCCGCGCCGTGTCCGTCGCTATCGTGCGTCGTCTCGGGGTCCAGCGTGGCTGGATACACTTCCCCGAGACGCCGAGCGAGAGGTTCGACGCGGAGAAGGGCTTCAGGCTGCTCGGCAGGATACCCGGCGTCATCGGTTGCGTGGACGGGACCATGGTCTCCATCGTCGGCCCGTCCAAGAACGACCCCACCGTAACGAAGGCGGCGTACTGGTGCCGCAAGTACTTCTACGCCCTCAACGTGATGGTGGTAAGTACACTCATGTTACGTTGTCAAAACACGCCCCAAATCTGTAGAAAAAAAAAAACGTATTGCCGATATGGTTTAAGTATGCCGTTTTATGACTGCGGGCTGTGGGGTCTCAGGACTGCGCGAGCGTGTGCTCTACGTAGCATGTGAGCCGTGAGACTCTTCTCCCAAAAATAATACTTGTCTGTTAAAACGTGCAAGCTTCCGTAAAAAAAAACAAAAAACAAAAAAAAAACATTATTTTTGTTTCAAGGTAGTTAGCTGTACCTTGCATCCAGGAAGGTGTGTTCACATGCATGTGTCAGACAAAATAACTTAAAAGGTTCTGAAATTGCGACTGCTTTGTGAACCATAAGTACAATCTACTACTTGTGGATTCAGGTAATTACATGTCAATATCTCTCTCACTTTCAGGTGTGTGACGCCGACTGCCGGATAATGTGCATCGACCCACGGTATCCCGGGTCGGTGCACGACTCCTTCGTGTGGCGATTTTCCTGGCTCCGAAACCAACTCGAGCAAGGGCAGGTGCCACGCGACGGCCGGTTCCTGCTTGGTGAGCATACTAAATTCATTCCTTACGCGCACGGTGGCTCCCACTGCTTGAAAGCCACAGTACCACACGTACTGTGCTTGTTGTGAGGCACACAGACACAGTTGCTGGAATTCCTTGAAGTGAGACAACACCCAAAGTTTGGCCATTAATCTCTGTTTATGTCCACATAACTCTCACACTCTGCAGGCTACGAAAGCCACATTACACCAATCTCACGACAGTGATAGACTATGCAAGGCATGCGACCGCAGTGCGAGTCGCTGTCCGGTTCGGCCCACTCACTGTTACTGTCTGCCTGTACCCTCTTGCTGGTTGGTTTTTGCATGGAGTTGGAGCTCTTTCACTGATACCTGGGGGCTCGCCTGGTCGCTTTGACGGTCGTCAATTTGTACGGAATGGGATCAATTCCTCCTTGGCCACTTGGGGCTCGCCAAATCTGTCCTGGGGTCGTCTCTGTCCCACACACTGGATTCTTTTCCCTGACCCTTCTTCTTCGGTCTGCCTATATAGCTCCTCCTATTAGACCCTCCGTGTCCCAACAGGACCTGACTCCTTTCCAATCTAACCGCCCCCTCTCTTTTCCCCATCTCCAACTCCACCGAGGATTAGGAAAGAGGTTCGTCGAACTGGCGCCTTATCCCCTTGCTTGCCAAAGACAAGGCCAGCGTGTTCTGCTCTGCCCGTGCCTAAGGTCACGGCCACACACCCAAAAGCAACAGAGCTTTTATCTGTCGGATGCAAGGGCCTAATAATGCACTTGCATACAACACAGCACCCCTAAGGAATCGTGCACACATCCCATACAACCCACCAGGGAAACACATAGTTACATGAAATAACAGGGAGTTTGCAGGCAAGCTGGTGCTAATTAATCATAATATAAACTGATACTGTAGTGCAAAAATATTAACACACTTTTAAGTCCCACTTAAGTTACATTATAATTGACATAGTTGCACACAGCTGTTTTCTTGCCTTTTATTTTAAAAAGTAAAGAATGTAATATGTTCCATCCTCTACATGTGCAGGTGACAGCGGCTACCCCTTGGAGCCTTGGCTCATCACCCCTGTCCCCGAAAACCACGCGACATCCACCGCTTGCGGCCGGTTTAATAAGGCGCATTCCTCGATCAGGTCTGTTGTGGAGCGCTGCATCGGGCTGTTGAAAAACAGATTCCGGTGTCTGCAAAGGCACCGGGCTCTGTATTACCACCCTTCAACAGCCACCGCCATTATTTCGGCATGTGCAGTGCTCCACAACATCTGCCTTGCATCGAGCGAGCCAGAACCGGAGTCAGACTCCGACCCTGAAGAGTCAGAGTTGGAGTCTGAGCCGAGCTCGGACGGTTCTGAGCCGAGCTCGGAGAGGTCAGCGTCGGCTCCCGAGAGGCTGGCTCCTGCCGGCCCTCCGGTCGGCCTTCCGGTCGGCCTCTCGGACAGGGGGAAGGCTCTGAGGCAGCGCCTTGTCGCCCGGTTCGGAACCCGCCGCAGACGTGCCCGTGCGGAGCGCCACACGCAAGGGGCCCGCCGCCACGACGGTAGTCCCGACCACCAGGGACACCGTCGGGAAGACCCTCAGCGCCCTCGCTGCGGTGGTGCCCAGCACGGACGCCGCCAGCGACAGGGAACCTCTCGCCACCACGACTGCAGGTCCTGACCACCAAGGACCCCGCCACATCCTTGCCCTCAGTGAAGCCCTCCCCGTGGAAGCCGTAAAGTGCACACTTCGCTTCCTGCTCCACAGTCATGGCCGTCCACAAGCTACATACTCTCTTCAGCTCCTACACCTTGTGAAGTTCGTCGCACACCCAGCGTTCTGCCTCCGGATACGTGTCGAGTGCATCGCGGTGAACTCGATACAGCCTTTTTTTATTTTTATGAGCAGAAGGCACGAGACGCAGTCGACAGTGACAGAAAAGGTTCGGAGGTTTAGTTGCCAGACCAACAGGTCATCTGGATTGCCCCTGCAAAGAACTCAGAAGTAATTTAGACTACCTCTAGAAAGAAATGCTTGCTTTTGCAGAGATTGCTTTCTTAGTTGCTGATTGAACCAGGGATATTGTTGTCATGGACATTGTTTCATTTTACAAATGCTTCAAAGCGTCTTGCCTTCTGCTCCATTTTATTATCTCGTTTATGGTACTTCATAAAAGTTAGGTGATTGTGTTATCTCAAGACAGTGCACATGTAGTTTGGTTTAAAAATTGCTTTATTTCTTAAAGAAAAACCTGTGACTTCATGAATAAAAGTGTGATAACATGGAATGTAATATTTCATTCTTGGAAGTAAAACTGAGCATCGACTGGAACCATGTAAGCAATTGGGCAATCTTAAGTATATATC
This sequence comes from Ixodes scapularis, assembly GCF_016920785.2. Lineage (NCBI taxonomy): Eukaryota > Metazoa > Arthropoda > Arachnida > Ixodida > Ixodidae > Ixodes > Ixodes scapularis. Next base: position 32,295,440 of record NW_024609882.1, read on the forward strand.
ACAGATATCTTGTTGAGCACTCTGGTCTTATTTGAGCACAATAGTTAAATTTCGAAAGGAACAAAAATATATATATTCTCTGACTAGCATACCACCATATAAACACTGGACCACTTTGAAAGAATTATCACAGATGTTGCGCCAGACATTCTTATTTGAGCACAGCAATAGCAAGTTCTCAAAAGATAAAAAAATTGTTTCTGACTAAAGCAGCCGTCACTCGCGCGCTCCCCGTTGGTTCCGCCGACCCCTCCGCTGCCCCCGGCACACCCGGCTCCTCGTGGTTCGACATTTTGGTTTGAAGAAGGCGCGTAGCGCACATCCCGCATAATATTGGAACAACTTTCTCTCCAATTAATTCTTAACTGTATTGCAAAAGGGTACAAAAAAGCGGTTTGTTTTAACAACGCCCAAAAGGTTTTGATTGTTTTTCAATACTTTTACCTGTACTAGAACAGATGCGACAACCAGCGACGCACAGGATTGGTTGCCGTTCCTTCGCTAAACGCAGGAACTGCTCCCCGCGTCGTAGTAAATCCTACCCCGTATCCCGCGCGTAGGGACGCCTCAGGGAATGCGTAGCTACTTCCACTCGTCGGTGGTTGGCTCCGGACGTCGCTGAAACGGGTGACGGGTGTCAAGTTTGCGATGACGTAGCGGCGTCAAAGTGGGCAGAGCCGCCACGTGAGTGTTGCTAGGATACGCTCCTCCTTTGCATTACGTCACTTCCATGTACCTTTTCTCAAATGTCCAACCTAGCGATCCTGGATCGCTAGGTTGGACATTTGAGAAAAGGTACATGGAAGTGACGTAATGCAAAGGAGGAGCGTATCCTAGCAACACTCACGTGGCGGCTCTGCCCACTTTGACGCCGCTACGTCATCGCAAACTTGACACCCGTCACCCGTTTCAGCGACGTCCGGAGCCAACCACCGACGAGCGGAAGTAGCTACGCATTCCCTGAGGCGTCCCTACGCGCGGGATACGGGGTAGGATTTACTACAACGCGGGGAGCAGTTCCTGCGTTTAGCGAAGGAACGGCAGCCAATCCTGTGCGTCGCTGGCCGTCGCATCTGTTCTAGTACAGGTAAAAGTATTGAAAAACAATCAAAACATTTTGGGCGTTGTTAAAACAAACCTCTTTTTTGTACCTTTTTGCAATACATCTAAGAATTAATTAAAGAGAAAGTTGTTCCAATATGCGGGATGTGCGCTACGCGCCTTCTTCAAACCAAAATGTCGAACCACGAGGAGCCGGGTGTGCCGGGGGCAGCGGAGGGGTCGGCGGAACCAACGGGGAGCGCGCGAGTGACGGCTGCTTTAGTCAGAAACAATTTTTTTATCTTTCGAGTACTTGCTATTGCTGTGCTCAAATAAGAGTGTTTGGCGCAACATCTGTGATAATTCTTTCAAAGTGGTCCAGTGTTTATATGATGGTATGCTAGTCAGAGAATATATATATATTTTTTTTTCTTTCGAAATTTAACTATTGTGCTCAAATAAGACCAGAGTGTTCAACAAGATATCTGTGATATATACTTAAGATTGCCCAATTGCTTACATGGTTCCAGTCGATGCTCAGTTTTACTTCCAAGAATGAAATATTACATTCCATGTTATCACTTTTATTCATGAAGTCACAGGTTTTTCTTTAAGAAATAAAGCAATTTTCAAAACAAACTACATGTGCACTGTCTTGAGATAACACAATCACCTAACTTTGATGTAGTACCATAAAAGAGATAATAAAATGGAGCAGAAGGCAAGACGCTTTGAAGTATTTGTAAAAGGAAACAATGTCCATGACAACAATATCCCTGGCTCAATCAGCAACTAAGAAAGCAATCTCTGCAAAAGCAAACATTTCTTTCTAGAGGTAGTCTAAATTACTTCTGAGTTCTTTGCAGGGGCAATCCAGATGACCTGTTGGTCTGGCAATTAAACCTCCGAACCTTTTCTGTCACTGTCGACTGTGTCTCGTGCCTTCTGCTCATAAAAATAAAAAAAAAAGGCTGTATCGATTTCACCGCGATGCACTCGACACGTATCCGGAGGCAGCACGCTGGCTGTGCGACGAACTTCACAAGGTGTAGGAGCTGAAGAGAGTATGTAGCTTGTGGACGGCCATGACTGTGGAGCAGGAAGCGAAGTGTGCACTTTACGGCTTCCACGGGGAGGGCTTCACTGAGGGCAAGGATGTGACGGGGTCCTTGGTGGTCAGGACCTGAGTCGTGGTGGCGAGAGGTTCCCTGTCGCTGGCGGCGTCCGTGCTGGGCACCACCGCAGCGAGGGCGCTGAGGGGCTTCCCGACGGTGTCCCTGGTGGTCAGGACCACCGTCGTGGCGGCGGACCCCTTGCGTGTGGCGCTCCGCACGGGCACGTCTGCGGCGGGTTTCGAACCAGGCGACAAGGCGCTGCCTCAGAGCCTTCCCCCTGTCCGAGAGGCCGACCGGAAGGCCGACCGGAGGGCCGGCAGGAGCCAGCCTCTCGGGAGCCGACGCTGACCTCTCCGAGCTCGGCTCAGAACCGTCCGAGCTCGGCTCAGACTCCAACTCTGACTCTTCGGGGTCGGAGTCTGACTCCGGTTCTGGCTCGCTCGATGCAAGGCAGATGTTGTGGAGCACTGCACATGCCGAAATAATGGCGGTGGCTGTTGAAGGGTGGTAATACAGAGCCAGGTGCCTTTACAGACACCGGAATCTGTTTTTCAACAGCCCGATGCAGCGCTCCACAACAGACCTGATCGAGGAATGCGCCTTATTAAACCGGCCGCAAGCGGTGGAGGTCGCGTGGTTCCCGGGGACAGGGGTGATGAGCCAAGGCTCCAAGGGGTAGCCGCTGTCACCTGCACATGTAGAGGATGGAACATATTACATTCTTTACTTTTTTAAATAAAAGGCAAGAAAACAGCTGTGTGCAACTATGTCAATTATAATGTGACTTAAAAGTGTGTTAATATTTCTGCACTACAGTATCAGGTTACATTATGATTAATTAGCACCAGCTTGCCTGCAAACTCCCTGTTATTTCATGTAACTATGTGTTTTCCTGGTGGGTTCTATGGGATGTGTGCACGATTCCTTAGGGGTGCTGTGTTGTATGCAAGTGCATTATTAGGCCCTTGCATCCGACAGATAAAAGCTCTGTTGCTTTTGGGAGTGTGGCCGTGACCTTAGGCACGGGCAGAGCAGAACACGCTGGCCTTGTCTTTGGCAAGCCGGGGGATAAGGCGCCAGTTCGACGAACCTCTTTCCTAATCCTCGGTGGAGTTGGAGATGGGGAAAAGAGAGGGGGTGGTTAGATTGGAAAGGAGTCAGGTCCTGTTGGGACACGGAGGGTCTAATAGGAGGAGCTATATAGGCAGACCGAAGAAGAAGGGTCAGGGAAAAGAATCCAGTGTGTGGGACAGAGACGACCCGAGGACAGATTTGGCAAGCCCCAAGTGGCCAAGGAGGAATTGATCCCATTCCGTACGAACTGACGACCGTCAAAGCGACCAGGCGAGCCCTCAGGGATCAGTGAAAGAGCTCCAACTTCATGCAAAAACCAACCAGCAAGAGGGTACAGGCAGACAGTAACAGTGAGTAAGCCGAACCGGACAGCGACTCGCACTGCGGTCGCATTCCTTGCATAGTCTATCACTGTCGTGAGATTGGTCTAGTGTGGCTTTCGTAGCCTGCAGAGTGTGAGAGTTATGTGGACATAAACAGAGATTAATGGCCAAACTTTGGGTGTTGTCTCACTTCAAGGAGTTCCAGCAACTGTGTCTGTGTGCCTCACAACAAGCACAGTACGTGTGGTACTGTGGCTTTCAAGCAGTGGGAGCCACCGTGTGCGTAAGGAATGAATTTAGTATGCTCACCAAGCAGGAACCGGCCGTCGCGTGGCACCTGCCCTTGCTCGAGTTGGTTTCGGAGCCAGGAAAATTGCCACACGAAGGAGTCGTGCACCGACCCGGGATACCGTGGGTCGATGCACATTATCCGGCAGTCGGCGTCACACACCTGAAAGTGAGAGAGATATTGACATGTAATTACCTGAATCCACAAGTAGTAGATTGTACTTATGGTTCACAAAGCAGTCGCAATTTCAGAACCTTTAAATTATTTTGTCTGACACATGCATGTCAACACACCTTCCTGGATGCAAGGTACAACTAACTACCTTGAAACAAAAATAATGTTTTTTTTTTTTTTTTACGGAAGCTTGCACGTTTTAACAGACAAGTATTATTTTTGGGAGAAGAGTCACACGGCTCACATGCTACGTAGAGCACACGCTCGCGCAGTCGTGAGACCCCACAGCCCGCAGTCATAAAACGGCATACTTAAACTGTATCGGCAATACGTTTTTTTTTTTTTTTCTACAGATTGTCAAAACGTAGCGACATGCTACGTTTTGACAACGTAGCATGAGTGTACTTACCACCATCACGTTGAAGGCGTAGAAGCGACCAGTACGCCGCCTTCGTGACGGTTGGGTCGTTCTTGGACGGGCCGACGATGGAGACCATGGTCCAGTCCACGCAACCGATGACGCCGGGTATCCTGCCGAGCAGCCTGAAGCCCTTCTCCGCGTCGAACCTCTCGCTCGGCGTCTCGGGGAAGCGGATCCAGTCACGCTGGACCCCGAGACGACGCACGATAGCGACGGACACGGCGCGGACCGCAACGCTGACTGTCTTTTGGTCCCGCGCTACGTGTTCGTCGCTCGCCACCATGCCTTGGAAGCTCCCCGTGCCGTAGAAGCGCAGTGCACACAACACTTGAAGCAGCTTGAAGCTCCACAGTCATGAAAGTCCACGAGGTACGCACTCTCCCCACCTCCGGTTCCTCGCGAAGTTCGTCGCACAACCACCGCACCACGATCTTGGGCAGGCGGTATTGCTTCCAAAAGATCTCCTCCGGGAGCTCGAATGCATCGCGGTGTTCCCGATACAGCCTTTCTGGGGAGAAAAGGCTCTATTAAAGAAAAAGACGAATTGACGAGACGGCGGCGCCTCGCCGCCGAACACATGCTGCCAATGACACCTAGTTCCGAGCAAGTACCTTTTGAAACGTACTCGGTACAAAACGAAACGTCATTTTGTTGTCACGTCCGGTAGCCGACTCCGCCCAGTTTTGCCGACTCCGCCCACATTTTTCTAGGGAAATTACGTCACTTTTGTTTCCAACCAATCAGACGTGATGACGTCACTTCCGTGTACTAAAAAAAGGTACATGTACAATGTCGAACCTAGCTATCCTGGACGCCATATTTCGGCAAAGACAGGTGATGGTCCATCGCCCGCTTAGGCCTTACCCGCGATTCCGGCCCATTTGGGTGTGTTTTTCTTCGTACTGTTAACCGAAACCGTGGACATATCATGTGTGACCTCCGAAGCTGACCGGGAACACTCGCAAAAACAATCGCAACGTGAGTGTACCACCGCGTGCGACCTCGAGGGGACTAGGCCTGCCTAAAGCACCTCGAAAAAATTCACGCGTATGAAAGTACCGCCAACCATTTCCGTGGAAGCGCGAAAGACACGTGCCACGTGCGGGTGCTCTGCCGCCATTCGCTTCCAAGGTAGGGTGGGCTATAAGTAGGGCTCCGTGTTTTCGGAGTTTATTTGTCGTGAAATTCGGAGGGTGTTTTTCGGAGTTTATTTTTTAGCCAAAATTCGGTGTGTATCGGAGTTTATTTTTTGTAAACCCCCAATTCTCCGAAATTCGGAAATTAATTTCGCAGTGTTTCTTATTAAAAAATAAATACTAAGCGGATGCAAACGTATGCCAGATAAAAAATAAAACGCGCTTGTATCAATTAAGATTTCTTCAGTTGAATTTGGCGTTAGTGTCATTGGCAATACTAATTTGTCCCACGACAAAAGTCGCACCCAAGTGTGGCTTCGATAAACGTCGATACCTTAAAATCAATAAACTGCCGGAGGTAGCCGCAAGGAAGCTCGTAGTCATCCCATCAATCTATCCCGCGGCCGCGCGAGGTGGAGTGGTTATGGATGTAGTTGAGAAGTTTCAACTGCCCCTCTTCCCTATTTTATACAATCTCTATGATCCATAGCTTTCACTGTTACCCCCAGAAACATACCCACTCCTTTCTCTAAATCCCAAACCCCATGGCCCAAACTGGAAACCAAAAGAGTGGCTTTTGTCGTCACACGAATGGCACGATGACCTGCTTCCCTGAACCAACCTTGACGAGACAAGCCGTAAGACCCCCTTTTGACAACGGTCCGAGGCTTGAAAGATAATTATGGTGTCTTTTTCCCAGGACCATTGATCCCGCGCTGCTCAAATTGTAAAAAAAAAGAAAAAAAAAGTACTTTTTTTTTTTGTGTGGAAAAGGCCGGGGGGGGGGGGGGGGGGGGGGGGCATGGGCACATAACAATTCGGAGTTTATCGGATAAATCGGAATTGACAAAAATTTTACCGGCGGGTGTTTTTCGCAGTTTTTCGGATTTATCAAAAAAAAAAACAAAAAAAAACGGAGCCCTAGCTATAACGAAGGGGAATGGCGATTGCGCTTGCGAAAGTTACTCAGTGATTCAGCATGCGGAGCTGCGGTGGTTTACAGCGGGGCGGAAAGCCATCGATAAGTGGATTGCAGCGCTACCCTGCACTACAGAAAATAGAAGGTGAAATAAGTAGTATGTCGAGGAGGCTTAACGAGCCCACCATATCGTCACTGCAGTCGGTCTGCATTGCGTCGAAGTCAATGTACAGTGCCCAATTTCGTTATGGCTAACAAGAAAAGATTCATTATGCGGCACTTCACGGTTGTGATCAACGGTGAAGATAGATTCTTCTTCTTTAGTTCTGCCATTGCGACGGAGTTTCTTTGTGGCGCTGCTGCGGGCATATCGGTGCTAACGGAGCGCGCTGACAAGGCTTTCCATTTCCTCCCAATGAACGAAGCGAGCGATTGTCACACCTCCTCTTCTTGCCCACCATACCCAAGATACACCGTACTAGACCGGAGCGGCTCGCGTGAGGCGTGTAGGCGTGTGGTGTAGATCGCGACAGGTGTCGACACTGGCGCATCGGCAGTATACGGTCAGTATGGTGGCAAAGCCCCTTCATGTTTTAAAAGTAGCGCAAGGTGCGTCGATGCACGAGGCACGTGCAACGTGCAGCCCTCGGGAAGATCATGGCCGCACAGCGCAGCACTGAGCTACAGTGCATAGTCTAGTGTTACTGAGCTAGATTTCAGACGCCACATTCTTCCAAGAAGTGGCGCGCGGCAGGTGTCTCGAGCACTCCCACAACAATGAATGGCGCCACTTTTCCCTAAAGCCCCTCTATCCTGGGAAAAGTGTCGCCATGCATTGTTGTGGAAATGCTCGAGACATGTGTCGCGCGCCACTTCTGGGAAAAGCATGGCGTCTGAAATCTAGCTCAGTGCTGCGCTGTGCCGCCATGATGCTCCCAAGGGCTGCACGTCGCACGTGCCTCGTGCATCGACGCACCTTGCGCTACTTTTGAAACATGAAGGGACTTTACTCTTCCCAGGATAGAGGGGCTTTATATGGTGGTGGATGTGCGCGTGCACCACGTGCACGCGCACGTGCGGACTGCAGCGACTTTCTGCTGCCCTGTCGACTGCAGCGCCGTGATTGTTGTCTACGCGCGTTTAGCGTCACAAGTTCCCATTGTCGAGTCACGCCGGTCCAAACACTACCCCGTATTCGCTGTGCCCGTATTCTACTGCACTGTGTCTAAGGGTCATTCAGCGCTGCGCCGTCATTAGCTTCCAAGGGCCACTCGAGACACGGGCCTCGCGCACTGGAGCATTTGACGCTACCTGCAAGACACGCGAGCACATCGAGGCGCTTTTAGGCCTACCCACTCGGCAGCGGTTCTATTTCTTTTAGCTTTTTTAAATATTGCTCCTGCACGCGTGAAGAGTGGCTTTCCCGCCTACCTTTGGATTTCAAAAGAACCCTTCCTAGAGTTCCTGTATAAGCTCCATATGGGAGCCAGAGTTGCGCGTCTGTTTTACACCTGTCGCCGCGCCGCTATTCGCCAAATCCGATCACCTGACAAAAAATAATCCAGTGTTGTGCAGGAAAGCCTCCCCTACGTCCGCTCCGCAGCTTCGTTAGCCGCTAGCCGCTAACTAGTCATTAGCAAACTGTGCACATGGTCTTTACTTTTGTATGAGGCGGTTTATCTTCCATTTATAGGTCGTATCATCCATCTTTTATCTACTTGAGCATTGCGACGACGAGGAAAACAGGCGGTTATCTTTTGATGAAGACAGGCACCGAAGACGACAAAGACGACGAAAATAGGCCCATTTGGGTACGTTTTTCGCCGTGCTCTCAACCGAAAACGAGGACATCACGCGTCTGACATTAGAGGCTGGGGCGGAACACTCGCGGAACCACGGCAACGTGATTGGATACCACCGCATACAGACCCGAGGGGACTAGGCCTATCCACTCGGCCTACCAGTGGTATGGCTCCTTCACGCGTTAAATTAAGAGTGACTTTCCCGCATAAATTTGAATTTCAAGATGGGACGCGCAACTCTGGCTCCCGTAGAGAGCTTATACAGGACCTCTATAGCTTTCCTAGGGTGCCTACATGTCTGTCTGTCTCAGGGTGAAGACATCCATTGTTGCCCTGAATGTGCCAGCGCGTGACGCTCTCGCGCACTCGGTGCGTGACTTGGGTGGTAAAATGGCGTCTATGCATTAGCCAAAGCTACGCGCTCGAGCTGAGTGACACCGGATTGCGCGCACTTCGAAATGCATAAAAAAAAACGATTGGGCGGAAAAATGGCTGAGATGTCACCACTCAAGCAAAAGCGCGCGTGTGTATGAAGGCACTCTAAGCTTTCCTAAAAGTGTGCGCCACCTAGTATCTAGTGCGCCAATTACCGTCGCCCGCCATTGCCTGGGCACGTACTTTGAGTGTGTGCTGGGCACGAGGGGTGCGTCATCATTTGGCGTGAACTCCGCTCAGCTCGTACCTGAACCGAGTGCTGCGCGAGCATTTAGCGAGGACTGGGATCCAATCTCACGCTCCGTTTCCGATGATGGATAGATGGATAGATGTTAATGGCTATACCCTTTGTAAAGGGCGGTCGCTTGCGTCACCTAGCCTAAGTAGAAGAAGACAAACATATGATTCCTCCTGCCCTTCTAAGCCAATTTTCTCCCCTAACTCCTAGCACATACACTAACTATAACTAGGCCAGAAGAAGCGACCACCAATGTTGCTTGATGGACTTTTGAATAGGGTCTATTTCAGGATCAGATCATCCTTGCGTTTAACATCGAAGGACAGAGGAGTCTATCACTGTAAAAAAAAACTTTTTTTAAATCTCTTTTTATGCGTTTTCAGGTGTACTTGACATCTTCGGTAGAACCGAATCTCTAAAAAGATTTTAACGGAAATTGTATATTCTTTGAGGAGTAACTCTCTTTTTCTGTCAGCTTCTTAATTCAACGAGTTTCTAGATTATATAGTCATTAATGTAAGTTAAAGCCAGTTCAGCATCAACACATGGATAAAAGATTTTCTTCCTCATTGTCGCACCTCGGCTAATCCCGATTCCTTTACTCGTAGAACATCGCAGGGGACCTCTTGCGCTCATTATAGTATCAGTATGATACTATGTTGATATTTTGATACTATAACAACAATCAATATATTGATGTCATGCATGGCTTGCATTGACGTCACGTGAGCCTTCATTACTCCGTACCATGTTCCTGTGCCCGTTCCTTCTGCAACATCCATTTGGCATTATTGGATTTTTTTTTCTTCTCCGCAAGGCTTGGTAAGAAAGTCAAATTCGATTTGGCGAGATGTACGCTGCAGAAGGTATACGGGCACAGGAGCATGGTTCGGATCAATGGCGACTGCTATGGTGCCATATGGCGTCACTTGCAAGGCATCTATAACGAACATATACCGTATTTTCCGGACCCTAGTCCGCACCCGGTGTGTAGTCCGCAGAAGCAAATTTGGGCCAAAAAGTAAAAGTGTACGTTTGCTTAGACAGTCCGCACCTGGTGCTTGGTCGACACAAAAATCTTCTCATATACGGCACACGTTGACAAATGTCTGCTCTCTTAGCTCAAAGAGAAGCTTGTGTTGTATATAAATCATCATTGACATACTCTTTCATTGACAAGACCCGTCGCGTATTAATGAACGATCTTGAAAAACAGAATTTCTGTATAGTCCGCACGGGCAGGTAGTCCGCACAGCCTAAACTTTTAACTTTTTGTACATGTATAGTTCGCGGACAGTAGCCCCGAAAATGCGGGCACAATGAAAATTTACCTTCATAGGAATTGATAAAAACATCTTCCCCGAAGTTCTTTTTTTTTTCTTTTTCGGAAATCTCGGATGGCAGTTTTTAAAGTCTACTTATGTTTGTTTTTCGTTGAGTTTTTTGTTACCTTACCCCTACGTATTTTGGACTTTTAGGTTTTTTTTAAAAATACTTTGTAACTCGTGTTAGTCCTTGAGGGTACTATAATAATAATATTAATAATAAAAGACATCTGACAGCGGGTTTGATGCTACTGCCCACGCTGTCCGATAACCGTTTGAGTACGAATGAACGTAATGCATACAAAATAAATAATCGAACTAACCGTGGTCTCAGCTCGCAACCTCAAAATGCCGCGCGACTATGGTGCCCTTTAACCGTCATAACTACAAAAACAACAATTACAATAATAATAGAATAATAAATCAAGAAAGGCTATAGGGAGGCATCGCCCACTCCCTATTCCCCGCTCACGCAAGCACCACCTCACACTGAGCGGACAACACAACCCCGGCTTCCCATTGGTCGATCGTCCGGCGGTGAGGGAAAGGAGGAACGCGGGAGGGGAGAGGAGGCGAAGCGTCGAGGCCTGGCCGTGACGTCACTGGAAGGAGAAGTGTGACGTCGCCTGGTGTCGCCGGGGGAAGCGAAAGGGGTCCCGCACGCGGAACCGCAGTCCCTCAAAAAGCGAGTGAACGCTCTGGAGTCCGGGCGGGGACAGAAAGCGGACACCGGGTTTATTGTTCACGAGACTTCGGGAAGAGGAAGGCGACGACCGTCGAGACCCAGCAGTGCGACGACTCGGAGCCTCCACACCGTTTCAGGTGAGCGCACGACTGCTCCAATTTCTTAATCTACACCGCACCTCCGAAAAAAAAAAAAAAAAAAAAAAAAGGTTTACATTTTTTTTTTTAGTACGCAGAGACAGCAGAGAGATATCTTACCACGATAAATTTAGCCCGAGAGTGGGGGCATACAGACAACAATTTTGATAGTCGTAGACAAAAGACGGTTCGAAATGTACTCTGCAGTATATAGGTGCACGCTCAGCAGGGCGTGAGTCAAATACTCTTAATTGCCCCTCCGCACATCGGCTGGTCTCATCGCATTTTCAGCTTAGTCATTCGCTACCGTTGTTCGCCGGAATCGGACGTGTTTTATGGGACAGGGGGGCTTTTCTTCGGAGCGTGTATCCTCGTTTCACGCCAACTCCGAGCACCTGCAGCCGACTCCAGTATACGATACGCGATACGGAGCCAGTCATGCAGCAGCTGCTATCGCCGGCTGAACAAATCACCTCTTTTGCCTCGCTCGCACCGTGCAGGCTGCAGCGATTGGTTCCTCCAAGTGCTCTCCGGGAATGTAGACGCCCAAGAGGCACAAACAACGCAGGGTACGGCACCTTCATGGTTTGACGTTCTTATTGCTCAGTGCCGGTGGCTGTGGAGCGATCAAATGATTGCCGAGGCTCGCCACACCCTACATTTTGTTTTAGGCAGTCAGCGACTATTAGGCCCGAGTCACACTAGAGCGACAAACAGAAACGACCGACACCGACGAGCCTCGAACTCGGGCAGCGTGGACGCAAGGATGTCTTTGGCAGGCTTGCGACTGCATGGCAAGCCTGCCAGACGTATACCATCGCGCGCATGCCGCACGCGTTTGCGAGGCTTTATTGTCGGTGTCGCTTACGTCTCTGTTGTGTCGCTCTGGTGGGACACGGACTTTTCACAGAGGGGATATCGACGACGCGTTTTGTTGAGAAATTCGCGTTGCATACGGCGTGCATGTACTCCGAAAATGTCCCTCGCATCTGTATACACGAATTCGTGTTTTTGAGATCACCTTCACGGCGGCGGCGCTTTTTCGACGTTTTGCCCCTTAAATTGAGGTGTTTTTTTTTTGTTTTTTTTTTTCGCGCGCCCGTGTCAGTTTCAGTTTGATCGTGACAGAATTTACGAGAGCGAGCTCCGCGTTCTTTACGGGCCTGCCGAGCACGGGCGCTATTATGCAGTGCAAGAGTTAAGTATATAGTTCAGGGCAGCATCAAATACTTTACGAGGAGGAATACATTCCACTCCTCTCAAATACAATAGCCTCGGCGCGGACAGGTTTTCTGGGCTTGGCGAGAGCCATCTATCGTCGGGGAGGTCTCGGCTATCGGGCGGTAAATTATGATATTGATGATGGTTGTTCTACATACCAAATTCATTGTTGTGGAAATGCGCGAGACTGGTGCGCTAAATACTTTGCTGCGCTGTGCCGCCATGATCTTCCCAAGGGTTGCACGTGCCTCGTGCATCGACGCACCTTGCGCTACTTTTGAAACATGACTTTAGGTGGAATCAGAGACGACACCGCCGCGGCCGCCGCGAACATCCACGTTCACTTGCGCGTGGACTGACGCGGACCTCCAGAACGTCAGGGCTGGATTCGGCGCTCTAGGCATTCTGTCTAATGCAAATGAGCGGAGTGGAATGTATTCCCCTTACACTCCTTGTCACTAGTTGCGTGCAGTACACGCGAAGGCAACGCCAGGTGAGGGGAGAAAGGGCAAACACTAGGAAGGCTGGGGACCGAGGAGAGAAACCTCCCCTCCTCTCTAATGTCCCTAGTACTCTCCTATCTCCCCTTGCCCTCCATTGCCCTCCTCTCTCATTCCGCCTTCCTAGTGCTCGCCCTTTCTGTCTTCGCCTGGCGCTGCCTTCGACTGCACTGCACACAACTTTTGACGCGGAGTATAGTAAAGTATTTGGCAGCATGCTCGCGCCTGTAAGTTTCTCTTCACTCACTCTATAAAGTCACCATGGATCCTGGGAAAGTATTGCCCATTGCCTTCTTTGTCTGCTAGCCGGACACAGACAGATACTAACATACAGATGATTAAAACCTCGCAAGGTGATTGGCTGGTTGGTTTCCTGGTGCCGCGACAATCGCGATTTCGGACCTCTCAGATCTTCTAAACAGTCGTTCTTAACCAGTCGCGTCAAGGTCGCTATAGCCAACCGGCAACGGCCAGGCGGCGCCAGCAGTGTGTGAGCCCACGGTTATACCCTGTCTCGTTGCAACTTGGCAAAGGGTGAACGATAAGCCACACATTGCGTGCCGAAGGCTTCGAAATGCCCGACGTACACGAGCGCAACACACACACATATTGTAGCATGACGCAGCGAAAAGCCTGATACTTCTCCGGAGTTGAGGCGCGCTCCGGTGATAGGCAGTCACGTTCCCATTGGCCCGCCAGGGCCGTAGCTTCCGCTCTACTGGCACGTTACGCGATCACGGCTTCCTGGGATACCCAATATTTCTTGCTTTAGACACTAGGCTAAGCGGCGCCACCAGAATAAAAGCTCACGTTTGAACAATGCAGCCGCCACTCCCAGGGGTACCCAGTATTTCTTGTCTCAGTCGCTAGATGGCGCCAAACCAAACAGCCTTGCAGGTTGCCTATATGGAGCTTCGTCGTACTGGAAGCGTTCATAGGCGGTATAAACGTCTCTGGCACTGTTTGTCGAATCAAATTATCAATAGACCCTTTTCTAAAGTCAGAGTAACCTTGTGGCAATTCGAAAAGCTGCAATGTGGCCGCTCTAAGGACGGTGATAGGCGATCATGCTCCGTTAAATAAAGCACCCTCGATTTCTCGAATCGAAGGTGACGTAAAAGTAAACACATCTTTTCCTCTTTCTGCTCTATGCTGTCGAAGACGTTCGCTTTTTTCTTTTTTTTGGTGTGTTGAAGCTGTGCAGTACCGTCATTGGAGCGTCGGGTTTGGCTCAGCATAGGGTGGGTATAGACTGACTTTCAGCGATGGTGGTACCGCGCTGTGAGAATCGCGCTCTTATAGCTCCTGGATGATGGTTTTCACAATGAATGTGCTTGCCTACACCTTCCTGTGGTAAAAAAGTTAATTAAGGTAGGAATTCTGCTTGTATGTGGCCAAACTATAATTAATTAGCGTCCAAGACCCAGCCTCGTACTGCTGTTCTACGATGATCATCCAGATGACAGCCATTTTGATAGGCACCGGTGCGCCCCCTATAGGTCGTGAAAGTTGCGAATTACGTTTCTTTCCGCTGATCTTTCGTAATATTACTTTCCTTCTTGCGTATTTCAAGACAGGAAATTATTTTTCGATGCATTCAAGCACCGACGCCGCGTGCGGTTGCGGTATGCAGATGTACGTTTGTTTTGCCGGTGTGTGGATAGCAAAATCTCATACCCAAACAACGTCTTTATAAAGCTACCCGTCACCAACGAATTTAAATCGTCCCACCAAGATTAGAGAGGTCAAGGAGAAATTGTTCATTCGATGAAACAAAATGGCGACCATTGGGGGAGCTTGGCACTACTTTCCCAGGATCTGGTTACTTTAGTGTGAACCAGCATTTACGGTGAAACACGAATAGCCTTGTACATATGAAAAGCGCCCACTGGTTTCGGGTAACCAGGCGATTGTGTATCAACATTGAGCTGCTTCTTTCTCAAAATCTGGGTGGAGAATAAAACTCCATATGATTTAAATCGTGCCTCAATTCAAACCAGTTTACCACGATTATTTAAATCAAGCTTTTCCCGGAAAAATAATTTGAAAATATGTATTCTTTATATCGGATGCCTCCTATTTACATTTGATTTGTAAAAAAAAAAAAAAAAAAAAAATCTGTCAGGAAGAAACATTTCCATAAGGCTGAACACGAGAAAAAAGATGCGCTCTTTCGAGCAAATCGGAGCGTCGAGCCAGCGCCTCCCGTATAAGTTACACTACGCCTGTGAGCTCCGAGCAGCGGCAAACGGAAGGAAAAGAACAAATTCTGCGTGTGGCTTGCGTGTCCTGGAGCCAAAGAAGCGTTATTCGCCAAACTTGCCGTGCGGTGAAGCCCAACGCAAGCTGCAAAGCAAACGGCCAACCGTCAATTGGCAATCCTTACATCGTTTCGTCTCTGCTTCGTGTAAGTTCTTCGAATTCGCTGAAGTGCCAACCTTTTCTGTAGAAAGATGCCCGGAACTGCTGGACTAGCAACCATCTGCTCAAGATAAAACGCTTTTTTTTTTTCCACACCCCTCAGATCCGAGGAAGGAAACTATCTTCAGTAAATGGTTGCTAGTCCAGCAGTGTGTTTGTCCTCTTTTCTCTCTTTATCTTTCTCTCTCTCTCTTCCTGTATCTTACTACGTTCAGTTGGAATCTTTCGGAAGCATGAATCACCAACCAGCTCAGTATCGAAGGCGCACGAAGCAGACGACAAAGCTTTCGCGCCACTGTTAACTTCGCGCCAGTTCGCGCTGCTCCAGCGCCTTCTGGTCTCGCTTGATTTTGTTTCGGTACTGTGTCGCACCGAAATCATTCGGAAACAAGGCGGCCGCATTCGAAGGAACGTTGCTCTCTGTGGTTAGAAAGCATATTTACATTATATTTCTATATTCATGCGAATATACCGCAATAAAAACTTTAAAATACAAAAAGCAGCCGTTTTGAAGGTGTCACTAACCCGCCAGGGCATGTCATGGGGTGGAGCATCGGCCTGATACCACAGTGTTATTATAATGTAGGCTATAGGTTTAACAAGCGCTGTTTGTGCGACTTCCGGGAGGCAAATCGAAGCAGACAGCATCCAGTCTACTTTTGCGGTAAGATTAGCGCAAAGAAAGGGGAGGAAGAACGTAAAGGCAGGGATAGAGCGTTCTATCCATTCTCTATCCTGCGCTCCATCTTGTCTCTATCCATCGCTCTATCCTGTCTCTACGTTCTCCGTCCTTTGTCTTTGGATTAATTTTAGCACGATTTATAGCCAACTAGCCCACCAGATGATGTTAATATACTTTTGCGGTGTTCCTGTGCATTTCTATACGAAAACGCGCGTGCATTTTTCCCTTCGCCGAAAAATAAAATGGATAACTTTTGTTATTTGGGTCGTACCGAATAGCATGTAACTTTAGCAACATTGTAAAAGTGTAATTGTTTCAGTTACAGCATTGGTATTTACCCGTCAACGATTTTATACTCCGCTATATTTCAGGCCCTAACCTTTGTTTCATAGCAGGTATGTAAGAACGAGCGACGATTCTAAGCAAAATAACATTCGAAAGGAATGGAGAGTGTTTTCAAGGTTCACCAGCATTCCGGTGATGCTCATATATCTCTAATATGCAAGTACTGTGACATATATGAAAAGGACTCCGTCGTGCATCTTTACGAGCGGTTAAAAACATTCAAAACGTCAAGAATAAAGCATTTTGGCTATTAAAGTCGTGTCTTTTTATTAATTCCTATGTCGGGCAGCTTTTATCGGGCACCTGTTTACTGGATTTGTTTTTTATTTCCAAAGATTCCGAGCGTGCGGGTGATGTTTTGAACGCAGAACAAGAATCTTCACTCATATTCACAATCAGAAAGAATAAAGAAGGACGTATTAATTGCATATCAGACTATTTCACGTGGCCTTCAATTTGTCTTTCTCGTCTGCATTCACGGGTAGTTACCCATCCAGTGTTACTGCGCAGGTCTTGTCGTCTCTCTTGGTTTTTCACATGTTCTTCGTCCGTTTGGCACGTATATCTCCCATACTGGAAAGCGCCGACGCCGTGATCGCGCTAACAGTGTCCGACAGTGCGCATAGATACACCTACGAAGCCGTTTTAGCACCGTTTTTAATCCGATCGATTTGAAGTAAAAACGCCGTAACTGACCCAATATTTTGTCTGCGTGACTGAAAAATGTTCCAATCTACTTAGTACGTACGAATGATTCGTGTTATTTGCTCTTATAATCGAGCGGAGGAGAAAAAATGTAGCGGCTTTTTCGTATCGAAATACATTACCGGAAGTTAATTTCCGGTAATGCTAAGTAACATCCTATTGCAACAAAAGCAGAACGCAAAGGAAAGAAACAAAAACTATGAAAGTAAAGTCATCTCAGAATCAAGTCAGAACGCGAAAAAAAAGTCAATAAAGTTTTTGCTATTAAATAAAAAAAAATAGCCAGCTGTTTTCTTCTAGTATGTGCGGCGGGGGGAATAAAAGCTTGTCAATTAAAGTGAATTTTACATTTACTGTATTTTTTTATTCCGCGTTGTTATCAGTGATTAAACTAATTGATCAATAAATTTGTCATCTTGAAAAAAAAAAGTCGAGTGGTAAATAATTACTATCATTTAGCAACAGATGTTTAAACCAAATTAACCTGATTAGAATAAAATAAATCTGATTCATATCGAATGTATTTGATTTATATTATTGTTTAAAAATTTATATTTTTTTTTTACTTTTCTTAAACGTATTCTTTAGCCGCTTCAGCACTGGCGAAAGAAAAAAGCACAAGCACCAGCGTTTTTTCTAAATTGTTATTGAGGCGCGAATGCTCATACACGCAGGACATTTAAAAAAAAAATAGGAAAACGCGTTTTTTCGTGGCTTTGTTAGCGCTAAAGATAACTTGCAAGATAGAGTATAATTTATCATAAAGCGTTTAGTGTATGAAGGAGAAGTTGGTTAATAATAACAATGAAGCAAAAAAATATATATTGACCTAAACATGAAACCTGTGATGTGAGATTTGGTACGACGTTCCTCATAATAGACCCTTAAAAGAACAAGAAAAAAAAAAGCATCAAGCAACATTGGCGGTTGCCATTTGTCTGGGGCACGAATCGCGTGATTGGATCCGAGTCTTCGTCGAACGCTGACGTCATACTCGTGTCCAATACGTGTTCAGAACTCGGATAAGTAGCGCAGTATAGCTTGAAGATGGCATACACTTTTGTAAAGGGTGTGATAACGCATCGGACGCTATGAGCTGGTTTTGCCAATCAGACAGCCTCAAAAGCGCACCATCGTGGTGATCATTATGCTTCTGCACGTTTTCTATCATCACTAAACTAATCATAAGCAGAAAAGGCCCAGGGACTTGCGCTTTTGACGCTGCTTGACTAGCTCGTCTGCGTCTTTACTCGAGCTGAAAGAAAACGTACATGCGCACGTCGCCATATTGGATGTATAAAAGTGCAACCTGTCTTAAAACACATGCCGACGGTAATTACATTTCCATTCACTTCTTCTCACTGCGCTACCTTTCTGCACCGGTGTATAGGCTGGTGCAGGTACGTCAAAAAAGCCCAATGTCGTGCTGGGCGTCACGTCCGAGACCTTATTTTTAACTCGGTTTATCGAACTCTCCCCGTTGGTGGCAATTACTTGGCACTTCGGGTGCTTTCGTGGGCTTCTTCAGTAGCCGGCGTGCCATAGACCGATCTCATCAAGCGTTCCGCGCGTGCGTGACGCCGCCATAGGGGTAGTTCACAAGAGGTATATAGGCGCCCGTGCAAGGAGTGCTCGTGCTGTCTCACGCTCTGCTCGTGCAGACCTCAAGCGGGGTTGTTGCGCGTGCAGGAGGACCACAGTTTCCACTAGAGCCACTAAATGAGCTGCGCTGAGAGTATCGGCCCTCCGTTCCCTGACATTGTTGTGGGCGCCACCATTTTGTTGCTTGTGCAGAGCAGACGCAATTGCCAATCGTCATGATTCAAAAGTGCGACTTCCTCAGAATTAGATTCGGTGCTAGGAAGCTCCTGTAATATTGCTTTGTACTGTCACGAGCTGTTTAAACGTTTCTGGAGGACGGAAAAGCGTTTCCTGTGATTTCAGATAAAGCTTCAGATAACTGGCAACCATGATTTTAAGCCACAATATGGGCAAGTGTCGTTACTCTGAAGCGTAGCGTATTTAGTGGCACTAAGCTCCGCTTAGAGTATCGGCACTCTGTTCTCTGACATTGTTGTGGGCGTCGCCATTTTGGTGCTTGTGCAGAGCAGACGCAGCTGCCGATCGTCATGATTCAAAAGTGCGACTTTCTCAGCATTATATTCGGTGCTAGAAAGCTCATGTCATATTGCTTTGCTTTGTCGCGAACTGTTTAAACACTTGTGGAGGACAAAAAAGCGTTTACTGTGATTTCAGATAAAGCTTCAGATAACTGGCAACCATGGTTTTAAGCCACAATATGTCCAAGTGTCGTTACTCTGAAGTGTAGTTTACTTAGTGGCACTAGTTTCCATGTTGCATGACGACAGCGGTGGCGTAATCACACGCAGCGGACGCGCTACAAGCGTGAGCATGTGGCCTCCTGAACAGCGCTTGCACTGCACGGGCGCGCGTGCTTGGCAGGGACGCTGAGTACCCGGAGCTCGCGCTTGTAGCATCGGCTGCGTCGGAACATAAATTGAAACGAAGTATAGCTGGTAAGATCGGTTTATTCATTCCCCGTGATACATTTTTAATCCGTGTAAATTCCGCAAAAACATGACCTGATGCGTTTAAATCTCCTCATTAGACAGTTTTAGTGGACCGTACGCTATAGTTTTGCGTACGCAAGGAGATTGCGGGTCATGAGTGCGCATGCGCAGAACGCAATAGAAGGGCTAGCGTATTGCGTACGCACGCAACGCTGGGGATTTTGCGTTGCTGGCTAGCGGGCCTTGCAGGACGCTCTCGAGAGATCTCGGACCCAACGAGAGCGCCAGTTTCAAGATGGCGGTTGCCTCGACTGGCGCAGCAAGGGCGACGTGGTGTTTTCCAAGTTCTGTGTTAATTGAAATTGCATGGTGTTCAGCTCGGCGATTCTTTCTGGGACCTACCGCGGTCGAATCAGATTGCCCTGCGCTGAAAGAGTGCACAGTGGAAATGTTCGCCGCTCGCAGTGTGCGTCGACGCTGCGATCTGCTCAACGCTAAGCCTCTTCCCACAACTCATCGTCGACGGACGAACGACTCTAAAAGAAATCGCCGAAGTTCTCGCTATGCACTGGACATCAGGGTCATGAATTTCATTCCGCGATAGCATTGATAAAAGGTGCCGTTTCCACGGGACGACTGACGGAGGCTCCGTGATCGAATTTGGCTACGCACTCGTACTCGTAGCCTCTGTACCCTGCAGAAAAGCGCGCTTGACGAGGCAGCTGTGGCTTGGTTTAATCTGAAATAAAATGATTGGACACTTTTCTTTTTCAATATTTCTTTCCAGGGGCATGGTTGCGCTATTAGCCTCGAGAAGTTCGCGTGGCGCCCCCTTACGGGAAACCGGGGTGACGTCACGGCGAGGAGAGGATGTTTCAACGACTCGCGCCGTTCGCCCTGTGGAGGCTGTGACGACGCTAGCTGTCGGCGCGCTCGTTTCTATTTAATTTTTTTGGGCGTGTTATTCGTAGGAAGTGTAAATTTTTATATGTGCCTTTATTGAGGTATGGCCTGTAGCTACAGGCGAAACTTCAACCAACATTTTAAGCATGGTTGACAGGGCAGGCAACGCATGAATCGGAGTGGTATATGAAAATAAAGAAATATGGCCACAATTGCAGGAGCATCACTATAGATTTACATCTCGCACAATAAATGCTGCTGATGGACTGAATGAATTGGCAGGTTATGTATACTTTTTTTTTTACCTCTGTTTTTAAACAACATCGCCGAAGCAGACAAGCTGCATGCTGCTCGAGCAACATGCTAAATAGTCTGGGCCATGGGGAGAGAATCATAAGTAAGACAGCCCAATTGCAGAGGCAAAGTAAAAAAAGAACAATCAGGGAACATTTATTATATACATTGCTCGCATTTGACCTTTGCTGGATTCGTATAGTATTCAAATGGACTACACGGGTGGTATCTGTGGACTTGTTTATATCAACCCTCAGGTAATCTATAACAAACGTAAGCGAAGGTGTCTAGCTCGTTATTAGTCCCTTAAGCCCTAAAATTGAGATTTTACTTAAATCGAATTGTCCTAAAGCTAAAATGCCAGAAGCTTTTCTCACGCAGACTTGCGCCCTTCACAGGTTCCACATTTTCTGCTACTAGTGCTGCATCTACCACTAGACAGACGTTCGAATGCTTTCTTTTACTCCTGTTTTCCTCTGATGTCAGAGAGTCCAGCTGCAGGGAGTTTGGAGGCTGAGGGAGCTTTTGGAGACCTGCAGCAGTGTCTCTTTTAATTGGAAATGACAATTCAGACTAAACGGTGTATTTTCCGAATTCCCAAGGCTGAAATAAAAATGTCCGGAAAAAGTATAAACATTCCAAATTACGGCACTATTGCAGTGCATATTTTGGGCAGTTCAATACATATCATACAGGCAACTGGGGGCAATTCGGCCCTCTTTGCTGCTACCATACAAACTAATTTCCAGTAATTGTGCATCTTCTAGGAAATATGCCTGCATACGTGCATAAACTATATAATTAATTCACGAAGAAGCTACATTTATGTAAGACAACCCTGTTCCACGAGCACTTCAAAGATAATCAGACACAGGGCATTTAAAACATTTGCGAACCAGCGCATGCAGACTGGCAGCGCAAAGTCGGGGTCGCGAGCTAATTTGCCGACCACTTAATGGCCCATGATATAAATGCCACTTCAAATGCCTTGGAAGCGGGATGTAATATCGTTCTAAATCACGAAACATGCAAGGAACAGAATTCCAGCGTCTGAAACACTTGCGCCACCGCATCACCGATCCCTCGCAAAATTGCCTTGTGTCGTGTGGACGGGCGGGGAGGTTCATCGGCGGAATCGCCTCCGCCGATAGCTTTCGGGATTTGTAACCCAATTTTAAAGGTAAAAGGGACGAGCAGGCGTATAAAATGTACGGAAGCACGTCAATATTGGCCTAACTCAACGTCCTGTACACCGGGTAAACGGTCCAGCTCCTCGAAGAGCTTGCGGCAGACAACATTAAACCAGGAAACCGGTGCTGGGAAGCGAGCCGATGCGAGATCCCGGAGCGGAGTACTCCCCCTGACGTCACGGTACACCTCACCCAATCATGGCGCGGCGAAAGCAGCGACGCTTGTGTTCGCTCTCGGGGCTAATAAACACGCGGAATTCTACGGCTCTAGCAAATTCAACCAAGATCATGCGCGGTGTTCACTCGAAAACGTACCGCACAACTAAATTCGGTCCGAGCAGGTCATTTTTAGCGTACGCTATTAGCCCCGAGAGCGAACACAAGCGTCGCTGCGGTCGCCGCGCCCTCAAGGATTATCGGCCCCTGACCGTGACCTCTACGGTATACCGCACCTTCGCCCACATTGTCAAGGAACATATGGCAGCATGGGCTGAAGAGAACGAACTGCTCACCGAACTTCAGGGCGGATTTCGGAGGGGTCGAAGGTTGGAAGACAACCTGTTCACCCTCACGCAGTGTATTGAAATTGCCCGAAAACAGGAAAGAAAACTGCTGTGCTGCTTTCTAGATGTGGCAAAAGCATATGACAGTGTGCCGCACGCTCAACTCGTGCGACGTTTGGAGGAGCTCCACCTTCCTCATCGGTGGCTATCTGTCATACGGCGCCTATACTCACGCAATACAGTAATGACGCAACTGAAGGGAGTCGACTCAGAGCAAGTCACAGTGACGAGGGGTCTCCGACAGGGGTGCCCACTCTCCCCGCTTCTTTATATTCTGTATGTGTCAGGGTTGGAGGAACGCCTGATCCAGTCGGAGGTGGGTTTTTCCCTGACACACATGGAAGGAGGCGCAGAGGTGAGGTGGATGCTGCCGGGCCTCACCTATGCGGACGATATCGTATTGACAGCGGAGACGGTGGAGGACCTGCAGCGTCTAATATGTATATGTGAGACGGAGGCGGCTACGTTGGGCCTTCGTTTCAACGCCAAAAAGTCGGCAGTCCTTCAATTAGCTGGGCCCGATGAGGCTAAATTAAACAGTCTGGTGCTGAACGGCGAGCAAGCACAGGTACAGGAGTCGTACAAATACCTGGGAGTTGTACTGGCCAACAAGCCGGAGTACTTGTCCGATCATTACACCCACCTCCGACAGGCAGCCGTGCGAGGTACGAATGTACTCCGAAAACGTAATCTTTGGAGTTGCAATCGTTTTCTGGTGACTCGCGAACTCTGGAAGGCGGTTGTGGTGCCTGGACTAACCTTCGCCAACGCGGTTCTTTGTGTCCCTGGCACAGTGCGGGAAGTAATGGAACGTCGTCAACGAGAGGTCGGGAGGCAGGCTCTGGGCTGTCACGGAATGGTGGCCACCGAAGCGGTCCAGGGAGATCTTGGGTGGTCGTCGTTTGAGGCCAGGGAGGCGACCAGCAAGATAACCTACGACAGTCGTCTCCGTCTCATGGACCGCGGCCGGTGGGCCAAGAGACTCTTCGTCTACACATATCTCACGGGAATGCAGACTGGCTGGAGGAAGCGGCTGTATCAGTTAGAGAAGAAATACGGCTTCTTTTCAACCCCTGTAACTATTACATCAGACAGGAAGTGGGAGATGGAGATTCGAAACAGGGTGAGAGAGGAGGAGGCAGCTCGGTGGGCAGAAACGGCGAAGTCCAAGTCGACGCTATATATGTACAGTCGATATAAGCACAACATTTCGGCAGAGACTAGGCTATACGACAACAGCCTGGGCAGCCGGCTCCTCTTTGAGTCACGCGCAGGAGGGCTGCGAACGCAGATGTATCGCCGTCGCTTCGACCAGACGGTGGAATCTGCAGCATGCCGTGTGTGTAGTCAGGCGGATGAGACAATTGAACACATCGTGCTGTCGTGCACCGGTCTGCAACCAGTTCAACCGGCGAAGTGTGGACAGGCAACCCGGGAGCTCGCACTGGCAGAGGCACTCGGCTTTGGGTCTGCTTCCAGCTCAGTGGCAGACTCTGCGGGTGGGACTAACGGCGACAACACCGACGCTACACCGAGAACCAACGGAGGGTGGCGTGAGCAGGTGGAAGCCACGAAACGAAGGTTAGAGAACTGGTGGATGCTAGTTCACCAACGGGGATAACCGAATTCCCACTGGCTAGGTTCCAAACTCTACGGGACCGCCCGATTCAAAAGGGAACAGCCGCAAACCACCACCACCTGATTGGGTGAGGCGTACCGTGACGTCAGGGCGATGACTCCGCTCCGCGACCTCGCATCGGCTCGCTTCCCAGCACCGGTTTCCTGGATTGGCGTTGTGTGCCGCAAGCTCCTCGAGGAGCTGGACTTCGTTTACCCGGTGTACAAGACGTTGAGTTAGGCCGATATTGACGTGCTTCCGTACATTTTATAAGCCTGCTTGTCCCCTTTACCTTCAAAATTGGGTTACAAATCCCGAAAGCTATCGGCGGAGGCAATTCCGCCGATGAACCTCCCCGCCCGTCCACACGACACAAGGCAATTTTGCGAAGGATCGGTGGAGCGGTGGTGCAAGTGTTTCAGACGCTGGAATTCTGGTCCTTGCATGTTCATGATTTAGGACGATACTACATCCCGCTTTCAAGGCATTTAAAGTGGCATTTATATCATGACCCTTTGGGTGGTCGGCAAATTAGCTCGGGACTCCGACTTTGCCCTGCCGCTCCGCATATACGCTGGTTCGCAAAAGTTTAAAGGCTCTGTGTTTGATTATCTTTGAAGTGCTCATAGGACAGGGTTGTTTTACATAAATGTAGCTTCTTCGTAAATTAATTATATAGTTTATACACGTATGCAGGCATATTTCTTAGAAGATGCACAATTACTGGAAATCAATTTGTATGGTAGAAGCAAAAACGTCCGAATTGCCCGCAGTTGCCTGTATGATATGTATTGAACTGCCCAAAATATGCACGGCAATAGTGCCGTAATTTGAAATGTTTACACTTTTTCCTGACATTTTTATTCCAGCCTTGGGTATTCGGAAACTACACCGTTTAGTCTGAATTGTCATTTCCAATTAAAAGAGACACAGCTGCAGGTCTCCAAAAGCTTCCTCAGCCTCCAAACTCCCTACAGCTGGACTCTCTGACAACAGAGGAAAACAGGAGTAAAAGCAAGCATTAACGTCTGTCCAGTGGTAGTTGCAGCACTAGAAGCCCAAAATGTGGAACCCGTGAGGGGCGACAGTCTGCGTGAGAAAAGGTTCTGGTATTTTAGCTTCAGGACAATTCGATTTAAGTAAAATCTTAATTTTAGGGCTTAACGGACTAATAACGAGCTAGACACCTTCGCTTCCGTTTGTTATACATTACTTGAGGGTTGATATAAACAAGTCCACAGATATCACCCGTGTAGTCCATTGAGATACTATCCGAATCCAGCAAAGGTCAAATGCGAGCAATGTATATAATAATTGTTCCTTGTTTTTTTTTACTTTGCCCCTGCACTTGGGCTGTCTTACTTGTGATTCTCTCCTCATGGCCCAGACTGTATTTAGCATGTTGCCCGAGCAGCATGCAGCTTTTCTGCTACGGCGATCTTGTTTAAAAACGGAAATACAAAACAAAAAAAATAGTATACATAACCTGCCAATTCATTCAGACCATCAGCAGCATTTATTGTGCGAGATGTAAATCTATAGTGATGCTCCTGCAATTGTGGCCATATTTCTTTATTTTCATATACCAGCTGCGATTTATGCGTTGCCTGCCCTATCAACCATGCTCAAAATGTTGGTTGAAGTTTCGCCTGTCGCTACAGGACATACCTCAATAAAGGCACATAAAAAAAATTTACACTTCCTACGAAAAACACGCCAAAAATATTAAATAGAAACGAGCGCGCCGACAGCTGGCGTCGTCACAGCCTCCACAGGGCGAGCGGGGCGAGTCGGGGAAACATTCTCGCCTCGCCGTGACGTCACCCCGGCTTGCCGTAAGGGGGCGCCAGGCGAACTTGCCTTGCACTGACGTCACATCGTATACTTTTGAACACCAAGTAAAAGGGGGAGAGGGAAGCTGCTTTTGTAAGAATTTTGAGTGACGGGTTAATCTCCTATAATCTTCTGGGAGGAGTATAGCGACGCCTGTGCAAATCCGGGAGGCACAAAGGAAGATCCTGATAAGAGGGAAGCTCCTTCTTCTTCTTTTCTCTGGAGGGTATCGGGAATGACATCATGTGCGAGCCACGTATAGGCTCCTTGCATTGACGTCACATCGCACACATTTGCACACCAAGTAAAAGGAGGAGAGGGAAGCTGCTTTTGTAAGAATTTTGAGTGACGGGTTAATCTTCTATAATCTTCTGGGAGGAGAATAGCGACGCCTGTGCAAATCCGGAAGGCACAAAGGAGGGTCCTGATAAGAGGGGAGCTCCTTCTCCCCCTCTTCTCTGGAGGGTATCGGAAATGACGTCATGTGCAAGGAGCCTATACTTGCACATGACGTCATTTCCGATACCCTCCAGAGAAAAGGAGAAGAAGGAGAAAAGAGTCAAAGTACAGGCTAGCTGGTGGAAGTCAACCATTTCGTCGTTTACCCTGAGACTGGGGGGGTTTTTTGAAGAGCAGAAGAAACAGAAAAAACAGACAGGTTTTTTTTTTCTGTTTCTTCTGCTCTTCAAAAAACCCCCCCAGTCTCAGGGTAAACGACGAAATGGTTGGAGAAGAAGGAGCTTCCCTCTTATCAGGATCTTCCTTTGTGCCTCCCGGATTTGCACAGGCGTCGCTATTCTCCTCCCAGAAGATTATAGGAGATTAACCCGTCACTCAAAATTCTTACAAAAGCAGCTTCCCTCTCCTCCTTTTACTTGGTGTTTAAAAGTATGCGATGTGACGTCAGTGCAAGGAGCCTATACTAAAACTGTCTAATATCTAACACAATAACGTAATTTTATTTAGTTGATAGAAACTAGCCGGACGGACGGCTCTATAACTATTTTTGTGCGATGTTAACAGGCACACAAAGTGTTTATGCTTCTGCTCACTTGATTTCTACATTTAATCCCCGTTCCCTTCTTATCCCAGATAACACACAGACGTTATAAATTTTTTTTTCTTTTTTAAAGTGCGAGCGAAGCAGGGAGGTTACATGAGCGAGCTCCGGGTTTTCAGCGTCCCTGTCAAACACGCGCGTTTGTGCAGTGCAAGCATCGTTTAGACAGGGCAACATGCTCGTGCTTGTATCTTCGGCTTCGTTCGCACGTCAAGTACTTTTTTCATGTAGTAGCCGCCATTTTGAATTCCGGTTCCGGTATGGGGGAAAACACCGTCTTGCCTTTGAAACGCAAATAAGAGGTCTTCAACTTTTTTTTTTTTATCGCGGTTGTCAACTCTTTTTGTTTTGTCACTTCTAGATTGTTTTACTTGTACCAAGTTGTAATTTTTTTATTTTGTTTTCGTCGCCCATGCCGGATGTGCGCACTATTTGGCTGGAGACAAGAGTAAACATGAAATATCTATACGCCGTTCTAATGCTTACAAAATCACGGCCCAGTGTCCAACCTTCGCAGCCCAGCGTGCGAATGTTTGTTGCTTCGAGAAGCGACCAAAGCACGCGCCGTACGCACGAACGCTGATGCCGTTCTTTTCAATTGTCTATGGACGATCTACGGTGTCACGCCTCTGCTTTCAATGGACGCAGACGTAACTTCTTTTACGAGGTATACTCGCCGTGCGCTCGAAATGAAAGAAGCACTCCGGTGTCCCACATTTTGTTTTGTCTCCCCGAAACATGTAATTTGTACAAGGTTGCCTCCGAAAAATATTATCTACAATATTTTTTTTTTTTTTTTTGCAAAAATAAGTTACGCATCGGCGAACGCTCAGTTAGCGGCCGAGGTCCGGACCACAGGCCGAAGTTTCAGAGCTTGCCGTCATCTGATTCGAACGTTATAGGCGATTTTCTCAATTGCTCAATGGAAAAATGACAGCCAACGAAGCGCACGAATACATGGAGATAGAGGCGTCAGCGACCGGAAACGGATCGCATTTTCCCGCTTTTAAAAGTTTCGGAAAATCACTTATAACAAGATAACGGTTGGTCCTCTAACTCTGCCATGTGGTCCGGACATAGAGTTATAACAATAAACGCTAGAGGCTCAGGTGGCGCTAGTGTGCTGTTGCATTTTGAAGCAGACAGCAACCGGTCTAAATTTGACTTCCGGTAATGTATACCTATCGGAAAACGCAAATGCGTTTTCTCTTTGCGTTCAATTATAAGAGAAAATATTGCTCAGTGTTGGACAGACTATAAAGTTTGGAACGTTTTACAATCGGATGTACAAAACCATGCGTCAGAGCGTTTTTCTTTAGAATTAATGGCGTCGAACACTGCGCTAAAATAGCCCAATACACGCGTATAATACGTGTTGACTTTGCAGACTGCTAATATAGGGCACATATTTACGCATATAGTCAATGCTATGAAGCATACAGAGAGAATCAGTTTTACAAAACACTAAAAGGATGCCAAATCAAACAATCAAAACAGACGACAAGATGAAACATGGAGATATGGAACGAAGAACACGTATTGGGTTAGTAACAAACTGTGCACGATTAATCAAAATAAAGCAGTAACCGAGTGTTTTTTTTTCTTATTGTATTGACATATCATGCTGTACAACATAAACCTGGGCCTCAAATTTTATTAACTTAAACATCGCTCAGTAATAATAAAAAAAAACATTTACTAAATAAATTACCCTTTACGAGTAAAGAAACTACGCTAATTTCCATCATTCCTTGGCGAAGAAAAAAATATCACGAACGTTTCCCCATATGAATACACAAGAAGACTGGAAAAGTATAGACTGATTCCTGTTTCCTTCAATTTTCAACCGGAAGTCCCGCAGTCACTAGCGCCAGCTGAGCCTCTAGCGTTTATTCTAATAACCCTATGGGTTCGGACCTCCAGCGTTACCATTGGGTGAAGACAGCATTTGGCGACGCATAATCTAATTTTGCAGAAAAAATAAAAGTCACCAAAGTTTTCCAATATCATTGGTCGTTGTTGTAGCATCACGGGGTTGAGACGCTCTAATGACGCTATCACAAAAAGCAAACATATCGTTGCTTCGTAGTTTAGAACGCTTTTGAGCGTTCAAATCTACAGCAACATTCATGCGAACGCCGCTCGAGCAGAGACATGGCGGCGGCCAGTCGCCCAGCTTGCAATCGTCTATAGCAACATTCATGCGAACGCCGTCTCATCAGTTTCGAAGGATCGGTGAATGGTTGTGTTCACTCACCACATCTCGGAGCGCGTGGAGCGAAAGCTCGCGCTGCAGAACCCAGGGATCCTGGGTGCATTCCCTTCCCCTGCCCGTTTCGATTTAGATGAGCGTCATACACTCTAAAAAAAGCTCGTGCGTCTACTTTCCCGCACGACACTCGGAGAACCAATCGCCGCAACTTACGGAGGCAGCTCAGCGAATGACCATGCCGAAACATATGTTTAGACCAAAAAACGCAGACTGAGTTGTGACATTAGGCAATGCAAGCGTGACGTTTTGCATTGCTTAATGTCACAACTCAAACTGCGTTTTTTCGTCTAAACATATGTTTCGGCATCGTTATTCGCTGAGCTGCCTCCGTAAGTTGCGGTGATTGGCTCTCCGAGTGTTGTGCGGGAAAGTAGACGCACGGGCTTTTTTTATATACTGGCGTGCGGTTGTGTATCACAACCGCGTGGTCACGTTAAAGACGCCCAGGTTAGCGTTTGTACCCCACAGGATAAAATTCTCATCTACAGCCGAGACTCCAAACGCCCATTGAGGCTGACTAACTTCCGGCTGTCCAAACATACCCGCAACACAATTATTTATCAGTTTCAGTAAACCACAGAAATCCGGCGCAAGTTCATCTGCTTCTTGAACGGGGATCGCGATGATGTCGGAACGCCAAGCTCTTATTGGCTGGTTGATATAAAAAAAAAATTGGATAGACCCAGAGCCGTATATGTACAGAGTTTGGTCAATGGGAGGCGCGGGCAGAGCCAGGGCGTGCACCAGACTCGGAAAGAGGGCTTGGCATGCTCTTTTGACCAACCAGAAGCCGAAATGAATCCCCTAGCGGTGGTAGCGAGAAACTGTTCTGGTCCAAGGTCTATGTTCGTATATGGTTTTAATAAGCTCGTAAGAGTGAAGTGTAGTAACTCTTCGTGGTTGAAAATAGGGTGCAGTGATGTTTCGATCATGATCACCGTACTGAAAAAAACCATTGGAAATTCAAACGGGTGCAAACCTGTCGACCCGTTTGGATCAAACGTGATTATGGGATACG
Source organism: Ixodes scapularis (assembly GCF_016920785.2). Classification (NCBI taxonomy): domain Eukaryota; kingdom Metazoa; phylum Arthropoda; class Arachnida; order Ixodida; family Ixodidae; genus Ixodes; species Ixodes scapularis. The sequence continues at coordinate 32,325,710 of NW_024609882.1, forward strand.
GGTAGCCGTTTGAAACGGTACCCGCTCGAAATGGTACCCATTTGATACAGGTGCCCGTTCGACCTTGCACGTGACCACACGTTTGAACGTGCCATTCGAATCGGGAAATTATGCGCTATCCCTAAACGAGGACCGTCTGGTAGGTTGGTTATCTTAAACTTATTTAAGACGTTCCGAAACTCATAAACCTATTTATAACATGGAGGAAACACGTAGAACAAATGTGCTCACGTAGGTGCTTGCAAATGGACAGGAAAACAGACACAAAAGATTGTTTTCAATTCTCCTCAAAGTTTATTACGTCTTCTGTAGACAAGTACAAACGTGCAAGCGATCTGTGAAATGTGAGAGGCACTCTAAGCTTTTATACAACTGAGAAGATAGCAAACCAAACAAGAATCGAGGTAATTCTAGACTATGAAGGTAGACTTTCGGGAAATTATTCGCCCGGCTGCCGCGAGAAAAGTGGCTGCATAATTATATAGATAATCTGGAAGAATACGAGTAGAAGAACGGTCAATCGTTGCCAAGAAGTAGGTTGCAGTGCACTTACCATAAAAATAGCGGACTTGAAAGATGTAATCCGTGATAGTTGTCGACACGGTCAAAGCAGGACAACCACACAAACACAAATGAGAGGGAACGGCTTCTTGGAAGTTTCAACGCGATGTGGCGCACAAGCTGTCAGTTGCCGAACCCAACCAAACCGCAAGAATTCCTGACTTCGAAGAATCACTTGTTGCCGATATAGACGTAGGACTTTTCGAACACTGATAGCTTTGGTGCACATCCAATACGTTGTCGAGAGACATCCTAATAAGACCGCAGGGTTAGGCGACAGATCGAAGCAGGTGGACGCGCTAAGTTCGAGCTGGAACTGACAACAAGCAGACAAAGAAAAAAGCGGCTGCTAGGCGCACCCTTCCGGATCTCGATGCTTATCAGCGTGTAGCTCGCGCGTGGGTGCGGGTCACGTGACGGGTGACAAGAGAGGAGGGAGGGGGCGAGGACCACAGGGACAGCCCCTCTCCCTCTCCCCAGGCATTCCAGAGAAGAGATTAAAACAGCGCAAAGACACGGACAAGAACAAGAAGGTAGACAAACAAGGCGCTGCTACCTTCTTGTTCTTGTCCGTGTCCTTGCGCTGTTTTAATCTTTAATCATGAAATACCAACTAGCCCAAACTTCTACTTTATTCCAGAGAAATGTGTTTTTGTAACCTCGAAAAAAAAAAAAAAACACGCGCGCGCGCATTTTAGCACGCTCGAACCTTGGAAATGGCGGCGGGGCGGCCAGGAGCTCGGCTTGCGCCCGAGCGAAGAAAGTACTCAGCGCGAGCTCGTAGTTTGACTGCTGCAACGGCGGGCGTGCTCTCGCAATGCTCGATGTTCTTGCAGCCACGTGTACGCGTGCTACCTTCGCTGCGTCTTGAATTAAAGTGAAACGGAGTCTAGACGTACATTCTTTCACGCGGTCGCGTCTTCTGCGAGAGAGATTCGAGCTGAATAAGTAAATTGAGGCCACAAAGATGGACAAAGTTTTAAAGTTCAGTCAAAAATATCGGCTCACCAACGTCGCGCGTTTACGTAAAACAACAACAACAAAAAAAAAAAGATGTTAGTTTTAGTTGCAGTATAAGCGAACATCAGCGCAATTGAAATATACATATAATTACTTGCATTACGCGGACGATCCGAAATCGATGAACCGGCGCTCCCAGCCTTCCGGAAACATTGGCTACCACGGCTGAAACGCTAGGCGTGCCCACGCCGCCGATGTGTACGTTCTGCATCAAACGGGCTCCGGAGAGCCGTTTGATTAAACCGGTGCAGTTTGCAACATGGTCACCGGTTTGAGCAAACGTGCGACAACTTTGCCCAAACGAGTCGCCCATTTGCCCAAACGAGCGACCCATTTGCCCAGACGAGCGACCCGTTTGCCAAAGGAGTGACCTGTTTGTGCAAATAGGTGACCGTTATGGCTCATACGGGGGACCCCTTTGACAAACTGGTGACCGGTATGGTTAAACTGTTACCGGTATGAACTCGTTTATTTTCATATAGGCGCCAAATGGTTTTTTGCAGAAAGATGTAAGAAACGATTGCGTCGCTCAACTCTGTTTTGTTCGGACAGAGTGTGACCGCTCGGACGGCAGATTCCCGGCCCTCGGCGCTTGGCGTACGGATTATGTCGATCGTTCCGCTAGTCGCACTCTTCCACCATCATTTTCAAAGGATGAGCGTGATTGAAACATCACGTGTACCATATTTTCAGTCATCGAGAGTTACTCGAATGCAGTTATCAGGTTTATATCTCGCGACCACCGCCAGGGTATTATTTCCGGCTTCTGGTTGGTCACATTCGAATTTCTGAAGACGCCCTGGAACACGCCCAGCCCGCTTTCAGCCAATGGCGCCTCCTCATTTGTCTCCTATACTTTCCAACGAATGGCCAAACTCTCTACATATACGGCTCGTGGATATACCTTAAGGCATCTAGCATTAAGGTCCCATTATATTTTCAATGAAAGTCAATGAGAGCTCGGCCTTGTTGTGACGTCACCTAAACTCCTGCCCAAGAAGCAGACGACTTGCTCTCCGCATACTATCGACCGTTCGAATACAGATTTCGTGCGTGTGGCACGTACTTTGCTCGCCTTCCGAAGCAACACGCACGCGTGCTGGGCTCTATGGAGATAGCATGTTGGACTATGGACCGTGAAATTTGTGATCCAAACGTCTTCATGCTGACACTATAGTCACTCACAGAGCGAGAACGGCAAGGCTTCGCGATTGAACGTCATGTCCCCGTAGCACGCGCTCGTTCCTTTCCTCCGTTCTTTGACTGCGCGTGCCCACTCAAGACCTAAAAGGCACCGAATCATTATCGAAGGTATATGGAGGCGGGACTACTAAATCTCGTCCTTGCCCTTCTCATTTTGTCAGTGACTATAGTACAGTTTATAGACCTACACGTCTGTGCGTGCGCCTCGTCGACAACAGCGCCACCGCAGCTGCCTGACGTCAGAGCGGCGTGTTGGTGTATAGGCGCTTTGAACACGCGCCAGATTACAGCCGCCATTGCTGACTTCTCTTGTCTTGCCGAGATACCGAGTCATCGAAGCGGGCGTTGAGGAGCTTCCGCAAAGGCTTGGACTGGGAAGGAGGACACTGTACAACCTAAATTGGCGATAAGCTATCTTGCTGTGGAATTGATGAAGTGAAGGCCAGATATGGCGGCGCCAATGTTCAGCTGCCGCAAAATGTCTATGCGGAGAACTAAGCACTTTTAAAGGAAGTGTAGGATTTCTTCTTTCTGTCCTCTTTTATATATATATTTATTCCTCTTTGCCCAATACAAAATGATTAGAACATTATGATAAGCAACAATGACGACTTTGTTTATATTTTTTACTTTTATTTTTTTATATATTATTAGTGTCACAGTCTTAATAATCTCTTCTTCAATCTCCACTCCTGCCCGTTTTGATATGGATGAGCATCATACCGGAGTGGCGGTCGTGCATCACTGCTGCGAGTTGCACGTTAAAAACCATGGGCTAATAGTCGCACTGCACAGGCAACATTTCTCATCTACAGCGTGTAACGGTGTCCCCATACTGTTACAAACCAAACGTATCCTGCCTATCAGTGTATTATTAAGACGCACTATGTTTATAAACATAGTGCGTCTTAATAATACACTGATAGCGCAGGCGATAGCATGGCGTAAGTTTGTCATTTTCCTAAAAAAAAAAAAAAAAAAAGAGACTGATCGGAGAAGCTAGAAGTACCACAAACAGAAGAAACTGGAAAGGACAACAAAAACCAACGTCTCAAGCTCAGCTGAGTTTGGGGCAACGGTTTCTCAAGTTCAGCTGAGTTTGGTGCAACGGTTTCTTTATAGTCCTTCTTTTTAACTAGAAACGCTCTTTGGCTAGGTGTTCGGCATTTTGTGATTCCCAAAAGTGAAGCCCGGATATCAGCGTGGCCGCGAGGCTCTACACCGATTGGCTGACGGGTGGAAACAAAAGGAGCGAGGTGCTCGACGCTGATTGGTTAACGGGGAGGTCATGTGACCAGGGGTGGAGTGAGGAGAAGAGGTAGGCGAGAAGGTCAGGCCGTGGAAGATGAGGAGTGAGTTAGAAAGTTCTGGAAGACCACCAGGTTTATCATTTCAAATGTACGCATGCGTACGCGTTAACTTATCTGATGAAAAGCGCCGTGAACGTATGCGCTTTTCAGCACGCAGGTGCTTAGTGGGTAAACGCAAAGCTAATCACTTTTGTCTCCACTGCACTCGTCGAACGCGTTAGAACGCCAAACGCCGGACGGAATTCGGCTTTTTGACGTTCCCCCCCCTTCCCCCCCGGGCGCTCTCGTTTCCTCCTCCCCTTAGTTTCTCAGCGCATAGTCGCTGACAGGACTGGACAGTCACAGCAGGAACGTCCCTCAGTTTTCCCGCTGCCAGCGCGAGCTACCGACCTCCGATAACACGTCGGCGTCTCGCAAGCTTCGAGCGTGCTTGCGCGGCCAAGGCACAACCACAGTCTTATATAAACTCACAAAGCCTAGCAGATCGCCACGAGAAGCGGCCGCCAAAATGGAAAAGTTGGAGTGGCAGACACCGGATAAAAGGAGAGCCACGTGACTGGCGCCCCGCTGCGGCGAGACGCCGAAACGGGGCGTCTCGCCGCTGCCGCAAGACGCCGCGACGAGACGCGAGGACCCGAAAATGCGTTTCGGGTCCTCGCCGCTGCAAAAGCTGTGCGCTGACGTCCCGGTTCCCCGAGAAATGGATGTTTGGTGCTCTGTGCTACCAGATCCTCGCGCTCCAAATCTGCATGCAACCGGGCACTCTATGGCTCCATCGTTGAACTGCCAGGCTTTGTGAGTATAGACGAGGCTACGGCACGACGGGAGGCAACAAGCTAAAAAAAAAAAGGCCCTGCCGTTTTTGTACTGTCGCTGACTACGCGATAAGCAAACGCAACGTTACAATTTAGAGCAACCTTACACTCTGATGTGAAGCACGCCAACTGGAATGATTAAAAATAAACTAAATAATATTTTTTTTTTATTTTTTCACCCAACGTAAAGAATGTGTGTCACCACCAGCTCAGTTTCGGATTGAAAAAATCGTTATCAAACGGGACAGGTATTTTCAGAGACCTTCCCTTTAATACCTTTGTAGAATATAGGGTAAACCTAGCTTCTTGCACGAATCCAGTATTATCCATTACAAACTGCCTCGCTAATTACAATTATAAAATTGACTCAAAGCTAATTTCTCCAACGACAGAATGTTAGGTGTTCAGCTCATTCAATACGTTGTTATAGTAAAATGGTATTTTTGTATCTTTATTTTGTTTTTATTACATTCCCCGAGTGAAAGCAGATCATACAGCAAGATTACCTTTTTAGGTTCCGGAAGTTAATATCTTTCCCGTAAAAATCACAATCAACAGAGCAAGACAAATATTTACCGACGGGAGTTCTTCGAGGTCGTTTGAAAACACAACCCCATGACTCGCCGTTATGTTTTCTGCGACTCTATTTGGTGTTTATTTCTAACGGTTGTGGGGCTTGGCGTGTGTTTATGTTTGAGCGTGATCGTGCCCACGCGTATGGGCACTTTCCAGTACGCGCGTGCAAAGCATGTTTCTGTCTTTTTTTTAATTTTTGTTGTTGAGTCGTAGAAACAGCAAGACGTTAGTCGGCTTAAAGGGTAACTCCGGTACATTTTCTAAATTTCAGTGTTACGAATGTTTTTAGCGAAGGAAGTGTCCTAAATTAGGAGGTGTCCCCTCCTTTTTTTTTCTCAATGCTTTGTGTAGTTTTGTAGAAATTCTAATGGAAAGCTTTGCTTTGGGAATCTATGGTGGAACCTTAACTACCGACTCGAACACGATGGAAACCCCTGTGATCAGCTGAATCGCCATCGTGTGACGCAAAGTTTGCACCGCGGCGGCAAAACGTACGCCTGACCTAATCGCAAGAGCAGTTCCGATCAGACAGGTAAGATACTAAGACCGTTTTAATGCTTTGCTTTGTATAGATATTGAACCTCTGTAGAAAATATGAATAGGCATTCATAAAGTTTCCGGCTGAGAAGCGAGTTCGCCACGACGAACGCAGGCTCAGCATGAGCTCCCATTTCAAGAGAAGAACTGCAATCTTGTTGGTGTGCAATGCACGTTGCAGACGCGTTGTGGAAGCTAATCGTAATTTCGAGCTGAGCAGAAACGAATTATTAGCGATGTGCTCGACCAAAAGCGTCGCTGCGGTCAGCTTTCCACGATTGACCATACCATGGGCATATGAGCATTGTCAGATTGTCGACTTTGACGGTGTTTGTTCCGGTTGCGATGGTTCTTAGCTTCCACTGTGCTTTTTAAACACACCACCGAACTCGTCGTCGCACCTGGTGGTAAGTAGCCAGGGTAACAACTGGTGGACGTCACGGCGAGGCAAATCCCAGTTGTGACGTCACGGATGGAAACCATTAGAGGGCGCCACCGAAATATCTCGGCACTAATAGACCTTTAAAAAAAATAAAGTGCTCCTGGGAGGTTCCATTTTCAGTGTTTGTGCGTATGGCGCGTGATTTTCTCGCTTTCCGAAGCGTCGAACATGCGCGTGCTGGGCTCAGGACTTTTAAGTATTGGAATGGCGTGTATACTATGAACGCCAGTAATTCTCACCTTTGGCACCAGGGCGCACTTGAGCGAGCAGGGAATCAATAGTATTCGTGCGTGTTCGCTGTGCAGCACTTACAAACAACGGCCGCCAAAACTTAGCGCAACAAGCAGAAATCGTCCGCAGCAACGGCCGAAAACGCAGCGGAAAAACACGACGAAAGAAGTGGCAGTACAAACGAGGGACCTCCGTGAGTACGAACGTGACATCGGGGCACAAAGTTGCTTGACAGAACAGCCAACCCGCTGAATTCTCGCTGAGAACCAGGTGGTAGCATTTTTAGTATCGGTTTTATTGCGGATCGCGATTTCCCGTTAGCGTAATGTTTTGACAGCGCTCGGATATAGTATACGTAAATCGATATCAGCCATTTATTTTGGTTCGACATTTTTACCGGATTTTCCCGTTAAAGATTGGTCCACACATACATCGCAGCGCTAAATCAATACAGCGCTAATGCAGTGCTGACTTGAACATAACTTAGCACTGATGCAGTGCACGCTGTATCAGCACTCAGTGCTGATACAGCGCTAATACTAACGCATATGTGCTGTTACTCCGTTCTAATACAGAGCAAAGTCAGTGCTGAATCGGCGTGGTCAGCACTATTTCCAGCGCAGACAAAATATCCAGTAAACAGATTTTGTTTTTGCTGTCTGGGGCGTGTGTGAGCGGCTGCGGAACGCCATAAATTTTCATTCGTTATTTTGCTACCAGCTCCAGGTCCGAACAGAAATTCTTTCAAACTGGTTCAAACTGATCTCTTTCCAAGTCTCCCCCCTCCCTTTCTCTCTCTTTCTATCTTTCTAGCTGCTTCTGTCTTCACCTCGCAACATATCTAACGACGATAAACGACAAACTAATTTTACGTCCACACCGGAATGGGGGTCTCGACAGTCAAACGCCGCGAGTCCGTATCACATCGATAACCTTACTCTACGACCCTCAAGCTCGCAAATCGCCTTCCTAAATAAGTAACACCCACCCACGTAGTTTGTGCAGTGGGCGCGGGCAATATTCGCTTCCACGCGAACGTCCAGTGACCTGTATGCCGCGCGCCGAGGTCCCACGCAGGTGATCCAGGTGATGGCGTTCGCAGGCTCGCCTCCGCACCACAGATCTTGCCTTATCTCTTGAGTTCACTCTACGTTGGCTGATGTTGATTTACCGCTTATACGGCCTGGAATAAGGATGAAACGCCGCGAGGCGCGACGCAGTGTCATTTCGATCATCATCAGTCGTGGAAAACGTGCCAGTCGTTGCAGTCTGCAGCAACATCCCGAAACGTTCTTATCAGGAAAAAAAAAAAAAATATATATATATATATATAAGAAAGAAAAGACACTTTTTTTTAGCTGCGATGGTTTTTGAGGTGTAACTTAGCAAGAACAAGTAGGAACATCCATTGGTACAGTGATTGGCCCTCCCGCAAAGCGATTGGGAGAGCCAATCGTTGCACTCTACAGAGGGAGAGAGGCGACTGAAAATATGTTTATTTTCTACCATTCAACGCACTGAGGATGGCGTTTCAGCATGCTCAGTGCCACACCGCAAACTGTATTTCTTGGGTCTAATCATATTATCAACACGGTCAATTGCCGAGGTTCCTCCGCAGACTGCAACCATTGGCTCTCCCAAATTGCTTTTTGGGCAAATGTGAACGTTCTAATTTTCTTGGGGTGAGGTCGCAATCCCTCTGAAAGTCGCATGCTGCGAAAAGCTTTTGTAACTTTCTGTGAGTCAGTTTTCGGACTATGTTTCATTCGTGCGATGTTTCGAAGATGTCGTGTTTTCTTTCCACGATATAAAACTTAATGTGACCTGCCGAAAACAGGTACCAGGAAGCAATTATTATATATCAACTACGTACTGTGTGTAAACAAAAAATATTAACAAACCCTTATTACGTTAATGACCTTCACAGGAATATAAAGGCACGAGAGCGACACACGACGAACACTTCTAGTAGGCACGTACAATGCATGCCGGCCTTCATAGGCTTCATCTATATGGACGTTATACAGGTCACAACGGAACATATTTGTGAACATGGGTCACTTTGAAACGTCGCAATGGTTGCCAGAAAGTTTTATTTTGTTTTTGTCTTCAGATAAAGGTCGGCGTTTTTGTCAAGCTAATAAAATGATCGGGTTATTAAGTTAAATAAAACCAGATTTTTTTTTACCCGAATGAATAAAATACGCATTTTGAAAGCTGAAATGCCGCGAGAATGTGAAGCAAGCGGTTGTGATAAAATACGGAAGTTTGAGAAAACGATGTTACCTGGATCAAAAGATGAATCAGAAAAGCAAAATTGTTCTAGGAGCCGACGGCCACCTAAATCTAATATACGATAAACCAAGAAACAGCATTGTTGGCGTCTGTGGCATTAATTTTAGTGAAGAACATTTGTCACTGTGTTTTATTCCTCTGTGTTTTATTCTTTCAATTTTATGTATTCATGTTCAACCCGGTCGGCCTTCACCAGTAAAACATTTGTCAATATTATTTGCTTCCTTGTTGACAAGCTTTTTTTTTTTACTAATAAAATGTATTTCACAGATGCTTACAATGCCATTTTTTTTTTGGCATGACAAATATTAGGGCCCCTAGAGAAAGTTTCTTAAAATTTTGTATATCTTGATACAGTTGGCTTCATGTCGTTAAAGTTTCGCATTTTATGACCACCGCTAGCCTCAGATTCTCACAGTGTTTTCACCTTTCTGCGATGTGTAGTTCATTTACGCGTGCCAAAAAACCAGATTTCATTTCCACTCAAGGTTCCGTCACATAGATTTTGATGAAACAACATAGAGGTCTGTCTAGCTGAGCGCCTTGCGATTTTTTTTTTTTTTTTTACATCAGCACTACTTGCCTTTTATTGCCACAGTGAATAAGCCCACATCGACGAACTTGTAAAACTCCCTTATGTCACAACTGCAAAATAACAAAAAAAAAATATATATATATAAATATATATTTAGTAACTTTATATTTTCTCTTTTTTCTTTAATTAACGCTACTAGAGGCAAAAACGTTTCGGTTTTTGGCAAGTAAGTATGCTTGCCGCAACGATAACTGCACGCAAAACACTAGGAACCATAAGTATACTCTCACTCAAGTTTACACACTTGCCCGTCGGTATAGCTGCACAGGCAGCGTGTCTTTAAAACAAGGGCGAAAAAAGAAAGAATACAACGATCAAAAACTTCCTCTCAAATATCCTTCGACACACCCGTACCAAAAAGAAGCACCGCCGTCAGCCACCGCTTTACCTTCTTCACCGGACTCCCGACACGCATAATAAAAAGAACATAAACAATCTACAGTCATGCTTTGTTTATGAGCTTAAAGCATACATAGGCACGAACGTGTGCGGCGAACTCCGTGTCTTTTGTATGATGCAGTGTAACTGCGGCCTGAGAGTCGGAGAACAAGAGTTTCGACATGGCAACTCTTTATATGTAACTCCATAATTAATCGTATAGCTCCAGCAACCGCGAACACTCTGGGCTAAGTTATTCTGCGCAAATTTTGAAAGCTGAAACAATGAATGCATTGTTTTAGTGGCATTATTTCCGGGCACCGCTTTCTTGAGAGACGGCGCCACCGTCATCTTTTTAATAAAAATGGGACTCCGCGAACTCTTAGAACACGTGCCAAATTGGCTGTCTTGTCGATTGTTGGTTGGACACCGAAATACATTTTTTTTTATTTTAACATCTTTTAAGTGATTTTTTTGTTGTTGCTTTAAACCGTACACTTTAGTTGTTTTTTTTTGTTTTTTTTACTGTTTAGAAACACGAACCGCTGCTTGCGTCCTAAGCAACTTCCGTTTGCCCAGTCTTTGCGAGCCTGTCGAACTTGCGTATGTCACCGGTGCTAGAGGACATAAATGCTGCACGCAAAACAAAGGTGGAGATTTAGCGAGAGCCTTCGGCTGTACGCTTCAACGTCTTGGAGGCGGCAAGTTGGTTTACCAGAATATTCGAAAATTTCGAACGGATCTCACACCTCTGGGCTTTTCTGACGTTCACCTGGAGAATTGATGGTTAAATATTTTATTTGACGTTTTAAGCAGCGATGTTAATGGGGGCTTTGTTTATTCATTTCGTAAACCGGAGGTTCGCTGGGATGTCGAAAACTAAACCACGCCTAATACCGTTTAGAAAAAATTACGTTTCATTTTGTCGCAATTTCTACCCCCCCCCCCCCCCCCCCAAACCACACTCACGCACACTATGCAGGGATGGGCAAAATACAGGCAAATATGTATCGAAATAAAAATACAAAATACTTCGTCAAAAATGTATTTATATTACAAATCTAATTGCATTTCCAAAAAAGGCATTTAAGTACAAGATACAAATACAACCAAATGTATTTGGTCTCCTCCAAATACTTTTCCAAATATATTCCTCAAAATTTGCGTCAGCGACTTCAGGGCACTTGCAACGGGTTTGTGGGTATCTCATTTTAATTTTGCATCGCACACTCGGGAGTTAGTGTGCGAGGCTCCTAGTAACGTAATAAAAATATAATCACAAAAAATGTAATCAGCTTGGACGTAATAGGTGAAAAAAGTACAGAGCTTCAAGCAGGTTTTTTTGTCGATTACATTTTGGTATAGAACAACAAAGAACCGAGACGACCAAGACGCGCAGCACTAGCTAGAGAACTTTTTATTGTTGCAATCGCGCCAGTTGCGAAAATCTGGACGACCCGCGCATTTAGAATGTTCCAGGCAAAAATATAGATTGAAATCAGGCTGGAAAGCATCACAAGTTGTCGCAGGCACTTATTTAGCCAGTCTGCCTGTGAACGTCGATTTCGTCGCTATTCTTGCCCTGGACTACCACCGTAATCACAAAGTCACTAAATGCTTGCGCTTGATTGAGAGACACTGCATTCGGTGCAGAACGTAGTTTTCTTCCTGCTCTGGACACGTCATAGGATAAGCAAAATGAGTCGTGACAATAAATTTAAGGTATGTATTTTCGCCCACATAATTGTATTTAATTACAATTGTATTTGAAATACCCACGTTTTAGTATTTAAATACACACGTCAAATACATTACCCAATTTGTAATTAAATACAAATGCAAAATACACAAAGTATTTGAAATACATATTTCAAATACTTGTATTTGAAATACTGTCTATCCCTGACACCATGGATGCCGTTTTGTTTCATTTTTTACGGTTAATAACGGCGGCCAGATACCCTGTTTGCAATCGTCCACGAGCGCTGAGATGTTTTAGTCACGCCATCTTATGATTTCCGTTCGTGACGTCATGACCAGAATTTTTTTTAGCTGTGGCTTTATGAGTTGTAATTTTTTACTCTTTATGATCTGTTGCGAACTACGAGCTTAATGGTATGTGTAAAAATAACAATGGAGGCATGGAGTCATCGCATTCTCAAACCAACATCGTCACAGAGGACAATCTGACATTGTGCTGATTTCCAACAATGAAGAAAAAATTAATCCAGATAAAGACGTCACAGGGAGCGTTTAGACAATCTCGAATTGCTACCAGTGCGACAGTTTTGGTCGCGCGCATCGCTAATACACGCCGCTGTTTAAATGGTCCAGATTAAAAAAAATATGTATTTTTTAAAAGCGTTTTTGCATTGTCAGCTTTTCCGCCTGCTTTAGCGTACCCCTGCGCTTCCCGGCTGCTTCAAGCCGTTCCAATTTTTTTATTTCTACTAATTTTCACCAATTAAAAAAATTACCCTATATCGTGACGATTAGCCCCTTAAATATTGTCCCTCTGACCGTTCAACTCGCCTGCACAAACCGTATTAATGGAATTTTTAAAAATATATTTTTTAATCTTACCTTTTGAGAAAAAAAAACACGTAAACTTAAAGTCCGTGCTTGCTTTACGACGAGTGCAGTCGTTGGCGAAATTTCGCAGCAGATTCCGGGGACTCGTTTTGTGTGTTTTCGTCCTGGCGCTCTAAATTTGGTGGGAAATGTAGTGTCACGTGACGTCATGACGTCACGTAGCGTCGCCGTGTGTCACTTCAACACCGTCCGCTAAACTCGGCGGGACGTATTTCGACTAAATTTAAACGCGGCAGTACAACTATACGGTGACCGAGGCACGTCTTCGACTGGCGCGTTTAGCGTATTTATCCAGCTCATGCATCCAAAGGTGTCTCGATGTGGCAACAAAATGACGTGCCGCAGAAGCCAGCGCGTCATGTTGTCGAATATTGCGATCCACGCAATTGGTGCTGCAAGTTCCGGCTCAAGCTTTCGAACGAACGCGGATGTCACTGTCGTCGCGCAGTCCCTACTACTTGCTTCTGGAGTTTTTGTGAACTGTCCAGATGGAGAGAGGCCTCCACGGTAGAACAGGCCTCTGCCGAATCCACCACCGCTGCTATGAGACCGCCAGGATCGCATCCAAACGACAACATGCTGACGTATAAGCACCGGGCATCCTCAACCAAGCTTGTAGCGTATGATACATTTGTTCGGCCGGTTTTAGAGTTTGCGGGCGTTTTATGTGGAACCCGGAACAGAGTCACTGAATGAGCTACGCTTAGAGTATCGGCACTTTGTTTCCCGAGATTGTTGTGGGCGCCGCCATTTTGGTGCATGTGCAGAGCAGACGCAACTGCCGATCGTCATGATTCAAATGTGGGACTTCCTCCGCATTCGATGCGGTGTTAGAAAGCTCAGGTATTATTGCTTCGCCCTGTCGCGAACTGTTTACACATTTGTGGAGGACGGAAAAATGTTTCCTGTGATTTTAGATAAAGCTTCAGATAACTGGCAGTCATGATTTTAAGCCACAAGATCGGTAAGGGTAGTTACTGTGAAGCCTGGCTTATTTAGTGGCACTACCCGCAACAAATGCGAATATCGATCAACTCGAGAAAGTGCAAACGAAGGCTTTGCGCTTTGTCATAACGATTATAGAATAATGAATTCCATCGCTAAATTGTATCAACGATCGAAAATTGACTTTCTATCGCCTCGTCGCAGGACAAATCGACTACAGATTTAATAATCGCGGCGAGAAGTTTGGATATCGCCGCCTGGTGGAACTTTTTCGCAACCCAGAGTGAAGATACTTCAACTTCCTCTGCTGGTGCCGAGCATGTGCAATGCCAAGTTCGTATGCACTATGAAGATTAAAACATAATCGCGTTGGTAGCACGTGCACTATCCAGCGTGAGGACAACAGAAGCGCTTCTAGCGAGCTTCTCGCCGCGAATACCATTGTTCATGACCTACCTCATCTCTCGTTTAACAAATTTCTGCAATTTAACACTTCACGTCAGACACGTCACAAACGTGCAAACACGATTGTCCTAGCGCCTACTACCGTACGCCAGTGTTCAAATAGGGTGCCTTCATGTGCGCTTTGCTTAGGGTGGAGACATCTGGCCATTTTGTCTCACACTTTTATTTTTATTTTTTGTTCAGAAGTGCGTGAAGGAACGTGTCCCTGCACGCGCTCGTGGCGCTGACTGTGCTACGGCGACATTTTGGTTTCGTCGATTTCTTTGTATTTTCCCCGTGAGCGCGTGCTGTCGGCATCGGGTACTACAAAGGGTGGCATCACCCTTAAAGGAGCGGTGCAACAGTTTTTGTACTTAGCGCAAATACCGTTTAAAACGGATCCCTAACGTTAATGACCTATGAAACACGCGTTCGTTTTTCACCCCTCGCAATAGAAGTCCCAGAAAAAAATTAAAGAAAATCGAGCAGCGTTCACCCCCTCAACTCGCAGCCAGAACAAGCGGCCACGTGATCTGGAGCCGATTATATGCCGCCAGTGTTGATCATAGCCACGCGCTGGGGTTGGCAAAGCGCAGGACACGCGCTGAGTTCCAGACATTGTTATGGCTCGGCTGTTGTCGTCGTTGCAGCGATTGGACACGGGTCACTACCCGAATGCTTCTCGAGCTAGCAATTATCACGAGCCCAAGTCGAGTGCCCACGCAATGCTTGGGTCCAATCTATGAACCGCATTCAAATATCGTCACTTGGGTGTACTGCGATCCCCACGTTACGTCATCAAATTTTGCAAAGGAGAGATTGAATGAAAATGATCGCTTTTGTCCTTGAATTACACCGCAACAAAGGAGTTTCTTGGCCAGTGGCGTTGCGTATGAGTATCCTTGAGTCCCAGGTGTGCCAGTAAGCTCGTGTCAAGTGAAAAACATTCCAATTAAATATCGTTGCACAGCTCCTTTAACAGAAGGACATTGAGGCACCCTATGTTCAAATATTACAGCGGAGCTGTTAAGGGCTAGTTTCCCCAGGGTCGTGTCCCCCGCAAAGAAATGAAGACACCGAACCCTGGACACCTACCGCCATCTATGAGCGACGGCGGCAAGCCATGCTTGTGGTTGCCGCCGTCGCGCATAGATGGCGGCAGCCTTTCCAATCTGGCTTGCCGACTTGCGGTCGGCCATTACTTTCCTTTGTACAGCTCCGCTGGTCTTCCTTCTTCACCAGAAGAAAAAGGCTGAAAGTTTTTTTTGTTTTTTTTCTCGCCCGTATGTCATTAACGAATGAGACAGTATTTCCGCTAACATAACGAGTCCCTCGTCCGTTCATGAAACGAAGTATAGTGTAGCTGGTACAACAGGTGTAGGCAAATCGAATGTATATATTCGACCTATTTTTTTCAAAAGTGCGCAATCTGGTAGCTACTGCGCTAATGATCTGAGTCCACCCTTTTTTTTGAGCACGCAGTCTGAGCATGTATTGGTCACGAAAGCCGCGTCAGCGTTCGGCGTGAGCTCGGCCCAGCTCGCGTCAAAAACGAGCGCAGCGTCAGCACTCGACGAGCACTCGGATCCAATCATGGGCCTCGTGGCCAAGAAATTGCGATCACGAATGTCGCTCGACGGAGTTTCGAAAAAGGTATATGAACTGAAAGTTTCTGAAGTTGATTAATTCAATCTGCAGTACTGGTCTCAGTCCCCAGTTTTGTGTCCGGTACCAAACAAATGTCGACACAAAACTACCAAAACACTGGACAGCTACCGCCATCTTTGAGCGACGGTGGCAACCAGACAACCGGTCTGTTTGCCGCCGACGCTAATAGATGGCGGCACATAGTACAGCTCCGCTGCTCTTCTTTCGTCAACAAAAAGGAAAGGCTGAAAGTTTTATCGCTTTATATGAAACCTTTGGAGATTTTCGAGAGATTCTTATATTTTACAAAAGCAAGAACTTCAGCCTTTACTCATTTTTTACTTGATATTGTATAAGAACGAACTTTAGTAATAGTTCGACAAAAATTAAAAATTGCTCACTTTTTTTATTTTTTAATGCATGAGCATTAGAACGCTCGTTTTGACGAAACCCCGGTGGTGTCTGTCGTTTCTCAACGCCGAGGAGAGAGGGAGAAGGAGGGGGAGAGAGTGACGCTCCCATTGGTTCAAAGCGCTGACGTCAGCACGCGTCAACCTCTCAGTCCCTCCCCGGCGCTGACAAATTGACATACACCGCCGGGTTTTCGTCAAAAAAGACAGAGAGGACCCGCCGCGGCGCGGTGGAATGCGGGCATGCTCAGTTACCACTCTGCCGTCGCCGGTTGTTCTTCGCTCTGGGTTTCCGTAGTAGCGGTTCGTGGGCTGCGATGTGTGTGTGTTTGTGTGGGTGTGTGTGTGGTTAAAACGATGGATGCGGTTCCATCCACGAGTGATATGGATGCGATTCTTTCGACGAGTG
Organism: Ixodes scapularis; assembly: GCF_016920785.2. NCBI lineage: Eukaryota > Metazoa > Arthropoda > Arachnida > Ixodida > Ixodidae > Ixodes > Ixodes scapularis. The sequence goes on from NW_024609882.1 coordinate 32,342,120, forward strand.
ATATGAATGATTATATCCAGGGGCGTCGACGTACTCTGACAAGCAGAGTATGGAGAATGGGTGAAAAATATTACAGGAAGATCCATTGGTGGACTCTTAGGGAATGCGTTAGCATGACTTTTGGGAAACGCCGCACATGTCTCCTTTTTGGGAGACGCACACGCTGACCTTGTAACGAGGCTGAAAGAAGGCAAAAAAATAGAAAAAAAAAACAAGAAAGTCAAAGGAGAAAGTAAAAAAAAAAGTGAAGGGGTCAGCGTTCGCGATTTTCAAAGGGGACATGTGTGGCGTTTCCTAAGGGTGATGCTAACGCAATCCCTAGGAATCCACCAATACATCTTCCCGTAATTTGTTTTGTGAGGTTGGTGAAAACTTATATCATCGTGTTGTTTGGAGACAACGATGACGTCAAGTGACTTAACTGAACAGAAAGAAGTTTTGGGGAACCGCCTCCCAAGATCATCTAGCGTTTTTTCCTCGGGTCTATTTATTTAAATAAGAAAGAACTTAAGCATAATTAACTGTTTTTTCGTTTAAAAAATTTTAATGACTGTCGGTTTAGCTAGGAATCCTTGCGTATTATTATACGCAGATTGCCAAGCTTTCACTTTTTATTATTGTATTTTTCATCGATAATGAGGTCGTATGTGTGTTTCGCACAAAACAAAGCAGTTCTCCGTTGCCCTTTCTAAAGATAGCGTATAGCCGCAAAAAGCGCTAAGCTTCTTCTTCGATAATCTTACGGTGGTCAATAGGCGTAAATGAAACTGAAAACAATGGACCATGATTATACTCTCTAATCTAAAACGTTAATTTGATTCTCTTGTTTTTTTTTAATTTTTTTTTTATCCTCAGGTTTTAAGAAAATGCTCTGAGTGAGTTTTCAACTTTCCAAAGCAAACCATGAACTATAAATAATTAAAAAAAATACTGCCCAGAAAGCACCGTCTCTCGGTAGAGGTTGTAAGTGTGTTGCGGATCAAGAAAAAGTAAAGTTGCAGACAAGACGCTTTCCCCTCGTAAAACCTAAACATTTCCTATATAAAAAAAAAGGCAGCTCGATTTTATGTTTTTGTTTTCCTCGGCCTCGATAAAACCGGTTTTCGGAAGTGAATTTTCGGTGTTTATTGATTTATACCGAGAACAACGGAGCCCTATATAGTCATAATCTTTGTCTTTTTGGCCATTTCAAAGTCTGGACTAAGCCTTCTGATGTGCTCCCCCCCCCCCCCCCCCCCCCCTTCCCGGATATCTGAAGGCGCTATTCGGGAAGAACGTTGAAGGTCGTGCGTGGCGGTCGACAAGGCTATGCGCGCCCTTGTGACCAAAGCCGCGGTTACACTGCTAATACCATAATACAAAAGACAGTCTGCAAACACGAATGACCGCAATATTCCTGGTTCGAATGCGCGCCCTTATGACTAAAGCCGCGGTTACACTGCTAATACATCACACAAAAGACAGTCTGCAAACGCGAATGACCGCAATATTCCTGGTTCGAATGCGCGCCCTTATGATTAAAGCCGCGGTTACACTGCTAATACATCACACAAAAGACAGTCTGCAAACGCGAATGACCGCAATATTCCTGGTTCGAATGCGCGCCTGACTAAAGCCGCGGTTACACTGCTAATACATCATACAAAAGACAGTCTGCAAACACGAATGACCGCAATATTCCTGGTTCGAATGCGCGCCTGACTAAAGCCGCGGTTACACTGCTAATACATCATACAAAAAACAGTCTGCAAACACGAATGACCGCAATATTCCTGGTTCGAATGCGCGCCTGACTAAAGCCGCGGTTACACTGCTAATACATCATACAAAAGACAGTCTGCAAACACGAATGACCGCAATATTCCTGGTTCGAATGCGCGCCCTTATGACTAAAGCCGCGGTTACACTGCTAATACATCACACAAAAGACAGTCTGCAAACGCGAATGACCGCAATATTCCTGGTTCGAATGCGCGCCTGACTAAAGCCGCGGTTACACTGCTAATACATCATACAAAAGACAGTCTGCAAACACGAATGACCGCAATATTCCTGGTTCGAATGCGCGCCTGACTAAAGCCGCGGTTACACTGCTAATACATCATACAAAAGACAGTCTGCAAACCCGAATGACCGCAATACTCCTAGTTCGAATGCGCGCCCGACTAAAGCCGCGGTTACACTGCTAATACATCATACAAAAGACAGTCTGCAAACACGAATGACCGCAATATTCCTGGTTCGAATGCCGCGTGCCAAGTTTTGAACTCGCTGTCATGCGGCATTCGAAGCTCCCGAATCTCGAGGGGACTTGCGTTCGAATCTCTAGGTAGAGTGTCCTTTTGTATGCATAAGCAGTGTGGCCCCGGCTTAAGTCTCACCCGCGCATTTTATCTGGTCAACGTCGGCGATGAGGTCCATTCTAGACCAAGGTAGCTCAATGTCGACGAAGCGCCCCATAGAGTTTCTTGCAGTCGACACCCCACGTGCGCATACTAATAACACTTTACGTCTAGATTTTCAGGAATTAGCTACACGTCTGAAGGATAATTTACTCAGAAAGCTAGAAACCTTGTGCCTTATAGGCTGTGGCTCGGAGTTGTCTACACCATCAGCTACGATTTTCTTTTCGGCCGGGCTGATAATTCAGACGACAACATATGCAACATAAACAAACGGCTTGTTATGCCTATGCATTACACTCAAAAACTCAACGCGAACACACATACACACACAAACTCATTAACCAGCTGGGCCCACGACTATTTACTCTGGCTAAAGTCCTGGGCCCATGAAATAGTTGGCGGCGTCACCGTATTGTTTTTTTAAAGAAAGTTCTTCGGAGATTTAAGATCAGCTTTAAGTGCATGTTTGTGGGTGCGTGCGTGTGTGGTGTTTTGTGCATGCGTAAATCATTCGTATTCTAAACTTCTATATTCCACTCTACCCTTTTCTAAGGAAGAGCCAGTCAGAAAACAAACTCCGGTTTATATTGCCTTGTTTCAATAAAATTAATATATATATATATATATATATATATACATATATCTTTATTTATTTGTCTGGAATTTGTTGACATCAAGCAAAGGCCTTCGATGATGTCATTCGTCCAGCGTTTTAATACGAGGCAGAGTCTAAAGGGGCCGCAATATATTCCTTGTCTGCATAATAGTAGACATGATTAAAAGCAAGTTGCCGCCAACGCTTCACCAGCGCGCGGTTACCTCGAAAGAAAACATCTTGTCTCTGACTCCAAACCCAGAGACGGAGCGCCGCTTTCAGCTTATTCCCTGTACGAAACATCAATTTGCCCAGAACTGCTTTGTGGGGTCCGAAAAAATATAAATTGCTCGGTGCCATGCCATTTGTGTATGAAAGATAAGGAATGCACTAAACACTTGACCCTTGTTTTTATTTTTTTTGTTTTTTTTTGTGCTTTCTTTTTTTCGCTGTCGTACGTGCCGTGTGGGGGCGCGCATTGCCGTGCTATAGCAACACACCGAAGGTCAGCATACGATGGCGCTTTTACCTGACCACCAACTTCAAGTTGATTTCGAGCAGGTCATAATACGATGTGCTGTTGACACTGGTTTCTCTGGAGATGTAGTGTTCGACTATTAGTTCTTTATAGTCCCGGGAAGATTGCGCGACGAAACTGCCCGGAACTTCTTTGGTTTTGGCGACGAGGTGTGCCTCCACTCTGCTTGCAACTTGGTCTCTGTCTTGGAATAGTGGAGCCATCAATTGTCCCCAGTGACAATTCGTTGGAGAAACTCATCTTTCTTAGCGAGTTTTAATAGACCTTGTGCTAAGTCACCCAAGTATCAAAGAGAATGCTGGGATTGGTGTTCCACGCGCCACACGTGCTGGCCTCAGCTGTAGTAACTTTTCTAAAGCAACTGCCTAAAACAAAGTGCATCTTGCTCGCGCGTTCATCAACGCTTATCTTGGTCCTTTACTTCGAATCTTTTATACGGGGAAGGCGTGCGCGTGTGGCGCGTGGAACACTAATCCCTGCATTCTCTTTGACGCTTGGGCTATTTAACAATAGGTCTATACCCACCTGTCGGACACTTTATGGTATTTCAGAATATCGGGATTCATGTAGCGCACCAAGCCATGAGTAATGTTCAATTCTTCACTCATTTTATTGGTAGGCACACGGGGACTTTTGCGTGCAAGCTGTGATATTGAGTGCGGCATCGCCGAAGTGTGAGTTCGGCTGGAGCAAAGTGCGCCAGTCAGACTTGACTCTATGTTTGAAAATGTTTGTACCACTCTATATGACTGCCGAAGTGAGATACAATCGCCTCCATACTGCTTCAATATGCTTTGGAGAAGAGCGTGTTGGTTTAAGTCATGGATGAAGAAAGAATAAAACAATTAAAACAGGGACAACACAACCACATCTTTCAACTAGCAACAGACGAGTAAACTCGCTCGCCTTTGAAAGTTTACTCGTCTGTTGCTATTTGAAAGATGTGGTTGTGTTGTACCTGTCTTAATTGTTTTATTCTTTCTTCATCCATGCTTCAATATCTTCTATGAATCTCCGCGGGTCTTTCGCTCCCTGCACCCGAAAACCGGATTACTGAGTGCTGCACCTCCATATATACTCTGTTCGAAGCTATTTAAGCGCGAACTAGCCCGCGCTCCTGGCTTTGAGACGTGCGTTTCTAGCGCGTCTGCTCGTTCTGGGGAAGAACGCTTCAAAGCACCAGCCTCAAGCTCTCGCGCTTGTGGCATCGGCTGCAGTCTGAACTTAAAAGTAAACAAAGTTTATTTTTTATATAGTTTGCGATTTTAGGGCGGCGTCTATCTTGAAAGTGCTCTGGTGACGTGGAATTTTCCAGCAGGACGCTGGGCCGGCGTGCACAACTTACTTATATGGAGGGACAAATCATATTTGAAGCACGGCCGTCTATCGTGGGTTTTTGAAATTTGTATAACTATATTGCGTAATTTTTTTTAACTTTTTCTCGTAGTTGTCAGTGTCCCCGTTTAATAGAGCGCCCCCGTATTAAAAAAAAAAGAAGAAAGAAAAAGAAAATCTTCCGCACTATGTAGTCAAGCATCTTCCGCGGAAACATCTTGCGAAAGGGATTCAGAAAAAAGAAGAAAAAAAAAAGAATATTTGAACAGCGATTGAGGTTTACGCATTAATTCTTTTTTGTTTGTTTAATTTTTTAGTAGCGAAAATAGCCCCCGAAGAACACGTTATGAAAATCCGAACGTTATTCTCCTTGTATACGCGTGTGCAGATCTAATGTTTCGCGTCGTCTCCAAAATACACTCAGCATTATATTTTGGTTCCGTTCTTGGTTCTGCATGTTCATGGGAATTACGAATTTATGTCATCATTTTCGTTACGAAAGCGTTTTCTTGTTTTTTCCCCAAGAATGTCGTAAACGACAAGTTCCGGTTGTATACGCAAGAACAACTCCCGCGGCCATTTTCGGAAGGTTATCGAATGCGACGAGACACGTAGAGTTTGATAACTATTAATAGAAACTGATTGTTCCAGAGACAAGAAAGTGTAGGAAGCCCCGAGCATATGTTATCTTCGTTCCGCAGCCAATCAGGTTCGAGGCATCAACCGATAAAAACCAAACCACAAATCAGAAAGGAAAGAAAGAAAAAAAAAAAAAAGAAACAGCGCGGGCATAATAATTTTAGTTTTGCATTTTTTTATCCAGTAAGTGACGTCACCGAGAATTTAGGGGCGTGGCCTATAATGTTCACGCCTCCGTGGTTCGCGATTGGTTCTTCGGCGTCCTTATCAAAAAATGCCGCAACCTGATTGGCTGCGATACGACGACGCGCAGCGCCCACACCAGGTGTGTGGGCACTGCGCATGCGCAGAAGCCAGATTTCCTCGTGAAGGACGTGCGCGTGCGCAGTGCCGACAGCAGCCTGCACGCGCGGAATCGGCAGAAGAAGAAGCAGAAGAATTAGCATGGATCACGCAGTGTTCACTTCGTTCTTATCAGCCCGATCCCATTCTCCCAATCACAACCGCGCGCGCCGCCAAGTTTCTTAAGTTGTCAGTGGACCTTAGTGACTATAGTTGGGTCATCAGCTTCGAGATTCTAATTATTGCCCGAACCGCGGGGAAGAGCAACACTGCGCTCCATGGACGGTCCTCTCAGACAAACTGGATACCACTTCCAGTTGGCGTATGTTTTATAATCCCGAAATGCAAACGAGAGACTAGACTCGAAACGCGACGAGCGCGGACGGCGTTCTGTAATGTAGGCTTTTTTAGCATAGAATGAAATTGCGTTTACTCAATGGTTTGTATCTATGGGATGGGGCCTCCTAGTACGAGAAATAAACAAACAAACAAACGTAAGCGTTTCCCCTCTCGTTAGTGGAACCACGCTTCTTCGGGCGCATTTGTTTCCTCATGAGCCGGGAAGAGGCCTTCGCATAATTTTCAAATAAGGCAGCGGAGCATCTTATAATAGCACTTCGAAACTACATCGAACTCTATACTAAATATTCCTTAAATATATATATATATATATATATATATATATATATATATATATATTCTACAGTTTGAAAATATTGTTTACGCGCTTCGGCATCATTTGGCTCGTTCAGTGTCTCGGTAGTACCTCTAAAGACCCCTGAGATCAAATTCAAGCTTTAAACAATGAAACAAAAGCGATCATATCATAATATTGTACAACTAAAACTACATGTATTTTTTTTTTTTGTGGTAAAAAAATTTAAAGAGGGAAAAAAAGGAAACTTTAGCGTTAAGGTTCTTTTAGCCCTGGAACTAGTTTTGCTGCCCAGAAGGGCGAAATTGCTTAACGAGATAACTAATTCACTACAAAGCTTCGATTAACTTTTTGAAGTTTTAAACTTGGAAGGAGGGGAACATCAAGAATCGACACTCGACGTCATCAAGCCGGTGCCACATTGCATGCTCATATATCATACAAAATACACGATGTCCGCTTCAGACATGATGATAGATTAAAGGCCGGTTCACACATACAGCGGAGCGCTCAGTTAGCGCTTCATGGGCACTGGAAGCAGAAGCTCATGCGCAACCGACTTGCGCGTGACGTAGCGCTGGGTTGGCGCTTCAGAAGCGCCCCAGTAAGCGCTCAGTTAGCGCTCCAGAAGCGCTCCAGTAAGCGCTCAGTTAGCGCTCCAGAAGCGCTTCAGTAAGCGCTTGGTTAGCGGTTCAGCAGCACAGTGTAAACGCTTTAGCGCTCCTTGTGCCGTGCTTGCTGCTGATGAACAGCGCGTGCACGACGATTCTGTTGTTGTTGTTTTTCCTTTGGCATTGAAAGAAGAGGAAGTAAAAGAGCCGCTCTCCAAGCAAAGGGTCGGGCAGACGATTTAGAGTCATGGACTCTGAGCGACTAATTGATTGGATAGACCTCATCACTTTCTATTCGATATGCGTGATCCTGGTTTCAAAGTGACACGCAGTTAAAAAATAATCACCTTCGAAAGAGCTGTGTGTCTCGGTCCCTCAGCCTGGGAATAAGGTTCGCCGGATACCCGTCGGTATCTCTGTGCGAAAGATTTCGCGCACCCAGCAGGCTCTTCTGGGCGTTAAGTCATCCACACAGATATGCACTAATTGCGTATATAAGAGATATGCACACCCAACCACAGGAACCGGAACTGCAGTGCACGCGCTAATCCGCAGCAATAACCGCCGTGCAGGAAGCGCTAACAAGGCGCTACTGAAGCGACTAAAGCGCTAATCGCGCGCTATATTAGCGCCACATGAGCGCTGTTTGGAGCGCTCACGTAGCGCTAACTTAGCGCTCCGCTCTAAGTGTTAACAGGCCTTAACTGTCTTCCGTCACGCCTGAAACACGCTCGAAGCAGACGTTTATACTCCGCACGTGGGTATGCGAACAGTTTCTTGTTTTGTTTAACCAATGCTACAGGACAGTCACGCACAAAGCAAACACGTCTCAGTGTGAGCAGACCGTCTTTGGTACGATGTATTTAGCTGTTTCATCGTGGCTTTGTATAGTCTAGCCGTAACGTGAAATATTGACAAAACAAAAATTCGGCGAAGAGCGCCTGTGACGTCATTCCTTCACTCTACGCTTGCGTTGCGCGCCACCTGGGGCACACCGTTTTATCGTGGGTAGCGCCATTTTGAGAGCGAGAGAGAAAAGGGGAAAGGGCTACCGGCGATTTCCCCCTTTCTGGTTGTGTAAAACGAGTGAAAGTCCCGGATGAGAGGCTTGGCCGGTGCTGGGTGTCGGCAGTGCCCCAAGTTTGTTCGCGCTTTCTTCTTTGCTTCAAACTCCCAAACTTAATTAGAGTCATAGTCTTCAATGGCGACAGCCCCCCGGTCATCGGGACACCATTGCTGGGTGATAGGGTGCACGAATAACGACAGAAAGCGTCGACTACTGTCCGAGGACTTATATGTAGCTTGCATGGAATCCGGCAAGGCGAGTGCGGCTGCAATGTTTTTTAAGCTCCATCGCTTTCCGCATGACTGTATATGGTGAACCATTTATCAATTTTGGTTGCAATGGGCCTATTTCTCGTCATTTTTAGTAATTAACAAGCGATACACGAAACGGGAACCTCAATTAACTTTTGTAAACACACTGCTACTGATCGTTTTGCTGCGCTGCTTTATCTTCGTGTCCGTGTTCTTATAATTCCTTGTGGATGAACGACGAAGACGTTCTAGATGTACCTATATCGAACCGCAGAAAGCCTCGAAGCAGCCACAAATTATTTTACTATTTGATGCAATATTTTGAGTACTCACCTCCAATTTCTATCGCTGGCACGTTCGCTGCCGCTGTTCCCCCCGTCGCCGCACTGACGGATTTCATGACTCGAACAAAGAAACTTGCACACTGGGCTCGAAAACGCAGATCGCAACACACGAGACGTACCCTGCAGCGACTATCCAGCATTTCAAAGCGCCCAATCAACGGAAACAACCCACCAGCGCCACTCCAAGGAGCGCTTTTGCCGGCTCTCTGGTATCATGCAGGAGATCGCAATTCAGGAAAACCGATAGAACTACCATTTCAAAAATTTCCAGCCCCACCCTGCGGCGGAAACGAGCCTTCAACTAAGGGTTGTAGACGATAAAATTGAGTCAATCACCACTGCAAATTATCAGTATTAAGATATATTCAGTTACAAATTTTTTCAAGCTGAAACAGCAGTTATCACGAGAAAACTCGCACGCACCTTGCGAGCGCACCCCATGTTCATCGGCGGTACAGCGTCCGGTGCGCGCTCCATTCACAAAAAAAAAAAAAAAAAAATGTTCCGAGCACAGTCGAGAGGTTGATGTTGAGGAAACGTCTTTTAGATTTACGGACCAGAGCGGCTTTTAAGCCTTTTACGACTTTTTAGGACTTGATGCGCTGCAGCGCGGAGCTGGTCCTAAGAAATCGCAAGAGGCTTAAAAACCGGTCTGATCTCTCCCGGTCTTACTCGGTCGCAAGAGTGTGAACGGGCCTTTAAAGGGAGCATGAAGGCAGTTTTGAAGTTTTATTCGACGATTGAAATGGATGTCAGGCACGTCTCAGATACTGTTGACCAAGTTCTAGCCCGAACAGAAGTTTGGGTGCCGCACCAATCAAGCAAACATGCGCGGTAATAATAGCGCCGGGAACGATGCCCGAGACCCCTGAGACCCCACCGAGGCGGCGGCAGAAAGGTGAACTAAAGTGCGCCGTCGAAGCGTGACGACAACGGGCTCCTCGTCTGGCGATTGGTTCAAGCGATAGACGCGCTCTTGGTTTCGATTTCGGTGGTGAGGTGTGATGAAAATTTTTTATTTGAACGTTGGATAATCTTTTGAAGTTGTAGTTGGGAAATAATAGGTTTCATACCTTGTATAAAAGCATAATCTGAAGCGATCCCTCCGTTTGTCACTGGTTGAACGCATCCCGCACTGCTACCTCGGGCGCGTAACAAGCATCGAGCAACCATGGAAAAAAAAAAAAAAGGTACGAGTGCCGGGGGCGGCGGACTTTTGGTTTTGGTTTCGTGCGTTGTCTCGTGTTCGCTTTGCGAACTGGTGTCTCCCCAATCGTGCCGCGTTTATGTGCAGTAGTAGGTTGCGCGAAAGGTCGGCTAAAGACGTGCGGTCGATCGGGCGACGTTAGTTTGCATAAACTGCCGACCGATGCAGCAATGCGCAGCATTTGGTTGCGCGCCGTCGTCTTGCGTAGAGCTGTGGACAGCGGTGTCAGGATTTGTTCGTTGCATTTCCGACCAGAAGACTTTGAGCAGCACCTTCACGTCAGCCGGAGTCTGGGTAAAAGTGGGGCGGGGAGTCGCTCTGGAGGCGGCGACCGAGGAGTTGGTGGTAGGTCTGGGGCGCCCTCGTAAAGCGCCAATCCAGAGTTCTGCGTCCTTAGCAGCATCTCCCGTTCAGTCGGCGTGAGGTCGCTGAACGGGAGCTCAAACTCGTTTGCGAGCGCGGCGTTGTCGTCCATTTCTTCCAGGTTTTCTTCACAGACCGCCGTGCACTAGAGCGAACCACGGGAACCACACTGAGTGTGCACTAAATTTTACCGATGCCGACAGTGCTCCCTGACGTCACTTCTCTTTCCAGAGGCGAAAAAGGGAAGAAATCTGAATGTTTCTTTCGGTTTCGCAAATTTATTTTTAGGTAGAGAAATAAGAGTCACAACGTTCTAGAAAAAATTGTGTGGCATGCCAGGACCCCAACGCTTCCGAAACACCTTCCTTATAAAAAGAAAAAAATTAAATTGCCTTCATGGTTCCTTTAAATACATTGCAGCCGCTCTCGCCTTGCCGGATTCCTTGCAAGCTACATAGGTCTTCGGACAGTATTCGACGCTTTCTGTTTTTATTCGTGCACCCTATGACCGAGGAATGGTGTCTCGATGACCGGGGGACTGTTGCCATCGAAGCCCGTAGCTGTAATTAAGTTTGCGAGTTTAACACAGAAAAGAAAGTGCGAACGAAGTTGGGGCACTGCAGACACCCAACACCGGCCAAGCCTCTCATCCGGGACTTTCACTCTTTCTACACAACCAGAAAGGGGGAAAGCGCCGGTAGCCCTTTCCCCTTTTCTCTCTCTCTCCCTCTTTCAGTAAAACGGTCTATAGGTTGCCGGGCCGCCGCAGAACGGAAAGATCGCCGTCACAGGCGCGCTTCGGCGGGTTAGTTTCGGTTTGAGGCCGCATACCAGGATGACATTTTGCTGGCAGAACAATTGGTCGGCATCTTTTCGGGTTCCACCGTATTTTTGGTACTTGTACGAGTCAGACATCCTTACCGCGAAATCGTATGCTTAAGTAAAAAGACTCCTGGAGGACCACTACAGCCCGCGATACTCCGTAATTGCCGAGAGGTGTCAGTTTAATCGCCGACATCAACGTGACGGAGAAAGCTTGCAAGAATTCATTACAGGACTCAAGCACTTGTCGAGAAACTGTTCTTTCGGAACTTTCTTAAACGACGCTTTACGCGATAGGCTGGTGGCCGGACTACGTGATGAAGAGACCCAAAGGATTTTGTTCGCAACTGCGCCACTGTCGTTCGAAGAGGCTTGCAAAATCGCCCTAGAGAAAGAACTAGCCGCAAAGCAGACAAAGCAAATGCACGCGCCTGACGGGCCCGCGGGTACCATAAATGCCGTTAACAAGAGAAAATCAGGCAAGCCAACGAAGGAGCGCCAAGTTAAACAAGAAAACGCTTCGGGAAAAGCGAGTACATGCTATCGCTGCGGAAAGGGTCATGAGCCTGATAAGTGCTGGTACCGCACGTATAAATGTAAGGCTTGTTCTAAGTCTGAACACTTACAAGTAATGTGTCGAAATAAACATCGGAGTCACCGGGTTAAAGCAGTAGAAACTACTGACAGCGAATCTGATGACATAGAAAGCCACGTGGTGTTCTTCGCGAAAGAAAAGATACCCGGTTACAGCGTCAGCGTTTCTGTTGAAGGAACACCGGTGGAAATGATTTTGGATACCGGGGCAGCAGTAACCCTGATGCCTCAGAGTTTGTTTAAAGAAAAGTTTCCCCACGTCCATTGCGACCAAACTAATGTGTCGCTGAAAACTTATACTGGAGAGAAGGTGCCAGTAGTTGGCAAGGCGAATGTAAAAGTTGACTACGAGGGACAAAGCCTGACTCTACCGCTTTTTGTTGTGCAGAACGATGATAAGAAAATGCAAGTGTTGATGGGTAGGAGTTGGCTCGAGCACCTTAAAATTAACTGGAATGCAGTGTGCCTTGTCACGGCGCCCGACAAGGTAGCTGCGTTGCGGAAGAAGTTCCCTGAGCCCTTCAGGGATTCGCCGGGCATTGTCAAAAATTATGAAGCCCACATAGCGGTTAAGGAAAACAGTCAGCCGGTTTTCTGCAAAGCGAGACCTATTCCGTTTGCTCTTAAGGACGAGGTAGCACAAGAGCTGAACAGGCTCGAAGAGCGTGGAATATTGAAGCACGTCACTAAAAGCGACTGGGCTACACCCTTGGTGGTTGTGCCGAAGAAAGCAGGAGGGGGCATTAGACTTTGTGGTGACTATAAAGTAACAGTTAACCCCGTGCTCAAGATGGATGTTTACCCACTGCCGCGGCCCGAAGACTTGTTTGCGACACTGGCTGGGGGAAAAGTCTTGTCTGCTGGACCTTTCGTCTGCGTATCAGCAGGTGCCCCTGAGCGAGGAATCCAAACGCCTGCTGACGGTCAACACTCACCTAGGGCTCTTTGAGTATCAGCGTTTGCCTTTCGGGATCGCCAGCGCACCGGCGATTTTTCAGTCTTTGATGGACCAGGTCTTCCAGGGCATCCCGGGAGTCGGATGCTGTATTGACGATGTTATCGTTACAGGAACCGACATGAAAACTTGCCAAGCTACCGTGGAGAAAGTGCTGCAACGCTTACAGAAGTATAACATTACCCTGAAGGAAGACAAATGCAGGTTCTTCCAGGACTCCGTGGTTTACCTCGGACACAAGGTTTCGGCAGAAGGGATCTACCCAACCGACACCAAGGTAAAGGCTATCATTTCTGCCCCAGAGCCGACAAATGTTACAGAGCTAAGAGCCTACTTGGGGTTGTTGACCTTTTACGGGAAATTTCTTGAGAACTTTGCAACGGCAGCTGCACCCTTGTACGAGCTCCTCAAAAAAGACCGTCATTGGAAATGAACAAAGGCATGTGCAAAAGCCTTTGAAACAACGAAGCAGCTTCTTTTGAACAGTCGGGTATTGACGTACTACGACGTCAATAGACCGATAGGAGTGAGTTCTGATGCGTCAGCGTACGGCCTGGTGGCCGTTATCTTTCACATTTTGCCAGATGGAAGCGAGCAACCCATAGCTTTTGCTTCGCGCACGTTGAGCACGGCCGAGCGAAACTACGCGCAAGGAGAGAAAGAAACTCTTGCCATAATTTTCGCATTGCGACGGTTTCACAGATACCTGTATGGCAGGAAGTTCTGCTTATTCACGGACCATCAACCGCTTCTTGGAATCTTGGCTCCAGACAAGTCTATCCCGTCACTAGCGGCTGCTAGGATGCAGCGTTGGGCAGTCACGCTATCTGCTTATCAGTATAGCTTAAAGTATTGCAAAGGCAAAAATAAGGAAGTGGCCGACGCTTTATCGCGCCTCCCGCTCCCTGTTCCAGCTGCGGAAGAACAGGAAGAATGCTTTGCTTTATTTGCGGCTACGCCGTTAACTGCGAAAGAGGTGGCACTTGCTACACAGCGCGACCGTGTTTTATCAGCGGTTGCTGACTTTACTTTAAACGGCTGGCCATCGTCCGTCTCCGAGGAACTGAGGCCTTTCTACGTCCGCCGCAACGAACTTTCCCTGGAACAGGGCTGTCTGTCATGGTGCCAGCGGGTTATCGTCCCTTTAACCCTCCAAGAGCAAGTATTGACACTCTTGCAAGAAGAACATCCCGGAATGACGCGGATGAAGATGCTTGCTAGGTCGTTCGTTTGGTGGCCAACTTTGGACGGCGACATTGAAACAAGAGTTCGTCACTGTAAGTTATGCCAAAGTGTTCTGCCAGCAAAACCTCCAGGACCCCAGCAGCCCTGGGCGTATTCAAGTCGCGTATGGCAACGGATACACGTCGACTACGCAACGAAGGAGGGCTTGAACTTTCTTGTGTTGGTGGATGCTTTTTCAAAGTGGATTGAAGTGTTTGTAGTGTCAAGCACGACCACTGAAGAAACTGTGCGGTGCCTCAGCTCTGTTTTTGCAGCCTACGGTTACCCAGAAGAGTTGGTGAGCGACAACGGCCCACAATTCACCGCCGAGGACTTCGGGGTCTACCTGCAGCGGCATGGCATAAAACATACCCGGATACCACCGTATCACGCAGCCTCGAATGGAGCCGCTGAGCGCCTGGTACAAACTACGAAGACTACCCTGTTGAAACAAGTAAGACATGATCAAATCACCGGGGGGAAAAGGACTATTCTGGAACGAGTAAACGATTTTTGTTGGCGTACAGGAATACACCAAACTCGGTTACTGGGAAGACCCCAGCAGAACTGTTTTTGAAGCGTCAACCTCGTACACTGCTTTCACTGATACGACCAAACTTTGCAGGAGACATGAGGACTAAGCAAGAACGCGAAACTGCACTACGAAACGGCCGGAGAGGTCGGGGAGAGTCGTTTATAGCAGGTGACAAAGTACTTGTAAAAACGACTAGAGGCGAGGAAGTGTCCTGGGAAGAGGGGCTGGTAACTCAAGTTGTGAGCCCCACTACATATTTGGTGAATGTGAATAATCGAACACGGTTCATCCATATGGACCATCTCCGTGCAAGTTGGGCTTCTTCGACTGGGTCTGTTTTTCCTGAGATCCCACCTCCCACACCGAGCGCCACAACGGAAGCAGTCCCGGAGGGCAGCCGCGCTGGTCAGCTACCCAGGGCGGAATCTCCTGCTCCGAGGTTCCACGCCGCTGAGCTCCCGAGTCAAGGCACCGGCTCGGTTCCACACCCAGAGCAGCTCCTCGAGGTACCTGAGCCCGATGATCGACAGCACACTCAACACAACGCTTCTGCTTCCGAGCCTCCTGCAGCTGCTCAGCAAGATCAAGGCGACGGATCTGCCTCTGCGTCTTCCACAGCAACAACGCTTCGAAGAGGAAGCCGGACCCGGAAAGCACCGGACCGCTACCAGTCGTACAAGTTTCGTCGTCAAGCCAAGTAGACTCGACCGTAATGACATGTATGGCGGTTTTAAAGGCGGAAGGAATGTTATATCTGTAAAGGTCGCATGTGATTCGCCCAACGTTATTACGTCACTCTTGCTTACGTCTATAAAACAGACTGTCTGGCCGTAATAAAAATTCAGTACGTTCCAGCTACCCGGAGAGCCTGTCTGCCTGCGATGCTGCGATAGAACATCGCCCTTTGATTGATTAAACTTTCACGTCACGGCTGGACTATGATGAGGTTGAGCATCAATTATCCAACTACATTATGAGTCCCAAAAAGTGAAAAATAAAGAAGTTATTCGAGACGTCTTAGTTAAACATCAACTACTATCAAGACCGGTTATAACGAATTTGGTTATAACGAAATAGCGGCTACAGCGAAGCAATCACGATTTCCCATTCCCTTTTGCACTTCGCTATAATCAAAGCCGGTTATAACGAAATAGCGGCTACAGCGAAGCGATCACGATTTAACATTCCCTTTGGCACTTCGGTATAACCGAAGTCGGTTATAACGAAATAGCGTATATGTCGAAATGATTTCCGATTCCCGTTGACTTCGTTATAACCGGTCTCAACATATGATTAACCAATTTCTCGGCTTTTCCAGTGGCCCCCACGACCCAAGGCCCCCGACGTAGCCCGTTGGTTAAAATCACCCTCTGGAAAACAAAACGAAATTAACCATCCTGCATAGTCGCAAAGCGCATCGAACTTCCATGAGTTATTTCCGACTGTTTTGATAATGAACAAACTATACTGGGGCGAAGCCGTTAGCGTTATGTCCATGATGTTGCGCATAAAAGATTCTTACTAAAGAATCTTCACTATAAAAATTACGTTTTTCAAGATTCGCCTGTCGAGTTTGCTTTCCTATTTTCCTGTATTGCCAACCACGTACAATAACCAGTAAAATTAACTAGTTGCTGAACCAGTACCACCAGATAAGTAACTCATTATTTAAACCATTTACCTAAAGGCCGACCTACAGACGTCTGCTGCCGGGAGAAAACCGGTTCCTAGTTTCCTTCTCCCCATTCCCTCTAACACTCCTCTCTCCTCCTTCCCCCACAGGAGCGGGTTTCTCAGTTACCCTCCTCAGAAAGAAGGAGGGTCTTCGTCTTTCTTAAATGGAGAATTAATCGGTGTTAACCTTTCCGTCGCTTGTCGTTATTAGAAAATTTTCGTAGATTGTTTCGACACTCCCGGTAACGATACCCGATAACGACACGACGGATTCCCAAAGGCACTGCAGTGTATCGGGTATCGTTAACAGAGTCATCAAAACGATCTTCTAAAACTCTCAAGTGTAGCATCGTTAAATATTTCGTAGTATTGCTCTTCCCACCTTTCCGTCAAATTAATTTTTTTTAATTTACATTTCTTGTTTGTTAGTGAGTTTAATTGGTATTACTTATATTAATTACATCATCGTATTTAGTTTCATAACTCACACAGAAGATTGTATAACGACATTAACGACGCGCAAAGGCTGCGGGCATTAACATCTTGGAATGTGTAATCATTTTCCTGTGCATCATGTTCAAGTGAATTTCGCTCTTTATGAGCACGTGTAATAAACTAATGATGAGGATTATGAAATTGTGTTCAATTCTTACCCGCGGTTATTGTATTCCTATATAGCTCTTCTGAAGGATGTATTCAGCTTATGCGACCTAAAAGCATAATCGCCCGTACAGAAAACAACATAAAAAATTAGCATGTTTGAGTTACCGTCTTTACTCGAGTAATGGCCGCACTATTTATGAAGAAGGTCTTCGCATAAATAACATAGCGAATAATTAGATCGATAACACAATTCTCCATACAAATGCAATCGTCACAGATGGCATCTATGCGCGAGGACGTTATCTCTTTCCTGTAAACCGCTGAAATCATGCTGTCCATCGCGGTGATTGGCAAGACGCGTGCTCCGAGGAAGAGTGAACCCTCAGGTTTTCTTCATAAACAGTGCGGCTATTACTCGAGTAAATACGGTATTAACATTGAATTGAAACCAAAAAGTGAAGCACCGAGGCTATCAAGCGCGCCGAAATTATGAACAAGAGATGCTCCAATCTAGGTATTTTGATTTGATGCTCGCGAGGCTAACCCGCGTGACAAACACGACAAAACAATTGCCAATGTCTCGATTGCGGCAACTGTGTCGCCACTGAACCCAAACAAACTGCGCCGAATAAAGTCCAATGAAAGCACGAGAAGGCACACACAATCAGCTTCATGTTTGCAATAAGTGCGGGCTATCTAGTCATGCGTGTGCTCGAGCTCGTCGCTTGGACGCTGATCCAAATTCAGAGTGCAGCCATCTCCCACCACGCGTCCTATTCCCCCCCCCCCCCCCTTTTTTATCGAGCCCAGGGCAACGCCAACGTAAATAAACAGGCAACTCTAATTCCCACCCGACTCTCACTTTAAGCGAAAGCAAACACCAGAACCCAATATTCTGATTGCGGTGTACTCGATGATAATTTTATGCTCACGTTGGTCATCGTCCATGTTTATCATTAGGTTTACTTCGGTGTTCGGGGTTTCTTCTCTTCTAGCGATGTAGGGAGGCTATTTTCACTGAAAATAAACTCGGCGTATGAAATTTTGCGAATGCCCGCGACCCATGCGTCCCATCCCGCGACTCATGCGTCTGTATGCAAGTGTGGAACGCGCGTGAGGGGAACTTTGGCCAATACCTCCTACAAAAGACAAGGCTCCTCTCCCTGACCAGAGAGGTACCATAAGGCAGCGCGCGCAGTTTGCATGCATGGATTTTTGGAAGTAGCCTATTTGACGTGCTTGCTAACACAGGCTTGAGCTATTAGCGGCGAGATGTTTTGGTGGCGCCCTCCTACGGTTCCCTCTTGTGACGTCATTACCTTGCGAACAACAATTTCGATGGTGTTTGTAAATAGCATGGTGTAAGCTTGAAATCACTGCGCTCTCAAAGCAACACTGCCAACACCGTCGAAATTAAAGTTCTTTCATTCCTCTTATTTCCGTCGATGGTATACCCTTCCCGACGTCATATTCAGCTTTTGGGCCAATCGTGGAAGGCCGACCACAGCGACGCTTTCGGTCGCGCACGTCGCCAATAGGGAGTATTCATTGGCGGCCATATTTGTGTGTGCGACTACTGAGCGCGTGCTGACGGCGAGCTTCTACAGTTCTTTTGCAACACGCATTTCACACCATCAAGATTGCCGGTCTTAGCAACCTAGTAATGTAAGCTCGTTCTGAGCATGCGCCATAAACATCGCCCTCAAACATGGCGTCCAATGAATGCCCCCTATATATGCGGAGGGGCCGCGGGCACCTGGCTTTTAAAGCCTATGTTCGCTTTGGGGTTTTTTTCAGGGGCGATGCAGCTATTTTACTACTTTCAATAAATACCGATTTGAATTATTTTTTTTTTTACATTTATGAACTATGAAACACACGCTGCTATTTTTTTTTTTTTTTTTACGCAAAGGCAGTCGCAGGAAATAAATCGAGAAAAACGAACACCTCTCTCCCCTCTCAACTAGCGGCCACGTGATCTGCTGCCGGTTATACGCCGTCAATGCTTTTAACATAGCCACGCGCTCGGGTTGGCCATGGCCTCCTCTATACTCACAAAGCCTGGCAGTTCAGCGACGGAGCCATATAGTGCCCGGTCGCAGACTAAAAGCGCGAGGATCTTGGAGCACAGAGCGTCAGAGAGCCATTTCTCGGGTAACCTGGACATCAGCGCACAACTTTTTTTTTTCAGCGGCGAGCACCCGAGACATGGTTTTCAAACCCGATGAGAAAAAAAGCGGTAGCGCGAGGAACGCGCGGGGCACGAGCGGACATTCCATCGCTCGGGAGAAGTGCGTTTCGGCGTCTCGCCGCAGCGGGGCGCCAGTCACGTGGCTCTCCTCTCATCCGTTGTCTGCCGCTCCACCTTTTCCATTTCGGCGGCCGCTTCTTGTGGCGATCTGCCAAGCTTTGTCAGATATAAAGGAGGCTATGGCAGAGCACAGGGTGCGCGCCGAGTTCCGCGCATTGTTAAGGTTTGGCTATTCTTGTCATCCCAGCGACTGGGCACGAGTCGCCACCCGAATACATGTCGAGACATTGATTGTCACGAGCCCAAAATCGAAGGCCTATAGACCTTTTCTGCAAGTGCGCCGCTATCTTGAATTGACGTTACTTCCAGTATGGGCGAAAACATTGTTTTGCCTTTGCCACGCCAATAGAAGGCATTTAGGATATAAGCGTAACCGTCACACTTTCTCGTTTTGCCTCCCCTTTATTTTTTACAATTTGCAGGTTGAAACGCTGGATTATTTTTTCGTCGCCCATACGGGATACGCCTGTTATGTAGCTGGGGACGAGAGTACACAGAAAAGGTCCATATCGTCACACCGGGGATCGCAAAACTTGATGACGCACTCGTGGGGATCACATTCTTTGCGTTATCCCCACAGCTCCGTCGTCAAATTTTGCGAAGAAGAGACTGAAAAAAAAAAATGGTACTCTACTCTGTAAACCTTGGAATTCCACTGCGACGAAGGCGCTTTTTGTAAGTGGCGTTGCGTTCGAGTATTCTTTGGCCCCTCAAGTACCAGTAAGCTGGTGGAAAGCGAGAAACGTTTCTACCCGATATCGTTTCACTACCCCTTTAAAAGCCCACGGGGCGAACACGCGGCGAACACGCGGCGAACACGCGGCGAACAACCGGCAAGCTTCTACCGGACCAACGTTCTCGTGCGCGCGGCGCGGCAGCCACTTTTCTGACGCCGCTCGCAGAGCGATCGCCGCCGGGCGAAAACCGTCGCTTTTTCAGTCTACCGGCGAAGTCCGCGACCAAAAGTGTCGCTGTGGTCGAACTTCCACGATTGGCCAAAACGCTCACTATGAGGTCTTGAGTATAATGAATGCGACTTTTATCAATCGAGATACGAGCAACGTCAGACTGTCAACTTTGATGGTGCCGATTTAAGGACGCGACGACTCCGAGCTTCCGCCGTGTTTTTATTTTCAGAGTGCGGTCTTATATATTGGGATGCGTCTTTCGCTTACATCTTTCCGTTGTTTGTGTGGATTGGCTGCGTGCCGTAGAAACTGCTCGCGCAGACGCGGCGCCTTTGTGAGGCTACGCTGTCGAGTTTTTGCCTCTTATATAGACCGTTTTACCGAAACAGGGCAAGAGTGTAGAGGGAAAATGGCTGCCGGCGTTTGACTCCTTACTGAGTGGTTGGGAACGAGCAAAAGACCCGGATGAATGCCTTGGACGGGTGCGTTTCTCCAGGTTCGGTTGCTTGCTTCACGCTTTCTTCTATTTTATTTGTCTTCCAGATGTAATTAGAGCTAGCGGAATCAATGACAGCAATTTCCTGTGCCATAGGGACATCATTGATTGGTAATAGACTGCCCGTATAACAAGCGAAAGTTCAGAATATTATCGGAGGATATCTGTATCGCGCACGGGATCCGACAAGGCAACTGCGGTTGCAAAATCTTCAAAGTCCGTCGCTTCCCAAATGACCAAAACCTGCGGCGGCAGTAGGTTGCGTCCTTAAACAGAAAAGACTTGTTCCGACGCCATCCTCTCGAGTGTGCGCGGAACATTTCGTGAATAGAGCGCGCACCGAACTTACCGCTGTTCCGTCGATGTACGTGGGCTACGCTCGCAAGGTGGGTGCAAATTTCCGCGTAAGAATCGCTGTTGCAGCTTGTCACCTTTTGTAACTTAATTTATCTTAATGCTGATATCTTACAGTGGCAACATTGACTCGATTTTATCATCTACAATGCTTCGTTGAAGGCTCATTTACGCTGCAGGGTGTGGCTAGAAATTGTCGAAAAGTTTGTTCTATCTCCTGCGCGATAGCAGAAAGCCGTGAACTTACGTTGACCGTCAAAACGCGACTGGGCCCTTCTTATTTTACAAACTAGTATATAACGTACCTGGAAAGAGAACTTCAATTTGTATTGCTGAAACATGCTGATGCGGAAGGAAGAAGAAGTGTTTCGAAGACGGTTGCGTTTTTCAAGCTCGCTCCTTTGAATTAACATTTTTACTCTTATCAGTCGGTCTGAATAGTTGAAACTCTAGATAACCTTCGGAAGTTGACTGCTCCTGTCCACGGTGTGGTCTCCCGCACCGGGCTATTTCCCGGTGCACGGTAATCGACCTTGCTATGTCTTCCGGGCCACCCTCTCAACACTCGAGTCATCACGTCTCCACCGATCAGTACAGTCTGTCTTCCTCCATTTGTGGCAACTCAACCGCTGGATCAGAAGACAAGGACTCGCCCATGAATACCGCTGAGGACATCACTCCAGGTCAGCAATGTGCCACAACCTCTTCGCGTCGAGTCATTGTACCAACCAGTGACATAGAGCTTTCTGACTTTGACGAACCTGAATGGAAAGATGCCAAGACAAGAAAAAAGCGAAAAAAGACTAGCCTTAATTCGAGCCTAAGTGCTGAGACAGTCTGCAGTGCTGCAGTAGCGCCTGAAGGGCTTACTGTCGTATTCACGCCATTAGAGGAGGGCCACGTAATTACGTCACTTAGTAGCCTAAAACTGTCCCTTGCTCTAGAGAACATGTTCCCTGAATGTATCTCGGAAATCAGGTTCAACAACCGCCTGAATCTCATTGCCGTTGACGTAAGGAACGGACAGACGACGCGTGGGCTGCTACGCTTCACGGTGCCCTGTGGAATCAAAGTCAGAGCTTATGAGCCTCTCCCCAGACATTGCGCCACAGGTGTAATCAGGGACGTAGACACCACGCTGACTGACGAAGAAATCGCCAGCAACCTAAGGTCCCCTGAAAACAGAGTTGCTCGTCTTCGACGACTAGGCAAAAGTTCAGCGATCAAGATCTCCTTCTGTGGATCGACGTTGCCAAGCTACGTTTACCTCGGTCATGTCCGGCATGCAGTTTCACAATTCCAAGAGAATCCACTTCAATGCCGCAAGTGTTGCCGCTATGGACATCGAGAGGCAACCTGCAAGCGCAGCCCGGTGTGCAAACGCTGCAGCGGCACGCATGAGGACAGAGACTCCTGCTCTGCTCAAGAAAAGTGCATTAACTGCGGCGACGCACACTCGGCTACATCACCATCCTGTTCAAAATGGCGGCAGGAAAAAAAGACAAAAAATTACTCCAGACAACACGGAGTCGATTTCCGCACTGCCATAACTGCAGTTCATGAATCCGGATGGCCGGAGCTGCCCAGAAAAAGCGAAGGGCCTTCTTCAACTGCGCAGGACACTTTGGCTACCATAACTGAGAACCAGGTGCCAGAGAGGCCTACATACGCTGCACTAACTAAGGTTCCAAAAAGTAACAAAATAGAGGCACCTCCGACTAAGGAAGGGCCTATTTCACCTGACCTAATTCAAGTCGAAGATCCGACAACGTCAGGAAACACACCCGCCGATCCAAGAAAGCGAAGAACACCGAAGCGCAAGACTCCGTCCGTGTCAACAGACACAGCCCCAAGTAAGGGGTGGATTCCGAAGCTAATTCAAACAGCAGCAAACATAATCTGCAAGCTTTTGGAATCTATTGACGCAGAATGGGCCCGCAGCATACTCACAATTCTTCAAATGGCCCTTCCCCTTATTAGATCATTGTAAATGGCAACTGCCGCGCCACATTCCTCTTCAGAACTTACTGTGTGGCAGTGGAATTGCCGTAGCCTCCGAAGAAAGCGCGGCAGCCTCATACAGTATCTTCAATCGCACGCTCCCCCACCCGACATCATCTTTCTACAAGAACCTCGCACCCTTCCTAATCTTCCTGGATATGTGACACATGTGGCACATAACGATCCCAAACAGGACCACCTTGTGGCCACCCTAGTCAAACGCGTTCACACCGCGGTAGACTTTACTTTAGACAACCAGGCCGTTCCACATGTCCTACTTGAACTCCTTCCCGCCTCCCCACGCAAGCGTAACACCCAACCTCTCCGCCTACTCAATGTCTATAGCCGCCCCCAAGACCGCTACGCACGGTTTGATACGCTGTTTGAAGCCGCACGGCGCAAGGATTGTGCAACATTCATTGCAGGCGACTTCAACGCTCCTCATCCCACTTGGGGCTACCCTCGCGACACACCTAAGGGGCGCAAGCTGCACACTTTGATCCAACAGCACAATCTCACTTTACTTACTGATCCATCGACACCTACACGTCTTGGCACCAGCGTTGCACGGGACACGTGTCCTGACCTCACCCTGTACCGTGGCACAAAACCTTGCACCTGGCACAACCTTGAGGAACTGCTCGGCAGTGACCATTCCATTCTTGTCACCCATATCGACACCAAAGACTTCGCGGGTGAGGCACGCAAAATCCGCATCACGGACTGGCCTGCCTTCCGCACATCTTCCTCTTCTACCTCGCCCGACACACTCACTGACTGGGTGCAGACACTGCAAACCCGGCTAGACCGACACACGCGCACCCTTACCACCACTCCCGATGCGCCGGATATAGACTCCCACCTTCTTCACCTATGGGAAGCGCGCCGCGGTCTAACCAAACGGTGGCGACGTCAACGACACAACCGGAAGCTCAAACTACGCATTGCACAACTCACTGTAGATGCGGCTACCTATGCTGCCAACCTCACTGGTCAAAACTGGAATACGCTCTGTGACAAGCTCAATGGCACGCTCGGTACTGCACGAACATGGTCCCTACTGCGTCATCTAATAAAACCAGGCCAAGCCAAATCGGACAGGGCCAAGGGCATTTACAAACTTCTCCACGCTACTAACCTAACAGACTCCGAATGCCTCGCACAGCTACGACAGCGTTACCTTCCCCCTCCTGACACTCCACGCTACGCGGACTACACGGGTTCCCCCAACAATCTTCCGTATCTTAACGCGCCCATCACGGACATTGAGATTCGCGCTGCACTCACCGACATTCGCCGCAACACATCCCCTGGTCCTGACAAGATTCGCTACTCTCTCCTGTACAACCTCTCTGATTCCGACACCACTCAACTTACTACGTACTTGAATGAGGTGTGGGAGTCAGGTACCCTTCCCAAGGAATGGAAGGAAGCCACAGTCGTTCTGATTCCTAAGCCTGGCAAACCCCTCTCCTTGGAGAACCTGCGCCCGATTTCCCTTACCTCATGTCTGGGCAAACTGCTCGAGAAGGTCCTACAGCTTCGCCTACACAAATTTTTTGCCGACACCTCCGCCCTTCCCCACACCCTCTATGGCTACCGTAGTGGTATTTCCACTCAGGATGTACTGCTCCGCCTCAAACACGAAGTTCTAGACGCTCCAAGCACTGCTCAATATCGCGCTGTCCTTGCCGCAGATCTTAAAGAGCCTTCAACAACCTGTCCCACGACCTGGTCCTTGAACAGTTGGCAGCCACTGGCTGCGGAGCGAAGGTGTACAATTACATCCGTAATTTTCTCCGCGACAGGTCTGCCAGCCTCGTTCTTGGTCACCTTCGCTCCCCCTCCGCTCCGGTGGCAAACCGTGGTACTCCGCAAGGCTCTGTACTCTCTCCCCTCCTGTTTAACCTTGCTATGCGAGGTCTCCCTCCCCTTCTGGATGAGATCTCAGATGTCAGCCATGCAATTTATGCAGATGACATTACTGTCTGGGTAACGAGAGGCTCCCTCGGACACATAGAGACTCAGCTACAGCAAGCCGCTACTACCATCGAGCAATATGCCCGGCGTGGGGGCCTCACATGTTCCCCCACTAAGTCGGAGTTACTAGTCGTGACAAAACACGCTCGCGGGCAAATCGATCTTCCCCTCACCATCACACTAGATGACAAACCCGTCCCGCGTAAATCGGCCATACGGGTGCTTGGCTTCACGTTGCAGTCCAACGCTAAGGCAACGCAAACCCTTCACCAACTCACTACCCAGTGCAACCAAATCATGCACATGCTACGCCGCGTCTCTAACCGCCGAAATGGCCTTAAAGAGGCAGATACCTTGCGCCTTGTCCAGGCCTTGATTCATACACGCCTACTTTATCACCTACCTTACCACAACCTCACCCAGACCGAGCACAAACGTATGTCTACCCTACTACGGAAGGCGCAGAAACTGGCGCTCGGTCTACCCGTTCGCACAGCCACCGTTTGCTTAGAGCGGCTTGGGGTGACCAACACCCTGGAGGAACTTATACAAGCGCATGAGGTTGCCCAGTTGACGCGCTTGCGCTCGACGGCTCAAGGGCAGAGTCTCCTTGCCACCCTTGGTTTCCCACCCTGTCCTGCTTCCCTTAGCGCTGCGGTTCTCTCCCCCGCTGCTCGCGCCAAACTCATTGTGGCTCCTATTCCCCGCCATATGCATCCTACCCGTCACTCGGCCCGGCGTGACCATCGCTCGCGCTACCTCCGACGCGCGTATACTGAAGGCTGCGATACCGTTCGTGCCCTTTTTACGGACGCCAGTCCGCAGGATGCACGTGGGGGGATCACAGTCGTCGTGAACAGTGATCTCAGGCTAGTCCACGCTGCCACGGAACGTGGTCTCACTGACGTGTCCCTCCTGGAGGAGCGTGCGGTTGCCAGGGCAATCCTTTCCACCTCCACTCTCTCCTCTTCCACGCCCACTCACATTCTGACTGACTCCCAGACAGCCTGTCGCCACTTCCTTTACAACACCCCACATCCCTTCACTGCGTCCCTACTCGACTCTTTCCTATCCTCCACCTCCCACACTTTCCGGTTAGTCTGGGTGCCTGGGCACGCAGACATCCCTGGTAATGAGCGCGCACATGCGCTCGCCCGAGAACTCTCAAACCGGGCACCTGGGGAAGACTTTGCTACCATCCGACCAGCCCCTTTTTCATACTCGACTCACCTAGCTGAGCTACGCCTCGCTCGACAACATTATCCTCCTCCTCAGCCTTCCCTTACTCGCAGACAGGGCGTCCTATGGCGTCAACTCCAAACCAACACCTTCCCGGCGCCCCTTTTCTACTCCTACGTGTACCCCTCCCGTGGTCCGCCTGAGTGCCCGCACTGCGGCGATCGTCCTACCCTTCTCCATATGGTCTGGCAATGCCAAGCCATTCCCTCTGTCTTGCCTCTTCCCAACCCCTCCCCCACCTCCTGGGAGGAGCGGCTGACCGATGACACGGCCACCGGCCAGCAATGGCTGGTGGAGCGTGCCGAGTCGGTGGCCGCCACGTATGGGGCCCCGGACTAGGGGCTCCAACTGGGTGTACTAGAACCCATACCTGCAATAAAGTTTATTCATTCATTCATGCTGATGCGTCGATTTTGAATCGTTGATTCATTGATCGACATCACTTCGGCAATGGGCCCATCGCGAATCCCGCAGAAAAGCACACCGGAGAAAAGCTCACTGGATGTAAGCTCACCGGAGATAAGCTCACCGGAAAAAAAACTCACTGAAGATAAGCTCACCCACTTCTGGTTTTTGTCCGGAGAAAAGCCCAGCAGTCTTTTAACAGACCCGGAAAAAGCTCACCTGAAATTTGTTTTTTGTTTAAAATAGTCTATATCATTTAAAAGTAGTCATGTTACCAAAGTTTTAGTAGGGCTAAACTGTACAACATAGTTAGCGCAAAGCGAATTAGCGCATTGTGCTTAGAGAAAGGGTTCACCAGTGTCAAACATTATTCGCATAAGTTTGTGTCCCGAATGATGAATTCCCATGGCACGCACAGTATAGTTTTAATAAACACTCAAATGTAAAAAAAAAAAAAAAAAAAAATTTTGTGTTGACGTGGCGTTTGCATGACACACGCAGCGGACACACTTCACATCATGTTTCTTTGCTGCAACAAAAATAGTGAAAATTTTTAAGTGTATGTTAGATTTTTTTTTTATTCTAGTCAGAATATTTTGATAATTTTTAATCGCTGGAGCAGGAAAAGATGGGCATTATTTATCCCAAATACGGCAGATTGTTTGATGAATGTTTCCGGTCAATGAAAACAAAACAAAAAAAAAAATAATTACTGAAATTTTAACAACTTTTTGTTAATAAAAACCATGCCATACTAGAATAAAAACAGCTTAGTTTTCTTGTATACAAAAAAAAAAAGCTGTATTGGCTGTTTTTTTGCGATCTGTGTTTCTTGTAGTACGACATTACTTTCCCAGTTTTTGTTTCTATCGTTCACGTTTCTTTCTAGCGTTCTATTGAAAATATTTATTTAATTTGTTTCGGGCAACGCCCGACGTGTTGCAGAACGTTTGTTTTTTGTTTTTTTTTTTTAAATAAATTCTGCTTCTGAAGTGCAGAATGACCGCATGCGAATAAGGAATCCAAACATACTTCAGTTGAGTAAACGTAATTCACTTGAGTGAACGCTCGATTCTTAGTTTCATGGGTGAGCTTTTCACCGCATCCGTCAAAAGGCCGGTGAGCTTATCACCGCATCGAACAGTTTTGTGGTGAGCTTTTCTCCGCCGCCCGCCCATCTCGACTTAGGCAAAGGACCAACTCGTCGACACGGAATCCTCAATTAAAACTTTTATAAATATATCCAAGCCGGAGCGAGCTGCCATCAATCGTTCGCCGCAATGCTCTTGTTTCGCGCGTCCTTGTTCACATTATATTTCATTGTGAACGACACGAAACGCCAAAAATATTCTAGGTGTACTGCATCTAAAGCGACACAAAACCTGAAGCAGGCACGTAGTCAGGATTTTGTTTCGAGTGGAGGGGGGGGGGGGGGGGGGGGCATGACAAAATGCTGTATGAGGGGAGGGGAAGAGGAGGCCCCAGCAAAATGGAAAATTTCGGGGGGGGGGGGGGGGGGGGGCAAGCCCTATGCCGCCCCCCCCCCCCCCCCCCCCCCGCCCCTGGCTACGTGTATGACCTGAAGGGAAATTTAATCGCTGAAAACGGATACAATATTTTGAGTGCTCACGTCCGATTTCTCTCGGTTGCGCGTTCAGCGTTGCTTTGCCTGGCATCGCCGCACTGGTGGATGCCATAATGCGAAACAAGAAACGCTACCAATGAGTTGAGTTGAAAAACGCCATACACGAACACATGACACGCCCTAAATTGGATACCCAGCACTTTGGAGCACCCAACTAGCAGACGCAACGCGGGAGCGGCGCTCCGTAGAGCACTTTCGCCAACGTCTCTAACCACTCAGCATGGCCGCGGAACCTGACGCTCGCTAGATGGCGCTACAGTATTCAAAATGGCGCTATAAAACAACCATCTCTGGCCCTAATCTCCTCAAACACAAAATTAAAGCTGAAAGTTCGCAGATAGCGCCGATTGGACGTCGGCGAAAAAAGCGCGAAGTCATCGTCGTGCTCCGTCAACTTCGGCCCCCAACTTTGTGTTTGACGAGTTGGGAGGCCCCTGGTGGCGGTCGAGAGCGTGATCAGACTAAGATAACGAAAATAGCACACCACACAAAGAAAGGGTCCGGGGGTGCTGATGACCCCCGTATACCCTCGTGAAATAATTCATCGTTATTTCGTTTTACGCGCAGTTCAGCCAAGATCGCAAAATGATTTCTCAAAGGGAACCATATCCGATTATGCGAACACACGCTCACCGAGTTTACCTAAGCTCGCAAAAAAATCCCCTAAAAAAAAAAAAAAAAGAAAAAAAAAAGGTGCGACGGAAAGTTACGGAATAATATCCTAGTAGATACACCTGTTACATTCGCTCAATAGCAATCGGACCTACGCAGCTAATAATGAGCTGACATCTTGAAATTGGGCGGTCTCGTAAAAAATCGGCCATGATTCGTCTCCCCTCCTCCCTTCCACAAACCCACACACACCGGACACACCTCGATGGGATTTCAGAGCGCGCCAAAACGCGCGACTAAACTAATTCCGCGTTTGCGACCGTTGGAACCCAATATGCGCGCGGCGGCCCATAATACGCTTTATTTACCCGCAAACGGAAACGGAAGCTTGACGAGTCTTCACTCTGCCGGCGCGACGGAAACGGCGTGTCGTTCGCGGAGCTTATTGAAAAACCTGACCTATATCCGGAGACAATCGCTATAGTGCATGTATACACCTGAACACCGCGTGGACGGTTTACCACAGAACCGCGGGGAAATACTTTTTCCAATAATGTTTTAATTAGGCGGTGTCAGTTTGACTTCTAATCAACACTAACAAGTATATATGGCTTCCACGTGACATTATATCGGACTATGCTAGTGGAAGTTTCTACCTGTTCTTGCCGTGTATAAAACTATTTGGTGGCGTAGAAAACCACCACAATGGCGGCTGATGTGACGTCAGTGCAAGCCATGTATACGAAGAGAAACTGATGAAGAGGGGGACATTAGTGCTGGTCGCTTTTTGCGCAGAGGGTGCACTTACGTCAGAGCGCTGAGCTCTGATTCGGAGAATGGTGGGTAGAGACGCTGAGGAGAGCTCCTTGCAACTCTCTATCCATTCACTGTCTCCCTGAAATCAGAGCGAACAGGAGCGCCGTCTGCTCCTGGTGCTGAGGGAGCAGTGGCACCAGTGTTTGGCGTTCGTCTGCTAGTCATAGCAATGGCTGCCTCACCTTTTGTACGGCATTCGGAAATCTACCGGTTTTTTTACGAGCGAGGCCTGCGAGGAAGGGGGTGGAGGAAGCACCTCGAAGGGTACGTTGTTTTCGTCGGCTGACAATTCTAGGGGACGCGTTCCAAGGAACGAAGTACCCAACGTCAAAACGCCGTCTGCTCCGAGCCGAGGAGCGGCTGCGGCGGGCGGAGCTTCGTCGCACATTTCGGTCAGGCAGCCAGACACAAAGAAGCAACAAAGGTAACTGCTGAGGTTGGTATGCCCCGAACGAACAATTCCAGCAACGCTGCAGTCACTTGCAGCGCTACACACAGCTCGTGAGTTAGCGAATAATGGCTGTCTTATGACGGCAAACCAGCTATGATACCGCACCCCACGTTCCCGCGCGACCCTGCAGCCAATACAAGAATGATGTACGCTTTCGCCACATTCATAATACGCAGCTGCGCGTGGGGTCACTCAAGTGAACTCACATACCATTTCTAGAATGCATCGCTGTAGAGAATCATCGCAGTTGAGACTAACTACAGTCATCACGTGGCAGCTTAAGAGACGCAGTGTGTAAAACTATATAGTTTATGCTTCTTGCTTGACGATTGGTTCTTAGTTGTTCTTAACGAATAATGCCGCAACGTGATTGGCTGCGGAGAAACGATAAGATAATCTGGATTCGCCACGCCCATAGGCCAGAAAGGTTATGTGCTTCGGTGGATTTAAAACATGCGACGTCTACCCGGTCCATCCAATATGAAAACGAGGCAGTATATATGTTCCTGTTTATGATAAAGCCAACCACAAAAAAATAGACCTTTTTCTTTAGATTTTGACCCGAGTACTCAGAAGTTGAGAAAGATTTGGATGGAAGTCCCTCAAAAATGCATGGAAGTGGCGACTCGGAATTTAGACGAAACTTTCGGTTTGATGTTTGTCGGAAATGGGGGTTCGTCGTTTCATCGCCTTTGTGATCGTCGTTGTTCCCATGGAGTTAATATAATGTACGCTAGAGGTTCAACTGGCGCTAGTGTCTGTGGGACTTCCGGTTTTGAATTGGAGCAGACAGCAACCAGTTTCCTTTTGAGGCGGTCCTGTGAATTCCTATGGGAAAACGCGTCTGCATTTTGCCTCTTCGCCGGAGAATAACAAAAATTTCCTTTGTTACTTGAGTTGTAGTGAATAATGGTAACTTCATTAACATCATAAAAGTTAAACTGCTTTTGTTACAGCTTTCCGATCAGTGAGCGACGTTTAACTCACCAGCATTCCGGGCCCACTCCTATGTTCCACGAAAAGTGTGTAACGACCAGCGGCGAGTCTAACCAAGAATAACAGACGTAAAGAACGTAGGACTTGTTCAAGGAACACCAACATCCCGATAACGCTAATTGCGAGATTTCTATGCCACTAAAATAAACCCCATCTATGAGCGGTTGAAACGCGCAAAAACGGTAAACTTGCGCACTTTATAAAAGGTGTTTTCTTTTTATCATTATGCTAAATTTATCAGACGGTAAAAGGTTTTTGACTTTTCCCCTCCTTTGAAAGTTTTTGACCATGCAGATATGAGTTATGAACGCTAGAACAAACTTACTTTTGCACCAATACATGAGTAGCAGAGGGACTAAAACGAATGATTTATTGCAAATTTCACTCATTACTCATTATTTTGATCGTCTGCATGCACAGGCAGGTACTGACCCAGTGTTAGTGGGTAGTTTTTAACGTCTCTCCTGATTTTCAAGATGCTCTTATAATTGCTTTGGCACGTAAACCCCGCTGCAAAAAGCGCCAATGCTATGTTAGTGCTAACAGTGTCGGACAGTGTACATAAATACATGTACGAAGCCATTTTAGCATCGTTTTTAATGCAATGAATTTGAAAGAAAAACGCCGTACCTGAACAACATTTTTCTCTGCGTGACTGAGAAATGTTCCAAGCTTTTGTAGTACGCACGAATTATTCGTGATATTCGCACATAAAAACAAGTGCAGGGAGAAAATGCACTGACTTATTCCAATAGATATGCATCAACGGAAGTCAATTTAAGACTGGTTGCCGCCTGATTCAATTTGAAACCGCACACTAGCACCAGTTGAACCTCTAGCGTATACATTATAATACCACCATAATTGCTCCCTTCATCTTACTTTTTTGTTGTTGTTGTCAGAACACAATTATTGTAGGTTATGACGGCGGGTTGTATAAGTATGTTTGTTGGAGATCAGTTACGTATTCAGTCTTGGAACTTATCGTCTGAATGAAACTCGAAATTTGCTTTGGTTTAATTTTTTTGTTGTTGCGTGTTTGGTTATGTTGTTGACGTATTGCGGAAGGCCACCACAGAAAATGAAATCATGTTGTGATTTTATAATTTATATAAATACCCGGAAAGCTTTCCTGTTCGCGTGGAGGCGAAACAATTTCAAGACCGAAATACGACTTTCCTCGATATTTTATAAGAACCGTTCGGCGCGTAGTTATGTCAGCTGAACGTAGATATTTTATATAAAACAAAACAAAATCGTTTTACAACTGTTCTAAACTAAAAATTTGCTTCGTTGCCTATTTATCGTTTTTCACGTTCACCTCTATTTTACCCACTCTAAAATAAGAGTATCTTATATTAGTTTTAGCTTATTTTAGAAAGAGTTCACTTTCTTTCAGTGAGCTTTGAGGCTTGCAGCGGGATCAAACTTGCCGTTCCAGCCGATAAGTAAAAAAAAAAAAAAAAAAAAAAAAAAAACACCAAGTTTAATGTGCCCTTTACGCCACTTCAGCAGCGCGGCAAACTGAAGTCTCTCTGGTGTAATTGATATGAATGGGATAATCTCCAGAAAGTAACAACTCAGTAAGAAACATTGTCTACAACCGTAATCTTTTCGGTAGTCATGGACGACGGGTGTTTATTTGATGAGCTAGCAAATTATTTTCAGACGTAAGTCCCTCACAATGAAAGTTACACATAACTGAATCTCTTTTTTTAATTAAAGGTGGTATTAAAAATTTTATTCGCGTGGGTCGAAGATCTCATTTATGTACCCCTTGCACTCGCATCTTTCACGCTGCCTGTTCCAGCCTCTCGTATACACCGAAATTTGGTGTAGTGGCTTTCTACGTTTTCCAGGCATACATGAGAGCGAATAGACCATTTGCTATATTACCCAAGCATCAAGGAGAATGCAGGGATTGGTGTTCCACGCGCCACACGCGCACGCCTCCCCCGTATAAAAGATTCGAAGTAAAGAACCAAAATAAAACGTTGACGAACGCGCGTTCAAGATACAATTTGTTTTATGTATTTGCTTTAGAAAAGTTACTACTGCTGAGGCCAGCACGTGCGGCGCGTGGAACACCAATCCCTGCATTCTCCTTGATGCTTGGGTATATAGCAATAGGTATATTGCCCATCCTACGAGCACTCTGCCAAAATGAGAACGGCAGGGCGGTCCTTTTAAATGTCCGGCGTCCGCACACGCTCGTTATTTTCAGCATCGCGGTGACTGCGCGTGCATTGGGGAGTTTCGCACGAGACGCCACAAAGCTTTATCGAAGGCAAGACGTTCGCGCTGGGGGCGGGAAAACCGAAGGACCTTTTTGGGCGTTCTCAACGTGTGTCGGTGACCGTTGGCGAGGCGACAGAACTAAAGTGGGTGCTTTCTTTGCCTTGCTGTCCACAGAACCCGGTGTTCACCCGACGCAAGGCCTGTAGACTGGATTCTTTTGTTCGTATGTCGTGATCGAGAGCGGGAAAGAGATTAGAGGCGGCGCAGCGGCGGCGTACTAGTATTTAACTGGTGCTCCGCTGATTGAACGCGAGCTTTGGCCGAACACTGACGCGGGGTTCGGCTACGTCAGCCAAGCCTATGTCAGAAACAGACAAAAAAGATTAATGCTGCTGTGGTCGCCGTGGGTTTAGTTCTCAACTTAGCTGCTAGGGGCGCGACGGATGACTCTGCTCCTCCTTCGCTTGCATCTGCGATGATTGGAGAAACAAATCTTTAGAAGAAAAAAAAAAAAAAAAAGAAACAGGAAAGAAAAAAATTCGGCAGAGTGTTTTGTTATGAATGCCAGCCCGCGCTTTCTTGATCTCTGTTTTCTTCTTTTTTTTTCTGTCTTTCTTCAAAAAAAAAAAAAAAAAAAACATTGCGACGTAACTTGCCTTATACAGGACGTCGCACTACTTTACTCTTGAGTCATATTGACGGCATGACCTTTCCAGTCTGTCAGACTGAGAGTGCTGATAATCCGATGAACTTTTCGTCCGACGAGAGAGGAGAACACTCTACTGACCTGCTGCGCGCTCCGTGTTCGCGCGGGATGAAAAGGATTGCGGGTAAGATATTTCTCAACAGCCAGAGCTCTCGGGGAACGCCCAATGACGACGACAGTTAACGTAGATGGTTGAAGGAATAAGAAAGTCTGTTATTGTGACGTCATAAAAGGGGGTGGGTGCGAATGTACACCTTTTGACTAATCACCGTAGAGCACTGCACGGGCCGGAATTTCTAGGCCCGGCCCGACCCGGCCCGGTAGAGACACGACCCGGGCCCGGCCCGAGCCCGACAGAATTTTTAATTTCTAGGCCCGGCCCGACCCGGCCCGGAAGAGACACGGCCCGGGCCCGGCCCGAGCCCGACAGAATTTTTAATTTCTAGGCCCCGCCCGACCCGGCCCGATGGCTGTAGCCCGAAACAACCCATTCCCGATTGAACCCGTCCCGTTTCGACCCGTTCCCGAAACGAGCTCCCCATTTGAACCTCGTCCTGTTTCGACCCATTCTTTAAACGCCCTTCCCATATGAACCCGTCCCGTTTCCACCAGTTCCCTAAACGCCCTTCTCGTTTGAATTTGTCCTGTTTCGACCCATTCCCTAAATGTCCTTCTTATTTGAACCAGTTTCCGAAACACCCTTTGCGTTTCAACGCGTCCCATTTCAACCTACTTTTATAAGGCCCTGCACATCGCAACCTCTTCGCAAAAAGTCTCCATCGTTCTAAGCCTGGTCTGCGCACCTTTTCTGTTTAAGAATATGTTCTGAAGTAGCTTTACATGTCAACGCGTTCTTAAAATATACAACCCTTTCAGGCAAGCTTAAGTTTAATATACTTACTTAACTTAATACTTAACCCCTTAAAACTTTTTTTTTTCAAGATGGTTCCCAAAACGTGCAAGCGCGGAACGGACTATGTACACCGCGCGACACTGATACCGCGAACACGACGTTGGCTCTTTTTTCGAATTTTACTTCGAAATAGTGTTAGTAGGCACCAAAGTATACCGCTTAGGTCTGTGGCCCAGATGAGCACTTCTAAAGACACTAATAGTTTTGAAAACGACGTTTTGATTCTATGAGATAAACATAAAAATGAAAGCCGTTTACAATTCCCTGTAACGCCGGTTAGAGCGCAGCTCTTGAGGAGGAAGATGGAAGCGTACTGAGGGATAGGTGACTCCTTGAGGTCACGTGACCTCAAGGGGGTCACGTGACTTCAGGGGTCACGTGACCTCATGGGGTCACGTGACCTCATGGGGTCAGGCGACCTCAGGGGGTCACGTGACCTAAGGGGATCACGTGACCTAAGGGAGTCACGTGACCTCAAGGGGGTCACGTGACCTAAGGGGGTCACGTGAGCTCGGGGGCCACGTGACCTAGGGGTGTCACGTGACCTAGGGGTGTCACGTGACCTGGGTGGGTCACGTGACCTCGGGGGGGGGGGGTCACGTGACCTCGGGGGGTCACGTGACCTCGCGGTTACGCCGACGCCGCTCAAGCCGGAAACGGGCCCCTAAGAGCTGCGCTCTAAAAACACGACGATCGCTTGTTCGCGCTAATATAGTGTCGCGCTCTGTGCAATAAGGGAGTCTTAGAATAACGTACTCAAGCACTTTGGGCAAGCTAAAATTAGCATCGCCATAGGTTTTACATCGCAACGCTATTTTTACGGTACCCAAAGCGCTTGCGTACGTTTTTCTAAACCTTCCTAATAGTGAACTAGATATTTTTGAGAGCGATGAATCAGACAGGTTGACAAGCATATGACTGGGACTTTATTTTGTTTACAATTTATAACACTGAACCCTCGCTCACACGGCTTGAAGGCTTTCTAGCTTCAAGACGTCTTTTAGTTATTATTTTTAACGACGCTGTAGTGAATTTGCACTTCGCTTTTTTGTATTTAGTGAACCTAAAAAATTAATGAGCAAAATTCTTGCTATCAACAACAATCTATGATTTACGGCACAAGATTGCCCAGGCACGGCCCGGGCCGGCCCGGGCCGGCGCGGCCCGAGAACTTTTTTGTTCAAACCCGAGCCCGGCCCGGGCCCGAGAAAATACGTGCTACCCGGCCCGAGCCCGGCCCACGGGCAGGGCCGGGCTTGGGCTTTCGGGCTGGCCCGGGCCCGTGCAGTGCTCTAAATCACCGAACTACAAAAGAGGACCCTGGGGACGTATCTCTATCCACTGCACACCCTCGATTTGTCTAAATAAAAAATTCGAGGTAAATAATCAAAATAAGACATTGATGAATGTACTTGGAGCGTGCCATTTGTTTTAGGTTGCTTTGCCTTAGAACGGTTACTGTCGCAGACCCCTGCAAGTGCAGCGGGTATGACTATAAGGACTATTCACTGGGCGCCATATTTGTGGGTGCTGTCTAGAGCGCATGCTCAGAACGAGCCCACATTAATAGGCTGCTAAGACCGGCAATCTTGAGGGTGCGGAATGCACGTTACAAAAGAACTGTGGAAACTCGCCATCAGCACGCGCTCAGCAGTCGCGCACACAACTATGGCCGCCAGTGAATATTTCCTATATTCGCAGCATGCTCCTTGGTTCCTGGGTAATTGAGAAAAAAAAAGTAGATTGCTCTCCGTGCGGGTTAGCGCACCACAGCTTGGCAG
Organism: Ixodes scapularis; assembly: GCF_016920785.2. NCBI lineage: Eukaryota > Metazoa > Arthropoda > Arachnida > Ixodida > Ixodidae > Ixodes > Ixodes scapularis. Next base: position 32,378,730 of record NW_024609882.1, read on the forward strand.
CACATTGAAGGGCGGTGCAACAATGTTTGTACTTTGAGTAAATACCAGTTAGAATTAATGTTTGACGTTCGTAACCAACAAAACACGTGTTCGTCTTTCTGTTCACGCAATGGCAGTCGCAGAAACAATGATAGAAAAAAAAAGTTCAGCGTTCACATTTTCGTTTTGTAGCCAGAACAGAGCTGCCAGGTGATGTGGTGTCGATTATACGCAAACTACTTTTCGACACAGCTAAGCTTTGGGGGTCAGCAAAGCACAGAGCATGTGCTGAGTTCAAGGACATTGTTAGAGTTCGGCTATTAAGCTGTCATTGCAGCGATTGGGAACGAGCCTGTAGCCGAATGCTCGTACAGGCACTGATCGTCACGAACCAAATCGAACAGAAAGCTTGGGCGCAAACGAGCTTGTGACGGTTGAAGATAACAGACCAAAACCCTGAGGGACGACGCACGCAGCGCTTGCGTCCCATCTACGAGTCGCATTTTAAATATCCCCACCATGGGATAATCTCGGTGACTTTCTCAATACCGCGACTCCGTGATGCATCATCAGGTTTCGGGAAAGAAAGACAAAAAAGAAGTCGGCTTCTTTTACTAAAAATAAACCGCAAACAAACAAATAAATTCTCGGTCAGTAAAGTTTTGTGCGGGTATAGACGCTTTACACACACGTCAGAATACAGCCGCCATTGCTGACCTTCTTTTGTTTTACCGAGATACCGAGCCACTGAAATTGGTGTGGACGAGCCTCCACAAAAGCCAATGCTGGGGAGAAAGACAGAATAAAATCTAAGATGGCAATAACCTGGCCTGCTATGGTAATAATGAAGTGAAGTAAACGTAATAAGGGGAAACAAAAACTGAAGGCCAATTATGGCGGTGCGCAAGCACAGCTGCTGCAAAGCGTCTATACTTGGATTCTACTATTGGCGACGTGCGCGACCGAAAGCGTCGCTGTGGTCGGCCTTTCACGATTGGCCCAAAAGCTGACTATGACGTCGGAAAGGGTATACCATCGACGGGAATAAGAAGAATGAAGGAACTTTAATTTCGACGGTGTTGGCAGTGTTCCTTTGAGAGCGCAATGATTTCAGGCTTCCACCATGCTATTTACAAACACCATCGAACTTTTTGTTCGCAAGGTAATGACGTCACAAGGGGGAACCATAGGAGGGCGCCACCAAAACATCTCGCCGCTAATGGGGGCCACTGGGCGCCATATCTGCGCGCCCTGTTAAGGCAAGTTTAGGGCGCATGCTCAAAACGAGCTCACATTAATAGGCGGCGAAGACCGGCAATCTTGATGGTGTGGTATGCACGTTGCAAAAGAACCATGGAAGCTCGCCGTCAGCACGCGCTCGGCAGTCGTGCCAATGAGTCGCGTACATAGCAATGGCCGCAAGTGAACACGGATTGATGCGGTGGTTAGCATACCCGACCGGATATTGGGAGGCCCCGAGTTCAACTCTCGGCTTCGCCACCAAGTTGGAGTGGTGGAGGGGTTAATTTACCCAACCGGATATTGGCAGATCCGGAGTTTGAATCCCGGCTCCGTTAAATATTTTTTATTTCGGCGGCTTCATAAACTTTGTTTCAATCGATCAATTATGCTTTATTATCCGCATTCCTTCGATTAATCCCTATAGACGCTTTACTCACGTGCCAGATTAAGCGTCGTTCACACACTTGCCACAGAGTAAGACCGAGAGAGACAAGAGCGGTCTTTAAGCCTCCTGGGACAGCACAGGACCGATGCGCTGCTGCGGAGCAGGTCCCACGCCGCCTCAAGATACTTAAAACCCGGTCTCGTCTCTCTCGGTCCTACTCGGTTACAAGTGTGCGAACGGCGCTTTACAGCCGCCATTGCTGACCCTTTAATTGTCTTTCCGAGATGCCGGGCCACTGAAGCGTGCGTTGACGAGCCTCCACAAAGGCCAACGCTGAGAAGAAGGACGGAGTAGAATCTAAAACGGCAATAACCTGTGGGGTTCTTGTAATGATAAAATGAGGTAAACGGAATAAGGAGAAACGAAAATTGAAGGTTGGCTATGGCTGCGCCCTTACTCAGCTTCATTTCAGAAGCAGTGAAAACCGCACGTGCACAGCTTTGATCTGCGCTCAAGGTGCGCGAGAGCACGGAAACCCATAACCTTGGCTTCATTAGTAGGAAGAGTTATCCGCAACTATATGGAGACAAACTGAGCGAGGAAATGGAATCAGAGCTTGCGGTAACGTCAGAGCGGCAAGCTCCGATTGGAGGAATCATGGATAGACGCCATGGCTGCAGGCTGTCTTTGTCTCTGTCCACTGTGTCCTTCCAGTCAGAGCAAACAAGAGCGTGGTCTGCTCCTCGCGCAGTGTCTGAAGATAGATGCAAGTATTGACTATTTGCAGCAGCTGTGCATGGGCGCCGACAAAACCGATATTCGTTGTTTCCTCTTATTCCGTTTACTTCACTTCATCGTTGTATACCATGGCAGGCCAGATAATTTCCAGTTTAGATTCTAGTGCGCCCATCTCCCCAGCACCGGCCTTTTCTGGAGGCTTGCCAACGACGTATGAGTGGCTCGGTATCTCGGTAAGAATACAGAAGTTCAGCAATGGTGGCTGTAATGTGGCGCGTGTGTAGCTTGCGTCTATACCTCGTTTCACCCTAAGTTCAGACGCAGCCGACGCTACGAGCTGATGGGACCGAGCAGACAGCTTCAAGAGCGCTCCATCATGGTGCTCGTCAAGTTTCTGTACGTGTTCTATCATAGCTGAACCAATCATAAACAAGAAAAGATATAGTGACTTTCGCTTTTGACGCTGCTTCATCGATCCCATTAGCTCCGAGCGTCGTCTGCGTCTGAAGTTAAGCTGAAACGAAATATAGCCTTCGTGTCTGCCCAGTATGCTTCCAATCAAAGTTTGGCGCTCTGACGGAACCGCGCTCTCTCCATCTCCTCCCTTCCATTAGTTTATTTCCGTATAGTAAGAGTAAGCTTGTGTAAAGTCAGAAACGTTCCAACTCAAGATCGGTACTGCACGGCCCCTTTTTAAACGGAAGCCGCCTCGGTGGCTCCGAGGCGAGAGCGCTGGCCTACGGATCCCCATGTGGCGAGTTCGAATCCCGGCCGAGGTGCCCGCAATCTGACGGAGGCTTATTGCGGAGGAGGCGGCGTGTAACCGAGCTTTCGGTTGCACGTCAAAAGATCCCCAGGTGGTCCAAATTGATCCTCAGTCCTCCGCTGGGGCGTGCCAGATGCCCGTCGTTGGTTTGGCACGTAAAACCCCTAAATTTGACTTTGAGTTTGACCCTTTTAAACGGACAGGTGCATATTCAGTTAATAGTGAATTTTTAACAAACCGCTACCGTGTTTCTTGTGCAGCACTTCCGGATTCACTGAAGCATGCTTTTAAATGTGCGCCCGGGTCATACCGTGACCGCGTGGGGCGCGTTCTTAGAAGCGTGCTTTTAAGGCTCCGCTAGCGCGGTATGGGGAACACGGGAACGGTTGGCTAAAACTCCCCAATCTCGCCGTGCCAACTCGTCGTTCAAATATCGAAGTCTTGAAAAGAAAATGTAAAAGTAATAGACTAACTTATAATTGATACAGGTTACACTATTTTAATTTTTAAATATAATCGCGTTTAGGAATACGATTCCTTATAAACGCATTTTGCTACGAGTAACGTACACTTTAAAGAAGAAAGTTTTACGAGTTAGAGCACTACACGGGCTTATTTCTTTAGGCCCGGCCCGGCCGGGGCCCGCGGATACTTGGTGTCACCCGACCCGGACACAGCCTGATGGGATGCCTACCTGATCAGGCCCGGCTCGGGCTCGGCCCGTTGAGGGGTTTAAATGAAAGGATGCCCTGGGGAGTTGTTGATGCATCTGATTCGCTTACTAATTTGCATGAAAAACACTGTCATATTGCAGTCACGTGGTGAACTTTCAGAAGATTGCTCAGATATAAAAGACATAGCTCATTTTTAGTAACCAGAAAACTTTTGTTTTTTATAGTTTGCAAAGGAAAGAGAAAGACAATCGTACTGTCCCCTGTGAGCGGATTGCCCTCGTTTTCTTGCCTGTTGGCAGCTGTCCCACCATGCTCAAAAAATCCCCATGAATCTTCTCCCTATCCTCTTTTGTGCTTTCCTAGTCCAATAGACCTTTTTTTATTTCTAAGATTTTTTTAGTGGCGTCGCAGAGTTCGCACTTCGGCATTTTTGTTTCTTTTCAAATCTAAACGATCAATGCGTTAGCATTTTCTTTTCTTCTTAGAAAGTGTACTACACCATTGTCCAAGACCGGCCCTGGCCCGGAAACAATCCATACATCCAGGGCCCTGACGCCGCTCGGACCGAAACAATCCGTGCTACCCGACCCGGTCCGCGGGCCGTGCCGGGCACGGGCTTCCGGATTGACTTGGATCCATGCTGAGCTCTACTATGAGTTCACTTTCCCGCAGAACTCAAAACAACGAACCATGGCGATTGACTAAACTCGCGGTCCCACTGTTAATACATCATTCAAAAGACAGCTTGCATACACTGTCTGGGTCGTGTTATTGCCATCATGTTTGTCACATTGGACATAGGAAAACTATCGTCAGACTCAGACGTGTTCCAAGGATACATACTGTATATGAAAACAAAGGTGTTTCAAACATGCTTGACAAGTTGTCCGCAGATCTTCGGTTATCATTTCTGCAGACCGTGTCTTTCGTATGAAGTATCAGCAGTGCGACTACGGCTTTACGGAGCCATCCCAGCAAATGACGGAGCTCAGAATATAATTAAACTGAGGAAGCCCGATGTGCGCGAAAACAATGAACGTGACGTTTCAATTGCTCATTGTCCTTCTGCACAATGCATTATTTGAGCACAGCTCTTAGGCGCCCGTTTCCAGCTTGAGCGGCGTCGGCGACGGCGTCGCCGTCGGCGTAACCGCTCGTTGCATTATGGGAAGTTTCCCATAATGACGTCACACGTGACGTCATACGTCACGTGTGAGTGGCGTGACGTCACACGCATCCAATATTGCCAATATTCCCGCTAAATTTAGCGGGGAAGTTTCCGCTTAATTTGGCGGAAAAAATTCCCACTAAATTTGCCCTACTGACGACACGTGTGACGTCACAAGGGTAGAATTTTTCGCTAAATTTAGCGGAAAATTTTCCCCGCTAAGGGAAGGAAGAGGGGCATACCCTCCTCTCCGTACCATCCCCTACTCCTCCTCAAGAGTTGCGCTCTAATTCGGCGTTACAGAAAATTGTAAACGTCTTTAATTTTTTTTTCTCCATTTACAGATTTAATTGTGTTATCAAGTTTGTCGTTCGCTGAGCTCCTTCTGCTGTTCTCCTTGATTGGATACCTTCGTGCTCTGCAGGAAAGCGAACTCACAGACTTTTTTTAGAGCGTGTTTCTATTCTTATTCGAGTCTTTTGCGTGAAAACTACATTAACGAACAGTACGCGTATGCGTCCACAAAACTAGATTTTTTTTTTCGCGTTTGGGTGAAGCATAAAACATACTTGTCCCACATTTGATGTCATTCACTTGGCCACAATAAGCAAAATGACTGCCCTGCGTCAGGCTCGACATTGCGAAAAAACCCGGGTGACCAGGGTTTCTGCGGAATGCACATCCCCCTGCCTTTTGACGTGGGTGGCTAGCGGCCGGTGCAGATGTCGCCGCCCAGAGTGTCCCCCAGCCACCTAAACTCACGGTGCAAACACCATATATCCCGGCAAGTTCGCGTGAATAATTTGCAATTAGTAATGAAGAGCAGGGGGAGGGGGGGAGATGACTGACGTTAGATTGCATAATGCAGTTTCCTCTTCGCCCCCCTCACTCGCCTGTCATCCGGCGCGTGCAACGGACATGACCGCGGACCCCCGTCTACCGACTTTCTCTAATGGCTATTTTTATCGTCCGCGCGAACGAGGCTGGAGCCTGAAGATATATCCGGATGAACGCCGAACACGCTTGCTTTATGCGGGTGTCGCCATGTTGGATGACAAGGCAGAGCTTCAAGCTGCACACACCACTCATACATCATATAAGAGAATATATGTTCGCTGCGGACATGGTGACAGTATTGTTTGCGGACATGACTAAAACGTGTTTGAGGCATGTTTGCTTTAAACATGTGCGTGCTTTGAACATGTCTGCAGAAGGTTTTAGTATGTGTCTGAACCGTCCTTACCGTCCTACGAGGAAGAAACACTCCTCAGACAGTGGAGAGTTTTAGGAAAACGTTTATGCACATCCGATACGATACGATGGGTTCTCCGGTACGAACTGCCCTTTTGCTACCGCAGAAGAATCACGCATGCACAGTTTGTACCGGAGGGCTCACCGTACAGAATGGGATGTGCAAATACGGTCCCCTAAAACTTTCTAGTGTGTGCTGACTGTCTCTTATATGATGTATTACCAATGGACCGCGGCTTTATCGAACAGGCGTGTTCCAGAAAGGAAACAAAAGTCATCATTATAATGCAATTATTGCAAAGGTGCGAGCGAAACGGACAAGAATGACGATAATAATCCCTGGAGAATGAGGACAATGGTGGTGCGTGACCGAAAAAATCCGCCTTGTCCTGGTGTCGAACCACAGGGACCTTTCCACTACCAGTCGAGCCCACTACCAACTGAGCCAACCAGGAGTTAGACTAGGGCTTGGCGGAGGAGGAAACGCGGTCTACGGAAACTCCCTATTAACAAGATGATTTGCCATAGTCATATCGGGTGAGCAGGGAAGATGGTTTTCCTTTTCTAACCTTACCCTAGGTTACGAAAGCCTGAAATGTCTCAGCTGTATAAAATAATGCTCGTCTCAACGCTGGCTAACACCCTCATAATCTTTTATGTAATCCAAAGCTAAAAAAAAAAAAATGTGTACATTTACAATGCACTGAACATGTTATGTTGGCATAAAACATCAACTTTATGGCGCAAGATAGGTGTTACCGTATTTGCCAATCTTTAAGTAGCGCCGTTGTACAACACGCACATATTGAAATTTGGGGGTAAAAAAACTGCTACTTATGCTACAGAGAATACGATACCAATTTCTAGACGACATTTTTCAACACTTACATCACTATTTACTAAACTTGCTTGACAAGTTGTAGCTGCTATCGGGTAAAATGACCCTTCCCACTAAATCAGACCTCATCATCGCCGGGTATGTGTTTGAACACAGTCACACAAAGGGATCTATAGAGTTTATAAAAAAACGAAAAAGACCTAATTGAATGAACTCTTCTTCTGTAGATATTGGATTACTCAAGCTTTGGGATTGGGAGGAAAACGACAAAGTAATTGCCGCACAAAAAAAAAAAACAACAACAACATTACAATTTTAATTCGAGTTTTTTTATTTGTATTGTTAACTCGACAACTCACCGGGCAAACCAATCGCGCACAGAAAATCACGCATGATTACGGCGTTTTCACTACGCGTGGTTGGTCTAGCCGGCGAAAGCAAATGCACAAAAACGACGAGCGCAGTGACGATACAATGTTACGCTACTTGATTGCCTCCTTCGGGTTGTATGCCATTGGCTGTGTTCGGGCTGGTTGTGAAACGAAGTGCGATCGAATGTGCTTGTCCTGAGCACCCACCATGGGCAGTACTATTTGCTCTTCTTCGCTACTCTAAATGAAAAAGGGGTAAAAAAAGAAACTAAGATGTGTTTCCGCTAACCTATTAGCGCAGTGTATATGATGACTGAAAAATTAGTTTCCGACATAGGGTTGAAGTAACGCAACAAAAGTGTGCGATTTAGAAGAGTCGTAAGAAATTCAACACGGAAGGCTTAGCTTCGCAACAAGCGCAATGCTGTGTTGGCAGCACAGTCAAGTCGTCTCTACCTTCCAACAAATGTTGACGAAGCAACAAGTAGGAGCTTCCGATATGACAGCAACGTTGTTGACACGCTCTGTTTCGCTGGCAAGAGAGAAACAGAATATGATCTCGCCTGTATATGTTTATGCAGCCTGAAGTTAACCTACCTCGACGGGTGGGCGACATGTCTCTCAGACTCTCAGCTTTAGATGAGTAATTTATCCAGTGCGGTACAACCGCTCTAGCCTGGGGTCTTTCACGCCCATTAAAGTCACAGGATCTGGTAAAGTAGCGCCATTGCCTTCCCACCTGCTAGCCGGACACAAACAAATACCAACATACAAACAACAAAACCTCTCAAGGTGATTGGCTCATCGCTGCCAGTTGCCATGGGGATTGCCATTGTGGACCTTAAAGCTTCGAAGCTTTAAAAAGGTCGTCAAAACCAGTCGCACCAAGATCGCTATGGAGTATCATCGTACTGAAAGCGTCCCTCGGCCAATATGAGCGTCTTTGGCACTGTGCATTCAATAACCTTATCACTAGGGCTCCGTGTTTTCGGATAAATCCGAAAAACTTCGAAAAACACCCGCCGGTAAAATTTTTGGCAATTCGGATTTATCCGATAAACTCCGAATTATTATGTGCCCCACAGCATAATATATATATATATATATATATATATATATATATATATATATATATATATATATATATATATATATATATATTTACAATTTGAGCAGCGCAGGAAGAATGATCCTGGCAAAATGACACCATAATTATCTTTCAAGCCTTGGTTGTCAAAAGGGGGTCTTACGGCTTGTCTTGTCAAGATTGGTTCAGGGTTATATCAGGTCTGTTCTCGAGCACGCGTGTACAATCTGGGACCCACCAACTGCTGTTGATAGAAATAAACTTGAAAGAGGTCAAAACTTAGCGGCTAGATATGCTCCCGGGAATTATAAAAGGCGACTCAGCATGACAAGTCTGAAGGAATTCTTACGCTGGGAATCTCTTGCAAAAAGAATAAAAAAAACTACGGCTAAAATTATTTCGTAACTTTTATCACGGCAGAATTGGTATACAGCGCGAAAACTACATTTTACCCCCGCATTATATTTCTCATCGTGTCGATCACGAACGAAAGGTACGTGAATATAAATGTAACACAAACCAGTTTAAATCTTCGTTTTTCACCAAATCTATTAGCCAATGGAATCAATTGCCTTCGGAGGTTGTTGACATTTTGGACAATGACGCTTTCTTTGCTGCATTGTGAGAAGTGTTTTTTTTTTTTGTTTCCCGTATAGTGGGTATGCATGTGCGCCTTCTGTTATGCTCCTTTGTATTGCTTAAATGTATCACATTGATGAAAATCCCCCCCCCCCCCACACACACACACACACACTGTAATGACACCCTGGCGCTGTGGGAAAGTGAAAATAAAAGGAAACAGGTCATCGTACCATTCGTGTCATGACAAAAGCCACTCTTTTGGTTTCCAGTTTGGGCCATGGGATTTGGGATTTAGAGAAAGGAGAGGGTATGTTTCTGTAACAGTGAAAGCTATGGAGCAATGAGATTGTATAAAATAGTCATCCCATCAATCAAGCTCGCGCGGCCGCGGGCTTGATTAATGGGATGACTACGAGCTTCCTTGCGGCTACCTCCGGCAGTTTATAGATTTTAAGGTATCAACGTTTATCGAAGCCACACTTGTGTGCGACTTTTGTTGTGGGACAAACTAGTATTGCCAATGACACCAACGCCAAATTCAACTGAAGAAATCTTAATTGATACAAGTGAGTTTTAATTTTTATCTGGCATACAATTTGCATCCGGTTATTATTTATTATTTTTAATAGGAAACACTGCGAAAGTAATCTCCGAATTTCGGAGAATAGGGGATTTACGAAAAATAAACTCCGATAAACACCGAATTTTAGCTAAAAAATAAACTCCGAAAAACACCCTTCGAATTTCGCGAAAAATAAACTCCGAAAACACGGAACCCTACTTATCACTCATGCTTATTTTTTCAGATATCTTACAATTATGTTGCTCTTCTTATGTGTTTCAAGACAGTAAAATTATTTTCAATGCCTCCAAGCACTGACGTTGCGTGTGATGGCGGTACGAAGATGTACGGCATCACACGCGGCGTCGGTACTTGGGGGCATTGAAACATAATTTTTACTGTCTTGAAACACGCAAGAAGAGCAACATAATTGTAAGAGATCTGAGGAAATAAGCATGAGTGATAAGGTTATTGAATGCACAGTGCCAAAGACGCTCATATTGGCCGAGGAACGCTTTCGGTACGATAATACTCCATAGCGATCTTGGTGCGACTGGTATTGACGACCCTTTGGAAGCTTCGAAGCTTTGAAAGGGTCCACAATGGCGATCACCATGGCAACCGACAGCGATGAGCCAATCACATTGAGAGGTTTTGTCGTCTGTATGTTGATATTTGTTTGTGTCCGGCTAGTAGGTGGGAAGGCAATTGCGCTACTTTCCCAGATCCAGTGAGTTTAACGTGCATCACGCAGTAGTGATACACGACCGCGCGCCGATACGTTGCTCATCCGGATTGAAACGGGTGGGGATTGAACCCAGGATCCCCGGGTTCTGCAGCGCGAGCTTTTTCGCTGCACGTGCTCCTCCGACATGAAATGCGCTAATCACTCCCCCTTCCCCCTTCCCAATCGATTGGTGAGAGAACATGAAGCAGCAGACACAGTTCTCATATGTCATACAAAAGGCACGGAGTTTGCAGACATGACGACAATAATATTTACGGACTGTCCACAGGCAAGTTTGAAGCACGTTTGTTCCCTACATATATGTGCCTCGAATTTGTCAGCAGACGGTTTTTCTACGACCAATGTAACAGGATCGTCATACAAAAAAAAAAAAAAAAATCCAGGCATACAATAATCTGTAAACAATTGTCAACTACGTGTAGCTGCCTAGAACGAAAACACACACACAGACACACACACACATACACACACATTTTATTATTGTGTTGTTGTTTTTTAATTTTTTTTTTTTTTTTTTTTTTTGTACTAGGCAACAATCATTCTGATCCTTTCGCTTCTCTCTTCGGTTTCTCCCCTGGGGCATATGTTCGGGCGGACTCCCCAAAACCGCTTGAGAGCTCGCAGGCGTCGGTCAGCAGACAGGAACGGCCGTGCCCGGCCAGAACATTCGGCCGCGGTTTTCTGGCCGAGATATCGCCTCCTTGAATGCCGGCCTTGCCGTAAAACGCCAGAGCTGTCCCCCCTTCTTGTAATTAAATCGCGAGAGACGGCGAATGCGGTGGCGTGCCCCCCTCCCCCCTCTTTTCTCTGTCGAGGTCTGGCTGTCTGCTCGCACGTGGGTTCAAACTTTGAGTTTTGTGGACGCGGGTGTGACCAGAGATAATAAGTGTCGTGTTCGTTCGCTCGTGGTGTTTTAATGACCGAGGTCAAACGGTGGTTGACGTCCCTGAGTGATATTTGGACGTTTTGGTGAAGTGGCTTGGCTGTAGAATGTAACCTATCTTTTTTTTTTTTCTTCTTAGATTACCGAAGTTAAATTTGGATATGTTTAATTTTCGTCCCGATGTACATGAGAAATTTAGCCAGTGCTGTACGACCGCTTGCCTTGGGGTCTTTAGCCTGCATCACGCAGTAGTGATTGGACGACTGCAAGCTGGTACGATGCTCGGCCGGATCGAAACTAGAATAGGTGAGGACAGGCTCCAGAGTTCCGCAGCGTGAGATTTCGTTCCACCTGCTCCGAGGTGCGGTGCATCAACACACTGGGCCACCAACGCCCCCCTTTTTGGTAAGTGGGCTGCTTAACTCTGCGCTGTAAGGGAAGTATCAATAGAGCAAAAGCTCGCGCCGCAGAACCCAGGGTTCCTGGGCTTTCCCGTTTCGGCCTGGACGAGCACCGTACTGGCGTGCAGTTGTGTAACACTACTGCGTGATGCACATGAAAGACTCCAGGCTAGCAGTCGTATGCTGCACTGGCTAAACTTCCCACGTCTATAGCGCCAGACGTCCTCTGGGGCTGACTAACCTCTCGCTGTCTAAACATACACAGAGCACGATAACCCTCTTTCGAAACCTAATCAGGTAACATCGGTGGTCGCCATTTCTTTGGCCAAGGGGGGGGGGGGGGGGGGGGGGGGGGGAGGGGAGGGGAGGAGAGGGGAGGGGAGGGAGGGAGGAGGCGGGGGTGCGTTTTCTTTTTTTCTCTTTATTTTGTATTTGCCCGATCCCCCAAAGGTCAGCCTGGTGGTTCTTTCCCTGGCCCGGTGATAGTTGCAGGGATGTAGAGGGAAAGAAAATTGGGTGTTTCAGTGGGGGAGGAAAGCATTTTCTTAGGCTAGGTGGCGCGAGCTACCACCCTTTACAAAGGGCATAGCCAGTATCATTCATTCATGGGCACAGAGCGCGTGGTTGGCTCCGAGTCTTCGCTGAACTCTGACGCTTCACTCTTTGTCGATACGAGTTGAGTCGAGCTCACGCCGAGCGCTGACCCAAGCCTCCTGTCCAATAAGTGCTCAGAATGCGTGCCAAAACTATGGCGAACTCGGATAATATGCCCATTTCAGCGTTCGGCGTCATCGGATGGCTCCACAAGCCGTTTTATTTTCGATAAACTGGTGGAGGTCATGAAACTGTATTTCATCTGGCACTGTCATTTTCGCACGTCAATCATACTTCGCTCTCGATTAATTTCAGTTTTGATGGCGTGAATATGAAAAACGAGTTCTACAAAGCGGCGTCTCATAATCACCTAAATTATATTTTGCCATCAAAAGGCTTTGGAGCCAAACTTGTGCTCAGATACTGATCGGACCACACTCCGAAATAAACGCCTGCGCAGCCTTTGTATCTGAATTGCACGTCGTGTTGTACTGACGTCTGAAACGTATACGGACCTCATGTGTCCTGCTAAGGTTCCTATCCGTGACGTCAAAGCCAGGATTAAAAAGCACGGTGGAAGCTCGGAGTCATGGCGTCCTTAAACCGACATCGTCAAAGTTGAGAGTTTCACACTCCTGTTACCTCCATTAATAAAAATAGAATCCATCTCACTCAAGACGTCATAGTAAGCATTTTGTCAATCGTGGAAGGCCGACCGCAGCGACACCTTTGGTCACGCACTTCGCCAATTGGCGCAGCCGCTACCGGATGGCGCGCCTTTTTGAAAATGGTCTATTATTCATTATGAAATGGTTCTCTCGCAGCGATGTCCCCGCGTTGGCTGTGTCTGGCGGCTGTCTTCCTGGTCGAGTGTCGCTGCCAGCAGCGAGACAGCCCCGAGCGGACGGACCTGTCCGCCTTCTTTGCGTCTCCGTCGAAACAAGAAGCCGCAGCCGCCGACCGAAGAGGCTTTGCGAGGTTCAGGTAAGGCGTGCCCTCGACGCTCTCCGACCGCGGAAAAGAGTTGACCACGTTGGTAAAACATACTTAGGAGAAACCAGCTGTTGAATGCGTCTCTCACGTTCTCCTCTCATTGGTATGGTTGATTTGTTCAGCTGGTTTCTCCTAACTAAATTCTCCGACCGACTCGAAACCTCGGTTATAGAGTGCGCGAGTTCGGGCGCCTATTATTCGGGTCCAACTCCTGCCGTATGCAGCGCCATTAAACTGCGTACTAGGAAGAGGGGCATGCTCTGCTTTAGAGATATCCGCCATTTGCCCTCTGGTTAGTTTATTCATTTGTCGGACTCAAATCTGCGGTGATACTGTAGTCGGTGACAGGTTAAGAATTCATTAGATGTCCATCCCTCCAGTGCGACATTTTTTTTTTTTTGCCCTTGATAGTTTTTTTGTTGTGCACGTGGTGCCAAAAGCTATAGAAAGACAACGAGGCACGCAACTGTTCACTACTGCACTACAGAGTCACCTCTTGCGTAATAGCCGCCTGTTTCTGCACTCGGAACGAACGTGTTTCTATGCAAAGCCAAGTTCGTCTGCTTCTTGCTCAGGGGTTGCGATGATGTTAGAACGCCAAGCTCTTATTGACCGAAAAAAAATATAGTGGGTAGACGTCAAGGCATCAAGCATTGAGGTCTACCATGGTCTACCCACCATCCTTCTAATCAGAGCCAATCAGAACTCGTCATGCTTCTGACGTCACCGCAACCCCTGCGCAAGAAGCAGACAGCTTTTCTCTCCGCATAGTCACGGACAATTTAAGAAGTGCAGAACGTGGCAACACTTAGACTGCAGCCCAAGAGTGTTAGCCATTAAGAGCGCCAAAGAACGAATCAGGAAGGAAAAAGCGTGTCGATAACACGCCTCACTTTGTTTGTTAAGGCCGCTTCTCACATGCAGCAAAGTCTGGTTCAGACAGTTGCGTTTGACTGCGTTGCGGCTGCGAGAAACCAGGACATCGCTGCTGCTTATATCGCTTTCCAAGACGATTCCTTGCATTGGATTCCACACTTCATACGAAGCACAGATGTGCCGGTGACTCGCTTTCGGTTCTCCACGCAACGCAGTCAAACGCACTCAAACGCAAGTGTCTGAACCGGCCTTAAGCGCTGATAGCGCTGCTCACGTGTCGTCAGCTACTTATCGTCTGCCATGAGCAACAGTTTTGACGGTGCGACACAAAGCTGGGGAACACGCCCGTCAGCACGCGCTTAGCGCGAGGTCAGCGCTATGCTTGTATACTTCGTCTCACGTTAGTATGGACTATTGTTAGCCGCGCGTGTTAAAAGCGCGAGATAGTTGCTTCGAATGAAGGCTCGGCTGCTGCACGAGTGCTCGTGCAGCGAGTGCACCAGTCAAGGCAGTCAAGGCTACCGCTCGCGCTAGCACAGCATTCGCGGTTAGTCCATGGTTAGGTGAGACGAAGTATAGCGCTCCGCTGCATGTGTGAACAGGCCTTTAAGCTGTCACTTACTCTAGCAGGTTAAGCTGTAGAAGGAAATTCTGCTACTGAATTATAATGCATATTCGTATGGTGCCACCGTGCACTGCCTATTGGCGACGTGACCGATCGAAAGCGTCGCAGTGGTCGGCCTTCCACGATTGGCCGAACGCTGACTATGACGTCAGCAAAGGATTTCTCATCGACAGAAATAAGAGTAATGTAAGAACTTGGATTTTGACGGTGTTGCCAGTGTTGGCTTAAAAGCGCGCATTGATTTCCAGCTTCCACCATGCTAATTACAAACACCATCAAACTTGTTGTTGAGAAGGTAATGACATCACGAGAGCTAACCATAGGAGGGCGCCACCCAAACTCGCCGCTAATAGCTGCTCTGTGGGGAAGCACCAAGGACAAAACATATCGCATTACGGTTCGTAGAGTCATGACGTCGCCCCGTGGTAAAATGTATAAAAGCAAACTCCGTGAAGCACTGCCGAAGGTTCATTTTAGGATTGCGTTGCGTCTTCGTTTGTCCTGCGGGAAGTTAGACAGCCAGAATGAGTGACTGATATCTCCGATGTAGATGAGAAATTTAGCCTGTGCGGTACCGCTGCTAGCCTGGGGTCTCTAACGTGCATCACGTAGTACTGATTGATACTCGACCGTACGCCGGTCCGATGCTCGTAAAGATAGGAACGTGAAGGGGCGGGGATCGAACCCGCGGGCTCCCTGTATTCTGCAACGCGTGCTTTCGCTCCGCGTGCTCTGAGCTGTGGTGCGTTCAGGGTAGGATCGATAGTAACGCAACTTTTGTTGCTTCAATCTTAGCCCGAAAAACGCAAACTCAGTGAAAGTTTCGAAATTAGATGGTGCCACTCTTAAACTCTCCCCCAAAAATGGAAGGAACTCGGAGATAGAACGGTTACGTTGCAAAGAAATATAATAATAATTTAATTGAACAACGTACCAAGCGCCGATGCGAAAGTTTGAATGCAAAAGGTGTCCCGTTTTGCAATATAATGTATCGGGCTTTCTTAAGCCGTCACTATATATGCGTACTGAAAGATGCAAAACTCGAAGTAATTTCTGTGTGACAGATATCACGCCCGTTCTTCCCAGCGTTCCGCTCACTTTAATCGCGAACAGAACTCTTTTGTGTCGAGATTGCCAAAGAAGTAAACGCCGACACCATACCACCAACTTCGACAAAATGCTGGACGTTCCCAACCCCGCACAACCTGTACTCCGTTTCACCTTACAATAGAGAGTTATTAAATCGTTCCGATATTTCGATACTCCCGAGAACGATGTACCCGATAACAATACGACATATGCACAAGGACAGCGGCGGAGTATCGCGTATGGTTATCGGAGCCATCGAAACGCTCTACTAGAACTCTCTAACGAACCGCATATAGGACGCTACGAGCCATCGGAAGCCAATCCAACATCGCGTAAGTGTCACGCGGTATTCGCGAGATGCGAGGCGACGCGCTCGGCGCACATAGTCACGTGACATATTCGCAGCGTTGCGGTCCATCGTAAGGTGAGAGGGTGCGTGGCATCATATGTGTATTACACGTCGCAGAAGGGAGTGGCTCGGGACTTTGACCACGCGTGTCAATACTTAATGGCGGACGCTCAATCCAACGGAACATTTTCATAATATAGCTCCGGGAGGAGCCTGCGGAGAGTAGTACACTCTTTTCGAGTGCCGCCGGTGCTTTTAACGACATTGGGCCGTCGCCGCGAAACTTGAGCGTGCGTGAGCCGGCTCTCTGCATACTATACGCCTCTCCGGGGCAGCGCGGAGGGCCGACGATGACGCTGACGCTGTTGCGGGAAAAACGATATTATAGGGTTGTCAGACGCGTGCGCAAACGCTCTTGACAGGTCGTTGTCCTTGGCTGCGGCCATGTTGTACTTTTGTTGCAGTTTGCTTTCTCCGTGGTAGGAAGTCTGAAGGAATATGTAAGAAAGACGGTGGGACTGATCTTGAGTGTCGCTTCTACACTTGGTGTTCTTGACCCGGAAGTAGAAACGGTGAAAGGGAAGGGAAAATTACTGAATGGAATCAGTGCGATTTTTACACCGACCAGTGACTCTGATGTCACACCGCTACATACGCGGTGACTCTGCTCTTGGCTCAGGTCATGCGCAGACTAGTCCCTCGATGTGAATCTGGTTTTTGCGAAAACGCAATGCCCACTCCTGGTGTGAGCGTACGTGGACTTGTTTGTAAGCAGCGTGCTAGTCTATACAGCATCTCCACATGCTGTATGAAACACTGTCAAGGTCACAAACAATAGAGCGCGCGCTTTAAGAAAAGAAAAACGCAATTCAGGGTTAGCTTTTTGTCTGTGACCTTCTTGGAGTAGGTTAGACTGTGCAGCCTGAAAATTACACCGATATTATTTCGTTGGCTTATATGACGCCCGGTTTAGATGCTGGTATAGTAAATAATAGTTGAGCGTCACAATTAACTTCATGCGTCCGTTTATGTGCTCGTCGTCTGCTCTTCGCGCTGGGTCTGACGTTTCAACGCCGGACGTTGGCCTTCGGCGAATGGCGCTCGAACGCCAGATCCTGCGCGAGGGGCAGACGACGCTCTCGTTCGTTCTGATTGGAGGGAGACACCAAGTAGGGCCAAAGGCTTCTAGCCTTCGCGTCTACCCACAAATCCTTCCAATCAAAGCTCGGCACTCTGATGTGACCGCGCGTTTTCATATCCAGCTTTCCATCAGGGAAAGCTTCTCTGAGCTCTTTCTACTTCAGTGGAGAGAAGGCTGAAGATGAGGCTTAAGTGCAAAGAGGTGACACTGAACTTTTAACCCACCAACTACTGTAGTGAAGTATTTTCTCTCTTTCACCCGTCTCACTTTCTACCTTCTCCTCTCCTTTTCGGCTCCTGGCGCTCTCTTGGGACGTGTCCAGGAACGCGCTGCTGGGACGAGAGCCCTACCGGAGTCCTCGGTACCTGGACGTCGGTCCTGGTCGACGCGGCGGACGTTCTCTGGTGCGCCGTCGTCAGCCATCGTTCTTCGATAGCACGGGGCTCGAGAAACGTTTTCCCGAGGTCGACCAGCGAGGCTTCCACGAGGACATTTTCGAGGAGAGCTTTGGGGATTTCAGTCCCGTCAAATGAAGCCATCCTCGAAGACTCTCCTCGGCTCACCGATTGTCACGGCGGCGGCGGTGATGAAGACGGAGACGTCGCTGCTGCTGTGTCTCTCATCCGTTTCCGTTTTTATTCTTTATTTAAAAGAAAATAGAGATGGGCTGATTTAAGTCCGCTCGAGTCTCGCTTACGTCGTTCCAGCGTAACATGGGGCGCATAAATTAGAAGATCGGCGGATTGAGGAGGAACTTGTCACGAAGGTGCGTCTGGGCAGTTCAAATGTTGCGTTAAAATTTCATAAAGCTTAGTTATACGGATTAAACTGTTTAAATATTAGTAATCGCTTCTTTTTTTTTTTTTGTGGGCAGGTATTCGCCAATCATGGTCAATGATGACACCATCGTAATTTTTTTTGTGATTCAGGCACGAGACCAAACTCTTTTGGCGCACTAGACGCACCACCCAAAGACACCTCTGTGGCAAGTTACAAATCGTTCCCTTGATCCGCTCGTGAATGCGATGTATTTTACGCTGGAACATATAAACACTTTCTGTACACTCACCTTTTTTTTTTTTTTTCGATCTCAAAAATTTTAGTTTTGAATGGTATTCTCCTTGGAGTATTCTCGCAGTGTCGAACCTGTCCCCTCGTGTTTGTTCACATTCGTCTTCCGTAGCTTTCCTTAATGTATGTACTGTTTGTCCGCTACCGCCAATCCTTTTATTTTCTTCGTGTATCTTCCATCCTTACCCTGGTATACTTTCACACGTTAAAAAAGCTGCTGCCCCATCGTGGCACGCCGGTTCTTTGAATTCCAGACATGCAGCTCATGTTATCCAGGAAGACCTCTCCTTGTGTATAGATGTCTCCATAGAGTTGTCTAGCTCCGACTAAAAGTGCTTCTGTTTGTTATGTGTTTTTGTTTGTTTTCTTGAGATGGGCAGCGTTTCTCGAACTGTTACGATAAAAGATGCAGAACCTCAAAAACGATGTTGAGGTGGAAAAAAAAAAAAAAGTTGCTATCTGGAGGAGTTAAAAAGTCATGCTATGCGCGCAGAGGCTTACAACAATAAAGATTCTCTTAAACATGGATGCCCGTTATTTTCTTCCCACGTACGCCCCAACTCCCTTTTAAATTGCCCGAGACATCTCGAGTGTTGTGGATGAGACGACTCGCAGAGTGCGTATACAGTGGCAGGCCCCGTTGCTTGCTTAAGCAAATTAGGAATCTCTTTAATTTACAAAAGTGTGCGACGCTCGTAGGGTTGTTTTACGTCAAGTTAAGAAAGTCTCGACTGTTAAGACGATTGCCAGACAGTTTCGACGCGAGCTTTTTTTTTTTTTTTTTTTTTTTTTTTTCGCGCAATGAAAGTATACATTTGTTTCGTAATAATGGCAACAAAGAGAGACGTATGCCAGGCTCATTTGCACACGAGGGTCGTTGTGCTCAAAAGATCGCCTTTGTCGAACCGCATGGTATGGATCGAAGTGAATGAGGTCATAAATAACTCGTTCTAATATTTGTTGCTGAGATTTGAAAGCAATCATTAGGTTCGTTTGTCCTTCCGGTAATGATGCGTGAACGACATTTATGACGTGTGGTGTGTACGACCGCTTTATTCATGGAGGAATGGCGAAGACACAACCATGTTTTAGAGACTGGCTGTTTGCGGCAGCTCACAAACGTCATTGTAATGATCGTTGCGCATTAAAAAAAAATTAAAGCTTAGATTGAATGTAAGGACAGTGGGTTAGAAAAAAGTATGCTGTTTTTCTTAACGATGTACCTACTCGAAAAAGACAAAATGTTTAAGCTATGTCCGTGTTTTTTTTTTTGTTTTTTTTTTTTTTTCACCGAAGAGGGTTTCCGAGTCAAATTGTGAAACTAGGGGTAATGTTGACACGCCTGACCTATATGGAGAAAAAGAATATTATAAACAATTGCTTTGAAGCAATTAGATTTAGGTTCGAGACAATTTTCACGAAACTTGTCAGAAACAAACGACTATTTGCAGAATGAAAAAAAAAAAAATAGATAAGAAAACATCATTTTATAATATATTTGAATTAGTTCACAATTTATAATATTTGTTTTACCAAGAAATAGGGAGACAATACTTATTAGTTTCTGTTGAAGAATTATGTGTTAGGTGTTTAAATAACACTAATTCCGGTATCTGTCGGGTTAAGCTCATAATATATATATATATCACGGTGAAAGCTATAAAAGATATACTCTTCCCTAGAGGAAATCTTTTTTCACGATTGACGTAGTCGCAAACTCTGCTCAATTATTTCTAGATGCGTAAAGCCGTGGTCGCTAGTATACACTATACAAAAGACAGTCTGCACAGACTGTCTGGTGCGTGCTTTTTTCTGGTATGACGATCCTGTCGCGTTGATCATGAAAAAAAAAAGAAAGAATCTAGGCAGATATCTTTGAATCGTACGTATGCATGAAGCAAGCCCCCTTAATTCAAACGGGCTTGAAGCGTGCTCGCAGAGAATTCTCCCATGATGTCACCAGAGAAACTCACCATATATAAGACAGGGCACGTGTTGCGTTACTGTTATATTGACATGCACGTTGGAAACAACAATTCAGCTTTACTGGAATGCAATTTATCCCACCGCTTGGAAATATTCAGTTTTACATTCTTTTTTTCTCGTAGATGAGTAGATATATATTGACTTTTGTTTTTGCTGGTTATTTTTTTCTTGTATGTAGCTCTTTTTACTGACTTTTACCTTAATATATAGCAACGAAAAATGAAAAGTAAGGCGCTATTTGAAGGACATTGTGTTCCGAGATGGACAGCGGCACAGGGGTCTTCGACAGCGCATCAGTGGAGGTGGATGCGAAATACACGCCTGGATTGCTTTGATCACAAAAGCTTGCGGAAGTGTTCGGGTTCGTCAGGAATGTCCGATTGTTGTGCGCCCAAGAGTTGACAACCGCTTTTCTCTTTCTCGCATATATTTGTTTGATACTTTTTGTTTTGTTTTGTTTTTTTCGTATGTTTGCTTGGCCGTGTCTGTCTCGCGTGTTTGGAGCACGGTACCATCCCTGGAACGGAGCTTCGTGCAAAAGGAGGTATTCTTTTCATCTCGAGTGCTTCGAGAGAATACGGTGCTCCAACATTAAAAGAAATGTCCCCTGTGCTTCGGAGCTTTGGTTCTGGTACTTTAACGTCGAATCGCAATGGGCTATGTTTCAAACACAGTCGAAGTCTGAGGTTCGGAATCCACTTAAATTTTCTAACACCTAAAAACAAGAACAAAAAAAAAACACACATTTTTTTGCGCGTTTTGTGGTGAGAGTTTTGATAGCTGTGCCTGTCATTCCATTCTTCAGCCGACTTTATACCGCCTTCTCCACGACTTAAAAGTTTGACCAATCTCTCTAGCTATCAGTAGGGTTCAGTGTTTTCGAATAAACACAGAAAACTCCGATAAACAGCCACCGGTAAAATCTTCGTTAATTCGGATTTATCCAATAAACTCCAAGTTTCAATGTACCAATGCAAAAAGAAAAGACGGTATTTTGCAATTAACTTGGGAGTGCGCACAGAGTATATGGTCTTGAGAAAATGTCATCTCTGTTTTCTTTCAAATCTTCGATCATTGACATAAGGAATCTTACCGTTTATCTCGTCAAGGTTCACCGGGTCAGGTATACTGGGTAACGAGAGGTATATCGGGTCGCGACAAAACCCACTTTTCCTGTTTCCAGTTCGGATCATACTATTTGTGCTGCTTAGAGGAACGAGAGATTCTGTTTTCGTAACAGTAAAAGCTGTGAACCAAAGAGGTTTCATAGAAGGGAGAAGGGGGACGGGCAAGTGAAACTTCTGTATAGTGGTTAACTGAGGTGAAACACCTCAGTTAACCCCTCCACCCCGCGCAGCTGGAGGGTAGGTTGATAAATAGGACGGGATGAATACGAGCTTCCTAGCCACTACCTACAGGACATGTTACATGGACACAGCGGCGTAGACTTTCCATTTTCCCGGGGGGGGGGGGGGGGGGTGCTGCGCGTTACCTCTTCGCCAGAACTGGAGATTGAAGCTAACGAACGCACGCTGGGATTCCATTTCCCATGTAGCTTGTCAATAAAGGCAACGTGGGCGTTATTTTGTTTACATGCCACTACTAGAAGCTCGTTACATAGCACGAAAGCGGCGTCTCGGTAAGGATTATGGCCCAAGCCTGGGGGGGGGGGGGGGCTCGGCCCCCCCCCCCCCCCCCCCCCCGATTTCGCCAGGGGGGGCACGAGCCCCGATGCGCCCCCCCCCCCCCCCCCCGAAGTCTACGCCTATGCATGTACATATTTTACATATTTATTCTTTCAACAATCTTGACCCGAACCAACACGATCTTTGTCCATTAATACCTACTGTTGTGTCCGAGGGGGTCCTTTTAAGGTTCCCAGCTCGGCCCCGCTACCAAACGCCGGGCAGGATGCAGGGCAGACGAGCCGGAGACGAGGGGAACGACAAAAAAAGAAAGCTTTATATCTACATATTTACATCAGCGTTTTGGTGTTCGAATTCTTGATCGTGCACACTCGATTTGCGAGCGTCTCTCTTTAAACTCTCAATCTCACCGAACCCTGGCTCGTCCAATCCCAAGGGCCAACGTGGTCTTGAGCAGCCGATAGTGAACAACTCCGTGTGCAAGCAGCCAGCCAATGTCGCTGGACTTCGTGGCGGGTCTCAAGATGTGGTGGCTCGTGTTGCTGGTGAGTCAAAGAAAGTTCCATTCCACAAGCACATGCACACAGACACACAGCTTTCACGAAGTTTGTCTCGTGAGCTCCACTCTCCAAAGTTTCCTGCATGAGACGCCAGTCGGTGCTAGACCGCGCTCTGGTCGGCTGAACCAGAGGCACGCGCTGCTCTTGAGAGAGAACGCTTCTAAGCGCAGGACGGGTCCGTCGCAACCGCCCTCAACAGGTCACGGCTGAGCGGGCCATTAGCAGAGACAAAACACCACTGGAGTTTATTGATTTTAAGTTTTCTACGTTTATCGAAGCACCACTTGTTTTCAAATCTTGTCGTGGGACAAATTAGTATTGCCGATGGCAGGGGCGTCAACGCCAAATCCTGCCAAAGAAGTATTTATTTATACAAGCTCGTTCTTTTGAATCTAGCACACGTTTTCATCCAAAAAATAATTTTTTTTTTTTAATTTCGGGGAATTGGGAATTGAAGAAGGATAAACTCCGATAAACTTCAAAATCCTAGTCATCAGAATAAACAAAGATATATATATATATATATATAGAGAGAGAGAGAGAGAGAGAGAGAAAGAGAGAGAGAGAGAGAGAGGGTGTCACAAAAGAAAATTTACACGGTCTTTTTTACCGCAAAAATAAACTAGGCATCGCCGAACGCTCATTCTCCGCCCAAAGGTAGAGCTAGAGGTCACAACCAGATGCCAAAGTTTCAGCCCCATCCGATAAGTTAATCAAAAGTTATTAGTGATTTTCTGAAAATCTCAATGGGAAAATGGAGCCCATTTTCGCCCGTTTTCGGTTTCTGGTGCCATAGAGCCCCATGTATCTAAAAACTCCGTCGGCCACCATTTTCCCATTGAAATTTTTAGAAAATCATTTATAACTTTTGATTAAGTTATCGGATCGGGCTGAAACCTTGGCATCGGGTTGTGACCTATAGCACTACCTTTGGATGGAGAATGAGCGTTCGGCGATGCCTAGTTTATTTTTACGGTAAAAAAGACCGTGTAAATTTTCTTTTGTGACACCCTGTATATATATATATATATATATTTATTTATTCTGATAAGTAGGATTTTGTGTTTTCGGTGCTTATCTGGTCACACGCAGAAAATGAGCTTTTCAAGTTTATCGAAACTATTAACACCGCGCACCCTTCCATTTGCTTCACACAGTTAATCGAAAACTCGCATTAATTTCCTAGACGTTAGAATAATAATTAAAGACACAACTCTGGTCACTCAACTGTATCGAAACCCCAGAGACAGCCAGAAATATTTGCACTTCAACAGTTGTCATCCTCGACCTTGCGGAACCAGTATTCCGTACAGCCAGGCTAACAGGTTTAAATGTGTATGGTCTAATAACAATGATTTTGACTCTAAGACTAATCAATTACGCAAGGTTTTAAAAGAACAGAAGTACCCAGAAAAAATCATAAATGACACAATTAGTAAGGCGCGCGCCCTTGATCGCGACCTCTTGTTAGGTCGTGAGAGCGGTCCCCAGGCGGAAACAAGCCGACAGGCAAGCCTCGTGCTGTCCTTCAGCAATAAGTCTCCGAATGTCACCGCCATATTAAGGGAACATTTTAATATTTTACAACAGAGTGGACGCCTCGCAAAAGTTATCACTACCGTCCCCCGTGTGGTGTTAGGTTTATTAGGGATTTCATAGGTAGGTCCAAGACAACTGTTACTGAGAGCACTGGGAGTCGGCCATGCGGAACGTCGGACTGTGGGGTCTGCCAACACGTAACACCGAGAAACTTCATAAAAAGTACAAAATCTAACTTCACCTACAAAATTTATGGCAACTTGCATTTCGACGCCAGTAATTTGGTATACCTTTTACAATGCAGCTCTTGCGGCACGCAGTACGTGGGCCAGACAGAGACGCCTTTCGGATTGTGGTTCAATAATCACAGAGAACATGCAAAATCAATCCACACACTCCCCCTTTCAAAACATGTAAGCAATCCAAAACATTCATTCGATAAGCTCGAAGTTACATTTTTACAGTCTGGTTTCTAAAGCAACCGAGTTCGCGAACAGAAAGAATCGTACCTTATTCACATGTTTAACAATATCAAAGCCGGGATCAATAAACACCCCGGCATTATGTCTTCCATTCACGCGGTCAGCATACCCGATCCTCTTGTATTTGCGTGAGCGTACTCATTCCATAGGCTAAAGGCCATCCATGCTTTATTTCATGCAGAAGCGTGTTTTCTCAAATGCTGTTTTTGTTTTTTTGTTGCGTTCAATTGGCATTGATCTTTGCCGATCATTTGGCGCGTGCTGTTTTGTGGCTACCTCTCCGTTTTCGTTCAGTCAGATTTTCTAGTGTTGTACGGGTCTTTTTCTCTCTGGCCAATTTTACGCTGGCCGGGGATGGCTCTCGAAGGAGTCAGGATGGTCTCATGCAAACTTGGGAAGTAATCCGGTACTTTTTAAAGTAATTTTGTAATTGCCACGTGGCTTTTTTTCGGAAGTAATTTGTAATGTAATTCCGTTACAAAATATTGGTAACGAATTAGTTAAATTACTCGTTACTTTAAAAAAAAAATATGAGCATAATACAGTAACTGGAGCAATACGAGCAGAACATTCAGCAGCATAAAGAGAGCAAGTTCAACAAATGAGAAAACATTAGGAAGGGGAGAACCGCCGAAAAGAAAACACGATTTTTTGTATGGCCGGTCACTAGAACGACTAGAAAAACGGGCAAGGCATGTACAAATATACGAAAGACAAAGATCAAATAAGACAACGCCGAGTCAACACCACGCCAAGTAGGCTCTCCGTCGCCTTGCATCGTGTTTTTCTTCTTCTCCCAGGCAGGAGAAAGCTCTTTGTGTTTATTTGTTTTTGTCTTTTACACCGCTTCACCCTTTCCAACTTCGACGTCTCCCGCCACCTGCACAGGCATCAAACGCGGGTCGGTACCCCCTCAATACGCGGGTTCACAACTCACTTAACAGACGATGTAGCCTCGCGCGAGGGTGCCGAATTCGCTCTCTTCGATGTGCGCTACTACAGTTCCTGTATAGACGCTTTACACACGCACCAAATTACAGCAGCCATTGATGACCTTCAGTTGTCTTTCCCAGATGCCAAGCAACTAAAGCGGGCCTTGACGAGCCTCCGCAAAGGTCAGTGCTGTGGAGAAAGACACAGCAGAACCTAAAAGGGCAATAACCTGCCCTGCTGTGGTAATGATCAAGTGAAGTAATTGTAATAAAAGGTAACAAAAACTGAAGGTCGCTTATGGCGGCACCCATGCACAGCTGCTGCAAAGCGTCTATAGGCACCCTACGGGAGCCAGAGTTGCGCGTCTGTTTTCCACGTGCCGCCGCGCCGCTATTCGCCGAGATCCGATCACGTGAGGAGCCGGATCAAGTGCCGTGCAGGAAAGTAGACGTTGCACGCGCCCCGCCGTACGTTCCCCTGCTTTTGAGTATGTGTAAGCGTTGTAAAGTAGATGAGGGGGGGAGGAGAGGGCCGATAGCGTATGCGCACCAGGCGCGATGGTCACTGGCTCTCGGGGGTTGGGGGTGGGGGGAGGAAACTGGGGGGTAGAGGGGGAGATAGATTTAATTTTAGAGGAGAGGGGAAGGCGGGCAATGTCGGAAGAAGTGTGTGTGTGTGTGTGTGTGGGGAGGGGGGGGGTGTTAATGTAGCGCGCCGCGCGCCTCGAACGCGCGGCGCCGCTATTCGCCGAATTCAGTCACGTGAGGAGCAGATTCCGCTTGCCGTGCAGGAAAGCCGACGCTCCGGGGTGAACGCGCAACTCTGGCTCCCGTAGGGAGCCTATACAGGAACTCTATGCTGTATTCTAGCACACTCTAGAGGCACGGCTGAAAAGCTCCCGGCGCGAGGCTAAGAGCATCGTCTTCGAGGGTAAGGACGATACTTCTTTTGGTTTACTTGTCTGGGCATGGTGGTCGAGCCCACTACTCACCTTATAGGGGGGGGTTAGGCCATCTAAAGAGTGCTGACAGAGAGTGAGAAAGAGAGATCGCGTAAAAGGGGTGTGATCCTCCATTGTTTTGTGAGACCGATGGCCACCGCTTTTCTGGCTTTCTACGCCCTCCCTTCCCCTGGCCTCCACGAATATTGGTATGAAAGTGAGAACCGATGAACGATCGATAGCCACGTAACCGCCACTTTTTCTCTGACTAGTCGAGTTTTCGGTCATGGAGTGTCCGTCGTCTCCATGGACATCTCCTAATGAGATGCTCGAAATTCAGGGCATTAAGGAGAACGGAGAGAGAGAGAGAAGTGTTGAAAGGAAAGGAAGCCTGGAACTTATTAACCACACCGTCGATTGGGGGCAAGCCAGTTCCAGGTTGGGGATGGGGAAAGAGGGGATCAAAAGGAAAGATTAGAAAGGTGAAGAGAAGAGAGAGAGAAGGCATCTTGGATGAAGTCACAGTTACTTGATTAGGTTTGTCCACTACTCTATATCTATTCACAGCACTGTCAGCACTTTTACAAGCGGTCCAGTAGGCAGGTATCTTCCAGGAATACAAGAAGAGAAGAGAATGTTCTTGCGGCATCACGAACGGAGCCGGGGGGGAAAAGAATGTCTTGCGTAGTAGAGCGGGCAACTCCCGCGATCTGCAGTTTGTCGAAGAAGATTTTTCTCTCGTCTGCGTAATTGGGACAGGCCCAAAAGAGATGGTCCACATCCTCAAGAGTGTCACAAGTAGAGCAGTTTGGGCTCATCGTTGCGTCAATTCGGTGGATGGCAGATGCAGTATAGGCACAGCCTGTGCGAAGCCGGTGTAGTACGGAGGCGCTTGCACGTGGTAGCTTCGTAGGGACGCGTGGGGGTGGTCTCCCGTCAGCGACCCGTGGGTCCGGATGATTCTGGATTATCGCTTGGTGAATTAGCAGCTTGGCTTCATGAATCCTCGGCACCACAATAATGGGAGTACCAAGCTGGTGTGCTGCAGCGGCAAGAAGGTCGGCCGTCTCATTACCCAAAATGCCTACATGTGAGGGCAACCATTGGAATGATATTTCCCAGCCCTTCGCTTGGAGGTTTCTTGCAAGGTGTGCAATGTATCGGGCATATTGAGGGGCATCATCAAGATTACCGAGATGTTGTAGCGCTATTTTTTTGAGTCGGTCAGGAGCAAAGCTTTCCTGCAGTAAGGAAGTTTCTCCAGGGCGTCAAGTCCAAGTCTAAGGGCCACCAGCTCAGCGGTTGTTGATGTGGCGTGGAAGCTGAGCTTTCTGGCATGAGACACATTCAGGTCAGGTATATAAACCGCTGCGGTAGATGACTTGCTGCTACGAAGAACTGAGCCGTCGGTGTATATTCGCATCCATCCTTGGTACAGTGTCTCAATATGATCCTCTGTAGTTGTCCGGGCAACGACCTGTGCTGTGTTGCGTTTGCTTTTGAGCATTGGAACAGTCTCATTTATGTTCAGTGGAGGGGCATATGGTGGCGGTGCCGGGTAGTCGGTGTCCGGATCACCAATAAAGGCCATAAACTCCGTTGCCAGAGAACCAAGGCAAGAAAGGGGGCGTTGGCGAAGGCGATTCAGAAGAGGAGCAGTTGAGCGACAGACAGTTTGCCTCGCTATGTGTCGGAGTGTTAGTTCTCTACCGTGATTTTCCACTAGGTTTACCCTCGCTTCCACTAGTGTTGGAACGTTTGGTGAATATCTGGGTAATCCAAGGCACAGACGAACTGCCACTCTCTGAAAAGTCTCTACTGCTGAACTCTGGGTATTGCCGAGGTTCACCAGTGGCAGTGCGTATAGCAACCTTGAAAGAATAAGACCTCTGTAGAGATGCATCATCATTGCCTGTACGGTCCCCCATCTGCTGCCAATGGTCATGCGGATAGCGTTGAGGTGTCGGCGACATCTGATAATGGTTGTCTTGACTGCTGGTCGCCAAGAGACTCGATCATCCAGGAGGAAGCCTAGATAGGAGTATGTTCGAACCCTTGTCACGTTTGTCCCATTGATCGTGTAAGTTCGGTTGATGGAAGACCTGGCCGTAGGGTGGTATTGAAGAGCGGCTGTTTTAGAGGCCGATAACGTAAGACCAAGCCTAGATATCACGTCAACTATAGCGTCGAGGCCTAGCTGGAGTGTTCGCTGCATGTTACTGTATGAGCTAGTTGGGGCAGTAGCCCAGAGAGCAACATCGTCGGCGTAAATTGCGATGTTTATGACTGGAGAGGGGTTGTTCAAGGGCTGCAGAGCCTCCGGCAGAGCTGCCATTGCTGCATTGAACAAAAATGGGCTAATGACGCTGCCCTGAGGAACACCCTGGGCTACTTGCCGTTGTGAACTGCGCACACCTTCTAAGCGAACGCACATTGTACGCCCTGTCAGGAATGCACGAACGAATGCGAGTGCTCGGCCGGTAACACCAAGCCTGATTAGCTGAGCTAGAATGGTTTCGTGTGGGATAGAGTCAAAGGCCTTTTTGATATCAAGGAATATTGCCGAGGTTGCTTGGCGAGTTGCCTTTGATTGTTCCATGTCTGACACTAGGTCACCAATCGCGTCTGTTGTGCACCGCCGTTTTCGGAAGCCTGATAATTGATGAGGTAGAGCGCCAGATGTCTCAAGCTGCCAGTCAAGGCGTCTTAGGACCATCCGCTCCAGAACCTTGCCGAGACAGCAGGTGAGGGAGATAGGCCTGTAGGAGCTGATGTCACCGGTTGGCTTCCCTGGTTTATGAACGGGAACTACTTCAGATGTGAGCCATGCGCGTGGCAGAACTGCCGAGCGCCAGATGTCATTGAGATATTCCAAAAGGCCCGGAAGGGCCGTTGCATCTAAATTGCGCAAGGCCTGAAAGGTGATCCCATCTGGCCCTGGAGCGGTGCGTTTGCGAGCAGAGCGGCGAAGAGCATGTTGGAGTTCCTTCAGCGTAAAGTCCACGTCGTTCGCGGTCAATGTTGTTGGTAAAGTGATAGTAGTGGTGCTATGCGCGGTATAGCCTTGGGGTGAGACAGGGACAGAGGTGAATTCATCGGCAAGGAATTCTACTGCTTGAGCCACAGTGATGTTCTGGGCGATGACAAGACCAAGAACGGGTGACCGTGGAACAGCGTGCCCGGCAAGGGCACGGGCCATGCGCCACGCTTGTTTTCCTCCACCAGGGGAGTGAAGCGACTCGCAACGCTGCCGCCATTGTCTCCTTTGTAATCGTTTGGTGTGCTTCCGGAATGCTCTGTCTATCTTTCGATATCGCTGAATGTCCTCTTGCTTTGATGTTTTAAGTGCTCGGCGCTGTGCCTGGCGTCGCGAGGCACGTAACTTGAGGTACTTTAGGTCAGGGTTTGGCCGATATATGGGAATGATCACGGTTCTGGTCGCTTTGGATAACGCATTGGAGATGGCTGTGGTGTAATCCAAATTGCCTAGAGACATTATTTCGGCAAACAACACGCGGTAAGCATCCCAGTTAGTCACTTTGCAAGTCTTGTGCGTGGTGGGGCCTCCTTCTAGTGAAGTAATTTTGATTGGTAGGTGGTCACTGCCCCAGCTATCAGGTTCCGCTGACCACAAGGCTCGTACTGGGGACGTAGTGAAGCTAAGGTCTAGTGCACTTCCCTCCACGCCAGGTCGTACGAAGGTGGCCACTCCGTCGTTCAAGCATTGAAGACCAAGGGCAGTTGCGGCATCCTCAAGCAGTCGCCCGCGAGGTGTTGTTTTCTTATCCCCCCAGGTCTCGTTGTGGGCGTTAAAATCCCCAAGAAACAGGGTGGCTGGTGCGCATCGTGAGAGAATTGCACGCAATGAGGAGGGGTCCCACTGAACGTTAGGTCTAATGTAGACTGAGATGACAGTGACGTCTGAGTTCCCTTTTTTGATTGTGACAGCGACATATTCGGCGTTGTTGTCGCACAAGTCCGACAGGTCCACTTGTAATTGAGGTAGATCTCGGTGTACGTACAAGGATGCCTTTGGAGGATCTGTTGATGTGAGAGTCGTCCGAGGCGTACTATTGTAGATAACATAGGGCGACAGACGAATCGATTGTGGTTGGCAGTTTGTCTCCTGGAGGGCTAGTACTTCAATTTGGTGCCTTTGTAAATATTGCCGTAAGTCGTCTATCCGATTTCGTAGTCCATTAACATTCCACTGAAGGATCTGAGGTATTAAACAGCGTCTTGCGCAGCGAGGAAGATGATTTTGCGTCGATTGCAGTCCGGCCTTATTAAGGCGAGACTACCTAGACCAGGAGCTGGCAAGTGGCAGGAGCATGTCGATTACTGTAACCAGTGCCTGAGCGAATGGAAAATTTAGAGACGTGAGAAAGGTACGTAGCTGTATGGCTAACGTACAAATCGCACTTCCGAAGATTTGAGGCTTAGGTGTTGCATTAGGTATTGGTTTAGGATCACCAGGTGGCTCACTGTGCTTTCGGGTTGGCCGGGTCAGACCTCTTGAAGGGCCTTTTTTGGCGGTAGCTGCTGAAGCACTACATGGCTGAGTGCTTGGTCCAGACTGTACTGGGGGAGCTGCTGAGGCATCTGGAGCAGTTTTACCTGTCAAGTTTTCCAAAGGAGGGAAGTTATCCTCGCTCTGGAGTGGAATGCATGATTGCTTATCTTCTTTTGAGCCTTGTGATCGTTTTCGAGGTGTCCAGTGTCTTCCAGTTCCACACGCCTCTTGGTCGTTTTCGATAGCAGATTTAGCGGAAGTGTAGTTCACATTTTTCGAGCTTTTGTAGTTGCTGATTTGTCTTTCTACTTTGTAGATGGCACAGACTTTTGATGTCGCATCATGGCGCTTCTTACAGTTGGCACATTTAGGCTGCTCCGCTGCACACTCATTTACTCCGTGGTCGCCGCCACAACGACTGCAGCGCTGCGCCTTAAGACAGGTGCTTGCAATGTGGCCGAAGCGATTGCACTTCGGACACTGCCTTGGCTTTTCAAGGTAGGGAAGAACTTTGTAACGTGTATGCCCGGCAGTGACATATTCAGGTGAGGATTTTGTTGCGAAGACCAGTTTGACAATTTCTGACTTTCCAAGTCTTCTCACCTGGATTACTGAAGCTTTTTCTCGCATGGCTGCCAAGAGATCAGCGTCCTCGATGTCTGCAGATACTCCTCGAATAATACCCACAGATGCCGATGGTGGAGGAGGTTCGTAAGTTTGAACTTGAACTGTTCCCAGGTTCTTCAGTTGCAGGAGTGCTTTTGTGGATTCTACATTTCTAGCATCGATGGCCAGAAGATTCAATCGGTAGTTGGGCCGAATCTGGATGACACCGTCTGGGGCCAGACCGTCCAGCTTTTGTTTTAGTACCAGAGGGTTCCTGTTGGTGATGATCGTGGTTGGGTCGTTAGGCTTAACAATGACTGTGAGATTATAACCCGGCTGAGTTATGATTGTGTCCTCACTTGACTTTGAGCCGTGACGTCTCTTCTTCGACGTTTGGGTTTGCCACCCAGCTTCGTCCTCGAAGTCATCCATGACGCTATCATGAGAGTCTTCAGGCTTGTGATGTGGTTCGGCAGATCCAGATTCATCCTGGTTAGGCTGTGGTGGATTCGGGAGGCTCATATTACGTGGCCCCCGTTGGGCGGAGTCGTAGCTCCTAATTGGGTGTGGACAGGAGACGTCTTCTTGAAAAACCAGGGAAATATTCGGTCAATAAACCAGGAAATAACCATAAAATAACGTAGTCTTCCTAGAGCGACAAATTCGATCGTCCTGGCTGGAGCGTCGTCGTCGTCGTTCTCTCAAGGAGAACGGAAACTTAGGGTTTCAGTGCCTACATTGCTTGCCAAGAAAAACAAAACAAAAAACACACATTGTCATCAGCAAGAACAACAAACTCTAATCTACGG
The DNA here is from genome assembly GCF_016920785.2 of Ixodes scapularis. Lineage (NCBI taxonomy): Eukaryota > Metazoa > Arthropoda > Arachnida > Ixodida > Ixodidae > Ixodes > Ixodes scapularis. The sequence continues at coordinate 32,411,157 of NW_024609882.1, forward strand.
AGACACATCAAGGTAAGCTGACCCACCTGCATTCTGCATTGGGCTATATACACTGTAACGTTAAAATCAAGTTTTTTTTTTTGAGAAACAGGCGAAACACGCGAGTCAAAAGGGAGCTTTCGTAGATCGCTTCTTTAGCTCCGAATCTCGTAGCGGAGGCAGACGCTGCAGCTACTGAACATGTGCACCGCTAGCTTTGTCTGCACAATTCCAGGGATCATTTCCAGAGGCCATAAACTATCGAAATGGCGGGTGTCGTTGCAGCTTTCGGTGCCTTGTCAGCTTACAGGTGAACGGAGTGCACCTACACTCTTTCTCATAAATACAATATTTTATTTTTACAAGGGCTACCATAATACGGGCGTATGAGAAATGAAAAATAGTGGCTGCAGAACATTTTTTTTTAATATCAAAATTGTTTCTATTGTTTTCGGGATAAGTGTACGGAAAAAAGTAACGTGAAAGTAATTTGTAACGTAACGAGTAAAGTAATCCGTTACTTTTCAGCGAAAGTAATTTCTAACGGTAATCCATTAAATTTGGGGCTCGGTAATTTGTAATTGTAATCCATTCTTTAAGTAACAAACACAAGTCTGGCCTCATGGAACGTGCCTGGCGGCGTCTTCAGTACAAGCCGACCCCCCTCCCCCCAAGAAGCAACCAGCTGACCCGTGACCTAGCTTTCCGGGCACAAGGTAGCAGCAACTTTCCTGGGAAGTCGCTGCTACCTTGTGCCCGCTACTGTCGCACCGACCCTAGCAGCCGCTGTATCATCTGCAACAGTCACTATGCCGTCGACGTACCGCTGGCCACACCACCCTGCGGCAATCGAACCAGCATACTACAGGGACCAGCTTTCAGGACCCGCAACGTAAGGGGGAGTTGCAGATTTAGTTCTGCCAATGTCTCAGTGGCATCAGCGCCAACAAGGAGTCGCCCACTGCCGGAGATGCGGAGGAATCGGTCTCCCCGCTCGCAGCTGTGCCGCGGGTCGGCGTTTGGGTTCAGGTCTTTGCTTCACGTGCCAACTGCCTGGCCATTTTGAAGCACAATGTCCGGGAAACGGACACTGGTATATGCTGCCCTGGTGAGCATCTACGACAGAGCGCTGCAAGTGGCAACTACTGCCGGTGGGAAAGAGTCTCTCCTTGACGTTACAATTGGGTCATCAACGTAAAAGGCACTGCTCGAAACAGGCTCCAGCGTCAGTCTCTTGAATCGGCCGGCTATCGCAGCTGCTCAAGCCACAGGTGCCAGTCAAAAAAGGGAGGTGCGTAGGCTGCGACTGGCAACAAGTTTGTCCCAGTCCACTGCATTTCTTCGGTGCAAGATCCGGTGGGCGGCCGGTTCCCGGAGACAACGTTTCCTGTGTTTGCCCGACCTCTGCAGAGACATTATTTTGGGAATGGATTTCGTTTCAGTGACAAATATCTAATTGCGTGTGGTCCTTGGGGGATGGACAATTAGAACAGTGCCCCAGCGCATTGTGCCATTTGTGAAGGCCATAAAGCAAGCAAGCAGCGAGCTTGGAGCAGAAGAACATTCGTACTCTCTGGAGAACCTCTTCAAAAAGGAGCCAGTTTGCTCCACCACATCCAGCCATAGTGCTACCGAAGGCGATGGAAACTCTACCGACAGGCCGGGAGTGTAAGCTCCTATAAAGAAATTGTTGGAGATCTTTGGACTAATCTTCACCGAAATTCCCGGCTGCACTTCCCTTGTTAACCTGGAGTCAACGGAGGCAACCAGGCAACCGACTTGACGATTGTCTGGTTGCCGCCGTCGCTCAGATAGCGGCAACCTTTCGAGCCTTTCCACTCTTGCTTGCCGACTTGCGGTCGGCCTTTACTTCATTCCCACCTACCATAGTACAGCTTCGCTGGTCTTTCTTCTTCACCAGAGAGAAAAAGATAACAGTTTTTTTATTATTTTATTATACTAGGAGCGGTAAGCAACTGCAAAATAAACTTTTGCGGTATGCTCCGTTTCGCGTTAGGTCCGACCGATCTGATAGGGCTAATCAAGCAGCGTGAAAAGTACATCGTCACGGCTCTCGTGCTCCCAGCGCGTTTGCCATCAATCACCAGCTAAACCGATCGTGCACAGCAGACGCGCAAAGACAACCAGCGTCAGACGATGCACTTTTTGGCGCTGCTTAATTTTTTTCGTCGAATCGCAGCGTCGGTTACGGCAGGACTTGATGCGCGGTATAGTCCTTTTTCATCTGCTCTCGCCCTCAACCACCTGATCGGCATATCCGGTACGGGCGACGAAAAAGTAATAAAGCATTTTATCCTGCAAATAGTAAAAAAAAAAATATCGGGGAGGCAGGACGATAATGGGTGACGGTTACGCTTATATCCTAAATATATTCAATTGGCGTAGCGACGGCAAAACAAATGTTTTGGCCCATACTGGAAGTGACGAAATTTGAAGATGGCGGCGCCCTTGGGGAAAAAAAGTCTATCGCTCCGCCCTCTCTCGTCTTTTAGTCGTCTCGCAGATGCCGATGACGACGTATGCGACGTCCTGGACTGATAACAGGAGGCAGAAGAAGAGATCGCCGCGTGGCTGCAGCCTGCGACGAGCCCTCTCGGCCGTGTTGTATACAAGTTTGCAAGCAGCCGCGCTTCAACAGCTAGTCTGGCCACCGTGGGCACGCCTATCAGACGATCTATCCACACCAGCAGCAAGATGGCGGCGCCCAGAGGCCGTACTTGCAAACGTCTATACACCAACACAGTGTTTACTAAACAAGCGCACTTTGCCCACACCATGCAGGTGTGGGCACCTGCGCGCGAGCAGAAAATCAAATTCAGGATGAGGGAAGCGTCTGCGCATGCGCAGTACCAACAGCAGCGCCACCGCAGTTTCGTGACGTCAGTGAGTTGAGTTGGACTATAATTCAAAGGTTGGAATAAGAAGTTACTTGAGGATACTTTCAATCTGAAAGTAGCTTCCAGAGCTGCGAGGCAATACAGAAACAAAGATCCGGGAACGGACGCTCGTTTTTAGAGCGCAACTCTTAGGCGCCCGTTTCCGGCTTGAGCGGCGTCGCTGTCGGCGCCGGCGTCGGCGTAACCGCGCGGTGCATTATGGGATATTTCCCATGATGCAACGCGCGGGGAGGGGGAGGGGGAGGGGAACGAGGGGAAGGGAGCAGGAGGTGGAGGAGGAGAGGGGGAGGGGAGGGGGAGGAGGAGAGGAGGGGAGAAGCTTGAAGGAGGAGGGGTGGTGAAGGAGGAGAGGGGGAGTAGTAGCAGGGAAGATGAGGAGGCGAGGAGGAGGGAGGAGGGGTTTACCCTCCCCTCAGTACCCTTCCCTCCTCCTCCTCAAGAGGTGCGCACTAATTCGGCGTTACGAGGTGTTGTAAACGTCTTTCATTTTTGATAAGTGGCATCTTAGCAAGAGACGCCCGTTGCCATCTCCTGGGAATATTTGTAAGGGTCTAAAAACCGCCATTATCGTTTGAATCAAATAATTTCTGGATTCGTACGTTCTTTCAATTTACTGATTGTTAGATTCGAGCAAAATCTAAGCTCTCCTTGATGCATGACTCGTTTCTTCTGTACGAAAAACACATGGATTGCTTTTATCTCAAACGACCTGCACATTGCATAAACTTCACATGGACGACAACCCGAGTCTGCAGTCTTCCCTGTTGTCCACGCTAATGTTCACAAAAGCGAAATCTTTGTTCAGATTTCCGTTCACCCTCTGACATCGAAGAATGAGCGGCGTTTGTAAAGTTCGGTTGCTGTTGTCATTGTACATACATGTCATTGGATTGTTGGCGCATACTCAGAGAAAATTGACTGAGAGTTATCGTAATATTACTAAAAATTAAGGTCACTAGCACACTAGAGCAGTTTTAGCAGATATTGTGCATCGGCACTGAAAGCCTTAATATCAACGTGATCACTTTTATGCCACAATGTCGTTACCGTCTTTGATTTGAGTGTCAAGTTCGGCTCTGGACAGGATTGATAAACAGATTTTGAAAATGGTGTGGCTCAAAAATTGCCATTTCCGTGTTTATTATTGTTTTTTTTTTTTTTGTTTTTTTTGCGTTGGTTTTATTTTTTTTTACGCTTCACTTAGAGTTTGGAAATGATAGAGCAAGACCATGAATTATCAGTTGCAGTGAATCTCTTCGGTGATTACGACCGCAACGGGGGCATTTGCGAAAGGTATGAAACGCTGCTCACAAAACAAAAATCAAACCGGAACTCTATTTCTCGTTAACAGTGGTCCCTTGACGAGCGCTTACGACGTGCAATTAAACTATAGGCGTTTTGGTTTCTTTCTTGTTTTATACCTAAGCGACCATAAGTAAGAAACAAAGCATTCGATAATTAATGCCTCACTCCACGTGGTCCAAACTATAAGCTCAATAGCAACGTCTGGAGAAGCTTGGACCCCCTTTGGCGCATCCGTGTCCGCAGACCCAGCTGTCGTCGCTTTTCAGAGATCCACATCACAAAAAGAAAAGTCATTCTACAGGTGCGTGGCAAGTGTGTTTCTGGCTGGAAGTGTTCAGGAACACGAGGGAAGGCAGTGTCACTACTGCTTGAGGATGTCTTCTGAACAAGGCAGGCCGAGTACGGAAGAGACGAGGCTTAGCAGTGGCAGGAACAGAGATACGACGGCGCGCCAGAGTCTGCAGGCGGACTTGGACTTGTACATGATGAGTCTCCAGACGAACGCCACCAGGCCCACGTAAAGGAGCTGCTGGTAGATGTACAGCCTGCGGATACGGAAAGCCGGTTGTGTCAAACAAGCCCCATGGGCGGTGCTATGCAAACTTAATGAAATAGCCACCTCACAGACGTTGTAAAATCAGCGCTTCAGCAAGCTTCAATGGTATAGACTGCTTGTTCCCAAACACGTTTTTCAAATGTTTGTTTTTGGGTCATCAGGGGGGTTATAATAGTGTAGTTAAGGATCATGTTGTCCCTTACCTTCGCAGCTTGTTCCTGCCTTCCGAAACCGTTGAGGGGTCTTCCTTAAGGACAAACTTGCGGGTACCAATGACATAGTCCTTGAAGTAGTGTCCCCAGTTCAACAGCCGGAGGTCGATGCAGAACATCTGAGTGCGCCGAGTACATGAGAATGATCACATGGAAGATCACTGCAGTACGACTCTTAAAGTTACCATGAAGTTACCACTGATTGTGAATTTTACCTTGTGTACAAGGTCACAAGCACATAAGGGTGATGAGTTATAATCTGAACAGCTATAAATGTAGAAGCGAAATTGTTCCCCCCCCCCCTCCCCTATCTCCAAGCTTCTCACGTATTTTATAATTATTTGTCCTGTGCCGAAGCCGTGCGTTTAAATGAGATGTTCAGATATTAATGCCGGATATAGTCAGCATACTGCAGAAATTTGGCTTTCGGATTTTAAAAGACTTGGCTGTGCAATTATCATGTGGTAACAGTAGCTAGCGAAAGCGATGCCTAACGAGAAGTACCTTTCGATCTGCGGGAGAGATTTCTTGGAGAAGAGCAAGAAGGTTTGTGCAGTTGAATCTCCACTCGTGAGTGGTGAAATACTCCAAGGACACCATGACCTTGTAGAGTTTGGTGAAGAGCTTGACCATCCTGAGCAGAAAAAAGAGAGAGTTACTTAATCTATGCAGACTTTTGTTTTCGCTATGCATTGATTTTGTAGCACCACGGGTACCGCCAAAGAATAGCATCGAAGTTGTGAAAATATTTCCCACTAAGAATGATCGGTGATTGCTACATCACTGGCTGGCGCTAAAAGGCTTCGTGCATGCAGCCATTCCTTCTGAGTAACTTAAAAACTGCAAGAGAGGTCGCGCAATCCAGACATTATTCGAAAGAAATCTTCTCGCGCTTGCAGTCTTCGGTGCTGAACCTCAAGTTGCAACAAAGTGTGGATATATGGTAAGAGACTGACTGTTATTTTGTTGTTCTTATAGAGGGACAAGGAGTGCGATCGGATGATTACTTCCAATCACTAAGGCTGGTTTAGACATTTGCGTTTGAGTGGGACAGATGGCATTACTACCGCTTATGACTACTTACGACGAAACGGTTGCCATGGCAATCGAGATCCGCGCAACCTGTCGTAGTAGAACCAAATGAATCTTTTAGAGCAATCAGTCTCGCTCAAGCGCAAATGGTTGAACCAGCCTTCACTCGCTCGCTTTTTCGTCCATATTTCTTTATTCCTTTATCTAGACGTATCGTTAGTTACACCGATAAATATCTCTATCTCAAGGTAATAGTATACGGGGAAAAAAAGTAAGCTGCATCTTACGTTGTGTCCCGCTAATCAGGCACGTGGCAGAGATAGGAGGGTACACACCAAAGCAATTTAAACCCCTAAAGGAGTGATTCCGCTTGCCCAAGGACTAACACCTTAAAGGTGTCACGGAAACACCCTTAGACTGCTCGTGAACACCCTAAAAATAAAATGCTGGCGATCTTAGCAGCCAGCTAGGGATAGGTATTTTTGTGTTTTTTTTCAGCAACAAGTTTACAGGCAACAAGTACCACATGCAGTACGTTCATGAAAAGAAAAGACCACTACCGACGCAGTAAATATCGCGCACGAGAGAGAAATCACGACCCTGTTGACAGTTCCCACCGCCTTACATACTTCACAATTCAAATATACCCCTTGTGGGTGACCGTCTCTGCAATTATGATAGTTCCCGGTATGTTGCTTTGCTTTTCTCAAAATTTCATGTACCGCACACTATACCTACGTTCGTTGTATGTTTCTTCAAGTAAAAAGAATTGGTACAGGTAATAAATAATTGACATAGTCGCTGAAACAACATATGTTAAAGCTGTTTTCTAAAAACGCTCACCTCACATCCTGGTACCAACCTTTTCACACCCTTCAAAAATGAAAGGCGTTCGATGCAAGATCACCTTTATCTACGATTAAAAAGGTTGCCTTACTCGAAATAGAGGTGCTTAAAGGTGCAGTCATGAATGTATAAGACTCTGGGACAACCTTTTTACACCCTTAAAGGCAGGTTCACACATGCAGCGCGGTGCCGAATCGGCGCTGGAAAACTGCGCTGATGCAGCTCTGACTGGCACATGATTTATCGCCAATGTGGTTCCACAGTAGTGCACGTCCTTTTTCGTCCGTGTGCTGTTCTACAGTGGTGAGCGGCGATACAGCGCGGATACATCCCCGCTAAACCGACAACTCGGCACGTCGGCGATGCGCTGTGTACACGAACTCATGTTTACAATCGAACCGGAGCGCCCCTAGAGGATGCCACCGGCGCTGCGCATGCGCGGTGGAGGGTGGGCAAGAAGCTCGCCGTCGCCCATAAACAAACCATTGAATTGCGTTGCTGTCGGCGTCGGTGTGGGCCACCGTGCTCTTTTTCGCGTTGGAATTGTTGATTCTACGTCCTCTTAACGATGTCTGACTACTTGAGCGGCTTCAGAAAAATTAACGAGGCTCGTTATACCGCAGAACTTTGCGTGAATAATGTGGCGTGCGGCGATACATTTCACGTAAACGCCGCAGAATGGGGGCTAAAGCCTGACTCCCACGATGACATTCTGCTCGCTATTTTCAGTCGCGACGTCGCTCGGGCTGCAAAAGCGTGGACCGTAGCTGAGATGGTGGACGTCGGTACTGAAAACCGCAAGTAGAATCGGGCATTACAAGTCGGTGATGGCCGCTGGTAACAATGATCAACACCCTCTTGTATCTATTGTTTACACTTAGCCTACTTACCACAATCAACCTTCAAAAGTGTTTGGAGGCCTGCACTTACTTCTTATCGCAATTACCGGGTCAACGTTTGGTTTTGGGCCGCTGTCGTTTGAATGAGCTGACGACAAAAAGCAGACAAGTTTGATAGAGCAGGCGAAAGTTCGAACGATCAGGCGGCCGTATGAATTCGAAGACGCACTGAGCCCGCGGGTGGTCCGGACAACACTGCGGTTTTCTCTCGTTCGTGTTGGAACAAAACAAATACATCTGGCGACCACAAAGTGTTGCCCGCACAAGCAATGGTAGTTCGACAGCGCCTGGTTTGCCCTTTTCACGGCTACTATCCATATTCTCGGACGAATGGTGGGGGCAGAAACACATGAAAACTGATCTTCAAACCTTTCCAGACTGTCTTGGTACAGCCCCCGTCGCAGCATTTTGACAAGAAGGTGGTATTTTTTTTTTGTCTGGTTTCTCCCAAAAGAACACAGGAATGCATGTCTCGCACGGCGACTTCTGCCCACCGCCCCAGACCGGAAGTGCGCCCGACGCGCCACCACCTCGGCGTGACGTAGGAGAGTTGAGTTCGTGTTATCAAGAGCCTAGAGATTCTTGACATGTAAGCAAGGCCGGCGTACTTGGGCTTTCTGCCGGACAACCAGAGGTAGCAGTCGTACAGCTGGGCGGGGCATCGGTGCTCCACGAACATGGACAGGGCGTTGAAGAAGCGGCTCTTCTTGAAGCTGCCGCCAGGGTAGCGGACGGGGTTGGGCATCGGATGCCAGAGAAGCAGCGGGTACGCGATGGTCTCGATGTCGCCCCACGTTAGTTTGCGCAGGGTGCCCGAGGCGCAGTGGTACACGCCCGTCTTCTCTGGTCTGCGAGCCAGGAACCCGAGTTTAAGTTTCGACGCACAACTTGCTACAGTATTGACACTGGCAGTTTACGAAACACAGGCCGTGCCCCGGACATCTTATTATCACTTCACAGCCGGTGAGGTTGCGAGATTAGCAGGGATTAGCAGGTCTACGAACCAATCGCCAAACAGAAAGCCTGAGCATCATACGCCACGCCCCGTGTTTCTTAAGCTGTCACTGGCTATGATAGGAGGAGCCACCAAAACAAATCATCATAAATTATACATTCAAAGAAATCTCAACTCCGGACCTTCGCCAGTTAAAAAAAAAAACAGCGCCGAAATAACACGAGGGCCAAGGCAACAGGGACACGACAAGACAACACAAGGACCAAGGTAGGAGGGGCACGACCTCCACCGGTACCCTTCTTTTCTCTCGACCTCAATATATGAAGAAATTTGTCAAAATGGGCCCCCCCCCCCCCCCCCCCATTTTGACAAATTTCTTCATATATTGAGGTCGAGAGAAAAGAAGGGTACCGGTGGAGGTCGTGCCCCTCCTACCTTGGTCCTTGTGTTGTCTTGTCGTGTCCCTGTTGCCTTGGCCCTCGTGTTATTTCGGCGCTGTTTTTTCTTAACTGGCGGAGGTCCGGAGTTGAGATTTCTTTGAATGTATAATTTATGATGATTTGTTTTGGTGGCTCCTCCTATCATAGCCAGTGACAGCTTAAGAAACACGGGGCGTGGGGGGGGGGGGGGGGGATATCAATAGAAAAAAAAAGCATTTTTAAGACCATATAACGCGCTTGAAGAGAGTTACTGGATCTTTTTGCACGTTCATTCTCCAGGAGTGACGTGGTGAAGTAGAAGAAAAACACACATAAGAAAAGATGGTTCGCCATTTTTAATCTCAGGACCGGCTTGTTCATAGTGACTAAGCTTTTCAGATGTGCTTTCTGAATAGATATCAACCAATACATCGCCGGAGTCTTGTAAAACTGCAAGGATCATGTGCGTTGCCGGTATTTTTTTCATTTTTGTTTTGCCTATTTTCATCAGAAAACAGGATGGGCGTGCGTCCGTCACGCCAAAAATTACGATTTCAGAACATTCATTTCGCCGGTCTGACGAACTGCCAAAGAACAAAAAACTGTCCTGTGTGCCAATCTTTTTCTGTGCCGACGGCATTAAAACGTATCTAACTCAGACGCCTGCAGTGCGCGTCTAAGCTGTTCGCTGCCTGTGCCGTGTTCGCTACATGAATTTTCAAACCAAAACTATTAAACTTTTTGTAAAAAAAAAAAAAAGGAAAAGTGACGATTTATTTAAGTATGCGCTTGGGCAGTGGGAGACAAGGACCTCGACTATCCGTTAATTCTATTTACCGGATGTCTCAAGTAGCGGCCAGGCTCTTTAAAACGACCGCAAAATTCGGTTTCTTAGCCTATCGCGCTACAATTTTGTGGAACGTCGCCCCTATTGTTTGAAGACCGGTGGCTTCGCTGCATGTTCATAGGAGTTAAGACTTTTTCTTTTTTTACTTTTTCCTCAGGTAAGTTTGCTCTTGGCAAATTTTATATAAAAAAATGCACCACCTTTGGGTGACGTTGCACAAAATCGTAGCGCGATAGGTTAAGAAACGAAATTTTGCGGTCGATTTAAAGAGCCTGACCGCTGCTTGAAACTCCCGGTATATACGTTCTCTGCTTCATGTCGTTTTCAGTCACGCGTGTTCCGTATCTGCCATGCGGGACAAAAAAATAATAAAACATTTCAACCTGGAATATGCGAGAAAATACAGGTGAGGCAGCGACGTGAGGCAGCGACCTTCCAGCGACGTGGAGAGATCAAAACGACGTTTTACCGCACACCAGAAGTGACGACATTCAAGATGGCTGCGCCTTTATGGAAAAGTTGTATGCAAAGCGCGCGAATTATTACCTTTGCGTGGCCGTGTACCAGGCTACGATGATCATGGTATTTATCACAACGTCCACTGGAACAAAGTCCGCCGCTTTGTTGGTGTCAGCCAGCATGGAACGTAGTAGTCCTTTTCCTGACTAGAAAAAAGAAATAAGCAGGACACATATATATATGTAGCTTCAAAATATCTAAAAGAGCAGCGCAGCTTCGAAAATTGCCTACTCAAATCAGAACTTTTTTTTTTTTTAATGCGTCATTCATAATTATAAATTTATGTGGTTTAATCGACATCTGAACTATATACATTGTCCCATTTCTTCTCAATTATAATTTGCATGCACATTCTTCCCAAAGAAATAAACTAATTAAAATGCTCCCTTCAAAACCGTGCCTATACTATAGCCGTCACTGCAGCCATTTCGAACATAACATTGAGCCTGCGACCGTTCTGCGTGGTGGAAATAAAACTCATGAAGAGTACAATTTGGAAACTCGATTCAGAGCATTTTGAGTTTGATGGTTGTTTGAACCTTCATTCGTTTGTGCTTCGGTCGAACTAAATGATTACGCCGACAGCATACTCTACTGGGTGAATGAACAAGATTAAAAAATAGGCACATTATGAATTGTGATCTTTGGTAATATGTCATAAAAAGTCGTATGCCAAATGCGTTATGAATTTTGTTCCCTAAACACACAGATTTCTTTCTGCTCTACATGAAACTACATGAAAATCACGATCAAACCAGCCATCTTCACCTGCCTCATTCGGTGTGTCTCCTGACGTTTTATTCCAGCTCGCTGACTGGCAGAGAACATTTACAAGCGCAACAATATTGCCGTTCTACAATAAATTTAGTCATATGACGTCAGTGCTTCATGCTCGCCTCTAAGCAGTGACCAAACGACTGCTGAGAATGACCCAAGAAGTTCGCACAAGCACCGCCAAAGTTCGCTGCCAGCACGCCGCTTGTTCAGTGCCAAACGCATCGCGTATTAATGGCGCCGGTAAGTACTGCCCAATACAGAAGACAACGCAAGCTAGAGGATACCATAAAGTAAAAGGACATTGACAAAATACTTTCAGTACTTACAGCCACAAGGAGTCCCGTAGGACCATTGATGTTGTCAATCCAGCCCTGTATAAAAAAAAATAATACATATAAATGCATAGGAAACAGTTTGTTTACAATGACTGCCATGCTCCATACTCCGGAGTGTAAAGGTTGGACTTCATGTAGCGAATATGCCGCGAACAGGCTACGAATTTTGCCCTGTGGCGTTCGCTCTGCACTCTGCATCAGAACAGTGGATGTCGATGGCGCGCGCAAAGCGAACGTACCGCCGTGCAAAGTTGGTTGGTTGTTCGCCGCATATTCACTCCATAGGGTCCAGCCATCATCTGTACAATGATAATATCGGTCGCCCGAAATCTGTAGACGATCCCGGGGGTTCAAAAATAGAACATATCGCAGTTTACTCGTTGTTCAAAATTGGTTCAGCAGACAGTAATGAGTTTGGTTACCGTACTCGTTCCAGGAACGGTGGTGTGACTACAACCAGAACTTGACAACAAGCGGAGTGTCACCCAAATTATGCCTGTATTTCGTTATGATTTCATCAAATACAACACAAGCACAGATGCAAACTATTCGGCACGCCGGCGCAAATTTCCAAGATAATCATAGAAGTAGAAGCAAGGCCCTGAACGAATTAGTAGCCGCATGCATGGTATGATAAACGACGAAGCTCATGTTTCTGTGACCGGATATATTTTTACGTAAAAGTTACGAAACGATTGGTAACCGAGGAAACTAGGACATTAGCCGGATTGGGAATACATCCGACGGGATTTCTGCTGAATAAGGCGTGTGCAAGTACGGCCTCTACGCGCTGCCATCTTGCCGATGGCGTGTACAATTCGTCTGATGGTGAAGCGTTGCTGAGGTGTGCCCAGTGTTATTGCCAGACTAGCATTTGAAGCTTGGCTGCTCTCTCTGGTGGGCGATGCCTTCTGGTATATATAGGTTCGACATTGCGGTACTTGATGAGGGTGTGCTCGTACGGGAATGGGCTCCCTCCAGGCCGCGGTGACGATGGAGGGTCGAACAATGGCCACGGGCAGCGTTCCACGTTCCTCGGCCACCAGACTCTCGGCCAGCGCCTTGGTGAAGGTGTACATGTTGGGCCGGCTGCCCAGCAACTTGGGCGTGATCGCTTCCACCAGGGCGTCGTCCATCCAACTTCGTACAGAAAACGTGATTCGTTAGACGCAGTCTTATGTGCTTCGCATTTGATGGTCCCCGCTTAAAAGAAACAACAAGAACATCAACCACAAGAACAACAAAAGAAGGAACAATGATTTCAAGCGCAAACAAGTTAGGTACAAAAGGCGACACATTTAGTATGACACGCAATCGCCAGCTGTTGTTGCTGTTGTTGTTGTCTTCGCTATAAACTCTTGTCAAAACCCCATCAAACAACATTGGTGTTCGCCACTTCTTAGGCACAAAGTGTGATATTTGGTTCCGAGTCCTCTCCGAACGTTGACGTATCCGTCGTGTCCAATATGCACGTTTCGAATGCGAGCCCAAGCAATGGCGGACTCAGATAATGTGTGCACCATCTACCAGATGGCGCGCTCTTTGAGGGGCTTTCATTGAAATTTGGAGTCCGGTGGTCCGTGGTTTTGTGTGACACCAACTTAGGTGACCGTGTAGCCTGCAGGAATAAACTATTACCAACCGTTGACTTCGTGCTCGAGAGCACTGTGCCACAAAACGCATACTAAAAAAAAATAAATAAAAAATAAAATAAAATAAAGTTTATGTGCAGGAATTTTTTTGCAGGGGCCACGATGGGACGATCACAACGATCCACGGAGAGCGCCTAGCAAATGCTTAAGTGACGTTGCAGAAATCATGGTATGGTTTGAAGACGCATTCTGAGCAGGGACACTGCTCATGACATGTTTCGTAGACCTAGCACTATGGTCTTGCCGCGTAAAAGGGTTTTGGACAAAGCTCAAGCACCCCTAGATATAACCTTTCCGAGACGGCCTACTAAAGTTCTAGAAAATGTTTGTCCTGCTTGCCTGAGCGCATCGATGACGCTTTGTGGATCGAACGGTGGCGGATAGATGATCTCCGCCACGTCTTCCTTGTCGCAGTTGCAGTACGCCGTCGACACGTGAACGAACGCCTGGAACGCCAATCAGTGACGCCTGTTAGCGCCATCTGCGCTTCGGAACGGGGAGAAAAACAACGAACTTGCCTTCAGCTTGACCATGCCTTGACAGAGTTGGAGGAGTCTTCTGGTTCCAAGAACATTCATATCAATGGAACTCCTGCAAAAGGTTAAAAAACTATTTAAGGCGATGTCTTTTTTTTTTTTTTCGTCTCTATTTTTAGAAACAAGCAGTTTAGGAAAGTATAGTAACACAGGCCTGAGAAAGTTTTTTTTTTATTCCCCCACAATTTTAAACTAAATAATAATAAAAAAAATTGCTAACAACTGGCGTATTTGACACTTTGCAGCCATCACTTGTTCTTTTCTCGACTGGGACGAATGCATGAGTAGTAGTAGTAACAGCACAGTCTACTGAAGGTTAAGAATAGCAGGACAAGCCCCTCCCGGAAAGCTCTTCAATCTCCATGATTGGCAAGTTTCCTCTTTTCCACTTGTCCTCTCTCCAGCGTTCGCTCTGCTAAAGTGGAAGGGGAAAGGGCTTTGTGGGAGGACCTTGATCCGGTTGTCGCATAGCTCGGAAGATGTTTATTTGTGTGCTATATCTGATTGTCTGGTCTTTGTAAGGTTTGTAAACGTGACTGGCACGCGCTTACTTGAGGGGCTCGTCGAACTTGACGATGGCTGCCGAATGAAACACGATGTCCACGTTTTCCCAGAGTGCTCTCTTGTGCTCGGTGCTCAGACCGAGCTCGGAGAGAGTCAGGTCTCCTTCGACGGCGATAACTTTGCCTTGCGCGAAGTGGGGATCGGAAGCTCGAAGGGCGTCGAAGATCTGTCGGGAGGAAATAAGCAATACCACTTACTACAGACCGACGAGCTGTTTGCGAACAAGTCAGCGTATTCCCACACCAGGTGTAGGGGTCATCCTGTTGATATCCCAGACCCCATGGTGATAGTTACAAAATTCCAGAGGGGAAGTAAATCGGCTTACAAGGGCGAAGGGAGCAGTCATACTTTTGGTTTTTATATTTGAGGCTAGGTGGCGCAAGCTACACCTCGAAACAACAGGTACAGCCGTTAGCATCCATCCATCTTTCCATCGTGGCCACTGCGGATGTGCAGAGACCAGATTCCTGTGCTTCTGCACATGCGCCTTGGCGACAACAGCGCCACCGCATCGACGTGACGTCACAGCCGCGCGTTGGTCTATGTAACCTAACTTATTTTGTCGAAATACGAAATTATATGTACTTTTATTTATTTCTTTGTAGTGAGAAATTTGACGTTTAGAGTTTTCCGGTGTCCTAATGCAATGTAAAATTATGTCGAATATTTGGCGCAAGCCTACGGTGCAAGAAAGAGGTGGCTGCTCACAAATTAAACGTTCCAAACTAACTTACGAAACAGCATAGAAAAACCTGCGGTGAAATAATTAAACGCACACACGGCGTCAACTTTAGTGATCATATTATGAGAAGTACCTACTCTCAACCCTTGCTTTCCTTTTTCTGTTATTTCACTTTTTTTTTTATAAGTCCACGGCCGCATAGCCTTTAATCTGATTTTTTCTTCTGTGTGCTATAGAACGATATTACACGAGTCTATCGCGCAAAACTATATCATAAAACTATAAACTCATACTGTTACATGTGATAAGTTAAACGTTTTTTTATAAAAGAGGCTCACGTAGAGGTGGGCAATGAGGTTGCAGTGCTAAAACACAAATAATATTAATAATAATAATAATAAATGACATTGCAGACTGACTCTGTCTGAGTCTTCGAAGACGAAAGAATCGAGGGATGAATAGATGGATAGATTAATGAATACGGCTACACCCTTTGATCAGTGCTAAATCACTACGATGAATTCAGCGCTTTCAGCGGCAGCTCTCGGGCGCCTCTACACCGCGAATGACGCAGGCGTGTAGCGCAATCTGGTGGATGTTTTCTAAATCGACGAGCAGTGCTAAAACACAAAAAATAATAATAAAATAGATGCCATTGCACGTTTGCGAATAAGGAGCCTGACTCTGTCTTTGAGCCTTCGAAGATGAATGAGTGGATGTATATATGAATGAGTACGACTACACCCTTCGATCAGCACTAAAGCGCTAAAATGAATTCAGCGCTTTAGGTGGCAGCGCCCAGCGCCAGACGTCTAGCGTCATCTGGTGGATGTTTTAATAAATCGACGAGCTGCAGCCTTTTCGGCTCTTTCGTGGACTGATAAGAGACAAAACCAATCACACAATAATAACGTTCCAATAGAGGTATTACTGACAATTAATGTTAAATTGGATTTTCAGTTTGTATTCAGAAAAAAAAGAAAAGAAAATAAACAGTAGTAAATCTGTGCTTATTTCTTTGTTAGAAATAGAAACCAATAAAAACCGGAAATTCAATTGACTGATGAGCGTTTATTCTGAATGTTTTGTACCTAGACGTACTTCAAAGCTAACAATAAAAAATAAAATAAAAAAGAAACGGCCATGAATGAGTTCTAGGGACATGTTATAAGATAGGCTCAAGGAATTAAACTAATGAGGTTTTATTTTACATGTTCTGCTCTCCAACAGTATCGCTCATTAGTGCCAATCTGATTCTCTCTGGTTTTTAATTTAGGGGCGTTCAGGCAGAATAAATAGTCGTAAATTTTGATCTCATATTATTAAAACAGTCACCGATTTTTACGCTGAACTAGAAACCCTTCCATAAGTTTTTTTGTTTGTTTGTCATTGTTGCTCTTTATTTCTGAGAGAGAGAGAAACAACTTATATTTTTATTTCTGAGAATAATCATAAAAACACTGACGAAGGAAACCCCTCGTCACCAATTTTGTGATTATTGTCATTGATAGACAGCCGCAATAGTGTGAGCAATTTCTGGAAGACAGATAAAAACGGTTCACTTACCTCAGCGTCTAAAAGCTCGTCCAGCCGAGCTTGCGAAGATGCACCTCCCTTGGCTCTCATGAGGACGAAGATACGGCGGAGTCCGTTGCATGATCTCAACAACTTCTCCAGAAGCACCTATCCATAAGTTCAAGTTAGCAACCGTCCAGACAGAGGAGGAGACAACTGACTAAACTACCCACCCATACATTGAATCGAATATCTTCCGTATTTTGGTGTTCCGCCCTTGATAATGTTTAATCTGTTAAAGCGGTTTGTGAAGGTGACTTGTTCGACATATAACAGTTACACGCCCCACCACGACTACATCCCCTTACAAGTATGTGCTCTGTAAAGCTTTCTTTCTCGCAATACTAGCGTTCAAGAGGTGAAGTCAGCTTTAAGGAACTCAGAGAAATATCCGTGCTTTGGATTTGGTTATTTTGCCAAAGGTTCGGAGAGCTCAAGTTGGCCTTCACACTTATCTGTGGGAGTCTACGTCTAAGGCGTATATATCTATATATGGATGTGAAATTACAATCCACGGTAAAGCAGGAATATACTGGTCGGTGATATGACGGCTTTTGTGAGATCTTAGTTCAACACTGACTTTGCTAGTAAAAGTCGTAGAAAGAGGAAGGTAGTGCAACGTCGTTTTAAATAAAATGCTCACAAATGAAACCGAAAAGCTTTGAAACGCAGCCGAGATGACATCTATAGTCTATACGGACCATTGAGGAGTACATTTAAGGAATTGGGGACCAAATAGTGTTTTCTCTGGATGTCGCATTCTGAATTTGAATCCCCACATATGAAGCTACTTACTTTTCCCATGAATCCAGTCGCTCCGGTAACAAAAATGTCTTTTTCCCTGTAAAAATCTGGAATGAACGGCTTATCCATTGATGCCATTTTGATCTCCATCCGCTCCATCCATAAATCTCCACGGTGGGTTGACTGGTCTTTGGAGAGATGGCGCTCACAACCCGATTCTTTCTAATTTTTGTTTTGTTTTTACTTTTGACTCTTACAATAACTTATTGCACTTTCTTTAGAAAAGCCTAAAAAAAAGCTTGACAGTTATTTAAAAATAAAATCCGTTAAAAACTCAAATTTATTTTAAAACACAAAGACCACACTAGCGTTTGTAGAGTCCTCTAGTGAAGAAAAGAACTGTTGGAGCCCGGGACCCATTAAAAAATTTGGCCGAGTTAATTTTACATTATTTACAAGACGGCAACTGGGATTTGGCCAGTCCCTGATTAAAGCTCACTTTCAAGCACGCAAGATTCGTGAAAAAATCACTTGACAAAAGCAAAAACTTCGAAAACAATGCGAAACCATGACAGAACTGAAGGAACCGGCAAAAACCGAAACCAAATCGTTTGGAACATCCGCGTCCTAGCGTCGGTATGAGGAACTCCGCGCAATTTTAGCATCCTGCAAAAATGTGATGGCTTGCAGTGAGACACGAACAAACAAAGAAAACATGTATCCGTATGTGAAAAGTCTCTGGACACGCAAGAGGCATCCGATTCCAACAAAACCTTTTCTTTTCCCCCTTTTTAAAGCCCGTAAATGAAACGGGCGCGGCGGAATACAGACATTTCTGCGAGCGCTCAGGGCGCTCGGAGGCTCACGCCCCTCTTTCCCCCTCCTCCTCCCGACTCCTAAACACACAGACACACACACACACACAAAAAAAAGAGCTTGCGGTGAAGTGAGCGAGTGAGTACGCCGATGTCAAAATGAAGTCGCCGGAGATCGGAACCAGCGGGCGGCAGGCCTACGGACCCGACTGTGCCGAGGGCTTCCGCGCAAGCCGGAGCAAAGACCGGCTTCAGGCATGGATCTAACCAGGTCCGTCGGGAAGCCCACAACTCAAGTCCGCGGAACTCCCCACCGGTGTACGGGCCAGGCCGCTCCCAATGTAGCCCGTCGTCCAAACATGCCAGCGACTTAAGCCTAACGGCTTGTTCACCGCAACCCCAAGTCGCCCCGTCGGTTTGTGAATCGCCGGCGAGTCCGTATTTAGTTTCTACGTGACCCGGTGTTGGTGTTTGATCGTCGGGGCTTTGCCTCGACGCCGCGGAGACCTTCCAAGATGTGGAATATGATGTGCGACGTGATGCCAACCATCTCGGAGGACAGCATCGCTCAGCGCAGCGGCCAGTTCTCCGGGGATGAGGCGAATTTCGAGCAGCTGATGGTGAATATGTTGGACGAACGCGACAAATTGATGGAGACGCTTCGCGAGACGCAGGAGACGCTGACGACGAACCAACAGAAGCTGACCGATGTGGAGAAGGAACGCGACTCGCTCCAACGGCAGTTGCAGGCCAACTTGCCGCAGGTAGGTTTTCTCCGTGGTTCCCGCACGGATGGTTTCCAATTCATACCAAAATCGTGTACACTGCCACACTTGTTCTCCCTGACACGCCGGAGTTACGTAGTTTTTTTTTTTTTTTGTTTGCGTGTCGATGTTATCTCAGCAGGTTACGGTGACCGCCAACGCGATACAGAATCCATGTCATTTTTGTTTGTTTGTCGTACCCTTGATATGGAGATAAAATACCAGCCGTGTTTTTGGCTTTGTCTTCTGTCGTTCAGGCTCGCATTTTTGCGTTTCTACTTATCTGATCGGCCTTGTTTCCTACAGAAGTTATGGCGTTTCTATGCTGCGACCACTTGTGTGCACATATATTGAACTCTTCGCCCGGCATGCTGGCAGGTCGGCTTCAGAACAGGCCCACAGGGAAGCTCGTAACTCAACACAGGCTACCATATAATGGCACGTTTTCCGTAGGTGTGTGGTCCCGGAACTAATGGTCCCGGAACAAACGGCCCCGGAACTAATGGCCCCAAGTCCAAGGTAGGAAAAAATGGTCCAGTAAGAAGACGGATCTGAAACTAAGATATACCATGCAATCTACTTTATCCATTATGCAATCAGTGATTTCCTGGTGGAATGAAGGATCTCGTGTATATTTTGAGGCCGGTTACTTCGAAGGAAGTGGTCGGGTATTGAACTTAGTTTTATTCGAAATCGTCAGAATATTTTTGCAATGAATATTGTCCAGCAGTTATCTCCTAACTGTTAATTTAGTGGCCTTATACGATATTATAAGAGCTATTGCTACATTTATATAAGGGGCTTAAGAATATATCAGTAGGCTCTTTTGAGCGAAAAATGAGTACTCCTAGTTCATATCACATGAGCGAATGACGTTTTAGTGAACAGCGACATTTGAGCGAATGAACGTTTTAGCAAATAACAGAACATGTGTTACCCCCCCCCCCCCCCCCCATGCTGAGCATACGCTGCTTCACGGCGACAGTCTGCGGCAACTCACTCCAAAAGTGTGAACCAACTTTCCCCACCCATAAAAGCCGCTTCGCGGCGGCAGACTATTTGCTAAAGTGTCATTCGGTGAAACATGGGCATTCGCTGAAACGTCATTCGATCAAGGGAGTGCCTTTCCTTCTAGTCCCCCTGTTGAAGCCATAAAACTCGAATTACTCCCATCTCGTCATGACGCGTAGTGGTAGCACACATAATGAGCGGAGCCTGATGCCTTTATAGGTGCATTAGGTTTACATAGCGCTAAACATTTCTGAGCTTCCCAGAAAAATATACAAAACAGTAAAGTTTGTGCAACTGGCAGCCTCAAAATTCGGCGAGTGTCATTGGATTTTATCTTATTTATTTGAAAACTCAGAAGCCACATTAGCGATAGTTATCTGGGACCATTTTTTCCTAGTTTGTACTTGAGACCATTAGTTCCGGGATCATTTATTCCGGGACTATTTGTTCCGTTTCCCGTGTGTTCCCACTTTGCCGAAAGTCAATCAGTCGTTTCTGCCAATATGAAAGAAAAATTAAACCAAAATAGAAGCTGCGCTCACAGAACGCCAGTTATTGTTCTGTAACATTTCTTTGCTGGTCGTACCTCGATGTTCATAGACAATGTGTTTGCCACCTGTTGGTGGACGCTGTTGGTGAGTCTGCTGGCATCTGCATGAAAGTTGATTGCCGCATGTGATCGTGATGCACTGTTGGCAAATCTCTCTATCACTGAGAAAGCCTTAAAGTGATGTGCACCAATTTTTGTTTCTTCAGGAATTCGCTACACTTACCAAAGAGCTTAACCAAGCAAGAGAACAACTTCTGGAAAAGGAAGAGGAGATACAAGAATTGAAAGCGGAACGAAATAACACAAGGGTGGGTGTCCAATTTGTCTTTTTTTTCATGCGGTGTTAAGTCTGTCAATTACGGAACTTCTTTGCTATGCTCCTGGCCCATTTCTGCTGTTCATGGTAATGCAGTCCACCGGCTACCCTATTTCAAAGCTTGCAACAGCACTGTTCTCAAAGTAGAATCTTGCATACCTCAAGTCGCATTTATAGCGGAAACGGGAAATCTTTTGAGGCATAGCCGCAGAATGAAGTCTCCAGATTTATAATGGGTACAGTGGACATCTCTTTGTGTTTTCATTGTGCTGGCATTTGCTGGAGCAATTGAAAGGCAATCAAGTCACGTGAACATACTTCAATTGCAATCTATGTAATTGGTCATGCGGAACCTCTTGGATGAAACATATAGTAGTGGCGCATCTTTACCCTCGTAGGATCAGTGTATAGAACCCTTGTTTCTGAGCGCTCTTGTTCCCGCAAGTGTTTACAGGCAACAGGAATATTATTCTAATCCATGTCCAACTTCCGTGGCTACTCCCAAATAAGATACCCTATCAACAATGATTGCAGGCAGGATTGCACCATTTCGTCGTGATGCGTATCACTGCATCGTCTTGACATTAGAGAGTACTAACCACCTTTCACGCTTTCAGATGTGACCTTTCACTCAAAGACAACCTTTCTTCCCCCCCCCCCCCTCAACCACCCTCTTAAAAGTTGTATTTTACTCACAACGGACAAACTATGATGCAGATTGCCCCAACAAACTTTGCCAGCAAATTGCTCCGGTGTCATTGAGGCAAACTGTGTCATGTAGTGTGCATTTTACAAACGCATAGTGATATTCCTTTTTTTATGGTCACATTAAACGCCGACCTACAGAAGCATGTTCTGCCGGGCAGAAAACTGGTTCCCAGCTTCTTTGTCTCCATTTCCTCTTGTTCGCTTTTCTGCAGGAGTGGGTCTCTGAGCTACTCCTTGCAGAAAGGAGGAAGGTGAAGGTCTCCTCCTTTTCGGATAGAAAGAAGGAATTAAGAGAGAGTTTCCTTCTTTCTGGCGTCTCGTCGGCCTTTAATGCCGACGAGCAGCCAGAAATGCTGAATGCATTTCTGGCTGCTCGTTGAATGCTGCTCGTCGAATGATTCAGCATTCGAATGATTTTAGAATGCTGAATCGAATTTGAGAAAACAACGCAGAATCGATAGACGGGACGCTACAAATCCTAGAACATCACTCATAAAGTGGTATCCCCAACGAATCATCCTATTTTTGTAAAAGAAGAGCGCGCTCGCACAAGGCCAAAAAGAAGCGTGACCTCGCGATTCTCATTTCCTCCACTTTTTGCTTTGACTCCGCGAGGGTGCGGAGAGAAAAGGGATCGGGGCCATTTCTCCATTTTCTCAACTCTTCTGCAATAAGATGACATCAACATTCTCCCTCATTCGCTCCTCAAGATATGGCTATATGAGCGATGTTTCGTGGTTTATGGTGCCCTGTTGAACACTTTTGTAAGCTTATTTTGTGAAATCTAAATTTCGGTTTAGCATCCCTTTAAAGGGGCCCTGCAATCATATTTAAGCGTCTACCCTTTTTGTGGCTTTCACGTCTCTTGGAATTCGTGCAAGCCAGTGGGGCACGGAGAGAGTAACTAAATATCAGTGCGTCAAATTTGAACCGGACGATGCAGAAACCTCCTCCACCGACGAGGGTGACCCACGGTACCGAAAGCGCGCAAAATGTGACGTCTTTGGTCCTGGGCTTACTACTGGTCAGAGCCGCTAAAAGCTTCTTTTTAGTCGAAATGCAAAATATAAGTGGCGTGAACTGTTTAAATTATTTATAAAAGTAGTTTTTGTTCAGTATTTTAGATCAGAAAAGAAACGAATGCAGTTTATAAAGTACGGAAACAAGAAATGACTCGTCGACATACCCGCCACCAAGCGGAGGAAAAGGCGGCGCATACTAGAAAGGAGTAGTGGGATCAGGCGCCGACACGAAAGGTCTCGGATGTACGCGGTGACGCTGCGGTCGTATGGACAGGAGGATCCGACCGGCTCCGAGCGTTCCGAAGGCCTTCGGCAAGAAGCTTTGTCTTGCGGTTTAGCCGTTTCGCGGTATGGCAGAGCGAAGTGGCTCCCATTCTGAACTGATTTTACCCCGTGTTTGCTGTCATTTGTGGCCAATGAAGTGTCATGCCGAATTAGTGTTTAATTGCGCAGCAAATGCAATGAGAGCCTCTCTGGCCGCCCGCTGCATACAACTTATCCAGAACATGCTTTAGTGGCGCCCTCTTACGCCGTCGACGTGGATTGCGACAGCCGCGAGCGCTCGATGAGCTCACTATGCCTCCTCTAGTTCACGGCCACTCAAGCAACCAAAGACGTCACGAAGGAGGTTATTTTTTGCTTCTTTTTGTAATTTTAATTTGCCTATAACTTTTAAAATAAAGTGAATTTTGAGAAAAGAAGAGTTTCATTAAGTTACTACTTTCAGTGCGCTCAGGTTCGGTGCAAATTAAAAACCAGTAAAAAAGTCCTTGCAGGGCCCCTTTAAGGGGGGACAATACCTTGGCATGTCTACTTTTGAACTGCTCACTCAATCGGCGTGAAATTTGCATGTGATGTTTCTAGCCATATAGAAGGAGGGCATGCAAAGTTTCAGCCCTGTGAACAAATTTTGTGAGGTACTATACCCCCGGAACGTAGCTTTGTATGGAATCTGCTCAATGAATCTATCTTTGAGAAATGGTGTTCATCACCACATGTTTTTCTGGTGGAATGCATACTGGAATACTTGTTGCCGCTTACTATGAAATGAAATTTTTGAAACTGCATTTTTCAAGTAAAAAAAATATATAAAAGTTTTTTTTTCTTTTACATTTGCCAAGTTTTGCAAATTACAATTCTTCATAATAAAAGAACATGAAAATGCAAAATATAAGTTCACAGTAACCGGCTCGATAAAATTTCGGCATATAATCCGCAAATATTAAGTCTCCCGGTAGTTTCATACTGAAACTATAGTTTTATTAAGGTGGGATCTGCTGCCAAAAGTGAAACTGAGATAAATGCACTTGAAGTTTCAAGATGATGTTTTAAAAATTCCCTTTTTCATCTTAAATATCAGAAATTCTTTCCAGCAGTGTAGGTGATGTCTTTCTCAAACTTCTTCTGATATACTGACAATGCTTTCAGCTATTTTCACTTGTGGATGACAAGTGCTATGCAGTGCAGCACACCTCACCAACATATAAAGAATAATTATTTTTGACATTGTTTGTCAGTGCACATTGACAAGACTTTGTGAAAGTGTTCCTTGTTATCCATACATGCCAAAACTCTGCAGTTCTGAATATGCATTTTTTTGGAAAAAAAGGTGCAATTAAGGGCTTTCAGAGGGAACTTCTTTGAATAATCGTCGATCCAGCACGCACTGATAGGCACTCGCAGAATGGAGATTGCAAGCCTATTGGTTAATTCTTCGAAGGAGGTTATTCTGAAGGCCTTTATTGCGCCTGTAAAACTGGGCTGCAGGTGCAAAGTTCCTTCTGTGTCTAAGTATGCAGATTTTGTGATTCTCTTTGTGCAGTTGCTCCTTGAACACTTGGAATGTCTAGTCTCTCGCCATGAACGCTCCTTACGGATGACTGTGGTCAAGCGGCAAGCTCAGTCCCCGGCCGGCGTCTCTTCAGAGGTCGAAGTTCTGAAGGCCCTCAAGTCGCTTTTTGAACACCACAAGGCTCT
Source organism: Ixodes scapularis (assembly GCF_016920785.2). NCBI lineage: Eukaryota > Metazoa > Arthropoda > Arachnida > Ixodida > Ixodidae > Ixodes > Ixodes scapularis. The sequence goes on from NW_024609882.1 coordinate 32,435,672, forward strand.
GGATGAGAAGGTACATACTATTTCTAATGTACACACGATTGACGTGCATTTGACAGATAAATTTCTTTAATAGGATCAATTCACTTGTTTAGTCCATGCCAGTTGCATTTCATCCCTTTTTTGTTATTGAGTCGACCTTTTAACTCAAACATGTCTTGAAGTGTGACAGGGAAGTTTCTGTGCTCCATGAGCAGCTGAGCTGAGAAAGGTTTTCCACTATGTGACTGGTGTTTTTTTATGCTGCTGCTACATTTTTGTTCTTATGTGGAATTGCTGGGTTCTTTAGTTTTGTTGCTGTAAACAGAACCTTCCCCTGTAATAGTGTTTTCATTAAATATTAATTTGATTGTTTGCTGCATAAACAATTTTTGCTGCTTGCTGAGATTGATAACTTTACAAATCATACTGTATGTAGCAAAGAGCATTCTTTGATATCTTTGTCTGAATGAACCACCATGTAAATTCTATTTTCTGACCAGTATAAATCTGGGTTTTCGCTTTTAGCAGTTTGTCTGCAACAATCTTGGAAATATTTAAAAGTTTTCGAGCTTCGAAACCTTTTTTCAAGCTCTTTTTATGAATGTCTAGAAAATAGAGGAGGGGCATGATCGGAGGGGAAACTGTTATTCAGTGCCCATCGCTCCTTTTATGGTCATCATATTTGCCTGCTCCTCATTTAAAAGTCGTCTAATTTCGGCGCCAGCCTATTTCTTATTTTTACCTCCGCACAGTTGAGAGTGTTTTTGAGGTGTCTCATATTTCTTTCATGATTCATTACATCCATTACTTTTATTTCCAGAAGGTTTTGGATCACTTAAAGATGCCATTGACTTTGCCCAGGCTTCAATGCGTTTCCGTTCTTTGCACACAATAAAAATGTTTCGGTTCCCGCAGGTCAGAGAACGTCTGAGAGTGGCACTGGAACGCGTCGGCACTCTGGAAGAAGAACTCACCAAGGCCAACGAAGAAGTGAGCCCTTTCTTTTCTTCAGTGTGCCGCACACATTTTACACTTTCTCGTTATTTCACCTATGCGTCGTTTCATTCAAGAAACAGGTTCACAGGTGCCGCGTGCTCCCGTTTCAGATCACGCAGTTCAAGACGAAAGGCACAATAATATTGGAGGAAAAGAAGGGTGGCGACGTGGCGATTGAGAACTCGCTGCACGGGAACAAGGTAAGGACTTATTTCTGACTCTGGCGAAACGGGATGCCCTAAGACAGACTACGAGAGGTGCAATGACGACAAAGGGTCGCGGCGACAGTTGAGGCTGGTTCGCACGCTCGCGTTTGTGGTCAACTGTACTGGCGCCCTCTGTCGGTTAGATCTTCGTATAGCTGGAAGGTTTTGCGGTGCGTGCAAGGTACAATATATGCACTATTTATGAGAAGGGTTTTCTGGTTACATTGTTAAAACAGATAATAGATAACGTGTTCCGGGGCTGCTCAATAGATGGCACCAGTGTGCTCTTTCGTTGTAAGCGGTCAGGAGCGATTGGGACGCAGTCGATCGGACGCAAATGCGTGACCCAGCCTTTACGGCTCAAGCAGGCATTGTGCCACCGTTTTTTTTGTCATACTCCGACTGCATGATACGGTAGGTAGGTGCTCATTAGTTATGAAACTCTGGGAAGCCTGGAATTTCGTTTGAATTACCGGAAATTCGTTCGAATACGGTGCAAGGTGAAGTTACGGTTTGTCATACGTTCATACGTAAAAAGGAGATATTCTATGATTTCCTCTATGCGGGCCTACTTAACTCTTTCCTGACTGCGCCCATAAGCCATTGATCACCGGTGATAGATGGTTTCCAAGTGCCGTCAAGAAATTAAATTTAGTGCGAAGAACTACGGTATATTCCACAATCTCGTGGACAGCCGAAGAATGCTATTTTCGATTTCAAGGTAGGTTTAAGCTTTATCGCAAGGTGGTGGGCTGTCAGAAATAGTCCTCGGAAAGGTGGTTGCACTTATCCAAAATGGCCAACTGCTTGCATCAGTTTTCGTTACAAAGATGGCATTGCTTTCATAATTGAACTGTTTTGTGGCATATTTTTTAGACCTCAAGAGCTCTGGGGATGCTTCAAGTAATGTTACAGGTGTCGTTTAACAGATTGTTGTCGGTAAGCATCACTATAATTTCCAAGGCTGTCCTGAGCCGGTGTGCATGTTTTGTTTCCAACAAGGTGCACAAAATTTCTAAGTACAGTTAAACCTCAATGTAAGGGAGTCGGTAAAATTCGAAATTTACTTCTTTACATTGAAATTTCGCTACATAGAAGTTCGAGGCTAGTGTTAAAGAAAGTTTCCACAAATGTTTCTCGGGTGCACAAAACTCACCTTGAACGCCTTTATTTCGGTTGAAAGTAGTTAGTCACCTTTCTTTAGGCCACTCTTGGTATTATTATTGGCATCACACGACGTTCGCATAGCCAGACGGCCTGCATTGCGTCTTTGTTTTGCTGTGTGATCGTGAACCACCATCAGGCTCGATGTCGTCCCCGTCTTGCAAATTCCCACGAACATAGCTAGCTATTGCCTCGTCGGTCACCTCCTCCGTCGCAATGACAGCAGAGTCGGTGTGTAGAAAGCCGTCGAGTTCGACGTTGTCAGGGGCGGTTTCACCGCCTTCGTGGCTCCATCGCCCAGGACAATGAGAAACGCACGCTTTTAGTTAGTTCTCAAAACGAACTACACAGCGCAGACGAAGCTGACAGACGAAATGACGGCAGCTCTAGTGTCCTCTAGTAGCCATTCTGTACACCACACTCGCCAGGTTCGGCCCGTTTCACCTTTTGAGCTTTATAGGGGGCCCATTTCAGCGCATGTGCTTCCCAAAATCTCCTTTGGGACCCAAAAGTTTGTGAGAAATCATTCACGAAACTTCGTTACATCAAAATTTCGGCAAACGGGACTTTGTTACATAAAGGTCAAAAGTACATGGTGTGCATACACTTGCGTTTAGAAAAAGTTATGTACTTCGTTACATCGGGGGTTTCGTTACATAGAAGTTTGTTACATCGAGGTTTGACTGTAAGCTATGACAAAACCAAGGTAGGACACAAAGAAAGCATTCTGCTGGGGATGTGAGGTGTACTATCTGTGCTTCATCAATGTAAGCATTCCTTCATTGAAAAGCACATGTGCTACGGAGGCTAACTCTCCAACGAACCACAAATAAACAATGTTAGTTAGAGTACACTAACTTTCCATTCCTTGGGTGTGAGGCACATTTTCTATGTTCGGGATTTTTTTAATTTGTTGTTTAATTTGATATAGACATAGAAGTTTCAGCGTCTATACGCCTTCCGCATGTACATTACATTTTCAAAAAATGAAATTTTAAAATATTTTTTGCATTATACTAATTTGTTTTTTTTTTCAAGAACAACTAATTGGCCACATTATGATGTGTCATTTTGCTCCTTGTAGAAATTATATAGGAAAATAAAAGCGTTTGTGCGATTCCTTTGAAAATTGTTACTTTTCCCATTGTAAGGAAAGAGTTAATCGTAAACAGGTATACCACATGCAAAACATTGGTGAAATGTACGAGACGAGTTTACTCGTGCCTTGAAAATGTTTTTTGTCGTGGACTGTTCATAAGGCAGCATGCGACACCTCTAAAGAAAGTTGTCCATCCAGCGAAAAAGTTGTCTGTTGCGGACTATTGGCCCTTTTGAGCGCGTTTTTTGCCGAGCACCGGTGTACTGCGGAGAAGTAACACCCGTGGAAGCAAGCTCTAGGGGTGTTGCCTCTCCTAAGTGCACCGGTGCTCGGTAAGGAGCGCGCTCAACGGGGCTGCGAGAACAAAAAGTGTGAATTTCACAAAAATGCTGTTAGAAATAAGCAGCTTATGAAAGCATTGAAAGCATAGCGGGACAACCAAAATGTTGAAATTTGTTTGAATTGACCAAAAGTATGAAATATCCGAGCTTGAATTGTTGCAAGCCTACTGTATAACTTAGCACACTTACCGTATTGGTTGAAACTCCTCCCGATGTTAACAAGAGAAAGCATCACATCTAAAAGCATACTGACGCGAAGAAGCTTGAATGTGTTTCTACCGTACCCTCGCAGAAATTGGCACGAAACGTTTCAAGGTTTGTCTCGACATTCACTCGCAGGTGTCGAATGGCCTGGCGGACGTGGCGGAGGAGGCCTGCAAGGTCGTGGAGCTGCAGGAGATGCTGGAGAAGCAAGCGGCGGAACTGTCGCTGGCGCGGACGAAGATCAACGAGCTTCTGCCCCGCGTCCGAGAGCTAGAGGAAGCCTTGGCCCTTGCCCAGAAAGAAGTGTCTCATATGAAAGAGGAGAATGCGCGGTTGGCCAGGGACCTCAAAGAGGTGAGCCTTAGTTCTGGCGCGGTACTGTGGTGCGTCTGTTGCATCCTCAAAAATGGTCCCTTAATTTTAATCCAACGACATTGTAAAAGCATAGGGGTGGGCAAATACCGGTTAGAATCGAATGGCGCAGCGTCATTCTCAGCTTCAACGCTGCAAAGAGCCCGTCTGTCATTGGTTTTCCCACCACCGCAAAGGCTGCGAATGACGTGGTGCTATTCGATTCAAACTGCTCTTTGCCCGCCCCTACAAAAGTGTTGTGCTTTTGCCTGTTGCAATCTCGGCGGGCGCACAGCGGTGGAAATGGGCGTTGCAGATGGACTTGTCTCTGCGGGTCGCTCTGCAGCCAGACAGACAATCGACGGAAACCGAAGCAGACACCAGTTTGGGCGTCGCGACGACAGAGACCCTCGCATCTGCTCACCTTTTTTTGTGTGCAGTTGGGCTCCTGCGGCATAATAGTTTGCCTCTTCGGGATGTCTTTCGGAGCGTGGGTCTGATAAGAGAGCAAGAGCGCCGTTCGGAGATGTGATCGAGGCGTCGTAGTTTTGGCATTCGACGGCTCGACATTCCCAAGTGTGAACTTCCACGACGGCCTTTTGTTCGGAGGAGTGGTTGATGGTTTCCGGACTAGGACGAATATCACCTGTGCCTTTGGCGTTCGTTGTGTGCTTCTGGTGTGCTCAAGGTGTCCACCTTCCGTGTACAGCGATTTTGTTATCAGTGTCTCGCCCGCGTTTGCAAACTTTGTAGTTACATCCGAAAATGTGTCTGCGAGCTTCGTTCTTGGCTGCTTCCACACCTGATCCACGATCACCTTTTTGTGTCTATGTTGTGAATGTGAATGACACTTTTTAGCATGCATACGGTCGTGCAAACGAAAGAATGTCCCTCGGGCCAGAGTTTGTGTTATTCACCTTTGCAGCGTTGTACAAAATCGCTTACAGCATGTGCTGAGCCTGTGTGTACTATCGGAAGTACCGTACCAATGGCTGTGAAAGCATGGCAAAGGAATTTGCACAAGGGTGGGCTGCACGATTAGTCCCAAAGATAAATCTAAATCTAACCACAAAGGCATTGCAGCATCAAACGGTTTGGCTTCAGTGACTGCGGCCTCGTGTCTGAGAGCATTTCCCTAGTCCAGTGTGCAAACTTTCGAGATTGCATTCATACCGGACTTGGGGCCCACCGTGCTAGCATCTGGTGTCCTCTAATCTTGATAAATGTTTACCCACATTTTTTTTGCTAATTATGCTTTATTGAGACTGGCAAACACTGCCTTGTTGGGAGTTACTTCAAGAGGTTACTGCATTTTCTTTGCAGAACAATGCCCAGAAAGAGGACCAGGAGGAGCGGATATCGACGCTGGAGAAGCGTTGTCTCAACGCGCAGAGAGAGAGTGTTTCTCTCCACGACCTGAACGAAAAGTTGGAGCAGGAACTTTCCAACAAGGAGGCGCAGTTGAAACTGGCGAGTACCCCTGTTCTCTCCGCACACTTCGTCCCGACCGGTTCTTTCGACATGTCCTCGTTTATTTCTGGGGTGTGAGCCATAGTTCACTAGAAAGCAGGTGAAAAAACTAGCCAGTTTGAGCTACTCTCGTTAAAACCCGAGACAAAGGAAAACACAAAAAAATTAAAGACATTTATAATTCTCCCTAATGCCAAATTAGAGCGCAGCTTTCTAGGAGGAGGAGGGTATGGGGGAAGAGTATGCCTCTCCACACCCTCCTGTCCTCCTCCCCTCCCATTTAGCGAGAAATTCAACAAAAATTTTCCTGCTAAATTTAGTGAAAATTTTCTCGCTAAATTTGGCAGGTTAAGTTGCCTCGCTAAAGTTAGTGGGGAAATTGACGTTGCGTGACCTAAACACCAATTCAGTTACCCTGTTAATCTTAGCAGGGCAACTAACATCCCATAATGCAACACGCGTGGCTGGCGCCTAAGAGCTGCGCTCTAAAAATAAGAACAGACAGAAAAAACATCCCCGCGTGTGCAACGAGTCCTAGAAGCAAAGGCTCGCACCTCCATCTTAACAATATTTATAGCAGTTTTTTTTTTGTAGTACCATCAAAAACAGTGTGTGGATGATACAGGGACTCTGCATTTCCATTTTCAAAGGCTGGACTCATAAACACTGCTTTGTCTTTATTTCTGATATCATGAATGATTCTTTTCCAGAGTGAAGAAAAGATTAGAGCTCTACAAGAACGTCTGGAACTTGCAGAACAGAAGTTGGCGCAGTTCTCAAAGAAGGAGGCAGACGTTGACATTGCTTCAATCATTGCCCACGTGAGCTACTTTTCCCACTTGCTGCTGTCTAGCGTCTATGTGAAGTGGCTGATGCTGCATTTATTGTTTATTTCTCGAATTCAATATGACCATGCTAAAGCTCTGGAGACATGGTCCACATTTTTTAGGTACCTATTGTTCATGAATATAGAATTATCTGCCTTCCCCGACAAGCCAGTTGCTCCTGCAGATAGTAACAATGTCCCATAGATGCCTTTTGAACATCCTGTTCGGTACCCTGCATTATCTTTGTGTCAGTGTGGAATCCACTGTCTAGCCACTATGTGGATTGTGCATGAATCCAGCAGACATGTGGGATAACTTTTTTGGTTAAGGTTAGTTCAAAAGACTTGATTAGTTTTGTAGTGATGGCCACAGCACCCTGGATCAGTGGTTCTCAACCATGGGATGCGTTAAGTAGCGACTCAAAGACATGACTCGAGTCCCTCCTTCCACTAGGCGGGCCTCGCACATTTCCCATGCTCGTAACTAGAGTCAAATTTCGGACTCGGTGCTCGTGGAGTCGGATAGTCCTACTTCCAGAAGGGGTGACGCAGTTCCGCCTGGTCCCGTCGAGAGCAGATGCCGATCGCGGGCGGCTCGCGCTTGTTTTGGTAGCCGATTCACCATTTGTCCGGCAACGGTGTCCGATAAACCGACGGACTTCACGATAGATGTATTGCTGCAGAAGCAATGAAATATGATTCGGATCATTGTGGGGCCTTTTGGCAAAGTGGGAACGTGGTGGTAGTCTTGTGTGATGCATTAAACAAATTGTCTGCGTCCCTATGCCAATTTTTTTTGTTGGAGTTGCTATGCATAGGCACGTAGGGCTTTGTAAACGCTGTTTGTTACTTTCCCTTGCTAGTGTCCACCAGATGTTGCTTGTGTTTTTTCAATCTCGTTCGTGTAATGCGAGCTTATGGCAAGCACAACCGCGAGAACGCAGCAATTCTTGTTTGCATCGTACATTGCGTTCATTCTTTGTTGCCGAGGCAGTTTCACTAAATGATTTCATAGATGCTTAGCTAAAGAAAGCAGCGCAGCTTCTGTATTTTGATACGGTGCGCACTACATGCACATAACTTCACAGTCCGACTTTGTTTATGCCTTTTTCCGAAATGACGGCTAGAGTAAAATTTCGTAAGGATGCCCTCCCCCAAGAGATTGCCCGTCTTGTTTTTCTGGCTAAATATCTGTAAAAGTTCGAAACAATGCCCACCCGCTGATTTGCGTCGGACGTCACACGGTGTCTGACAGGAATCGCATCAACCGCGCGATCTGCAGTACCGGTACGTCTGACAAGCGAGTTTATAGCAGGTTTCCGTGTTCTTGTTCGCAATCCCCGCGCTCAATATCGGCTCCCGTGACAGCGAGATGGTCTCGTTTGTATACTGCATCGGGAAATGCTAATCTGTTGCGTCCGCGATCAGCGGTATCTGCTTACGTGACGTGCGAGTTTGTAGTGGATTCCTGCGCTTTTGCCTGCGATTTGCGGGGGCAATATCAGTTCTCGTGACAGGCAAGTTTGTAGCGGGTCCCCGCGTGTTTGTTGCACCGTGAAACTTAAATCTACTGTGTCCGCAATCTGCGGTATCCGTTCCCGTGAGATGCAAGTTCTCGGCGGGTTTCTGCGGGTCCTTCGCACCTTTAAACGTGAATCTGCTGCATCCGCGACCCGCGGTATCCTTTCCTGTGATGTAGTAGTTCGTAGCGAATTCCCGCATGTTTATCACATTGTGTAATGCGAATTTGCCGTGTCCGCGATCTGCGGTATCAGTTCCCGCGTCACGTGGTATGTAGCGGGTATCCAGGTGTTTATCATTAATTTTTGATGAAGTTTTGCTGTGGCATTCCCAAAGATAGCCCACCCCATGTTTTACCATTCATCTCTTCATTTTGGGTGGGCGTTCTCACGGAGTTTTACAGTAAGCAGAATGAAGCTCGCAACGTTACCTTTATTGGCAATAGACAGTCGATTGAATTCCGGCGTGCTTATCAGCAGTTGGATTCGCTTCAGTCCCAATTTCAAGCAATTAAAAAAGAACAAACAAGAACACAAGCCTACGCTTGAGCAGCTGCAGCATCAGATTAGCATCTTCTGAGTCCTGTTTCGTAGGCGGCACCTTGCAATGTTCCCCAGGAAAAGCGAAATGAAAGAAAATGACCAGAAATTCACATAAAGGGTGTGAACTGCATCTGGAGGTGCCTTAAAAGCCCGTTTAGTGGAGACTGGGGACTCCAACGGCGTGACGCGAGTCGAAGTCATGCTGTCTCCACTTGAAAGGGCAACTTTGGTCAAATTTTGATGTTGAAAAAACAATGCAGTCCAACGTCGTATCATCTGAAAAGCCTACATGCAAAAATATTGACCCAATTCCGCATAAAAGCTCATTAAACTGGCTAATGAAGTTGGAGCAGCTTTATGGTCGCCAAAATCCTCCCAATCTAGCGGGCGACGTACGGAGCAGTCCAGTCAATACCACTGGGTGGGCACAGCCAACACTGCACAGAATGTCAACAACAGGAAGAATTGTTTTGTTTGTCTCACTTTTTGGAGTGCAGAGCGCTAGGCTGAGGGAGAAAAAAGGAAGGGTGGGGCACCATTTGCCGCTTTTGTTGATGGCATAGCCCATGTCTCCGTACCATGTGATGTGGAGTAGTTGACGAGCAGGACCAATGTTGCCTGTCTCAAGCAACGTTTCGGTTCTGCTTTGTCATTTTCGTTTATATGATGTTTGCAAGACAGCTATTTCTCTTTTCGGAAAACAAATGACTTAGAACCGTTTATTAGTAGTTCAGACATGATAATCGCCCGTAATTCCAGAATTTTCGGAATTGACCGGAGTTGCGCTTTAACGCAGCCATTGATGTTTGTGGACCCCTTTACCCCATTAAAGGCAAGGGGAGAAGGTGGGATTACTTGTGTGATTATAAAAGCAGGGCCAACGAACACATCTAATTGGTAGCATGAAGTGGGCTCGCTAATGTAGAACTCAAAAGAAATATAAAAAGAAACTTTCAGCCTTTCCAGTCTGGTGAAGAAGGAAGAGCAGCGGAGCTGTAGCTTCTGTTCTCGGCAGTGGCTTTCCAGGCTAGTGATCTGCTCTTCTTTCGCAAGGGAATCTGAAGCGCTCGACACAGTGGAACTTCAGCTGATAGCGGCTTCGTGGCAATTGCAGAACCATTTGCACTGCTGCACACATCGCTGCTTATCTGCTCCCGCTCTTCTTCCTTTGAAGAAATGTTGCCGCCACCTATGAGTGACGGCAGCAACCAGTTGTCTTTAGGGTGACCACCTTTCTACTAGCGAAATGCGGGACACGCGGGAACGGGGAGGGGGGGGGGGGGATTTACAAACACGCAGACCACGAACTGAGGCTCTGTTAACACATTTAATATCCTGTGCTGTTTATACATCTGCAAATTGCATTGCAGCAATTAAGCTAAAATCATTTTCACTCCCAGGGATATATTTGTATGTTATCAAATGTGTCGAAGTTGAAAGCATAAAAATCAACTCATGCATCAAATGCATTGAGCATTGATGCATTGAGCAGAACTCAATGCATCAAATGAAATTAAGAAACGGTAAACCTTTTTCGGGTTATTGTTTCCTGTCAATGCTTACTTTTATCAACATGTTCGTACGCACATTGTTAACATTATTTTCTTTTTCGAAGGTTGTGAGGCTTTTTGCCTGGTGTAACTGTATTAACTAAAAAAAAAGAAAAAAAAATTCTACAGCAACTTGTTTGCATTGACACTACGACACGAACATAATAATAATAATTTATATTTAAACTTTTGGCGAGCAATTTTCTCTTACACTATTTTGCCACCAAGGGGAAAGGCACAACGGCGCATGCGCGTCAGATCTCCTGCAAGAAAAACGGTCGCTTCCCGCAGTGCTTGGATAGAAAATGGCGTACCATTGCGACTCCCAGTGACCTCCGCGCTTCCCCGGCCGTGCCCCGTTGTTCGGCAGCACCTTGAGTTGCATTGTGAATTTTACGACAGTGTGAAATGCGGGACATTTTGAAGATTTGTGAATTTCTCGCGGGACGCGGGACACGAGCCCTCAATGCGGGACAGTCCCGCGAGTCGCGGGACGGGTGGTCAGCTTAGTTGTCTGGTTGCCGAGGCTGGAAAGTTTGCTGCGATCTATGAGTTACGGCGGCACGGAGACAACCGGCAAACACAACACTCTGGACAGCTATCGCCATCTATGAGTGACGGCGACAACCAGAGTGTTGTGTAGACCACGGGTGTTGCCATTTGTTTGGTACCGGACATGATCCTGGGGAAACTAGCCCTTAACTGCTTTGGTGTAAAAGGAGACTGATGTTTTTTTGTTTCTTTGTGTGTGTGGTAGAAAAAGAAGGAAGCCTTACTGCTTGGCTTGATTGAGGAGCAATGTTCTGTGGGCCCCCATTTGAGAACCACTGTCCGGAAGTGAGGTCTGTTTTAAATAGTACAAGGACATGGTTGTGCGCTTCATTGAAAGCACATTGTGAGAGACTGCATAAGCACACTGTGTAAAATGGACTACTACTTGCATTGATGGAGTCTGTGTGTGCCCTAGGAAAATAGTATAGTTGTGCTGCAATTAGGGGTCTATTAATTTTTTTATTTTTTTAAGGACAAGCACGGGTCGATGGAGGACACTGTCAGCCGGCTGGAGCAACAACTCGAGGAGAAGGCTGGGGAGCTGATGAGGGTGCGTCTGTTTCTCCTACCGTAGAGTTACAAGGTTAATGATTGAGCACTGCGGTTAACTTATCCGAAAGGTCTAGGGAGAAACCTGTTCTAAGTACAGCTGCTTGAGGCTATTCAATCACACGCGCTTGGGAACTCGGCATTGCCTCGACCGGTGTTTACGTTCCCCTAAGAACTCTGTTGTACTTGCATGCCGCATGTCAAGAATAATGTGATAAAGAATGCCAAACTGTTTGTATCTCTGGTGTCCATATCTTTTCTACTAATTGTCGAAAAAAAAAAAATTATGGGCATTTATTCTATTAATAAAACCCTAAAGGCCCTAAAGTGGGGCATTTTAAAAGAGGTGGGTGACTAAAAGTTGCAATAGATGAACAAAGTGACACATACATTAAAAAAAGAAAAGAAAAGGGGGGTGGGTGGATTATGTTATTAATTTGGTGATACTACCTATACCTATTTATGCTACTAATGTTACTACCGGTATCGCTACACCTAATGGCGTACGGATTTAAGCATGATTTTTCAAGGGAAATACTGAAATCTAGAAACTCCACTTAAGGTGTAGTGAAGTAATTTTTGAGATTGTTTTTTTATGGTGAAACTTAATCTATGCACCTCAACTGTCCTAAAAAACGCAAAATTACGATTCTGTGTGACCTTGAAAAACGCGGCGAAACTTTGCAACAAGCCCCTTTTCGGAAATTTATCTCAGGGAAGGGGCACTTCGCAACGTTTCGTCACGTTTCTAAAAGGAAAAAAATGCTACACACAGTCGTAATTTTAGATTGTGTAAAACGCTTGGGTTACGGAGATAGAGCTATCGCTGTAAGAAAGGTGAACTTTGGTGTAAGGCCTGTTCACTCATACACAGAGCTAGCTCAGTGCTGTTAGTGGGCACTGGAAATGGCATTGACCTCGCTGAGGCAGCACTGACTTCATGTTCATTAGTGACAGCCGTGACACAGCGCTGCATCAGTGCTAAGTTACGGCAAATCGGGGCTTCATCCAAGCTATTCCTAGTGTTGATTCAGCACTGTAACATATTTTTGAACCGGCCTTTAATCTGACAGCAAGCTTGTTTACTGTCCGCGACTTTGCGCGTCTGCCTACAGGCGCGGCAGCGCGAGAAGATGAACGACGACCACAACCAGAAGCTGTCTGCCACGGTGGACAAGCTGCTTGCAGAAAGCAACGACCGGCTGCAGCTACACCTCAAGGAGCGCATGCACGCCCTGGACGAGAAGAACATGCTCTCCCAAGAACTGGAGCGCACTCGCAAGGTGCTCGAAGACACGCAGGGAGAGAAGGTGCGTCTCCGCCGGTTCCTACCTCTTGGATCGCTCGGAGAGGGTCTGTCTTTTTGATTACCGGCCAGTTGCACCGCCGCAACCACTCTGAAGGAGTCACGCCAGTAAGTATGGTGGTCGGTCGATGGGATTCTCGAAAACGGGGGCGTTTGGTTGGCAGTCGTCGAAGTCGAAGCACAGCCGCGCTAAACGTGACGGCAACACGAGCACATCTCCGGAACGGAGTTTTCCAGTTGAGGGCGTGGCTCTCGTGGGATTCATTGTTGGAATGAATTCTTGATCGATCACTGTGCCTCTGCTGTAGATTCGCTGTTCCGGTGGTGTGATCCACGGATTTTGGTGTGCCATTAAGAAGGTGAAATCGAGCAATACAACCTAGAAGAGTAGGCTCGCGTCGCCACAGGCGCGTCTTGCAGCGTCCTGCAACGAGCGAGACGCTACCAGATGGCGACGCTGAGATGCACGGTTCTGCCGCTTTGCAGCGTACCCTCGTTGAGTTTCAGCGTTTTTGGTTTTTGGTCCTTGGCAGAGAAGCTTGTAGATTGACCTTCAAAGAGGATCCTAGAGTCATTCGTAGAAACGGGCTGTATTCGCAGTGATCCTATGAGAACTCCTTTTCGCGGCTTTCTCATTCTTCTTTCTTTTTCCGTTTGCTTTTCTCTAGGAGAAGATCTTTGAAGAGCTCTCCAAAGTTAGGCAGGAGATGGACATGATTCGCCACGACGTCCAGAGCTACAGGACAGAAACACTCGCCAGGTGAGGGGCCGTCGGTGTGCGGAGATGAGACTTTGCGTTTTGCGGCATTTGGTGGGCACATGCCGAAGTAAGGCTTCTACCAATATGACATGCTGAAGAAACTTGGGCTTTTAGGAAATCTGTTTAAACCTGAACAGTAGAAGGAAAAAAAAATTGGAAGGTAATTTTAACAAAAAAAGTGTCTTCGGTGTTGGAAAAAACTCGAGAAAGATGCCAAATTCTTCAAAATTACAAGTTATGTTCTTTGTGTATTGCCTTACTTTTCGTTTTGTATTGCACAAAATTGTAGATTATGGCTGTCGTCAGTCGGTTACGAATTCTACAAGTACTAAGGGTAACCCCCTAAATGTGAATTTAAATTCACTTACAGTTTGAACAACTTACTACTACAGTGGAATCTTGTTAATTTGAACTTGAGGGGACCACAACTTAGTTTGAATAATGCAAATCTTGAATAACCGGGAGTTTCCTTCCTAGAAACATATAGGGCGGGACCTGTGTGTTAGTTCGAATCATTTGTGAGTTTGAATTAAGAGAGTTTGAATTAGGGAGGTTCTACTGTAATTGGAATTGTAACTACAGTTGGGATTGTAATTATGGTTCTGATTACTTTCATTTGGGACACTTCCATCAAAATTTGAGAAATGTTTCCTACAACAAGCCACAAGAATGCAGAGAACTTTACTAAAATGACTTGCTCGGCCAGTTGAGTGAACATTGCAAAACTCTATATATCACTAAGGACTAAGACTGTTGGAAAAAACAGACGGGGCATGAAGTCTCTCTAATCCACTTGTTCAGGTCCCTCGGGCCCTTTTTGTACGCTTACCTTACGCTTTGTACGCTTACGCTGAATGTACGCTTACCTCATTGCGCTACACAAGCTTTGGGGCCACAATCAATGCTAGGGTTTTTTAACACTAGAGATGAAAATTATAAACACAGATTCCTTCCCCACGCGCCTGCAAAAACAGCCGCAATTTTCAGTAGTCCGAGCTTCATCTGCCAGTGAGAGAAGAGCAGTCCAATAAAATGAGGAGGGAAAAATACTTCTCGTATCAATTTTAGCAATCACCGACACCGCTGCATGTCATTCCGTGGTAGTCACAGAATGTTGTTGAATGCACACGTGCCTTAGGCGCAGGCACACGAGAAACAAAGCGCCGGGTTACCGTCATCGTCGGTTACGTTGTGAGGACATGATAGAATCCGAGCTTTCAGCCAGCCCTGCGGTTCGTATCGCACGAGAACGCAAACGCGGGAACTCCGAATGCAGGTAGGTCTTCAAATATCAGGGTACAAAACCTTTACTCCGTCCGTAAAGGTGCGAAACTTTTACGAACGCGGTCGCGGGGACACACGGGCATTGTGTGTCTGCTAACCTTGTTCCGTCGCTTGTGGGTCCATCGACTCTGTCCACAGGGTGACGTCGGCGCGCTCCCTCGCCCACCACTCTCCGCTGTCGCCCCAGAGGGGCCAGGTGGTGCTCTCACCACCGGGGTCCCACTCGATGGCGATCCCGTCGAGCTCCTCCGAGACGGCATCCGTCGTGGCCTCGGTGTCGGTGGACGCTTTCCGGAGCCTCCCCGTGAGCGGCGGGGGCCTCGACCTGGGCTCGGGGGGCCCCCCAACGCCGGTGTCGCAACACCGGGTCCTCCCCAGAGTCAGGCGGAGGTCCCTCGAAGAAGACCCTGCCAAGGTGAGTCCCATCATTTTCCCGCTCTCTGTCACGTGATTGCGATTGGGGGACGGCAGAGCGGCTCTATGCGGCAGCTACGACCGCCAGTTTCCATCGAAAGTCGCTGTCAAGCCTCTTTTATTTTTTTTTACAGAGTTCAATGACCTGTGCCTATATCCGCGTCACCATATCACGTTGCAAACGTAAGTAATGCAGTTGGCCGAAGAGAATAAAAGGACACTTAAAATAGCTGAAATAAGTATTAAAGTAGGACAAACGAAACAGTGTGACTGAAGTAGCTGACATAAGAATGTGGTTGAGCAAATAGGATAATTGGACTCTTAAAATAGCTGATGTAGGTAGCACAGTCAAATGAATAGAACAGTCAGACCCTTAAAATAGCTGTCAAGGGCCACTATTTATGTGGTTCCCACAATGGCTTTCAAGACCAAGATGGGGATGTTCACTGCTCCTTTTGTTGTCGTGCGTCAAGTGCTTTTGCCTCATGTTATTACTCTGGCTGGCTCTAGTGTACTTTTTTTAGACCTTGTGGGGTTCAGAATGCCAGCTGAGGTTTCTTAACAGGGTCCCTTAGTATAATGTTGTGACGGAGTGTATTACCGACTCATTCGGTGCTGTGCGTGCGGGCACGTGTGTGTGTCCCACCGTGGCGTTCGCTCCAGATTACAAAGAATCCTTGCCTCGCGGCCAGGGGAAGAAAAGAGGAAAAAGAAGAGGGTCAAGAAAAAAGGGTGGTTAGCCATCGCAAGCCTTCGGACGGAGAAAGTCGTAGCAGTTGTCTGTGTCGCGTACTCAAGCCGAGTTTAGGTAAAGTTATGTGCTGGAACTAGTGCTGGGTACTGTCTCTCAACGTCGGGCCCCGACGACGGTGTGTGTGCAGCTCCTAGCCAGAGTCTTCACAATTGGTGGCAGCGGTAGCCACTCTGTCATTTTTCCAAGGTTCCTTTTTCTTTTTTTATATAGAATGGTTATTTGAGGGTGCGTACAGAAACTATTAGTCTACTAGCCCCATGGAGTGAGTGAAAGGATTTGTTTAAAATACAGTCAAAACTCAATTTAACTAACCCCTATCTAAGATCGGGGTTTGTTAAATCAAGTTTGTAAGATCAGTGATCTTACAAATTTCCTGATCTAACGAACAGATTGTGTTTCTCCCAAAGTTTCCTTTAGGGCTTAATGCTTATATGAACTCGAAATAACGAAGTACCTAAATTGACCCTCAAACCCGCTTTGACAAAGTATTCCCGAAAAAGTTATATGCAAAAGAAGGTTATTCTACATTTATTTCTCCCAGAATGGATTGAAGCTTGCCGTTCACATGCCAGCGGTAGAATCAAGGTACCGGAGGTACCCTACAAAACGAAACTGTACGGAACACGAACTCTCCGCATGGCTTTGAATCGACTGCCTAGACTAGGTGCCGCTAGCGGCGGCGGTTTCTTTTTGTCGCATGCGACAGATGGCACTGATAGTCTCCGTTTCTCCGCTTTTTTTTCTTTGTTAAGATTTTCGTTCTCTTTTGTTGCTTGTCTCTTCCCGTGACTGGTTCTTTCTGTGTACGATATCTGTTCCACTACATTCTGCGTTGTTGAGAAATGGAGCCCCCCAAGGTGAAAAGTGCCGGCCCTTGAAGAGAGGGTGGATATCATTCGTGCCGTCATGAGCGGACAGAAGGAATGTGAAGTTGCAACAGAGCATGGCATACCAGCCAGCACTTTTTCGACAATCTTGAAATCGAAGAATGCCAGGGTGAGCCCTTCGTGGTGTGACCCCTTCGCAGACTTTTTCGTGCATTGTTAAAAATTTCAGTGCGTTGAACACGTAAAATTGATACCATGGTTCTCACGATGCCACTGCATCAAGACTTTCCTGACCGAAATGTCAGAAAAATTACTTTCTCGATTTTATGAAGGTCTCGATTTAGCAAAGTAATTCGCGACTCCCCTCGACTTCTTTAGATAGAGTTTTGACTATACCCTCAGGGCCAGGAGGCATTAGAGAAAAGAGTGGTTACAACTGCAATATTTTAAAAAGGGCAAACTGGAGATATTAGATATACAATGGTTAGAAAGGCTCCTAATTATACAATGTTAGCTAATGCATTCTCGAAATGTTGATGATTTATGATGGTTGCTGTTGGTGCAGCAATGCAATTCCACTCTTCAGATGTGCTTGAAAAAAATGACTGAAGGAAAGCATTACAGTTCTGGAGAATGGAATTTTGACCTTATGAGATTAATCTGATCAAGATAAAATGTATTAAGCAGGAAAAATAAGTGTCGCAAAAGTATGGGCGATTACTCAGCTTGTGAAAAAGACACGAGAATTTTTGGAGCGAGATGTTTGGGATGGTAGGTACTTATGCTGGCTGTTCTAGTGTAATTAGAAAATATAAAAAAAATGGAGGTATCTATTTTGAACCATTTCTTGTGACTAAATAAAGCTTTCTTGGCAATGATCCCAAACTGATGCGGCATATTCAATTTCAAGGCAGATAAGTGTTTTATAGAGTGTTAGTTTGAGAGAAGATGCGTGTGAAAAGTTATGTTGCAAATATCCTAACATTCTGTTAGCTTTGTTAGTTACATATGCAATGTGAATGTTTTAATTGAGATTAGTAGAAATATAAGCACCGAGATACCTATAAGGAAGTATGGCATCTAAGGGCTGGTTGTTAAGAATTAAACATTGTTCATGTTTAGTTCTTGAGGCATAGGATTACAGTTCTACAGTTTATTCGAACTTGAATACTACTGTCGTGCTTAGTTTTAGCATTTAATTTTTCTTAATGAATACTCAGAGTACCAATTTTAACACCTGTGTAAATCTGAAACTAATGGATTTTTCGATCCCATTATCAATCCATTTGACAGATGCTGGTGGATCACGAGTGGGACAAGGTTGGCGGCGCTTCCTCGTCGTCCGTGAGCGGGATCGGCTTAGACGGCACGGGTGGCAGCGACACGGAATGCAGCCAGGAAGACAATGAGAGTCTGCTGGAAGCCATGGACATGCTCTCGCCAGCTGGCCACCATTCAGATGCCCAGGCACTGGCCCTCATGCTTCAGGAACAGCTAGATGCTATCAACAATGAGATCCGGTCAGTGCCAACTGCCACTCTTATTTATTATATTGTTACGTTTTTAAATTTACAAAAGGACGTCCATAACCAAATTAGACCAGGTTGGAAGTGTGTCACGCGCCGTGTGCACGCGTTTCGTCTTTGTCCTCCGTGGGTTCTAGCACGCGCCTCGGCAGCACCGCTACAATATTTATATAGGTACCGTATTTGCACGAATGTAGGTCGACCCTTTTTTCAATTTTTGAAAATCTGAAGTGGGGGGTCGACTTATAATCGAACCAAAGCATTCCACCGTCAGCAGAAACGAAACAATCGCGATATCACGGACACCTCAGCTTGTTACGAGTTCAGCCGGCTAGCATTACACTGTTTTGTACGCTCATTTTACAAATTAATTATTTTTTATTTGTGCAGACGAGTATTATTGGTAGCGATTCGCAAATTAACGCGAATGCACGGCGGTGAAGAGAGCACGGAGCGCCCGACTCCCGGGGGGTGACGGCACTTCTCGTAAGGGCCACTCCGGAGGCCGCTGGAACAGCCTCACGGCTCGCTCACCCCGCGGTGCCGCGGCTTCTCTTCGCAGTTTTTCGCACGATTCACAGTCGCACATCGTTTGATTGAGTACGAGATCATGCTGGTGCGCTAACTATGTTCATTTGTATTGAAACACATGATCCGGGCAGTTTAGGTTTTCGGTGCTCGTTTATGGCCATTCTTCACTCAGAAGCAACCTACAACTGCGCTGTTGGACGCAAGTTCGACCCGTTGCGTCGGAGTGGGTGATGCTCCAGTGGAGTCTGCGGTGGCGCGGAATCTTAAAGTGTGACGGCAAACGAAGAAGCTTCCGCAGGCCAAAGTCTGGATAGGTGGGGATCGTGGGGATGCCTTTCGGAGTTGGAGGTCAGGCTTGCAATGGTACGCCGCAAACGTGTGCAATCGGTCCCTACCCGTGACGTCCGACGCGATCGCCAAGCAAGCGCGGAAGATGTGGTTGATCCTGTCATTTGCGAAGTGCGAGATTTCATTGGACGACGCCGACGCCGTGCTTCGAGAACGTAGCAGTGATGACGACGGGACTGACATCACCAGTGCAGACGAGTCATAGTCTAGTCGCGGATGGAGTGAGAACGACAGTGAGCAGTTTCAGTTGTCCCGCTTCCAGCGTGAACTTCCTGGTTCCTATAACGCCTGGCCATCTCATGCACCTCGCACGTGCATGCGCAGCCAAAGCACGCCAGAAGGCATCGATTGCGTGTTGGAGGCTCGGCTTTCGAAACGGATACTTTGCCGTTCTCATGTGTTTGCAATAAAATGTGCAACTAAAAAAAAAAAAAAAAAAAAGATTTTTTTTTTGTTTTTTTTTTGCTGATGTGCAATGTGGGGGGGGGGGGGGGGTTGACTTACAATCGGGTCGACCTACAATCGTGTAAATACGGTATGTAACAACTTTTAACATAATGACCCTGAAGTAAAGACTACCATTTTCTAAACCAAAGGTCTCCGAACCCCGGCCCGCGAACCAGATGCGGGCCGCGGATGGATGTGGTTTTTCCATTGATGCCCGGCCCTAGGTCTGCTGCTAAAAATGCAAAAATAAGCGCGCGTAAAAAATAAAGCATTGCGACTCGCTCTAGAAGTGCAAACAAAGGTCGGGTTGAATGAAAAAGAACTGCACCAAAGTGTGAGATCTCTCGCCGTAACATTGTACATTGTCATCCCAAGCATTACTATTCATAGTTTTCTGCTGCATGTCTGTGTAAATTCGACACAATTCCTTAGCATTCTCGTGAATGTCGAGCTTAACGTGTCATACCTTGCGTATTGTCGTCAGCAGATCCAACATTCTTCTGCCGTGAGTGAATATGCCAGAGTTCTTATGTGCTTCGATTTATGCCTGGCGAGTTCTCTGAGTTGCTATTCTTTTGTAATGTCGTAATTAGGAACATATTGTATGTAAAAGCAAAGTATATGTATTCATCCACCTTGCTTTTTTTTAATTTTTGCTTTAGAATAATCTTTTGTGTTTAAATCCTATATAGACTTTTTATTTAGTATTTTCTCATTTATATTGTCTTAAACATCTTCCAGCCCGCGTGTCTTCCACAAGTCCCCATCCGGCCCCTTAACCAAAAGGTTTAAACACCCCTGTTTTAAAGCAAAAAAAAAAGAAATTGTGTTTATGTGCAGATTAGTTTTGTCGCAGTGCACCTCTGTTGCATGGCAAAGCCAGCATTCCGCCTGCCAGTTTTGCTATGGTTGGTTGTGTTCGGAATGCTGGCTTTCCAGCGACGCTTATTCTGTGATGCGGTGAAGCAACTATTTTGACTCACTTTGCTGCATGACACAGATGACAAAAGCGGGCTCTCTGGCAATGCAGTCGTGTAGTGCAGTGAATCAACCACATAAGTTTGCTTTGCTGCACGACACAGATGACAAAAGTGGGCTTTTTGGCAACGCAGTTGTGTAGTGCGGTGAATCAACCACATTAGTTTGCTTTGCTGCATGACACAGATGGCACAAGGGGTTTTTTGACGACAAACTTGTGTAATGCGGTGAAAAAACTACAAGGGTTTGCTTCGTGCAAGTCATCTGTATCATCTTCCATGTCCCTCTTTTATCATCATAATTTATACACCAACACGCTCAACCATCCACACACTGAAGTTGCTTCACGCACATTACAAGAGTGTGTCATCAGAAAGCTCATTTGCTTTGGCTGTGTCATGCTTCAAAGCAAACCATTTTGCTTGCTTTACCACATTACATCTGCGCCCCGTCAGAGACCCCCCTTGGGCCATCTGTGTCATGCTTCAAGGCAAACCATTTTGGTTGCTTTACCACATTACATCTGTGCCCTGTCAGAGACCCCCCTTGGGCCATCTGTGTCATGCAGAAAAGCAAACCAATATGGTTATTAGACCGTATTAGAAGAGTACATTGTCAGGGAGCCCACTTGCACCATCTGTGTCACGCAAATGAAAGTGGACTTTTTGACAGCACACGTGTGTAATGCGGTAAAGCAGCTAGATTGGTTTGTTTGCTGCGTGACACAAATGGCCAAGTGGGCATTCCAATAATGCACTCGTGCGATGCAGTAAAGAAACCATGTAGTTTGCTCTGCCAGATGACACAGATAACGCAAGCGGGCTCTCTAACAATGCATTTGTGAATGCAGTGAAGCAACTGTGTGGGTTTGCTTCACTGCATGATGCAGGCGAGGCAAGTGGGCTCTCTAACAACACACTTGCATAATGCGGTGAAGCAACATCTCGCTGCACGACAAATGACACGAGGGGGCTTTCTGACGACGCGCCCGTGTAACGTGGTGAAGCAACCATATTTACTTTCATCAGGGCGGATGTGGCAGTCCGCCAAGCGACCTCAATGCTTCTCGCCGGCCCAGAACTTCCAGAAAGCTGAATAGTTTAGAGCAAATAAAAATGGAAAGTACTTTGCATGGGTCCAAGTTCTATGTTTCTTGTTCTGGGGTCGCCAGGTTGATCCAGGAAGAGAAGCAGAGCACAGAACAGCGGGCGGAGGAACTGGAATCGCGTGTCGGCAGCAGCTTGGAGCCCCTCGGTTCTCTGCTGTCGAGGGGCCGCTCTTTTGAGCGGGGTGGCCCCTCCCCACCCCTGAGTGGGCGCTCCACTCCCCCTTCTGGCGGACCCCACCACAGCCCGCAGAGGGAGTACCTTCCCAAGTACCACACGGTCTGTAGCACCTGTTGTTACTGGGGGATGGGGCATCACTTTTCGCACCTTTCGGGAGTCGCACCTTGTATGTATGATATCATTCTGTGGAACGAAAGTATTGAGAATTGTATGCACTCACGGTTAGCAGAAACGTGACGTCACCGTCTCTTTGTGTTTTGTGCACACGTTGGTCAGTTGCAAACACCAAAGTTGTCTGGCTTGATCGTTGCATTCCTCTACGCCAAGTAACGTCTCGTTTCCCCCCAAACGATTGTCTATGACAGTGGTGGCCAAGCTGCGGCTCTTTGCGTGTTAAAGTGCGGCTCGTGGCTTCCCCTCCTACACCCCCCCCCCCCCCGGTCACACGAGCACTTGCCCGAAAAGGGAAATGGTACGCGTTTAAAATCGAAAAATAGGTTGCAGTTCGGTAGTCTTGTGCTACTGCAACCTCACGTACAGTTAGATTGCTTTTGACTCGGATAAATTGAAAATAGTTTGAGTTAATTTATTGTTTTGGACGAAACGTTTGCCCCTCCCTCCCTCCTCCGCCCCCCCCCCCTCCCCGACGGCTCGTGGAAGTTTCGTGATTTTGTTTGCGGCTCTCAGGCCGGGTCAGCTTGGCCACCCCTGGTCTATGATGTGAGTTGTCGTAAAGATGAGACAAAAATGCATGTGTTCACCTTTTTCTTCCCCGAAAATCTGGTCTACATGGCAAAGTAATCCATAATAACGTGGTCTGTCTCAATGGGACATGACTGTAGTACAGTGAATCTAAGTCTTATGGTTGGGAGGGAACAAGGGGAAAATCTGATGATCGCTTGTCCATGCTGTGTCGTGCTTGGTACGTTAAGTATGGTTTCAACAAACAGTGGTGAAATGTGTACATCTACGTAGTGGGTGTGCATTTTATGGGAGATTTGAATACTCTGCAGCTCAATTATACAAAATGCTGTCATGAGGAGCAGATATGAAGGAAACAGCAGATTTTGAGCTTGGCTTATCACATTTAAATGCTGGTTCACTAATAACAACCTCCTTAGATAGCAAGCACATTTTGAAAAATCTTGGAGTTATATGTAAGCTGCAGTGTATGCGTAGCAAAGTAACTTAGTAGTTACATGGCCTAATACGTAAACAGTACAAAAATACAGTAACAGGAGTTGCCCCATATAAGATTTTTATTAAAAATACACCATTAATCTGGTTCCTCTTGGGGAGATTGCAGGTGTGTTTAGTCTGTGAGAGAAAATTAAACATGATTTTAGACTTGTATAAATAAACTGGATTGCAGAGGTGGGGATAAGATGCGAACGTTTGGGGGCATGACATTACCTGGATTAAAAGGGGAAAGAGAAAGACGAAATTTCTTTACGAGCTAACGTCTACCTAAGCCTAATTTCATCAAAACATGAAGGGACATGGTGGGTGCCTGTAGCAAAGACCGACGTACAACCTCAGTTTTCTCCAGGGAAGATAATCCCCTTAGCGCCCGCCTCCCCTAAACTGTGAGGGGAGCAATGTTGGGGCAGGTTTAAAGGTGGAGAAAATATGGGAAAGGTGGAACGGAGGAAATGTGGAAAGCACAAAGTGTGCGTCGGCCTGTAAGTGAAAATCACTTACCAGTAAGAACGACAATCTTTTTCTCCGAACAGAATGCCACGGGCACCCACAATGTCATTTCCCATTTTGGCAAAATTGGGCTTGGGTGGACTTTGGCTCGTTGAGAAATTTTGCCTTTCTCTTGAATCTCGATCCAGGTGACGCCATGTTCTCAAACTTTTGCACCCTATCCCTCGCTGCTGGCTTTGTAGTATTCTGACGGAGTTTCAGCTTTCTGCGATACGTGATTAATTCATGCAGGCCAGAAAACCAGGTTTCATTTTCTTTCGCGGATTCGGACATGCACCGGATATGCAGTCCGGATATAGCTTGTCGTCGCCGTGACCTTGGTTTCGTGCCTCAGGTGCCTGCGTCCCTGGAAGTTCGGGACGACCGTCTTCTTCGAAGAGAGACAAGCCCTCCGACACCTCGGGCACTTCGCATCGATCGTGTCGCCCAGGCCCTGGCCCAGAGTTCCGAGGAGCTTCGAAGGTACGTCCACCTCGCCCTTCCTGTGTTTTAGCCGCTCTTCCTCAACAAATCGCATGTGAAATGATCAGTAGAATGTACAAGCTGACGTCCAGGCTTTGCTGCATACCCTTGGTTGTAAAAACAATTACTGGAACCACTTTTTTTTTAATTTGTTTTTTGGACCTCTTTGAGAAGATTTTGAGAGCATCAGTGTGATTTATGTGATTGACTTTGGCTTTCACCTTAGCGGCACCTCCTTTTCGTCTCTTTCTAGAAACGCTTTTAGAAACTTCGAATGATGCATAGATTATGTGCGGCCGCCATTGGTTGGTCATGCACCGTGAGCACGCCATGGACAAAAGGGCGCTTCGTCGCCATTCAGAGTGCACTAGAATTGAAACGCTTTCTGCACGAGTGCTGTATCAGTGCTTGGTGCGAACTTGGAACCAATTGCGGGCTTCACACCGGGAGCGATGAGACCAACCAATGGCAGCTGTGCAAAATCTGCGTGTCATTTTACAATTTCGGAGAGTGCCTTTTGCTTACTTCGGAGTTTCGCTTACCGCCCTGCTGCTTGACAAATTCCAGTAGTTTCCATTTCTGAATGCTTGCAGCAATAAGACTGCATTTAGTAGCTGCGTCATAAAGTGCACCAGAATCCCGCACCTGGCTGGCTAACTTTAGCATGTTCAAATCTGAGCGACAGTCCTATCTTTATTGCACTCCGAGTCCATAGCGTAGATGAACGAATGAGAGAAAAGCCATTATGAAGACTTCGAAACACGCCTCGTGGTGTTATAAATCCACAATACAGCTCTTATGCTTGCATATCTTCAACGGAAGTTCACTGGAGTTCACACTGAACTCCAGTGCAGTTCAGTGGAGTTCACTGGAATTCACGTGCAGCGTGGCATTAACTCATTGCTGTCTACACAGCGCTGATTTTGTGCTCTATCAGTGATTCAGTGCATGCAAACCCCTTCTTTTCCCGCTTACTCACGCACCACAGTGCTACCTCAGTGCCCTGGCAGCGACGATGCTAGCGCCATCTCGGTGGTAACTTTGTGCGCTAAGAATGCTGCGCTTTAAGGCAGCTTTTTTTCCGTGATGGGAAAGCACGAGGTCACAAACCAAATTCTTTAGGATTCATATAGAATCTCGCACCTTTAGTAACATGCTTTGGTGCATGGTGAGCATTTTTGCAAAAGCCAGCCTGCGTAGATTGCCCACCATCAATACCTTACCATCGAGTGCCAAATCTGCTCTTGCACTTCTTGTGGGGTAATTGGTAGCAGCAGTAGAAGTTTAGACAGAAATCTGAGCGAGCAACACTTTATTTTTTTATTTACTTGTGTTTCTTTAAAGGCCCTTTGGAGGGCATTAAATGACAGCGCCTGCACGGTCCTGCCGTATGAATTTGACACAACACAGTTCGAGCAAGTGCAAATGCACTGGTAAATTTCTACGCGACGACGTTTAACATAGAAGTTCGGACCGCATTCTGAGCAAGTGAAATCTGACCCAAAGCCCTGTGGCCTCGTGGGCTTTGCGGTCGCCCGTGACGGGTGCTTGCTTGATTATCAGCTTTTGTCTGTGCAGGTCCTTTGGACCGTCTCTGTCGCAGCATGCTTCTTTGGGCGGCAGCCCTGCTTGCCTCTCCGGCATTCCGCCAGATGCCTTGCTCAGGTGAGCAAGGGGTGCACACGCTTCCAGTTTTTTTTTTTCCTCTTTGTTTTTCAACCGTGTTCCCACAATGCCTTCGGCACTTTGAGTTGTACTGTGAGAAGTTGATATTGGGATGTTCTGCTTCTAAGCCTGTGCAGTCCCCTCAAAACGTTTGCCTGCTTTTGCACATTTTTAAAATTCTTTTAGTAATACTGATTGTTTGACGACTGGCCTTTTGGCCTAGGAGTCGGGTGCTTCGAAGAAAGGTTGTGCACACCTGCACCTCTTTTTACTTTTTCCTCTCTCTTTCTCTGGCTGTGTCTTCTATTCCGCTCCTTCATTTTATTATTCTGCAGTTAAATTAATTTTTTTTGCAATCTTCGGGTGAATTTTATGACATCTAGTTCGATTGAGCGAATTGAAATTCGTGGTGGAGGCACATCTTACAGGAGGGAACGACGTAATGAGAATGACAGAACCAGCTTGCAGTTTTTAGGTACTGAATAACAAAACCTTGTTCTTCTGTAAAAGCGCCGATCAGAACGGCATTGGCGGACTTCTTGGCAATGCAATGGCACTGTCTTTTTTACCAGCCTTTTGCCAATTTTTATATTTTTGAGCCAATTACAGGCCCTTGTTTTATGCCTGGCTTGAGCTAGTAATAGTGAACAGAACAGTGCGCAAAAAGGCAAGGACAGAGAGGGAACATGCACAACATGCTTCTAGGACGACCTCAAGGTCGTCCTAGAGGCCGTCTTTGACGTCGTCCTAGACGTCGTCCCTAAGTCGTGTAGGTGTCGTCTTTGAGGTTGTCCTACATGTCGTCTCTGAGGTCGTCCCAGGCGTCGTCCTCGAGGTTGTCCTAGAAGTGGTCCTTGAGGTCGTCCGAGACATTGTCCTCGAGGTCGTCCTCTAGGCATCGTCCTTGAGGTCATCCTAAAAGTTGTCCTTGAGGTCATCCTAGATGTCCTCGAGGTCGTTCTAGAAGTTGTCTTCGAGGTCAACCTAGAAATTGTTTTTGAGGTCGTCCAAAAGGTTGTTCTAGGTGTCGTCCCCAAGGTCGTCCTAGAAGTCTTCCTAAAGGTCATCCTTGAGGTCGTCCTAGACATCGTCCTCTAGGCAGCAGTATCGAGGTCGTCTTAGAAGTCGTCCTTGAGGTCTTCCTAGATGTCGTCCTCTAGGCATCGTCCTAGACATGGTAAAAATAACAGCTTCGCTGGTCCTCCATCTTCACATGAAGTGGAAGGGCTCTACAATTTTTTAGTTTCTACTCCAGAGTGGTCTGGTGTTTGTGTGTTGGTGCTTCTGCTTTGTGCCTTGCTTTGCTTGTGGGCTGTTGAGCTCACGCTGAAGAAAAAGGAGCTGCCAGACAAGCGGCACCGTGCTGCTGCATATGTGTGAAGTCGCCAGCGGATTGCAAACAGAAGGACCTGAGAACGAGGCTGAGTGCAGTCAAAACATAAACTGATATCTCTTCGATTTCTATTGCCTTTTTACTTCTGCTATGCCCCCGAGTGCGGTAAATTTACGCCGCCTCAACCCAATAGTTTTTGAGGTCGTCCAAGAGGTTGTTCTAGGTGTCGTCCTCAAGGTCGTCCTAGAAATCTTCCTAAAGGTCATCCTTGAGGTCGTCCTAGACATTGTCCTCTAGGCAGCAGTATCAAGGTCGTCCTAGAAGTCGTCCTTGAGGTCTTCCTAGATTTCGTCCTCTAGGCATCGTCCTAGACATGGTAAAAATAACAGCCTCGCTTGTCCTCCATCTTCACATGAAGTAGAAGGGCTCTACAATTTTTTAGTTTCTACTCCAGAGTGGTCTGGTGTTTGTGTGTTAGTGCTTCTGCTTTGTGCCTTGCTTTGCTTGTGGGCTGTTGAGCTCACGCTGAAGAAAAAGGAGCTTTTTAGACAAGCGGCACCGTGCTGCTGCATATATGCGAAGTCGCCAGCGGATTGCAAACAGAAGGACCTGAGAACAAGGATGAGTGCAGTCAAAACATAAACTGATATCTCTTCAATTTCTATTGCCTTTTTACTTCTGCTACGCCCCCGAGTGCGGTAAATTTACGCCGCCTCAACTCGCTTTATAACAGTATTCTTTTTTCATTTTTGAGGGCATCAAATGTTGTTTTTGCATTATATTCGTGCAAATACGGTATTTTGGAATCATTCCTAATTCAAAATGTTTCTGTTAACGTCAACATTGCACTAAAAAAAACTTTTTTTTTTTTTTTTGGAGAAGGAAGAGGAGGAGGAGGAGGGAGTGGATAAAGTTTATTTCGTTACATAAGTGTCCTAACCTACACTTGAGGCCAATAACAACAATACTTTAAAAAAAAAGAAAAAGTTTCCGGGTCTACACATCTACATAGTTGAGCGTCCTTCTAATGTTCGCCGACTTCCCTGCCGCTCCTGGCCTTGCAGAGTAACGATGGACGGGGGTCCAAGCTCCCTGAGCGCCCAGTCTCCACTGAGCTCGACCAACTCCTCGCAAGACTCGCTCAACAAGGCGGCCAAGAAGAAGGGTCTCAAGTCTTCCCTAGGACGCTTCTTCAGCAAGAAGGACAAGGTCAAAGGGAAGGACCTCTATGGACAGGAGTACGGCATCACTGGGGGTGCGTGAGCTTCTTCGAACCGTACCGCAAGATTGCCGGTCCTTAGATACTTAGGGTGCTATACTCATCAAACTGGAAGTCGGAGTCAAAGTTTGTGGTGTGCGCTGACTGGGCTTTTCGAACTTAAGCACAATGGCCTGTTCGCAAGTATCCGTTTGGCGCGCCCTGTGAACTTTGGCCCCAAATTCTGTGTTTGACGAGTGTAGTGCCTCTGGTGTTTGGTGATTATTTCTTGCAAGATCAGGCGTCGATGCTCGAAAGAAGTTGTGCGCTGGTCGCGAATGAGGCCTTGTGTTTTTTCTTTTTCGCACAGTGCGAGGGGAGGCCAGTCGATGCTATTTACGGAGGGGGACAAGGAAACAAAGATGCACAGACAATGTGTGAACCCAAAGCAGCGACCCAAGTTTTTGGTCATTTGCACTATGAGGACTTTGCTCATTCTCGATGTACAGATGCCACATTTGGATTCAAACACAATCTTAGCTTCAGCGTTCGTTGGAGTCGTAAATCACAATGGTAAGCTCTTCACAAGCTGTGGGAGAAAGCAGACGTGCAGGCTTTGTTCACAAGGGGGTAGCGTTACTTGTGAAAATGCGAACAGCAGAACGCAAAAGTAAACTTCAGTACTAGAATGGTTTATATCGGTGGTTTGTATCAGTGTGAACTGGGCAGATTTCTGAAACTAAAAGGTATACCCTAAGAAAAATAGGTGCGAAATTGTCTGTCTGATATGCAGTGCTTATTCTCTCCCAATGACCCGATGAAATAACATTCGACATATATGCTTTCTTGGTAATTGTTGCAAGCCAGAAGCCCCAATTATTAATCAGTTTGGGGCACAAAATTTAGTAGCCATTCATAAGTAAAATTTCGGGGGTTTTACATACCAAGCCACGCCCAAGTGGAGGACTGAGGATTAATTTTGACCACCTGGGGATCCTTTTACTTGCTACCGAAAGCAAACACCTTCAGGAATGATGAAAATAATCCCTGGAGAAGGGGAACAAGAGGGACAAGGGACAAACATACATCTCCAAACACAGCTAGTTTGTCCCTTGTCCCTCTTGTTCCCCTTCTCCAGGGATTATTTTCATCATTATTGTCCAGCTCGCTTGCCCCTTTGCATTTAATTGCATTATAATTATAACCTTCAGGAAATGCCTGCATGGCCTGGGTTAGAGGCCTAAGCCCTTAAAGCAGAGGGGTTTGAATTTTTCTAGGCTAGGTGACATGGGCAACTGTCCAGTACTAAGGGTTTAGCTGCAACCATTCATCGATCCATCCTTTCGATCTCTTTGCGGTAGGAGCCACAGCGAGTTTGGGGGTTGTCCAGCGCATCGGAAATGTCTTTCTGGGTGTTTGATCGTCGTATCATTTGCAGGCGGCATCTACATGGACAGCGACCTCTGTGCAAGCGACATGGGCACCCTTTCCATGGCAGGAGGGATGGGTCCCAAGACCGAAGTTGATCGGCGTACTAAGAAAAAGTAAGTTGTCGACATGTCTTTTTTTCGCATTCTTCTTTGTCGGAGGCAGTTTGTTGACTGGTGACTTGCGCATTTTTATTCTTGTTGTGTCGATATTTAGACATATTCTCGAGGAGCCCAGAGAAAAAGTATTACTGCTTGTTGTTTTCTTGGAGGCAAATTTGTTTACTATAAGATTTTAATTTCTAGTCTAAGGTTCTTCTTTACCAATAGGCCACAGATTTGTCAACGTTTCTTTAGGCTGAAAATAACCGCTGCATGTGTTCAGAGAAGAGTTTAAGCTCTTGTTTTTAGAAAAAGAGCCTTTCAATGATTTCCGGCCTATGATGCCAAGGTCATGGTTCTCGGAGACGATGTCAGCGTGGTTGTACAATTCTCTTCAGCTCATCGTTCAGGCACGAGTTGCTGGCGGAAGCCATGAAGGCTGGCACACCCTTTGCACTCTGGAACGGACCCACCATTGTTGCGTGGCTAGAGGTAAGGTCCAAAAATTTCAACATGATGCTTCGTTCTTGTTTTTGTATCCTCTTTTTGTTTTAGGGTAAAGAACAAACAAACGAGACATAGGATCGCACATGCACCTCTCTGAAAAAGGTGCATGTGGCATCCCTTTTCGTGTCTGTTTATTCTTGTTGAGCGTTATGCAAATATTCAAATTTTCGAATAGTAGTTCCTAGTGATGGACCGATTCTGCCAAACTTCAAATTTGGCAAAGTTCGGCCCATATCAAACTTTTGAAAAAATGTTTGGCAAAGATTCAACAAATATTCGGCAAACGTCTGCGCACGTGTGAGAACGTGACGGGGCCATGCATTGCAAATGGCCGTTGTGCGGTCATGCGATTACCATCGTACAGTGTAGTACTGCCAGCGGTTACGGCGAGGTGCAAAGGAGGTGGCAACTGTGTGTTTGTCAGCCTTCGTGAAAGTGGTTCTCTTCAATATTTTCTTCCTCAAGAACAGAAGATTGACCAGGAATTGACACAGTCCACTCCGTACGTGATAAATGCTGCGGTACATTCTGGATAACGTTATTTTCATTTTATCTTTCCAGTGATGCAACAAGGTAGTTGCAACATTGACTGACAAGTACTTTAAAGCACTCCTCGCCATTATAGCAATCCTGTTTTCGGCTCACAAGTAGTTTGTGCCAAACAAATAATATTGCTTTTTAATTAGCATTATTTCGCGATTTTCATCTACAGTCGAAGCTCCTTAATTCGACTCTGACGGTTCCTCGAAAATAGATTGAATTATCGAAGAGTCGAATTATCGAATATCGATCAAAAACGAGTAACGACGTACGTCACGAGAAGCGGCGAAAAGCCAACTGTGACGACTAAGTTTTATTTCGAAAAAAACGCCAATATTTTCTGCTGCCGCATTCCCGTCAGACGCTTCGCAAAAACAAATTTCCGCATATCCTTAATGTGCGGCCACATCGTCCCGTCGGTGTCTTCAACGTTGCGAAGTTCGCAAGTACATCGAGCGCAGCGGATGCTTCGGCAGGAGATGGGCGTGGCGGCGGCTCTTTGGCGTCACTCTTGCAGCTGTCGTCCTCCTGACCCTCGGGACGCTGAACCGATGCGATGATTTCGTCGTCAGTCAATTGACCGCACACAAGCACTCCATCATCTATCGCAACGTAATCATTGAAACTAATGTTTTCGGGTAGAGCGGACATTAGAGCACTGCACTCTTCGTCAAAGTTTTCATCTTCAATTGTGGTTGCCGATGTAGTAGCCGATGCAGTTGCCGATGTAGACGTAGTAGTCGATGCAGTCGTCGAACTCGCGGTATTTCCATCACACGAGAAACCACAGTGACGAAAGCAGTTCGCGATGACCTGGCTTGGCATGTCCGTCCAAGCTTTAACAGGCATATGAATCGCCGCCAACAGAGTGACTTCATAGCGCTTACCCTGGTCCAGACAAAGCAATATTCTTGCCATGAGATGCTTGCGGTACAAGCCTTTCAGGTGTATGATTATTCCTTGATCCATTGGTTGCAAGAGTGAGGTGGTTGCAGGTGGAAGGAAAATCAGGCGGATCATAGACAGCTCCGGCATTTTTGTGTGCGCACTGCAGTTGTCCGCTACTAACACGACCTTGCGCCCCTTGGACGCGAACTGGCGGTTCAATTTTTGAAGCCAATCTTGAAAGATCTCACGTGTCATCCACGCTTTTTTGTTGAAACGGTAGTCCGTTGGAAGCCGCGGGATGTTCCGAAAGCATTGTGGCGTCTTGGATTTCCCGATCACCAAAAAAGGCAGACGTTCCGTGCCTGTCATGTTGGCTGCCACGAGCACGGTCACCCGCTCTTTACTGCATTTTCCCCCAGTGCAAGGATCCCCTTTGAACGTTATCATTTTGTCGGGGAGAGCTTTGAAAAACTCAAATTCTCTATGCACTTTCTCAAATTCTAGATTTAAGAAAGTGCATATAGCAAGATTTATTTATAAATTTTCTCGACCAGGTATAGCTGGGCGTGTCTCTATAGGTTTAATTTTATGCCAAATATGTCATTTGCTCGCTATTCCTAGGTAGGTATTAGCCTTTCTGAGGCTACAGTTCATAAATATAATTAGATTAAAATTCGCTTAGAAATAGATTAGTTGAAGCTTGGGAACAACCTTCATAGGTTTATCTAGGTCAGGGGTGGCCAGGCTGACCGGGCCTAAGAGCCGCAAACAAAACCACGAAACTTCCAAGAGCCGTGGGGGAGGGGGGCAAAACTTTTGTCCAGAGCAATAAACGAAACTCGGATTACTTTCAATCTATCCGAGTCAAAAGCAGTCCAACTGTACGTAAGGTAGCAATAGCACAAGACTACCAAACCGCAACCTGTCTTTCGATTTAAAATGCGTTCCATTTCTCTTTTTGGGGATGTGCTCGTGTGACCGGGAGGGAGGTGGGGGAGGGGGGAGAGTTGCAAGCCGCATTTAAACACGCGAAGAGCCGCAGCTTGGTTCCCCTTGATCTAGGCTTGCATTTAAATTAAGTATGGTGCAGCAGTGAAAGGCTTGGATAAACTATCTGACATTCGATTAAAAAATGTTCAGCCAAAATCACTATTCACTTTGAATTTGCTTCGAACTGAAAATCCACTATTTGCGCATGACTATTCTTGTTAGGTAGTGTCATTACTCTAGCAACTAAAGCTGCTATATAAGGGTTTCTACTTTCTAGTTCATAGTAGACAAGGTGTACATCCCAGCTTCTAAATTGTGTTTCAAACCAAGAGGCTGTGGAGACCATAAGTGTGGCAAAGTGCAAAATCAAATGTTGCAGTTATATTGTACGGAGGAAGGCGCGGGGGAGGGAGAGGGGGAAGGAATGCAGGGGCTGGTACATGTGGATATACATGTCCCACGACTTAAAAACATTATTTTCACGTGAGGTATCCAATTTACGCTTAGCATTTTACATGCTAAGAAGGAGAACTTCAGGCGGTGGATGCATAAAGTGTAATATCAAAAATCAAAAGAGGTGCAATAGGCACCATTTGTCCATCTGACAAACAGCCCAGAATATTGTAACAGTTGGAAAAACCGAGTGCAATCAAGGGACCTTATTTACACGTGATCTATAGGCCAAGAAAACAAGCCATAGCAACCACTAAAGGGCATGTATATATGCCGAGACAAAACGAAACTACTTAAAAAAGTCACAGTCACACTGCCCACACATTGTGCGAAAGACGCAACGTTCGCCGCAGGGACGTGTAAAAGAATTATCTGCGGCATACCGTGAGCATGTTCGTAGCACATTGTGCTTCGTACATGTGTGTGCTTCAAACATGTCTGCTGACTGTTTCTGCACGACCCACGTGGCAGGGCTGTCATACAAGAAAGAAGCCCGCTTCAGACAGTGTCTTCAGACTGTCTTTTGTACGTGTTAACGGCGCAACCGCGACTCAAAGACGCACGCCAGGAGACGAACCGAACGCACTGGGAGAGAAAGGTGGTGCATTTCCAGCCTTTTGTGACGATCACGATCGGTTTCGTCCGCAGTTATGGGTCGGCATGCCGGCATGGTACGTGGCGGCGTGCCGGGCAAACGTCAAGAGCGGCGCCATCATGTCGGCCCTCTCGGACACGGAAATCCAGCGGGAGATCGGCATCAGCAACCCGCTGCATCGGCTCAAGCTGCGGTTGGCCATCCAGGAGATGGTGGCCCTGACCAGCCCGTCTGCTGCCAAGCCTGCACGCACGGCAAGTGTCTGCCCCGGGCCATTTGCCAGTTGTGTGGGGGATCGGTGGCTAAGCGCGTTGGTGCACCGCAGCATGGAGCACAGGGTAGTGAAATGCTTGCCTTGCGGTACGCAGGTATCCTGGGTTCGATTCCTCATTTTCGATCCGGGCGAGCGATGTACCAGCGTGCGATCGCATATCGCAGCTGCGGATGTACGCAAAAGACCCCGGCTGGCAATGCTAGTGCACTGGCTAAATTTCTCATCTACGCCATCTAAAAAGCGCGAATGTCAAAATATTTTTTCTTGGTTTACGCCTGGTGCAGCAAAATATCGCTTGAATGAGTGCCGGTTGAACAAACCTTTCAGATGAACAAATTTTAGTGAATTCCATAGAGTTGTTATAATGTATGCTAGAGTGCTAGAGGTTGAACTGGTGCTAGTGTCTAGCGCCAGAAAATAACATGGAGCACTTTGGTTATTTAGGTCATACCGAATACTAATATGTACAGAGCGCGACACTGTTAGCGCGAACAAGCGATCGCCGGTTTTTCGAGTGTTTCTCTTTGAAACCAAAGGATGTCATCCAAGTTATTATTGGTATGGAAAGAGCTCATTAAGTTCTATAATGTAAGCGATAACATTTCGTGCTCGCTAATACTATTTAGGAATAAAATGCGAAAATGCGCCGACGTCGTGTTCGCGCTAACAGTGTCGCAATGTGTACCTTGATTAACATTGTAAAAGTGTAATGGCTTTAGTTAACACATTTTCCTTCATTAGTGAACTATGTTTAACTTCGCTGCAATTCAGTCCCAAACATCTGTTCCACAGCAGGTGGATAAAAAAAAAAAAAACGACAATTCAAAGCAAAATAACAATCGAAAGGAATATAGTGTGTTTAAGGTTCGCCAACATTCCAGTGACGTTTATGTACTGTCGAATCCGGATATATTGAATTCAAAAGGGATCATAAAATAGTTTTATAAATCAATAATTTGATATACAAAAATATGTTAAATTAAGCTCGAGTTGAAATTTCCTTTCACTGCGTATGCTGGCTTGGCGGTCTGCCAGCCACGCAGCGCAAGCGATGTGTCTCTCTTTCTTATTGTTTTCTCTGCCGGGCAGTTTTAGTCGGGCACTTGCTCTCAAAGACTTCACACGTGCGGGCAATGTTTTGAACGTAGAGCAAGCATCTTCACACAGAGCAAAAAGAATAAAGCAGTACTTATTTAAAATAGGAATAAATTACGTGGCCTTCATTTTATTTTGATCATACATGCAGGGATAGTCACTGATCCAGTGTTAGTGCGGAGTTCTCGCCGTCTCTCTTGGTTTCCAGATGTCCTTCATTCATTTGGCATGGATATCCCTGATGCTGGAAAGCACCGATGTCATGTTCGCTCTAACAGTGTCCGACAGTGCACAAATATACATGTACGAAGCCGTTTTAGCATGTTTTGAATGCTATGAATTTGAAAGAAAAATGCCGTAACTGACCAATTATTTCGTCTGCCTGACTGAGCAATGTTCCAACCTACCTAGTATGTACAAATTACAGTAAACTTCCGTTAGTTTGGCCTCGGTTAATTCGACTTTTCGTTTAATTCGAGAATGTTCGAAAGTCCCGGCCAGTGCCCATACATTTCTATGGGAGGAAAAGTTTGATAGTTCAAACTCGGGAAGACTCCGCATCGGATAAGTCTTCCCGAGCGAATTCACGTGGGCTCACATTACACGATATTACAGCAAAAAACTACCGACGTACGGCAAAACATGGGCCCTTTGCTGCAAAGCCGAACGTGCGCAAATATGCGCCTGCTCCTTGATGTCGTTGAGATGGACCGTAGCGAATGACACGAGCCAGCGCAACCAATCTGGCGTGGAGTAGTGCGGAGAACATAGCACGTGGTCTGGCGCGGAGACAGCGCGCGCTCTCGAAGTGCTTTCTGTCTACAAAATCTACATTGTGCGAATGTCATTCCATAAGCTTGTAATGTTAATGATCTCTTAAATGCATATATTTTTCCACATTCCCTTAATATTTCCAGGCAGAAAATTTTCATGTTATCCAGGAATATTCCATCCGGTTTCTCCAAGGAGCTGTTGACTTTTGCCACAGTTTGAAAATGTTGAGTGAAACAGCTGTGCGTTTTCACATTGTACGCTCATCTCATTGACAGATGCCCAAGGGCTTAGTGTCTGCGACAGTTTAAGGTCGGCGAGGCACGTCGTCCTAAGAATGTGGGCAACAAGAGCTTGGGCTTTAGCATTAATTAGTTAGCAAGTCTGCAAGCACTCAATGTTCATGGGGGGGGATTCAGTTATCCTGAATATTTTGTTTTTCTTATTGACACAGAAGCACAGTTCCCCTGGAAGTGATAGGGTTAAAGAAGTATAACCTTCAAAGTTCTTTCTGCTTTTCGCCTTCTTGGTCTCGTTTTCTTCGTCATTTTTTCGGAACATGTGTGCAAGGTTATTTATCTATTTATTTTCATAATGAAGGTCTTTTGACATCCTCAAGAATAATTAATATTTTTTTATTTGAGAATCACGATTATGATGTCAAGGGATCACCCAGCTAATTGATCAATGCTAACCTTTGGGGGAGTTAGAGCTGAACCTTTGAGAACATGGTTGCGTCATATATGCACAAGACCGCACATAACCCTAAGAAAATAGCAGACCGCATTAAGGCTAAGGTTGTTTTCTCGGAACCAGATAAAGTCGCCAAGATGTGCAAATCGGCAGACTCCTTCTGGAAAGTCCCGGTAGGCTTTCCGAGGAAGCACCGGCGTCCGTTTGTTGCATACACGAAGTCGTGCATCAAATACCGTTGACATGTGGCAGGAAAGATCTAGGCCAGGCGGGAAGATGTATGTATGATAAATTACGTGAACGTAACCAAGAAATTGAAATGGCCATCTGTTAATGCATTGTTATAACTGCAAATACAAACCTGTGTCCACTACGTGCGCAATTACCAGCATAAAGATAAAACGGTAAGAAACATTATTGAGTCAGGCTTAATCAAAAGTTAAGGCAATAAATGCGTCAGCAAGGCTTTAGTTGATCTGGCGGATAAATAGACAGTTCTTACGAGCAGCAGTGGGCAGGGTTCTCCCCATGGTGGGCGGCAGTGGCTTTGCTGCTCCCGGCTCCAACTGACCGTTCACCACTCGATTATGCCACAGGGTGACAATGCAAATTTGCTTGCGCACATGGCTGCAAGTTGTCATACTCAGCAGGCCTGCTCACCGCCACATTATCACATGTTATCACATCGCCGAATGCCGCCACTCTTTCACACAAGGAGAGCGGAGCCACAGAGCACTGCTGGCAGTGCGAGGAGGGTGAAGGAAGGGGGAGTGCTCAACCGAGCAGGAACGCAAAATAAGCAGGCGCGACAAACACGCACCGCGCAGCAGTTCTCTCCACAGGCAGTGAGTGGCAGAGAGCAGGAAGCCAAGTAAACTTTTCTTTCACTGCTCGAAAAAAACAATTGGGGTGTGTATAAGTTTAGACAGCCTAGAACTTGATCTGCCTCAACGTGTGACTTGTCTCCCAGCTGTAGATGAGAAATTTAACCAGTGCAGTACAACCACTAGCCTAGAGCTTTTACCGTGCATCACGCAGTAGTAATAACGCATAACCGCACGACGGTACGATGCTCATCCAGATTGAAACGGGCAGGGGTGGGGATTGATCCCATGATCTCTGGGTTCTGCAGCTGAAGCTTTCGCTCCACGTGTTCTGAGCCGGTGTGCGCTAGCCCACTCGGCCACCGATTCCTCCCTTTTACTGCTCAGTGCATGCCTGTGCCGTGGCTTGCTTTATCTTCGCCTCTTCACTCGCGCTCGCTCCCCGCCTTTCCTTCTTGACTTCATTTTTTTTTTCCAAGGCATTTTGGTTTTTGTTTTAGCACCGCAACGTAGCGCCACTCACAAATACACAAAGGCTGTGTTCCAAACCTTACCCAAATGAACCCGAGTTACTCCGGCGGGTCGTGTCACGTGACAACACAGATTGAAGAACGCTGGACGCGGGTAGGTTTTGGAACGCCAAGGCACAAAACTCTTACCCTGGAGTAAGATCGAGTAAATTTTGGAACATGGTCAAAGTGTGTTCTGTTGACAAGCCAGATCACCAAAGTCGGCTGGATTTTGGGGGGCTGAAATCCCCCCCTCCCCTCTTTTCTGGCTATGCCACTGCTCCTGATGAGATCACTTCACTATCATGTCTGCCTCATGCCTCCATGCCGTGGCTACAGAGAACCATGGCACTTGCGCCACTTGGGTCAACTTTCACGTCCTCTCACCAGAGCGCATGCGTCGAGCTTCACCACTTTGCACCGGAGTGCTAGGAGCAGCGGCTGACATGGGGAGCACCTGGGTTGGTGCGATAGGCTTGGGAATTGTGCTCAAAACTCTTAGGTCTTTAATGTTGAGTGTAGGTTAACGTCTAATCTTAAAAAGCTGTGCCAAGAAATAGCGGATATGCTTGGTTTTGATGGCATTTTACAGAAATTATATTCAAGCTAAATAAACTACCGAGTATAAGGGGGGGGAGGGGGGGTTGAGGTTCTATACCAGATGAAGTTTGGCTCTATAATTCTTTTTGTAACCATTTTCTTTTTCTTTTTTTTTTAATTTATTGTAAATGGAATTTACTCTGACCAGAGCCTTATTCCTAAAAAGGAAAGCTCTGTGTTAATGAACTGAATGTAAGGGCACAAACGAGCTGGTGAATATTAAGCATGGTGAAAAACCCGTGACTGTGGATAAAAACAACGCATACACCAAAAAGGAAAAAAAAAAAAAAAAACTGCACATACACTAAAAATACTTTTTAGTGTGATTGTCGATTTTACCCGCAATCCCCGGGTTTTTGTCAAGCTCATGCTCCTTTGCGCTTTTTCTACTCTTATCACAAACGGTAATAAGTGTTATGCTCCAGTATCAGAGAGCTTTTAGTCATTATAAAGGTAAACTCGTTTAACAATGCAATCAATTTTTTTTTCAAGCGTTGTGGTAACAGTTTTTAGGATTTGCTTCAAAAGCGTCAGTGGCTGCTCCAAACCAATGTTTTGCCTGCTACAGAACCTGCTCTGAGAGGTCAAATGCCTCTTCCATCACCGTAGCTGAGACTTACAGACTGGAAAATATGGAATTTCAAGCACCCCTGTTGAGGCTTCACACAATAGGTCTTGTCATCCCCGTTTTCTTCGGCCAGCTTGATTCGGACGGAAGACCTTGTCTGTAATGTCTCCTTTTGCCTTTTCTGCCTACAGAGCTTTCCAACTCTCGTGGCGTACCGCCGTGGACAAACGCTCGGCGACAAAAACTTTGCGCGAAAGAGCCACCGCGCGTGCCGACAATGGGTTCCACGGCCCAGTGTACAAAAAGGGCGGTGCGCAGGAGAGGATATATTTACTGGATTGGCTTGTATGTGTGCAGAGCCTGGCCTTTGGAGAGATGAACCACGAGTGGATCGGGAACGAGTGGCTGCCCAGCCTGGGGCTGCCCCAGTACCGCTCCACCTTCATGGAGTGTCTCGTAGATGCACGCATGCTCAACCACCTCACCAAGAAGGACCTCAGGGTGCACCTCAAGATGATCGACAACTTGCACAGGTGGGCACCTTCTTTATACCATTGTACCGTCTTCCACCATTGTACCGTCTTTCGTGGCAGCTGCACGACTTGACGCAACCGCCTGTGATTTTGTTTTTTTATACAGAATGCATTTGAGGGCCAGTTTCCCCGAGGAAGGTGTGACGTAACGCCAGGGAAAGCATTATGAAAGATGAAACTTGTGCTTCAGAGGAAAATGTGTAGAGAAAAACGTGAAATTAAGAAGCAATTGTGATAAAATGAGATGAAAAAACAAAACTCTTAGCATGCCCTCACACAAAATGTGTAATGCATACCTGGGAGGAAAATATGTGGAAGAGAATGTGCAATTAAGATGAAATTTGCGATAAAGTGAGACGAAAGAACAAAAGTCCTGGCGTGCTTCACCGAGGGTCGAACCCACGACCCTGGGATTTTGAGCTGCAACACTCTACCACTGTGCCAAAAGGGAGACTTGCAGGCCGTATCACATGATTTGATGCCACAGAAAGATACGGAAAGTGCCACGTAAAGA
The DNA here is from genome assembly GCF_016920785.2 of Ixodes scapularis. Taxonomy (NCBI): domain Eukaryota; kingdom Metazoa; phylum Arthropoda; class Arachnida; order Ixodida; family Ixodidae; genus Ixodes; species Ixodes scapularis. Next base: position 32,475,734 of record NW_024609882.1, read on the forward strand.
AAATGAAATGAAATGAAAAGAAATAACTCTAAAGTCCACCATAAGCCTTAAAGAATGCTGTCTAAACAGATTTCGTGTAGTATATACACCAATTTTATACATAGGATCATGATAAATACAGGGTGATTCAAGGAGATGCCAGGCTCTTTAAATTGACCGCAAAATTCAGTTTCTTAACCTATCGCGCTACGACTGTGTGCAGCGTTGCCCACAGATGGTGTATTTTGTTTTGTAAAATTTGCAAAGAGCGAACTTACCTGGGGGAAAAAGTAACGAAAGAAAAAGGCTTAGCTCGTATGAATACGCAGCGACGCTACCGTTCTTTAAACAACATGGCGCCGTTTCGCATGGGAGACAAGAAATGGCGCAACGAACGCCGCAACGTAAGGTCCCTACACCAACGAAAGAGCATACGGCGCCGAGAGCCGGCGTTTTAGCAGACAATCTTTTCGACTCAATAGCGGCGCGCGTTCCGCAGGCGGCGACAATCGCAGAAACAAAAACAGGCACGGTAACAACAAGGAACTGCAGTTCCTTGTTTGCTAAAGACGCCGGCTCTCGGCGTCGTATGCTTGTTCGTTGGCGGCAGTTGGCGTCGTGACCGCTTGAGCCATCTCTTGTCTCCAGTGCCAAACGGCGCCGTGTTGTTTGAAGACCGGTGGCTTCGCTGCATTTCCATAGAAGCTAAGCCTTTTTCTTTCTTTACTTTTTCCTCAGGTAAGTTCGCTCTTTGCAAATTTTGCAAAAAAAATGCCCCATCTGTGGGCAACGCTGCACAAAGTCGTAGTACGATAGGTTAAGAAACTGAATTTTGCGGTCTATTTAAAGAGCCTGGCCTCTCCTTGAATCACCCTGTATTTTGGTTTCTAAGGGGGACAATATTTTGGCTTTCAGTTAAAGGGACTATGAAACAGAAGCCCACTTCCTCTATCGCACGGAATTATCTCATCCCCCACGCTATGGTCCCACGGTTGTAGGAAATGCAATTTTTACAGCGAGAGCTATTTGAGCTCTTCCCACCGCTGGAAATGACGTTTGTTGTTGGTGTCGTAGTTGTAGTAGTCGCTAATGTATTAGTTGTTGTCGTTGTTGGTGTTGAGGGTGACGTCGAGGGAGCTTGTCGTTGACGTGGCCCAATCCTTGAAAAAGATTGCATGCGCCCACGGGAATCGAACCCGGGTCCACTGCATGCGAAGCGGAGGCATTAGCACCGAGCCACACCACAGCATTAAGAACCTGCTCTATACTTGGGTTTTTCATATACTCCGTTCACCAGAATTTATTGGGGGGGCTAGTTGGTTGAACATCTAGACGGTGGTTTTAAAAGCGCTCTCTTCTTACTCCTTTGCGCTTTTAAAACCACCGTCTAGATGTACTCCGTTCACCCCTAAGCTGAGAGTACAGCCAAAGCTATAAATTTGAGCTAGCCCAAGCTTCTTGCTTTGATATGTGCCTTTCTAGCGTATGCGCTCGTTCTGGTGGAAAAACGTTTCAAAGTGATGATCTCATGCTCTTGGGCTTGTGGCATTCGCTGTAGTCTCAGCTTAAAGGGCAACATTGGTCAAAAGTTTTCAATCTGGGATTACGACTGTTTTCAGCTAAAGCAGCGACACTGCATTAGCTGAGAACGAAATATATTTTACGATTACGAAGTGTTTGGTTTTCAATATTGCATGTAGTTTTATAAATATCATAGCTCAAAGTTTGGTTTCGGGTGTCTACATCAAATCCGAAATTATCTGCTAGAGCAGTGGTTCTCAACCATTTTTTTAAATGGATAAAAACTAAAAAATATTTTTGAGTTTTTATGTTTATCTTCTGATAACAGGAACCTCTGCCGTATGGAACAGCTTGGCCTGGTTTTTTGCAGTTGCTCTTTAAAAAGATATTGACCGCATCCTACTGTTTTTGCAACTGAAAAGCTTAACCTGATAAACCTGTTTTTTTTTTTCACTTTTTTCTTTATTGGCAAGAGAATAACCTTGGAAGCTTGTTTAGGATGTTTTGCATATGAGGTGGTTGGTTGCAACGCCGTTCTGCAAGCTACTTTCGTCAAGTCCCGGTTCGCGTTACCGTTGGGGCGCATGCACAGTGCCTCTTTATTTCACGTCGTTGCTTATGCTGGTAGATGTCGTGCACGAAACCCGGTATTTTTTCGTGCACACTGTCTCATAAACCCCAGGAATGCTGTTACTGCTCCTGTCGTCGTGGCTTGGCTACGCCTGTTGTACCGCAATGAAAGTGTCAGGTCGAGGTCCATAGGTCATGCCTGCGTTTGGTGTGTTTTCAGGACGAGCCTGCAGTGTGGGGTGAGCTGCTTGAAGAGGGTCAACTATGACAGGCAGGAACTCTCCGAGCGCCGGAAGAACAGCGAGAATGAATCCAAAGGTAGGCTGTGGTCATGACGGCTTTCTCTCTAGAAGGGGTCGCACACTGTGCAAAAAAAAAAAAAAAAAAAAAAAACTTGTGTGCAGCGATGGAAGGGGGGTTAATGGATGGGGCGAAAAAGAGCATATTTTGCGCTTTGGCATCTGCGAAAGTAAAAGATGTTGATTTTCACATTTATTGTGGAAACGGCGCTAGGTTGTGACCCCAAACAGCTCTTACGTGTAGGTGTCTGTGATTTTGGGACAGTATAATGTTTAAATTTTAAAGCGACAAATAGAATATTTTTGTGTGTCTATAGAACAACTTTTCGTTTAACAAGTGCTCGAAATGTTTTTTTTTTTTTTTTTTTTTTAACGTGAAGCTTAGTTTACGTTTTACTTCTCGTTAAAATAACAAAACACATACCGTAAAGTCCCGAAAGCATTCCCCCCTCCGTAAAATTGCCCATCCCGTTTTTCTGACTAAATATCTGGAACAGAAATTCCGAACCATCGCCCACTCCCCCATTCTCGTCGGACTTCAAGCTATGTCTGACGGGAATCGCACCAACTGTGCAATTTGCTGTACCAGCACATCTGACAAGCAAGTTCGTAGCGGGTTCCCGTGTTTTTGTCCGCAATCTGCGTGTGCAATATTGGTTCCTGTAACACACAAGACGTTCTCACAAGAATGTTGCTCCGTGGAATGTGAATCTTCTGCGTCCACATACTGCGGTATCCGTTCCCATGACATAAAGTTCGTAGCGGATTCCCGTATTCTTGTTTGCGATCTGCGCCCTCAATCTTGATTCCATGCCAGTTGGTTGGCGTGTATATTGCAACGTTGAAATACGATCCTGGTGCGTTTGCGATCTGCGTTAATTGTTCCCGTAACATACGAGTTTTTAGTGCATTCTCACGTCTTTGTCTACAATCTGTGCGCGCAATATCGGTTCTTGTGACAGGCGAATTTGTAGCATGTTCCCGCGTGTTTATTGCACCATAAAACTTGAATCGGCTGCGTCCACGATTTGCAGTATTCGTTCCGTGAGATGCGAATTCTCGGCGGGTTTCCGTGGGTCCTTCGTTCCGTGAAACGCGAATCTGCTGCTTCCAATCCTTGCGGTATTTTTTCTCGTGACACAGGAGTTTGTAGCAAATTCCCACGTGTTTATCACATTGTGAAATGCAAATTTAATTTACGGTGTCCGCGATCTGTGGTATCAGTTCCCTTGTCGCATAGTTGTAGCTGGTGCCAAGGTGTTTATCGTTAACTTTTTATAAATTTCTGGTGTGGCCTCCCCAAAGATAGCCCACCCCATGGTTTTTACCATTTATCTCTACATCTTGGGTGGGCATTTTTTCGGAACTTTACGATAGTTGATACAATAATAGTAAGAATCAAAGTAACTTCTCAAATCACTTCTTCTCAAAAGATTTGAAGACGAAAACAAATGCAAGGAAGAATGAGGGAAGACAGGTTAACCTGACATCTTTCTTCGCATAATTGTGTACGTCACGCATAAAAATTGCATAAATCAAATCGGTATAAAATGTTTTGTTACAGATGTGGTGGTGTGGTCCAATGAGCGTGTGATCAAGTGGGTGAATGCCATCGGCTTACGCGACTACTCCAACAACTTGCTGGAGACGGGAGTTCACGGGGCTCTCATAGCGCTCGAGGACGCCTTCGATCATTGCGCGCTGGCCCTCGCTCTGCAGATACCGACGCAAAATATTCAGGTGAGCAGCTCGTGGCTGGTGACTGGCTTGGTGGTTGGCTTGATGGTTGTCTCGGCAGCTGGCTTGGTAGAACATAGTTTGAGGCTCGCAGACCCTAAATTAGAAATGCGTTAATTGTGTGCAGGAATAAAAAAAAACATGGAAATACATATAAAAGTTGATGTAACATAAATTGCTGAAGGGAGCCACGAATTACTCCGTCGAATCGAGAACTTCGTTAAATCAAGAATGGTATTTTTCGGGTTTAAATTTGATCAAACTAGTTTTGATGTATTGGCCTCTAGAGAGCCATCGCAAGACTGCAATCCCAAAGTGCTCACGTGCCAAAAACACAATTTACACGTGCACAAGTTTAATCTGCGAAAACAACCAGTACCGCCAGTGCATGAGTAAAACTTGGAACTCCCGAGGGAATGAGTTAACGTTTTTCCTTTGGACACCGCAATCCGTGCTCTTTTATCGGCAAACTGCAAGTGCCAGCCAAGGCTCGCATGGAGGTCCACATACCCCACCAAAGGTGCGAAAAGAGCATTTGAGGATGAGCGCTAGGGTTGTGCAAATATTTGAAATTTCAAATAGTAGTTCCGAATAATGCACTATTCAATATTCGCTTCGAGAAGAACTGCACTATTCGCGTTTTTCGAAGTGTTGATTGCGGCGGGTTAGTCCTGTTGAGTGCGCTTCTTACCAAGCACCGGTGCGCTGCGGAGAAGCAATACCCCTTGAAAGCGAGCTCCGCGGGTGTTGCTTTTCTGCGTTACATCGGTGCTCGGTAAGAAGCGCACTCAGCGGCGTAGCCCGCCGCGATAAACACTTGGAAAGTAAGAATATTGTAATTGTGTGCTTGGAGGAAAAGCATACGTTCAAAGCGGGATGGTGCACCCTTGCCAACTGTATTTGAAAATAAGTGGAAACTTTGTGAATCTGTATATCTACATTGTAGTAAAAATTTCAAAATTAAACTATTAAGCAAGAGTACACTATGTTAGGCAGAGAGGCCCTTACAAGCTGCGTTCAGCATGTGCGATTCATTCTTTTTTGACGAGATTAAATAATGAATATTTTATAGAGCAAGATTTGTAAATTCACTTAATTGGCATAGTTGGCCATCTCTACAAGATTTATTTTATGTCAAATCCGTCGTTCACTTGCCATCCCAAGACACCAGACCTTCTGAGGTCACAGTTCATAAATATAGATAGATTAAACTTAGCTTATAAATGAACAAGTGGAACAACCTTCACACGTTTAGCTGGGTTTTCATCTAAGCATTATGCAGTGCTGTCGCGTGTGACACGAACGAGATGCCACGAAACGGTTAGTGCCATCTGGCATAATTGACTAAAAGCCCGGAGTGCTAAGTTTGTTTCATCTTAAGGTTGAAACTAGGGCCGGGCGGTCTTATTGCCGGTACACCAGCAACAAACTTCGAGGCATTTTAAAATACATTTAAAATAACACCTTTTTGAACTTTTTTTTTTTTTTTTCTGGAATGGCAGTTGATTTTTATTAATTCGAACCTCCAGGAAGCCACAGACTTCAATTTGATATATCAAAGGTTTGAATAATCAGAAATTTATCTAAATATGATGTGAGGCAAAGTAGTGATTTGCTATAGGAATAGCTACACATACCAAGCAGATTTTTTACGCTTTTCTCTACACAGGCCTATTTATAAACAGGCACAAACAAAACATTGGTAAAGTTCAAAGTGTATAGTGGTTCTGGGCAAATATTTTCTAATTGAATGTCCAATAGTTTCTCCAAGCCTTTTACTACCATTGTACCATGCTTAAGTGAAAATTCAGCTGTACTCGTGAAGGTTGCTCCCAAGCTTCCACTTGCCCACTTCTAAGCTCAGTTAGTTTTAACATAACTATATTCATGAATTATGGCCTTAGAAAGTTCAATGCCTACATTGGAGCGGTGCGTAAATGACAGATTGGATATTAACTTAAACCTAAATAAATGCCAAGCTATTTTAATCGAGGGAATTTATAAATCTGCCTGCTGTATGCAAATATTATTTCTTTAGTCTCGAACTTAACCCCCTCAGAAAAATAAAAAAACAATCGTGACTAATGAGAGCAGGTTGCCAGGAAAGTCCTGCTTGCATAATCCCAATGGGTTAGTCCCCTTGAGTGTGCTTCTCACAGAGCACCCATGTACTGTGAAAAGCAATAACCACGAGATTTTTGGGTATTGCTTTCCTGCAGTACACAGGTGCTCAGGGAAAAGCACAGTCAACAGGGCTAATGCTCCACGATGAACCAATAGTATGAATTACTAAGTGAAAAAATTAAGCAGCGTATAAATGCAGTGAAAACATAACAAGCAATCACAATTTTTTAGTCTTGTGCAAATAGTGGATTTTGAGTTTGAAGTGAATTCGAAGCGATTACCTGTAGTGGTATTGGTCGAATATTTTCGATTCGAATATCGAATAGTTTTTCCACGCCTTTCACTACCATTGCATAATGTTTCGATGAAAACCCAGCTAAACCTGGGAAGGTTATTCCACTTGTTCATTTCTGAGCTAAGTTTAATCCATCTATATTTTTGAACTGTGACCTCAAAAGGTCTGATGTCTTGGGATTGCAAGTAAATGACGGATTTGACATAAAATGAATCCTATAGAGATGACCAATTATACCAATTGAGTGAATTTACAAATCTTGCTATATAAAATATTTTCTTTAATTTCGAGTTAAAAAGAATGAATTGTGCATGATGAACACAGGTTGTAAAAGACATCTCTGCCTAACATAGTACACTCTTGCATAAAAGTTTAATTTTGAAACTTTTACTACAATGCAGATATACACATTCACAAAGTTTCCACTTATTTTCAGATACAGTCGGCAAGAGTGCACCATTATGCTTTGAACGTATGCTTTTCTTACCAGCACGCAATTACGATATTGTTTATCACGGCGGGTTACCCCGTTAAGTGCGCTTCTTACTGAGCACCGATGTAGTGCAGAGAAGGAACACCCATGGAGCTCACTTTCGCGGGTTTGGCTTCTCCGCAGCGCACCGGTGCTTGGTAAGAAGCGCACTCAACAGGGCTAGCCCGCTGCAATTAACACTTGGAAAACCGTGAATATTGCAGTTTTTTCGAAGCGAATATCGAATAGTGTATAATTTGGAACTACTATTCGAAACTTCGGATATTCGCACAATCCTACAATTTTTACAGCGAAGCTGTTATGCGCTAGGATCTGGGAAAGAATCTGTCCGCGGATATTGACGGGAGTAGCCTTCCTTGGCATTATTAGATAGTGAGGTCCTGATTCCTCGTTATCATCTCAAAGCATCCTCCTCGAGATCATCCTAGAAGTCATCTTTGAGGTCGTCCTAGGCGTCGTCCTTGAGGTTGTCCTAGAAGTTGTCCTTGAGGTCTTCCGAAAGGTCGTCCTGGCGTCGTCTTCGAGGTTGTTTTAGACATCGTCTTTGAGGTTTTCCTACAAGTCCTCGAGGTCGTCCTTGAAGTCATCCTTGATGTCGTCCTACATGTTATCCTCCAGGTAGTCCTAGAAGTCGTCCTTGAAATCGTCCTACAATTCGTCCTTGAGGTCGTTGTCATCGAGGGCGTCCTCGAGGTTGTCCTTGAAGTCGTCCTTGAGGCCGTCCTAGACGCGGTCCTCTAGGCATCGTCCTAGACGTAGTAAAAATGACAGTTTCGCTGGTCCTCCATCTTCCCATGAAGTGGAAGGGCTCTACAATTTTTTTATTTGTTTGAATTAACCGGAATTTTGAGTTTATAAGAGCATGGAACCCTTTGGGAATCTGTATGGGAATTAGAATTTGTTAAATCGGGAATTTCATAAAATCTGGTTGCGTATAATCAAATTTCAACTATTCACACTATTGTAAGTCGACTCAATTGTAAGTTAACCCTCCAACATTGCACATTGATAAAAAAAAATTTGGATGTTTATTTTATTGCGAACACGTGAGAACGGCAAAGTGTCTGTTTTGAAAGCCCAGCCTCCAACACGCGATCGATTCCTTCTGGCGTGCTTTGGCTGCGCATGCACACGCGAGATGCATGAGATGCCCAGGTGTTATCGATACTAGAAAGTTCACGCCTAGAGGCGGGACAACTGAAGCTGCTCCTTGTCGTTCTCTTTCCGTCCGCGACTAGTCTAGGACTTGTCCGCACTGGTGATGTCAGTCCCGTCGCCATCACTGCTACGTTCTCGAAGCACGTCGTCGGCGTCGTCCAACGAAATCTCGTACTTCGCGAATGACAGCATCAACTGCATCTTCCACGCTTGCTCGGCAATCGCGTTGCACGTCACGGATGGAGACCAGTTCCACACTTTTGCGGTGTACGTTGCAAGCCTGATCTCTAACTCCAGAAGGCATCCCCACCTATCCAAACTTTGGCCTGCGGAAGCCTCTTTGTCTGCCGTCGTAGTTTAAGGGGGGACACTGGCTAGAGGTCGAACTTCTTAACTACTCAAGTGATTGGAATGAAATTTAGAGAGGAGATTTAACCTCAGATGTAGGTGTACTGTGCAAACTTTCAGCTCTCCAGGACAACTTTACATACCTGCATAAGAAAATGTGTCACTCTTTGTTAAGAAATCTATCATATGCAAATGAAGCTATTAAGCACCATTTTGACTGCTAGAATATAAAGTGGGGGATGTGGCACTTTGGGCTATCTAGTTTTTATAACTCAAATGTAAATATTTCAGGAAGAGTGATTACCTCAAAATATGAGATGCAAATCTGTCCTATGTCAATTTTTGAAAACTTGGCTTTTTATCACTGAGGACTTTAACTTAAAACAAAATAAAGTAGATAGCCCGATTCCCCAGTAAATTTCAGTTCAGAAACATCTTGATTGTGGTATCTGAACACTTTCACCTTCGAACAAAAGATTCCTTCGTATGAAATTTGCAGCAAAAAGTGGAACTGAGAAAAATGCATTCAAACATTGAACTCCTTTACTTTGTTACTGCCTCACAACTGTTGAAAATATTTTATATCATCGTAAATATTTGGCGTATGGTTATCAAATTTGGTGTAAGGGTGTATAATTAGTTTCTAAAACTGAAAACGTCAAAATTGAAAAATGAATTTTTTCAAAAAAAAATAAAAACTTTAGGCCCATGTCCCCCCTTAAGATCCCGCAACATTGCAGGCTCCACCGGAGCATCGCCCGATCCAACGGGTCGAACTTGCATTCAACAGCGCAGTTGTTGGTTGCTTTTGGGTGAAAAATGGCCATAAACGAGCACCGAAAATCTAAACTGCCCGAATCACGCATGTCAATACGAAACAACGTAGTTAGTGCTCCAGCATGATCTTGACCCTCGATCCAGCGATGTACGATTGTGAACCGTGTGAAAAACTTGCAAAAAGAAGCCGCGAGGAGTGTGCTGTAAGGCTGTTCCAGCGGCGTCCGGAAGAAGTGCCACCACCCCCGGGAGTCAGGCGTGCCGTGTGCTGTTCACAGCCCTACGTTTTGGTTAATTTCTGAATCGCTATCAATAATACTTGTTCGTGTAAATAAAAAAAAAAAAAAAAAAAATTTGTAAAATGAGTGCACAGAATAGCGCGATGCAACAGGTACAGCCGGCTGAACTCGTAACTTGATATCGCGATTGTTTCGTTTTTGTCGGCAATGGAATGCTTTGGTTCGATTACAAGTCGACCCCCCACCCCCGACTTCATATTTTCTAAAATTGAAAAGTGGGTCTACCCACATTTGTGTAAATATGGTATATTGACAATCATTTTTGGAGGGAGGGGGGGGAGGAGGATTTATTTTGTGAGTAAATACGGTATTTAATTTTTTGTGAAGTGGTGAATTCACACACCTGTGCTGTACTTGTACCGTAATCCACACTTCATTCTTTCTCGAGCCTTGCCAGAGCAAAGGGCAATTAATTTTAGTGGGCTGCTTAAATTGGTTCCCGAGCTGTTTTAATAGACCGATTTTGTATTGATCTCGTTGAACATCGCTCGAACTTGATGGGGTGGGCAATGTTTCGGTAGTTTGCATCCCATGGACATTTAACTAAAGAAACTGGATGCGTGATCTTTTTGGGGAGTTTTACAGTTGTAAGTGCAACATTTTTATTTTTTTATGTATTTATTCTTTGCAGGCACGTCAACTACTTGAGCACGAGTTTAGTAACCTTCTGATTATGGGAACAGAAAGGAGACCTGATGACGTAAGTGTTTTTGACCCGTAGCAGAACTGTCATTGTACCAAATAGCATTACCTGTTTGTGTGCCAAAAACTAATGCATTACTGAGATTCATTACCATCTTACTGCTATTTCATGTTGCGTGGACACCGTTTCTGTTTTTTTGTATCAAGTGTTTATTGTTGAGCAAACACTGCAGGCACATCATTTCATTATATGCAGGGACCCAAGCACATGGGAACATCGCTTCAAGGGCTCCAAGGCGATCGCTTGGTCTGAAAAAGCAACGTACAGGCGTCTTTTGTTATTTTTTTTATTTTTCCGAAGAGAAGTCGGTAGAATGAAAGTGGTGGTTGGTTCCGTGTGCGTCGAACTTCGTGGAAATTGACAGAGGTGGATTTTTAGTACCTGTGTTGGCCGTTTCTCAACCGTGCATCCACACGCTCAGCGCTGAAGAACCCCTGGCTTCCTTTTGTGGCTTTTTCCCTCTCCTCCTCTGTGCTGTTGAGCAAGCCGTGAGACCTGACTTTGGATGCGGATTCAACTTCTATTCCCGTCCCGTCATTATGCGGGACCTATGTGCGTTTTTATACTTTCGTGTCAAAAGAAAGAGAGACTGTCCCGTTTCTACGGCTGGCGCCGGACGTTCCAGATTGGATTGGCTCGTCTGGAACGAGCTTCGCGTTAAGTATGGCTGAGCAAAGATTGCAGTCTGCCGTCCTGGCGGCCACCGGACAGTAACAAAGTGCTTCGGCTAATGGCCAGGCTTGGCTGCTACTCTGTTCACTAAGCCCGACTTCCGTTTATCTAGTGAATTGTGCAGTTTTGTAATGTTCTACTACGCCGTTTCTTTGGCACAATCTAGGCAACTATCGTCATCTAAGCAGGGATAACTAGTCAGTTGTGCAAAGAAGAAAAAGAGATGCTAATTTTTTTTATTTTTTTTTGTAGGACATTCTTTTTTTGTTTTGCATTTCGCTCGACTTTGGGAGCCTTTTTTGTCGTTGTATACCTATATATATTTTTTGCATCGTGTCATTTAAGTGCTATTTCAAGGGAACAAACAATATGGTTGCTGTGGCTTCTTCTAACTCTGGGAGCTTGCTGTCGCGGCACCAATAGCAATTTGGTTTTAATGTGCCATGTAAGCTTACTGCTTTATAGGCCTGTGAGCCAGGCATAGAGCAGTCAATAATTTATTGCACCCTTCACGTTGGCAGTAGTTCCTGAGCAAGACGCAAAAACTGTGCCAGTAAAGCACGGAGCAGCTAAAGCCTATCCCAATTCAAGCAGATGTTTCTCCGGCAGCAGAATGTCAAGCGAGCAGTTTACTGGCCAGCCCAAATTTCTGGCCGCATTTCTTTATTAGAAAACAAATGTATATAATTTCTTTTTTCTTATCTCTCAAAGCAACCACTTCCAAAACACTGTTTTCAAGCAGTTTTTCACCGTCTTTAAAGGAGCAACTTTATTTTTTCTCTGGCATTCGCTTGTTTTGGGTACACCTCTGTTTACTTCCATTGAAGAAAAGAAAAGGCTCTGCTCGCATTAGAATTGTGTTTCTAATCGTGCAACAACTCTTCTAAACTTCATTGCTGTTTTTGTACATGCAGGATGCAGCGATTGTTTGATGAGGTTGAGTGTCTCATACGGAGACGATTAGTCTTATTTTCGACTGAGGATCATTTTGTACCTTACTACGACCGTCGTGGAGAAGCCCCTTCATTTAGCGATGTTGAAGAGTCAAGGTCGTTTCATGATCACTCACTCCCCGAGGGATTTGTGCTTCATCGACATACAGCCTGTTGAACATGTAAGGTTCACGAGAGAGAAAGTTAAGACTGTTCAATTGTGTTTGTGTGTTTAGGTTTCAGATATTACATTTCTCGTTTTGAGAATCTCCTGTTCCTTGACAGGCCACGTGACCAATGGCAGAGTGCGTTCCTTAAGTCGCCGGAATGTGGGTGTTTGCGCAATTCATAATTTTTTGTACCGAGTCGCATGCAGGGACGTTTGAGTTAGCTGAGGGGACATTCGGGTCTTCAACTCCCCTACCTCGAGTTGCGACCAGGGTTGCCCCCTTTTTCGCCTGTCAAGAGTCGCAACCCGCGACTCTTGTCACGTGGATCGCGCTACCGAGCGCCCTTCAACACGGTCACAGTGTGGATGTTTTAATTCACTGTCATTACGTTACAACAGGCAACCAAAATGCAGGAAAAAAGGAGAGGTTTTCGCTCGCTTTGTGGGTGCGAAAAGTGCACCAATCGGAATCGAGCGGCTCACTTTGCAGTCGGTCGAGCGTCCAAGCAATAGCGTCTCGAAGGTCGGAGGACAGTATCTGCGGGCATGCTGAGAACGGCGTTTATTGCGCAACTACTAATGGTGTGTTTGTGAGCTTGGAGGATAGAAAGGTGATGCACTTGGGTAGAAGCTCTGAATGCTGCACTGCACAAAGTATGACGTGCTCGACAGTTGTTGTCACACGAGTTGTTCCTTTTTCAAGAGTTTGATTTAGTTTTTATTATTTTTACTCCTTACGAAACATGAAAGTGAGCCGAGGTGAATGAGCGTAGACATTGCATATCATCACTTTGAGTAGGTAACGAGACCCGAAGCTGGATCCTCTGACCGTTCCATCGTTTTATTTGCGACACACCGAGCCTAGGTTTCAGCTGCACGCGAGACGGTGTCCTTCTGTCGCTTTGCTAGTCCCCAAACACCTTGGTTCATTTCTAGGCCATTCTACCGCCAAAATAGGTGAGCGTTTCTAAAGTTGCGCATTCTGTAGATACATATGCTTTAGAAAGACGGTAGGATTTTGTATTTCAATTTTCGTTGCGCCGCCACCCTGTACAGAACCCGAAGCAGGCAGCATGCGCTTCGCCGCTAGACCGCAGCCCCCTCTGGTTTAGTTACACGCAGTTCTGAGCCCTAGCATACGGCGTGCTCGTGCCTGGCTGGACTAAAGAGGAACTCTGTGGCTATACCCGAGACCTATTAATAGTCGCGCCTGTATGTATGAGCTTATGAGGGCCACTATCTCCAAACTACATACCTAGCTCCACTCTAGAAGATATGAGCAGTTGGCAAGAATGAAGTGATTAGAGCAAGTTTCTCCCGGTTTTCTTCCTTAGTTTTCCCGCATAATTTTTGGGAGGTGTGCTGGATGTATCTACATCGCGGAGTAAACAAACCCATCGGTCCTGTCTACCCCACATTTCTTTTTTTGCGAGGTTCACATTGAGAGACAGTCACGTGCCTTCACCGATGTTTCACTAAAGCTTGGGTTTTGAGTGTTGTCGTATTTCAAGCCCCTTTCATCCTCCCCCCTTCTCTCCCTACTTCATAAATTTGGTTGAATGACAAGTGATTTCTTCATTCCTGTTCCCAAGCACAAGTAAAGTGTAGTTTTGTGTATGCGTGTTGCTCGTATGCATGTTTATAGAACTTAAGAAAACAAAACGGAACTGTGTTGGTCTTCTCGTGAAACAGTCATTAGCTGTACATAACGGGTGTACTATATTCAGTGTTAATGTGTGTGCGCACATCACCTGCTTGGCTCTCCCTCTCCTTTTACGTTCTTCCTTAATTTTTTTTTCATGCTCTGGTTTGTAAGCTTGGGATATATCCATCAACAAAACAGCAGCAAAAGTCTTATGTCGTATCGAATGCCAGCTGCTGTGTAATCCAGGGATATCTGTACATTTTCTGAAAGCCTCTAGACAGCTGTTGCATACCGAAAGTATTATTGCCCTTCCCCCACATGTTGCATTTACATGCCAACCGATTCTGTAGGATACGTCTCTTGGAAACTTTCTTGGAATGTAAACAAGAACGTGGATGTGTTTGGCTGTGTTGCGATGTACCAAAGCGCACGTGAAAAAGGCTCCTGTGTGAATTTCTCGAGATCTTTTTCTTTTTTTTTTTTTTCCTCGGGAAACAAGTCATTTTTTTTTTGTAAATAAAATTAACATCAAACAAGGAAACAGCAAGCGGTGCCTGTTGTTCTTCCCTCAATCATTTCTGGACACAGTTCCGGGCCTTTGGGTGAGAACGAGGGCTGCGGAATATGATCCACTTCATGTGTTTGTTCCTACTAATAATGTGCTGAAAATGTCATTTTTGCCACGGTATTTTTTGAAAGCTACAGGTGGTACACGCGACCCAGCAGCTGTAAATTTGTGCTGCGTCACAGCCACGCGTACATGCCCTAACAAACCTCGATCGCAAAAAAAAAAAAAAAAAAAAAAAAACTTGATTTGCAGCTGCAATTCGCGCCAGGCTCTTGTTTTTTACTGAAAAAAAAAAAAGTGCTGCAAAGAAAACAAACAGCTCTGCGGTTTTATGTTGTCCTGTAGTCGCATTGGCTTCCATAAGGACCTTGACAAAAATCGATCTTACTGCAGAGAAAGGCCGCGCCGGCGCACTTTGACGTCACTAACCACCGCGTAATGTGGATCGATAAACTGGCTTTGTTTCGCGGTTGAGCGCTTTCCTACCATCCGACTACTCCGAATCCTAGCTTGTCGGACGAAACTACGTTCTACCATACTCTGCCCCACCGGGAAATGCCGCCCACGTCGGCGAAAAAGAAAACGGGATATGTTCGAACGTGTTTTGATCGCAAGCGATCGACAGATTCGCCCTTTCCGATGGGAAAACCGAAACCTGTGCCACCGCGTAAACTAGCGCAACTCCTCGCTATCTGCAACTTCATCTCGCAGTGTCCGCAAATACAGCGGCGAATCTTTTTGGGGGAGTACATTTCGCCAAAATGTGTCGAGGAATGATAGTGTGTGTGTATATATATTTATTTTTTTGTAACTACATTTGTTTCGTCGCTCGTCCCTGCCGTTGCTGCCGTCGCGTCGGAGGCGGTGGCGCTGCAGGCAGTGCGGCGCTTCTGGCCAAAGGGTGGCTGTCGTGCGCGGAGACCCCGGGTTTCAGCTCCGAGCGACGCAAGGTTTTGATTTTTCCCCTAATGTCTCTGTCCAATTTAAACGGCCTCTTCAGGTTCCTTCGGCTCTGAAGATGTCACTTTCACGAAGTGGTAAGCTCAAACCTTCTTCCAACTTGCGGGAACGTATGGGGTCGCCTATCGCGTCACTGGTGCAGCCCTCGGGCTGCGAGCGGTTTTGTCATTTTTGTTCATTTCCCCTTCTCGCTTCCACTACCTCGAACATTGGATGTTTCTTTGCGTGGTTGGAAGGTTCGGTAATTGAAGGGCGTAATCGCAGTCAGGTAAGCGTAAAAACGGCTTGCAAACAAGCAAATAAGAGAAGAAAAAAAAAAAAAAAAAGGGGGGGGGGGGGGGGGGGGTGATTCGTTGCTTTGGGTAGGTACTGCGCGGAGCTGCCCGTATTGATTTTCTAACTAGCTCGATGTCGGGAGCCCGGGCTTGGGGTCGCCGGTTATGTCCGTCGCTTCCAAATTCCGAAACGAGACCCAGATGTGCCACTCGGATCTTCCCGCGGCTTTAGGTCAACAGCAACATCCCTTTTCAGCGTATAAAATAAAAAATAAATAAAAAATAATTAGCTTTTTTGTGGTTCGGTTTTAAACTTGAGCGATTGGGGGCATCACTTCGTACCCGCCAACGCGGGCGCGCCTCTACGCTTATCTCAGCTTCGATCAGTATCTAAAACGCTGGCAGCGTAGTGTGTTCCGCTTTCAAACGCAATTTTACTTTTTTTTTTTATCTGTTCTAACGTTGATTTGTTTCTTTTTTTATTTCTTTTCTTTTCTTCACCTCTCGTCTTGCTGAAACGATTACGCGCTTCGAAAAGGATACGGCGTTTTCAGTGTTTTAACATTATCTTATTTTGTGTAACCTCTGCGACATTTTTGTTATGCTTCCCAGCTGTTTTTCTTTTCAGGTTCTTTTTCAAGTACATTTCTAAGGGGGGAAATTTGACATGATGGATATGTGCCTATTTATATAACGGCTTCATGAATTTGCTTGTCTCAGTGTCATCATATGTGGTAGCTGCGTATTAGGTAGCTGAAAGGAAGACAGCTTAATGAATTCGTGTGGAACCAGTCAAGCTCTTAATTAAGCTTGCCTCAAGGAGGTGGCAAAGGGTCACCAGACTTCTTGATACTGCCATGTCACCATTTCGTGTGTGCAGGAAAAAGAGTCCACCATGGTTTATGTTAATTTCCTTGTAAATATATACAGTGCTCCAAACATAGGCAGCAGATAAATTAATTATAAGTGATATTTCCTTACATTTAATGCTACATAAAGCCACAAATATCTCATCCAGTCAGAAGCAGCCATCCAGATCAATTTACACCCGTAATGCAGTGATAGAAGTGTTGCGCCATTTACACCAAATTGTGCCATGAAGAAAAATCTACATCTTGCACCAAAATGCAGTTTTTGCTAAGAATTGCACCACACCTCTGCCAAGATGGGCTTAAAGAAAAAAAAATTAATATATTATTATTGGTCGATCGTAATATTCAGAGAAGCAAAAGGTAAGAAAAATTGTACAAATATGAATTTCACAGCGTCTATACTTACGGTATAGTTTGTCGTCTTAGGTCAGAGCACAGTCGAAGGCTTGGAACACATACAACCACAAACACACATACAAAAAGCGCATGTCGCGGGTTTTTCGCTCCACTTGATTTGTATAGCTGATGAAAGAACACATTAAAGGAGATGACAAATGCCATGATGTCGCGCTTAGTTTGTGACACCGACGAAATCGTCTGGAAATTTAGTCAATCACCCGGCCAGAGCGGTTGATGCCCGGCATCAGCGGCTCTGGCCGGTTGCTTCTCTGGCTGGGTGATTAACTAAATTTCCAGACGATTTTGTCTGTGTCACAAACTAGGAGTCCCAAGAAAACCTTGCAAAATAGTAGGATTGCCGGTTGCGGCTACTGTGATAAAACAGAATCCAGGGTCTTGTACTCCTGATAAGACTACCTGGCTGCAGAGTACCGTGGCACTTGTGCGGCTTGCATCAACTTTTACCGCCTCTTACCAGCATTCGTGCATCAAGCTTCACTGCTTTGCACCGGAGTGTGAGGAGCAGCAGCTGACCTGGGGGAGCGCCTGCCTGGCTTAGCGCAGTAGGCACAGAAATTATGCTCATGATTATTACAGGTCAACCTTCTTTGTCCTAATTGTAAGTTAATCTCTAATTTAAAGAAAAAAATAACTGAGCAAAGAAAGAGAGAAGAAAACACAGGTCTATATATATTCGAATGTATACGGTAGTCAGGTAGTTCTCGTGCGGTTGGCGATCGAAAGAGCAGCAAACTTTGACGTAACTCTGGTTCCTACGCCGCTAAAGAGCTGTGTCAACTTTAAGGCACAAGTGTAGGCTTTTATGTTATTTTTGGGTGGTTGTTTTTGCAGTTTATGATATTAGAGTCTTGAGTTTGGTAGGTTCGTTAAACTTGCAGGACGCATTTTTATTGGTAGACGTATTAGTGGATATGCTGGTTCGTGCTGACATTTTACAGAAATTATGTTTATAGGCTAAGCAAACTAAACTGAATGTAAAATGGAGAGGGGAGAGAGTATTTACCTAGTGAAGTGTTCCTTTACGATTCACTTTTCAGCCATGTTTTAATACCCATTGCAAATAAAACCTACCTCTGACTATATCCTTATTTAAGATTACTGTGTTCCTTTTATGCTCTTTTATTCTTATCGCAAACGGTAGCTCGAGTATCAGAGGAATTCTTAATCACTATCATAAATGAACTAATTTAGGGATGCAATCAATTCATTTTCAAGTGATGCACTAACAGATGTTGGCATCTGCTCCAAAAGCATCAGTGGTTGCTCCAAACCAACATTTTGCCTGCTACAGAACCCGTTACAAAAAAATCAGATGCCGCTTCCATCGCTAGTAATGTTCCCTTATACAAAAAAAAAAAAAAAGAATGAAAGTGAAGACTGGTTTTTTAAAAGCATACTAAATACTGTAATGCCTAATCCTGCCTTGGCCCTTAACTAAGCTAAAGGTATTGTGGAAAAAAAAAAAAAAAAGAATACTGGGGAACAGGCACATAGCCAGGATTTTGTTTCGGGGAGGGGCCCGCCCATGACAAAATGTTGTATGAGGGGGAGGGGGGAGAGGAGGTCCCAGAAAAATCAGATTTCGGGGTGGCCCGGGCCCCATGGGCCGCCCCCCTGGCTACGTGCCTGCTGGTGAAGTTGCATTAGTGACAGTGTTAGGGGACATTTCAGTGCAGACACATCTGCGAAATCAGGTGAACCGACACTGCAGTCAAATTCCTTTCTATTGAGCTACCTTGAAATGAAAAAGGTGGCAGCTGCATAAGTTTGTGTAACAGCAGAAATGCTTGAATTGGCGGTAATACCGGCTCCACAAGGGTTTAGATCAGAATTTTGTAACCTCATCTCACAGCCGCCATATGGAGGGAGCCACACCCTTTTAGCAGGTGCTTACTAGCTGCTGTCCTTCAAGCAATCATTGCTAGGTGAATGGCCTTTAGCTATGTGGTAATAATAATAATAGTGAAGTTTTCATATGGTTCTGGTCTTTATATTTTTAAGTTGAAAGGGCAAAGTTTTCCCATTTTTCTGTCAGGTTCCCATCAATCTCAAAGACACTGTAGTTGATAAACATAAGTTGATATTGATCCATATTCTCATCCAATTAAAAAAGTCTTTCCACCTTGATCATTTTTTTTTTCTACTGCAATTTTGTTTTATAACATTTTTCAGTCATGGTATAAACATGTGTAGAACAGCTCTGTCGGAATTTTTTTTTACCTTCTGCAATGTGTTAAGAGCATACACTGTCTGTTACAAATAGGGTGATATTTTTTACTTGGCAGTAAAATTAATTACTTTCAGATAAAACTCTTGCTACATTTGGAGGAAGTAATAATTTTACCGGGGAGTAATTTTGGTGAAATTCGTTAAATGTACTTACAAAAAAAAATGTTTTTCATCAAGATATTGCAAGTGTTCAGAGCAATTTGAATGACAAGAGATACTTTAATAGAAATTTGTTTTAGAAAGATACTTCCTTCTTCAGGTATAATACTTTACAATTGCAATACGTTTTTGCATTGGGCAAGCTGTAGTGTGTATCACATTTCAAGAAGGGAAGTGCCTTCCCAAAATGTCTGTCTAATGAAGTCTCCATTGTTATTCATATTTTTCTCGAATAGAATGCAAATTATTGATTTAAAAGCAAAAAAAAACATACCTGTAGAGAAACTTTGTTCATTATAATGAACCGAATTATCATGTTTGTGATTCTAATGTCAAAGGGCTAAGCACAATTTAACGTAATCTGGCATTCTGTTCTTTAAGCTGATAAATAAATAAAAAATAAATCGGATTGATATGCTTTGCAGCAACCGTGCTTGGACGCCACCATAATTGACCGTCAACTTTTGTTTCCTCTTATCACGTTTATCAAGTTTACTTCACTTCATGACCACAGCAGGGCAGGTTATTGCCATTTTAGATTCTACCATGTCGTTTTCCCTAGCATTGTCCTTTGTGGACGCTTGTCAGTGCCCGTTTCACCTGCTCGGCATCTGGGTAAGACAAGAGAATGTCAGCAGTGGCGGCTGTAATCTGGCGCATGTGCAAAGCGTCTATACATTGGATGCGCAAGATTCACTAACAGCCCTAGGACGGAATGAATTTGCTGAACAGAAACAGAACAACGGCGCTTCTGACGCGTGTTTTAGCGAAGACAGTTAGTTGTGCTACAGAGTGATGAATTAGGCTGTATTTTTTTCTCTAAGCACATGTCTATAGCATTAACTTTCATCAGGCGAAATTTCAGTGTTAATTTTGTTTTTATTGGAACAAGCTATATTTCTATGGTAAAGAATGCTATTATTATTATAAGCTACCAGCTTTGTTATATAGCGACTATTAATAAATAGGGATGTCACGAACCTCCCAAAGTTCGAATTCGACAGTTTTTGAAATTTTCGAACCTCCCAGAGGTTTCATTTCGTTAAGTTCGAAGTCATCGAACTTCTAAAATTTCAAGTTTGACAGTTTCAATATTTTTTTTAACATTGAGGTTGGCAAAATTTGACAGTTTCAATCTTTCTATGATTCAGGTTCGCAAAATCGATAATTTCAAACTTGTTTGAGCCTTAGGTTTGAAAACTTCGAAAAAATATAATTTAATATAATTTTTTCGGAGCCCAAGTTTGTGAAGTGATGCCTTCGAACCTCACGAAGACCGGAGTTCCCATAAATATCGCGAGCTAAGCTCCAGAAGTTTTACTATAAATCTTGCACGTGCCGTATAGTTAATTTAGTGTTCGCTACTTCGGTGCTACTCGATACTGGCCACAACCTTTGGCTGGTGGGAAAGAGACACTCATTTGAAGGCGGGCTATTTCTCTGGAGGTCTATGGATCCTGGGACGGAGAAAATACTGGGCCACAGGCAAGAATAGAATTAATACAGAACCTGACACAGCGAGAGCGCAAGGAGCACTCAACGACTAAACTCGAGGCCCCAAAAAATGCGGTTCAACAGGCTCCCCAGATGCATCCTGCCTTGTTTATCTTTAAGCTACTTCGTCAATCATAAACAAGGCTTTGTATGTACACTGAACTGCGTACAGTCAACCTAAATGCACATACTCAAACACTGGTCATGAAATTAGGTTCTCAACTCGAGCGCTTTGTACTGCTATCTGTCTGTGTTTCTTTTCCTCCGATGGAACAGTGATGGACAGTGGACTAGGCTCGAGAGTCGAAAGCCTTCTCCATGTTGTGGCTCGCGCGCTGTTCATTTGGAAGAAGGCCGTCTCAGAATTACTTCATTCACTGCTCTGCCTTCAGTGTGATTTTTCTGCCTTTGCTAACACAAGCGTGCACATGCAACCAAAGCACAGCGAAATTCAGCAAGCGGTTACAAACTGCCGCCATAGATAGCACTGTCAATGCCAAGAGCTCGTGCCGTCTGGGAGACGCGCTTGCTCGCACTCAAGAGCAAAAAATAAAAAAAAAAATGGTCAGATGTCATCACCCTAAGCAAAGCGCACATGAAAGCACCCTATTCCAAGCAACAGCTCAGCGTGTACTGCTCCACAGCCCCGCACGCACATGTGCGTCTCCCAGGAAAGCGAGGAAAACACGTGCCATACGCACAAACTTTCTAGACTTTCTTTTAAAGATGTATAGACCATATAGCTAAAGAAGAGCTTCTGTCAGGTGCCACCTTGAGAGCTGGGTGCAGAAGAGTCAGCTACAAGGAAATCCCGAAATTCCTGCTGAAGAACCGGGCATCTTAATTGAGAGTTTTGAACACTTTCTTCCCTTTTAATTTTTCAACAAAGTGGTGACGCTCGGGCCCTTTAGTTCGCTCAAAATGTCAGGCTTTTTGTCCTGCAGTATTTTCCTCCTTTATGGCCAGATTTGTTTGAATGCATGTACACTATTTCTAGAGCTCTTACAGGGTTCACATTCTTGTGTGCGTTGAACTGCAAAAGAAAATTATTTATAAACAAATTTAAACTTCGTGCAATTTTTATTTTTTATATTTTGAAAAATATTTTAATTTGATTTAAAATTTTACAGGTAAAACATGTAATGAGGTTGTGAAAGCTGCACTTTCTGAAGACAGCGTTTAGGGAAAAAAAAAAATGCACAGAATAAACAGAAATGTCATTGCAGATCTCTCCCCTCAGGACCGAGGTAAAATGAGCACACATCACATCAGTCACCCAAGACAACTCTGTAGAGAAACGATTCATTATCTTGAGAGTCTGCTTCCTGGTTCCTTTAATGGGATGTATGTCAGCCTGCTCCATGCTCGATCGTTGGATCTTCGCCGAAAAGGTAAAAAAAGTCGCAAAGTGAAACTAAACTCGAATCACACCGCGACGCACAGCAGCGAAGTCGGTGCAGTTGCCAATCGAGGCTTGCCAACAACATGCAAGATAGGCAAGAACTGGTGTAGTGGAACAACGAATAAAAGCTTCGGCGCAATATTTTGAATCCTGATGAGATTCACAATTCGTCAAACTTTTCAAGATGGCGGTTCTAGAGCTATGTTACTTTACAAACTTTTCAAGAAATAAATTAGAAAATTTGAAATTCGTCGTATTTTTAAATTTAGTAAGTTTGAAACTTTGTGAATTTGTTAATGCAGTAAGTTCGAAATAATCGAATTTTCGAATATAAGAATTTCGGAAGTTTGAAATGATACAATTTATAAACGCAAAAGTTCGCCAAGGCGAAACTTCTCAAACCTTTCGAACCCCGGGTTCGACCTTTGAACTTTAGGTTCGAAAAAAGTTAGCGGCATCTCTATTCCTGAATGTAGAGCATTCATACTCAAGTTTAGCGTTGACTTAGTTGTGCTGCCCCATATCACAAGGTTAAAATTATTACTAAATATATTACTAAACATATTAAAAGAATTACCACC
Source organism: Ixodes scapularis (assembly GCF_016920785.2). NCBI lineage: Eukaryota > Metazoa > Arthropoda > Arachnida > Ixodida > Ixodidae > Ixodes > Ixodes scapularis. The sequence goes on from NW_024609882.1 coordinate 32,498,415, forward strand.
CACGAAATCCGTATCTAAAAATTTTCTGGTCGACACATTGAAAATATTCTTTGTCTTTCTTCTTTGTTCACTTCTAAATAAATTATTAAAAAAATAGTCTACTCTATCTAGATTTTTTACTTTCATAATTCTTTAATGAAGATGAGATTGTTAGAAATGGCAAATGAACAACAATCCAGAGGCCTGCACCTTTCAGACAGCATCCAGTAAGGATTATTGCAATTTCTGCACACATTCATTGTCGTAATAACATTTTTTAGGATTCTGTGTTTTCGGAGTTTATTTTGCGTAAAATTTGGAGGACGTTTTTTGAGTTTATTTTTCGCTGAATATCCGGGGTTTAGCGGAGTTCACTTTTATAGATTCCCAATTCCCCGAAATTTGGAGATTAATTTTACTGTTTCCAATTTTTCAGTATTAAAAAATTAATAATATTTGGACACAAGTATACACTAAAATCATAACAACTCACCTGGATCAAACGACATGTTTGCAGCTGCACCTGGCATTGGTGTCAGTTCTTGCAAAGTAGTGTTGCTTGAAATAACATCAATGCTCTGAAATAACTAAACACCAGGATGTAGTAGTTGCTGGGAAGCAAGAAGGCTCCAGTTGCCCCCCCTCCCTCCCCTCTGCTTTTATTAAATCTGCAGTTTTCACTGCTATAAAAACACAATCCCCTCCTTCCCTAAGAAATGCAGGTAGTATTCTCCAAACTGGAAACTCGGAGTGGCTTTTCTCGTGGCTCAGAAGTGCAGTGGCCCATTGTTCTGGGCAAACCTTGACGAGATAAATACTGGTCTCCCTCTTGTCAATGGTGGTCCGATATTTTAAAGGAAACTGAAGTGACCTAACCTCAGGACCACAAACCTGTCCTCTCACTCAATTTTGTAAAGTACTTGCATCTTTTTTTTTTGCTTTTCATTGCTTTTTATTTTCCCATCGTGACCTCAGAATTCAGAGTTTTAGGGACAAATCGGTATCGACGAAAGCTTTACCGGCGATTGTTCTTCTGTGTTTTTCGAATTTTATTCAAAAACGTGGCACCGTAAACGTTTTCCATCCGCCTCGGTGGCTCCGAGGCAAAGCTGCAGCCTACGGGTCCCCAGGTAGCTGGTTCGAATCCCTTTCCTAGCGAGGCACCTGCAATCTGACCTGCAACGAAGAAAGTGTCGTGTAACCGAGATTTTGGTCGCGCACGTCGAAAGATCTTCAGATATTGTCTAAATTAATCCTCGGTCCTTCGTTGGGGCGTAAAACCCCCAGATTTGACTTTGATACCATTTTCTGTCAATTTTTCCTCCATTTGCGGTTGTTTTAAACAAATTTTTTTTTTTTTTACTCTTCCTCGTGCAGGTCAAAGGAATGATTGAGCCATGGCAACAGTGGGTACAGCACTTCCGGAGGAGACGCGGTGGGCCATCTTCCGAGCGACAGTGTTCATCAGCAATATAACAGCCATGCGGCAGCCGGCACGCACCATCTACATCAACAGATAACTACAGATGAAACCGCTTCTTTAACTTTACTTTTTTATGTTTAGTTTAATCATTTTGCAAGACGTAAATCTTCCCGTAGTTTCCCATCAATTTTAAGCGAGACTTTTCGTTTTAAACTTGCCCACCCTCCAAGCCTCGACTTGCCCGCGGGCTCCTTGAGACCAGGCTCGTGTACATATCGTCCGTCGCCGTTACTCCGCCACGCTTTCCTGGTGGCTCTGGTTTGGAGCCGGCGACATCGCGTTCCGATCGAAACCTACCTCCGCACACGACACTGCACAGAAAAGAAATAAAAGAAGGCAACTCGAGAAACAAAGTAAAGCGAACCAAAGAGGAAGCGGCGAGGTGCGCTCCACCTCCACTCGAGGGGGGAGGGAGGGCAGCCGAGTCACGTGCACCCGATGGATGTCACCCGCAAGTACTTCAGTCCCCGTCTCCTAGACTACATCGTCATCACTGGAGCGCGCCAGCCCAGCCGCACCACCCCGGTGCAGCCGCCGGAACTCCTGCGCCGCTACCCAACGGAGGACCACCCAGACTTCCCGCTTCCGCTGGATGTGGTTTTCTTCTGCCAGCCGGAGGGCTGCATCCTTCTGGGCGCCCGGCGCACAAGCCTGCGCGAGTCGACACCCTTCGTCTTCGCCCTGACGGAGAAAGACACCAGCCGTGTCCGCTACGGCATCTGCGTCAACTTCTACCGGCCGATAGACCGGGCAGATGGGTTCCCGCGGGGCTCCGGGGACCAGTCCTCTTTCGAGGGCGGGGACGTGGTGCTGCCGCCGGAGGCGGGTCCGGCACCCCCTGTACCGGCCCGGCGGAAGCGGCTGTCGAGCCACTCGCTTGTCTCGCTGTGCATCATCAGCCACCATCCGTTCTTCTCAACGTTCCGAGAGTGCCTCTTCACGCTCAGGAAGCTCCTGGACTCGTCCAACGAGAGACTGTTGTTTGGTCTGAGGATGGCGGGGAAGGCCCCGGGCAGGTGAGTGCACCAACCGGTCGACTTGACGTTTAACGAGTGTGCCAATCTGTGTCAACGAGAAATACCGTGGTACGGAAGATTGGCAGTAGCCGTACTCGCTCAGTTTGTTTCTCTACACACCTGCTGACGGTTCTACAAATTGATCTTTCTGCGGTGCTAGGCATATACGCTTGTTATGCTATCTTTTTTTTCTATTTGGTCATCACAGCCTAAGTTATCATTTGTAGTTTGTCATGTGTGAGAAAACTTTTTATGCACATTGAAATAGTATATAATTAGGAACTTTGTTAGGCTGATGACCCATATCGATGTCAAGCGAGGCAAGGGCCACCGGATTTATAAGTTGATGTCGAGGTGTTGGAGGTCTAGGATGTTGTCTAAAGGTATGAAATGTTGTAGTTCCCAGGTAAAAGCAATGGACTTCTTTGAAGTGTATGGTGGACCGAGTCTTGCCCTTGACGTTGTTTAAAAGGCAACTTCGATCAATTCCAAAAATTGTGTATAATGAGTGATTTCACATTAAAAAGCCCTAATAAAAGGCACTCTGCCATTCGCTTTTAGGAAAATGGGATTATATTGTTAAATTTTACTTTGTACACGAGCAGAAATTGAAACCGAAGCTTTGGCTCCGTCCGGCAACATTGACCTCGGGCCGCCAAAAATATGGCTATCACGAGGTACGAGATGTCACACTATCCGCTACGCAGCGGCGGGCAGAATTGGGGCAGGCCAGTGGGCCACCGTTGGGGCAGGCGTATGCCAGGCGGAAGTGTCGTCTGCACCGCACTCTTCACCACATTTTGTGTCTACATCATTCGACGATGTCTGCACAACAGCGATATCAGTCTGCGCATGTAGCATGAACGAAACTCCTTAGAGACAATAATGACGAACGGTGAGACAATGATGGCGGTTAAGATGCAGGAGAAGGCGGTAACAGTGGGACAGCCAGACGGCTCCCAAGAAGTGCGCTGCACAGGCAGATAAACACCAATAAGTGGACACTGCTGAGCGCCAAGAGGAAATGTTGCTGACGTCACCCGTTACGCTTGCCCGGAGAAATAAAAACAAACAGATCGAAACAGTGCTGATGACGTTTAGCTCAATGTTGACTACGCCAACACACTAGACCTTTTCACCCTTCGTCGCACGGGCGCTGCCATCTTGGAATGATGTGATGCGGACGCCATAAGGTGGCTCCAAATTGTTGCTCCTCTCCCCTTTGCACCTTGGCGAAGGCGTATTTGTTTTGTCACGTTTTACTGTAATTTTTTGTCTTGCTTTGTAAAGTGTCGTCTGATACTGATTTTTACTACCTAACTGCATGCCATCATTATGTGCACAACTTCTGCAATTTATTTTATAACAGGTTACGACTATTTCCACCGTCGGCGTACTGGATATGTGTGAGGAAAGGAGTCGGCCATAGCACTGGTGCACATTGAGTGTTCAGATGTCTCTAAGACAGACAAGGGTGGAGAGGCCAATGATTTATGACAGTGCAAATTTGCTTAGGGGATTGTGGTGAATGGACCTTTTCCACATACCGACGTCACCAGGCGGTGGCTGCACGAACTAAAAATTGAGGAAGTTACCTACCTGCGCTACCAATCGATATAATGGGAGCTACGCTACCAGTTTCTTCGCCCTCTGAGCAGCGGCGCCTGCCCAACGCGACTTGAAAGAGGGGCATCCGTGGCGTCCACCCAAACGTCGTGTTTTCCTTTCCGTCGACGTTCTTTTTTTGTGTAACACAATTATATATATGCTGCAGTTACGTGTTCTACTCGCTGATATACAGCCTCCTTCCAAATTTCCTCGATTTTTCGTTCCGACTTCCGCCGCTTGGCATCGGGCGCTCGCGCGTGCGCAGAACGCTTCTCGGAAAAGGTCCATTGCTAGTGGCGCAATAAGAAGCGCATTATATATTTATGATCACACATTTATGATCTTAAAGAAAGCAAATATAATCAATGCTAGGAGTCACTATGTGTGTTTCTTGAAAGCATCATGCCCTGAGTTAATAACAGGTCCAAAATAATTGCTTTTGAATACATGGATGAATCATTTTTTCAGTATAAACATTGTTTATTTATGAATTTAAAGGAACTATACATTGTGCCCGGTCTCATGTCTGCAGTCATAAAATTTTCTTAAGATATCCAATTCAATTAATTTATTTAGACACACAGGGTTGGCTCCCCGGGTGAAAAACATGTCGAAGACATTTTGTGAATGCCTGTCAAAAGCACCTGAGGCACACAATATGCGACGCCAGAAAGCCGTCTGCATGGAAATCTCTCGAGTGCAGCATTGTCGATGCGAATTTACTCTCAACGCCGCTGAAATTAAAAATTCCAAGGACACCTAAACACCTCTTATGAGGTGCAAATGCAAAATCATGAATGTCGTTCTTCCTCTCTCTTAGTTCGTCTGCAGTGTAGTGGCATGGACGGCCACGTTTCGCTATTGCCAAGGTTGCGGCCCCCGACGATATATAGATGCCTCAGGTGCCGCCATGTTCCTCAGTGCTGAAAGGAGCAGAAGTGGCCGCAACCCCCCCCCCCTCCCCCCTCCCCCCCCCGGCAATGCCTGACACGAGAGTGGCAGCTGAGCACGCGCTCTGGTGATGCGGCGGCCAGTGGCTATCTAGGAGCCATTAATTTCAGCCAATGGGCGAATGGGCATTTCTTTCGCTTTTTTTTTTTTTGCGGTTACAGATGCTGCCTGCTCTGCTCCATGGGATAGTTAATGCTTTTGCATTAAAAAGCGTATCTGTTCAAACAGATTAATATCTATCCTCACAAATCCATGAAGTGGTGCTTGGCATTTGACTTGGAGCCAAGCTAACTGGAGGTAAATTATCTTGCACCATTTAATTTTATTTTGCAAATTACGGAAAACAGACGTCGGACTTCTGTTGATGGGTTTGTCCCTTTTCTCATATGCTCAATACGTTGTCAGGAAATGTCAGTGTAACAAATAATTTTCTAAGGTCAACATTAGGAAATGCCGCTAAAATACTTTAGCAGGGCTGATAGTTGAAAAAAAAATTCCTACTCTGCCTAGGATGGGCCATTAAAACATCTCTTGAGTACTTAAATTCTTTAAAGAAACCGATGAAGACAATATCGCTTCTTTCTTGCATTCCATGTGTCATTACAGGGAAGTTTCCTGTTGGGCAATTTTCACAAAATAATTGTGTCTTCGAAAACCGAACAGTGCAGCTCTAAACTTGCGAGTTCATCTATTCTGTGCGATTGAGCACATCGTCAGTCAGGTCGTCAACCTGCTTTTTCACTGTGCCTCCATGCATTAGTCTCTTCATTAGTTTATTTTTATGGAAACAGGTACCAGTGGGTTTGACCAGTACGGCCATAGACATAGCTAATCCCCCTTCGGCATCATCACATTCGTTTCACTGCAGAACTTAGCCGAACAATGACCATGATTAGAGGAAGGTGTTCATCAAAATGTCCACAATTTAGGCATGTAACTATGTTGTAGTTCTCAAGGTGGCCCATTACCACTGTATCATTGGTTCTGTACCACAATGGATATATTTATATCACAAAACTAAGCGAAAATGTCTGAACACATTAACACAGCAGCGAGCCTACTGAAACCGAAACCAACCAAATTGAAGCCACCTTATGATGCCGCATGTGTCAGCACCTTCTGTCCACTGGTTGGGTAACTACTGAGATGAAAAGGTCTATAGCCTTGACTGCATTGTTGGTTGCGCCTCAATTCGCCTGCTAGAGTCAGCCAATTTCGGCAACTTGACGCATTGCAAAGTTTGCCGGACTGTTTTAAACACATTTGGGCAGAACTAGGTCGTAATATTTTTTGTGCGGTCTTCCTAGGTGGTACTGAAAAGGACTGCATTGTTTTTTCAAAAACAAAATGATGCAAAGTTAAATTCTTTGGGGTCTAGTGTCTGTTAGCAGCAGCACAGAAGCTACCACAAAACACCAAGCATGCAGCCATGCCACAAGAAGTGCCCACCCACTACTTCCGAAGCGTTTGAAGATAAGCAATGGACATACCAAGCACCCACTTTAGTCTTCTGACCTCACCTATAGTTAACCGAGATGCTCTCCTGTGTGAGTCACTTGTCCAAGCACACCGGGGCGAAGTAGTGAAGCTTAATCTGCACATGCAGGTTCAAAGTGGTGGAGCCCACCCTACATTGTGCCTCTTGCCTTTTTGCCCTCAAACTTAGAGACACTGACACCCCCAAAAAGGTTTTAATTTTTTTTTATTATTTGCTAGGCGATCTATTATGGTGTCGGTAGACTACCCAATCAATTTTGCTAGAGCGTCACATATATTATTAATAAAGTAAAAAAAATGCAACTGCTCAAAACTGAAACTGGACTGGGGAGGAAGAGGAAATATAGAGCAGGAGAAAATTACCGGATGTCACGTGGCTGTGCAACGTTTTCTTTTCAGTCAACATATTTGCAACTTTTTAGCAGCCACAAAAAATGGGTATCATATTTGCTGTCTATTTTTAGTGTTGAGTGTGTGCTTTCGATGACCCACAACTTTGATTATCTTTGGTGGTTGTGTCTAAACCATTGAAAACAACACATGACCACAGAGAAGAGAGTGAGCGCAACTAAAGCCGGCCAGTTCTCGATTGGCAGTTTTTGAGCGGAAAGAAAACGAATTTCGATCTGCAAATTGTGGTCTGGAAAGTTGGGCTCTCATATGTCATGTACAGTCGCCCAATTTTTTAATAATATCACGCGACTGTCGACCGCCGGGACGGCCAGCGCTGTGCTGTGGAGAAATGCGGCGTCACGGGAGAGATCAGGCGCGTGCTCACAAAGCTCTCTTTGGTGCGAGCGTCGTCCGCTAGGCTGTTCTGTGGACCGCACACAGCCCCTGTTCCTTATCTGCTGGCATAGCTGACTGCCTTTAAGCAAAAATCTGAAGAGTGCTTGCTTGCGTGATACCGTGATACTGCTCAGGCGTGAAAGAAACCGTGCGTCATCTCGTTAGTTTAGTCTTTTTTTTTATTCTTTTATTTTTTTGTTTGCATTTACTTTGTCAGCACCAAAAACAAAAAAAAAAAGGATTACGCGACAAGCTGAATGCAACGATGCATTAAACTATATACCGCAGCCAATGCTACGAGCCATCAAAACCAATCTAGCGCTGTCACCCTGCCACATGACATCGTGCTTCCACGTGCAGTTGTGCCTAACAGGAAGGCCACGTGACACACTCTTAGTGATGGACTGGCCAAGGTGGCTCGTAGCGTTGGCTGCGGTACAACACAAAGTGAAACGGAGTATAAACAAACAGTGCAACACGCTCCTTTGCTACAAAGCAAGGGGCTGTGTACGATCAGCGGAATAGCCTAGCAGACGACGCTCCCCGGAAAGGGCTTTGTGCGCACGCGCTTAATCTCTCCCGTGACACCGCATTTCTCCACAGCACTGCCCGTCCCGGCGGTCGATGCTCGCGTGATATTATTAAAAAATTAGGCGACTGTGCAAATAAAAACCTTCGCAAGCATGAATACCCTGTTAGTGTCCCGTCCCCTCCCCAGTTTTTCGTGGTTGAGTAATAATAATAATATTAATCTTTATTTCGAACCCAGGAGGGTTGAGGTGTATAAGAAAGGCCGGCGGCCTGTACCAGGTGGCTTAGTACACCAAATAAGAGCAATAAATAAATAAGGCTATTTACAAGTTTGCTGTAATGCTTGGTGACTATGAATGAAGATGCAGTGGGGTTCGGTATATCTCCAAACTTTGCTTGAGTGCTTGCTCAGCATTTTAGGGTAGTTTTATTCTACTGCAGTTTAGCGTGAGTACATGTTCTCGCTAGCATCTTTTATGTTTACTGGTTCAAAAACATGTACTGGCATGTAAATGCACTGGTCTCGTGAACCATTACCTGCCCTTATTTTGTGGGATGTGATGGACATCAGAGGCTACTGCTAGATCTATTTCTATGTGTATTTCCTCTCTTTTCAGAGACAGTGTGTGGAATGTGTTTCTGGGCCGTGTCGTGGAAGGTATTTCGAGCGCCGTCCTCCACGAAGTAAGGGAGATTGAGACGTGGATGCTGAGGCTTCTGAGCGCCCCCGTTCCCGTGCCTGGCAAGACACGTGTTGAGGTGCGTTCTGTCCTTCCCTTTGTCCTAATTCTTTATGACAGAGGTTAATGCCTTAGACATTACAATGTCTAAGGCATTAATTAAGCTTGAAAGAGAAGAACTAAAAACACAGTGCTGAAGATCTGTTGTCTTGGCCATACTTCTAGTATTGGGCTTGTTTAGTTGTCCTCTATGTTTGTGCGTTTTTTTTTTGCAACCTATTCTTTTATGCAACTAGTTCATGGTGTCAGTCCAGGAAGCCATGCATTTTGATTGAATTATCAGAAATTCATCTAAATATGTTGTGAGAGAAAGTTATGATTTGCCATATGAATGGCTACACATACAGAGCAGATATTTGATGATTTCGTTTACATAGGCCTGCTGGTAATAAGCTGGTATGCCACACATGAAACATTTGTAAAATAAGACATAAGTTTATTTATCCTTCAAAAATGTTGTTTATCTGGTACTGTTTAGACAGCACATGACAACTCAAAACAAAAATAAGTTAATCAGACCAAGAAGTTTCTAATGTGAAATATTAAGCAGGGGACATATACATGAGCGATGAAAACTGGCACTGCACGACAGTTTTCATAGCAACTTGCGCGAATGCTATGACGTGGGCCTATGAAGTGCTGCCACGTCACAGCATCCGCTTAAGTTGCTGTGGAAATTTCCGCATGGTGCCTGTTTTCATAGCTCATTTGTGCCTTGCTTGAGCCCCGCTGAGTGCGCTTCTCACCGAGCACCGGTGCACTGCAAAGAAGCAACACTCGCAGAAGCGAGCTCCGCGGATGTTGCTTTTCTGCAGGGCCGGCAAACGGCCCTGCAGAATTCTTTCCTAGCACCGGTGTGCTAGGAAAGAAGCGCACTCAACGGGGCCGCGCAAACAGAGTCTGAATTGCACGAACACGCTGTTCGATTTAAGCGGCTTACGAATACATTAAAAACGTAACGACACAACTGACATTTTAAAATTTGTTTAAATTAACCAGGACTATGATATATTAGAGTTTGAATTTTCATGAGCCTACCGTATTGAGATCAGTAGTCCTTCAATTAGGTACAACTTATTTTTTCCAAATGTTTGCCTCATTTCTCAGTAGCTCTAGGAAATTTATATAAATTTTATGCACTCTTGAGCATGTTAAAAGGTGTGCCTCTTGCCCATCTCGGTGTTCATTCGTTTGTTCAGTACAGCTTACTAAAGCAGAGCGTTCTCATCTCAGTTTTTGTAGGCATCTTGAAACTTGTTTTTTTAAGTTTGTGTTGTATTCCTCAAAGGAGCACCATCCTTATGTTTGTTTTTCTAGCTTAAATAATTAGTCTATCTGACTAGGTAGACATTGATGTTGTGCTGGTATTCCTTCCTCCACCTTTTGTTTGACGACTCTGTTTCGAAGGATTATAGTTATCGCTATAGCTCGAGACGTCTAGTGTGGTAATGGGCATTGTAGAATAAAGCTTGCCTTTGGGTCCTGGTGTGGGTGTTTACGCAGGTTGCCATACTGCCTAGAAGCGTGGAACGGCCACTGGTGTTTGCACTTCCGGACCACACACGTTTCTCCTTGGTCGACTTCCCGTTGCATCTACCTTTGGAGCTCTTGGGTGTTGACACCTGCATGAAAGTGCTCACCTGTATCATTTTGGAGCACAAGGCAAGGGGACGTTTTTATTGAGCTCCTAAAGCTCTTTCAAGCATTCACATTTGACAGGGTTGTGACCAGGGATGCTGCAAACCTCCCAAAGTTTGGGTCCTAAAGATTTGAAATTTTTGAACCTCGCTAAGGTTCAAATTTGAAAAGTTTGCAACTTTATAACTTCGCTGAGGTTCGGATTAGAATAATTAAAAAAATGTTAAGGTTTCTGAAAGTATGAGTTCGAAGATATAGAATTTTGTGTCAATAGCTTGAAATATCGAAACATTTCGAATTTATTTAAGATTCATGTACAGGATAATAACTCTACGGCCCACATTGTTATACCGTATTTACTCGCATACTGAATGCACCCCCCACAACGGGTACTGGCATGAACACGCGTTCTGTTATTTGCTAAAACGTCGATTCGCTCAAATGTCGCTGTTCACTAAAACGTCATTCGCTCATGTGATATGAACTATAGTCGGTGACAGGTCAAGAAGGAAGTGGAAGCCCCTCCCACCTCTCTCCCCTTTGGTAGAGCGAATGGTGGAGAGGAGGTCGCCTCTTCTCCAGGGTTCGCTCTACTAAAGTGGAAAGAGGTGGGAGGAGCTTCCACTTCTTTCTTGACCTGTCACCGACTATAGGTATGAGCCCGAGTCCACCCCAAGGCGATCATTTGGCGCTTTACAAGCGCGTCGTTTGTAGCACGATCAGCTAATGGTAAGATTCTGAATGCGAAATCAACTCCACTTCACAGATTGACATCTTGCGTTATTAAGGAACTTTTACTTGTCCCATTTCGCAAAAAAAGCGGCGGTTTTGTGCCCAAAAGATGGCCTTAAAAATATGTCATCAAGCACGCGTCACTCAATTGTATGCTCAAGGACGGTACTGTCCTTGGCGCCGTCCTTGAGTTCGTCCAGACATCGTCCTTGAGGTCCTCCTAGACGTCGTTCTTGACGTCCTAGATGTCATTCTAGATGCCGTACTTGGTGTCAATCTCTACGATGTTGTCCTATAAATCGTCCTAAACTTTAATACGTGTAGAAACATTACTTGAAAATATTTCACCCACGGGACTATGCTTTTGCCTTCCTACATGTAAGCAGTCTTAAGCATCCTTCTGTAATTTTTTTAATATTCGTTACCTCAAACCAATAGGGGTGAGCTGGGTTCAAAATTTGTCTGACTTTTGTTCGAAAGGCCGAAGTTTGTCGAACTCTTGAACTCGCCAGGGTCGAAAGTTGGGAGATCGTAGAATTTCTTAGCGTAGCAAGTTCGAAAATGTCAAATTTCAAAGCATGAAAAATTGAAAGTTTGAAAATCATTGAATGTCTTATGTAATAAATGCTGCGTTTCGAGACTTTGCGAACCTCTCGAACCCCTCGGTTCGATCTTCGAACCTCAGGTTTGCAAAAAGTTTGCAGCATCTCTAGTTATGACTCACGTTTTACCATGACATGTCGCGCAGAGTTAGCGTAAGAGAGCCACATGAAGTATGATTACATGTCCCTTACAAATTTACCATATTTTACTGACTGTACATGAAAGTTGAAATTTTACCCAATGCGGACTATCCACAGGTGCGGTCTATACAAGGATTTGTTTTTCTAGATCGGTCACTGCGACAAGATGTGAAGGATTTTATGAATAATGGAGTACATTAATTTTGATTTACGTATGATACAGGCTCCTTTGTGAGCCAATACAGCAGACATTTGTCAAGGTGTGCTATGTGTGATCATTTTTACGTTTAGACTAGGCACTAAGTGAAGGCTGTGCACGGCGTGCAAATTGTCTAAGCAGAGACGTCTTTTTTTACCCCATATTTGTTTTTGCGGACTATGCACCGGTAGAATGTTGAGTGATTTTAAATCACTGGAGCTCCAGAATTAGGCATAGCCCCCAAAGCGTTCTGAATCAAGCTAAATTGCTTTCTGGGAAGTTCGTTTTTCAGCAGTGGTACAAGGGTTCTTTGTATATCGCTCTCCAGTTTGGGCATTATTAGCTTAGGCAAGGGTTCTCAAAATTTATTAATCTTGACGAATGCTCTTAATTGATAGCTCAGGGTCACCTCCTACCCACGGTATTGATGCAGTGCAACAGTGCAAAAGCAGACCTCGTAAATGTATTGAGGAGTGTGTGGTGCATAGGCAGTCATGCATTAATAATGGGCTTGGATATTCATAATAGCGCATAAACTGGAAGGACACTTCATTAAGAGGCAGGAGAGATGGCCGAGGAAATTTGGGAGCTCGGGTAGCTCCAGAGGGGTACTCTGGGGAAATGTTAACCCAGCTTGACAGTGCATGAACTGAGGTAACTTTAATCCTTACAGCTGGTGCTCCAGTCACGTGATTACAACGCGCTGTCTATGAGCGTCATGGCCTTCGTTACGATGATCTACCCCTTGGAGTACATGTTCCCTGTGATCCCGCTTTTACCAACGTGCATGGCTTCTGCAGAACAGGTGAGCCGGAGCTTGTAAGTGTCCGTCAGCAGGTAATCGAAAAGTAAATGCTATATTTAAAAAAAACAAAAAATTATACATGCACTCTTAAAAAAAAAGGTTAAATTCGTTGCATGACGCTTTGACAGTAAAAAGTTAGTCTGCCTCACCCGTCTGATGTCTCCACTGTAGAAGAGAAACTTAGTCAGTGCGGTATGACTGCAAACTTGGGGCCTTTAGTATGCATCTTAGCAGTAGTGATTGCATGATGGTATGATATGCTCACCGAGATTGAAACAGGCAGGGGCTGCGGCGCACTTGTTTCTGGGTGTCAGTGGTTTTTCAAGGTTCTTTTAGTGTGTGAAACACTTGAGAAGGTTACAATGGCTGGAGGGAGGAGCTGAGGTTTGGCTCTTGAGGGAAGTCTCAAAACCGGAACAGATGTCTCTCCGAGAGAGCTAAACAAAAATTATTTACCTAACTGCGAGATGCTTCAACGAGGCGAAAAGTAAACTGGTGTATAATACTTCAACATATTCGTTTCTGAATTTCATAGGTCCAGTGTGCTGGGTTGGGAACTTGCAATATTGTTCACTGTTTTGTTGTTTATTTTCATGTTTTGACCTTAATTTGCATTGTGAACAGTGCTCGAGCTCTGGGAGAGCACACAATATAATTTATCTACCGGGCTATGACATAGGCTGCTACAGGAGGACAAATGTGCTCACATGCTTCAACATAGCCATCTCTGAACTCCACAGGTCTGGTGTGCTAAGATAGAACCTGCGTTGTCCATTTTCGCGTCTTGACATTCATTTGTGTTGCGAGCATTGTCCGACGGTTCTTCATGGTTGTGTGGGACAGCTCCTGTTGGCGCCGACGCCGTACATCATTGGCGTGCCGGCCACCTTCTTCAAGCTCAAGCGGTCGTTCTGCCTGCCAGACGACGTCTGGCTTGTGGACCTGGACTCCAACAGCGTCATCAAGCCGCCCGGGGTTGAGGACCTGCCCCCGCTTCCCGAGCCTGAGGGCAGCCACCTCCTGTACCACCTCAAGCAGGCGGGTTTCTCCTCTAGCCATTTACAGACTTCTCTGGTGGACCTCTTTGCCTTCCTACGCTGTTTGTGTGCATTGGAGTGTCCCTGAAATGACAACATTATTCATCGCAAAAGCCACCTAAAGAATACAATTTTTTTTTTTTTTTCAATCCTGGTGGTTGGGTATGGAAGCAACAGTTGCAGACGGACAGGTGTCATTGTCGCAGGGTCAGTCGTCTAGTTTTGTTTTGTTTATTCATACTCTTAATGCCTTCGGAGGTCATAGCAGGACTAAAAAACACATAAATAGAACTATTTTATGGTGCCATCATTGACAAAGAACATTGCAAAAATCAAAATAGATGGCTGCATTAACGACATTGGGGGGGCAGGTTATTCTAGTCAATTACTGTTCTAGGAAAGAAGGATTACCTAAATGAATCATTTATATAATTATATGGTTTGAGTGTCTTCTGATGTGAATATCTGGTTACTCTGGGGCAAAAAAAATCAATGTATTGATTTTTGTCTATTCCTAGCTCATTGTTAGCAATTAAATGAGGCAATTTCAGCCGATTTTGTTTTTATCCTTCCTGTAACATTTCGAGTCCTGCTGTAGAACACAAGTCTGTGGGCGAAACATATAGGAAAAATGCATGTTATAAATAAAATGCACTGCAGTAGGCTGCAGAGCAGGCTGGAGAAGAACATGATAATGTGCCTCGAACAGGACTGTAACAACCTGCAGCATTCCTCAATTGTGATGTTGCTGGACACAATATATGTACCAGTGCTAGTACGTGCAGATCTCGTATGAGCACGGTCTGTGACTCATTGATCGTGCTAAAAGCAATGGGGCCCCTACATTAGTGTATGACCCTTTGTGTTCCGATTGGCCTTGTTTGTGTCTTAGTTGGCTTAGCTTCTGGAATGCACAAAAAATTATAGTGGGCTGTTATTCGCACCTACCCATGGAAGCATAGTTTTTGAATACCTTGTGTTGCGTTATAGGTCTCTCTGTAATGAAAATAATAATCAAAATTGATTAAGTGATGCTTCAACGTTGCTGTTGTCGACACTTCTCACGGTGTTTTAGAATAGGAAAGCCTGGGAGTTTTGGGGGATTTCCATGGAACGTAGAAGAGCCCACAGAAGAGAATTTATTTAAAACCCACTAAAAGGATCTGACTGGGTATGTGTTAACTTGTCGGCACACTACCTTCAATGTCATGTGCAAAGGGATCAAATTACTTGAGGCTGTGCCACTGACAGAGAACTAAAAGATGAAGGTACTGTACTGCAGGCCTTGGCTTCGATGAGCATCAACCCTCAGCCAATCGGGAACCTGGACAAGATTCAACCCAGGGCGGCACCTGGTGCCAGTTCCCTGCCAGAGAAGCCCGAACAACAGCCACCTCCCCTCTCTGGCTTTAACCCGCTCATTTACGGCAACGACGTTGACTCTGTGGACGTGGCCACGCGAATAGCCATGGTGAGTGCACAGACCATCAAATCCCGTTGGTACCAACCAAAGCCGCCAATTTGAAATCTACTTGCTAGTATACCGTAAAATACCGTGGAAGGGCCCACATCTTATCACTTTTGATTTGAGTACTAACTGTCTCACCGAAGCTCCATTAGGAGTTGTAGTAATCAGAATGCTGGAAAGAAAAGTCTTGCATGGCGAGGGAATAATTTTATTGCTTTCTCAAGTTGGCAATGGATACTTTAGCAGGGAATTGTAAGCCATACTTAAACTGTCTTAAGGGGTGTCCAAACAGGACACTACAAAACGCACGACTCCGACAAATCGTGAAAATTGAAGCGGGCGCGAAGCGGGCGCGTCCGCTTCCATTTTCATGATTTGTCGGAGTCGTGCCTTTTGTAGTGTCCTGTTTGGACACCCCTTTAAACAGTCTTCTGATCTGCTAAAATGGTACAGTAAAATACCACTTGAACGAACGTCGTTTAAACAAACTATTCAGTTTTAAAAACTTTTTTAAATCCCCCACCGAAGCGCCATTGAACCCAATGCAGACGCCCTTCAGTTTAACGAAATTCAGCGCAATGCGCATTTCAGTTCTACGAACCTATTCCGTGGCACCATCCTATATCTTCCGGGTCATATTGATCACTCCAAGAAGTACAACCTGCACTTTTTGTTGCATATTTTCACGTTGAGAAGCGCACAACGTATAATTCGCCGCCGTTTTAGCTTTGAACTGGATTGGCTATCTAGATAAGCTCGTAGCCAGCCGAAGCCATAGCTGGCTTTGCGTGTTTAGCTGGCTTCACAGCCATAGCCATAGCCGCAGCTTCAGCCACCAAGAAAAGGCGATCACCTTCAGTTCTACGAACCTATTCCGTGGCACCATCCTATATCTTCCGGGTCATATTGATCACTCCAAGAAGTACAACCTGCACTTTTTGTTGCATATTTTCACGTTGAGAAGCGCACAACGTATAATTCGCCGCCGTTTTAGCTTTGAACTGGATTGGCTATCTAGATAAGCTCGTAGCCAGCCGAAGCCATAGCTGGCTTTGCGTGTTTAGCTGGCTTCACAGCCATAGCCATAGCCGCAGCTTCAGCCACCAAGAAAAGGCGATCACCTTTTCTTGGAGAAGAAGAGAAGAAGAAGAAGAAGAGGAAGAAGAATCAACCCTCGAAGAGGAAGCAGCAAAAATTTCAGCTAAAGAAGCACTGATGTGCTTGGAGAAACTGAAGGCCTTTGCTGCCCAGCAGACTGCTGTGCCGGAGAAGGTTCATGAGAGCTTGGATACAGTGACTCAATTCACGACCAGCGCAGTCCTAAATGCACAAGTGCAGCAAAAGATTACTGCATTCTACACAAAGTGCTAAGTGGTGGAAATGCACTTGCAAATGAGCAGAGTGACAAATAAATGGGTTGAAATATCATTTGAACACTCGATTTTTTCTTTAGTTTGTGATAACAAGCTGCAACATACTTATTTCAGTTGAGTGAACTTTCACTTTAACAAACTTTTTCCTGAGGTCCCTTGAAGTTTGTTCAAGTGAAGTTTCACCGTAATCGTATTGTGGCTTCCAGGCAAAAGATGATTCTGATGCCATGCTTGTGCACAAAGCCCAGTGAAGTTGGTTGATTGAAGTTTATTGATTTCCAATTGTTCTAGTTAGAGATATTAATTGACTTCAACGTGCTTGATGATAATGTAGTTAATGCAAAGGTGCAGGCGAGCTGGACAAGGATAACGATAATAAATCCTGGAGAAGGGACAAAGGATAAACACAAATCTCTAAACACAACTAGGGGACTGGTGCATAGCTGAAAAAATCCGCCTGGTCCTGGTATCGAACCAGGGACCTCTGTCCAGGGACGGATTCTAAGGATGGATTTTTTCATTTACGCACCAGTCACCTAGCTGTGTTTGGAAATTTGTTTTGTCCTTTGTCCCTATTGTTCCCATTCTCAAGGGATTATTATTGTTATTCTTGTCCAGCTCGCTTGCACCTTTGCCATAATTGCATTATCATCATAATTCTAAATTGCAGGCCGTTCACCCTTGTTGGTGTTAGACTGGTAACAGTTGTTAAAACCTATTTGCTCTATTGATGCCTAACTCCTGGTTAGCTCAGCTGGTAGAGCACTTTACTGGAAATGGAGAAGTCCCTGGTCCAATACAAGGACAAGGCGGATTTATTCAATCGCACTCCAGTCACCTAGTTGTGTTTGGAGATTTGTGTTTGTACTTTGTCCCTATTGTTCCCCTTCTCCAGGGATTATTGTTATGAATGTGCTTCTCTCTGTGAGAGTGCAAGTGATCACTCACACTTTTAAGAGTCAAACATCAGTTTGATAATGTTTTGTTGCTGCTATTGGGACGCTGACCTTTTTTTTTTTCTTATGCTTTATTTTCTGGTAAGAGTTGTTTAAAAGGATTTGTAGAGTAGTCGCCGAGATTTTTAAGTTGCATGGCATTGCTCTCTTGCCGTCGAGTTGAGATGGCTGTTTCTTTCCTGTTGCAGGTGCGGTTTTTCAACTCTGTTGGAGTACTAGCCCATTTCATGGAGCACACGCGTACACTGCGCCTGTATCCACGTCCTGTAGTTGCCTTTCAAGTGAACAGTTTCCTTCATTCGCGGGCTAAGCTCTCTACGTTTCTGCGCAAGTTCGTTCGTACACAGGTAATCTTTTTTGTGGACCTAAAGGCATACATTTGTGTAGTGGTAGGATCCTAGGCCTAGCTTCTGGAATCCTGCAGTTGTTTAAGTGCATGCTTGTAACAGTTCTCAAAAAGATTGTGAAGACACTGTGTTCATATTACTGTATTCCTTTTAGGAATCGACTATGTCGTTTGTTGATGTTACTGCCTGTGAGCTCAGGGTGCATAACTCATGGTGATATGCCATTGAATACAACAGCAAAAGCTTGTGCTGAAGACTTTAATATTAGAAGCCAGTACAATGTGTTAAACTAGTTGTTGTGGCTTTTGGACAGCAGTTAGGTATGTCTGTGCATGTTAATTATGTATGAGTTTTGTGAGATGACTTTTCATAGTTTTTTAGCTGGTTTAAGAGAGTTATTCTTATAGAGGCAAATCCAATTACATTTGAGTGGAGGGTTTCTGAAGGTTCTTGTCTGGTTTCTTTGTAGGCTGTTGAGTTTTATGCAGAATGGTCTCTCTGTCCCACCAATGTGGCTTTTCTTCGTGTGCATACGGGTAAGCCTATTGGTCATATTGGTCATAGTATATTTATTAGTCGAGATATGTCAAATTGAATTAATTCTGTATCTGTTGCTTAAATTTTGATTAAATTTGGATGTTGGGGCATTTAAAGTATTTAGTAAGACTTAATTTAGAAATTATTTACTGCTGGAAAAAGTTTGATTCATTTCTTAATTGATTTAGTTCTCTTATAATATTCAAACCCTTCACAAACGAGCTTTGAGTTGCTAGATTTTTGGTGAAGTTTGATCTATTAACTTTTTTGGTAAGTTAGTAAGGGACTGAGTACTAGACAGGTGCTCACCCAAGATCACAATATAATTAAATGTGATAAAATTATTGACTGACACCGGATTTATGTATGTTATAATTAGGGGTGTGCGAATATTCGAAACTTCGAATACTTCGCGAATAATGCTTGCTATTCGATTCGATTCGCTTCGCCCTTTCGCTGTTCGAACTATTCGAGTTCTTCGAATACTTCGAAAACTACGAATAAAGCAGAACTCATTGATTAGTGTCAACTTGCGGTCGAGTTCTCTGTTTTGTTTTTGGACTGCGCAGTATGGTTTCGAGCTTGGCAAACCTACACAACCAACCTAAGTATCTTTTTTTTTTCTTTTTTCTTTTTGTAGGAAGGATCGGAAAGTTATTTGCACGCGGTAGCGCGATCTGTCCTTTGCTTGCCGTGATGTCCGGATTGCAGAGTCGGCTAAGTGGTCGTGGTGCAAACGCTGCGATAGATAGGATGAAGGACTACGGTTTGCAACGGCACATGCATCGTCGCGACGGACCGCACGACGTTTCGGGCGTCAGCCCGAGACGTCTTGTATACGTTCCTGTCCACATTCATTTTTAATGTAGCACAACCATATATTCGTGATTTCGTACCTACAATGACTACAGTAGCCAAGGTGCTATGGATTCGGATATGGATTTATGGCTCACCTCGGCTATCGGTAATATCTGGCTTGTGTTATTTTCCGCTTGATTTTCCGGTTTATCAGTTTGCCAGAATTCCTTTTGTTATTTATTTCTACCCGTTTTCAATGATAAAAGTGAGACTTCCTCCCCCCGCCAAAAAAACTAAACAAAACATATTCTTAATTTATTGCATCTTTGTGCCGCCCTCTATGGACAGAACTATTGCCCACGGAAAGAGATGGTGCATAGTCAGTGCGGTTGCGCAGCGCGATCGCGCAATCTGAAACTCTGCCGTGGCCTGTCGACCTGCCTCCGCTTGTGTACTTCCGTTTACGTTCACGTGGTTGCGTTCACGAGCGTAAAAAGAGATCGCACAAAGAAGAAACGCAATCATCGACTTCGTATTGCGGCTTGCGGACCCGCCACCGCTTGTGTACTTGCGTTTACGCTCAAGTGCCTCCTTTCGTCCGCGATGCGATCTCCGACTGCGTTGTGGCTTGCCGACCCGCCTTCACTTTTGCACTTTCATTTACGTTCTCTAACCTCACTCAAGGAATGGTATTTTGCTGACTGATCTTTCTTCATCTGTTTTTTTAACAGTCACATGTGGGACATTTTTCTTATTGCAATAAAAGTAACCTTTTCATAAACGTTTGTTGAAAAAAAAAATTCCAGTTGTGTTTTTTTATGAAGCATTCTTGTTTAATTCATATCAAATAGAAAATATTTGTTTTCAAATATATCCTTATTTGGAACTACTATTCGTATTCGAAAATATTCGATTCGATTCGATTCGTAATCTTTATTATTCGATTCGATTCGCTTCGGAAGATTTTGATATTCGCACACCTCTAGTTATAATCAGTTTAAGCCAGCCCTTCAGTCTTTGGCAAAAGACACGGATTTAGATTTCATGGACTCGTATGGCACATTGATTTATTTTCATTCCATACTTTCAGTCAGGTTGCTTCATTACCATACAATACTGAGCATACACCCATGTCACAATAAGTGGCTGTTTCTACTTCTGATACATTCGAAGTATGGGCAAAGTTTTGATCCCACCTAGCTAACCAAGATGCTCCCCTGCGTCGACAACTTCTCTGAGCGCGCTGGCGCATGGTGGTGAAGCTTGATGCATGTACACCTGCGCAAAGTGGTTTAGCTTGATGTGCGTGTGGTGGTGCAATGTGGTAAAGCTTGTGGTTCTCCTTAGGGCCACTGCCTTTGGGGAGTACCACGTTCGCGGCGAGACTTTCTACCGCGAAGCGGGTTCGTACTCGCGTGGCATGCTGCTCTTTGAGCGCAAACAGACACCAGTCACGTTGGTAACGGTGATAAACTGTTTATTTACAATGAAACAAAATAACAACAACACAGCGGCTATAAGCTGGTGAACGCCGTCGGTGTGGAGATCGCCCACGGCCGAACGGTCGTTCACAAAGGTACAAAGTACGGGGTAAACGCTCACCGGTGCGCCGGAAGGGTCCCCGTTGTCGCCGCCGCCGAATCCCAGGAAGAAGAGAGCAGCGAGACTGCTGTCCGCTGGTTTTAAGATCACGGCGGGGGCGAAGTGGCCAATCAAGGAGCGACACGTCGATCTCCTTTCTGCGGGGGTCCGTTACGGAAATCGCCCCAAGGGGGAGAGGAGGAAGCCACTCACAGTGGTAAGTAGCGCCACCTCTCGCTACGCCAGCTCGGCCGCCACGGCGCGCCAAAACGCTGACGCGACAGAATGTTGAGGGATCACAATCCCCACACTCCCCCCTCCTTAGCCAATAGTCACCCGCAAACGGGTAGACCAACACAAACACACAACAAAACTAAAATAAGAAAAAAAAAAGAAAAAGGCCGCCACGGGACACAACAGCTCGGCTCATTGGTCCATGCTCCAAAAGCTCGTCCAACGGTCCCTCACCAGCGGTACAGCTCCCAGCTGCAGTCGATCGGCTGCGTCAACACGTGACCGCCGCGCACGTGGCGGATCACCTCCTTAGCGCACAGGCCGGGGTAGGGCGTCGAGCCCAAGGTGACGAATGTCCCACAGCAGTATTCCGACAGCCCACACGTCGGACTTGAAGGGGAACACCTGAAGATGCAAGCACTCCGGAGCCATCCGCCGCACTGGAAGGGCGCCCTTGGCCTTCTGGTGGTACACACGCCCGTCTCGGAGTCCGTAATGCTCCTGGAGAGGCCGAAGTCGGCGACCTTGTAGCAGCCGTGTTCGTCGACGAGCACGTTGAGGGCGGCCAGGTCCCGGTGGATCATCCCTCGGCTGCGGATGTAGTGCGTGCCTTACGAGCCCTGCTGGGCGAACTGCGCCAGGTCCCTGGGGCCCTTGGGACTTGTTACGGGACGAACGGGAACAGCTGGTCCCTGGTCGGCGATCTTTCCGACCGCGGCGCGGGTCCCGAAGATGATGAGCCGGCAGTCGCTGGCCGGATGTCGATCCCGACGGCCCAGGAAAACGACGGGTTGCTGGTTTGGTCCGCGGCCGGCTGGGGTAGCGGGACAGCCTGACGAATCACGCGCAGCTCTGGACCCTGGACGCCGCCGAACTGCCGAAGCCTGGAGACAGCAGCTCACGAACGGCGCGAAGGAAAGGCTGGATGAAGGTCCTCTTCGTAGGTGCGGAACGTACTGCGGTAGAATGACCACTTGGTCTCCGACCGCTTGTGACGACGCTCGCACCGCGCTCTCGCGTTGACAAGTGGCACACGTGAGCGTAGGTGGCAATAACTGACCAATGGCAGTTACGCGTACCCTTTCCCTCGGAAGCCGTGTTTGGGGGATTCCCCTACGGGTTCATCCGGGAGCGAACGCTGAGGTGACGTATGTAGGTCACTGCTTGCCAGTAAACAATGGTGTCTGGCGCGTTCACGAAGGCAGCAGGTGTATTGTGCTTTGCACTTCCCTTAATGTGACATTTCGCCACTTAATGGGGCTGCCTCTACGAAAACTTCGGATAATAGTTCCTCCGTCTACGCAGATTGTAGCGAGACGCCTGTTGTTCATCGTCGGCGTTATCTCGTGCTGCGTGTGCATGTTTCTGCGGGGGCTGAGTTTGCTCGTTGGCCCCGTTTTCCCTCTCATGGTAGGGTTTCAGATCCCACACATGTACCGGCCCACCGACTTTTCTTGATTGCAAGTTTGTCAGCTTGTACACGAGTGGGGAGAGAAGTTCCTGCACTCGGTACGGGCCACACCACTTCGGAGCCAAAGCAGCCGAGAAGCCTTTGCTGGCATCACTCAGAACATGGTTGCGTCTGAGGACGAGATCGCCCACTTTGTAGCGGAGGTCTCGATGCGAGCGGTCGTACTGAGCTTTTTGTTTCGCTCGCGCTACCCCGAGATTGCGACGCGCCTCCGAGAAGGCTTCCGTCATCCGAGTTTGTAGCTGCCGCGCGTGGTCCGTTTGCGTCGGCTGCGCGTTGTCCACCCCGGCGCTCGTCCCTAGGACACGGTCCATGGGGTTCGGAAGCTCTCTCCCGAATGTGAGGAAAGCGGGGGTGAAGCCCGTCGAACGGTTGAGAGTGGTCCGAAGTGCGAACCCGATCTCGGGGATATATGTGTCCCAGTCACGGTGCCTTTCCGCGAAGGCGGCCAGCATTGGTTTGATGTTTCTGTTGCATCGCTCCGTGATGTTCGACTGCGGGTGGTAGGGCGTGGTTGTTTTGTGCTTTATGCCAAGGGCCTTGCACGCGTCCACGAATACCTTCCCGACGAAGTAGCTCGCTCGATCAGTCAAAAGAGCTTCGGGGAACCCAAAACGGGTGAAAACCTCCATGAGCTTCTCCGTGATCGCTCGGGCTGTCAGCTTACGGAGTGGAAAAAGTTCCGTCCATTTGCTGAAGTGGTCAGTTACAACCAGCAAATACTGGTGTCCTTTAGGGCTCCTCGGTAGGGGGCCGACCACGTCGCAGGCTGCCAGAGACCATGATTGCTGGCTCGGAATCGGTTGCATTAGGCCCGGGGGTTTGCCGCCTCTTGGTTTGAAGCTTTGGCAAGAGTGGCAGGTGCGGGCATAACGGAAAACGTCCCGTTTCATGCCCGGCCAGGTGGCGATGCGACATAACTTTGTGTAAGTCTTGGAGCCGCTCGCGTGTCCGGCCAAGTGCGAGTCGTGATAGTAGCGCAAAACTGCGTTTCTCAGACTGCGGGGTACCATTACCTTGAACGCCTCGTCGGAGTCGTTCTCGGAGGGTATGTACCTCAGCAAGAGCCCGTCATTGCTCAGCAGATATGAATCCTCCGTGCCCGCACCAATACCAGATACGTCCCGGCACTCGGCGCCTACTACAATACCAGTAGTGTTGCGCCCGGCGGTCGCACCGCCCGCCTCCACGGCGTCCGACTCTTCTGCGAGTCCGTCGATCACCTTTCGACAAAACGGATCATTCTGCTGAGCTTTTAGAAGCTCTTCTTTGCTGAACACGATTCCCACGGCGCTCACTGCGTCTAGGTGGTTGATCGTCTCGTCCGGGGTGGTCAGATCTGCTGCCTCCCTTTGGGACTGAGTCACGGCTTCGCCTGACAATGTGGATGTCGTTGGCTCGGCCTGGGTCTTTGCGGAAATTTGTGTGCAGTCTACGGGGGCTCGTGACAATGCGTCCGCCACCACGTTTGTGCTGCCTTTCCGGTACCGCACGACGTAGTCGTATTTTTGCAGCATCAAAGCCCATCTTGCCAAGCGACCAGCGGGTTCGCGAAGTCGGGAGAGCCATATTAGGCTTTGGTGATCTGTTTCGATCACGAAAGTGGTCCCGTCGACATAAATGTCGAAACGCCGGAGTGCAAAGACGATGGCCAAGCACTCTTGTTCGCATGTGCTGTAGTTCCTTTCAGCTGGCGTCAACGAGCGGCTGGCGAAGGCCACCGGTCGGAGTACACCTTCGTGCTGTTGGAGCAGGACCGCGCCCAAGCCAAGATTGCTGGCATCTGTTTGGATCAGAAAGGGCTTGTTCAAGTCGGGTAGCTTGAGTTCAGCTGTGTCCGCGAGCGCTCGGGAGGTGCGGCGAAAGGCCGCTTCCTGCTCGGGACCCCAGCTCCAACTCACAGACTTTCGCAATAGGCGTGTCAGTGGTGCTTGAAGCGTCGCGCAGTTTGGGATGAATTGGCGATAGAAGTTCACCATTCCCAGGTAGCGACGGAGGGAGCTCACGTCGGTTGGCGCAGGAAACTCCAGGATTGCCTGTAGTTTGTCGGGGTGTGGCGCAAGGCGCCCGCGATCCAGTTCGAACCCGAGCAAGGCGATGCGGGTTTCGGCTATTTGGGCCTTTTCGGGGTTCAGGGTCATTCCCGCGGCTTTTAGCCGGTCGAGTACGTCCTCGAGATGACGTAGGTGATCTTCGAAGGTGTTGGAGTAGACGACAATGTCGTCGAGATAGGCCATTGCGTGTTTCCATTTGGCTTCTCCCAGTACTCGGTCGATCAATCGCTGGAACGTCATAGGCGCTCCGCACAGACCGAAGGGCATTCGTGTGAATTCGAAAAGCCCGCGGTGACAACAGAAGGCTGTTTTTGCCTCGTCACCTGGCTCCATTCGAACCTGGAGGTAGCCTCGGCTAGCGTCCAGGGTGGTGAAGTACCGCGCACTGCCCAAGTTGGACAGAATCGAGTCGATGCTCGGTAGCGGGTAGGCGTCCTTTCGTGTGACGTCGTTCAGACGGCGGTAGTCCACGCAAAGACGTGAGGTGCCGTCTTTCTTTGGGACCAGCACCACGGGGAATGCCCAGGGGCTGTTAGATCGCCGGACAACTCCGGTGTCGATCATTTCGTCCAGGGCACGGTCGATGGCTTTTCGTTTAGCCAAGCTTACGGGTCGCGCGTTCTGCCTTCTTGGCAGTTCGTCGCCCGTGTCAATGCGATGTCGCACTTCGTTTGTGCAGCCCGGTCGGTCCGTGAACATTGCGTCATAGCGGCGCAACAACGACGACAGTCGGGCTTTTTCTCGCCCTGACACGCTGCATGATTGCGTGAGCAGTGGGTGCGTCATTTCCCCGATGGGGGCGGCGCTCGCTGCCATCGGCGCTGGACTCGGTGTCTTGGGGTCAATGACCCGGTTTAGGGAGTCCCTCGCTTCCTCTCGACGGCTCGTCGCGTGCGCCAATGGTGGCGTTGGCGGTACGGCTGGGGGTTCGCAGAAGGGTTTCAGGGGTGCAAACGTGCCCTCCCGATAGCCTGCGCTGCTGACGTCGATTACAATGCCTGTTTTGGCAAGGAAGTCTCTGCCCAAAATAATGGGCACCGATAGGCCAGGGAGATGAACGAAGCGTTGTCGTCTTACTCGATTCTCCCATCTCGCGACCAGCCGCGCGGTACCAGCCGAAAGGGCGGTTCCGCAGGCTAGGCGAAAGGCAGTGTTGCATTCTCGGAGTCGGACAGAATTCTGTCGGAGGTGAGTCAACACTTCGTCGCCGAACATCGAAGCGCTTGCTCCGGTGTCGAGGAGTGCCTTGAATGGCTTGCCGGCGATCGTCACAGAAATGAACGGGGCCGGCGTGCCGGTCGGGAAGCCTATTCTGTAGGCGGTCGGTAAAAGAGTGGCCATGGGACCCTCTGGTTCTTTGTTAGCCACCGGTCCGTCCGTCCAAGGACCGTTTACCGGTGGCTTTGCTCGTTTCCCGCACGGTGCGATTCCGTGTTCGGCCGCTCCGGGCACTGGCGAGCGAGATGACCGGGGCGATTGCACCGAAAACATCTTCTGTCGTCGCCTCGCTGGGGGTTCCGCCGTGCGTTTTGGTTTTCGCCGGCTCTGTCGTAGCGTGCATTGGCTCGCTGAGATTGAGGGATCCTCGTTTCCTCCTGCCTCGCTGCCTCGTTGGGGCGCGAGTCGGTGGTTCTGAACTGCGTCGTCGGCCGGCTTGTTCGTCTACCGTAGGAGTACGGGTCGAGCGCACGATCTGAGATTGCGTACGTGTCTCGGCCCCGATCTTCCGCATAGTTTGCGGAATCGTAGCGCCTCGGTGCTCGGGATGGCGTGTCCCCGCTCCACGCGCAGCGCGGTTCGAGGGCCGCTGACGCTGGAGGCGGAGGCCGGTACGCACGGGCAGCGAGAATGTCACCCTGAAGGCGCCGGGCCTCGGAGGCGAGCTCGTTCAGGTCGCGAAAACGGCTGCCTCGAAGATACGCAGCGAAAGTCGGGTGGCTTTGGCGTATGACGCGTTCCACTCGCTCTGCATTGGGAGCTGAGGGTTCTGCGAGCTCGAAGAGCTCTTGCATGGCTCGTACGAACTCCAGCAGGGACTCGTCCGGATGCTGGGTTCGCTGTTCGAGCTCCCGCCGCATCCTTCTCTCGTAGTCGGCGGGAAGGAATTCGCGGCGGAACGCCTCTCGGAACTGATCGAGCGTTCCGGGTTGGTCACCGACAAGTCGGAACCAGCGGGCGGCTTCGTCGACGAGCGCGATTGGCAGAATGCGCTCAAGTATTTCACGATCGGACATTCCCATCGCGCGTTGGTACTTCCGTAAATCGTCAAGGAAGTCCGTAGCGCTCGCTCTGTCTGCGTAACCCCGATAAGTCGGGACGGGAATTCGGACCGGAGGTCGTTGGGCCTGTGGTGCGAGTGTTGTCGTTCGCAACGCACCTGTCAGACTCTCAATCACACGTGCCGCGTTTTCGAGCAAGGTGTGGTGAGGCGCCGCAGCGGTTTCTCCGTGGGGAGACCGATAGGCTTCGCTTTGTGCCGGCGGCGGAGCACGTGTGTTCAGGGAAGATCCGGGAGCGATGGCACCCGTCCGCAATGGCGTCGGAACCACGCTCGGCTCCAGGGGTGCGCCGTAGGGCGCTTCTCGTTGAAGTGGGGGCAGCGCGAATGCGTCGGCCGCGGTCGCCAGCGTGAGCAAATCCGAGAAGTCGGTCTGCATCGTCACGGTAAGCGCTGGTTGCGCGAGGACTCATCACTCGGCAGCAGTCGCCACACACAGACGTACCGGGGTTCTGGTCGTCAGCCCCACGTTGGGCGCCAAATTGTGGTTCTCCTTAGGGCCACTGCCTTTGGGGAGTACCACGTTCGCGGCGAGACTCTCTACCGCGAAGCGGGTTCGTACTCGCGTGGCATGCTGCTCTTTGAGCGCAAACAGACACCAGTCACGTTGGTAACGGTGATAAACTGTTTATTTACAATGAAACAAAATAACAACAACACAGCGGCTATAAGCTGGTGAACGCCGTCGGTGTGGAGATCGCCCACGGCCGAACGGTCGTTCACAAAGGTACAAAGTACGGGGTAAACGCTCACCGGTGCGCCGGAAGGGTCCCCGTTGTCGCCGCCGCCGAATCCCAGGAAGAAGAGAGCAGCGAGACTGCTGTCCGCTGGTTTTAAGATCACGGCGGGGGCGAAGTGGCCAATCAAGGAGCGACACGTCGATCTCCTTTCTGCGGGGGTCCGTTACGGAAATCGCCCCAAGGGGGAGAGGAGGAAGCCACTCACAGTGGTAAGTAGCGCCACCTCTCGCTACGCCAGCTCGGCCGCCACGGCGCGCCAAAACGCTGACGCGACAGAATGTTGAGGGATCACAATCCCCACAAGCTCACCCCGTTATGTGCCCCTTCTGCATTTTGGTCTTGGACCTAACAGGTGCCTACCCACCGGTGTTTTCAAGACTATCTCAAAATTTTGGTTGGGTGCTTGCGCAGTATTTTATGGTAATTAGACTAGCTCGATTTCGGTACGTGTGGAGACAGATATATTTATTTGCTTTGTCCGTGGTTGGCAACTCGCTGTAGAAATGCCAGGGGATTGTGGATATAGTCACATGGGCTTAGTTCCAATGTTTGACAACGATTAAAAATTTTTTTTTTAGGTGTGTTTGATCCTGCAGTGATAGGGGACAAGGGGAAATGGTATTGTCATCAGTTGGAGCCCATTTATTTTGATGTGTGGTCCGAAAGCTGTACCCTGACAACCAGCATGGCGGCCATGGGTCTGACGGATGAAGCAAGCACGGGTAGGTTCACTTAGGTTTTCCTGCTAATACTACAGGTACTAGCAGTGGCCACTATTGTTTAGTCACATCTCCCAAACTGCAGGTTACGTCAGTCACTTTAGAAGGCGGGACACATTGTTGAAGGGGGGCTCAAATATTGCTGAGATGTCCGGAAATTTCCGGCTTGACTAGCTTTTTTAAAACAAACAAATGTTGCGTTTGGGGACTCAAAGATGCGTGGGTGTCCTGAAGTTTCAATGTGCCTAGCTTTTCAAAAGTGAGATGTTTGGCATGACGTCAGAACGAGAAAGCAGATGATGGACTGAGACCTATGCGGGTTGCAAGTTTGTCTGCTTCTTTTGCAGGGGTAGTAGTGACATGAGAACACTGAGCTCTGATTGGTTGGCTCTGATTGAAGGATAATGGATAGACCTCAAAGCAAGCTGCCTTGAGGTTGACCCACTATACTTCAATCAGAGCTCAGCATTTTGATGTCACTTCAACCTTTAGAAAAGAAGCAGACAAACTTGCGCTTCGCTTAGGTTTTCTGCTTACTTTAGAGTGGTGAACCAAACCACTCGGTGTCGGTGTGGCAAAGGACCCTAGCACACACCTCAATAGGTATAAAACCATTGTCGCATTGCACTGCACTTATAGGTTTTCTGCTTAAAACGGGAGACGCGAGTTGAAAAACGACAATATTTTGCAAAAAAATGTGATTTTGAGTTTTATGGGTTTTGTTATTTTTTGAATCTTTATATATGATGTATAAAAATAATTAATGCCGGTTAAGACTGCAGAATTCACATTTGAAGACCTCCAGGCAACCCAGAACAGCATGAATTCGAGCCATTTTTCTCTGCGTGGTTCTTCATGTTGGGATGTCGCCCGCCATCACATTTACATTGACAAATAGGCCTAGCTATCTCTTCTCTGTTGCAGACTTCTGTAGCTTCAATTTTTCAAAGAAATTTATTAACAAATTACTATTTTGCATGCCCCGAAAGACTATAGCTACACACTTATGGTAACATTCAAGCACATTTTTCTTTTTAATTCTTTTTATGTAATTTTGGGGCATCTTCACATTTTGTGCAAAAGAATTTCTGTTCTTAATATCGCCCTATTGTATCCAATTTTCGCACGCATATACTTTAAACAATGTAGGTTTGGTTAGAATGTATATTTTTTAATATTTATGAAAAATTTAAGAAACGTTTTTAGTTTTTAAATATTTTAAAATGAAAGATCTGTCGCACACATTATTTTTGTTGTTTGTGTTTATTTTACTAGGCTTTTCTAAGTATGTTGCCACGCCTCACGTGGTGAGTTCGAGAACGTTTTTTTCTGCATGTACATTGCATCGAGAACCTAAAAAAGCAAGCCGTATCAAATCTAACACCATATTTATAAAGAGAAGATTAAGCACCATAAACTGCGAAAAGTTTATTTCAATATCGTTAATAATAAAAAAAAAAAATTACCCTGGCGCATGTCTCCTTGAATTGGTTTGATGTCGCATATATTGACTACTACCAAAATTGCAGGCCCCTGCTTCATTTAAATTGAAAATATTATTGTTTACTTTAATAATTCTAGAATATAAGCCGAGTTTGCAATATTGACATGGGTTGAGAGTCGAGCAAGCTCAAGAGATGCAGGTGGTTAGGGAAAGGAAGAGCGTATGTCTCGGTTTGTCGGTGGAGCGTCCGGAAAGCACCCAAGAATTTGGGCACATTACTTGCACTGCTTTATCTCTCTCCGGCTTCTTGGCTGGCGGCTTGAGGAGGGTTGCGTTTAAATTGGCTGCCATCCTTATGGAAAAGAAAGAAAAATGTGAAAAACACCGTGCTCGAAAGATGCGATTTCTGTCTACGCAGGTGAAAGTGGCAGCGAAAGTGATGACGCCAGTAGCACCAGCTCCTCCTACTCTTCCTTAAGTGACTTTGTCTGTGATATGGTGGAATTCAATGGAGAAAATGTCGGTGAGTCGTCCTCCGGTGGTGTGGAAACGCCGCGAGAATGCGCGGGTCACTTCGCGGTCCCCTACCCATACTGTCTCACACAGGTTCAGGGTGTGGGAGGCCCTTTATTCTCAGTCTTTCCGCGATACTCTCTCCTTCTCCAAGGGGGAGCTCACGTCGAAGAGGCATCAGCAGCAATACTTGATCGGGCAGACTACAACGCTGTGTTCAACCCGCCGGTGGAGCTTCAAATGCCGGACTTGAACCAGCAAACCTTGGAACGAACCGACTCCCGCAGTTCCCTGCACGGGTCAGGGACCTCTTCGTCGGCCAACTCATCTCTGTCGAGGTAGGGGGTCCTCAATTACTTGTGTCACCACCTTCGGTTGGTAGGAGGTTTATTCGTATCTAATGTGTATGGTTTACGATCATTAAAGCTGCCTTCCTTTGTCAGCTTTCCTTCCGCGCATCCGTTATTGAGCTGAAGCTAAGAAGAGAATATTTACCATAAAATCCCAAGAGATGCCCTCCCCTCCCTTGAAAGATGGCCCACCCCTACATATGGCTTGATTTGCTATATCTTTTAAAACACCAAAAGATGGCCCACTTCTAGGAATAGTAGTGTTGGGATCAATGATGAACTCCGCATAAATGCAGCCAGTTAGCTATGGCAAGTTAAAAGCGAATGTTGCTGACTGGGAAGTACAGTCATCTTTGCTTCATTGCCCCTCACCACCATAACAAGCTTGGAAGGAACACATAACCTAGGGGTGGCCTTTTTTCAACTTTTCTTGATTGTACACCGGAAGTTATCTCACTCCATATTTTCACCAGATTTGCTCTTAATTTTATCTGTACTATCTCGGGATATTAAGGTAAACATTATTGTTAATTTTATTTTTTATTATTTATTTCTTTATTTATGTTTTCTTTCGCAGCCCCTCTGGGCAACCACAAGGAGACGCTTCTGGAGGAGCTTTTCCAGCGCCTAAGACGGAAGGGCAGGTGAGGATGCTGCTTTACCAACAGCTTAATGTGTCAACCATTCATAGAAGTAGTATTCTCTTGTGTGTGCTGGGTTTTTAACGTTTTGGGTCATTCTCTAGACTTGGCCATCTTTCGTGCATGCATGTTTCCTCATGTCTCATTGAGTGAGCTATCCCCCTCTGTGGACATGCGCTGTTTGCAGTGAATAAAACTCCAGACAGATTTCTAACGGTGAAGCTTGGGGTATATTCGCTTGACAGGCTTAGATCAACGGAGAAAACCGAGTACTCTGTCAAAGATCTGCGAGGAGGAAATGCCTCGAGGAGGAGGGTGCGGTTGAGAAAATCTGAGCAAGCATTCGCACTGCTGTGTCACATTCAGTTGAGTCTGTGAAGTCTTTCTCTTTGAGAACCTATTTGT
Source organism: Ixodes scapularis (assembly GCF_016920785.2). NCBI lineage: Eukaryota > Metazoa > Arthropoda > Arachnida > Ixodida > Ixodidae > Ixodes > Ixodes scapularis. Next base: position 32,530,072 of record NW_024609882.1, read on the forward strand.
AACCGTCACGGGCTCATCGAACAAAAGGCAGGAATAAAAGAAAAGAAAGACACCCATAGCTCAACACTCCTGATCACAATCCTTCCCTAAAAGTAGTCGTGATCATAATCCTTCTCCCAAAGTAACCATAATCCTTCCCCAGTTGCTCGGACAGAACATCCGTGACGCTTAATCCCCTCGGTGATGTTTAATCCCCTCTTCGAATAAAACTTTCCATCTTGCGAATACACCATTAGGTTGCTCTCACTCAAGGACAGCCTCAGTTCGTAACGTTCTGGTTTTTCTCGATTTTGAAAAAAATTAGCTCGGGCATTTCTTTTTGAGTGTTTGTAAGTATATAGTACTTAATAGGGGAAAACACTACCGTAGAATACCGTGTATCCGCCCATTCCATACTAAGCACCCATTCCCAAATTTGTAAGATCTAAGAAAATGTGCAGAATACATTGATGTGTAATATTGATTACCGGACAAGCACCCATCCCCCATTTTTTCGCGATTATCTCTAAATTTTGAGTGGGCGCTTGCCCAGTATTTTACAATAGCTCTAACTAGGATTTTGTGTTTCTGGTACATACCAACAAATGCCAAAAATGAGCCCTAGTCGGTCTTATCAAAATTGGAAAAAACTGAAATATATATATTTCATATTGAGGCTGTCCTTGAATAAAAAAACAAACAAACTTGAGCTTCATGGGAAGAAAGCTTTTTATTTACGGCTTTTTGTTTTCTGTAGACATTGAACATATACCACGCTGAACTGTCTGCAAGCTGCTGCTTTCTTGGGGCATCACGCCCATTGTCCTGCTTTCTTATCGGTACCGGAATGTCATCCATTTGTTTGGTTATGTTCCCTGGTGATCTGAGAGCTCCATGCTCCCGATTTTCATGTTTGTCCGGCATTGAAAATTTAAACCAACACATTAAATTTGGGGGGATAAAAAAAAAACAAGAAAAAAAACAAGGAAAAACTATTTTTTATTTGAAAAAAAAAAATAATAATAAACACTCGAGATCGCGGAGCCCTAGTAGAAGGTGGTGTGTCTCATTTCGGCCAATGCCTGGCCGATAACCACACTAGATTTTTTTTTTTTATTGTGAGACATTGAAAATTGAGATTAAATAGAACTGCACCTGTAAGAAAAAAAAAAAACAAAAAAACTAAACAGCATTCTTGAATTTGAAAAAAGAAAACCCCTGAAAATGCGGAACTCTGGTTATAAGGGTATCATTACGGCCAACGCCCGGCCGATAATTTTGGCGAACTCTCGTCTGACATCCGAAAATCAAAGCCGAAAAACACCGATTTTGCACAAAAATAATACCACCCTGAAAAGCATCCCCAAAATTGAAGAAAAACCAAACCCTCAAAAACGCGAAACCGTAGTTACAAGGCAGCGAGCACATCCGATTTTCGGCCAATGCCGGGCTAACAAACATTGACTTTTTGTCTGACGCTGAAAATTGAAACTGAAGGACGCCAGATCTGTCAAGAAAAGACAAAACCCCCCGAAAAAACGTCCCGCCATCTGAAGAAACGTAATCCTTCGAAAACAGGGAAGTGTAGTTCTAACGACAATGATGAGAGTAGTAATCCCTGGAGAAGGGGAACAAGGGGGACAAAGGACAAACACATTATCGTCAGAGCTTAAGGTGTTCGATTCTGGCTGGCCTAGGAACCTTCCGAGGGCGGAGACAACGACGCCCCGGCCGGGGGCGGCTCATCCAACGACGGGGAGCCTCACACGCCCTCGACGATCCGGTCTGGCCCCAGCCGCAGCCCCGTGGGGAGCGTGAGCAGCGGGCGCAGCACGCCCCCAGAGGGGGGCTCCGCCGCTTCCTCCGGCCGGGCCATGGGTGCCCTGGGCAGCCTAGCCGGAGGGGTGCTCAGCAGGGGGCCCGGCAGCGGCAGCCTCACCTCCCAGGGGAGCCAGGTACAGTGGGGGAGGGAGTGGGACCCCTAAGAAATGACGTAATTGGAATTAGGTATTTTGCCATAACTTTTGTTCTAGAGAAGATATCGGATATATAATTCCAAATATGATATCACAATATAAAAAGCATGTCAATTTTCAAGAAATTGTTTCGATAAATGAAAAAAAATAGATTAAGCACCCGGGTCGCCCCTAATCCGAAAAGCTCTGAAATTCAAAATTGCAACAAAATAAAAAAATTGAAAAAAAAAAAAAAAAAAAAAAAAAACATTTTTTTTTTTTTTTAAATTTTATAGGAGTGCAGGGCCAGTGGTCTAGAGGAAGTGCCACTTCAGTTTCCTTTAAAATCTCAAACCGCTTAAAAAAAGGGGTTTGCCATTTAGCTCGTCTGAGGTTCCTTTCAGGACAAATTATGGTGCCCAAACTTTTTTTTTGCAGCGGAGCTGTTAAGGGCTAGTTTCTCCAGTTTCGTGTCCGTCAACAAATAAATGTTGACACAAAACTCTGGACAGCTACCGCCATCTATGAGCGACGGCGGCAACCAGACAACCGGCTTGCCGCTGTCGTTAATAGATAGCGGCAACCTTTCCAGGCCTTTCCACTCTGAATTTCTCTAGGCGTTGTCCTGGATGTCATCCTCAAGGATGATGCCTAGAGGACGACGTCCTCTAGGCGTCATCCTTGAGGTCGTCCTAGGAGTCATCCTTGAGGTTGTCTTAGACGTCATCCTCGAGGTCGTCTTAGAAGTGATCCTTGAAATCATCCGAGAGGTTGTCCTCGAGGTCGTCCTAGAAGTCATCCTTGAGGTCGTCCTAGAAGTGGTCCTTGAGGTCGTCCTAGAAGTGGTCCTTGAGGTCGTCCCAGGCGAAAATGTTCGACTGGGACCAACTAGTTCCAGTTCCAACTGGTTTATGGAACAATTTCCAGTTGCAACTGGTCCCAGTTGGAGTTGGTCCCAGCTGGTATTGGTCCCAGTTACAACTGGTCCCAGTTGGAGTTGGTCCCAGTTACGGCTGGTGCCAACTCCAACAACAATGTAACACGGCACAAAATGGAAGGTTGACAAGTCTTCATTGTCAAAAACTGGGAGAATAAAACTAAATAATAGGTTCGATGACAAACACGCTTCCGGGTTTAGCCACTTGCTTGCAACGATTGAATCGCTTTTTCAGGGATAGTATTCGTTAGATGAAGGAAGATAGGCCACTGGCGTTTGTTAGTGAAGACGTCCTCAGCCTCTCCCCATTGCGTGAAGAAAGGTGCTCACCCGTGTTCCCGCGTTGCGCAGGGGAAGTCCTGATAGGATGCGGCAGTGCTCCCACCTTGCAATCCAACATTTCCAATTGCCTCTGTCACAACAGTCAAACATTTTCGAGGTAGACCCCCCGCCATTTTTGCCATTGTGCTTTCCGCAGTGGTTTTCTCTTCCGTCTGGTCTTTCCTGGGTGCCCCCCGATCGCTGAACTGCATCTTTCCATCCTCGAAGTTCACCGCTGCCACCATGGTGTGTGCACAGTTGGGTCCAAACAGGCGCAGCTGTGGTATTGACATCATAACGACGCCAACTTAAGCGATGTCGACCCTTCTCTACCGCGTCGCGTTTACTGTTTCCGTCCGATGTTGGTTGCATATGCAGCGCCATCTGTCGACAGGGCGTACCACTAATCCGCACCCGCGTGCAACGGCGGCCGGCTGGCTCCGATTGGCCAAATGATAAAAATGCTGTAGGTATTTAAATAAATGTTTTAACACATTTTAATATATGCACTGAATGTTCATTTTGGTAAACATATTTAATGTCGCTAATTAGATTTTCCAATTAAAAGAGATTATATAGTTAATTAAAAAAAATTTTTTGTAAATACATTATTGTACTTAGTAATTAAAAATTTCCCTATTTGTATAAATCTAAAAATGCAAGTATTTTTAGTTATCTTCATTAGCAAAGGTCAATACACCCCCAACTTGTCAAAATTGTTGCTCCATGTGAATTGGGAACGGGAAAACCATTTGAAGTCCGACTGGGAATCGCTCCAACCAGTTCCTTCCTTAACTGGTCCCAGTTTACTACATTCCCAACTGGGAGTCAAACCAGTTGACTCCCGGAATGGTTCAAGCCAGTTGACCCCTCAGCTGGTCCCAGTTATCCCAGCTGATTCCCGGTTGGTACCAGTTAGTCCCAGTTGAAACCAGTTGAGGTGCCAACTAATCCCAGTTAGAAATTTTTGCCTGGGACATCCTAAACGTCGTCCCTGAGGTCGTCTTGGGCGTCGTCCTCAAGGTCGTCCTAGAAGTCATCTTTGAGGTCGTCCTAGATGGCATCCTTGAGGTTGTCCTAGACGACGCCCAAAACGTCGTCCCCTAGGCGTCATCCTCGAGGTCATCCAAGAAGTCGGCCTTGAGGTCATCCCACCATAGTACACCTTCGCTGGTCTTCCTTCTTCACCAAATTGGAAAGGCCGAAAGCTTTTTTTTTAAATGGCAACATGGTAAAATGAATTCACAATTTCAGAGTGTTGAGAATTAAACAAAAATAAAACTCCGATGAACCCTGATTTTGGAGCGAAAAATAAACTCAGAAAAACACGCTGTGAATTGCACAAGAAATAAACTCCAAAAACACGGAATCCTAGTTATTCGGCTGACACCTAACCATATCCGGTTAGGTGCCGGGCAACAGAAGTCGATGGGCCGGCTGCCGGCCAAACGCTGACGCAGTGCCCGTCTCCTTGCCAACTCGACACCAATGCCAGCTGAAAACCCTTGTTCCAGAGCTCGTTTTGTCCACACCTTGATCGTCTTTGTTATTCCTGCGCTGTTTCCGATTGTATCGTGAACCAACTTATCTGCATTGCCACTTCGATCCCCTCTTCAAGTGCCCCTGTATTGCTCCCGGCAAGGGTAAAGCATTGCGTGTTCAGGTGTGTGGCGGCGATTTGCTCCATGAAACAAGTGCTCACCGGGCTTCCTTGGAGAAAGAGCGTGAGAAAAAGCGACAGAAAAGTGGAGAAAAAAGAAAAGCAGCTCCTTTGCCGCAACGGGTCTGAGTGTTTGGTTTTCTCCTGCCGCGAACTGCGCCAGGGGTTTGCTCGGTGCTGCCGAGTTCCGATTGCTCTGTTTTCTGCACACTCCGTCTACTGCATCTCGCATTTCGAAGGGCTCCGAGAAAGTCACATTTAGATCTCAATCGCAGAAGATGGTACCCATAAGTGAGGCTACCACAGAGCTCTCACTCACTTACTTTGTACAACGTTGGGCCGTTTTGCACCATCCAGTCTCCACATCCGTACACGGTTTCTCCACACTCGCACATCACATTCTGTGTTACCATTGGCCTTTGCCACGCTAGTACGGCAAATGGCCGACTGTTTTTTTTTTATAGCCCAAGTCCGTCGTAATTGACGCAAGGCAGCAGTCAACGGGTTGGTCAATGTTTCATTAGCACGAATGGTTCCCTCAAGATGCTACGAGGTACCTTTTTATGTTAGTAAAATCGTTTACTGACTGACTGCTGCAATGCATAATCATGAAATGACTGCACTGATTCACATTTGATTCGCAACAACTCGTGACTCTTAGGTACTTGCCGTTTTCTTTCTTTCACCTGAAGTGTTTGGGAGCGAAACAGTTTAAAAATTTTATATTTGTCGGAGAGAATGTTTTGGGTCGGCTGGTACCGTATATCTTTTAAATATTTCTGCCGAAACAAAATTCCAGCACCTTTAGAATTACGGCCCCATACCTTGCATATCCTTTTTGTTTAAAACATGTTCGATACGCCAGGCCCCCGCATTAGCGAGGTCTTCCGTCAGTGTATTGCTCCCTCCACCACCTGTCAGTGTCTTTGATTCTGTCGACATACAATAAATGTGTTCGCTCACCCCCCCAGGGTTCCCTGTTTGAGGCGGTGGCACGGGAGGCGAAGGAAGTGGCCCGCGAGGCCTCCAAGGCGGCGGCCGAAGTGAGTCGGTCGGCGCTGGAGGCGACCAAACCCGCCCGAGAGGCTGGACGCAAGACCCTCATGAAGGTTTGACCCCTCCTCTCGTCTCCTGTTACACTTCATTGACACAGATTATTGCCGAGTTTGCAAGTTACGATCACGTACACCACGTGGCGCGGTTGACGTGAATGCGACATCGGCGCTTTTTCACATTTTAGTAAGTGATATTGGTGGGCAGCAAAAATTTGGCACTTAGGCTAGTGCCCCCCAAGTGAGATCTTCCCCCATGCCTATGGTTTTAATGACAGCCTTTCAGGTCTAAAAAACAACAACAAAAATGGATACTAGGCATGTGCGAATGACGAATTTTGAGTTCGAAGCAAATGGTGGTTTTGGCCGAATATTTTAGAATCTAATGCCGAATAGTTTCATCAAGCCTTTCACTACTTCACCATACTTAAACGAACAGCCGGCTGACCTCGAGAAAGTTGTCCCCAAGCTTCCATTTATTCATTTCTAAGCTAACTTTATAAACTATATTTATAGACAGCGGCCTCAGAAAGTCCAATGTATACATTGGGATGGCAAGTAAATTATGCTTTCGACATAAAATTAAACTTGTAGAAATGCCCAGCTACACCTACCGTAATCTAGAAATTTATAAATCATGCTATATGCAAATATACTTTCTTAAGTCCCGAATTTAAGAAAAGAAAAAAGACAGTCATGATTGATGAACACAGGTTTTCAGGACATCTCCGCTTAATAAATATACTCTCACATAATAGCTACACTTTAATTTTGAAAATTTTACTGTAGTGTAGATATCAACGTTCACAAAGTTTCTATTTCTCTTGAAATGCACCAAGCACACACATGCATCATCCCACTTTGAAAGCAATATTTTTACTTTTCGAATTGTTGATTGCGACGGCTTATCTCTGTCGAACACGCTTCTTACCGAGCACCAGTGTGCCGCGGAGAAGCAACACCTGCGGAAACGAGCTTTGCGGGCGTTGCTTCTCTGCAGTGCACTGGCGCTTGGTGAGAAGCGTGCCAATGGGGCTAACCCACCACGATCAACACTTCGAGAAACACAAACATCGTAGTTCATCTCGAACCGAATATCGAATAGCATAGTTTTCTAAACTACTATTCGAAAGTTTGAATATTCACGTACCCTAGCAGACGCATTTTACTTCTTTTTTTTTTACTATGTTCTGTCCTGTGTTGTTCAGGCCTTGAGCGACCGTGACAGAGAGAAGCAGGATCCTTGTCCCTCGGAGTCGTCCAGCGAAGGCCAGTTCCCAACGACGCAGCTCTCGTTTCCCCGGCGCGACTCGGGCTCCCTCATCACCACCATGAGCAACGAACTCAATGGGTTTGCCGCTCACACATCCAACGTCATCCAGGGCATTTCTGGCCTCTTCGGCGAGAGAAGTAATTTGTTCCCTTCCCTCCTCCACTTCCTAGTTATTCCAGCACTCTTCTAGAGCTCTCCTTTTTGTTTTTTGCTTTGTCGCTTAGGGGATTTTCCAGGTTTGCAGCGCTGGACGTACCGCTCACCTTTTTTTTTTGTAAAAAGCTGCATGGATGTAAGACTGCGAAGTGCAAGCAGTGGGGCTGGTTGTAGTGGAATTGATGGTGCTATTGTTTTTTTTTTTTATTAAACAATCGCAGGAGGAAGAATGTCTTCAACTGTGAAGGGCAAAGAAAGAGCACCCCCATTTGGACCTTTTCCCAAAGGTTAGTGAAGAGCTCGTTTTCAACCTTTTTTGTTTTTTCTGTGCTGTCTGCTTGTTAGCTGTTATTACTGCATTTCAAGTGAAGTATGAAGGTAACAAGAGCTGCCATGAACTGAATTAGCAAAGTAACACACTATTACTTTACTGGTGTACAGCAGCGAGTTTTATTTACGAGAGGCAGTTTAGATGTTTCGGTAGCCTCTGCTTCTTGTTCCGATATATTAACAGCATCAAAAATTACAAAAGACCAGGAACGAAGTTCACGCAGACACAATGCTCTTCGTCTTTGCCTTGTTCCTGGTCCCTTGTGATTTTTGGCATTGCAGACATAAGAATTTTCCATAAACAACTATAGCCTAACCCCCTGTCAAAACTGCTGTACTTGTTGTTTTAGATCTGACTAATGGATTTGCATGATGGCTGACTAACAATGCCCTCTAACTACTAAACGCTTGCTGTGTGCATGCTTGTATTAACCAGCTAACATGGGGAGGAGGGGACCCGTGGAGAGGACGCCACTCATCAAGCACATCACGCCTCAGCAGGCCAAGAGGCTTCAGCCTCAGGAGCCGCCCAAGTCTCTGCAAACATTTGAAGAGCAGTCCACCACTCAAAGGTCGGCACATTCCTGAGCTTTGCTTCAAGAGCAGTCTAGGACTTCATGCCAATTTTGGCACAGTAATGGCTCTGCTGGGCCAACAAAGGAACCTTTTTATTTTTTTGTCAGCCGCTGTCTCGTCATTTTTTTTTCAGTCTAACGATTCTGGTTTTGCAATGATCTGCGAACAAACCAAACTAATCTCGAATGCGTAACAGCTGCGGTGTTTGAAACTAACCCCGTCTGTATGTGGCATGACTGGTTGCCTCTAGCTATCTTTCTGCCAACCCAGGTGGAGTAATTGCTAGTCCAACTGGAGGCAGTGCTCCAGTTGGACACTAGAAACTCCAGCTGGAAGTATCTGCTTGGACACTGAACGCTCCAACTGGAGCAGGGGCTTTTCCAGCTGAATGCTGAATGCTCAATGTGGAGTCGTTTCCCGTTCAACCAGGCCCAGGCATTATCCAGCTGGGTTCGGTCGTTTCCCATTTGGCTTTATACATACATCTGGATCCAGTTGCTCCCGGCTGGATTCCAGCCGAGGATGAGCCCACATTTTCGCAATGTACAGTGCTTACCAAGCTCGTACGGAACACTCAAACTGCGTCCTTTCCGGTAGGATCGCCATCCTGGCAACTGCCAAGCTAAGGCTTCGTAATGTGGCGTTAAAGAGACACTGACACCCCCCAAAAAAATTTTTTTATTTTTTGCCAGGCGCTTCATTATGGTGTCGGAGGACTACCCAATTAATATTTTGCAACAGAGTAGCGTATTTCTTTAATAAAGCCAAAAGACGCAACTGCTCGAAACCGAAACCCGACGGAGGTCGGAGAAGTGGAGAGAAGAGAGTGACTGGCGGAAGTCACGTGGCTACACCCGACCATGCTTTTTTTTTTGTTTTTCTCCTCTCCGGTAGCAGACGACACGACATGCGGCGTGCGGGAACTGCTTGCCGTGCCATTCTTTTGCAGTTATGTTTGTTCCGCTCGTTGTTATGTACTCCAAGATGAGTTGTTTTGTACATTGAGGAGTTAGAGATGAGTAGTGAGTGCCCGTGGTGAATTTCCATGATCGGCTCCGAAAAGAATAAACCCAAGATGTTGCGTGAAGAGCTGGCTCACATGTCCTCCGAAAAAAAGTGGCATTGTCGAAAGATCAACGGGATCGGGACCAATGGCTGGCTGCAATTCCTGTAGAACATTTACGGGCACCTCGGAAAGCGGACGCTACCTGATTTATATGCTCCTTGCACTTTGTGGAAAGTGATTACATTGAGTTCGCAGGTGTCAAAACGGAAATCCCATACCGTTTAATTCAGCGAAGTATCGTCCACAACATTTGTTTGTTATTTTTTTTTGTTTGTTTCTTCAGTGATGATTGTAAAAAAAAGAAAAAGATATGTAAACATCAGAAATTGTTTGCAAATAAAAAAAATAAAAAAAATCACGGGGGATCGAACCCGGACCTTCGGTGTGTGAAGCGGACGTCTTTCCCACTGAGCTACTGGGGCATCTCGTTTCTGGTGGATCTCTTTCCTTAGTAATAATTCAGCCGGTAAACTGTAAGTTTGAAAGTTTGCTGTCGATTTTTCTTTAGCAAAAGCACTCCCGGGTCGAAGTCGGGAAGCACCACGCTTTGGGGACATTCGCACCTAGTAAAGAAATCGTACGCGTGCATATTCAACTCGAAGTAGACACGTCGTGCTTGACGTTTGCGCGAGCGTTGTCTTCAGCCACGAGAAGGGAGCGACGGCTCGGCGACGTCTTCGTGCAAATCGGCTTGGTGGCCGGGCGTGTCGTACGGGATGAATACCAATTCTTTTGATCAGTCCCAAATTTCTCTTTTAACGGTAGACAGAATTCGCCGGTACCGCGAACGACAGTTCTGAAATAGAGGTCCCACGCCCGTCGTCCGCTGCCATCGCCGTCCCCGCGAGTCCCACGATACGCGAAACGACGAACGCACAGAATGCTTCCGGTTGTCTGTGGAACTTTTTTTTTCAATCAACGTATTTGCAGCTTTTTAGAAGCCACAAAAAATGGGTTTCATATTTTTTTCTATTTTTAATATTGAGTGTGTGCCTTCAGTGACCCACGACTTTGATTAAATTTGGTGGTCGCATCGATACCTTAGAAAATGGCCCGTGACCGCGGAAAAGAGAGTGAGCGAGACTCGAACCGGCCAGTTCTTGATCGGCGGTTTTCGGGCGGAAAGAAACCGAATTTTGAGCCGCAAATTCTGTTCTGGGTAGTTGAGCCCTCATATGTCACGTACAACTAACAACCTCGGCGAGCATAAATACCCTGTCAGTGTCCCTTTAAACAAACCATCCCAAAGTGGTACAGTCGCCGACTGATTATTCGGACTTTGCAGGGACCGAAAAAACGTCTGAATAATAGAACAGTCCGAAAAATCAGCAGATTGAAAAACTTGCCTTTATTACTTCCAAGTGGGCTTAAAAAAGCCGTACATAGTGCCTTGCTTCAGGTAACGCCTGCGTGCCTTGTTTTAGGTTACGCCTCCGTTTGCGTTCGGCAACTTTCTGTTAGCTTGAGAATCGCTGCCTACTAATTTCTAGCGTTAAAGATAGATAGATGGGGTTTATTTGCGTGCCTGCAAACAGCCAAGTGGCCTAAGCAGCAGTGCACTGTCCTGTACACAGATACATAAATGGTCGCATACTTTCTGCACTTCTTAACGACATATTGCGACGGCGGAAGAACAGATGGGGCCATGACGTCCAAGCCAGCGGTTTCCGAACCAGATGAGAGGCGCAAATCCACGAGCACAAAATGGCGACTGGCGATGCGAAAGTGAGGGGGAGGCAACGTTGGGCAAAGGCAAGGAGGCGTGAAGGGATGGAAGGAAACAAAGCAAAATGATAATTATGATGATGATGATGGCATGCAGCTAAATGGAAAGAAAAGGGCTAGCATAGCGTCACCTAGCGGTAGGACTCTGGAGTACTCAAGTAGCGCTGCCAAACCATGCCAACCCATTTGCAGCCAACCTAGAATTCAAAATGGCCGCTTCTCAGTGGTGTTTCCCACTGATCGCTCGCGACAATTTTATTCGAATAATCAAACTCTCGGACTTCAAGCTGTCTCAAACATTAGTCGTGAATATTCACAATTTCTATGGGGTAAGTCACGGTTCCTCCTTTAGGTCCGAAATATCGAACAAGTCCGAATTATCGGAGTCAGAAAAAACGGTCGGCAACTGTATGTCGAGAAGCCGTCGTTCAGCTTCTTCCAGGAGAGCTCTGCCACGAGAAAATGCATGGTTTGCATGCTCCATACGAGTTTGGTGGGCATTGTATGCCTACAGTAGGCTCATAATAATTCAAACTTGGATATTTCATACTTCTGGTTAATTCAAACAAATTTCAAAAATTTGGTTGCCCCGCTGTGTGTTTAATGCATTAAGCCTCTTAATTGAATAGGGTTTTTGCGTAATCTATACTTTTTGTTCTCGTGGCCACGTTGAGTGCGCTCCTTACTGAGCACCGGTGCACTGTGGAACAAGCAACACCCACAGAGCTTGTATCTGCGGGTGTTGCTTCTCTGCAGTGCATCAGTGCTCGGTAGGAAGCGCGCTTAACGGGGCTAATAGTGCACAAAACACATTTTTTCTGGATGAGCAAACTTAATTCTGTTCTAAGGTGTCATCTGCTGTCGATACAGTTTACGATGGTACAAAATTTTTGAGGGAGGTATATAGTTACCTCAGACATTTCACCAATATTTCATCTGTGGCATGCCTACTTATGATTAGTAATATATAATGTGTGTATGTTTATACAACCGGAAGTTAGTCAGACTCAATGGGCGTATGGAGTATCACCTGTAGATGAGAAATTTAGCTAGTACAGTCCAACCGCTAGTCCGGCGTCTTTAATGTGCACCACGCAGTAGTGATACACGACTACACACCGGTACGATGCTCATCCAGATCGAAAGGCCTCTATATAGAGGAAATCATCAAATGTCTGCATTGTATGTGTAACCATTCATAGAACAAATCGTAATTTTATCTTGCATCATATTTACCGTAGATGTTAAAGCAAGTAAACAGGCAAGCTGGGTAAGGATAGGCGTGGTAACCCTGGAGCAAGGGGACAAAAAGGGACAGACAGGCACGAAACCTACAATTTTTGGAGTTTCGTGTCTGTCCATCCCTTTTTGTCCCCTTGCTCCAGGGATACCATGTCTATATTTTGATGAATTTCCTGATAATTCTAACTTCTGATAATTCAAACAAAATTCAAGGCTTCATGGAGTTTGAGTAATCAGTCTACTTTATGGTAAGAAGTGTAGAAGGAATGCAACAAAAAGGATAAAGACTGGACCAAACATCAGAGTTGTCTCCGTCCTTTTCCTTGCTTTCCTTCTATAATTGCAGCATTACCGATGCTTTCTAATTCGTTGAGCCGTACCCATTGTACTATTTGGGATTTTCTGTGATCTGTGAATTGTGTCGCCCTGCGTGCAGTGACAACCAGCAGTTCCTGAAGGAGGTGCTGAATGCCATTCGGGATGGGGAGGGGGTCAAGTGGTTCAAGCAGAGCCGCATCAGGAGGCTCATGGAAGACGAGAGCTACCGCAACCTGGTCGTTTCCCAGCTCAACCGGACGCTCGAGCGAAGGGTGGGGCCTGACGGTCTCATCAAGGACGTGGTGAGTTGCCCTTCGCAAGCGGCGTGGACTGTGCCACACTGATCATTGAATGGAGGGGGACTCTGAAGTCACCGTATTGTTCTTCGCCGAGGCACAAATTTCGTACACCACATCCGTTTCTGTGTTAACGAGTTTATATATATACGTATATTATTTTTTTTACGGCGGAACTGTTAAGGGCTAGGTTCCTTAGAATTGTGTCCAGTACCAAAAACATGTTGACACAACACTCTGATCGCCGCCGCCGCTCATAGATGGCGGTAGCTGTCCAGAGTGTTGTGTTTGCCGGTTGTCTGCTTGCCGCCGTCGCTCATAGATCATGGCAACCTTTTTAACCTTTCCACTCTGGCTTGCCAACTTGCGGACGGCCATTACTTTATTCCCACCATAACACAGCTTTGCTGGTTTTCCTTCTTCACTAGCATGGAAAGGCTCAAAGTTCTTTTAATGCAGGTGTAATTGGGAGAGTCGGCTTAGAGTGCTACCATAAAGCGGCTACAGTCGCGCTCGTGTAAAACGAACCCGGATATAGCGTATTACTGTCCATGTATAACGCCCACATATTTCGGACGAAAATGCAGGTAAAATGTACTTTTATAACGAACATCCCGTTGGCTATATTGAACTCTGAAACAGAAAACGGCCGCAAGAAACATGCAAACGCCTGTCCTGTTCCAAAAGAAAAAAAAATGAATCGTGAAGCGCAAGTTGAAAACAAAAGAGAACAACTCGGCACTTCAAAGGCAAGGTCGAGGCACGCAGCGAGCCATCGCAAGCGTTCCTCCACAGCGTCCCCATGTGGCCCGTGCACGCTTCTGTTCTGCACTTTGGCGCTCGCAGCACGCGATAGATTTTGTGGTTGCTCCGAAATCATGTGACTAGCAAAGTGTGAATTTTCCTCCTCATCATACACCACCAAGCAAACCTCCTTCGCGAACTGGCGCGTGAGTGTGCGCGTCATTTGCTTCTTTGCTTTTTCGCTTCCGCTTAGTGTGTGCTTTGTTCTTTTCTTTTAGGGGCGAAACTCCTTAGGGGCTAGCCATTTCCGTATGTCCGTCCGCCGTCCTGCGTGCCCCTGCTCGTGAGTTCAGCAGCAAGAGCAAAAAAAAATTTTTTTAAAAAGAGATGAAAAAAAATAAAAAATAGTGGGCTCTGAGATGCCATCTTATTTGTCTTCTTAAAAAAAGAAAAAAAAGAAAACCACACATTCTTCTACTGACATGAATGAAAACGGCACCATCAGCACTACCTATGACCAAAATCAGTATCAAGAAAAAGAAGAAAAAAAAGAGTAGGGGGTTCTGAGTTGCCATCCCATCTGTTTTCTTACAAAAAGACAAAGAAGAAAACCACACATTCTTCTACTGACATGAATGAAAACGGCACCATCAGCACTACCTATGTCCAAAATCAGTATCATCAGCACCACCCAAGCTTCGCCCCAATCAACATCATTCACCACGTGGAGATGCGGTATTTTTTTGGTTCCGCTTTACGAATCCCGTTCTTGGACATAGTCGAAATAGTCAATTGCGAAGAGCATGGCGAAAAAAAAGTTGGAAGTCGCCATGATTTCATGAATTTCCAGGGGCATGCTGAGCGGCTGAGTATAGATAGCAACTTTTTTGGTGCAGCCACTACGAGGTCGCTGCAATCACTGGCGTAACCTAGAGAGCCTAGATTGGTGAGATGGCCCATTTCAAACCATGGGGAGCGCTTGCAATTTAATGGCAGATGCCTCTTGCGGAGATTGGGCGCAAGTCTGAAATCTAAATCTAAAACACGGGCGCTCGTGGCTTTCTCTTAATCGGCGCGCCTCGCGCAGCTTCTGAGGGAAAAGGGTAAGCGATTTTCTATCTAGTCCTTCGTGCGAGTCTAGCCAGATGCTCCGATCTAGCAAACATCCCAGCTGAAGAAACAGCTGAACTGGAATTGCTCCCTGTCTTGTCTATTAACCCGCCTAGCGCATCGTCAGTTACGTTTTCTCGAAATAAACTTTCTTTTCGCGATCCATCGAATTACCTACACTTGAGTGTTTACTGCACATTTAATGTCAATACGTTGTATTTCAAACTCCCGGCATTCAAATTCTCTATATCAAGTTCTGGCATAACAAACCCTTTTATTTATCAAACTCATCTGCGCATCCGAAAGAGTGGTATAAACAGGTGTGACTGTATTCTCCTCATTTTTCCTTTTATTTTTATCTCTGGAGAACTGGTGTCTGCATTCCTTCTCGCATTGTTTCCGCACTTCAGCGGCGACTGGTACGATTTTGAAAGTCGCCAAGAAAGGTCGGTCATGGTGCCTTCTCTCTTCTTTCCCTTCCCTCCCCGGCCCCAGATGATCTCAAAGCCGGTGTACAAGGGCACCCTGAAGATGCTCCAGATGGTGATCTCGGGACTGGAGCAGAGCTACACCAACTACGGCCTTGGGGGGATGGCAAGCGCCTTGCAGGTGTGCGAGATCGCCCATACACACTTCTGGAGCAAGGACGTTGCCTCCGAACAGGGGCTGCGCATCAACCCCGGCCTTCCCCAAGTGAGTCGTCGCCTTCGTCGAGTTCTGTTTGAGTCTACCGTATGGTACCTAGCGTGTGGCCGGGTCGCAATAAGTGCCCACCCGCCGCTTTTAGAACGTTTGAGAACTGAGGACACGTCTCGTGTCCAGCAGAACTTGGCAGACGACAAGGGCTGTGGTCCCAGCAAGTCAGTCGGTGCATCGGAGAAAGGCCCGCGACTCTACTATACCTCACTAGTTCCATGCAGTGCCGTCAAAGCCACAAGTGGGAAAGAGAGGAAAGCCACCTTTGTATGAATTTGTACGAAGCCCAACGAGCACCCGTTCCCCGGTTCTTCGAGATTACCGTAACATCCTGAGATATAGCCTGCCTACATTCGATAGCAGATTGGATGAAAATAACGGGTAGGCTAACTTTTGGTGTGCCATAAGAAAAGTTGAAAAAATGCTAGTTTTAGATTTTGAGACCCTCGAGACTTATGATCGCAGGAAGAGGCGATGAACCAGACGACCGCCCTTCTCAGTCAGTAATGTTTGCTTATCTCCCGCCATGGTTAAGCAACCAGTTTTGCCGAGGTCGCCAGTTACCCAGGCGAAAATTTTCAACTGGGACCAGTTGGTCCCAGTTGCAACTGGTTTATGGAACAATTCCCAGTTGCAACTGGTCCCAGTTGGAGTTGGTCCCAGCTGGAATTGGTCCCAGTTACAACTGGTCCCAGTTGGAGTTCGTATCAACTCCAGCAACAATGAAACACGGCACAAAATGGAAGGGTGACAAGACTTTATTGTCAAAAACTTGGAGAATGAAACTAAATAGGTTCGGTGACGTACACGCTCCGGGTTTAGCCACTTGCTTGCGACGGTTGAATCGCTTTTTCAGAGGTGGTATTGATGAGATGAAGGAAGATCGGCCGCTGGCGTCTGTTAGTGAAGACGTCCTCAGCTTCTCTTCCCATCGCGTGAAAAAAGGTGCTCACCCGTGATCCTGCGTTGCGCAGGTGAAGTCCTGATAAGATGCGGTAGCGCCCCCACCTTGCAATCTCTGTCACA
Organism: Ixodes scapularis; assembly: GCF_016920785.2. Classification (NCBI taxonomy): domain Eukaryota; kingdom Metazoa; phylum Arthropoda; class Arachnida; order Ixodida; family Ixodidae; genus Ixodes; species Ixodes scapularis. The sequence goes on from NW_024609882.1 coordinate 32,546,534, forward strand.
ACTGTCGGAACATTTTCGAGGTAGACCTCCCGCCATCTTCGCCATTGTGCTCTCCGCGGCGTGTTCTCTTCCGTCCGGTCTTTCCTGGGTGCCCTCCGATCGCTCAACTGCATCTTTCCATCCTCGAAGTTCACCGTCGCCACCATGGTGTGTGTACAGTTAGGTCCAAAGAAGCGCAGCTGTAGTTTTGACATTTTCATAACGACGCCAACTTGGGCGATGGCGACCCTTCTCTACCGCGTCCGTCCGACTCCGGCGTCAGCATAGGCAGCGCCATCTGTCGACAGCGCGTACCACTAATCCGCACCTGCGTGCCGCGGCGGCCGGCTAGCTCTGGTTAGTCAAAAGATAAATTTATTTAATAAAAGAAAAAAAAATACTGTAGGTATTGAAATAAATGTTTTAATATATTTTAATAATGCACTAAATGTTCATTTAGGTGAACACATTTTGTCACTAATTATATTTTACAATTAAAAAATTATTTAGTTAATTAAAATTTTTATATTATTTTTATAAATATATAAATGTACCCCAGTAAATAAAAATTCCCTATTTGTATAAATCTAAAAATGTTAGTGTTTTTAGTTTTCTTCATTAGCAAAGGTCAATACACCCCCAACTTGTCCAAATTGTTGCCCAGTGTGAACTGGGAACGGGAAAGGCATTTGAAGTCCGACTGGGAATCGCTCCAACCAGTTACTTTCCTAACTGGTTCCAGTGCACTCCATTCCCAACTGGGAGTCAAACCAGTTGACTCCCAACTGGGAATGGTTCAAACCAGTTGACTCCCAACTGGAAATGGTTCAAACCAGTTGACCCATCAGCTGGCCCCAGTTGGACTCCTATTGGTCCCAGTTGATTCCCAGTTGGGACCAGTTAGTCCCAGTTGCTTTCCAGTTGGGACCAGTTAGTCCCAGTTGAAACCAGTTGAGGTGCCAACTGGTCCCAGTTAGAAATTTTCGCCTGGGTAAGTAACTGGTTTAGCCGAGGCCAAGGGCCCTGCAATTACTAGAAGTAAGCTATCTTTCGGTGTTTCAGAAAAAATAGCAAATCATGCCAAAAATAAGGGTGGGCTATCTTTCGGGGGTGGGGGCATCTCTCGGGATATTACAGTATATCTCAATTTTGGTTGGGCGCTCGCTTGGTATTTTTTGGTATGTGTAGACCATACCTCTACGAAATGTATGAGGGGCCATTTCAGTTTTGGGGACGAAGGCGGCGGGAGGGGCAAAATTTCTAACCGCACCTTGAAACTGGTGAAACAAACATCTTTTCAGAAATGTTCTGTCCAACTTAGAGTCTTTACTACGTGACCCAATTAACCCTTGTCACACCCTCAATGCCTTATCGCAGTTTGCTTTCTAAGGTACGTGTCAAGCCGGCGATGTAGTGAGGAATCTGTGTTCATTACGCGAGAAAAAAATATGAAGTCCAAATATTGACGGCCGTTGGGGGGGGTGTGTTCATTATGTGAGTGCATTCATTATGCGAGTAATACGGTGGCTGTTGTGTCAACGCCCCCTTGGGAAAGTTTTGAGCTTTTTGACCACTTAATTATAATTTTTTTAGCGAAAACTTGAGGTTCTTTATTCTGTGTCTGCCAGGATGCCAATAGTGTCGGCAGCAGGAGCAGACCCCAGAGCACAGAACCGGAGCTGTCGGCGTCGCGCAAAAACTCCCTCTGTGCTCAAGATGCCAAATACAACAGGAGCCAGGTGGGACCCTTCAAATTACATGTGCACATAAATGCTCCTGACTTGTTGCAGCGAACCTGAGGTTCCTTCGGTGAGTGAGTGCCATGATCTCTCTGAACATGCAGGATATCTCTCCGTACGGCAGCGGAGAACATTTGAACAGGTATCCCACGGATCCTGCGAGGGCGGCGGATGTTGCGGCGCATCCTGCAGGTGAACAGCAGTGCAACAAAATCGCATGATTTGCATGTTTAGACATTTGAGACTTGAGAAAGGGATAAAAGTAAAGTCACATAATTTTGTTACCGTGTGTGTGACAGTAACGGTACAGTTGTTTATGTAAAAGCTACGGCATCACCTATTATACTCCACTTGACATACTACCAGACTGTTTGTCGGAAAGTGAGTTGGAGAAAGTTTGGGATGACTGATTATTTTGGGCTTTAATTTTCGTGCTGGCGAGCTCTCTGTGTAATGTCCCTAACCAAGAACCGTGTTTTAGCACCGTCTTTGTTCTATTCCTCCTTCACTGTGTTTTCAGTTATTTCTAAGTCATATTTTTTGTGGTTTAGCTGTAGTGTTTCTTTTTCTTTTTATATTAAATCTGAAAAGCACACAAATCTTATTTTTCTCTTCAGATCTTTATAGAGCTAGCAGCCCCATGGATAACTCTCCCCACAGAGAAGAAAGGGGATCGTTTGACCGAGGCTCCCTGCTGGAACACCGCTTCAGTGAGTGGTGCTAGTGAACACTTCCCTTCTTGTGTTCCTTGTTCTGCGGCTTTGGTTTGCATTGTTTTTAACCCGCACGGTGACTTTGTATTTTTGAGGTAGGTTTATTTATGTCTACTTTAGTTCTAAACAATAAAATGAAAGCCTTTTACAATTCCCTGTAACGCGGGATTAGGGCGCAGCTCTTGTGGTAGAGGATGGAAGGGTACTGAGGGATAGGTGACTCCTTGAGGTCACGTGACCTCAGGGGGGGTCGTCTGACGTCGGGGGGGGGGTCACCACATCACCTGAGCGCAAGGTCGCTGTAACCACGACCTCGTGATTACAGCGACGCCGACGCCGCTCAAGCTGGAAGCGGGCCCCTAAGAGCTGCGCTCTGAAAAGCATGGAGCACACAGACAAACTTAGTCTCTTTCGCAAGGGAATGATTGTTTGCTTTCCTCATTTGTGTTCTTTATCCTTCTAGACCGAAGTAGTCAGAGTGTTTGCAGTATGCTCAAACTATTCCGCATTGGCTACATTGACGATTTTCAGTCTCCCTTTAGGGCCCTATAGTTTTAAAGTTGGACCAACACTGCTGCTGTCACTTTATTGAAGCTTGTGCTGAGTAACATATCGTAAAGAGGTTACTAATAGGGCATAAATGGAAATGCAGCAGTCAAATTATCCTTCACCTGTAGCTGTTAAAAACATGCCTGATAATGCTGTCCCTCGAGACAGTGAAGGTAACTCACATGGTTAACGAGGGAAATTTGATTCCTTGTTGGGTATGAAGGAACGGTAACTGGTATGTCATATGAAACATAATGGAAACCCTCTAACAGTACTAAGAAATGAAGACTAAGAGAAAAAGAAAAAAAGAAAAACACTTTTGGTGCTTTGTCATTGCGACTTTGTTTTGCCTTTTCTACCTCTGGACCTTCCAAAGAGATCTCTTTCTCGCCTTGGAGAAATAAAAGAAACGATTGATCGATTGACGAGACACTGCCGGTGCTGTTGCGTTAGAGAGGCATGGCTGTTGTTAGGGAACGGTGCCTGTCGTGTCTTTTGCGTGTTTCTTAGTGTTTGTTTCAAAGTTTCGGAGCGTTTTCAAGCAGCGTTAAATTGCCACCGCGTTTTAACACAAAGACGGGATGTTTGCAGGCCTTTCCGACGTGTCTCAGCACACGCCACCCCAGATGAACGTGATCCCTTCGGCCGACAGTATCGACCATCACGACGAGGCCTCCGACATGTTTCGGGGACTCATGAACGCGAAGAAGCTCGTGCTCTCTAAGATCACGAGCATCGACTCAGAGGTATGCCATTCACGCCAACTTCTAGAAGTTACGGAGGAGATTCATGCCTACCTTCTCAGCTGCGCGGTTGGTGTTATTTAATATGCTCCGTTTATAGGTTTGCTATGACAGATCAGTTAGCTCTAGTCAGCGAGACAGGTTTAATCTTGGCTTATTTTTTTCAAGTGTTCTGTTCTGAGGTTGTCAAACTCTTAATTAACAACATAATTTTGCTTTCTCTCTGTTTACATCCAATGACTGATTTTGTAATGTCTGACTCACCTGATACAGATGTCATGAGACTGTTTAGCTTCCACTCTTTGTACACAATCCGTTGAACGGAGTGCTAAATGTACAGAGCGCTTCACAGTCAGCCTGGGCAATCACTTGGCAATTCGTCTACAGTCGAACCCAGTTATATCACACTCGGATATTTCGAATTATTCTTAATATCAAACAGTCGAAACATACCCTTGAAGATCACATGTAATAGTATAGGAGCGTTGTCTTTTAGGGACGAAGCTCCTTAGGGTTAGTAAACAGGATAACTGGGCGAGTTGGTATGGATTCATAATGGAACAGCGCGAATTTTTGCAAGGACAGAAGAAGGAACTGGACAGGACGAGCGCTGACTAACAACTGAAAGGTTTATTCTCAGGAAACCACGAAGAGCTCGTCCTGTCCAGTTCCTTCTTCTGTCCTTGCAAAAATTCGCGCTGTTCCATTATGACTCCTTAGGGTCTAGCTTTGTTCATCCGTCCGGCGTCCGTGCTCACATCGATTGCACTGCCTCCGGGATCGGCCTACTTTAAAAAAAAAAAAATGTACGCCCGCACGGGGGTTTGAACTCGGGACCGCTTGCTTACGAGGCAGACGTCTTAACTACTATGCTACACTCCAATGTTGCACGTAGCCGCTCAACGTCTATACTGGAGAGGGCGCTGCGGTGAGATGCGTGTATAATTGCGTTAAACTTTGCGTGCATTGGCTCAACGTTTATAGACGAGAGGGCGCTGTGGTCAAATGCTCAAATGCATATATAACCACAATCCATACCACACATTCTGTTTCTGACATGGACCTTTGACTTAAGCGATGGAGATGCATTTCCACGGCTTCTAGCGGATCCAAGCTGATCCGCTAGAAAAACCAATGGCTCTGCATTTCACCGACCATAAAGCAGTAATAGTGAAGTCGAAACGCAACCCACAACTGAACGCTACCTATGAGCAATAAAAAAGCAAAAAAACAGCACCATCAGCACTACCTATGAACAATAAAATCAGTATCATCAGCACCACCAGAGCTTCGCCTCAATCAACATCATTCACCACGTGGAGATGCGACCTCTTTTTTGTATCCAACTCCATGGCAGGGACACTTGATATAGCGAACGGAGCCTGGGCCCGGCCGCCTGTTGATTTTCTCGCCATCGAATTGCACCGGCAGCGGGTGACGAGCACACCGCTGGCGTTGCGTGGCTGGCAGACGGCCAAGCCAGCATTCACGTAAAAAAATACGCAGGGAAAGAGCAGTTGTGGGGGAAAAATAAAATAAACCATTAAAAAAAAAAAAGTGGAGGATGGCAAAAGCAAAGGGCAGGGCACACGCGCACGCATAGGAAGTGCAGGGAGTGCTCGCTGTTGGAACGGGAGCCTGCGTCTTTTCCCTGAACGCTGCTGATGCTGCGTGACTCCCTAACCCCAAAATAAAAAAAGCAAAAAAAAAAGAAAAAAAGAAAGTCTTCGGCAAGTTGAGTGTGTTGACAATAACGGTTGTCAATGCACTTTGAATGCTTTATTTTTGTTTACCTTGTTCTTTTGCTGTTATAGCTTTGCCTGTTTTTTTTTTGCTTTACATTTTTTACTGCCTGAATGTAGTGAGCTTTCTTTTTGTTGCTTGCTTAACTTTTTTCTATGGATAAAGATTTGTTTTTATGTTTCTCGCTTCTCCGTTTTTCTTTTTTTATTATTCGTGTTTTGTCGCTTATGCTGTGTGGAGGTCCCAGCCAGGAACGGGTGTAAGCGCAGCGGTGTTTCCGGTTTCTGCTAACTATGCTCTACTGTATTTAACGGTTCTTGGATCTATTTGGTAAGCCCCATTTGTCACGACCTTCGGTATTAGCAGAGACGCCAGGAAATTTCAACTTGAGCTTAATTTAACATATTTTTGTATATCAAATGATTGATATATCAAACTATTTTACGATCCCCTTTGAATTCGATATATCCGGGTTCGACTAGTTTTTTCATTTGTGCTAAGAGTATCATCGCAGGTAGCTCGTGTCCGTCATCCACCTAGGGGTGACATTTTGGGCTCCAGAAATCTTGTACTAAATATTAACCTAACTGAGCAAAGTGCCAAAAGCACCAATGCCATGTGCGAGCTGACTTTGTTGTGCACCGTACACTATGTGCGTTGCGGCATGGCATTCCTGGTTAATGAGTTCAAGATTTGCAAATAAGACACTTGTGCACATCATTTGCATGTTTTCAACCTTCTAAAGTGTACTCGTAACATCAATTGTCTGGTGAATTATGTGTGCCTGGCAACTTTAAGCATGCTTCATTATTTGTCTGGTCAAGACTTCATGCACATGTACGAGCTGCAGCATTGGGATTTAATTGATGGAATGTTAGGCTCATTTTGCGGGTTGATTTCTTGAGGTGTCATAGTACCTTTATAACTCGAAGCGTGGTTCAAAAAGACAAACTTTTTATATAAATGTGAATGTGAGCGCACTGACGATGGAGGGTGTGGTCTGGTTTTCCCATGGCAGTTTGCTCATGGTCTGCATCTAACCAGCATGATGAGTTTTACCACCCTTATGGTTTTTTAATTTAAATTCAGTAATAACATCAAATCAAGTAACTTCTACTAAAAGTAGAACCAATAAAAATACCAATCCAGCTCAATTAAACTCAAATCGAGATTTTTAACGAAATTATTTGGGGCGATGGCAGCGGGCCGTTACACTTTCCGGCTCGACGACGATGCGCGGACAAGAAGGTCACAGTGCGATTGGCACTCCCATGCACTTCAATGGTGCTTAGTTTGCATGATAACTATGTGTTTAAAATCTGTAAATACCACTTGGTTTTTAAACATTATCTCAAAAGAAAAGTGAGCAAACTTATGAAAATTCTTTGCAATTATCTGTAAAGCTGAAATTGTCTGAGAAATGTCAAAAACGATAGAAAAGAATGCAAAACGATAAAATTACTTAGTAATCCTACTATTCAACCTATAATCGACTATACATTGATATTCAAATTGGTATTTGAAAGTTTGCAATGTTTGCAGATGCCCCTGTGAGACTGTTGTTGTTCGAGCATGAGGGACTGGAATTTCCTTATATGATTCAGGTTAATTTCATTGATTTACACCTCTGCCTGGGACTGCCAGGACCAATGAAATACATTGACTTAATGCTTACTTAACGCTTACGTTTATTGTAACACTCCAATTGTCATTCTGCCAACGAGGTACACATAGGCTTACAATATTGGCATTGAATAACAAAACCACATTTTTTTCCTTCCACCGGCGACATGTTATGAATGCTCTAGCAATAGCTTTCTACCTTCGTTAATACTTTGGCGTCTTGTGAGCCCGTGCAGTCAAGGCACGACGGATGGCAATGAGCGCATACGGGAAGTGGAACTTCTGCATTCTTAAGTTGTTGCCAACTATAGTTTCTGTTCAGGTCGATTTCTGTCGTGATATGTTGACAAAACACTTCGCTGTCCAGCGATGTATATATATATATATATATGTGTCTGCTAAACTGTGGCATGATACCTCAAGAAACAAACCTGCTCTGGCTGTCTGAACCAGGGTCATTTCCTGTCTGACACCCTGTATATTTTCCTATAATTCTGGCTTCAATCACCTTTTCGTGTTCTTTCAGGGGAGCGTGCATGAGTGTTGCACTGCCTTTTTCACCATTCAATTATCTCCTCGATTTTGGCCACTCTGTGGAGTGTTGGAAAAAGCACCTCATTTACGAGAGTAGAAGTACTTATTACTTCTGTGCAGCACTGCATAGGCTACAACCTTTCAATAGGTGTTGAGAATGGTTAACCAAAGTAAACGTTGAAGTACAGCAGGTCGCACCTGGCGACCGTTCAGTTTTTATTTAAAACAGCTTGATAAGGGGCAAAAAATTGGGGCACCCTTTCTTTGCGATCCCTCATGTTTGTGAGATAAGACATATGGCACACTTTTCTCCTGTTGTTCGTTACTCTATGACCATGGCAGTGTGAGGCATGTATAAAGTTTCTTGAATCGGTGGCAGAATGCAAGGTCATGTCACATTTTTAGAGAATTGTCTGTTGCTGGAAAATTGCTATGGCACCAAAATTCAAGAGTCATTTTATTGAAGTAAGAAGATAAAGGTTATTTTATCAATTTAGGATAAAGTTTAGATAGTTACAGAAATTGAAAAATAAATCTTAGAAATTATTAGCTGCATGAGGAAAGGGGTAACCTACAGTGAAATACCGGAAAAGCACCCACCCCACTTTTACTGAAAACTAAATTAATCTAGCCATGGGAGCTTGTCCAGTCAGTTTGGGCGCTTAACGCGTAATTTGCAGAATCCCCAAGTTGGGAAAATGTTAATAGTGGGCGCTTGAACAAAGTGGTCACTTCCGTGGTATTTTATGATAGGCGCTACTCACCAAAGTTTTACAAGTCAGTGCTGCCCAGCTCAGAAGTTTGGAGTAAATAGTTTCCTCAATGGCATTGCATTGGCAAAACAAAATTTTTGGCTTCTAAAGTTTTTGTTTGCATCAATCTCGAAACATCTTAGCCTGTCACATTTGTGAGCAAAGTGTGTTTCCTGCCCCTGCATTCGAGCTACAGATTTGCAAAATGTATTTTTTCTCTCTCTTGCTGCTGTATACATCACACTGTGTCATTGAAACCTTTCCAGACATTAAGTAATTTAAGGTGAGATCCTCCTGAGCTTTCAGCTCAAGTATGCTTCAGATGTGTACATACTCATTGAGCTATGGACTTCTATGCCTGTTTAGGGCTTTGCGTAAGTTGCGCAAGATGGTTATTCAGCGACTGGAAAGAGTTCACTGTCACCTTACCAAAATACCCTGCAAAGCAGGAGTGATGCACTCCCTTTGCCTGTGTAAAAGTGCTTGCTTGTTTCATGAGCATCTGCATAAATGTTTCCCTTGGAAGCTTAAGTGGGACATGTCATAGTATGGTCATTGTGCATACATATACAGTACAATGAAAATGGGCACAATTTCTACTTGCAGCTTACTTGGGATGTACAGTTATTTAGCTCCAAGCGTTGTCAAGAAATGTACCAAGTATATACATAGTCAGTTTGTTCAACTGTTAAGTGTAACACATTACATCCTTTAAGAACACTTTATACCGAGTGAAAGTTTGCTTTTAGCTCGGTCAAGATATAAAGGGCACTATAAAACAGCCCTGTTGTAACACTAGTAAGGACATGGTTATATTGTGAAGTGTTAAGTTAGTTGCAAAATTGGTATGTAGCAGGCAGGTGAAGTACCAGGAAAATGGTGGGTGTGAATAAGTGGAACAGCAAAGAATAAGCAAAGTACTAGCGAAGGGTTGCCCCAAAAAACAATATCAGATTGAAATATCTGTTATCTTACACTAAGTACAGGGAATTTCATAATAAATAAGTAAAGAATAATTTTGAACAATTACTATGGCATAGCAACTGACACAAGGATAGGATGGGATTAAAAAGCAGAGGGCATAAAACGCAAAAACTTCAAATGAACAGGTCTTCTATCTTGGTGTGTGCCGTTTTGTTATGCTGTATGCTTGTGCAATGGCCGGACTCTCATAATGTATGTAGCGTCAATCCCAACTTCGTACAACATTTTGTCAGTCGAGAGTTATCACATCTGAAGTACGTAATCGTTTCAGCGGTGTTCTCAGCTCTTTTCCTGCAGCACAGGCATGTTGTGTGGAGAGACACTGCTTTCAGGAAAGGGAGAGTAGCCGATTTTTAGAATGAACGACTAAGCTGATTTCGGATGAGATGGCCATATTAACTGACACTGCTTACTGACATCAGTATCACCAAGGCTATGATGAGGCAGAGCCGGATGTACAAGTATGCTGTTGAACATTTGTTGTAATTGCCAGGATGCCAGCAAGGATGTGTGATGGCCATACTCAGGATGGGAATTTCCATCACACAAATGTCACATTGATCCTTGACCAGCAAAGTGGGCTTATCAAAGTCATATTCAGTATTACCCAAAGAAATCGAGGTGGTAACTTTTTGCAATAAAAGACAACCATAGCTACATATTAAATTTTTAAAACCTGTTTATAATACGACAGGCATTCTGGCCACAACCTAAGAAATCCAAAAGGCTATAATCGTCCTCAGCCGTTGCAACTCTGCTGCCAGCCAAGCGGAAATAAACTCTTCGTCAGCCTTTTCACGTCATATCTCATCGCTTCAATTGTGAGAGCAAGCATCTGCCATAATATCCTGAGAGATAGCCCACCTAAAAGCGAGAGCAAATTGGGTGAAAATTAGAAGTGGGCAAACTTTCGTTTAAAAAATTTTTAAGAATGCTATTTTTATATTCTGTGACCTGCCAAGCTTGTTTTCACATTGAGGGGCAATGGAGCATAAAAAATTGTCCTTCCCAGTTTGCAATGTTCACTTATCTTCCGCTGTGGCTGAGTAACACCAATTCTGCAGTGGTCACCATGTGCTAGAGCCTTGCAATTACTAGAGGTGGGCTATCTTTTGGTGTTTTTGAAAGACTAGCAAATCGTGCCAAAAATGGAGGGCGGGTTTTCTTTCGGGGGCAGAGCATCTCGGGATATTACAGTAAATAAGGCTAAAAATTCCTTCCCACTACTACCACCGCTGTTGGAATAACCTGCTCTGCTGGATATTGTCCGGTCTCTCCCTATATACGACTCTGGAGTGAGGTTTGTTTTCCTTGGACCACTCTGCATCAGTGGCTTCACACTAGTACCACTGTTTGGGGATTAACCCTCTCTTCTGGAGCCTCGCGCATCCTATAGTCCAGTCTCTTCCTACACGTAAAACTCCGGAGCAAGGGTGTGTTTCTCTTGACCATTGCGTGACCTAGTGCTAGTGGCTGCTGCAGCTGCTACAAGGTGGGGCCGGGGTGGCCGGGGCTTGCCGTAGGTGTCGGAAGCCGGCATGAGTCAGGGCTCGGACTTGGCAGTGCCCAGCGGCAGCGTCAGCGATACGGGCAGCGTGACCATGAATCCGGCCTTCTTCCGCCAGACGCGGGGCGGAAGCAATGCTTCGTTCCGCTCGACCGTCTCTGACAGTGAGGTCGAAGCCGGCGGCACGGGCAGCGTGAGTATGCCCTCGGACACGAGGCCATCGAGACTCGGCAGACGTTCATTGGACGGAGGTAGGCTCGCACCGGTCTCCTGCAAACTCGTACCAGTTTTCTGCAGAAACCAAAGATACCTTTTCAAAAGTCCACTGGAAACCAGAAGCTCTTAGTTAGACACTCGGCGAGAAATTAAGCGAGATCACCGACCACCACGATTGGCCGGCGCCGCACTGCAATTGGCCAGTGCCAAGGTTGAGCGCAACGCCGGCCAGTCACGGCTGTCGGCGATTTCACTGACTGCGTGCCCATCTTGAATTCCGAGGAAGGTGAATGGAAATCATTGGGGGCTAACACTGTTTGCGAGCAGGGTATGTTGATTTGGTCTTGTGCGGAGCTTCTGGAAAGAGTCAACGCAGTCGTTGGTAGGGGCCTAGGAAATAATGAAGCCCAGTTGCTTTCTACTCTAAATGCAGTCTCAACTAGGTTCCGAACGTGTGAAACGTCGTGGTCATTGTTGCGGCGCAGTTATTAAGATTTTTGCGTGACTCGCCATGCCATTGGCAGTTTGGCTCTGTATGCCTGGCAAGAGCATGTATGCACATGCCATGTTTGTAATGCTTGTCGCTTTCATTAATTGTGGTACTTCCTTGTGGTTTACATGCTGGTGTTTGGTATGTCTTTAATTGGATTTGGAAATACCTTCAGAAACATCTGATTTAATTGCATCATATGGCCGTGGTTTCTAGCAGAACTTGCTGGTTTCTGGAAGAATTTTGAGTTTTCACTATAACTCTCACCGATCTCCAGTGAACGTCTGTTGGCTTCCGCCGGTAGTAGACTTTAGTAGAGAGTTGTTGCAAGGTGCGAATCTTTCAATGATATTGCACTGCTTGAGGTTTGGGAAGACATGAATGTGATTCTTGTGTGCAACTTCCCACATTTCGTGTGCGGTGCAGCGTGTCTGATGCGCTTACACTTTGTGTGCGGCGCAGCGTGTCTGATGCGTGCCTTGTAGTTTGCTAACTCTGCACACGAATTCCCCAACAAGGGAACTTGTAGTGTGTGTCCCTTTTACTGAAGTGGGTAGCTTCAGTATAACCTTAACGAGACGATTGGCAGTCTTGTGTAGTTGTTCAGTTGGTAGCTTCAGTAGTCTAGTAGTTTGTAGTTGCTTGCCTTTTAGTGCAGCTGTGCTCTGACTGGTGCTTTCTCCAATTATGTGTGGTTAGCATGTCTTCACTGGTTGTCTTCTGTGTGTGCCTGCTGACTGTAATGCTTCAAGGGCAACCCACCGACGCCCCGTTTGCATATGATACCAGTGACATCGGAACAAGAGAGGCATGAGGAGGAGGAGGAGGAGGGAAAAAGGAGGGAGGGGAGGGGAGGGGAGGGAGGGACGGAGGGAGGGAGGGAGGGAGGGAGGGAGGGAGGGAGGGGGGGGAGGGGAGGGGAGGAGGGGAGGGAGGATTAGGAGGGAGGGTTGCAATCGCTTCTCCTCCCCTTTCTCAGACATTTTGGAGATTTCTAGTAACCAATTCTGTCAAAGAAGAGTACCCTTCACTCCCCCCCATCCTCCTCCTCCCCACCCCCAACAATGCCTAGGAGGCATCTGGCCTCTTAGTTTCTTAAAAAGATTAAAGCTTAATTTGTGGCTTCGAGGACCCTCAAAGCTTAATGGCTTCTTTCTCCTGTTCCCTAATTTTGTTTGGCACTAAGACAAACAAAAGAAATAAAAGCCTTCTTTAGTGTGGCGCTTAACTAAGTCTTCCAAAAGTTAAATGCCTGATGCCAAATAACCATGGCCCCCGTTGTGGCCGAGTATGAGTAAAGTAGCATGTTAAGTTGAAAGCTTGGGCAAGTTGGTGCTTTGTAATAACAGCAACAACACATGATAGGTTGCTGCTGGGAAACTGGCAACCTATCATGCAGGCAAGTATGTAATGCTTTCTTGTTGAAATGGAACTTTTGCTAGTCTGGCCTCTGTAAGACAGGCTGTTTCCAGATGAACTAATAAAAAAGTTTTCATTACCTGTAAGCGGTAAAGCATGCTTTCGAATATTTCAGGTACTGGTTGACCTTTTGCTCGACATGAAGTTGCTTTGCTGATGCATTGGGAAACTTGCTTTCTTTGTGTGCGTGTGCATGCCATAAATTTTTGTACTTTGCTCGCTCTAAAATGCCTGGCCCATCTCGTTCATCTAGTTTTGCACATGACTGACAGTTTTCTCTGGTGGCCCACTGCTCTTCGATTTCATTCTGACCTACACCGTGTTTTTAGTTGGGGCCGAAGTCAGCGAGGTTGTTAGCCACTTTCTATTTTGTGATGTGCCCATTCAGCGGTTCATGAAATGCATAATTGTGAGCTCTGCCAGAAATATCATTGCGCAAGTGGCAGGAGCATAGTAGGACACTATACGTGTGACTTTGCCAGAAGGGTAGACAAGGTGCTCATGAGGGAATGTTTAAAGAGTCAACATATACGTTTACTAAGAGACAGCTCCTTCAATCGTTGTGCAGGATTGTGCGATATTAGAATTCTAAAATAGTAGTTTTGAATACTATGCTATTCGACATTCACTTTTAAGTGAACTCCAATATTCCTACTTTTCAAAGCATTGATCACAGCGAGTTAGCCCCACTGAGTGTGCTTCTTACCGAGCACCGGTGCACTGCATAGGAGCAACATCTGCGAAGCAAGCTCTGCGAGTGTTGCTTCTCCGCAATGCGTTGATGCTCGGCAAGAAGTGTGCTCAACGGGGCTAACCTGCCATGATCAACACCACAAAAAATAGGAATGTCGGAGTTCATCTCGCTGTGAAGATCAAATTATGTATCATTTAAAACTACTATTCGAATATTTGCACAATCCTGTGTGCACATAAGTTGGCCCCAAAATTTTTTAAACGAGCAGAATGCAGCCTAACTTGACATTTCATTTCTTTGACGACTAAGATTATTCTTTACACGTCTATCATTTTTTTTTTTTCAAAATTTATTGGCACAATTTTTTTGTACCAGTAGTTTTACTAACTTGTTACTGAACATCTTTTTCTTGAACTCACAATGAGAAACCCTGATCACCTCGTGCACCGACACATTTCAACCACCATAGAGTCTGGTTCAGACATTTATTTCCAAGTTTTACCAACTATGTTAAACAACTATGACTGCTTACGATGCTGAGTTAGCACTGCGGTGCGTGTGTGAACAGGCCTTCAAGCCAGCCAAACTCAAAGAGTGAGCTAATAAAACGGTTCCTAATGCCCCACAACTGCCCGCTCTGGCATCCAGTTCCTCGGACCGAGGCAGAAGCGTGCCGCTAGCCTCTGGACCGGGAAAACGAGCCTGAGTGGAGGGTTTAGGTTTCCGAGCGCGACGTCGGTTCCGGGCAAGGTTCCTGATCCGAGCCAGGGGTCCAGCCCGGGCCCGGGTCCAAGCACGCCAACCCGAACCACGCCTCCCCCTCACACCCGGACCTACATCTACCAGGGCCTCATAGGTGAGCTCGCCTACGCTGAGCTCCTTGGCGTTTTTGCTACGGGCGGTTCTTAATGCCCTTTACCACTCTATTCAGGTAGCCAAGCCTGTTAGTTTGCGTGTCAGTAAAAAAAACCTTTGTAATACTGAAAAAAAAAAGTTTTGTGGAGAATAGATTGTTTTTAAAACGTGTATTGGGGGGGGGTGTGCGTAGACCGTACATTTTTGCTCTGCACGCTTTTGGTATTTCTAGCTGACAATTGCGAATTGATTTTGGCACTTCGGCTTGGCATTCAGCATGTCATTGAGACCCGTATAAAGGCGATTATTTCACTTATCGGCCTTTATAATCCCATTATAAAAGATGAATGCTTACAACTCCCTGTAATGCCGAATTAGAGCAGAGCTCTTGGGGAGGAGGGGAGGGTATGCCCCTCCTCTGTACCCTTTCCTCTTGCCTTCCTCCTCCTCCTCTTCCTGCCCCTCCTCCACCCTCTCCCCCCTCCGTCATCCACTTCTCATTCTCCTCCCCCTCCTCCTTTCCTTCCCTCATTGTCCCCCCGTGACCCTAGTGACTTCACTCGTAAAGGCCTCGTGAGGGTCATGACCTTCTTCGTGACCTTCACGAGTGTCTTTAGTGGCATCACTGGCAATGTCACTCGTAACCCTTGGGACTGCCGTGACGTCATTTGTGACCCTCGTGATGTCATGTGTGACGTCATTATGGGAAACGTCCCATGATGCAACGCGCGGGATTCTCGTGACATCATTTGTGACCCTCATGACATCACGTGTCATTATCGGAAATGTCCCATAATGCAACGTGCGGGTCACGAGTGAGATCCGCCTGATGCATTATGGGAAGTTTCCCATGATGTATCACGCAGGACCCTCGTGACATCACTTGTGACATCTTTATCGGGAACGTCCCATAATGCAACGCGTGGGTCACAAGTGAGACCCGCATGTTGCATTATGGGACGTTTTCCATAATGCAACACACGGTTACGGTGACGGCAACGGCGATGCTGCCCAAGCAGGAAACGGGCACCTAAGAGCTGCGCTCTAAAAAGTATAGTAGTCAACACCGTTTAAAGAATAAGCTTTAAAACATAGTGTGTGGAACATGGCCTAGAAAATATGGTAGCTGTAAGAAAAATGTCATCTCTGATGTTCATGTTGTCTCACTTGGCCTACGTTCTGTCGTCCGCAACATTTCAGGAAAAGATCGGTCGACACTTTGGGACGAGCCCCAGTTCTGGGAGGACACCTTTTTCGACGCAGTGTCGCAAGAGCGTGACCTTATCGGCGTGGAACAGCAGCCCGGCGAACAGATGAAGAGGTAAGCAGCCTCTCTCCTCCGCTCTTTTTAATTTCAGTCTACCGCAATTTGGTGGCTATTCTATTTGGCTTCAAAGTGTGAGGTGGGGGGGGGGGGGGGGGGGGGGGGGGTGGGTGAGGCGGGCGGGGCGGGGGAATATAGACACCCATCTTCCGTTGAAAAAACCTGCTTTCCAGCCGGCCTTTGTGTGCCCACTAAACTGGCAAAAAGTTGTGTGAATTTAGACGAGCACCTTCTTAACGTTGACATTCGCAGTCCTACATGTTGTATTTTTTTTTTAAATGAAACTGCATCTGTTATAGATGAAAGCTTAAAACGGTTAGACGATGGAGTGCCTTCAGTTCTCATTTAGTACGGCAGTTGTCTTTTGCGTACCGTAAAATACCGAGCAAGCGCCTACCTTAACGTTGGGAGAAGCTCACTCTGAAAAAACTGTGGGACGGGCACTTGTTAGGCTTGAGAGCAAATATGTTGAAGAGGCTCACAGTGTGGTGGACTTCACCGCTTAGCACCAATGCATGCGTGTCGAACTTCACCGCATCGCGCCATTGTATTCAGAGAAGCGGCTGGTACGGAGGTGCATCTCGGCTAGCTAGGTGTGCTCGGAAGTCTGGGACGTATGATTGACGCGTCCTTCGCTTTTTTTTTTTAACATTTCACAAGTAGCGAACAGGTGCTTGTTGGGACATGGACAGATGCTCAGTATTTTATGGTAAGTGGCAAATAGTCAGGAATTTAGGTAAAGCAAAAGCAATTTTCGAAAAATTTTAATGATGAAATGGGACTTGTTTTTGGCGGCAAATGTCATTCATTTTTATGCATTCACATGCTCCGTTGGCTGCCATTCCCCCATTCAAAATTTCCAAAAATCACTCTTTTTAATTGGGTAACAGTAAGCTTCCAAATTTTTGCATCCGGTCCCCCCCACTGGTGCCACGTCATTTGAGCTGGAACTCTGCAAACGATGATGTGTTATTCAATTTTGTGCCGAGAAAAATATGGAAAAGTATGCTGCACTGCACATTGCACATTGAGGAAATGCCACGTGCCCTGATCGACGGTGTTCGTGCCGCAGGTACCGGACACTGTCAAGTCCAGAGAAGAAGCGCCTTGAGCATGAGGAAGACCGTCTGCTCTCGACCCTCTTGTCGAACGTGATTGCCTTCATGCTCATGATGGAAGTGAACATTGAGGAGATTCGCAGGCGTGCCCGCCGTCTCCTTGGCAAGTGCCACATTAGCCTGGTGTACAGTGCAGAGCTCAACACCCTTCTCGACGCTCTGGAGGTTGTGGTGAGTGCCGCCTCTTTCACATATCCCCCGTCTGACCAGCAATGAAGGGGTTAGCAAGTTGGAGAACCGCATGTTGGACGTGTTGGTAGCACCATGTTTTCCAGACTGTAATCTGCACCCAGTGTATACTCTGCAGGGGCAAATCTCGGCCAAGAGGGAAAATGTTTTCCTGATAGCCTGCACCCCACGCATAATCCACATTTTGTGCATATTTCACATTCAAAACAATGTAAACATGCCTACCTTATTATTATTAGTGCATGAACAAGTTTGTGTCCTTCACAAATCATTAACATAATCTGTCTTTCATAAAATCTGTCGCGTGTCGTAATGAACCGTCTTGAGAAAAAAAATGTCCTTGTATAACGTAATATCCAGAGCCATCGCCCACCACCCTGCCACCTCAAATTCTTTAAAACAAAAAGTGGGTGGACCTCGGTAGATAAGTACAAAAAGTTGAGAAAAAGCTAAACAAAACCCAATTTTTTTTGTACATATCTAGCGTGGCTGCACAAGAGATACTTTAAACTCAAAACTCGAATTAGTTTTATTGTGTTATGCAAGAAATGCTCACGAAAGAATGTTTGACTAAAGCAAGGTCTGTTACTTCCATATGCGCGATGTACACCGCCGATTGGCATACAGCGCAAACGCTTGTTCCGTGGAAGCTTGTTTTTTTACTACGCTGTGTTTTCTTCATGAGAAGGAAAGTAAACAAGAAAAAAGAATCGGGCAGAACAAATGAACGAGGGAGAGAGCGAGTGAGCGAGCGGGCAAGCAAGCGGGCTAAAGAAGCGACTAAGAGCGATGTTGTGTTAGTGGGAAAGCCAGCGATCACGTTGGCAAATACTTCGGTGTCGGGCCAAGTGGGGCACCTTGTTAATTGCAAGGAGCGGGCAGGCTCTTGTGCAACTTGGTTGTTTCGTGCATACCGTTCATGCGTGCATCCATGCGCGACGTGCTATTAATGCAGGTTGAGGCGGTGTTGCTATGTGGCTGGACAGCACCACGAACACGGAGCTCGAAATGGAACGCTTGACAAACGTCTGTGTGCGGCGTTCCAGCAAATCTTTATTTACCTGTTGGCTTTGTCTCAAACATTGCACAACTTTATCAACCGTGGTCGGAATGTTTCAAGAGAAGGAGCGAGTTTGCGGTGATTTCGGTGGAGGCGCAGTTTGACCTTGCATTCCGTGGATATGGGGTGTTCGCTGACCTTGCAATCCCTGAATGGGTTAATGCTTGTGTTGCCTTCCCCATTTTTTTTTTTTGTCCGAACGAGGTTTTTTTATTAGCAAAGCAAAGTTTTATTCTGTTATCTTCATTGTCTTCCTTTCACATGCATATACACCGACTTTGGGGTCATGGAAATCGGGGAGAAACTGTGTGAACAAAGTAAAGTGTCTTTCCCTCCTTCAATTTACTTTGTCACGGACGTCCTCCAACCGTAAGGTCCGCGGCTGCGTCATTCGGGTAGGATGAACGTTCGCAGAGTCCGTGTTTGGGGTATTTGTAGGGGTGGGCGATCACTTGGTGTTTTTTTAGAAATCGATATTCGCCCGAAAAGTGGGGCGGGCCATGTCTCAGGATAATTTTGGTAGTTTGCACCGCAGAAAATTTCAGCTTTTAAATATGTATAGTTGGCGGACTGTAGTCCGGAAATTGCGGTATTACTATACTAAAATGGGGCTTTGTGGGAAATCTGTGCGCTCTGGTCATACAACCAGTGGCGGATCCAAGGAGGGGCGACGGAGCGGCCGCCCCCCACCCCAAGCAAAGTCGACCCCCCCCCCCCCCCCCCCTCCCCCCTTCTCGGAGGGCGATTTGACATGGGTAAACCCGCCGGTGCACTAGAAAGAATGGGAGAATAATATCCTTACAAATTTTCCACCCCCTCCAGAACGGAGTTCTGGATCCGCCCCTGCTTACAACATCAAAATGTGGTTTGTTTTCTTGAGGTGGGGTTTTGAAATTTCTTTTCCAAGCTATGAAAAACTTACTTTCTTGGTGTCTTGATGGTAATGCGAACGGGTGCATGTACTAAGTGCTCCCATTCGCAGTGCAGTGCTCCATTCCTGGGGAGCATGCTAGAACATGGAATATGTGGTAGTTATGTGAAGCTTTAGTTTTCAAACTATAAACTAAAAAATTTACTTTTTTTTTCTTCTTTTTTTTTTTAGGTGGATGGAAAGAAAGTTAGGCAGGTAGGTACATTTACAAGATTGGATATGTATTTTCATTGCTTGCAAGATTGTTTTCAAAGTGATGAAAGGTCAGTTTTGTAGGAGGGGAGCCATGTGCTTTTAATAATAATAATAATAATAATATTGGATATGTAGCATGTAGCATCTCCATCACTCTTGAAACTCTTTGGTATTGCGGCTCATTGCAATTATACTTGCACCATTATGTTCTTAGCAATCAGAGAAGTGAAGGAGCGGTGGCATTTAGATTATGATTACCTGGTCGGCACATGAACGCCACATAGCAGTTTTGTCCTTGAACCATCATTTTCTACTACCATGGCTTACTCCTCCCATGATAGTAATCACAGTATACCACGATAGACACATTTAAAAGTCCGCCTAGCCACTGGAAAATGAAACAACTGCTGTGGCTGCTGTCCGTTCTTCGTATGCTGTGGCTATCCTTAACTGTTGCTGAGGGTTTATCAAGGCCAAAATCTAGGAGGATTCTGTTTAGCTGTTCAGACGACTAAAATGTTGCATCTCGCGCTCATCCTCATTTGCAGTCTGGGAACGAGATTGACCTCAGGCCTCTAGGGAGTCGTCAGATGCAGTCGCAGTGTTTCACGGTCCACATGACCACAGACTCCAACGAAGTTAGGTTCCTGGAGGTAAGTGAGCCCAGTCTCTGGCAGTACCTGGCTCACCCATGTAAGGGCTAGAAGCACGAGGCAACCACGCAAGTCATTGCTAACGTCGCGAGAAGACTCTCTTTATAGGCATATCATATAGGTACCATGCTCCGTTCACCCGTAAGCTGAGGGTTTGATGGGAACTACACTCTTGCTGGACTAATCAGCCCCCCCCCCCCCTCTATTTCATCACCTGATACCACTCTGCACGTGGGCTTGAGCAGGAGTGTGATCATGTGGTGAAAAGTAGGCATGACTGCTCCGAAGAGTATGTAGCATCGACCACACACTCGCCTTCGGGAATGATGGAATAAATGGGAGGTTCCCAAGTGCCATTCACTCGTGAAAAAAAAACAATTTATATATGAGTCATTGATAGGTGTGCAATGAAACATTTTGCCAAGGTGTCTTTAGGTGGTACCTTTACCGCACTCAAGTTTTGGGAGTGTGACTTCTTGTAAAAAAAATTAATGCAGGAAAAGGAGAGTGAGTTATTCCTGCATGCAGGGAGAAAAATGGAAACAAAACGTCTGGTTTGTGCTGCCACTCTCAGATTGCACCACATAAAACACAAAACTTTTAAAGCTTGTTTGCCATCTGTAAGTAGCAACATTACCCAGACGTTTTATTTTTATTTTTGTACATAGGAATACAACTTTTTTTTCTCCCGTTTTTTGTTTTAGAAGCTTACCTTGCCGAATTAGAGAATGATAAATGTGCCAGCTAAGGACATCGTTGGAAAGTGTTTAATTTTGCTCAGTTTATCACTTTTTATTTATTTATTTCTACGATTGAACGGCGCTCGGCATTAAACACCAAATCACAGCTTTGAGAATTGTCTCCGCTAGACACCTTTCCCTGATGCACAGAGTGCATGTAGTGAACATACACCCACCTGTATACCTTTCAGGTAGACAAGTGGGTGTATGTCGCAAGTCGCCATATGTTCCGTCATCTTTTTTTTTTTTTTTTCTATGTAAAGACTGTTTTAACTTTGGAGTTCCAAATTTAAAGTTAAGACTGGGGTGATTCATACGAGCACGCCCAACGTGCTTGCCTCTTGTGTCCAAATGATGGTGGTAACGACGATCGCCGTGTGCAGGTGCGGGATGACGGCCTAGTTCTTCGTGCCGCAAACGGCCATGTCCTGGAGCGCTGGTGGTACGAAAGGCTGGTGAACATGTCTTACTGCCCCAAAAACAAGGTTCTTTGTCTCTGGAGGCGGAGCCAAGGCCAGACACAGCTGCATAAGTACTACACTCGCAAGGTGAGCGACGCCTTCTTTCAGGGAGTGTCGTCGAACGGAGCCGCTTTGGCGTCGACTAAAATGTGCTCTCGCTGCTCTGAACCGGGGTCTGAAGAGTTAGCCGCACCATCATACTGTCTTACCGGTCCATAAGTGGCATCCCAGGTAGCACAGTCCTTTGGGTCAAACCTTGGTCTGGGAATTTTGGGCCTTGTAATGCTCGAAAAAACCAAAGTAGATTTCTATGGCCTAAGTGTGGGTATCTTGGCCCTAAGAAACCAAACAAGCATCAGGCTTCACTTTTGGTTGTTTGGTTGATATGTGGCACCTTTGGCTGAAGTCTGGCGGGATTCTGGCACTTTGGCAGCTAATTGGCGACCCAGAGAAAAGCCATAGAAAAGCCAATAAGAAAACTACTCGGGCACTAACGCCTCGAAGCAAAACCGTAGTAGGCTTAAGTTAGGCATTTCTCTGGTAAGTTTCACCCCCTATAATTGGCCATTTTCGCAATAGAGTCGGTGTGTAAGTTGCACCTTTGTATAAGTGCACTTCTTTGTACAGGGTGCCACGCTTCAGACAGTCTTTGAACCGCCAGGAGGGCAGGCCATCGGCGGGCACTCTGCTGTTCCTCGATTGTCATAAATGTCAACAGTACAGCGTACACCTTTCACAGCTAAATACCATGCTAAACCCATCATAGCCTTTTTTCTTTTTTTTATAAAACATAATACACATATTCTAAATCGTCACTTACGAAAATTAAACAGAGCATTCATTTGGCCTTTAGGTGTTGTTTGTTGCTCTCACTATTAATTCCTGGAAATCTGAGGTGTCCACCCTGGAGTCCTCTACTGTGTCGTGCCATCAGAGGGGTAATGAAGGACACGAGTGACACTCGTGATTAGTAGCCAGGGGGTTAACGGCACTCGGTCAGAAACTGTACTATTTGGGCAAGAGCCTAGAAATTTGGGACGACATCGCATTGTATTCTGTTGATGCTTTCAGTGTAAAGACATGTACTACAGCATCAAAGAAGCGATGGAAAGGGCAGCCGCCCGTGGAAAAGTTGTCACGTCTGGTAAGTGACCGATTTGTTTTTGTGGCCTGGTTGTTGTGTGGTTTGTTGCACTAGTTCATACAGTTGTCTGCACATATCTGGTTATATCGTATGAAGCTGCACTACCTTGTGTATCCTAACCATGTGTGCAGTTGAAGGGGAATGAAAGCCTAAAGAAGCCACTGCTTGCTCACTGTGAAACTGTGAAATGAGCATGCTGAAATAGCAGCATGAACTGCTGCTATTTCGACGTCTGTTTGCAGAAAGTTTTTCCAGACTTCTTTTTATTTGGAATGTTATACGTGGTAATAAAAACCTAAGACTCAAGAACACAGAAGGGGACGAACACATGTTATATGCTAACTCGTTTGCTGCAGTGTGTTAATTCTGCCTTTTTTGGCTATTGTGTTCTTAAGGCCAAAGTTTAAAATTGTTGCTTACTCTATTTATTTAAATATAGGCTGACATTGTTTGTTTTTTACATTGTTCACTTAAATTAGGGGTTGACCTATAGTCATAACCGAAGAATGTCAACTCATAACAGTTAGCAAAGTTTCTGAGCTCATTGGAGCTAATCCAGTTGCTCTCCTGCATCAGCTGCTGCTCCTAGCACTACTGTGCAAAGCAGGGAAGCTTGATGCATGCACCGGGGCTGAGCAGTGAAACTTTATGCACTTGCACCAGTGCGAGGTGGTGAAGCTTGGTGCGAGCGACACAGACTGCCTGCCAAGGCATGGGGGCAAATGGTTGACTTCATTTAATGTGATCTTATCAGCAGTAACAGACTATTTGTGCCTTATAATGGCAGCTGCCATCCTACAGTTTCGGGAAGGATCTTCTGGCAGCCTCTCGGATCCTTGTTTGTGACATTGGGGACATGACCGTCTTGACGGCGTTGTCGTTTAGAAGGCTAAGCGATGGCGTGGTCAAGGTGATGGTTAAGTGAGTTTTAACCCTTTTACTGCCACTCTAGAGTTAGCTCGAGTGACCCCTCCCCCGCACACCCCCTGCTACTCTCGAGTATACTCGTTATGCGTTTTTAGCTCACTCCCTGGCACTCCCGACGCAACTCTTGTAAAAAAAGAAATGCTGTGGGCTCATTGCACCATCTATGGAGAGGTCACCTAAACATATAAAACTTGTGGGCTAAATTTTAGGCAACAGTTCGAGCGCTCATTTATTCGTCTGCTCCGTCGCTTCGTCTCGGCAGCGCAGTTGTGGCGCATCAGTGTGTCATGCGCGTCCGCTCTTTGACGCAAGAAACAATAAATTAGCTTTTGATCAATTCTGACTCCAATGAAAGTGATAACAATGAAGCAGCTTACCTAAGTGTTGTTTACGTGCAATGTTTTGGATGCAATTGTTGAGCAGACAAACCTTCTCCTGTGCCAACTACTTGTCGCTCTTACGTCGGCGGACCGATCCCGTATACAGTCACCGACCGATTTTTCAAACGCCGATAATTCGGACTTGTTTGATATATCGAACCTAAAGAAGGAACTGTGAGCTACCCGATAGGAGGAATAGTGCATATTCACGACCAATGTTTCGGACAGCTTGAAGTCCGAAAGTTTGATTTTTCGGACAAAATTGTCGCGAGCGCCATTTTAGATTTTATGTTGACTGCACATGGATTGGCTTGGTTTGGCAGTGCTACTTAAGTACTGCTAAGTCCTACCGCTAGGTGACGCCACGCTACGGATTTTTTTTCTCTAGCTGCGCGCCATTAGCCTCGTCATTGTTACCATTTTGCTTCGTTCATTCGCGATTCTGCAGTCGTGGACTTGCGCCTCGCATCTCGTCTCGGTGAATCATGTTTTCGGACTACGCTTGCTTGGACATCATGGTCCCATCTTTTCTTCTGCTGCCACAAAGTGTCGCTAAAAAGCACGGAAAGTAAGCGACCATAATGCTAGAAAAGAAGGCAGCAATTCTCAAGCTAATTCAAAGTGGCTAAACCTGAAGTAAGACGTGCAGGCGTAGCCTGAAGCAAGTCACTATTGACAAATTTTTTAAGCCTGCTTAGACGTAATAAAGGCAAGTTTTTTAATCTGCCGATTTTTCTGACTGCTCTATTATTTGGGCGTTTTTTCGGTTCAGTCCGAAAAATCGGTCGGCAACTGTACACTGGGGGAAAGACGTGACTGCTCGTGAATTCTATGTATTTCTGACTGCCATAATGCTGATGGCACACACAAGAAAGGGCACCATTGCCGAGTTACCAGCATAAAATGGCCACGGAACCAATGCGGGAAAAAACCCGCAGTCAGCAAAAAACCCGGCAATGAGAGGGTTAACTGGGGTGACTAGAGACACTGTGAAATAAATGTTTATATGAACGTCCTTCCCTTCCTTTTTATAAAAAGTAGGGGCTGTCTTTCATTTGAACATTCTTTTATTACTTGAGGCAAGTGATCTAGTATAGAAGTCGACCTATATTCGAAGTCGACCTATATTCGAAGTCTACCTACATTCGAAGTCGACCTACACTGGAAGTTGACCTATACTCGAAGTCTACTTATAGTTACTACGGTATGTTTGCATTACTTCAGTGCAACGTAAGTACCAATATGTGGTACTCTCTGGACTTGTTATTTACTCTTGCACTATATTGTTGTTTTAGGTACGGAACTCGGAGGAGAGTTTCCGGTGCTGGACATGACTACGCGTGAAGGTGGGATTTTACAGGTGTGCATGGAAGGCGTAGGCTTGCTTTTTGCCAATAGCAAGGTAAGGGAAGCACCGACTTCTACTCTTCTCTTCATTTTGCTGTGCCCATTGTTTCTTAACCTCGTAATGTGCTAATTGATAGCATTGTTAAAGTCGCGATGCCTCGTCTCAGCTTGTACACCACCTCACATTGTAGGGGCAGTACTTTATGTTTAAGATCTCGTGTTTATTCAGCTTGTTTTTTTTTGTTTTTGTATAAGCCAGAGAAGTAACAGGAAATTCAAATGTTGATGTTAAGTTTGGCATGGGCTACAGATGTTTTTAATTGAGATTTTATTTGTCAACAATTTGACTAGCAAGCTAACTTGGGATTATCAAAATTAAGCCAGAGCATTAATTTGCGCAAGCTACTTTTTACATAGTCATTAGGCTCATTTCGGACTGTGTCTGGAACTTTCTAAACTCTAAACCCCTTGCATTACTGGTACTCATCCAGTTAATCATGAAATCCTTCAATGTGGTTTGTTGGGTGTTAGAAGTGTAAGTAGCATTACCAAATGTATACAGGATTGGGCGTCCTGGCTCAGTTACATAATTGCACACATTTGGAAAGCAAACTGCAACAAAGCACCATACTTCAATTATTGTTACCGCATCTGCATAGTCCAATTTATAAATTTAATTTGTTGTCTCGCTAAATCTTTGGAAAACATATCCCTCATAGTGATTACATAACTTGGGCTCTATTACCTGCTATATGTTTTCTAGCTAATTGTGCGTACAAGTAAATAAGGTTGTCCTTATTGTCCTTAATAATTCAATGTGTGGCGTAGTGGGCTTGAAGAACCCGGTATAATTAGTACTGTAGTAAGAGAAAATTGGTATCTTAATGAGAAATCAATAATGTAGTTTCTAGTTTCTTCTTCCCAGCCATGGGTGGATTCCTGTTGTTTTTACTTTGTACAATATCCCACATTGTGTGCAATGCACCAAAGGCCACCCCTGCTTATGAGAGTTCATTGGTCTTTGGAGCTAAAGTAACTTCATGAACCTTATTGCTTATCTTTAATTTGTCACATGTCATATTTTATTTCTAAAACAAAAGCAAATGAAGGTTTGAGGGGATTCACTCACAATTGGCAATGGAGTGTCACTTTCAGTAAAAGTAGATAATCTATTAGAAGCTATGTATCCTTACGAGTAACTTCGCTTCATTCCGACATGCTCCCTTGCAACTTAAGCACTGTCTAGCGGAACTTTTAGCTGGAACAATTTCTTTCATATAAATAGGCTAATTATTGTATGTCCTCTTAGACAACAGTAAGCATAAATAAGAACTGTTTTTTCCCAAATCCACAGTTGCTTTACGTATGTGTATCGGCTGTTCGACAGCTTGCTTTTGGTGATACGACCAATGTTCTTCAATGATACCATTGTGCTACCCTATTGCTCAGAAACTACCGTGTTATCCTGATTCAGTGGCCATACAACTTTAGACTGGAGACCCCTCCTGTTTGGGATGGTGTTGTGGGGCCCACAGAAGACGGCATTATGAAGAGGCATTTCGAAACAAGTTTTAAGAGTCTAAAATCTTGGAATCATGACCGAAAAAAAATTAGCTATTCCTTTTTTGGAGAAAGACTTAGGGGTATGGTTAAATAGAAAAGCTACTTCTTGTTGTTGGTTTTCTTTAAATTTTTATTTATTTTTTGATGTGGGGACGAAGAGTGATGCATTGCTGGGTGCGGGCCCTGAATCTGGATTGGACGGTGCCTCTTGCCCCGGCCGAGGACCTTCTCAAAACTCCCGTTACTGCTTGCCTTTGACCATTCCCTTTAGTTGTCATGACCCCTCTCTGATGCGACGCAGCCGTTGCGTATACCTCTTTTGAGTTGCTTTGGCTTAATGACAAAGTGAATTCCTGGCGTTGGTTGAAACGACTCGGGAGGGGGCGGGGCCTGAGCAGGTTTTTTTGTGGACCCGAATGCCGTCCCTTGTGTCCGCTGCCCTCGGGCGAGCTTCCCCATTTTTTGGCTATCCCTGTGTGTTTCTCGGTAGACGAACTTAGGGAGGGGGGGAGGGGGGGTGGGGGGGGCGGGGGGGCAGCAGGCCTGAACGAAAGCACAGAGCAATCCCTCCGAACAGGATACCGTGGCTTCCCGGTCTAAAACGTCTTCTTTTTCTTCCTCTTTTTGAGTGTTTTTTTTTTTTTCTTTTTTTCTTTTTGTACTGCTTCAGTGGTGCCTATCTTCACCTCTTTTTCTCTCTCCCAGGACTTTTTGACCCGTATATATGCATTTACGTACTATATATGCGCATATTGGTTATTTACTAGTTTGTTTTCTATCTACGTATATATACCTCTCCTAATACTGTACTCAGACCAGTTTACTACCATACTTCCTACGTGAGGTGACTTTGGAATGAGGTCTGTGCATGCATCTTTGGAACATTTGCCCCCCCCTCTTCTCTCTCCTTGTTACATATATAGACATGATATATATGTACATTCTCTTTCCTGCCCTGCGACTTCTTTTTCTTGTGGTCCGAAAGAAAGGAGCAAGCGAAGGGACTTTTGAGATGGTCCTCTGTCTTGATCGATTTTTCTTTTTTTTTTCTTTGTCACGTCTTCTTTGACAGCTCTCGTCGTATCTTCTCGTTTCACGCTCTTTTTTAAAACTTGCCTCGTTTGCTTAATTTACTCCTCCCCACAAAAAACCTCCCCCTTTCCTCAAGCTCTCCCCTCCCGACCCTTGAATCCGTAAAGCCTGAGCTGTAGCTTTGGAAATTCCGTTGCAGTCGGTTAGTTTTTTTTGTTTATTTTTTTTTTTTTTTTGTCGCCTTGACGGTCGGGGCTTTTTGAGGATTTTGAAACTTTTTCCCTGGCCCTTGCTGCGAAGCCTTCCGTCTCCTCCTCGTCCCTCCCTCCTGCTCTTGTCACCAACTTGCCTACTTTTATGCCACTTTTTCAGACTCTACCCTTTCCCTCTTTCATGCCTACCATCCCCCTTCCTCCATTCGGCGACAGACTAGAGACTAGCAGGGTTCGGAAAGCGGGCGACATCCTGACATACCGCATGCTCCGCCGCCGACAGTGCTCGCTAACAACGCAGAAGAGAGAAAGAGAGAGAGACATTGCCTTTAACTCTGTTTGTGCTCCTTTTACCATGTGTATGCTTTTGGCTCGAACTCCTAAAGCGCAGTGAAAAAAGTATTGAGAAAAAAAGGAACTTGCCCTCTCTTCGTTCTCTTCCGGGCAGCGTTTTTTTATCCTCCGACATTTGTACAACTCTCCTTTTCGTTTTTGTTTTTTCTTTCTCCCCTCTCTAATTAACGCCTACCCGGGGTCTCTTCGGCTTCCTCTATGTCGCTGTGTGTCTCTGTCTCCCACTCCCTGTGAACGGAAACAGGACTTTGAGGTACAGACCCAACCTTTTTTTGCTTTGTCACTGTCTAGAAGAGAGAGAGTCTGCTTTTGTAGTGGGGATCGAGTGAGAGGGCCTAGCAGTAGTGGCGGTAGTGCACAAACCAGCTGTCGAGGCGTTTTGTCGTTTGTTTGTTTTCCCCTTCTCATTTACCACACTCACCAGGTGACGCTCTTTTCCTTCTCGCCTCGCTTCACGCCTAGAGAGAGAAATGCACACACTAACGAAACCGTTCCCGTCCGTACCTCCGTTGTTGCCGCCTTTGGTCGCACATGCACGCACTAATCCACATGCAGACAGACACACACATTATGCACTCGCGCGCGTCACCCTCCCCCTTTCCATGTGCAAGCGTAGGCCCTGGTAGTACCTAGTCGTGGCGTACAGCATTATACCTATCTCTCTACCTCTTCTTTCTCAACCTGAACTCTGAGCATGTACCATACATTATTTGCTTGGTTTTTTCGTAGAGTTGGAGCAACACCACATGATTTGACTTGACTTGACCATCTCCAAAAGTCTTCTTCTTTTGCTGCTGCTTTCAGTTTGTTGGTGTCACTTTCTTCTTTTGTGGTTGTTTTTTTCTCCTTCCTCATTCTGTGTATCCACTTTGGTTTCCTACCTCTTTCGGTCTCCATTGACCAGCTTTTTCTCCGTTCCTGCGAAGGTGATGTGGACGAGTGTGCGGCGGCTGCGGTCCTCACCTTTTATTCTGGCCTTCCTTTATTTGACTTTTTTCCTAATGTTTTTGCGTCTTCTGCTGTCATTTGGCTTTGGCAACTGTTCAACAAAGCTTTTTGCTTGCCTCCCCCCTGAGCATGTGTGAGCATGTGCAATATGATGTGCAACATGATGTGCTTTGTGTGTCGGTTTGCACGTGAGCATGGAGCATGTGCACGTACCTTGCACTGGCATAGTCGAGGGTGAAAGCATAAAAAAAAAAATGTGAGATTAAAACTGCTGCAATATCTATTGCTTTTCTTGTTTTTCTTTTTTTTTTATTGTTCTAACAATTACTGGGAGCTCACCCTTAATTGTGGAGTATGTGCAAAGGATTATATGTGAGGTGTAAAGCAAGCCTGAAATTAGTGACTAAATTATGGCCTAATCTAAAGCTATCTTTGGCATATATTTTGTTTTTTTTCCCCACTAATTTTGGGCACATTTATTGCTATACTGGTTATTTTGATTTGTGTAATGCTGAAATATAAATATTGTATAGCCTTCTTTTAGACTTGTCTGCATAGTTCAGTTTTCGTTTACGAAATGTGGCTTCAAAACACAGAGCTTGGTCGAGATCGAAATTTTATATGGAATAACAAAGTTGATGGTAATTTTTCCTGTAACGCCCCTAATACTTGTCTTCGCCTGCAACTGTCAGTGAAAGTTCAATCGTAGCAACCTAGTTTGACTTCAGTAGCTCTGTCATGGTTGTTTTTATGATTCCTTTAACAGCTGACATATTTTGTCATTTCTCTTGCAAGTCTGTTATCTTCCAGGATGCTAGTCATTGAGGAATAACTTATCTACCTGGCTTAGGCTTGCATTTTTAACTTTTTTTTTATGTGCGGTTCTGCCCAACACTTTTGGTTGGTTTCGGATTAAGGTACAGGTTTTATTTTGTGTTTATCAAATAGATGTCAGTAAAATACTACAGGGCTGAACTTTTTCTTGTAGAACCTTCTAAAATAAAACTGTTATCGTACACATGCACATACACTCGCTGCACTGTGGTTGTATCTCCACCTGCACACTGGCATGAGTTTTCTTTTAGTAGTAAGACAGCATGTCCATATGTTGCGTCCTATGTGTAGTTGTGGAGGTTTGCCTTTGTTGGATGTATTTTTAGAATAGCTTTGTGTTCCCGCAAACACTAAACACATCAGTTTCAGCTTGAGAGGAACCCCCAAGATCGAGCTTTAATACTTTCCGCATCCACTCGTATTGCGAGAGCTTTTTTCTATTTTATTGAGCATGACATGTTAATGGTAGTGCTGCACAAACAGGTTAGTTTTTTTAATGTTTATTGTTCATGTGCCACACTCAAGTTACACCTGTGATCATTTTACATTCTTTGTTTATCTTAGTGCTGTAACGAGGCACCTGATAGACGAAAAACATTTTGTGCGCACATATTTGCACTAATCTTAGCACAGGAGTTGTTGTAGATGTCGGTTCGGAATTGCAGTTGCATTGTGCATGCCTTGTGTATATGGTTGAGATTAGCAAGGGGTATCCTGTAATGGATCAAAGCTTGGCACTGCTCGTGCATTGTTTTATGTAGGCATTCCAGATTGATGTTTGGTTTTCACAGTGAGTTCCTTCTAGTAAAACTGGCTTGTTTCCTCTAGTTCTTCGTAAGGCTAGAGAACATCAAGAGATGCTACACTCAAAGGGAGCATATCTTTGTACTTGAAGAATACAGTAAGTAATCAATGGTTTGATATTTTAATTATTAATAGTATCATTACTAGGCTCCTTGATGTTATCCTGCTAGATGTGAAATGTATGGTTCAGTTGGATTCTCTGAAAATTGATGGTAATGTTACTGCTATTAATGCTCTACATTTAGGTGCTCTGCAGGAGTACAATCAAATTACATCCCAGAGTACATTTACTACAATGTGTTGGTTGTTTCTGCCAAGGATTGCCTAGTTATCCTTATTTGGGCTGAGTAGATAATGAAGACGATTGTCAGTGATGGTGGAAGTAATTCTAAAGGATGTGGAACTCGGTAAGGCAGTAGTTACTCCTGGCCTGTCCTGTGGTTTTCAGTGTGTTTTCTAAATGCTTTGCTCTTGAGTGAAACCATTAGGCTCTCAAGTTATTGTTCTTATAACGAGATATTCCTTGGGTAAAACCGAAGCAAACAAAAGCTGCGAGGAGCTATTTCTATTCTTTTTTCAGACCCCAAGACTCGCCATACCATTGAGAGAAGATATGAGTCGAAGATGGTGAGTGTCCCAATAGAAATCTTGTGCTGAGTTAGTGGTGTAGTGATCAGGAAAAAAGAAAAAGAGGAACATGTGAGCATTAACTGTCTTCCAAGGTGCTAATCTTCTTCCTGTCTTGGGGAAATGTCTGACTAGAAGGTGAAGACAGAGTGATGAGAGAACTGCCTAATGTTGATGTTTATATTGACTGAATAGATTGCAGAGCAAATGAGCAGTTATAGGATCAGGTTGAAGTAGCCTGTAGTTGGAGATTGGAACCCTCAAGGTAGCTCTTGGGGTACCTGGGGACCCGCTGAGGGTACCTGGGGAGCTCATAAGGATATGCTCCCGAGAAAGCCCTAGGTAACCCTTGAAGCTACCTGGGGAGCTCGTGAAAGCACCTGGGGAGCTCGTGAAAGCACCTGGGGAGCTCGTGAGGGCACCTGGGGAGCTCGTGAGGGTACCTGGGGAGCCCACTTTAGGCTGCCTGGGGAGCTTCTGACAGTACCTAGGGAGCCCCTGAGGGTACCTGGGGAGCTCTTGAAGGTATCTGGGGAAGCCAGTTTGAGAACCTATAATTTAATGGAAAAGGGAGTTCTACATGCAGTGTGACATTGTCATTTTGTCACAGTAGAGCAGTAGTATTTAACTGTCTAGTTGGTTAGCTTATTGTACGGTTTTATGCTACATAGTCAATGTGCAACACCAAACGATGGTGGCAACTTGTTCCTTCTTTCTGAATGATTAAAAAGCGCGACAGGACAACAGACACAGAAGGAGGCAGACACAGCGCTACTTACAACTGAACTTTATTTCCGCTGCAGCTCGAAAATAAAGTTCAGTTGTAAGTAGCGCTGTGTCTGTGTCTCCTTCTGTGTCCATTGTCCTGTCGCACTTTTTAGTCATTATGAATCACCAACTCGCCCAACTTTCTACCCTCGTCCCTCTTTCTCTTTGCAGGCGAGCGAAATATGCTATGCAGTACTTTGTGTTTTTTCGTACCTTATCTCTGGGGACCCCCGGCCGGCCCAGCCCGGAGCTGGCTCTTCGCGGTCGTGAGGTGAAGAATGTGCTTGGAGGCGTTTATATACTTAGCAGAAGTTCCACCGAGCGGGCTACCAGAGACAAGGCTGTGTTGATGTTGCGTGGTATACAGGGCCGCAGGAGCAGCTCCCGCGGCCATTGTACCGAACATTAAAAAAGTAAAGCACATGGATGTTATCCGACGTGTGTTGTCCTTGCCTTTCCCTCGCTTTCCGTTTGCAGGATGTTCGCTCAAATGTAAGTAGGACCTGTATATCTTTAAGGCCATCATACGTACGCGCTTAACTTCCTGCAATGCAGAAAATCCTCCTGATGTCTTTTTTTTCCAAACCGTGAAGGAGCTGAATGGAGGAGGAAGAGGAACAAGGGGCAAAAAGTGAGAAGTGCTCAGCGTATGCTGGCCCGTAAATTATGTTTGCATGGTCAAAGGAATTAATTGTTTGGTGTGCCATATATTCCTAACGAGCGTGTTGGTAAAGTATACCGGATAGCAAAGAGAATGTTGTGAGTTGAAAGAATGTACTTGTCTGTTTCTCTTCCCCAAAGTTAATTCCATGGAGGGAAACTGCCCGTTCCCCTGTGCAATTCTTAGGGAAAGGAGAGAGGCAGCAGGGTGCGCTGACCCATTGGGGGCGGCCGCTCATCAAGGTAGTCTAGTTGCCGCGGATAACTCCAGCCGCAGATAATACATCTCCATCAGAGAGGGCTAGCGAGGGGGAAAAGGCTTTGACACCGGTTTTTTTTTTAAATATTATTGCAAATGATTAGATTACTTTCCTCCCTAATCTTTGAGGATGGCGCCAAAACACGGCATGTTTTTTTTTGTTTTTTTTTAAATATATATATATAAATGTGAAAGCATTAACTGGGGGGTTCAATGGAGCGAGCCGACATCATCAGCTTTGAAGCCGTGCCAAACGGCAGCTAAAAATCCCTCCCAATGGAGCGAAGTAAAGCCGAAATCTGATGGATACGCTCCCATTGGCTGGTGCGCTTCAGTTTCAAGGAACTAGGTCCCCTTTGACCGGCGATTGTCAGCCTTAAGGAGCACCACCCTATGGCGCTGCGGGCCCGCGCCGCTAAAAAGAAGCGGCTGGCGGCGGGGCCTTCCAGTGCCCGCTCGGGCAGACTCCGGAGCGGCTGCACGGCCGATGTCAGCGCGGCGTAGCCACTTCACGAGAGCGTGCGCAAGAGCGACATTCATGCTTTCGCATTCACAACTCGTAAGAAGTGATTAGGTGTACCTCGAGTCTTTTTAACCTAGGTGCACATCGTCTGCATGCGCAGCGACGCACTGGTATTGAGTGCACCGAATCTTCGCTGGAATCGGCGATTTCTCGGAAGTGCTCAGGCGGTCATTTAGGCATCGGCCGGTTTGCCCGATATATTCTCCGCAAGAGAAAGGAATGGAATAGATTTCCTCTCTCCGGCAGAGAGCGACCTGCCTTTAATGTTTGTTGGGACAGGGGTTTGGAGGAGAAGGAGTTGCCGGTACGTTCTCGTGCGCCGAAACGTGAGGCAAGCGCCTTGAGGCGATGCGAAGTGCTGTGTGTGTGTACGGTATGACAGGGAGTTGTTTCCGGCGGGGTCGAGGTGTACAGGGAGGTTTGTTGGAGAAGGTGATAAGCCTCTAGAGTAATCGCGAGAAGGTCTTCATGATAATCCGCTTTCCTCAGTCTATCTCGAGGCTAACGCTATGTGTGGCAAGATGAGGACGGTACCTAGCCCGCGCATTGATATTCGCTGCGGGGTGAACTCTGATATTCGTATTTTTCGAAGTGTTGACCGCGGCGGGTTAGCCCCGTTAAGTGCGCTGCTTAATGAGCACCGGTGCACTGCGGAGAAGCAACGCTTCCCGTCGCTGAAGGAGTATTCGACTCCGTGTTCCCCAACCGCTCTCTCAGCGCAGGTGAAGTGAACGTGGAAAAGGTAAAGTTTTAACCTGGAATGCCGGCGTTTTCTACTCCGAAGATGCTCGTGCCAGGTAAGCTGGTGGCAAAAGTGGCAGGACCAAGTGATTCTTCTGCTTTGTCCAGTTGTAGACCTATTGCAATTTTAAGCATAATTAACACAGTTCTTGGAAAAATAATATGCAAACGCATAAAGGACTTCATAACTAAATACTCAATATTTGGCCACAATCGGCACGGATTTATACCAATTAGATACACGTCCTCAGCTGTTTTTGTTCTAACTCAACATCTCAACAGAGCTCTCCATGACAGTAAGATTGCCGTTGTTGTATATTTAGATATAAAAAAAAGAGCATTTGACACAGATAATCATAGTATATTGCTTTATAAACTCCATCAGTATGGCTTTCGGGGGAAAACGTCGGAGCTGTTTACTAGTTATCTCTCTAATCGGAAAGAGTGCGTAGTAATAAATTAATTTAGCTCTACCCTCCAAACGGTGTTAACTGGTTTACCACAGGGCTCAGTTCTTGGGCTCATCCTTTTTTCACTTAATGTAAATGATTTTCCGTCGTTTTCAAAATACTCGCATTAATGTACGCCGACGATACGGCACTGATTTCTGTTGGGGATACCATAGGCAAATTGCAGGATGAAAATCAATGAGGAATTCACTAGGATACTGACATGGTTCACGAATCAACTTACATTCAACCTAAAAAAAATCTAAGTATACAGTGTTTCACTCCAAGAAAAAGGCTGTTAATTACGACGAGATAGTTATACAATTAGATAATACGGAATTACAACATGTTACATTATTTAGGTGTTCTGTTTGATTCTGATATGCGCTGGAAAAGCCAAATTAAGCACATGTGTTCAAAAATTGCATATGGTTATACATTATTAAAGGCGCACGATTGTTTTGATTGATTTATTTTGCGCATACTTTATTTTGCATTGGTGTACAGTCAGCTGGTTCCTGGGGTAATACTTACGCTACATACTTAGATCCGATAACTCGCTTGCAAAAGCGGGCGATACGATTTATAACATTTTCAAGAACAACTAACTCTATAGTAGACCTTTTCCCAGGTCTAAACGTGTTGCCATTCAGCTGTATTTACAAACTAAAAATAGCTCAAACAGTTCGTAAAATCGTAGAGCCTAATGAACCCCTATCTTTGAACTTATTTCGATATCCCAGAAGACAAACAAGGGCTGCAGCGAATTATGTGTTTAATTTACCACCATGCCATAATGCGTATGGACAAAGGCTGATTGAATTTTATGGTGCTCTAGTTTGGATTGAAATACCTATTAATATAAAGTTGGAATGCTGCCTTCCTTTAAAAGATTCTTTCATGATTATGAAATGCAGTTACGCTAATTACTTAAATTACCTTTTTTTTTTTGTTTTTTTGCGCATTGCATGAGTTTTGTATTCTGCCACTTTTTGAACCTATACTACGATTGGACCCCGGGCTAGCCTCAACGGCTATGGGTCCAAACAGTTTTTGTGTGTATTTCTAAAACAGATTTGGAAATAAAGCAATGAACGAATGAATGAACAAGATAAACGAAACGTATAGAAGCGGGGCGCGGCAGCACTCGACGTGGTCTGAGGAACAACCTTACAATGAGCTTGCAAGGCAAACAATAATGCAAGTCTCAAGCGCTGCTTTCGGCATTAACTGCGAGGAAAGGACTACAAAAGGAGCACTTTGCATTGCTTGCATACATCTAAGAAAGCCCTCTATGTGGCAATGACGCCGCAAACGACGTAAAAAAAGTAATAGAATTTTAACAGTTATCAAACCATTTTTTTATCTTTTTTTACTGGTTGGACATTCTTAGCTCATTGTGGATCTCTTAACTCGATTAACTTATTAATTGGATCTCTTTGCCCACATTTTACATCTTGACTAGTGTTGAACAAGTCGAGGTATAACGAGTCAGGAGATTCAATATAACCTCCAAACTCCTCTTCGCCTTTAAAACGCAGCCTATATTCGCTTCGGGGGATCGGTAGCCGAGTGGGCTAGCGCACACCAGCTCGGAGCACGTGGCATCGCGCTGCAGAACCCAGGGATCCTGGGTTCAATCAATCCCCACCCCTGCCCGTTTCGATTTGGATGAGCATCGTACCGGTGTGCGGTCGTGTATCACTTCTGCGTGATGCACGTTAAAGACCCCAGGCTATAGCGGTTGCACTGCACTGGCTAAATTTCTCATCTACATGTAGCTGGGAAACTCGTCGCCCGTTGAGGCAGACCAAGTTCCAGGCTGTATAAACATACACAACCCAATTTTTCAATATATTGGCTTCACAAATATATTACAGGACTCGTAATAACAGTCTGTTGTTCTACTATATGTACACAAATCTTGATTGAGGACTCTAAACACAGTCTTACAGCAAACTTTTTTTTTTACTCTAAAAAAAAAAGCGTGCGGATAATTATTTTTGACTTGCCACCCTTATCTGCTAGTGAGTTTGTTTTAGGTAAACCAAGTGCACTGCGAAGTTCAGATTTAGCTCCATAGATTTCTTCAATTGTTGGTCTTTGGAGTCGTTGTGTCTCGTTTCTCGTGGAAACTCGACTTGTTTAACCTCTTGTCTTGTTGAATCTCTTGACTCGTCCGATCTCTTGACCCGAAGCGATCCACTGGAAACCAATGACACCTTTAATTTATACTCCGTTTCGCTACGGGTGACCAGAAGTGCTACAGGAGCGAGCGCAACGCTTTGAGCGGGTCTTCTATGCACGCGCGCTCGTGTTTGGAATGCACCACTAAAACAAAAATTGGGTGTGCGTATGTTTATACAGCCTAGAACTTAACCTGCCTCAATGGGCGACTTGTCTCCCGGCTGCAGATGAGAAATTTAACCAGTGCAGTAGAACCGCTGCATCACGCAATAGTGTTACAGGACCGCACGCCGGTACGATGCTACTTCAGATCGAAACGGGCAGCGGTGTGGTTTGAACCTGCAGGATCCTGGGGTTCTGTAGCGCGAGCTTTCGTTCTGCTCCGAGCTGGTGTGTGCAAGCCCACTCGTACATTAAAACGAAGATTACACGACATGACCAGGCAACTTTATCAGACGCTAGGTGGCTCGCAGGCCATAAAAAAGCGAGACGCTTGATGGCAGATGTCGAAGGTAGTAGGACTTTGGAAATGAGGAGGCGGGCTGCGTTCCTCGGCGACAGGATCTGTCCAACATATGTTTTCGAGTGTGCGAATGGAAGTAACAATGCGTTGTTTGCCAAGATGCCGGAGAAGTTATGACGGATACCTTTTCCCCTTCCGAACGGACGAGCAACAGCGTATCCAGTGAAATTTAAGACGGTATGGTACACCATAAAGATGTTCAAGTTATGAGCTCTGCGAAGTCGCTCTTCAAGCGACTTCGCAGCTATTTTAAAATGCAGGTAGAATTTCATTCCCAATGAAGCTAACCCTTATTTAGCCTTAAAAAGAAAGTGAGAAGTGTGCCGAGGTTTGGTGTTGGCCGTGGCGTAAGTTCCGCCGGCCCCATAACGCGACTGCGACATAAAAGTAAAAAAAAAACAAAAAACCGAAGAGGTCGAATATATGCTTCGTTTCACCTCAAGTCCAGACGCAGCCGACGCTACGAGCCGATGGCACCAATCAGACAACGTCAAAAGCGCACTATCACGGTGGTGTCCGTCATGTTTCTGTACGTGTCATCGCTGAACCAATCACAAAGGAGGCCCAGTGACTTGCGCTTTTGACGATGTTTGATTGGCTCTATTAGCTCTTACCGTCGGCTGTGATTGGACTTAAGCTGAAACAAAGTATAAGACTGCAAGACGCTTCGAAAAACAATCGCCAAATCCAAAAGCTTAAAAAAAAAAAAATAAAAAAAAAGATCTGGGTTAAAGGGGTCCTGCAAGGACTTTTTTTTCTGGTTTTTAATTTGCACCGAACCTGAGCGCACTGAACGTATTTTTATAACACTACAGCTTCCAAAGTGCTTCGAAACGTGAGAGCTACCTGTTCACAGTATTTTCCTTTTTGTTCTAGCACCTTGTTCAATGAACGATGAAAAACATATGTATGTGCCACTAGTCTCTTTTTCCAATCGTCCCCATGTAGTTAAGTAGCATTTTATCTTCACACATGTACAGATTTTCCCTGTACTTGAGGAAGAAGAAGAAGGTTGCGGCGAGCGGACGCATGCTCATCAAGGCTCCGCGAAAAACCGATGTTTCGTGCTGAAATTCTTGATTTCCGAGCGAGAAGAAGTCTTGGATAGACAGCGTTAGTGACCCAGTTCACGTGGATACCTTCCTCAAGCTGGTGAGCGGAATATTTTGATTTTAGAGGCATTTTGTTTTGAACCCACGAGGAACCTCGCTAAGCCTCGTTGGGCCTTGCTCGACTAGGGCGATGAGCCGAGTTCGCTCGGTGCGGCCGCCCTACTGGCCCTAACCAGCTAAGCGTCACCACGTGGAACCGCCGCGGCGGCGGTGGAAAACGCAAGATGGAAGTAATATCGACGGAAGCTCTCGTGCTCAGCCCCAGGACCGGATACGATCCGGACAAGGTGGCTTTTGACTCCATAAATCCAGCGGCGCGGCCCCTTTATACGGATGGAATTCAGAAAACCGCCTCGGAGGAGCAAGTAGGCACGCTACCCGGCAATAGCTGGGTACAAGTTCTGCATAGAAAGAAGACCCAGAAGAAAGAAGTCCATGACCAGCGGAAGGAAGACCGAGGACCTACCGGTAGAGCAACGGAGGTCAAGAAGAAAGAGACGAAGAGACCGTTTCGGCTTCCCAGCCTCAAGGAATTCAAGCACAAGATCATTGTGAAGCCACGGAAGACGGCGGTCGACTTGAAAAGCTGCCGGGACCAGATCGGCGAAGCGGTGCAGAACTCGCTCCCGAGGTGTCTTGCGGAGAATTCAATCGTCCGGTTGCTAGAAGAGCAAAACACCATTATGATCTGCACGGACATATGGGACGAAGCCGAAGCGTTGGCGAAGCTTAGAAGTTTGATATTCCCGTCCGGACAACTCGACGTTGAGGCCTACCACGTCTCCCCGAGGGAAGAGGCATGCCGTGGCGTCATTCATGGGGTTCGGCCGGAGCTGTCCAATGCACAGATCAAAGAGAAAATCAGGGCCCCAGGACACGAAATACTCGACGCTAGGAGGCTCGGAAGGTCCAAATCGGCGCTCATCACTTTCGCCGGGACCAAAGTTCCGTTCACGGTCACTTTCAACTGGCTGGAAACGCCCTGCTTTCTATACAAGAAGACAAAGGCAGCCTGCCTTAACTGCGGAGAGGCCGGCCATCGGACGGATGTGTGCAGCAAACCGACGGGTTACGCGTGTGCGATGTGCGGGGCCCCGCAAGCGATGGAGGGACACCCATGTGTCCCGAAGTGCGCACTGTGCGGAGGGGCGCACAAAACATACGACAGTCACTGTCCTGAGAAGTTTTTCAAGGAGAAGAGACAAATTGAGAGAACCGGACGGAGCCGCTCGAGGCACCGCAACGGAGAACGGCAGGTGCGCTGGCTGTCGAAGGAGCGGAGTGGCTCAAGGCCGCGTGCTCGCTCTCGCAGCAGATCAGCAAGCTGCAAGAGAAACTCGTCACGCCCGGCGCCTCTTTCCGAAAAGAAAAGGAAGAGGAAAAGTCGTAAAGGCGGGAAGAAGCAAAATTGGAATCAAAGATCTATGTCGCGGGACGGGAAGAACTTGGACCTGGGGGACCAGGAGAAATGGCCCGAGCTGCAGAAAAATGATAACCATATCAATGTGCCCAAGAATAACCCGCCACCGAGGTCAAGCGGGAGTAGCCAGCATACACAAGTCCTCAGGCAGGATGCCCCGAGTAAAGGAGTGGAAGATGTGGAAATGAAGAGCATTTGCTCTGGGACCCCCGGGATCACTACGGACCAATTTCGAGAAATCGTGGAGGCTGCGGTGAAACAGGCGGTGCAGTCTGCCACGCAGCTCTTAATGGAACAAATCACGCAGCTTTCCAACAAAGTGGTAGCGTTGGAGCGAAACCGGGAGTCCATGCTCAAGCAACTTGGGTCAAGCGGGAAAAAATCGACATTCTTGGAACGAAAAAGAAGTTCCCTGCTCCAGGAGCTAGGGGCGAAGAGAAGATCGCCGACTGATGCACGACGTGAAGTGGAATCAGTAGAAGACACGAATAACCATGTGTCGTCTAAAACAATCATATCTGAAAATATGGCAATGGAACTGCAGGGGGATAGGTCGGAAGCAGGCCAGTCTCAGCCTTCGGTTGTCGCTTGAAACCGATCCCCCTGCGGTAATACTTCTGCAGGAACCTGGAAAGAAGCCCGTAAAGATTAAGGACTACCGGACGGTCGGCGGAACCCAATACTTCTCGACCCTCGTCCACAGGACATTCGCGGCCACGGAGAGGCACCTGGACGGGGGCGGAGTGGAGTGTGGGTATGTGGTGATCGTCCCGGTGAAGAAGGGGGACCGGGGTGTCCACATAGTGAATCTGTACGGGAACCCCAAGCTTCACAAGGTTGACTACAGAACTCTCCTGGGAAACGCGGTGAGGGCGGCCGGCAAGGAACCTCTCGTCATCGCGGGGGACTTTAATGCCCCGCACCCGGGATGGGGTTACAAATACGTCACGCCGAAAGGACGCAAACTTTTCGAAGGAATCAACCAGGAACGCCTCACGCTCCTCACGGAACCTGACCAGCCTACCAGGACGGGGACTAGCACGTGCAGAGATACGTGCCCGGACCTCACGCTGGTGAAGAACGTGGGGAGCGCCGACTGGAAGAACCTGGCAGAACAACTTGGAAGCGACCACTGTATCCTTGAAACGACACTAAGAGAGGCAGGATACAAGAGAAAAACTGGAACCGCAAAGATCACGGACTGGGACAAATGGAGGAAGAAAAGAGAAAAGACAGAAGTGCACCTGGCGGACATTGAGGAGTGGGCTGCGGACGTGACCACGAGCCTGCGCCCTTTTGTCACGGAGGTTGAGCTTTCGGAGAAGACCCCGGCTGTGGATGCAAGACTCCTCCACCTTTGGGAGGCCCGGCGTGGTCTGACCAAGAGGTGGAAACGTCAGCGACACAACAAGAAGATTCGTACTAAGATCCAAGAACTAACTAAGGACGCGGAGGACCATGCGGTCGATCTCGCTAGGAACAACTGGTATGGGATTTGTGACTCTATACGCGGCAGCCTCGGTACGGCACGGTCCTGGCGTCTCCTTAGGGCACTCATAGATCCAACTAAGACTAAGTCGGTTACGGACAGTAGAATAGCTGAACTCATATACGAGTTACCCAACGATACAGAGCAAATCATGGACCAACTCGCGCGCAGATATTTGTGTCTTGAACGCGCGGAGGAAACTCTAGAATATCTAGGACGCGAAAACTCCGAACTGGATAGGCCGGTATCGGTGGCAGAATTCGAGTACGAGCTCGGGGCCATGAAAAAGGGCACCGCGCCGGGGCCCGACAC
Organism: Ixodes scapularis; assembly: GCF_016920785.2. Classification (NCBI taxonomy): domain Eukaryota; kingdom Metazoa; phylum Arthropoda; class Arachnida; order Ixodida; family Ixodidae; genus Ixodes; species Ixodes scapularis. The sequence goes on from NW_024609882.1 coordinate 32,588,360, forward strand.
CATCACGGCAAAACTCCTTTATAACTTGGAAGAAGGCGAACTCGGGAAGCTAGTTAATCATTTTAACGAGCACTACTGGGCTAGGGGGGTGACGCCAGCTTGCTGGAAAACCGCTGACATTCGCTTTATTCCCAAGCCCAAAAAGAACTTAAATCTAGAAAATCTTAGACCCATCTCACTTACCTCATGCGTGGGTAAAGCTTTTGAGAGGGTACTAAACACTAGGCTCATGAGGTACTTGGAGAAGGAAAATCTCATGCCCCATACTCAATTTGGGTTTAGACCTCGTACCTCAACGCAGGACATCCTCCTGTGGATATACAAAGATCTTTTGGAGAACCCTTCCAGGGGACAAACACGGTGTATTCTCGCTCTTGATTTAAAGGGGGCTTTTGATAACGTTTCGCATGCCAGCGTACTCAGAGGCCTGAACGAGATCCACTGCGGACAGAGAACGTTCGAATACGTACGGAGTTTCTTAACGGACAGGAAGGCTACTCTAACCTTAGGGAGCATGAAATCCAATAGCTTCGAGCTCGGCTCAAAGGGGACGCCTCAAGGGGCTGTTTTATCTCCGCTTCTTTTCAATCTGGCTCTGCGGGGTTTGCCGGAGGCGCTGGGGGTGGTTCCCGGTGTGGAACACGCCATCTACGCCGACGACATTACCCTGTGGTGTCGGGAGGGAAACGACGCGGAGATTGAAGAAAGACTACAGGCGGCTGCCAAAATTGTAGAAGACTACGCTGAGGAGTGCGGTCTAAAGTGTGCACCGGAGAAGTCCGAATTACTTGTCTTGAGGAACCCTTATGAACGTGTGTCGGAACAGATTGAGGTTTGGGTGAGCGGGAAACGGGTCTCTAAACCCACGGAGATTCGTATCCTCGGCCAGCTCATTCGACAAGGCAGGGGCAACAAGTCGACTATCGATAAACTTGACACCATGACCACCCAGGTCTGTGGCATGCTTCGAAGGATAAGAAATCGTAGGAGGGGCATAAAAGAGAAAGAAGCAATGCAACTCGTTCAGGCCTTTATTATCTCCAGAATCACTTACGCCACACCGTACTTGGTCTTGAGTAAAGCGGAACGGCAAAAAATTGATGTTTTGATAAGAAGAGCTTACAAAAGTGCGCTAGGGCTTCCCGAGAGGACAGCGACCGACAAATTACTAAAGTTAGGGGTCCACAACACGATAGATGAGCTTCACGAAGCACATCTCGTGGCTCAGCTAAAGAGGTTGGGGTCCACGAAGAACGGGGCGTGGCTCATGGACAAACTCGGGATGGCGGTTCCGGGAGGAACGCATACGGGTACTGTCCCCGACCACGAGCTGTCAGCAGAAATACGGAAGAAAATAGTGGTGAGTCGTATCCCGAGGAATATGCAACCAGGAAAGGACGACGGCAGAAGAAAGGCCAGATCTGAGGCCCTGTCTAAGACATGGGATCACAGAGAGGGAACGCTATATGTTGACTGTGGCGGCCCAGTAAACGGAGTTGCCACAATCGCAGTGGCTAACGCCCAGGGTCGGGTGTTAAGATTAGCTTCGGTCAGAGTAGAGTCGGCTGGGCAGGCTGAGGAAGCGGCGATTGCGTTGGCGGTTGTTTGCAACCCCAGGGCGACTGTCATCTCTGACTCCCAGAAAGCATGTGGAAATTTCGCTCGCGGGATGGTGTGCGCAGTCGCTGATAGAATACTACGTAAGACGGAAGTGCAGGGGGTGCATCTGATCTGGTCCCCTGGCCACGTGGGGAACACTGGGAATGAGGCAGCAAATGCTGCGGCCCGAGGCTGTATTCTCCGGGACTCGTCCCAGTCGGGTGGTCAAGTGGACACGGACCTCTCGTTTAACGAGGCACTCAAAATGAAGAAACTCGACAGGCGCGTATTCCCGAGCCCGTGCGGGGGGCTTGGAAAGGAAGAAGAATGGACTTGGAGAAGGCTCCAGACGGGCACTCTTGTGACCCCCGCCAAGTTGCACCAGTGGTACCCCGACCGGTACACTACGGGAGCCTGCCCCTTCTGTGGTGACCCCTGGGCGGACGTGCATCACATTACTTGGAAGTGTAAGAAGATCCCTGGACTGGCTCCACTGATGGAGCCTTCTACTCAAGAGTGGGAAGCGGGGCTGCAGAGTGAAGTCATCGATGTGCAAAAGCTGCTGGTGACCCGCGCGCTGCATGCCCAAACCGCAATTGGAGCCCTGGAATGAGGGCATACACTCACTCTCTATCTCTTTAACTCCCCCTTCCCTTCCCAATCTTTCCTGTTACGTCCAGTAAAGTTTTCAACAACAACAACAACAACAACAACCCTGTACTTCGTTTCACCATAACTTGACAGACGACCAAGGCTACTGCCTCAATAGCCTTGTATCAGTAGCCTCTCTCTCTCTCGGGGAGCTGTCACGTGATCGGCCATTGGCTCGGCTCCGTCGCTCTGATTGGCTCGAACAAGCCGTAGCCAGCCGTCGCTCTTTTGCCAAGTTATGGTGTGATAAAATATAACTGTAACATACATCCACCAAATATTTTTGTTCGTGATAACTTTGCGATAAACCGCACATCAGAACAAATGTCTTAATTTCATTTAAGGAAACCCGTAAGCGCAGAAATCTCTGGCTTTCAAATGAAAACTCGTGAAAAAAAAAAAAGTTGAAGTAAACGAATGCATTTATTTGGTTTTGTGGTTTCAAAACCAATATTTAACTAAACATAAGGACAAACATAAATAAATATAGAGGCATACATAGACCGGAAAAGATAAAGATGATGCACTAAGGGAGCAAGGTCCTCGAAAACGGTCGTAAATAATTTAACAGTTCGCATTAGCGTTCAAATCCGAGCATCCAGCAGCGCGTAAACAAACTGTTTACCCATTCCGTATCACCGGCGTAATTTTTTGTTTGCTTTTCATTACATTTTATTTCTTGAAACAAGCGAACAACCTTGCCTCAAGAGACCGCAGGTGCCGCAAAAACTGGGGACTTGGTTCGCACACACACAGACAAAAGCTAGAATCATAAGAGCCATTAACGATGATACGCAAGCGTCCTAACGACCATCTGGAATTAAAACGTTTTGATTTTTACAAACTACATTGTGCGATTTATTTGCTCGAGAGTTTTGGTAATGCGGCAAAGCGGCAGCCCATCAGAAAATAAATGCTTACTTTTTTCCTTTTTTTCTGTCCAAACGCGTGCCGCGGTTAAGGCATGTGAAATTACCCTAGTTAAAATCATTTTTCTCACCAAACAGCTTACCGATTTGAACGTGCTTTTTTTCCCCCTTACAATTAAAATATTACTCACAAGAAGGTTTTCTTTATTAATTTCTCTTGAGCATAATTTCTCGCTTTGTAAAGGAGCGCTTATTCGTATGCGTGTTGTAAATTCAGACAAAAATGAAGAAGTATAAAAAACAAACAAACAAACAACAAACAAAACAATTGCAACCAGAGTCTTAAGTTGCGGGTAAATTCGAAAGTACAGCAACGTCTGGTACTTCCGTATAAGCGCGTGAGATAACATCGGCCATATTCTCTATGCATCGACTGCCAGCTTCATAAAGGAAGAGCGCTGATCCAGCGCCGACCTGAACGTAACTTGGCACTGATGTCGCAATGTATCAGCTTCGTATTAATAATATAGTGCAAGGGTAGCGCTGCAAATACGATTTGCACACGCGTCAGATTACAGCCGCCATTGCTGACCTTTTTTTTTCTTATACCGAGATGGCGAGCCAGTGATTGACGAGCTTCCTCGAAGTCAATGCTCGGGAGAAGGATGCGGTAGAACCTAAAATGGCGATAACCTGCCCTGCTGTGGTTATGGTGAAGTGAACGTAAAAAGAGGAAAGAAAAATTGAAGGTCGGTCATAGCGGCACCCATGCACAGACGCTGCAAGGCGTCTATTAGCGCCATTATGTTTCGGTGGCGGCCTCTTATGGCTGCCGTCTGTGACGTCACGAACAGGATTTGCATCGCCGTAACGTCACGAGTTGTAGTCCTGGCTTAGTATCATCATTTGCGAACTACGAGTTAGATGGTGTGTGTAAAAAGCCTGAAGGAGGCTCGGAGTCTTAGCATTCCTATACCAACACCGTCGAAGTTGGCAATATATGATATTGTTCTTATTTCCGTCGATGAAAACAAAATTAATCGGGGCTCGTGGAGAGCGTTTGATTACGAATCCTGGCCGCTCCATCTCTGCTAAGCCTCGTCGCCTTGTAAGCGTTTTCTAGCAATTTCTCGGCCCCGGTCCCCCGTTTTGGGGGTCCGCTGACTGAACGACCACCGCCACCCACCCCCGCCATGGAGCGTGATTTTCCTGCTTCCGGAGGGACAGTGGACAACCAGGGACTTTCGCAAGCCCTCTCTCCTGGCATGATCCGGAACCAACAAAGAAGGAAGAGCATGGCGAATCCAGCCCACCCTCACCTGCCCGAAAGCAACCCCGTTGAGACACCTGCCAAGAAGGTGTCTCAACGGGGTTGAGAATTCTTGGCCCGGTCGTTTACACTACACCGGGCCAAGAACTGCAAGGTTCCTCCGCGTAAAAGCGAGAACTCTCGAACCGTACGGAATGCATGATGAACAGGGCAGCTTTCTTGATTTCAACAGAAACAGTCCGCTATTGCCGAGTATCTGTAGAGCCGGGCAGTTACTGCCGGGTATGAGCAGAACCAAGCGGCCATTACTAAGCACATGCAGAACAGGGACACTTTCCAAGAATATAAGCGCCAACACTTGACGGGAAAGTAGTCGGCTAGTGATAGCAAAGTTCTCCCAGGAAGCTCCAGCGCCGAAACGAGTCAGCAGCACATAACGTCAATGGACGAGGACGGGGAACAAGAAACAGGTGCGGCTAGACCGTGGTATCAAATGCATAGACACGGCAGACGTCAGAGATCCTATGAGATAAGCGACTCTACGTCATCAACAGCAAAGTACACGGTTGTCTTGAAAACCATCTGTAGAGAAGACGTCTTCAACATCGCCACTAAAAACATCAGAGAATCCAACACTCGAACAAGCGTTGACGACAGAGAATGTTCCATTCATGTCAACAAGAAATCGAATGCGATTGCCATCACAAACAGGAATCAGCAGGCGGTTGATGTGCTCCTCGCGATTGGAACTATTTAGCAGAAAGGAAAAGCGCTGGAAATGAAGCCCTAAGTCGTCACGTCGAGTACCCAAACGAAGTGGACAGGGGGACACGATGACGTCGAAGTCACTGATGAAGCAGCTGGAGTACAGAACCCATGAAATTTCGGCAGCCATGATTTTCGGCCAATCTGGAAGAACCGTGCTCATTACTTTCTAAAGTTAGACCCTTCGGAGATATGTGCGCTATACATGTGAGTCCTTCAAAGTGTCCTCGTACAGGCCCAGACCCCACGTCTGCCACAAGTGCCACAAGCTCGGCCATCCGACGTCTGCCCTCAGGACGCCGTCAGGTGCCGCGGCTGCGGCCACGAGCACGACTCCGCCGTGGGATGCAAGCTCCAACTTAGATGCATTAACTGTGGTGGCGCTATTCCGAAAGGCCCCGGGAGACAATTTTCGCCCGTCCAGCCCGACTGCCACAGGTGCAGGACCTTGAGCGTCGTCGCCGAGTGGTTCCGTTGAGCTTTGCCCGGAAGCAAAGCGTGGGGGCGCCACTATCAATGGCGTACCAACCTGTTCTTGAGTGGGGGCGCAAACCAGACCCCCCCTTCCCCAGGGCCGGGGGGCGGTTCCCTTGGTATCCCTTGCGCGCCGCCGGCCATTGTTTGCCCTGCGAAGTGGTGGCTGTTTGGGGGGAGTGGGGTGGGGGAGTGGGGGAGCTGAGCATAAATAAAACATTCGTCAGGCAACAGCTGCAGATCAGATGCTGCAGCAAGTCTCCAGGTACATACGAGAAGGTTGGCCGGAACAGCGCTCAGTTCATGTGACAGCAAAACCCTTTTTTCATTGCAAAGATGAACTGGACTGCACATATGTGCCTAATATGCCGTGGGCAGCGACTGGTCCTATCTACCTCATGTCAGCAGGACGCCCTAGAGAAACTGCATGGAGGACACCGTGGCATTGTGTCATGTAAGAACAAGGCACGAGAGGCTCTTTACTGGCCCTCAATGAACAAAGACATTGAGCAGATGGTCCAGCGGTGCGAGCATTGCCAGCGCTACCAGCGACAAAACCAACATGAACCACTTGCTGATCGTGACTTGCCTGACCGCCCATGGCGAAAGATCGCACCTGATCTTTTCTACTTTAACAGATTAACTTACTTACTCATCATGGATTACTTTAGCAAGTATGTTGAACTAGAACCCATGGCGTCCGCCTGCACTGAAGCTGTCATCACCGCTATGAAAGCTGTGTGCGCCCGATTTGGAGTACCTGATGAACTGGTCTGTGACAATGAACCGCCATTTAATGCAGCGAAATTCAAAGAGATTCTCACCAGCTGGGACATCACCTACAATCCCAGCTCATCCTACTATGCCAGATCGAATGGACTTGTTGAAAGGTCCACTCAGACCATAAGGCACTCACTCCAGAAAGCTGTAGAAGATGGAAAAGACCTCTTTGTTGTGCTTATGGATGTTAGAAGCACTCCCATAGATGGGCTGAAGTCGCCTGCAGAGCTCCTAATGAGCAGAAAAATCCGCGCACTGTTGCCGATGAATCCATTTTAACTGCAACCCCACTGCAACTGCACCGAGGCCCAATCTCGTGTACAGTTTCGTCAGGAACGGCAGCATCGGCACGGGGATAAGAGAACCAAGCCCTTGGTCGCACTTAAGAAAGGCCAAAAAGTGTGGTTTCAGCACTGTGGCAAGTGGACACCAGGCTACATTAATTTTGTGGGGCCCTCGCACCGCTCATACGTTGTGATGACACCGGAAGGCACCATGTATAGCCGCAACAGGTCTCACATCCGACCCGCTCACAGTCAGCCGAGAATTACTATGCGGCAGCTCCTTCTCCACTTGCATCCAGTCCACAGTCACCGCCACCGCCTCCACAGGCAGCAGACTTGTACCAGCACTACTGCACACGAGCAGGTAGAAAAGTGGTGAAACCGCAAAGATTCATACAATGAAGATCTCAAGTGCTTTGAAATTTTTATTTTGTGTGTTAAGTTAATTTGCTTTAAAAAAAAGGGGGGGGGGGGGGGCGTGTTATGTACGTTGACTAACAGCCAGCGCTCCCTGGCTCCTGTGCTCTCGTGACTACCGGCCGAGGATGAAGTGATATGGCGCAAGCTCTCGAACATTCCATCGACGACTGACCAGAAGCAGCATCTCATTCTATGTTCTAGACCAGGGGTGGCCAGGCTGGCTGGCCTAAGAGCCGCAAACAAAACCATGGAACTTCCAAGAGCCGCGGGGGGGGGGGGGGGGGGGGGGGGGGTTCAAACTTGAATTTTGTTCAGAGTCTGACTGTAGGTATGGGGGCACAAGGCTGTACGACTGTACGTATGGGAAAGGCTGCCAAACTGCAAGCTGCAGTGTGCTTTATTCTGAAATCTTTTTTTTTTTCCTGGGAAAAAGCGGAAAGGGGCGAAGGGGGGGGGGGGGGGGTCCCTTTACGAGGGATCCGCGAGCCGCACTTGGACCAGCAAAGAGCCGCATGCGGCTCGCGAGCCGCGCTTTGGCCACCCCTGTTCTAGACTATGCTCTAAATAAACATAGTCTGGTACATAACACAAAAGAGCCCCCCCCCCCTTCCCCCCCCCCCTCCCCCCCCCCCCCCCGAAGCAATCATTCCTTCGGGGGTCTTCCGAAGGCACGAGATGGTGAAGTTGGGCGTTTTCAGATAAGATCTAACAACTATGTCCGGTCACCATTTTTAATTTTGATGAAAAAAATATATTTTGCTGGCTTTATGCCCAGAAGTATAAAATCAATCCTTGTTTTCGGAAAAAAATGTTTGTATTTGCGAAAAAAATGCGTAAGCACCCTCTCAGTCTCGTGCGCGTTTTGCGTATCGCGCGATGTTGACATTTCGGGTGGCTTCCCCCAAAAACATGTTCTGGCTACGGGTCTTGACCTATTCACTGACAAATTAGGCATAGGAAGGATTGACAAAAAGTATTAATCACCGAGTATTAGGGTAGTTATTTTGAGAGAAAAAAAATCGCAAACACGGCACATTGCGCAATAACGCTCTGTATTAAAGAATATTTTTCTCCGTATCTATAAAAGCTAAGGTCTTGAAACTTTGACAGTGTGTTGCCCTGTATATGTTGCATATTTGCGTAAAATATTGTCTTGGTTAGCGGGAAAAATTTAGAAGAATTGCTCACACAGGGGCATTTAACTAAAAATGCATTATTTTCAAAATCATTTAAAAAAAAGGTCATCTTTAATTTTCTTTAAACTTTCTGAAATTAACGTTTATAATATGTACTAACAAACTCTGCAAAAATATGATGCAATATTTATGTGGCTTTTAAGTTATAAAGCGAGAAACATGGCCAAATTGACGATAACGCGGTTGCCATAAATGGGGCATGCACATAGACGTTCTTCACAATTTCATTATTATTAAAAAGCGTAGAAATGCTACAGGGTGGTCAGGAAAAGACAAATTGACAGCACAGAGGTGGACGGTAGTTTTGAAGGGAAAATTCCTAACACATTTTCGTACAACCGACCCAAAAATGCCCATGGGCCGGAGCGATCGTGGTGCGCCACCCTATAACATGCTTCGCGGTGCCTGTTTCAACAGCCGGCGTGCAGCGTCTCCGTGTACGCGACGTAAAGGAAGCAACCGGAGCTACTTTGCAAACAGATCAGCCTACAACCTTGGCGGTAACATGATATAGGAAGTAGGGCGCGGCAGAACCTGAACCTGCGCCGCCTGTGGGCGCTAATAGATCCGCCAACGTGGAGGGCCGCACAACGCGTTGAAAATAAAAGATACTTAAAACCAAAAAAATCCCGATTGACTGAGAATGTCTGTATTGGGCGTTTTCAGATAGGATGGAACGACCATGTCCGGTCGACAGTTTTTTTTTTTATTTTTAGCAAAGGATATATGTTTTACTTGTTGTGCAAGCGCAAAAACATATTCAAACTTTTTGAGCGGAAAAAAAAAATTCTCTTGAGGAAAAAAAAAAATTACAAAGTTGCTGTCGGTATACGCTCTCGTTTTTGCGACTTTCGTGAAACCGTTTTTTTTTTTTATATTCATTAAAGAAAGAAAAAAATAAAATAAAATGCGGTAAACATCTATTATCGATTACGAAGCAATTTAGAGCTTTATGAATTTGTATCTTAAAAGACTGGAAATTCAAAATGTTTTAATGATTTGAATGCGTCTGTTCTATATTCACGTAAATTGTCATTTAAATTGAAAACGATAACCTTTCTCAAACAAATACACTGAAATTTAGACAGGTTACCGATTTTGCAATAATTGGAAAATCAGTTTAAAATGAACGCCATCACAATTTTTCTCCTACTTTTCACATATCAAGGCTCCTAAGCTGTCCCATCAGGCCCTTTAAAAATGCTTTGTAATATTTTTTCCAGGGTTTTAAATATACAGAATTGACGTAACGGGAGTGGAGAAATATAGGGCGTTGCCGATTTCAAACAAGGACAAGCAAGGGGTCGAAAAATGCAGGAAGTCTGAAGAGAAAGCACCGTGACAGGAATCCGTGAAAAATTAGAATTCATACAGAAGATTACAGGTAAGTTTGAAGCACAAGTCAACACTTTAAATAAAGATTTCTCTGATCAGTGGATTTCGGAGCCTACCTTCGTGGGGATGCTGGGCTGCTGACGTTTAAATAGTGATAAGCAAAAACACACGTTTAAAGTGGTACAATTGAAACTAGTTTAATTAATCAAGATCATGTGCGCACATTCGGAGCTTGTCCCGTGAATTCTTTCTGTCGGACGCTGACCTCAGTCGGTCACGGCGCTCTGTCACTCCGAGGATGAATATTTTTTTTTCCCGTTTGGCCTGTAGCGTTTACTGTTCGTTTCTTCTGAGTGGCACCGCAAGCTCGCGACCTCGATCTGCTTTTCGCAGCCATAGGAGACTTTACTTTTAAAGATATATCTTTTCTGCGGCTGCTGTCCTTGCTAAAGAAGCTGTGGTTGCGAAGTGTCGGACCGCGTACACTGCCACAAGTGATAGGACTGAATTCCACGCACAACGGAAACAGAGTCCCAGACATTTTCTTTCATGTCCCTGAACGCTTCGACGTCAGCTGTCGGGAAGTTGATTAGTTTCACGTTCGGCAATTTAGTGTTCAGTGGGGGAAACATCTCTGATGCCGACTTGATCACTGACTTAGTGGGCCGTCGGAGGCTGCACAACGTTGTCTGGTGCTTGTCACGACCCCCGATTCCATCACAGGCACTCTTGCCATGTCAATCTGCAGAAAAAATACACCTTGCTGACGTGTATTTGTGGCTCTGCACCTCGTGTAGTTGGTACTTGTTCTTAAAGTGGCCTGTTGCACCATCACTTATGTAGGTGACATGAGCATACCCAAATTGGATTTCACGATTCTCCAAAACCGTTGTCTTATAAATTAAGTTACAGATAATCTCATTCAATCGCAATTCTTTTTTCTTTTTTTTATATCTCTTTATTTTGAACGCGTTGTGCGGCCCTCCACGTCGGCGGATCTATTGGCGCCCACAGGCGGCTTAGGTTCTGGTTCTGCCGCGTTCTACTTCCTATATCATGTTCCCGCAAAGGTTGTAGGCTGATCTGTTTGAAAAGTCGTTCCGGTTGCTCCCTTTACGTCGCGTAGACGGAGACGCTACACGCCGGCTGTTGAAACAGGCACCGCGAAGCATGTTACAGGGTGGCACCTCGATCGCTTCGGCCCATGGGCATTTTTGTGTCGGTAGTACAAAAACGTATTAAGAATTTTCCCTTAAAAACTATCGCCCACCTCTGTGGTGTCAATTAATCTTTTCCTGACCACCTTTAGCATTTTTACACTTTTTAATAATAATAAAATTGTCAAGAACGGATATGTGCACACCCCATTTATGGCAACCGCGTTAGCGTCAATTTGGCCATGTTTCTCGCTTTATAACCCAAAAGCCACACAAATATTGCATCATGATTTTGCAGAATCTGTTAGAACATATTATGAACGTTAATTTAAGAGAGTTCAAAGAAAATTAAAGATGGCCTTTTTTTTTAAAATTATTTTCAAAATAGTGCGTTTTTAGTTAAATGCCCCCTGTGTGAGCAATTCTTCTAAATTTTTACCGCTAACCAGGACAACAATATTTTACGCAAAAATGCACTATATACAGGGAAACACACTGTCAAAGTTTGAAGACCTTAGCTTTTATAGATACGGAGAAAAATATTCTTTAAACCAGAGCGTTATTGCGCAATGTGCCGTGTTTGCGATTTTTTTTCTCAAAAAACCTACCCTAATATTCGGTGATTAATACTTTTTGTCAATCCTTCCTATGCCTAATTTGTCAGTGAATTTTTCAAGACCCAGAACCCAGAACAGTTTTTTTGGGGGAAGCCGCCCGAAATGTCAATATTGCGCAATACGCAAAAAGCACAGGAGACTGAGAGGGTGCTTACAAATTTTTTTCGCAAGTACAAACATTTTTTTCCGAAAACTAGGATTGGTTTTATAATTCTGGGCATAAAGCCAGCAAAATATTTTTTTTTATCAAAATTAAAAATGGTGACCGGACATCGTTGTTCGATCTTATCTGAAAACGCCCAGTTGCGAAAACTCAGGGCTCAAACGGGCATCACACCCGCTCGCACTCAGCAATGGGCGAGGGAGGGCCCCGAGAGGAGAGCTGCCGTCACTGGGGCTGCGACTGTAGAAGACCACGATTACAACCTGCTGTCTCGGAAACAGCGACGAGAAACAGCAAACTGTTCCAGGGACTGCATCTACTGCAGGAATTACGATGTAGAGTGCGATGAACGGCACATTGTATAGGACTGCCCGCGCTTCGACCAGGAGAGGACGAAAGCCCTGGACGCGCTAGGGAAACAACACCGCCCTCTGCGCTTGGAAGCCTTGTTCCCGCCCCCGAGGGGGACAAGGACGAGCGCGTCGCGGTGCTGTCCGGCCTGCTTGGATACCTGAGCGAGACTGGGATGGAACTGCACATATAAGGGGGTCGTTCCCCCGCACGGCGGGACCACAGCTGTACCATAGAATGCCTAGTCATCGTTATCTAAATGTGTGAATATTAGGCCCCTGTTGTTTACCAGAAGGGTCAGTAAACGTCTACTCAATCAATCACCGGCCAGGAGTCCTTTTTCGGAAAAGTCTGTACCCGTATTGACCACCAAACCTATAGTTAAAAAATAAATAAAAAGATTTCACTTTTTGCCAAACATTATTTTTTTTTTCCTATTGTGAAAGATTTTCTTTTTCTTGTGGACCAGTCTCGGGTTAAATACATCACGGTAAACTCCCAGCTCGCCTGCGCACTGATTGTATTTTGGCTAATATCACCGTCTGTTCTTTCAAGAATCAGATTTCGTAAGAATTAGCTCGCGCAGAGTACAAACAATGAACAGAAAATTTTTTTTGTGACAACGAATTAGTGTAACGTCTCACTGTATTGCTCGTTCACGTTGTTTCAAACGAACGAAAGAAGGTTATGTCATACACACGCAGAACACCGAAAAGCTATTATGAACTCTCTCCTGTGGTTTATTATCTTGGGGAGTATCCATAATTGTATTTGATTTAGCCACATGTCTTTAATTGCGTCAAGATTGCATATAATGAACACGCCATCGTCTTTACGTCCAAGTAGAAGCTGACCACGTGGGTTTCAATTAGACGTTATGCGAAGAGAAAGTCGTCTGCTTCTTGGGCAGGGTTTGCGGTGACGTCAGGAAGGCGCCGAGTTCTGATTAGATTTCATTGAAAAGATAGTGGGTAAACCTCGATGCAAGATGCCTTGAGATCTACTCAATATTTTTTTGTTTGCAATCAGCCAATAAGAGTTCAGCGTTCTGACGTCATCGCTACCCTTGTGCAAGAAGCAGACGAACTTGCGCTCTGCAGTGAAATTATTATTAACAGAAAGACGGACAAAACGACACATCTCTGATTTTAACAATTTCTCTTTATTCTTTCTTAGATCCCATGTCTCTATCTCTTTGGTGTGAATGTTTCTTAAAAAGTCTCCAGCATATATATATATATATATATATATATATATATATATATATATATATATATATATATATATCTTTGTCACGCAAGCAAGTCGCACGTATAAACGTCAGAAAACGTTCCTTAGATCTCCGCTGCAGCGCTGCAGCTGGCTCGAATCGAAATTAAAAATTGATTTAAGCTATCTTATTATCAAGAGTATAAATGTAGAAAGAAGCCGTTATAAATATGGTGAGAGATAAAGAGAGAAAGAGAATGAAAGAATTAGAGTTACAGAAGCGCGTCAAAGAGAAAGGGAAGTTTGGCTTGGGAAGAAGAAAAGAAACAAACAATGAAAATTTTAGAGAAGACGGAAAGAGAAAAGAGGACGGCATATAAATAACAAAATAAGTAAAAAAAAATACAGCGAAAAACATTCTAAAAAAAAAGATAGGGAAAACGATGGACTAGTTTATTCAGGCGATGAGGCATCGGGAGAAAGGACTATCGAAGAGAGCGAGCCAAGCAGTCATGGAGAGATAACCGCGGACATTAGTGCGGGGTACGAGTAGAGGGTAGAGGGGATTTAGGACGGCGCGAAGTAAACGCTTTGCTTCATGTCCGGCGCCGCCTGAGCACCGACGCCAAGAAGGCGAAGGGATAGAGACTCATTATTTGCTGTTTTGGGGGGTTCTACAAATCCTTTTGGTCGTTTGCTATTGTTGGTTTATTTTTATCAGCGAAGAAATGGGGGTTTAAATGTTTCGATTCATGGAAACATAAATTGTAAAGCGAAGAACGCTATTGTCGTCGAACAGCCTTATCGCCGTTGTTACAGGACAAGCTTGGATCTTGCACGAAAAAAAAAACGAAAAAAATACCCACGTCAATAATACAAATCAAAGCACACGCACTCGTAGCAAACAAAGAGTCGGCAAAGAAATATCCAAAATCAAACTCAATTCACCAAATGTTTTTTTTTTTTTTTTTTAAATAACATTTAAAAGGGGTGGAAAAGACGCTTCGCAGAATGTGTTCCGAGATAGGAGAGCTTTTCTCATCGTCGAAACTTGATAGTTCCTGCGAAGCGCGACGCCACACTTTAATAAAACCGATAAAAAAAAAAGAAAGTTCCTATTAAAATACAGCGACCAGAAATCGACTGCTGAGCTTAATATCCAAAGCCTCGAGAAAAAAAAAAAAAACAAAAAAACAAGCAAACACAACATTTAGCATGGGAGGTTTAGGTCGTGATATAATAATTTAATAAGCTAGATAACTGGGCGTTTTATCGCGGGAACAGAAACCCCACACTCAGAGGACACCACAGATTTAAGAGAGATTTTTTGTTTACGCAAATCAAAATGTTTGCTTTTGTGGTTTATTTTTTTTTCTTTTTTTTTTTTGTTTGAGGAGGGGGAGCGCGATAAGAAGAATCCGATTTAAAGCATCCGTGAGGCAACTTTTAGTCTTAGAACATTTTAAGGTTCGTGAAAAAGGCTTCTGACGAAAAAGAGTCTTATAGATGTGTGTTTTATTGTGGTATAGGCGTGTTTGCTTGCCTACGTGCGGCGTATGTAATATCGCTCCTCTCCGCTTGGCATTCTGTGACTCCGACGCTCGGTTAATATAGCCACTGACAGCTTAAGAAACCCCGGGTGGGGCTTTTTATGTTAATTTACGCTTCTCGCTTCGCGATTAGTTGTGCGGCTTTCAAATTGGCCGACGCCGCAACATCATTGGCTGCGGGACGGTAACGAGATGCTCGATAGCGACTGGCGCCTCCAAAAGCGTTGCCGTGGTCAGGTTTGCCTGGCTTTCTACGATTGACCAAACCACCAGCACAAAAGGCTGTCAACGTCGACGGTGTTTTTATTTTAACACACTATTGATCTTATTGATTCAACTGATGATAAGTAACCCGGGTAATGACTCGTGACGTCACGGTGAGGCAAATCTTGGTCGTGACGTCACGGATAGAATCCATAAGAGAGCGTCACGGGAACATCTCGGCGCTAATAAATGCTTTCAAAGCGCGAGAAGTTCGACAAAAACATTTATAACCTAGCAAAAAAGAAGTGCAGTTGATACTGGTTTACATTAAATTTGCTGCAAAGTTAACGCTGTCGGAAAAGCTTAAAAAAAAAGAAAAAAGAAAATTTTCTATTGAGAAAAGAGGCCCTTGCTTTTAAACCCGGGTAAAAAAAAATTAGGCATCGCGGAATGCTCAATCTCAGTGAGAACGTGACACCAACGGTTGGAATAGGATATGAAAGTTTGAGAACATAGTGTGGCTTAGATTAAAAGATACTTGAGAAAAACGAAGTTTTCCTATGCGCCGACGTCCACCTTAGCCTAATTTTAAGAAAAAACAAAAATATTACATTGTGGGCGTCTGTACCATCTATTTCATCGAAACAAACTTGTCAGCAAGAAAGAAAACAAATATTCTCTTTCTTGCTGACAACTGTTTTTTTTTTTTCACTCATATAAATTTTACGAGTGTTCACAGTAGAATTTATTGTTTTGACGATATATTAGGCTTAGTTGGACGTCGGGTCATAAAGAAATTTTGTTTTTCTCAGTCATCTTTAACCCAGGCAATTCCACTTCTCAAACTTCCGCACCAAAAAAAACAAACAAAAAAACAACAACAACAAACAAACGTTTTTTTATGGGGGGGGGGGGGTGGGGGGTTCATGGCGGCCATTGAGTGTAATGGCTGACTCGTCAGACGGGCTAATTTAGTCCGCTTCAACCAAATGCACTTCAGCTCACCGAATGTCACTTCAAGTGTTTCCCTGCCACGCATATAATCTAGTGTCACTTGAAAATAATGGCAATAACGATAGGTAAAGTACTTTTAGACGCCTAAAATTTAAAAGTAAAGGCATAAATGTCTAAGCAATATTTAATATTCTTTAATAAAAATACGTTGCAAGACAACGTTACGTTAATTGACAATATTTACGGGAATTGGATGATTCTGATCGATCATCACAAAGCAAGATAAAGACCAAAGAGGACTAACCGCTGAATTCACAAACCTCGCTCCTATTGAGGCGCCCTTCCACTTCCTCAATGAAGGCGCGAAGGCCGGCAGGAGGGAAGGGTTTGACACGTTGTTTTTTGCTGTGATCATGGCGAATGACTTTATGATCTCCCTGCCGAATCTGCTGTTATGCCATGATGAAGCAGGGGACATCTCTAAAGTGACACAGAGGGGAACGTCTCAAGAAGAAAAAGAAACAGGAGGGGTTATTGTTACATGGGTGACCAAAAGCGTCGTTTCGGTCGGCATTCTAAGGTTCCCAAACGCTCATTAAGATGTCTTTATTTTGAACAATTCTGCTTTCATCGACGGAAATAAGAACAATGCCAGATTATCAACTCTCATGATATGATTTTAAGAATGCGATGACTCCAAGCTTCTATTTTTATTTTTACACACACAATCGAAATTTGCTTGCAATTAATAATAAGTAGCCAACATTACAACTCGTGACGTCACAGCGAGTCAAATCCCGGTCGGGATGTCACGAACGGAAGCCATAAGGGGGCGCCACCGAAACTCTTTGAAGCTAATAATCTGTCGAAAAAAAATAGCTTTCTTTTTATTACTTTATTTGTATATAATTTTTTATGGACTAATAAAATGAATTACATTGCACTGTCGTTCGTTCCACCTTTAAATGTAGCGGTTCTTTTACTGTTGAGTTTGAAGACTGATCATAAAAGTCTTTTTTATTGGCTTGGTTGTGATGTTTGGGTATGAAATATTACAGTATGTTTGTTGAGTGCGAGTCCCTACTTTTAAAGTGACTATGGAATAGTTTTTTTAGCATCTTTTTTCTTAGCTTTAATCCTCGACTCAAAAGCGAATTGAGAAGTCACGTGGTCAAGATGTACTTGGGAAACGGAGGCGATGACTCCAAGCTCCCACCGTGTTTTTTAAGCACGCCGTGGAACTTGTCATTCTCAAGTGATAAGTTCCGTCACGGCAC
Source organism: Ixodes scapularis (assembly GCF_016920785.2). Lineage (NCBI taxonomy): Eukaryota > Metazoa > Arthropoda > Arachnida > Ixodida > Ixodidae > Ixodes > Ixodes scapularis. Next base: position 32,605,485 of record NW_024609882.1, read on the forward strand.
TCATCGGCCACGAACGTGAATTCAAATATTCGTCGACGGACTGATTGTCGACGAGAGCATAGGTCCGAGTCACGCAGTGTTCGTGTCCAATGACAATGCGTGAGCTGGGTTCGGCTGACGTGCTTTTGGGTACCGCGGATGCATCGCAGTGAAAAGGTGGAGTGTTTTCGAAGGAAAGGAGGTACGAAATAGACGGCTATAGACCGACACGGGGGCTTGACGTCACGGCGCTGCGGCGGCGCTGCGATCGCGCCGGAGCCGAGGGGTGTGGGCAAAAGGGAGCACGTTTCGCATGGGCGTCATAGTATTTCAGGATGCCGCGAAGCTGTATTGCCGTTAATCTCACCGAAATGTACAAGAAAAGTACCGGAGTGAAATTCTACAAGTTCCCGGCACACTCTGAAAGGCTTCGAAGGTAAATGATATCCGTGAATCAAAAATTATGGTCGCCTCGCGCGTTTGTGCGGCAAGCACTTTCTTGGAGGCAAGTGCGGCTTTCGTTTGAATTTCTGTCCCGAGGCCTGCTTATGTGCAGGGAAACCGTCCTCTGATCGAGACCACCCGGATTTTGTTTTTACGGTGTTCGCACACAAAGCACCGGCCAAGCGCTCGTCGGAGGCTCGCTACGCCTCTGCTATCCAGCAGAAGGGGATCGGCGAAAGAACGGCAGTGTTGTAGGCTTTTCAAAAAAAAAAGTAAGGAAATACGTTACTCGTTCCTTGCAAATCAAAGGTACGCGTTACTGAGCTATGTTGCCTAAAAATAAAAAGAACGCGTTACCGCTACTGATAAAAAGTAACGCACGTTACTTCTGCGTTACTTTTTAAATTGTGATTTAACACGTTTTACGGTTTTGACGATACAGGTATGCATAAGCTCACATATAAAAAAACATTATGTTCATGCAGAAACAGAACATAATTACTTTATCTCTTTTTACGGTTTCACCTAAATGCTCACGAGAAAAAACGCAAAGAAAAACATGGCTTGACGCCTAAAAACACGGAAAAACTTTAAGTGTAATTGTAGTAACGAGTAACGTAACTACGTTACTTGACATAGTAACGTAAGTACGTTACCCGTTACTGTGTCAAAAAAGTAACGATTAAGTTACTACGCTACTGAAAAAAGTAACGCGTTCCTGGTAACGTCGTTACTTGTAACGTGTTACCGCCGAGACTGCAGAACGGACAAAGCGTTACTGTTTGTCATGCCTTGTGGTCATCAGAGTAGGAAAAATAGCATACCTTGACTTGAAGACGCTGTGTGTATTTATTTAATTAATAAATACACTTCCGCATACCCACAGTCTGCTGATCCCGCCGGCAGTGCGGAAACCGACTCGAAGCAATCGTAGGCCTTGAGAGACTCGTACGCCTGCAGCGTGTCGGCCGTGAACTGGCTTGGCGAAAAAACTAAATTAACGACGACGTCAGCCGTCGACTTCGGTGGCAGCAACTTCACGTCGGAAGTCCAGCAGGCCTTGTTTACGGCATACGAATCCTCGTAGGCAACGCCGTCCACGCTCAGCTTGTTTCGATACCGCTGCCGTTCAGGCTCGGGTAGCGAGCTCAAATAGTCGGGCATAGCATACGACATACGTTGCCAAGAAATACGACTCACAAACAAAGCTAGAAGCGTCCCTACAACGTCAACAACGAGCGCACGCCTCACAACGCAATGGCAAAAACACTGAGGGCCGGGTTCTTTTGCCCACATAGCTACCGCGCATGCGCGGCCTCCCGGCCGTGTTGGTAAACAGACCCGCTCCGCGTGTCGGTCTATATTCTCAAGTTTTTGTACTGAAAAACAGGTTTTAGGATTTCTACGCTCGTGCACAAGCTTTTTTGGGGGGGCGCACTAAACGATATTTGATTAATAAGATTCCAATCTGTTCCAGCCGAAACTTGATTTCATGGTCCCTTTAACTTTTCTGTGCAGAGAAACACACGTACTGTGAAAACTGTTCTGAATACGATAACCTCGGGTTTTGCCCAAATCTTTCGGCACCCTTGACTGACAAAGAAAACACCTCGACGACACTGTTCTTCATTTTTGTTTTTTGTTTCAAAGGAAAGTGAAAGTATATGGATGATGCTTTGAATGTTACTCCTATCTTTAGGACCATACATTTCTTTGTTGTATCAACTTTATTTTATTTTTTTTTTAAAGCAAACAGAAACAACCTTGTAGAGAACTTCAGAGGCACGCGACTCTTTCAATGTTACTCCTATCGTTAGAGCGCTCTTTAACAATGGAAAACATTAAATGTCACGCGTACGCTCAGGAGCTCTCCAAGGCTGTGTGAACTTGCTTTCTAAAAAAAGTTGACATAACAGAGAAATGTGGGGCCCTATAAGGATGGGAGACAACATAGCTCCAGGGGGTGTAACAACACCTATCAAAAGGTGTGAGTTATCTACTTTCGATAAATTGCCGATTACGCTATGGCATCTGGCGTCCCGACACTTCTTTTTTTTTAACTTTTTTTTTACGCGTGAAACGGCGTTTTCTTTTACGCTTTTAAGCGTGAAACACGTGTTAGCAAAAACCGCGTCGCATTGCACCGCGGCGCGGCGTAACTATAAAAACTAGTGATGAACCAAATCTGCCGAACTTCAGATTCAGCAGAGTTCTGCACTTGCCGAACTTTTGAAGGAAAGTTTGGCAAAGACTCAACGAAAATTTGGCAAACCTCTGCGCACGCGCGAGATTGCGACGGGGCCATGGATTCCAAATGGACGGCGTGCGGTCGTGCGGTTACCATTGCACAGTGTAGTACTACCAGCGGTTACGGCGAGGCGCGGAGTAGGCGACATGATAACTCTGTGTTTTTCAACCTTTGTGAGTGTTGTTCTCTTTAATATTTTTTCGCCTCAAGAACAGAAGATCGACCATGAGTCGTGCAGTCCACTACGCAAGTGCGGTCCATTCTGGATAGCGTGATTTTCATTTGATATTTCCAGTCATGCAACGAGGCAGGCACACCTCGCCATTACAGCAATCCTGTTCTTGTCTAACAAGTAGGTTGTGCCAAAACGAAATAATATTGCTGTTTAATTAGCGTTGTTTCGCGGTTTTCATCTGTCCGTATAAAACTGAACAAAGAACTATCATGCTTGACTTTGCACATTCAACATCCCATACAAGAATGTCCTATGGTCGGCTATAGAAAATTATTTGTATGGTTGGCTTTAACTATTTGGCCCAATTAGCTAGAGAAATTTTTATGACTGTCTTTAATATTTTTTATGGTCGCCTTTATAGGCCTCTTTAGCTTTGTTTATGGCTCTATCGCTGTCCAGCCACAGCGCTCTTTAGCTTTTCTAATGGTTGGCTAAAGACTTCTCTATGGCTTTTCCTATGGCTCTCTTTAGCCAGCAAATTAAAAAAAAAAAAAAAAAAAAAACTAAGTTTTCCGGACTTTTGAACCTGTATAGTCCGCAGGGGGAAATTTGGGGTCAAAAATAAAAGATTTTGCTTAGATAGCCCGCACCCGGTGCATAGCCCGCACCCGGTGCATAGTCCGCACCTGGTGCTTAGTCGACACGAAAATCTTCTCATAGACGGCACACGTTTACAAATGTCTGCTTTTTAGCTCACAATAAAGCCTATGATGTGCATAAATCATCATTAACATACACTTTCGTGCACAAAATTCGTCACGTCTCGTCATAATAAACGATCTTGAAAAAAATAATTCCTGTATAGTCCGCACGCTTAGATAGTCCGCACAGCCAGAAATTTCAACTTTTAAACATGTATAGTCCGCAGACTATAGCCCGGAAAATACGGTAGATCATTCGGCTAATTAATTAAATTTATTGATTATCTTTTTAATACGTTTGATGTGCTTGATTGCAGTGTAATCTATTTTAAGTCTTGGTGGGGTAATAATTCATTTTAATTGTTGCACAAGTATTTCAATGGATTTTTCAAGCAAAGAATATTACTGATTTTCAAGACTCGTTGCGACAGCAGAGAGCATTTCTTGGGTCATGCTTTGCCACCGGTATTACAGAAATTTACTATTGCTTTAATTTTCTAACCTGGAGCGTTTTTTCTATTTAAAGTAGTTGCCGGGAGTGATAAAGACTCACGAGCTATGACTTGGGTATCACAGCAGACGACTAAAATGAGACTGTCTTCGATGATATAATGCCACCGCTTTAAAGCATCAAGTTGCCCAAGTCAGAAAGTTCAAAATCCCGTGTTGTGAGTTTTAGTAGATCGTTTAGCAGACCGCCGCTGCCGCCGCGAGCATGGAGGAGGAATTTTTAGACTCGTTGCCATAAAATTTTCAATGGACGGGAAAAGAAAAATTATTGGTTCCCAACCTTTAGACTCGGAACCATAAAATTTTCTATAGGCGAGTAAAGGTGATTTATTGCTTCCCTGTCTTTATACTCAGGGCCATAGACTTCTCTATAGGCGGGTATAGACAATTTATTGATCCCCCGTTTTTAGACTCGTGGTTATAGAATTTTCTATAAGCGGGCGAAGAAAATTGATTGGTTCCAAGTCTTTAGAGACAAGACCATACATTTTTCTATAGCGGGCTGTAGCTGTATTTATGGACTTCTATGGCCGACCATAGAAGGCCACAGGGGGAGATAGCCTGCCATAGAATTTTCCATAGACGACCATAGACCATTTTTTTTGTATGGGATTCCTAACTCATAAACGTCCGCGTGTGCCCTAACACCAGAAACTGGCATTTTAACAGTTAAAAAGGAGACGTTGCGAATATGGGACATTCACTATCATGCAAAGCTGAAATGTCTCAAATAAAAAAAATACATGCATATTTACAACATATTATTATCTCTTCTGGTGAAGGCTCAGCAGCCTTTGCATTCATTTTCGCGCACCAAACGGTGACTTGAGTTTATTTAAACAATGCACACACTTGCAGGCTTGCGCTGATGAGGTCTCAAAACTGAAACTCACGTACCGTGACTGTGCTTGCTACTACCCGACCTGGGTGTCACACCACTTCTGCCTAAACATCACTAAAATTGCCAGTAAATATACAAAAATGACACCGATACACTGATCTTGTGAAATATTGCCCTTTTTAGTAACAACTGTGTCAGTATACGTAGGCCTGTCAACTGTAGGCCTGTCAACAAAGTATGTGCCGCCGAATTTTAGCCGAACATTTAAAAAAGTTCACCCGAATTTCGGCTTTGCCGAGTCCTAACATTTGGTACCGAATTTTCAATTCGGCAAAAGTTTGGTCCATCACTAATTGAAACCACCAGTGACAGCAATGGTTGATGCGGTTACACCGTTCAGAGGCGCGATTTTTGCTCACATGTGTTTCACGCTTAAACGTCTCATCTTGGACATGTACTTCTACGGCGTTCGAATTTTCGATGCATCAATGTATTTTCCTCATGATCTAGCGTTCCGTACCAGAGCAGGCACACTTTTACATATGTGACAGTTTGAAACGCTAAAGTTTGTATTCCCCAAAACAAGTGCTAACAGGTCCCTTTTCGCAGCACCTCCTGGGCAACGGAAGAGGCTTATTTCCTCGATTCGGGAACGCCAACAAACAAGACCACCAATTTTGTCCAAATCTAATTTCGGCTGTCCTTGCCGCCTTTTCCCCCACAATCACCAGACACTATACTCCGTTTCACCTTCAGTCCAGACGCCGCCGTCGCTACGAGCTGGTGAGATTAATCAGACAGCGTTCTATCATCGCTGAAACAACCATTAACGGAAAAGGCCTAGTGACTTGCGCTTTTGACGCTGCTTGATTTTTTCGCATTAGCGCATCGGCTGCGTCTAGACTGGAGCTGAAACGAAGTATAGTCGAGCAACCATTCTGGTCGGTGCTTTCTTTCTTTTAATCGCCTGTCACGAATCCACCGCTCATATCTCGATCCAGATGCCCAAAAAACACACAAAAAAACAACCGAGGATCAAACAAAAGAACGGCGACGTGAGATAAGAGCATACGACGTTCCCCCCCCCCCCCCCCCCCCCCTCAATTCGGAGTCCGCCCTTCAAACATCCTCACGAGTGTAGCGTCTCGCATGCCAAGTGGACCTTGAAGATAAAGCGCATCAAGCGTCAGCGCACGGAATGCAATTGAACGCGGGATCAAAAAAGAAGGAAGCGAACAAGTATTGAATACGAGGATCTCAGCTTGAACACGCATCCAACAAGTTTCGTACGTATACCACACTCCACGATCGACTGAGAAAGACGCGAGGTCGTCGAAGAACTTCCGGAAAGCAAAGGGTAAATAAATGTTCACCGGGATTCTTGTGAGCGAAAGCTGTCGTGTCGGGCAGGCAGTGGCACGTAGGGGGTAAAAAGAAGGACGTGTTTGACAGGGGCCGGAAACGGCACGAGTGACGTGACAGGTGATGGCAGTCTGCCTTGGAAGATTTCGGTGGTCGTGCCGGCAATTCAACCCTAAGTTTTTTGTTTTGCCTTAGACGAACTTTAGCTGGAATAGAAGTTGTACGTACTTGCCTTTGCTGGACCGCGCTATTTTGGAATGCAGTTTATGAAGGACCGAACGGTAAGCATTACTGAGTTAATAAAATCGTCACCCTGAAGCTATAAAGACAGACCAAAATGTCTAAAGTGAAATATCACGATGGAGTTTTTTTTTTTAAACTAAACTACGAAACAAAGTTAGATTAATAAAGCAGTATACGCAGTAAACTTCAAAACACCTATATAGGTGTGACCGACAATTTATCCAACGTCTATAACTCACATGTTTTGATAGATGTTGTTACACCTTTTTGGTAGGTGTTGTTACCCCTCACAAAGCAATGCTGTCTCCTTTCTTTATAGGGCCCTGCAGATCTCTGTTGTGTCAACTTTTTTAGAAAGCAAATGCATAGCGCCTTGGAGAGCACTTGATCTACACATGACATTTAATGTTTTCCATCTTTAGAGAACACTCTAACGATAGAAGTAACTTGCAAAGAGTCGTGAGTCGCTGAATTTCTCTACAAGGCTGTTTGTGTTTGCTTTTTAAAAGAAAAAGGTTGATACAACAAAGAAATGTTTGGTCCTATAAAGAAAAGTAACAACATTCCTCCTCATTTGAAATATATATATAAAAATGTTTCGTCGAGGTGTTTGCTTTGTCAGTCAAGGATGCCCAGTAATTTGGGCAGAACCAGTAGTTATTTGGTCCTGTAAATGTTCCACAGTATATGTGTTGCACTGCACAGAAAAGTTAAAGGGACCACGAAGTGAATTTTCGGCTTGGATAAATTGGAATTTTGCTAATCGCCTATCACTTAGCGCTCAAAAATACTAGTGGACAAAAATACTAGTGCACGAGCGAAAAATCCTAAAAAACATTTCGGTACAAAAACTTTATAATATAGCCGTCTATTTCGTACCTCCTTTCCTTCGAAAACACTCCGCATTTTTACTGTGATGCATCCGCGGTGCCCAAAAACACGTCAGCCGAACCCAACTCACGCATTGGACACGAGCACTGCGTAACTCGGACCTATGCGCTCGTCAACAATCAATCCGTTGACGAATATTTGAATTCGCGTTCGTGGCCAATGAGTGCCGTGACGGGACTTATCACTTGAGAATGACAAGTTCCACGGCGTGCTTAAAAAACACGGTGGAAGCTTGAAGTCATCGCCTCCGGTTCCCAAGTACCTAATGACCACATGATTTCTCATTTCGCTTTTGAGTCGAGAATTAAAGCTAAGAAGGAAGAAGTTGAAAAATTATTTTATTGTCTCTTTAAAGAGGGAAGCACACTCAACGAACATACTGTAATATGTCATACCTAAACATCACTGCCAAGTTTTGGTTTCTCGATGAAAAGACACTTTTTTGATTAGTCCTCAAACTCAACAATAAAATATGCTAAATTTAGACGAGGCACAAACTACACTGTAATGTAATTGATTTATTAGCTCAGAAAATCATAGTTCATAAGCTAACGCGTCAGCAGATTTCAATTAAAAAGGCATGAGTGGTTTCGAATATCAACTGCGAGAATTGTTGTCCAACTATGAACAACTTGCCTTTTTGCAGATGCAATATTAATTCACCGAGTCATTTGAACCAGAAAAAAAAAAGAACGTTTTGAGCTTATTTCTAGACGACCTAGTTTTTTTACGTGTGTAGCATTATTTGGAATTAGAACCTTGGCACAAATAAACTGCAAACAAATATATACCGGGTGTCTCTGAAAAGAAACTGATTTTTCTTCACCGCAAAAAGCAAACTTTGCATCGCCAAACGTTCCGTGTCAGCGGTTTAGACCAGATGCAAGAGTTTCAAAGCTTGCCGTTTTCTAGTCCAAAAGGTTTAAGCGATTTTCATAAGTTTGCAATGAGGAAATGATGCCCGTTTCCTGTATCCAACACCATTTATCTTTATGCATTCACATGTTGATACTCAATAAACCTCTAATGGAAATGTTAACTTTTTTAGCATTTCCCCGTGACGTACATTTTTCTTTATTAATTTATTCAGGTTCCCTCGCAACGCCTAAAAGGCATTATTTGCGAGGTGGGGAGGCTTATATATGTTAATAAATTGGCAAGCGTCTAAATTTGAGTCGTAGCGGGTGTTTGCGCCGAGATACGGCCGCAAAGAACGATACACTAGTGCTTCGTAAACTTCGCGAGGCAACCCATTCGACGAGTGGCTCGGGACGCGCCATACGAAGCATGAATGCCGCAGTAACTTGAAGTCGTATTCCGACGCAACGTAGTCAAACGTCACTGTTTTCCGATTCGAATATTTTACGCCACAGGGAATCACTGTGGGAATCACTGGCTGAAATATCGCGAATGAAGACACCCAATTTACCAAGCGAAGTTCATAATTTTTGAATTCCTAATATACGACATGCAGTTCCAATATTCGCCCAGCTAAGAAAATAAGTATGTTTGTAGTTAACATTCCAGTACGGCTCTGATTACAAAACTCACGTAAATAGATCGGAAGTTCTGATATGGCACATATTAACATTTCCAAGTCGTATACTTCCTCCAAAAACATGAAAACACAATCAAAAGCTTACTTTGATTGACAGACGACGCACTTCTGCACTTCTATCTGCCCGTTCGATCGCGCTATGGGTGGATGGATGGATGCTAACTGCTGTATCCTTTATATCGGGCGGTAGCTTGCGCCACCTAGCCTCGAAATTAAAAACCAACAGTATGATATCTTTAATTCGCCAATTTGCTTACCCTCTGGAATTTCGTAAGAATCACCAGGCGGTGAGGGATATCACCAAGATGCCCTTTTTGGAATCGGTCAAAAAAACCAAAACCTCCCCCCCCCTTCCCCATACACACACACACACACACGCCTCTTCTCCCCCGCGAGGGAGTCACCAATTTTCCTCTCGTCAAACCTAGTCGGCGTTATCCCGGCACTGTGCCCACTGGAATATAGGGTGGAGATAGAGCCACTCGATATGGCAGCGTAGCTGCCAGAGTAGCGCCACGCTTTTCCCTGTGCCGCCTCTCACCGCGATTGGTCACACGCGGTACCATAGCAACGAGCTGAGCTGGCTCGGTTTCCGTAGCAACCGAGTGACGACTCGTCACGTGACCTCTCAAGAGCCGCGATGTCATCGGTAAGATGGCAGCGCCCAGAGCTGGTGGATGCGAGTTTGTTCTGTGCGCGGAGTCTTGATGTGCCGCAGCTTGCCGACGATTTAGGGCTTCTTCGTGCTTTCTGACGTAGGCATAACGTGAAGATCTGAAAGAATGATACTCTATACCCTTTCTGTGCAAGATCGCTCTGGATATTAGCACCTGTGCGACAGCATCAGTAATATCGCCTTAGCGGTGTTCGGGTTTCCGGATGTATTTGAGGATCGATAAGACATTTAGCATGCAATTTTCGCATTCTCTTAGCTTTATTTGAACGTTGGAGTGTCTGAGAATCGATGCAAAATCTACGCGTCGCATGTTGGGCCTTGGAAAATTTGTTTTTGCCCCAGGTAACCGCATGATCACAAACTTTTAGCGAGGAAGCTCCTGCGATGTTTACGTTTTGTACTAAACAATCAGGGAACCTGGTTTAAATCCCCACCCCTGCCCGTTTCGATCTGGATGAGCATCGTACCGGCCTGTGGTTGTGTATCACAACTGCGTGATGCACGTTAAAGACCTATAGACCCCAAGCTAGCGGTTATACTGCATTGGCTAAATTGCGCATCTACAGCGAGTGACTCGTCGCAACTTTGAAATGGCTGACCAACTACACGCTGTATAAATATTCACACAACTCCCAAGCATACTCTAAGCATACTACGATATGCGCAGCGCAAGTTCGTCTGCTTCTTTTAGTAGGGGTTGTGGTGACGTCAGAACGCCGAGCTCTGATTGGTTCTGAATAAAGAATAGTGGGTATGCCTCAAGGCAGCTTGCTTTTAGGTCTACCCACTATCCTTCAATCGGAGTCACTCAGAGCTCGGCGTTCTGACGCCACCACAACCCCTGCAAAAAGAAGCAGACGAACTTGCGCTCCACATAGCTTTTAGGATAAAATTTTCGCATTTATCTAGCCTCCTTTCAAAGTCTTAATTTCTGAGAATCATAACGAAAGGTATACGGCGCTTGTAGGGCCTAGGGGAAATTGTTTCAGCCCTGGGTCACCGAATAATCACAGCATTTTTCAGCGAGGATGCTCCTGCGATCTTTAACCTTTTTTACTATACTTTGTCTCATCCTACGATGAACTAAAGGCCAAGGCCGCGGGCCGCCAGGTCCAATCCCGTTTCACGCCATACTATGACACGCTTAACATTGATTAGGGGTGGACGAATGAGGCTCGTATCCAAAAGTGTCGCATCATTTCTATATCTTCGACACTGCAAAGAGCATGTATGCTGTGGCTTTCTTTGCGATGTAAAATTGTTGAGTCACTCAGTGCTCTTCGATTCGAACCACTGTCCACCCGTCCCCTTATCAGTGATCTGAGACACGGGCGCCGATACGTGTATCGAAGCGAAATACCGCACATTTTTTAAGTGGCTCGCGATTGGATCTGGCGGTCCGTAGCTTCTGCCTTTAGTCCATCGTTGGGTGAGACGAAGTATAATCGTCAATTTTACGAATTGGCAGTTCTGAAGATTTTGATATAACTTGCTTTCGTTGCAATAGCTTGCATTTGATCGCAGTGTTTTTTGGTTTGTTTTTCAAGTGAAAAACTGGCGTTTGCTCAAGTGACGTATGTGTAATGTCCTGCTATATAACAATGCATCAACACATACTATTAAACTTAGATGCTCAGAGGTGCGTTCGTCTTTGTAATTAACAAGTTACAGACGTATTTATTTCTTACAAGTGTAATATTTATTTTCTGTAGCTGGGCCCGTTTTGTGCTCCGTGCTTGGTTCCAAATATCCTCTTTACAATGCCTGCAAAGGCCAAAATGACGTCAGCCGACCCCAACTCACGCATTGGACACGAAAACTGCGTCGCTCGGATGTATGCGCTCGTCAGCAATCAATTCGTCCATGGATATTTGAATTCGCTTTCCTGGCAAATGAGTGTCCTGACAAAACTTATCATCACTTGCGAATGCCAAGTTCTACGGTGTGCTTAAAAAGCACGGTGAAAGCTTGGGGTCATCGCACCGGTGCCCTAGCATGTCACGACTGCGTGATTTCACAGTTCTCTTCTGAGTTGAGGATTACAGGTAAGGAAGAAGAAGTTTAAAAATAATTTCGTGGCCCCTTTAACACGGATATGTGTGCTACACCAGATTAAATATTGACTTTTTGAATGCCGGTAAACTTCCGAACGACCATTTGGCTTGTCGGCAAGCACACCTCATATCCAGCGTCCGTCTGTTCTGATGGTGTCAACGATTCCCTAGAGACCACCATGCCGTCCTTCTTGATTGAACCCCGTCGACGTCGCTCCTCACCAGTCGGTGAGAAAATCTCATCTTGAAGGGATGATCGGGTCTTGAAGAAGTATGATGCTAAACATATAGTCGCTCACTATGGGGCAGTCGAGCAGCAGTCATATCCCGAGCCAACCGTCCTGTCGTGGCCGGCGTAATCAGATTTTGTTCCATCGGAGCGAAGTCCGAAAATACTAGGACGGTACGTTCGTCCCACGAAGCGGCCGCCATCCCGGCGGCGCCGAAAACCACTCGCCTTGTCCGTGCACGTACGATAGCAGCTCTCGTCGCCTGACAGTCCCCAGGCTGCAAATCGTCTCACTTTTCAGAAAAAACAGGCACCGTTCCTCCAGAGGTTCTTGCCGTACCGCGATGCCAAGCGTCTTATACCACTTTTCAATGAACGAATGAAGATATCAACTAGACTACAAAGGTTGCCGCCCAGCGTCGCTAGAAGCACGGTTACCATGGCAACCTCCCAGGCCCAAAATGGAGATCACTATCAGCGCTTCTGACGTCGTGCATCTAGATAATTTTGCGTCGTGTCGCTACTCTGGCAGCTACGCTGCCATATAGAGTGGCTCTAGGGGGAGACTGGGCCGGAGCCACGCGGGTGGGAGTGCTCATAACATCCATTCTTTCATTCTCGTCTTCAAATCCCAGCGCTCCAGCTAAATCCGCCTCCCCCCCCTCCCCCCCCTCCCCCCCCCCCCCCCCCCCCCCCCCCCCCCCCCAGAAAGCCGAAACTAGCCCTGTGCACCACAACACCACGTGTCCTGTTGTCTCGTTTTCCCCTTGGCATACAGCACACCGCGTATCCATTTCCTCATACTCTTTATCCTATCCCTCAGTACTTCTGTTCTAGCCTCTAATACCAACGATCTGCCCCGTGAATTATCATTCCAATGTTGCCTTATTTCCTGTTTTCGTCACTAATACATAGTGAAGGCTGATTTTCCCTGCATTCTTTCCTCCTACATCTTTCTCTCGGCTTCAATTACTTTCTCTTTCATAGAAGTAGCCTGTTTTGACTCTCGGTATTTGAATTTTAGTTTTCGGGTTCGGTTTGTCCATTTTGTGTTCAAAGTTTTCATGTATAGACATAGGCTTTTTTCGCTCATCGTGTATCCTGAATTCTGTCCAGTCTAATTGTTCTTATTACAACCTACTGATCGCCTCTCTAATCTCGAGAGATGCCCAGGTCATGTCTCCCTGCACTCCTTCATTTGGCGTATTCCCATGAGCCCCCAGTGCCAGTCTGCCCACGCTCCCCTGTCGGATCTCTAAGCTCGACTCGACTTTAGAATTCATGCATAATATCGCATTACCAAAAGACAACCCCGCTATCATGACTCCTTTCCATATTCCCCTAACAACTTCATATCTATTGTAATTCCACAGTGCCCTATGCTTGATCATTGCTGCATTCCCTTTCCTTTCTTTAGTATATTTTCTTCCTGTTCTCCTAAGTGTTTTTTTTTTCTATTCAGCCATGCTTCCATTTATTTATACTTTTCCACGTGTTCTATTAAAACATCTTGAATGTTCAGCGGGCCCGCCTTCTCATCGTTATAAACCATTATTCCCGACTTGCCGCTACTGTATTTCAGGCCCAAAGAGTCTCCTTCCTTTCCACTCAGCTCCTGTAACCTATCCCGGCTATCTGCTAAAAGTACAATGTCGTCTGCGTAGAACATTCCTGGTATAACTTGGATTACTTTCCCCCTCTCTCCATACATGACACATCAAAACCTAAATTACACTTTTCTAATTTATTTTCCGTTCTGCTCAGGTATATCATAAAAAAAAAAAGTAGAGGTGATAGGGAACAACCTCGCCTGAGTCCTCTTCTTATTTCTGCCGGTTCTTTTATTTCTGCTTCCTATGTTATACCAACCTTGTTATTTGTGTCTACCTGTTGGAAAAGCCTAATCAAATATGCATCTCAATCATACTCTCTCAGCTGTAATCAGAGTCTATCCTGACTCAGATTGTCGGACGCCCCTTAATGTATGGAAATGCTATCCATAACGGTTTTTTACTCATCTGTGCCACCTCCCTACATTGAGTGATGGTGAATAAGTTACCATCTACAGGGCCGAAGATACTGGTATTGGGTGGTATGATGTTATGCTATCCTTATTTTCTTTGCCTTCATGTAGTAATCTCGTCCTGCTTAGTCTCAAATCATTGGGTTCCTCTGCCCTCATTATTATTTGATCAGTTGCCTGTCTTAATTTGCTTTTTGTTCCTAGTGCCTTGACTAGTCTCATTCATCTGGGCCTGTCGCCGTTCCAGCAGGTGCTCTACTTTCTTCTCTGTTCCATTCCCCCGTGGTCGTCTCGGTTGTCTCGTTAGTGTTCTCGTCATGTGCCGTGTTGCTGTTTGTGTTCTGTCCAATCCCGTTTGGTTCAAGTTCTGCGAATGTTGCCTCGATTGTTCGTCTAATTAAATCCCTTGCCTCCTCACCCTCTACATTTATCCCCTCTTGTGTGGTCAATGAATCATGAAACCCTTCTGTTTTTTTTTCTCCTGTGCATTAATGTGATCCCGTAACCTTTTTGCTCTATTCCTATCATTTTGATTTACCTCCATCATCCACTGCACTCCAGCTCTACCAATCTCGGCATGGATTAGAGCAGATGCCTTTCTTTTTCTTTCCTGAATTGTATTCCATATCGATGCTACCTCAGCGGGTGTGTCCCCCCTTTTCTTCGCCCATCTGTGTTCCCTTGAGGCCTCTTGTCGTCCTGCCATGGCTGCCTTAACTTTAATGTCCCGCCAGCTTTTTAATGTTTTTCCTTCTTCTTCCTTTTTTGAGTTTGAACTTCTCTAATTTTCTTTTAAAAGTGTTTACTAAATCGTCATATGCCCATTCTTTTTCCAGTTGTCTGAATAATATAGTCTCAATTTGTTCTGATACTTCTTGTAGTTGGGTATCGTTTAGGTCGATATACTTTCTCGTTCAAGAATTCGTTTCTCCGGTTCTGCTGTACCAAACTTTATTTTAAGCCGCTTCTGACCACTTTCTAAGCCTTTTGTGCCCTCATCTGTTTCCATGTGGCCTAATTTGTTATACAATTTGCAAGACATTAAACAGTATTCAATTGTTGAGTGCATATTGTTTCTCTCCCACGTTATTTTCTCATGCATTTTACTTGGGCGTTAACCAGCACTAGATCAAGAGCACCGCAAAATTCTTGTAGAATCCTCACTGTTGAATTTCTCTATCCCTCAAAGTCTTTTAAGTATGCATTAATGTCTCCAAAGATAATTATTTTCCGATTCGTGCCAATTTCTCCAGCATCTTTAGAAATACACTTCAAGTGCTGTGCGTTTTCCTACCTTAAATCAGTCCTCGTTTTCAGATATACGAATCCAGTGAGCGTGTCTAAACCCCTGACATTACCTTTTAACCACATGTGTTCTCTGCAGCTTTCCCTCACCTTTTCCCAGCCTCTCCTTTCACTAGCACTCCCAATCCACCTCCTTTCCGTTCCCTTTCACATCGATTGCATTTTACCCAGAAATAACCTGCCAAATAGAGCGGTTCGTGCATATCTCTAAGATGCGTCCTCTGGCAATCCATACACTACAAAAACTTCATAATTTAATTGTTCTACAATCACTTCCCACTTCATTCTATTTATACCCCTTGCATGTTTATAAATCCTACAATGAGCTGCGTCTTTTTTCTTCTGCGAGGTTTCTTCTTAAGGTTCTGATTTGCATTGAGCCAGCCACGGGAGGGCTCTGCGGGCTCTTAAAAAATACTTTGCTATTAGCCCCGAGAAGTTCGCGTGGCGCCCCCTTACGGCGAACCGGGGTGACGTCACGGCGAGGAGAAAATTTTTCCCTGACTCACCCCGCTTGCCCTGTGGAGGCTGTGACGACGTTAGCTGTCGGCGCGCTCGTTTCTATTTAATTTTTAGAGCGCAGCTCTTAGGGGCCCGTTTCCGGCTTGAACAGCGTCGGCGTCGCCGTCGGCGTCGCCGTCGGCGTAACCGCGCGGTGCATCATGGGAAATGTCCCATAATGCACCGCGCGAGCCCCCCACCGGGGTCACGTGACCTCGTGGGGGGCACGTGACCCCCCGAGGTCACGTGACCCCGGTGCATCATGGGAAATGTCCCATAATGCACCGCGCGAGCCCCCCACCGGGGTCACGTGACCTCGTGGGGGCACGTGACCCCCCCCGAGGTCACGTGACCCCCCGAAGTCACGTGACTCCCCTGAGGTCACGTGACCCCCGCCGATGTCGCGTGACCCCCAATGACGTCATCGTCACTGATGACGTCACCGGCATCCACATCGTCATCGTCATCATCACTGATGACGTCATCATCACTGATGACGTCACCGGCATCCACATCGTCATCGTCATCATCACTGATGACGTCACCGGCATCCACATCGTCATCGTCATCATCACTGATGACGTCACCGGCATCCGCATCGTCATCGTCATCATCACTGATGACGTTACCGACATCCGCATCGTCATCGTCACTGATGACGTCATCAGTGACGTCACTGATGTCGTCACCGGCATCCACATCGTCATCGTCATCGTCACTGATGACGTCACCGGCATCCGCATCGTCATCGTCATCATCACTGATGACCTCACCGGCATCCGCATCGTCATCGTCATCATCACTGATGACGTTACCGACATCCGCATCGTCATCATCACTGATGACGTCATCAGCGACGTCACTGATGATGTCACCGACATTCGCATCGTCATCGTCATCATCACTGGTGAAGTCATCAGTGACGTCACTAATGACGTCATCGGTACCCGCAACGTGATCGTCAATGATGACGTCATCAGTGACCTCAGTGATGACATCATCGGCATTGGGGGTCACGTGACCATCCCTGGTTAGTTTAACCCCCCCCCCCCCCCCCCCCGTGCCCTTCCCTCCTTCTCCTCAAGAGCTGCGCTCTAATTCGGCGTTACAGGGAGTTGTAAGCAGCTTTCACTTTTTTTTTGTGCGTGTTCTTCGTAGGAGGTGTAAATTTTTATATCTGGCTTTATTGAGGCATGGCCTGTAGCTGCAGGCTAAACTTCAAGCAACATTTCAGGCTTGGTTGACAGGGCAGGCAACGCATGAATCGCAGGTGGTATATGAAAATAAAGAAATATGGCCACAATTGCAGGAGCATCACTATAGATTTACGTCTCACACAATAAATGCTGCTGATGGTTTGAATAAATTGGCAGGTTACGTATACTACTTCGTGTATGTTTTTTTTTCGTATCTGTTTTTAAACAAGATCGCCGAAGCAGAAAAGCTGAATGCTGCCTGACCAACATGTTAAATACAGTCTGGGCCATGGAGAGAGAATCACAAGTAAGACAGCCCAAGTACAGGGGCAAAGTAAAGAAAGAATTAAGGAACATAAATTTATATACATTGCTCGCATTTGACCTTTGCTGGATTCGGATAGTATTTCAATAGACTCCACTGGTGGTATCTGTCGACTTGTTTATATTGTCCCTCAAGTAATGTACAACAAACGTAAGCGAAGGTGTCTAGCCCGTTATTAGTCCCTTGAGATTGAGATTTTAGCTATATCAAATTGGTCCTGAAGCTAAAATATCAGAAGCTTTTCTCACGCAAACTGTCACCCTTCACAGGTTCCATATTTCCTTCTATTATTGCAGCATCTACCACTGGACAGCCGTTCGAATGCTTGCTGTTCCTCCTGCTTCCTTTGCTGTCAGAGAGTCCAACTGTAAATGGTTTGGAGGCTGAGGAAGCTCGGGGGACCTGCAGCAGTGTCTCTTTTAATTGGAAATGACAATTCAAACTAACCCGTCCATTTTCCGAGTACTCAAGTCTAAAATAAAGAAAGAATGTCAGGAAAAAGTATGAACATTCCAAATTACAGTACTATCGCTGTGCATATTTTGGGCAGTTTACTAGATCTCATACAGGCAACGGGGGACGATTCGGCTGTTTTTCCTGCTACCATACAAACTAATTTCCAGTAATTGTGCACCTTCTAAAAAATAAAACATGCCTGCATACGTGTATGAACTATATCATTGATTCACGAAAAAGCTACATTTATGTAAAACAACCCTGTTCCACGAGCACTTCAAAGGCCTTCAGATCCAGGGCCTTTAACCGCTCATTCACACTGGAAGCGGATCCGCGTTCGCAAAGCGGTTGCGAACGCGGTTGTATAAAGATCCAGTGCAATTGCACGCGCACTTGATGTCATCGAGTGCGCGTGCAATTGTACTGGATCTTTATACAACCGCGTTCGCAACCGCTTTGCGAACGCGGATCTGCTTCCAGTGTGAATGAGCGGTAAAACATCGGCGAACCAGCGCATGCAGAGTAGCACGCGCAGAGTCGGAGTCACGAGCTAATTTGCCGACCGACCAAAGACCCTTGATATAAATGCTATTTCAAAAGCCTGCAGAGCAGGATGTAATATCGTCCTAAATCATGAACATGCAAGGAACAGAATCTCAGCGCCTGAAACACTTACGCCGCCGCTTCACCGACCCGTCGCAAAATTGCCTTGTGTCGTGTGGACGGACGGGAAGGTTCATCGACGGAATTGCCTCCGCCGATAGCTTTCGGGGTTTGTAACCCAAATATAAAGGTAGTGACAAGAAGGCTTATAAAATGTACGGAAGCACGTCAATATCGGACTAACCCAGCGTCTTGTGTACACCGGGTAAATGAGGTCCCGCTTCTCGAAGTGCTTGCGGCACACAACGCCAAAGCAGGAAACCGGTGCAAAGCGAGCCGGATGCGAGATCGCGGAGCGGTGTCCTCTGCCTGACGTCACGGTACACCTCACCCAATCAGGGCGCGGCGACCGCAGCGACGCTTCTGTTCGCTCTCGGGGCTAATACCGCTCATCTTTTGTTCCACCCACATACCCGTCAGTTACCCATAGTGGATGCCGTCCTGGCTGGACAGGGGGATCGGACTCTCCTGGTATACCTTCGTCATCACATTCATGATCTTATATCCATTTTTAGAGCTCAGTCTCTTGATGGTCCTTTTAGTCTCCTGAACTGCCCTCTCTGTACGTCCTCCTTGGCCCCTGACCTCCAGGACGGTGCACATTACAATGTGCACCATCCCAAGGGTTATGACCATCAACGCTCCACACCCTCTTCGATGTGTGTGGCCAGGTCCCTTCCCCTTCTACCTAGTACGTCAGTCAATCCCGCATGTACCACCACAAGGGTTTCCTCCCTTTTGTTCACAGTCAACATTTATACTGCGGTGTCCATCACCCCCTTCATCCCTTTGCCTGGGAGGGCTGCAACATTACTCTTCCATCTCTCCCGATCCTGCTGGCGATCCCCGCTGTGCACATAGACACATTGCAGCTTCCTGCCACCAACACCCTTTGCCCCCTTCCCTTTTGTATTTCCTGCATCGCAGGTTTGGCGGATGTCGGAGTAGGGGGCTGCTGCTGCACCATTGTACTCTACAACGGCCTCGCTGCCTTTGCCGTCACACTAGTGTCTACGTCCTCTGCTCTTTTTACAACGGGCACTGCAACAACTGCTCCTCCCTCTGTCCCCTGTCTCTCCCCCTTCTGCAGCTCACGCCCCACCTTTTCTAGTTCCTTTTCTACTGCCTCCGAACCCTTCCTTTTTCGTTAACCTCACCTCCAGTTGCCATTCCATTGCTTCATGTTTATCTTTGTTTGACATTTGCGTCGCCTTCACCTCCTCCAGCTTACCTTGCCAGGCCGCCTATAGCACCTCTCGCTTCTTCCTCTCTTTGTGCAATTACGTCCGCATATTCTTTATTTCCTCGAACATAACTGCCTAGTCTCTTCCTATCCTCTTAAAACTTGCCCCACGATTTTCGAGCTCGGCTCGCTTGTCCCGTTCCTGCCTGAGCTCATCGTTCAGCTCAATAGAGAGTTTTAGTAGATCGTTCCCATGACTCCGATAACGATACCCGATACTCCGCCACCGCCTCCCTTGTGCATGCATAGTATCGTTATCGGGGCTATCGGAGGTATCGGAACGATCTACTAAAACTCTCTATTGACCCGCGTCTCGAGCACCAGCCCGCTTCTCCCTATCCTTCTTGAACTCCCTTTTAAGCTGCTCAAACTTAGCTGCCCACTCTCCTTCTACCCTCGTAAAACCGACCTCAAGATTCTCACAGAGATGGCAAGTGAAGCTACCCCCCACCGCGTCAGCTAAGCTCTCAAAGTCGGTCTCCTCTACATAGCATCATCGCTTACACTCTTTACACTCTGCCAACTCCACTTCCCTGTTATTCTTCCGTCCTTACAACTCATTTCCTGCCATAATCGGAGCAAAGCCCGCCAAAATCTAGACAACGTTTGACCCTAATGGCCTACCCGCCGCCGGTGCCTACGCTAACCTATATTCTTGACGCTATTTAAAACTAGCAACAAAGCTGGTAAATGCTCCATTGAGTGGCCTGCTTCTCGCGCTATCGCTTTATATGGGACACAAGACCGTCCGAGGATAAAACACATCTACTAACGCGGCCAACTATCCCGCCAAATCTTCAAACAAAGCCCTGTCACGAGATATTGAAAAAAAGAAAGAAACTGTCAACTATTGTATTTTACAGTCCGTAACGTTATTTATATCCGTATTCACTATTCTAGTGGTTCTCCAATTGGAACGTTTCTTCACAAACTGCAAAATAGACAACTTTTATTGCCGGGTTTAACTGGTGAGGCTGGGCTTCGCGGACCCCTAGGACGTTTTCGCGGACCCCTATTTGAGAACCACTGTACTATTCCATGCAAACATAATCACGCGACAAACAAAAAAAAAAAAAAAAAAAAAGCGAATTGTAGCTTTGGGAATTCGGGGAGCTTCCAAGAACACGTCCGATCAGTCCGAGAACTTCCCGTAGATGAATGGATATTAATGGCCATATCGCTTGTAACGGGCGGTGCCTTGCGTTGCCTAGCCTAAGTTTAAAAAGACAAACACATGTTTCCTCCCGTCCTCCTAAGCCAATGTTTTCCCTCGAACTATCACCAGGCAGTGTGGGATATCACCAGGATGACCTTTGGGGGATCGCACAAAAAAACTAAAAGCGGCCCCCGCCTCATCTCCCCAGCGAGGGAGTCGCTAATTTTCCTCTGGTCAAACCTTGTCGGCGTTACGCCCGCACCGCATCCACTGAGAGACAGGGTTGAGGCATTGGGCTGGAGTCACGCCGGAGGGAGTCCCAATTTTCCTCTGTCCCGCCTGTCCCCAGCTGTGCTGGTTAATTTCCAATAATTCAATTATGCCTAGATAATCTCCATCAATCTTCTAATCGCCTCTTTGTTACTGCAATCCTTTTCTCTTCTGTACTTCCATCTTCGCCAGTAAAACCAAGGGCCCCGGCCAAATCCGTTACCCCTTCAGGGAGGGCAGGGCGAAGCCCCGTGCACTTCAAAACCAAGTACTGTAGTGCGTCTCTCTCATTATGGCAGGCGGCACATAATGCGTCTGTCTCCTAAAATTTAGCCCTATACGTCCTGGTTCTCAAAACTCCCGTTCTCGACTCAAACAGTAAAGAAATTCTCAGTGAATTGTCAAACACATTTTCCTTTCTTACGTCCTGCTTTTTGTGTCCTGTACATTGCTAGGGCTGATTTTTCCTACATTCTTACCTCCCACACTTTTTTTTCCCTCTTTCACTCCCTTTTCCACTGGAGTAGTCTGATCAGCCCCATCACCGATGTGTAGGTATTTAAATATAAGCTTTTGGGTTCGGTTTGTCTATTTTGTGTTTAAACTTTTCATGTATAAATACTTGAATACCTTCCGTGCCCGCCGCCTATCATTCATTTCTGTCAACTTTTCTTCAAATTTCAACTTACCAACTTCCATCCCTTCTCTCATAAGACAACCACCGCATGTTCCCTGTACTCCCTCATTTGGTGTCTTTCCACGTGCTTCCAGTGCTATACTGATTGAATCTCTGATTTCATACGCAGCACTCCATTGCCAAAGTTCAGTCCTGGTACCATCACTCGTTTTCATATACCTCTGACCACTCCATATCTATTATAGTTCCATAGTGCCTTGAGCTTCATAATAGATAAATTTCTCTCCTTTTTCTTCTTATATTCTCCTCATGTTCCTCTAGATATTTTCTTCCCTTATTGGGCCAGACTTAGGTATTTGTATTTTTCTACTTGGTCTATTACAATATCTTGTATCCTCAGGGGTTCTCTCCTTTCGTCGTTAAGCACCATTACCCCAGAATTGCCACTACTAAAACTCATGCCCAAGGTGTCCCCTTCCTCTCCATATATTCAAGCTAGTTCCTGTAACGTATCCTGATTATCTACCATAAGTACTATATCGTCTGCATTCATCAGTCCTGGTATTACCTGTATTAGATTTCCTCCTTCCATATAACTCACATTAAAGCCTAAGTTGCTCTGCTCTATTTTTCTCTCCATTTCACTGATATCTATTAAGAAGAGTAGAGGTGACAGTAAAAAGCACTGCCTGAGCCCTCTTTTTATTGCTGCGGGTTGTGTAGTTTCTGCTTCCCATGTTGTAACTACTTTATTGTCTGTGTACACCTGGTGAATCAACCTAACCAAATTTTCATCTAAATTATACTACTTCAGAGTTGGTGATCCATATTTCTGAGGGTAAAAGCGCTAAAAACAACGGAGAATTAAAAGAAACGAACAAGTAAAAGAGCTCCGTGTAAAAGCGGTAAAAGCGCTCTGTGTTGATCGCTTTTTTTTTTTTACTTGTCCGAATTGTTTTTCGCGCTTTTACCCTCAGAAATATACCACTTCAGCTGACCCCAGAGTTTTTCCTGGCTCGTATTATCGTACGCTTCCTTGATGTCCAAATAAGCTACCCATGAAGGAGTTTGGTTCTTCATTGATATTTCTATACATTGTGTAGTGACAAATACGTTATCTTCCAGTCTCCTACCTCTTTGGAACCATTTTGAAGCTCACCCAATATTTGTATATCTTCTGCCCATCCCTCCATTTTCCGCTTTACTATCCGCATAGCTCTTCTGTATAGAACTGAAGTAACCGTTATTAGGCGATATGACCTAATGTTGTATTTGTTTCCTCTGCCTTTATATATTAGTCCCAAGTTATTTAGTTTCCAATCATTGGGTCCCCTCCTCCCATAATTATTTGATTAGTCATATTCCGTAACTTGAATTTGCTTATGTTTCCTAGTGTCCTTATGAGTTCCTTGGGTATGTCGTCTGTTACTGTCACTGCACCTCCTGGAACCTTACTTTTTGCCTTGTCTCATTTTCTTGTGGTCGTCTTCATTACAGCACAATTCTGCTCCGCTATTTTCTTGTCGCATTTATTTGTGCATTAACTAACACTAGGTCTGGGACATCACAGAAATCTTCAAAGAACTCTCCGATTGTGTTTATAAACCGGCCCGACTCTTCTAAATGGGCATTCGTGTCTCTTATGATAATTTTTTTTATTAAGGCCAATTTCTTTGATGTCCCTCGATATACATGTAAAGTGTTCTGTATTTTCCTTTCTTGAATTATTTTCTGTTTTAAGGTAAGCAAACCCCAGAAGAGTATTCAGACCTGTTACCCTACCTTTCAGTCATAAGTGTTTTCTGCAGCTTCCCTTCTCTCTTTTTCAGCCTTGTCCTTTAACTAATATGCCTAGACCTCCGCCTTGGCGTTCACCTCCCATCCAGGAGTAGTTTGGCATGTAATATGGTTCCTCGTCATATATTAAGGTGCGTTTCAGCTACCAAATGCACTGTGAAATTTTCAGCCTCTAACTGTTCACCATCTTCTCCCACTTTATTCTGTTTCTGCCTCCCTGCATGTTTATGAACCCTATATTGAGCCAATTCTTTCTCTTATTTCTACGGGGCTTCCTCCTGCTCTCCCTGCTTCTCTTGAGGTGATGAAACCCAGGAGCTCCCCCCGACTCTGGTACTGGTACATCTTCACCGGTGCACTCTGGGCTTTGTGGGTCCCCGAAAAAGCCGCAACATGCCAACCCAGCCTCTCTCCCCTCTTCTACCGGTGTCTGGACTATAAGGAATTTCACACCGTGTAAAAGGGCAGCTGCCAGCCGCATAAACCTCCCAGATTATCTCTTTTACGCCATACTCAAGATAATCACTCGGTTAGGCTCAATGACCCACCTCTCGATGTCGAGAGACTGTCCTCGGACACGTGAGAGAGTGCATATTTCCACATGGGCCCTCTCACTGGCCGCCCTTAGTTTACCCAGTCCTCCTTCTATCTGTTTTCCCAGGTTCTGGCTCCTCCAGTTGAACACGTTGTGGAGCCCTGCGTGGATCAATACTAGGTTTTCACCCTCCATGTTGTCCCGCAATACCTCTTCCACCTTGGCAACGGCATCTACCAAGTACTTCCCTGACTGGGCCTCTACTCGCACCCTTTTGTCTTATTTCACTGTGAGGTCGTTGCCACGTTGGAGTCTCCCACTACTGTGACTCTCCGAAGTGCCAACGGCTTCTCTCCCTCTACTGGCACTACGCTGCTACCCCCTGCATTTACCACAGGTACCAGGTTTGGCTCTATCAATCCAGCTGTTTTCTTCTTCTCCATGTCGTCTTGTTGATAGTGATAGCGATGGTGTGTGTTGTTTTCGCGGTTTAGAGGTCCAACCCGAAACTTAAAAAAAAAATGGTAGCTACTTCTAATTTTGTACAAAATGCTACCCTTTTTTCTGGCTGGATTAGCCGATTAGTCCCTCCCTTCTTCTCCCCCAAAGTTCCCCAAACCATGTCTTATACGCAGGTCCCAGTATAACACCGGCCTTTTATTTCAATATTCTGTCCCGGCAAACTTAAAAAAACAAGGTGCTTTCAGGCGGAAACACCTTCTCTGTAAAAGCTGTAATCTTTTTTACAGACCTTTCCGAATCCACCATAAGGTGTAACAACACCTTTCTCACACGGTCAGTAGGTGTATCAAAATCATTACACCTATTGTAAAAATAAATATAGCGCTTTGAAAAGGTGTATTCGGTATGAAATACCATTATAGGTGTTTTGAAGTTTACTGTGTAGGCACCAGATGCCAAAAAGTACATATCATCAATCATACATTTGGGCGGAACCTTGAATACTATAGAGAGCAAGAAGTTACCAAATAGTCGCCACGGCTATTAAAGAGACATATAAAGGTACACTGAACTTAAAAAAAAAATCGCTCCTGTCTCCCGACGTAAATATTAAATCTTTTATTTTTATTTTTAGAGCGCAGCTCTTAGGCGCCCGTTTCCGGCTTGAGCGGCGTCGCCGACGCCGTCGCCGTCGCCGTCGGCGTAACCGCGCGGTGCATTATGGGAAATGTCCCATAATGCACCGCGCGAGGAGGAGGGAGGAGGAGGAAGAGGGGAGGGGGGTATATGCTCCCCTTAGTACCCTTCCCTCCTCCTCCTCAAGAGCTGCACTCTAATTCGGCGTTACAGGGTGTTGTAAATGTCTTTTTTTTTGTTTTCAGGTAAATTTAGTGTGGTGACACACGTGTTATATACAGGCACTTAAAGAAAAGGGTGTTGAGTGTTTTTTTTTTAAGGTTTCGATTCACAACTTTCAAAAATTTGTACCCTGCACTTTTCTAATTTTTGTCAAATAGCCCCGCTTAAACCAAGATTATAGCTCTCTTTGCTGTCAAAGCATCCATATAGATCAAATATTAAATGTTGACTGCCTTTATGACACGTAGGCATAATGTCATTTTTAGAACGCAGGTCTCAAGACGACGTTGGTGGCAAAGCAGTATGCAAACGATGCAATATGATAATTAAAACAAGAACATTAAAGAAATATGAGTTGTCGAAAGGAAAGCAGCGAGGAAAAAAAAAAAAGAAAAACATGTGAAAGCTTGATGTGAACGCCGGTGTTTTGAATTCAGTTTTTCTAGCGTAACGATACGTTTTTGAAATAAACATCCTGACATATAAAGTAACACTGAAGGCGAGACAATGGGGCAAACCGGGGAAATTTAATTTGTTTTAGTATTACTCTAATGCTGGGAAGACAAGCGAGAAATAGTGTAAATAGAACAGCGTAGAAGATGGTTGATAACAGAAGCACCTCTAAAATTTACACCCTGAAAAAGAAAAGAACTCCACATGAAATGCAAATTAATAAGCTCGCAGTAAGAGGGAAGTTTGGAAAATTATACAGAGCACGACATTGAAATCAAGTAAAACGAAAAGAAAATGATTTGTACCAGGTGCGAACTACACGAATAATGCCTTGTCGATTACTAGGCATTTGACATTCCAAACTCATGATCACATTCAACGGAAGAAAGCTGAACGCAGGGAGAAACCTCGTCATTACGTAAACACACGGTGCATTCAACGAAAAAAAAAAATCTCCCATAAAACTATATTACTCCATCCCTTTCCTCTCTTTAGCACGCGTACAGGTTAAACAAAAGAAATACACTGCCCAAAAGATGCATCCATATACATGAAAGGGGGGAGGGGGGGGGGGGGGGGGGTGGGCACGGAATGTTTTCTGCTCTGCATGGCGCTCCAATTGTATTTCCTTCATTTGCATGATAATGCTTGGTTGGCACGAGCTCGCCCGCTCGCCCCTGCCTTCCCCCTCTTTTCTCCTTTCACTTAGCCTCCTTTGCCCCTTCTTCACACTCTCGATTTATGAGCGTGTGGCGTTTCCCGACATCCAAAACAGCTGCCTGCTGAAACGCGAAACACGCTTGGAAACAACGCCGTTGTTGTCTCTCCGTGCGAGCGCAGTGTTCAGTACGTTGCACCGAGCCGCTTCTGGTCCTGATTGATTCGGCAGAAAGGGCCGAGGTGCTTTGTTAACACGGGAAGCAAAACCGACGTCCTGTTGACACTGGATAGTTATAGAATAGCGTGAAGACCCTTCTGTTAGTGCTGCGTGCGTCGCACGAATGCTCTCAGTGGAAGCGCTGCGGAGTACGTCAAACCTGCACTTTTACTACAGCGGAACGCAAACACATACGCGAGCAGTTGCACCACCATCCCGCGTGAAATTGTATTGAATCTTTCATCACAAGTTTCTTCTCGAATTCGTTACCATACTGTACTCAACTCGAAGCACGGATCTCGCAGTGAGTCGCGTTTGAATCTGTATGTCGACTGTCTTTTGTATGATGCATAAGCAGTGTGACCCGGGCTTTAACAATCGTAGCTGACGAGGCTTGTGCGAGAAAGCGCGATTATTTTTGTTTGTTTGTTTAGTTTCGCGGAGGCCTGTCGTTGCATTTGTGCGTGTCCTGAATGAACCGAGAAGGCATTGACAGCGTTTCCGCTTTAGAACGTGACTTAAATGTGTGAATTCGATTCATATAAAAATAAACAATCAACAAAATGAAGTTGCAAGTAGGCCTCCATAGAAATGTGCCGGTGCTACGATTGTAATGAAGACTGGCCGGTTGCAAACCGACTATTAGCAGTTATACACCGGGCCAACACCACCTAGCATATAATCAAAGTTCGCTAACAGTCGCCACTACCTCCGGGTGACGTTTTCACACTCGCGGATTGCGTAGACTGGTCTATTCACTGGACGCCATATTTGTGGGTGCTGGTTAGAGCGCATGCTCAAGATGAGCTCATATTAATAGGCTGCTAAGACCAGCAACCTTGACGGTGTGAAGTGCACGTTGCAAAATAACCGTGGAAGTTCGCCATCAGCACGCGCTCAGCAATCGCGCACACAGCTATGGCCGCCAGTGAATACACCCTATAGACCGATATCACGAGCGAGGCACGTAGCCAGAATTTTGTTTTGGGGAGGACTCGCCCATGAAAAAATGCTGTATGAGGGGGAGGGGAGATATGATGTGCCAGCAAAATAGAAGATTTCGGAAAGGGGGGGGGGAGAGAAGCCCGCCCCCCCCCCCCTCCCCAGGGCTACGTGCTTGTCACGAGCCACTTTGAGTACGCCACCGCTGCCGCAGTGCATGAAGGAACTTCTGCACGTGCTTTCTGCACGTTCGACAACCCCGCTGGAGCTCTGCGCGTGTGGAACACGAGACGGCACAAGCCCTCGCATGCACGGCCGTCTGGCTCCTGTGAACTAAAGTTATGGCGGTATCACGCATGCGCCGAACGCTTAGTGAGATCGGTCTATTGGGCTCGAGCCTGACTGCGAGTTTCCTTCGACGCGTTGACTGGACACGCAGCTCACCCGAACGCTGAGAGAGCATTCGTGTACAATCTGGATCTGCGCTAACGTGCAGATCAGCAAGCGCAGGTGTATCCCGTGGCTACGCGACTATAACCCCGAATAATAAGTAAGAAAAAGTTAGTCACTTAAAGCGAACGGTAACGGGTGGTTATTTCTGTTTTTTTTTAGGATTCCACCTACACCACGACAACGAAATATGTCAAAATCCATCTTGATATATATATATATATATATATTTGCTGTTGGCTTTTATTAAAGTCCCGATTTGTAGGAACTGCTAATGTGGCGAAACAAACAACGAAGCAAACTCACAAAAAAAAAATGAACGAGGGTAATTATTTATTGAACTACTAATTGTAGGTTTCAGCAGATTTCGCCCTCATGCAAAAACCAGAAAAAATAATAATTGAACACGACAAAGTTTGTACTTTATGTTCTAAACTTTTCCCATAAATTCAAACTTTATGTAAAAGATAAATGTTAGTTATGTGCTTTCATGAGTTATTTTTTTATGCCTTTTCCTTCCACTTTTTACGTATAGAACTATTATTTCGCAGTTACTGGCTAACTGCGTTTAGTTCATTGATAACATTATTCATGCGTTTGCTGTGGTATTACATTTTCTTTTGACGAGCAATGTACAAGAGTGGCGGGGCCTTGTCGGCCTTGACCCCCCACCAGCGACTAAAGAAATCCATATAAATGTTATTATTTTTAAGTAGTAAAGGTGTAACGCAGCCGGTATACAATTATACCTTTGCATTAACTATGCCGAGCATGAAAGAGAGAGAGAGAGAACGAAATAATCCTAGAGCAAAACACTTCTTTTTTTTTTTTGGTGCTTGCCCCGCACCTTGTCTAAAAAACTAAACAAAACAAGTTTTATCCACTCTACCAAGCTGGTCGCATCTATTTTTTTTCTATAGTTATTTTACTTTTTTTGCGCAGCGGTAATGAAAACAAATTACGAGGCCGCTTTATCGCTCGAGCCAAAAACAAAACGGGTTTTACAAGTACCGATAAAGATCAGGGAAACGTTTTCAGCCGGCATTACTCTTCGGAATTTCATTTGCGCACGCCTCGTTCGCCCGTAACACGAGAACTGGCGCACGCCTAAGCGGTCCCTATATATGTTCCACAGTCAGTCGACCAATGCGTTCGTGCGCCAAGCGGTATAAACACGTTTGCCGCTTTTCTGGGCCTACGGTACATGCGTTCTCGTTCTCAGTCGTGCGCACAAAAAAACAAAAAAAAAAAAAAAAACAAAAAAAAAAAAACGCGAAAGCACGTATTTCTTTTTTACTTAGGTTCGACATTCATTCCACTATTCATTTTTTTTTTTAAATTCCTAACTTTATTTAATATTTGTTTTTTTTTTCTATGGAGGCCCGTGCTAGCGATGGTTGGGGGAGTAGAAATGAAAAAAATAAATAAATAGTAAACGTCTTTATAGCTGGAAAAGAAAAGTTTAACCAGAACGAATTTAACAAAAATGCCGTCAACTCAATCGCCGGTACTCTGAAAAAAGAAAAAACGACGAGGCATAAAAATATGCTCTCGCTGAAAATAAGACGCTAAAGGTGCGTTTGTGCATGGTCTCCGTACATGCCTGTTTCTTTTAGCTCGATGCGCGCTTTTTTTTTTTTGTCAAAGTCCCTGACAGCTTGAGGAACGCGCAGGTCGTGGCTCGTTACCTTCAAGCTTCTGGCTGCGTGATTGGTTCGTCGGCGCTGTGATCGGCTGATGCAGCAATCTCGTTGGCTGCGCGGCGACGTGTGAGATGCACGGGATTCGCCACACCCTACGTCTCTTCCGCTGTCAGTGACTATAGACCTTTTCCACAAGGGCGCCGCCATCTTGAAATGTCGTCACTTCCAGTATGGGCGAAAACATTGTTTTGCCGTCGCCACGCCAATAGAAGGCATTTAGGACATAAACCTAACCGTCACACATTCTCGTTTTGGCTCCCCTCTATTTTTTTGCTAGTTACATTTTGAAACGTTTTATTATTTTGTCGTCGCCCATACTGGAAGTGACGACAATTCAAGATGGCGGCGCCCCTGTGGAAAATGTCTATACGGAGCGCAATTTCGTCTGCTTCTTGCACAGGGGTTGCGGCGATGTCAAAACGCCGAGCTCTAATTGGCCGATTAAAAAAAAAATAATAAAAAAGGGGATAGGCCTTAATGCATCTAGCATTAAAATCTACCCACTTTATTTTTCTAATCAGAGCCACTCAGAACTCGGCGGTGTCATTCTGACGTCACCTCAACTCCTGCGCAAAAAGCAGACGACTTTGCTCTCCGTATAGACCAACGTTACTTGAACACTCAGTTGGGAAACTTGCCGTCGAAACTTGGGCCGCTGGCGTCCACCGCGACCGAGCTAAATACGACAACAGCGCCACTCTTTGTCATTTGTCTGTACTGTGGTCACCTTGAATTTTTGGAAAGCATGTTTTTGCGTAAAAACAAACGGGAAAAACTCTTTTTGTATGAAATTTATTAGAGTTTAGTCCCAAATGATGGGCGCGTGATGTTTTTAAAATCTTTAGAGTGCAGGGTATTGCGGCACAATTAATATTGTTTTTATACAACCATGCCTCACCGGTGCTTTCAGGTAGCGCGTCTCGACCTAGGTTGTTGTTGTTGAAAATTTTATTCGTACATTCAGAAGGGAATAATGATGGGATCAGGCGACCGGTAGCCCTTGAGCCCCGGCGGCCTCCGCAGCCCATTCACAGGCCGCCGCTTGAACGACCGGATCTGAGCTACACATCAGTGCGTCCCACTGCTCCATAGTTTCGACGTTTCCATATCTCTTCGGGAGGTTGGGGCACCCCCACATCATGTGGGTGAGGTTGGCTGGCTGAGGACAGAATTTGCATATGCCCGTGTACCTATCGGAATAAATGTGCGAATATATTGTGGGATGAGGATATGTGTTTGTCTGCAATCGGCGCCAGGTATGTTCCTGGGCCTTGCTTAAGGATTTGTGGCCGGCGGGGTATCGTTTGCGAGCGAGACGGTATGCCTGCTCTCGACCTAGGTGCATTTTAACTTCGGTTGTAAGTCGCGGCGCGTCCGCTGGGGAGACGGGGGTGGCACCCCTGTAACCTCTTCCGCTGTATCTTTTTTGGCTCCACGGTGGTCCTCGAGTGGCCGCTGCGGGAGAAATGGCGGCATTGCGTTCGTCATTAGCTCGGTCCTCGAGGTCAGATCGGGGCCACTTTTTGAGATTAATATCTATGGCAGTTTCCCAACTGAGTGTGTTAGTAACTTTGGTATAGACCTTTTTCGCAATGGCGCCGCCATCTTGAATTATCGTCACTTCCAGTATGGGCGAAAACATTGTTTTGCCGTCGCCACGCCAATAGAAGGCATTTAGGACATAAACGTAACCGTCACACATTCTCGTTTTGCCTCCCCTCTATTTTTTTTTTTTTTTTGCTATTTGCAGGTTGAAACGTTTTGGTATGTTTTCGTTGCCCATACCGAATATGCCTACTTGGCAGTCGGGAGCGAGAGCAAGCGGAAAAGGTCTATAGGACAGTTTCGCGCGGCGTACCTTCGGCTCAGAGTCTCGCAGGACGCCATGTCGATTGACCTTCGCCTCATGTCTTTCTTCTATCCGTGGAAGCGCTAATTGTCCAGCAAGTTTCTTTGCGTCGTGTTCGACTGCGTCAGCTGCAGTAGTCGGCGACGCAGAATACTGCAAAACAAAGAAACGGTGTCCGGCACACGATCTTGCAAAACATGCCGGTCTTTATTGGGACCATAAAACGAGCCCTATATTGAGAAGTCGGCTCGGCGGCGGCCAAAAATGCTCTAGTACATGCGCATCTGCCGCCCGGGCGGCAGGCATGCGCCTTTCCTTTGCAAACGGGGTCGGGCCTTTTGGGGGTGTAATTGGGCATAAAGGACGGAGTCATGACGTCACAAAGGCACGTGACACGTAGCACGTGACGCATGACGTCACTGTTTGTTTTTGCCTCTTGACATATTTCACGTAATACATGACGTCACTGCTTAGTCGCCCTGCGGCTGAACAATCAACGGTGCCTCGAAAGTGACGTGGGTGCGCTTAGCGTTTGTTTACATCCGGCACGCCGAACTTCTGTGGGAGAAGCAAGCAAAGTGTCCGTTCACCGCCTCGGTTTGCTGTAGCGGTCGTGGATACAAAGCCACAGGAGGTCTCTGCTGCGGCTCTAGGCCCGTTTGCTCGAAGCTCTAACTGCGGCTAAAGTTAGCCGCCGTACCTAGGAGAGGGATTTTGAAATCACGTGACTGGCTCGTTAGGGATGCGGGGAAACATGGCGGTGCCCCTGTGAGTGAGCGCCGCTCGCTTTGGAACTAATATGTCGTTGCAGCTTCAATATCGGGGGCGTTAGTCAGCAATGTCGGGGCTCCCGTTACATGCCTCTTCCTCTCATCCGTTGTCTGCCGCTCTACCTTTTCACTTTCGGCGGCCGCGTCTCGTGGCGATTCGCCAGGCTTTATCGGTATTAGCGGCGAGATGTTTTGGGTGGCGCCCTCGTATGGTTACCTCTCGTGACCTCATGACCTTGCAAACAACAAGTTCGATGGTGTTTGCAATGAGCATGGTGGAAGCTCGAAATCATAGCGCTCTGAAACCAACACTGCCAACACCGTTAAAATTGAAGTTCTTACATTCCTCTTATTTCTTTCGATGAGAAATCCTTTGCCGACGTCATAGTCAGCATTCGGCCAATCGTGGAAAGCCAGCCATAGCGACGCTTTCGATTGCGCACGTCGCCAGTGCTTTATAAGCGAAGCACCCCGATTTGAACGAACGCCCGAGAAAGAACTCGGTCTGGCAATGAATCCGTGCCACTTCAGGTACGTGCTGCGACGCGGTAGCTCGAGCGAGTGCACGCCGATGTGGTGATTGTTCTTTTTTTGTACGCTTGCGAAGGATTCAGGTCAACATAACGAGTCTTTTTAATATGTCAACGACGACGCGTGTGTAGCAGTGAGACAACGAAAATGAAAAAGAGCAGCGAAACGCAAACCCGAGCTGTGGTGGGGTGTACTGAATCGACGACGGCTCACGAGAGCTTCCGAGAAGCGAATCGCCGGTAGCGACATGTCGATCACCCTCAGTATGAACGTCGGTGGTCGCTTGTCGCATGAGAGCGATAGACGCGGGTGTCTTCTCGGAAGCCCTCCGAGCCGCTACAGCCCCCATCAATTCCGTCCTCTTCGCCACAGCTCGGGGATTGCGTCTCGCTGCTTTTCTATTGTTGTTTTTTCACGGCTATACATCCGTCCTCGTTCCCATATAAAAAAACTCGTTATGTTGGCCTGGGTGGGTGGCACTCAGTTGGCCGAACGACGTTTTAGCGAACGCCGACTTTTCATCGGAAGGTTTTTTAGCGAATGCTCGGTCGCCGCGAAGTGGCGTGTACGGGTGGACCAGGTGGGTTAACATGTTTGTAATTAGCCGCCGCAGACCGTCGTCGCGAAGCGACGTGAACGCTGGCCCGGGGGGGGGGGGGGGGGGGGTGTTAGGGGATAACACGCGCCCCAGGTATTCCCTAGAACGTCGATTCGCTCAAATGATCGCTGTTCGCTAAAACGCCATTCGCTCATGTGACATGGACCGTCATTTAAAGAGCAATTATTTATTAGCGCTGACCAGAGCCGCCACGGAGACCTCTGTGGTTCTCTGTCTATTGCCGCTACCGCGAACCGAGGCGTTGAACAGACGCGAGGCGCACCTCAAGTCATTTTCGAGGCGCCGCTGATTGTTTCAGCTGTCGGGCGACTAAACAGTGACGTCACATGTATCGTGACACATGTCACGAAGCGAAAACAACTAAAACAAGCAGTGACGTCATGTGTCACGTGATACATGTCACGCGACTTTGTGACGTCGTGGCTTCGCCGTCTGCGCCCAATTGCACCTCCGCAGAGCCCGACCCTTCCGAGCGTGGGAAAAGGTCGAATCGTCACAGCCAACTCGTCACTGGAAAACTGGTCATAGGTGAACTGGTTAAAGACGTCTATTTCTAGGTAATCCCGTAGTAGGCAGAGTGGTCGCATTGACTTTCTCGTCATAGGAAAAGTGGTAAAACGTTTCCAGTTCGTTCGTCACCTCACATTTTATTTTTATTTTATTCGCTCAGCAGTCCATCCAAACAAGAAAGCCTTTTGCTGTGACCCCCTTTTTTCATTGTCAGCACTATTCGGAGTTCTTTTTAGAGGGCAGACTTTCATAAGGAGGCCGAAGAGACGTTCTTTTTTGCGTTCTCCATGAGGAAGGACTCGATTATTTCGCGTCCATAGCGGTCCCGGTGTCCCCCCTTTATCTTCCTGCCGTCGACACCAGGTGCGCACCCGAAGCACTATTTTGCGTAAACCTTCGTGCTTTTTTTATTTCAATTTTAATGATGTTTTTTTTTGTTTTTATGTTTTGTTTGCAGGTTCAAGTCAAGGAGACCAAAGTGCGAACTTGGTAGAACGCTTGCTTGAAGTATATATACAAATCGGAACAAATGTGTTAACTGCCATAAAACACCGACATGCTGTACGATGCAGGTATTGACAACCCAGCACGTTGCAACTATGCTGCTAAACAAAGTTTTGATTGATGTTTTTTAATAAAAATTTCTGCTACTTTGTGCGCAATATAGGTAAGCACCACGTTTCCGGAAGGGTGCAGTAAAATCGGTATACTCGTCAACCATGCAGACCCTATTTGCTTGAAAACAGAGCCCTAAGTCAAATACCACCTGCTCGTTTGTCTTTTCATTAAGTTTCGTGAAAAGTAGGAAAACGATTAGGACCTAATTTAAATTACGTAACTGAAGGCGTACCCTGAGACAAACAAATTTTAACAAAATTGAAAAAAAAAAAACAGTTCTCCGCCATTACGAGATGGCCGCCCTGACCGGTTCCCTTATAACGAGTCGGCTGTGACGAGTTGGCTTGTGACGAGTTCTCCTAGACCCCCGAACGTCATCACTGGATGGATGGATAAGGCTCAGTGTTGTACACGTTCCTCAAAAAAAGGAACGAAAGCTCGTTCCCCGTTCCTTCTGATTTTTGGAACGCGTTCCCGTTACAAGTTACATTTGTGAAAAGGGAACTCGTTCCCGTTACAGTTTAAGAAATGGAACGTATCGTTACATATGCGTTACATTTGTATTTTGCTAATTACTATATTTAGTTTAATCAAGCAGAGTTATTTTTTTTATCTATCCTATTAGTAGTCAACATACGAGTTTGTATATCGTTACGGAAGGGCAACAGGAAAAGAAAACAAGCGGAAGCAGAGTTTCATTTGTTGATATATTCAAGTTAAAAATCTCAGCTTTTAACCATATGCATGTTTGTAGTGGACAATTCAGACGAGCCGAATGTACTTTTACCCAACATTGCACGAGCGTTTTACGGAAGCCTCACACGTTTCAATTGAGCGTAGTCCCTTGTTTGAACTTAACAACAGTTGCTTCTCGATGTTGCTGTCCGCAAGACGAGCAAGTCGAGGAGAGGGTAGGGCTTACGGAAGGTCAGTCATAAAAAGTACAAATTCTTCTTTGTAAGGTTCGCTTTGTTGATCACTTATAAGGTGGGGGGGGGGGGGGGACAAGAGAAGAAATAATAGTTATTTTTTTGTGTGTATCTTTTAAGTGACAATGTTCGGGATACAAGGGTGCGTTCGATGACTGGCAGTCTGTGATCTTGTTGTAACTGTAGGTTTCATTATGGAAGTTCACAAGTGGCTGTAGCCGGCCTTAGAGTTTTGGGAGGATTCGTGGAACTAAAGAAAGTAGCTGAGCTTGAAATAACCCTCTTTCTTTGTCTTTTCCTACGACTAAAAGCCTTGCTTTTTGTACCGCAGTTTCGGACTCTCAAAAACGGATAAATGTCCACCAGCTCTCCTGCACCCGAAACTGTTAGCAAGCGAGGACCACACAAAATAATCCACAAGATTAGTAGCCAGAAAAGTAACGAGATCCTGCACTTCATAAAGATATTGTTTTTGTACCTTCAAAATTACCCTGTTCGATGCAAAATAAAAATTACCCCACTGGACGAAAAAAAGGAACGCCGTTACTCTTTCCGTTCCAGTAAAAATGTAACGAGTTCCCGTTCCAGTTCCAGCGATGCAAAATGGAACGGCGGCGTTCCTTCGTTCCTCCTGAAAGGAACGCGTTCCAGGAACGCCGTTCCTTGGAACGCCGTTCCGTACAACACTGATAAGGCTGAACCCTTTGACTCGGGTGGCGGCTTGCGCCACATAGTGAATCCACGCATCGCCGCCTAGCTGGCGTCAGCGTCGCCGCACGAAAGCGTCTTGCAGCGTCTGGGAACGTGCACGGGGCTAGCAGACGGCGACGCCCAGAAGAACGCGTCTGCCGGTTTGCGGCGTACCTCTCGTAGTGGTTCGGCGTGTTCGCCGCTTGGTACGGCTCGGGGATTTACTAATGACGACGTAATGAGCGGTCCTCGTCTTCCGGGCAGTATCGGTTGTACAGTCTCCGGCAGTATGAAAGACCCACTGGGAGCGCGTGGCCGAGGCGGTGGCAGGCGGGGGCGCTGTGAGCGCTCCGGGCAATTCCATTCTGCTTCGAGGAAAGGACGCTCACTCGGGGTCAGCTAAAGCGAAACGCGCTCATCAGATTGTGCTGAGCCCCCAGTGAGCGTCCTCCCCTCGAAGCAGAATGGAATCGCCCGGAGCGCTCGCAGCGCCCCCGCCAGCCACCGCCTCGGCCACGCGCTCCCAGTGGGTCTTTCATAT
Source organism: Ixodes scapularis (assembly GCF_016920785.2). Taxonomy (NCBI): domain Eukaryota; kingdom Metazoa; phylum Arthropoda; class Arachnida; order Ixodida; family Ixodidae; genus Ixodes; species Ixodes scapularis. The sequence continues at coordinate 32,642,305 of NW_024609882.1, forward strand.
TGCCGGAGACTGTACCTGCTAGGGTAAGGCGTGAAGCGAGTTAAAGAAAAGTGTCGAGAAAAAGAAAGCACGTTTGAGGGACGGACATGGTCCCGAGGAGTGAAGTAAAAAATGCCGGCGACGCGAAAAGGCGACTGGTGGGGAATGAAACGAAACTTGAAACTTCGTACCGACAAAAAGCAAAATAAAAAAAAAGGGGGGGGGGGGGGGAGGGGCGCAAGCGAATAATACTCTCGCAGCGTTATGATTGTATGCAAATGATTTCCTGCTTGGCCCTGTTACTTTTGTTCATCTATACTTTATTCTGGATTTTACTTTTAAGTCGGCTAAGAGTATACCGTATCTTAAAGTAAATAAATTAAAAAAAAAAAATGTTTAAAAGACTCGGTTAAGTAAGCACTCAAGATAAAGAAGCCGAAGGTAAGGAACCTTTACTTCAGAAGCTGTCTTGCATGCCCACAAAAAAAAAAAAAAAAAAGACGTAATTTCTGAATTCCTTTCTAACGTTTTGCGTATTCCTTCTTTAGAAAAAGAACCATTATCTTGAAATTCACACTTATTTCCTGCCGCTTGAAAAAACAAACAAAAAAGAACAATCAAAACAACAACAGAGAAAAGGCGAAACGAGGTGATGAATACGTAATGGTTACGTCAGACAGTGAATAAAAAATAGGGAATTACCATTGTCTTCTTCTTTTAAATATGCGAGCATACTCCTTCCTTTTGTTCTGGCTCTGACGTCTAACAAATTACTCTAAGGGTGAGAAATCGGGTAAATTTATTCCATGCCCGTTCAGATTGGGAAAGATGTTAGCATGCAGTCACGCGTAGTCCCGAGTGCGTGCTGCGGAATTCGGGCAGAGCATATTATTTCGCCGACTTTCATAAAAAAAAAGAAAAAGAAACGCTACAAGCATTATGAGGTATGAGAACTACTTTCTCGCTTTTTTGTGTGTTTTGCACGTTTCTTTGTGTGTGTGTGTGGATGTATGTTTAAGGGACCGTGAAACGATTTTTCAACTTCTTCCTCCTCAGCTTTAAACCTCAACTCAAACGCGAAATGAAAATAAGAAAGACGTTTACAAATCTCTGTAATGCAAAATTAGAGCGCAGCTCTTAAGGAGAAGGAGGGGAGGGTACGGAGGGAAGGGTATGCCCCTCCTTCTACTCCGTACCCTCTCCTCTGCTTCTCGTCCTCTCCTCCTGTCCCCTCCTTCCATCCTGCTCCTCTCTCCCTCCTCCTCCCCCTCCTTCCTGCGTACCCTCCCATCCTTCTTCGTAGTCCACTCCTTCTTTATACCCTCCCCTCCTCCCGCAGTTTCTCCGCTAAATTTAGCTAAAAAATTGACGCCACGTGACCTCAACAGCAGTTCATTTTCCTGCTAAATTAAGCGGGGAATTCAATTGCTGTTGAGGTCACGTGACGTCAATTTTTCCAATAAATCTAATGGAGAAACTGAATTTGTCCGTAGGTGGCGTGACACCAAGTCATGTGACTTCATTTTCCCCGCTAAATTTAGGGAGAACATAATTGATGTTGAGGTCACCTGACGTAAATTTTCTATCTAGATTTAGCGGGGAATTGAATTGCTGTTGATGTCACGTGACGTCAATTTTCCCGTTAAATCTAGCTGAGAAACTGAATTTTTCAAAGGTGACGTGACACCAAAACGTGTGGCGTCATTTTACCCGCTAAATTTAGCGAGGAATTGAATTGCTGTTGAGGTTACGGGACGTCAATTTTCCCGCTAAATGTAGCGCGGTTACGCCTGCGGCGACGCTGACGCCGCGAAACCAGGAAACGGGCGCATAAGAGCTGCGCTCTAAAATCACGTGGTGGTGACGTCCTTGGGCACCGGAAGCGATGACTCCAAGCTCCAAGCTTCCACCGTCCTTTCAGAGCGCAACTCTTAGAAGCCCGTTTCTGAGTTTCGCGGCGTCGGCGTCACCGTCGCCGGCGTAAAAATCAAATTTGGGGGTTTTACGTGCCAAACCTACGACGGGCACCTGGCACACCCCAGCGGAGGACTGAGGATTAATTTCGACCACCTGGGGATCTTTTGACGCGCAACCAAAAGCTCGGTTACACGGCGCCTTCTCCGCAATAAGCCTTCGTCATATTGCGGGCACCTACCGCCGCCGGCGTAGCTGCGCTATATTTAGCGGGAATACTGACGTCACGTGACCTCAACACCAATTCAGTTTCCCTGCTAAATTAAGAGGGGAAAACGACGTCACTTAACTTGGTGTCACGTCACCTATGAACGAATTCCGTTTCTCCGCTAGATTTAGCGGGAAAATTGACGTTATGTGCGAGGAGGAGGAGAAGGAGAAAGGGAGAGGAGGAGGAGGGAAGGAGGAGCGGAGGAGGACGAAGCGAGGGGAGGACGAGGATCAGAGGAGAACAGGAAGAGGTGGAGGAGGGGCATACCCTTTCGAACGTATCCTCCCTTCCTTCTCCTCAAGAGCTGCGCTCTAATTTTGCGTTACAGAGATTCGTAAACGTCTTTAATTTTTTAAGCACACCATGAAACGTGTCACTTTCAAGTGATGATAAGTGCCGTCACAGCACTTATTGACCACGAACGCGAATTCAAATATTGGTCGACGGATTGATTGTTGACGAGCGCATACTTCCGAGTGACGCAGTGCTCGTGTTGAATGCGTGAGCTGGGGTCGGGCTGACGACGTGCTGTGGGACACGGAGGTGTATCACAGTGAAAAGGCGAAAAGCTTTCGAAGGAAAGGATGTACGAAATAGTCCGCTGTATTTTCGAATTTCCGTACCGAAAAGTAGGCTTTTGACTTTCTACCCTCTTTCTTTTGGCCCATTATATGATGTGCGAGTAGTAAGATTCCAATCAAAAATTATTTATCCCATCCCAAAAATGTATTTCATGACCCCTTTAAAGCAACATAGCTCGGAGCACGTGGAGCGACATTTCGCGCTGCAAAACCAAGGAATCCTGGGTTTAATCCCCTACGCCTGCCCTTGTCGTTCTGGGTCAGCAAAGTACCGGCGTGCGGTCTCGTAATCATCACAGCGCGATGCGCATTAGAGACACCATGCTAGCAGTGGCGCTGCACCGGCTGAAGTTTTCATCTATAGCGGAAACAGCAGACGCTAGATTGGACTGTCTTCTCTCTGTCTAAAGATACCCAGAACATTATTTATCTACTCCAGCTTGAGAATGTACATTAAATCCTTGGCTTATAACCGACTATTTGTTGCGCACCTCTTGAGACGTGTAAACAAGGTGAGACGGAATGGTAAATACAAGTATCACTAAAGATGACGCACGTATACAGTGATATTGTGCTTTTTTTTTTCTCTCCAGACTTGAAATTACGCAATCCGTGGGAATGGGCGCTACGATAGGGTTTGATTAGAAGTTTCTCTCTGAGCTAGCACAATTCAATTCACCTGCGTGAAACTGCGCTTCTCATTCGAACAAGTAGCGTCTCGTTCGTTCCGCGTAAATGACCATCAGGATATTTATCATAAACGCTAGAATACTGCTAAAAATACTGAAACGACCAGAACAGCTGGGACAGCTTCAATTCATATTATCCGTTTTTAAGGACATCAGGACACTTCCTAGTGTAGTCGCTCGAAAACGTCTACCGGTGGCATGTAACGTGGTGAAAAAAAGAAGAGGAGAAAGAGGGGGGGTGCCATTTTAGGCGGTAAAAAGTGAAGAGGAAGAAAAGAGGCTCGAGCAGGAGGCGAATTTGACGCTTCCCCAAGGAAGCTGCTTACCTCGGCCGTGACTTTCAGATTCAAACGAATTCGACGGTGCCCCTAGGAAGCTGCATGCCACCGCCGTGACCCGCAGATGCTAGTCGACTCGACTATGACTCGGACCCGCAGCTCGCTGCAGGGATCTAAGGTACCAAGACGACGAACCCTGGTACCCGGCGGATGATTTCTGGTCCTAACTTTGACCACCTCCGAGAGAACTCGAAGATGCCTCGGCAGCGACCCCTGGTACGAATGCCTCATTCACACTGACGGTTGCACCGCGTTCGCGCATTGGATGACGAGAACGAACGGATACGCTTAGCGGTTGATATTCGAAGGAGAGTGTGAATGCAACATACGCGACTGGCTACGTCAAGAAAGCTTCATCAAAACGGACAATTGTAACGCAGATCACCAGTCCCAGCACTTGAAGTCATCAGCCTGACGAGGGGCATGATACTTTAAAAACATTTCTAACTCTACATGTGGAAATACCTAGGCATGAGTCATGTTTTTTTTATTTACGTATATCGCTGTTTAATATAAATTGATTTATACTGTCGATTGCGCACTCTTCTATTTCACTCTGACGGTTGACCTGAACCGCGACCACCAGTATGTTTTACAATACGGTGATTGTATTAGTTTTTATTAGTTATACCTTCTTCGTCTACTAATGGGACTCCAAGTTGTGGAACTCTTATCAATATTCAATATATTTTATAAGTCGTATTTAGTTAAGTGTAAGATCTGCCTTCGTAAAGAGAACATAATTGATGTTGCACCTTTTTGTAACATTTCATCTAGAAAATCAACAACAATCCAGACTGACTCGAACTCCAATATTTTAGGTTATATTAAAAACGTCGTGATATACCACGCAATCCTCTATAGATCCGTACACCAAACCGTGCACAGCAGCGGACAAACGAATTTGATAATACACACAAAAAAGAACTAAGGCGTTTGATCACATAGAAGACAAGCGTAAGAACATTTTAAGCAGATAAAAATTTTGTGGGAAATCTTTAAATGTTTTGTTCTGTCACTTCTAACTCTCCAAGATTTCTCGTTCCCTACCGCGGGCAGTGAAGATCTAAATCTTCCCCAGTTGCAGCATTACATTTGACAATATATAGAAACATACACAAAAAAAGCAAGGTTATCATAAACTTTCCACGTTTCTGCCTTCAAAGAACTGCCTGCAAAATTGGAGATATCTACAGAAATATTTATTCGTATTTTTGTTACAAACAGCACATGCGTTGTCAGAGCAGTTAAGCTGTACTATCACTCCGGTTAGTTACGTTGGAAAATAGGGCATATTTCTGTAACTTTTTTGTAACATCTCTATAACTATGTCTAGCGCTGATCCGCTTGAAGACCGCAAATTTTATAACCCAGATCGTTCACGATCAATTCCTCTTTTGGAATTCATATACAGCTTTCTTTAGTGTTTCGTTGCCTCCCCCCCCCCCCCTCCCTTTTCTTTAAATATATTGCCACATCCATTTTTCTTCCTCACTCTCACCCATAGTCTTACAGCTACTATCAGACAGAACCTTATAAACAATCCTGTCGATACACCAAGGATCGAATACGCACACAACCCAACACAAGCACACGTCAAACAGACCGGCTCTCCAAACCAAAAAGCCGCGCTAAAGACAGGCGTTCGAAAACTAAGTGGCGAGGAATAGTTGTTTTCTATTTTTTTTTCTCTGAAAACGAACCAACACGTCCAAATGTCTCGTGGTCAATACGTCTTCTTCAAGCCCCCCTTCGAATGAGAGCCAGAGATAAGCCTAACTTTAGGTGAGCATCCGAGCGAAAAACAAACGAGCAAACAAACAAACAGAACCATATCAAGTAAGAAATGCTGGGGCCATTCCTTGTCGACTTGTCGCTACCCTTGGCAGAAAACGAATAGCCCTTTTTGTTCTTCTTTTAAACGTGTTGGTGAAGATGCAAAATAGAAAAGGAAAGAGGGAAAAATAACTGAAAATGTAAGCTTCTGTATGAAATTGACCTTTTTTAACCTCTTTGTAGAGCACAGAAACATTTCGACACATTACCTCTTCACGTCGTCAAAAGTTGAAAAAGAAAGCGTAAAAAAAAACACGGTAAATTTTTTTTAAAAGCAAGAACCACGAGCGAGCATATATATAAACAGTAGACTTTTTTTAGGAGCTTTTTTCTTTTCTTGAGCTGCTTGTTTCGGAAATAGATGCAGAATATATTTTGTCATCATATGCAGAGTGAACAAAGTCGTCAGCTCTCTGAATGGCTTTTACGGCTAGAGCACCGATCTATCATCTGCAGTCTCGGCTTTTCCCCCTTGTTGTTTTCGGCCTACTTTGAACACTTTAACGATACACAACAGGCTTGCATAATGGAGGTCACGGCGCTAGAGGGATTATGACAAAACTGCGGAGCACAAACTCTAACGGGGCACTGCACGATCCGACAAATGTCATCCATGAAATTTGATAGCACGAGATGTTTCTATTACTATACTTATGTTGCTAAGTGGTAGTAACATTTTTGTTTTCGTAGCGAGGTTCGCGTACAGCCACTGAGAGACTCACCTTGATTTGATGTGGACTGCATGAATGCATGTACTTAGCTTGTTGGTGGCGAAACACCTAATCGCAACTAATATATAGATTGTGCTTCTCGAACAAATGCGCGGACAAGGAGGTATAGACGACGTTTCGGGCGGACGCCCTTCTTCAAGGAATAGACGCGAAAGGCGGCAAGAAACAGGCAGGGGTCGGACACGTCACAAAAATAGGGGTAGGTACGTTGGCCGAGAGGGAGGGGAAGGCGAAACCAAATACCGTGGAAGCCAATACTGGCAACTCCCGCGGAAAACGGGCGAAAAGTGATTGCAGCGCCCCTGGCGAGCTCGGAGTCTCCGCTGGCAGACAAATTCTCCAAAACGCATTGGTTTTGCCTATCTCCGTGCGAGGTGACCAACGAAAAAAAATTGTCACGGACATTCGTTGCTTTAAAAGTTAAAAAATGGGTGCCAGCTCATGAGTGAAGGACATTCTCTGCGCGTGGGAAAGATGTTACAGCTTTCTGAGTGCGATTTCGGAGTTCTCCCGAAGAAAACATTCTGTCACAACTTATGTAAGTCAAGCAAAACACGAATGTATGCCTTCGCGCTGTTTCGTGAAAAAAGGAAATGTACTAACATTTCAGAACATAGTTTCGTTTCAACTTTATTGTTCTTATCAGTCAATTCGTTTTGTCGTTGCAATTCCCATTTCTCGTGAGTGTCTTGCTTATAACCGTTTCGTCGAACAGGCGAGCTGGCTAATCCCGTTAAGATCGTCTCCGGATGAAGAAGCAGAAGTCAATTTCGAACCACGTACGTTACGGCGATGTTAGTATGCTCCGAAAGAAGGCGTTGTGCGTATGCAAATCTGACGCGATTATAGATTAACAAAAGCACAGTTAAGAAAAAAGCAGACTTCTCGCGCTTGCAAAGAAAGAAGGGGAGAGCGTCGTAGCCCCGCGAAAAAAGGTGATTTCAGTCACGTTATTTACAGTGCACAAATTCCGATTGTTAGCGTGGGGACGACCAACATCTTCTGCTTCGCTGCTTCTTTACTTCTACGATAAAGGCCGACACCCGTTGAACCGTCTCCATCCACTCTTTCCATTTTTGAGTTTTCTTTCTTTTATATTTTTGAGGCGACGCTACTCTGCCGTGTTATTTCTTCCTCCTGCTTATATGTTGCTGTGTATATTTTTGTTTTCTTTTTGCTTTCTTTTTTTTGCCCGACGTGTAAACAATCGCGCATCCTTGCTTTGTTTGGCTTAGTTTTTACTCCCTTTCCTTCGCTTCGGCGCTTACTACCCCAGGTTCGTCTGCGCTAGGCCCGGGCATTTTGAGGGCCGTCTGCAACTTTGCTGTTGTTGTTTTCTTCCACTGTCGTCTGCGATAACCTCCTATTTTCGCCTTCGATTGAGTTTCTAATCCAAAATCGTCATACGTGCTTTTTGATATTTATTAAATATATTAAGAAGTGTAAGCTCGTTACCCATTTTTATTCGAATTTTATTTGTGTACCCCGGCCGGCACGTCTGCTACGGGTCATCGTTTGTTGATCAACCGGCCGCATTGAAGAACAAGTTTGTGCGATGTGGTGGAAAATCTTTCTTCTGCTTCCTACGTCAACCTACGGACACCTCCGTCAACAAGTACTTGAATGCACTTTTAAACTGCTTCGTCAAGCGAGCGAACGAACAACCCGCCAAAGTCACTGGAAAAAGAAATTCGAAAGCAAAAAAAGGTTACTCACTGCTAGCACATACAGAAGATTGCTGCCTGCGACCAAAACATTTCTGCGATTCTTTTTTACCGGGCAGTGTGAGCTGCACTACGTTATTTATTTCCCTTGTTTTGTTTTTAGTTCGTACCTACGCCGCGAAAGCAAATAAAGAAATGTACAACAAGCAGCTGAAAAAAAAAGGGTCGCTTTCTTCCTTTTTCATTAGTTTCGTCTGTTGCTTCCGCTTTGTTTGTCGTGAACACCGGTGGCGACCACCAGCTATTCATTTGCTGCTTTCCATTTTTCTTTATTTTTTTCTATAAGCGCCGCAACGATCGTCGTCGTTGAAATAGTTTTTTGCTAGCTTCTTTGTTTTATTCGCCGTTGTTCGCTTCTCTTTCCCGTTTCTTCTTATTTTCGTCGGGAATGGCGACACCATTTTTTCTGCAAAGTTCGGTAGGTGTTTGCACGTTCATTTTTATCCTTATTTTTTGTTTTGTTTTTATGCTCCAGCAGCTCGTGCGCTTGCTCTGGTAATATTAACATGTCGTTTTTGCATGTTTTAACGATTACGACGTAGTTCGAGTAGCTAAACGCCTTTTTTCCGCTTCCCAGACGCGTTTCAAACGCGTGTGATCCCCTGAGAGGCGTTTGAGACCGCTAAATAAACTGCTCTATCTTTGTTTATGCGCGCGTTGTTATTCGATTGTCGTTGCAGTTGCGATCAGTGGATTCCGCTTTGCAAGCGAACTGACCGTAATAAATTGTTTCTGCAGTTAGGGCGACGATACGCGGCTTGTAAAGCTCGAGGACGTCGCGGAGCCTATACTTTTCCATTGCGACGACTGCTTCCGTAGACTCCGAGTCCGCTAGAGGCGCCACTGTCACGTTCGCCGCCGCTGCTATGTGTTTTCGGAGGAGTTTCCAGTATTGGCGAAGCTATATTGTATTTGGCTAAACCGTTAGGAGACGGAGTACAACTTCTTCGCCTGTCATCTAACGCAGTTAAAAAAAAAATGTGCAAAGCAAAAGCCGGAACGCGGAAGTGCCACGGGATCTCGAACTTGCCCTGCGGTGTCTTCCACGAGAACTCGACACCCAGAATGGTCCTCGAGGGTCCCCGGCCGCCACAACCACGACCACACCGGTTATGACGGGTAGACGCGCGGTTCGAATCGGTTCGAAAAAGCCCCCCCCCCCCCCCCCCCCCCCCCCCACCCCAGGTGTCGGGTGACGCGTGTTAACTTCGGCGCCGTTTGCATCAAAAAAAAAAAAAAAAAGAATCAGTTTTCCTAACAGCAGTAGGGACAATTTATTGCTATTCGTTTTGAGTATTTATTCCGAGTCCCCGAAATCGCCCACGCGGGAAGGCCGTTCGCAAACCGGCACGAACACAAGAGCTAATGACTCAGATCTCTCTCTCTCTCTCTCACCCCCGCCCCCGAGAAAAAGAAACGAGCATTTTAAAACATTTGGTAAACCCTATCAACTAACCCCCTTCTCTCTCTCCCACCCTCCCCTACTCCTCCCTCCAACCCCCACGGCAACAACCACCTGCTGAAGAACGCTTTGGGAGTAGGGTCTGGAAGTACGTATTCCCACTATATACAACATGATACAGGTTAAAGAAAACGGAATGGCAAACTGACGTAATTAAAAATTATACTGGCGAGAAGAAAGGATGCACGAAAGCAAACGGTAAGGCTCATAAAGAAAGCAGAAATTCGAGGGCAGAAAGGATACTTCACGAAATCGACTACGTCATAGGAAACGAGGCAACCCTTCTGGAGGGCGACCATCCGCGGTTAGGTCGTCAGAGTTGCACCGCATGTGCCGACCATACGGCTGTGCAAGCGCGCCCGTCGCTTCAACTGTGCAAAAAAAAAGAGGTTTTTGTTTTTAGACGTTGTGAAAAAAAAAACAAAAAAAAAACATTTATATTAATAAGGAAATGTAGTACGCGAAAGAAAGTTTGGTGTTGAGACCAAGGGGGAATTCTGTTTTGAGGTTGAAGATAAGACGATTTTCCTCTCTCTTTCGCACGTGGGAGGAGGGAAGCCTGATCTGATGATAGAGACGCGCATATTTAGTTCAGTATGGCCGGAAGTCGAGAAATGGTCAACTACATGTGTGGATTGTTCCAAAGGAAGGTCTCCCAACAATCTCCGGGTGACGAGAAGGCGGTGTTCACGGAATCGTTCGTGCAGCCGTCGGTCTCGTCTCTCCGATGTACAAAATGTCAGGGCAGCTCGTGCGAGAAATGGCGTAGATGACATTGGCTGACTTACTTGCAGGTCTGGTTGTCGGGTATTTTGAATGTAAGATGTTGCGGAGAGCCAAGATGCCTGCAAGTCAGGCATTTGGGAACATTACAGGGAGTGGTGCCAGGTATGATGCCAGCCGGGTCTGTGTTGGTTTTCGCCTTCAAGCTACTTTTGACAAGAAGGGTGCGGAGGTTCGGTGGACGACGGTAAGCAACGGAACGAGCCGTGAAAATTAGTTGAGAGATGTGCATATGAGATGTTGCACTGACGAGTTTATGCGCTAGTTTTGGGACTTTAGGATGGTACGGAATTATAAAGGGTTTTTTTTTGTCTTTAGTACGGGGGTTTGTGAAAAGAGCGTCATGTCTGGAAATGCCGAAGACCCGTCGTTTAGCCCTCTCGAGCGAATGGAGAGGGTAGCCCCGGTCGACGAAGAAAGAAATCATTTCGGTCACTTTGTTTTGAAAGTCAAGAAAGTTGCTGCATATGCGTCGCAGGCGGAGGAACTGTGAGAATGGAATGGAGTCTTTTTGTGATCGAGGGTGGCAGGAGGAGTAGAGCAGGTAGCTGTGGGAGTCAGTGGGTTTATAGTGGACGGAGGTTTCAAAGAGGCCTTTTTTCACTGATATGCGGAGGTCCAGGAGCGTCACAGATTGGGAGACTGATGATGTGGATTTTAGAGAAGGGTGCGCTTCCCGAGAGGCTCTGAGTGAAGTTGGCGACGGTGCTGGGGGATCCAAAGCCAAATATGTCGTCGATGAAGTGGCAGTAGAAATCGGGGTGCGAATTGGGGAGGGAATCAAAGAGGGCCATTTCCACATACCCCACAAAGAAGTTAGCGAAAGAGGGGCCCATCTTTGTGCCCATTGCAACCCCACATTTCTGACGGAAGAAAGGGCCATCTAACTGGAAGGCGTTAAGGCTTAGCACCAGCTCTGCAAGTCGGATAATGATGTGAGAGGGAGGGTCCAGATTTTGTCTCGGATCAAGAAAATGTTGCAGTGCCAGAAGGCCATCCTGGTGGGGAATGACAGTGTAAAGGGAGCTAACATCTATGGAGAAGAGAACGGTGTCAGAGTTTGGCGTGAAGGCAAGATGTTGTTGGAAGAGATGCGTGGTGTATTTTATATAGCTAGGGCAAAGTCTGGACGATAGGCTGCAAGATAGAGTCCACAAACGCGGATATGTCGGCAGTAGGGCAAGAGATGGCAGAAACAATGGGGCGACCGGGGATGCCGACCTTGTGTATTTTCGACAGAAGATAGAGAGATGAGAGTTGTGGATGATTCACAATAAGGCGACGGGCGGGACAGAGCAACGCGCTGGTGTCAGTAGGATGTTGAATTGTGGATTTAATTAATTCTTGGTACTGGTTGGTGGGGTCAGACGGAAGAAGATCGTAGAAGCTGGTAACAGAAATTTGGCGATGGGCTTCCTCCCTGTATAGGTCTTTTCGCCAGACTGTTATCGCACCACCTTTATCGGCCGGTTTGATCTCTGTGTCGTCACGTTTTTGGAGGGAGTGGAGGGCAGTTTCTTGTACACGGTTGATGTTGCGAGCGAAGGACACCAGAGATGAAGATGACTGTTGCAGGATACTTGTTTGGTGGGAACAGTGCTAAAAGACGTAGGGCCAGGGCCAGGAAGCACACAGACAGGGCGCTGATTTGCAACTCAAAATTTAGAGCTGTGCAAAAACAGAAATAAACACAGAAAGGAAGATGGGAAGAAAAAAAATAAAAAAAGCAAACCGTCAACGTCTGGCATTAGCCACGCCAACATAGCGTCGGAAGAACCTGCCATACTCTAACGAAATTTACTTCGTCACCTACGAGGGCAACAGAAGGAGTGTTCGCAGACGATTCCGCTCTATCAGTGGCCATAAAATATGCTTCGTCTGTCTCTCTCTCGCAGTCTTGTTTTTGAGTCGATTCAAAATCTTAATGTCATAGAATGACTGCGAGCAGTCGCACCTACTACAATAGACCTCTAGCTTCCCCGAGGGCGAACAACGCAGAGAAAGAAAATGTTTCCATTCCCTTATATTTACACCTAATCGTCTGACCAATATATACCCTGCCGCACGACAGAGGAATCTACCGGGTGATCCAAGGAGAGGCCTGGCTCTTTAAATCGACCGCAAAATTCGGTTTCTTAACCTATCGCGCTACGACTTTGTACAGCGCTGCCCACAGATGGTGCTTTTTTTTTTTTTTTGTAAAATTTAAAGAGCGAACTTACTTGAGGAAAACGTAAAGAAAGAAAAAAGGCTTAGCTCCTATGGAAACGCAGCGACGCCACCGTTCTTCAAACCACACGGCGCCGTTTCGCACGGAAGACAAGAGATGGCGCGACGAACGAGTATATGGCGCCGAGAGCCGGCGTCATTAGCAGACGATATTTTCGACTCAAACACGGCACGCGTTCTGCAGGCAACGACAATCGCAGAAAAAAAAAACAAAAAAAAAAAACAGGCGCGGTAACAACAAGAAACTGCAGTTCCTTGTCTGCTAAAGACGCCGGTTCTCGGCGTCGCATGCTCGTTCATTGGCGGCAGTTGCCGTCGCGACCGCTTGCGCCATCTCTTGTCTCCCGTGCGAAACGGCGCCGTGTTATTTGAAGACTGGTGGCGTCGCTGAGTTTCCATAGGAGCTAAGCCTTTTTCTTTCTTTACTTTTTCCTCAGGTAAGTTTGCTTTTTGCAAATTTTACAAAAAAATGCACCATCTGTGGGCAACGCTACACAAAGTCGTAGCGCGATAGGTTAAGAAACCGAATTTTGCGGTCGACTTAAAGAGCCTCGCCTCTCCTTGAATCACCATGTAGTACACAACCCCGATTGTCCATGCAACGTACGGGGCCGATGCTTGATGTCAAACTTAACGGCAGGACGTCCTGCTCTACTCAAAGAGGCACAAAGGCGGGACAGCTTAGATGGCTAAGGGAAGACTTCAATCACGTCACACCTATTGGCAACGTGTTTGACTCATTTTAACTCTTTTCTTTTCTGCCCCTCTTTCGTTTTTTAGAAATAGTGGGATCAAGAACATAAAGTACGGGTAAATATAATTAAAACATAAAAAATAGGCACGAATATTTATGTTAAATATTTGGAAAAGAAGAGGGCTGTCACAACGAGCGCTACGTTCGCATGTGGCGACGCCAACATGCACGCGTCTTTCGCTTTGCGGCGAGTTTCGTCAAGCTTTAGCGTGTTTGCCGCTTGGGACTTGTCGAAGGATCCACTAACGATGACGTCACGCTCTAGGACTTTTCTTCTAAGGTTTTATTGGCTCAGCCACCTGATGGCCAAACATTTTCGCTAGGCTTGTCGAAGAAATTCCGAAGGAACTCGGCAAGCTGCTTTCTCCACATAAAGGCTCTAATTGCAGGGAAGCCAGCTTTGGCGAGCACAAATCGCTCAGTTTAAACCTCTAGAAAAAGAAAAAAAGCCACAGTTGATCGGAAATATGCAGATGGATGAGTCCTACCCGACCGAATGCCATATTCGTTGCGAAGCCGCCGCAAGAGAACATCTTTGATGACGTCGAGTGCCTCCAAAATGTTTTGTTTTTCGGCGGCTCCGCAACGAACATTCCAGTCGATCGGTTGGGTTCGCCCATCCGCACATTTTCGATGACGGTCCCCTTTAGAGACCACCTAAGATGATGAAAATGACCATAAAGTGTGAGGTTACTTTTTAAGAATCATCGAGGGTGTGAAACGACAGAGTATGTGAACAGCTAGTGAAGAAAATAAAACGTGAAAAAGGTAGAGAACTTATAGGTGACCAAGGATAAGGAAAAGAACGAAGGTCACACGTGAACTCCAGAAAGAGAGATAAGGAAGTTGGAAAGCCAGAACAAATCGAGAGAAAGAGAAGAAAGACCGCAAAGTCACAAAAGAAAGGGAGGTAGAGACAGAGATAACGGGAAATGCGGACATAGACATTTCTGAACGATAAAACAGACAAACACACTCATACACACAGACGCAAGCCCGTGAGAAGAGAATCAGACGTGAATGCTTAAGATAGCTTGAGAATTGTCTGCCATTGCGACTGGCTACACTAGTTGACGCCGTAGACAAGACTAAGGTCTTTAACATGTATCAAGCAGGTGTAATACACAACCGCCCGCTGGTACAATGCTCGCCCGAATCAAAATTGACAGGGCAGATATCGAACCTCCAGAATCCCTCCATTTTTGGTGGTAGGAAAGATAATAACTGTTTTAACTCCTAATTGAAATTCGTTGTGACGTTCGAGTAAGTAACCGAAAACATTTCATGCCTTTCTTTAAGAACAAAACAGACACACACACGCACTCACGCACATGCATGTGCACATGCTCATGCACGCACGTACACAAAAAAGTTTCTACAATACGTTGTTTCTTTGCGTCAGGATGCAACTGAGGTTATGAGCGACGCCCTTAAAAGACTCTGGTGAATGGACCGCCCAGGGTCAATAACCCCTTCACTTTGAGTGCACACAAAGTGGCAATACTAGGCTCGTTTTATTTACCGGCAGCTCCTACACCGGTGCACAAAAGTATAGGGCAGGGTACTTCCGGCATGTGTACTGAGATACGACCGGAAGTGCACCGCCCTGCGCCTTTCTGTACTGGTGCAGGAAGTGCGACTATATCGAGCGGGCCTACTGACATAAACATCACTTAATCGTTAATATTCCCCATCGTTAATATTCGCGTTCCGACGTATTCCCCAGCATCACACAAAACCACGTCCCGTGTATTTCGTAGGTTTGCAAACAAAATAACGACTAAACAAGTATTGGAAGGCGGTTTTCTTAACGTACATTCGGACAAGCACGACGAATTTAGACAACATGCAATTATTCTAAGATGAAAGATTTTCCTAGACACAGCGGTCCTGTGCAAGGCATTTCCAAAGTGGCGTCGTTTCCCTAATTACGGTGCCTTGACAAATCTGTTTCTTTGGGGGAGAGGAGAGAGGTGATTGATACAAAAGCGAACTCCTTTTAAGCAATCGAAAAGTCAGAGCCATTCTTCGAGACAAGGTTTCAGTAAACTTTGCCGAGATCACGTTGGAGTTTCGAACGTATGCGGCGGAATTCCTAGCGACGCCTTCTTTACCGCTACACAGACGCCTCCATTGGAGCGTGTTCAGAACTTTTTGTTGGCCACCATGCAGGGAAAAAATGCCAGCCCGAAAGTTTAGTACCCACTACTTGAAGACGACGATTGGAGTGTCAAATGCCACGTGACATATGATGACATGGACAAGTACGGCAACGTTATTAACGCTATAAATGGTCATGGCAGAGCTATGAAGTTATACGTTGTTTGGTTTAATCAAACTGTATACTCTCCAATATTAACAAAAAAAACGGCGATAATTATCTATTGCTGTCCAAAAAAAATTTGGTTAAAACCGAAAAACACAGATATTCATTCGTTGGTGTAAAAATTACAAAATTGACTAAACCCAAACACCGATATATGGGAATCTTGTTTCCAGCTAGAACTGTTTTTGTCAAAAAGTCTCCCCTTAGATTAGAACTTCTAGTTTTTACCGTTTCATTTAAGATCACTAAAATTCACTGCTATTGGGGGAAAAAAATAAACACCGGAAAACACCCGCCGATTTCTCTTATAAATGAACAGCGAAAATTCAGCGGTCTAAAAAAGGCAGCAGAAGTAGAACCGAAAACACCGCAGACATCTTACCCGTACCGACATTTTCCCTGTTTTTAAAGGGATACGGAATCGAAACTTGAAATATAGAGAAAACATCAAGAAATGAGTTCAATATGATCAGCTAAGCCTGTAATGAATAATCGCACGGTCGTATTTTGAGCAGATGGCTATATTTTATGCTCTAAATGCCGCGATTTTGGCGAGCGCTTCAAAATCAGCCATGGAGGAGCGCGATGCATCTCGGGAGATCCGGCAGACCGTCTTGACGTCATCATGCCTCGGACGACCAAGCGTACCGTAGTGACGAGTTTTGCCACTTGGAGGCGTCAACGCGTTACAATCTCGCTTTGTCGAAGTACCCAAGGGCTGTAGATATCGCGGGGCCAGCACGCGCACCAAACCTGAGAACAACCGAAGCACGCGTTTGCACGTCGCGCGAGAGCTGAAACCAAGGTGGCTCACTTCGTTTTGGCTCTTTCCACCAGGACGCCTCGGTATTGCGTTCAGGCCTAGGCAATCTATACCAGTGAGCGGACATACCGCTGCGGCGCTGCTTTCAGAGGCATGTTGTCGTCACGACATTCCATTGAAGCTTCATAACCAACTACCAGGTGGTTTTTGATTATCGTTTAATTCACTTCAAAATATGTTTTCTTGCGTTTTCTAGCGCAATATTTATGTTTCTGTGGTTGTGCTGCTACCTGCGTCGTGTTGAAACAAAGAAATGAGCTCCAGAATTTGGTTTCCGTACCCCTTTAAAGCTTCCATTTTCATACCGCTGTATACCGCCATACATGCCCGTAAAATGCCGTTTCAAGGTGCCCAAATTTGGACGTTTTTCTTCTTTTTTTCTGGGGGGGGGGGGGTGTCTGAATACTTAGCATTAACGTCTAGCTGTGGGGCGTTGTGCGAACCTGTTCTATTACAGCTTTGCTACCAAATCTAAAAAAAAAAAAAAATCATTTTAGTTTGTGAAAAAAAAAAAAAGAGAAAACGCCAGAATTATGGCTCGGGCCAGATTAAAAAAATGAAAGCCGTTTACAACTCCCTGTAACGCCGGATTAGAGCGCAGCTTTTGAGGAGGAGGATGGAAGGGTACTGAGGAATAGGATGGAAGGGTACTGAGGGATAGGTGACTCCCTAAGGTCACGTGACCTCAGGGGGCTGCGTGACATCAGGGAGGTCACGTGACCTCAGGGGGTCACGTGAACTGACCAGGTCACGTGACCTCAGGGGGGTCACGTGACATCAGGGGGTCACGTGACCTCAGGGTGGTAACCCTCATGACACTCGTGAGAGTAACCCTCGTGACCCTCGTGAGAGTAACCCTCGTGACTCTCGTGAGGGTAACCCCAGTAACCCTTGTGAGGGTAACTCTCGTGACCCTCTTGAGGGTAACTCTCATAACCCTCGTGAGGGCAACTCTCATAACCCTCGTGACCCTCGTGAGGGCAACCCTCGTGACCCTTGTGAGGTAACCCTTCTGAGGGTAACTAACCCTCGTAACCCTCGTGAGCGTTACGAGGGTTACTCTCACGAGGGTTACCCCGAGGAGGATCACGAGGGTTAACCTCGTAACCCTCGTGAGAGTAACGCTCGTAACCCTCGTGAGAGTAACCATCGTAACCCTCACGAGGCTTACGAGGGTTACGCGCGGTTACGCCGACGCCGACGTCGACGGCGACGGCGACGCCGCTCAAGTCGCAAACGGGCGCCTAAGAGGTGCGCTCTAAAATTATGTCTATACTCTGTTTCACACGAAGCCGAACCGCTGCGCCAATGCTACGATCCGACGAATAACCCAATCAGGCTGCGTCAAAAGTGTATCGTCACGGCCTAAGCAATCATGCACTACAAAGGCGCAGAATCGCGGTACATTCATCGATCGTGATTGGTTTTGGTCGGTGACAGCGTTCCCAAGAAGGCAACGAGCGCCGTCACAATATACACCAAGTCATGTTTACGAACAAACCGGAGCGCCCCTAGCGGACGCCACCGGCGCCGCGCATGCACGATAGGGGTGTGGGCAAGAAGCTCGCCGTCGCCCATAAACAAATCACTGGAATGCGATGTTGTCGGTGTCGGTGTGAGTCCCCCTGCCCTTTTTCGCGTTCGAATTGCTGATTCTACGTCTTCCTGGCGATGTCTGACTACTTGAGCGGCGTCAGCGAAATTACCGAGGCTCGTTACACCACATAACTTCGCGTGAATAATGTGACATGTGGCGATTCATTCCGCGTGGACGCTGCAGTATGGGCGCTAAAGCCTGATTCGCATGATGCGATTTCGTTCGAAATTTTCAGTTGCGACGCGCTCGGGCTGCAAAAGCGTGAACCGTAGCTGAGATGGTCGACGTCGATACTGAAAATCGCAAGCAGAATCGAACAAAGTGAATTAGAGATAACACGTCGGTGATGGTCACTGGTAACAATGATCAACATCTCCTTGTATCTAATGTTTACATCGAGCCTGCTTACCAACCTTCAAATTTAAGACTTTTGAGGCCTGCACTTACTTCTTATCGTAAGTACCGGGCCAACATTTGGTCTACGGGCCGGCGTCGTCTAAGAGAGCAGACGACAAGCAGAAACGTTTGAAAGAGCAGACGACAGTTCGAACGAGCAGGCCGCCATTTGAACTTGAAGACGCACTGAACGTAGTCTGCAGGTGGTCCGCTCAAGTTGACGGTTTTCTGGCGTTCATGTTGGAACAAAAAAATTAATCTGATGACCACAAGTATCCGTGAATTCAACCGAAAGTACTTCCCGCCCAAGCAATTGTGGTCCGACGGCGTCTGCTTTTCCCTTTTCACGGCACATATCCAGATTCTTGGACGAACCGAGCAGGTGAAAACTGACCTTCAAACCTTTCTGAATACTTTTAGTACGGCCCCAGTCGCGGCATTTTGACGAGAAGGCAGGTTTTTGTCTGGTTTCTTTCAAAACAACGTAGGAATACACGTCTGGCTTGGGGACTTCTGCCCACAGCCCCAGACCGGAAGTGCGACCGACGCGCCATCACCGCGCCGTGACGTCAAAGAGTTGAGTTCGTGTATAGACCTTTGTCCGGAAGTGTTATTTTTAGCCTCGACCGCAAGGAGCAAAAGCGAACAATAATCTCGAACCCAGACGCTCACGGGGAGGGGGGGCTGCGTCGGCCTGCGCCGCCGGTTCCCGTTGAGGGCTTCTTCGC
Organism: Ixodes scapularis; assembly: GCF_016920785.2. Lineage (NCBI taxonomy): Eukaryota > Metazoa > Arthropoda > Arachnida > Ixodida > Ixodidae > Ixodes > Ixodes scapularis. Next base: position 32,661,466 of record NW_024609882.1, read on the forward strand.
TGGTGTGCCGACTGCCGTTTCGCCGGCATCGGTCCTGTTTACCGCGGTATGTGAGTATAGTGCCCGTAATGTGAGAGCCTTGTGTCCATAAGCCACTTTGCCGCTGTTGGTTTTCATCTAGCCGAGCCAGAAAACATCTCGCGACGAGTTGACCGCGCCGCGAGTGACGAAGATGAAGCAAACATGGCGACGGTTTGTGCGATTGCTTTGGTGGCTCCGGTGTTGAGTGTCTTCAACGTCCTCGTGAGAAGGTTCCCCTGCCCTTCGAAGTTATTGCAAGCACCACGAAAGATGTGGAATCATCGTCTAAACTACAAATAAGCAGGCCTTCACGAGCAACAACGGTGCCGAGCAGGCGCTCGGCACAGTTGTGTCAGGCTCACGCAGCCAGCGGTACAGTTGTGTTGGTTGTGTCGTCAGATGTTCAACAACGCCGAGGTATTTTCATTTATCATTTGGAATGGCTTCAAGAGTGGGAAATTAATCTATTTCGCGGATTGTTAACGCCGAGGCGAGTGCCCTCCGTTGCAGTGCCGTCGTCGCGCAAAGTGCAGAGAAAACCGGGTGGCGATGGCGGCGGTGCTCTTTGATCTTGCGCCGTCGGGTTCATGAAGTCCGGAGTAAACGTACGTACGTGCGTCTGCTGGATCGGTGTTTTGGACTTCCTCAAAACTCTTTCTCACGCGCATTTTCCTTGTGAAGCTTAGTAGCTCATTACAACTCATCGTCGACTGCGCTCATTTGACTACGACGGACGAGCCTGCGTGATGTGAATTTCACTGCCTAAGATCCTTGGTGTGCTGTAACGAGGGCTAATAAAATATCACCGCGAACTTCTGAACAAACGAGTCGATCATAACTGATCGCCTGTCACAATATTAATCAGTAGCGTTCCTAGACTCCGCCCCCACAGGCACCGTGCTTCGTTGCCCGATAGTAAGTGTCTCCTGGTACCTCGTAGAATTCCAGCTCCCACTTCAAGTAAGTACCATCCTTTAGAACTGGCAATTAATAGTTTCGAACCCAGACGCTCGCAGTGTGTGTTTGTGTCTGTGTGTGTGTGGGGGGGGGGGGGGGGGGACGCGTGCTAACATACTCGGAGCCCTCGTTTACGCCGCTTCGCAGCGGCAGACAAGGCGCCACATTACAAAAGAAAGCTAATCCGAGCTGTCTATGTAACTAGACCCATTCGCTAGTCATTCGATGAAACGTCGTCGTCTCGTTTTCATTCGCTAAAACGGCGTTCGATCAAGTGAACGCCTCCCACTTATTTCGGCTCGGCAGAGCCGCGCTGCCGCAGAAAGGCAAGCAGATCGTGAAAATCGGTCTCAAACGTGCCACGAATGTAATGTCGTATACAAGAAGCCAACAATCAAGCATTTGAAAGCTACAAGAAAGCGGTAGCGAAATATTTACTACGCAATGAACCCGGACTGAAACGCGGATGTCAAGGGTCAGCAGACACCGAGAACATCTAAGACAAGAAAGGTTTTCCCTTATTTTCCTTGATCGAGATGGGTTCTCGAATGTTCACGACATCTTGCCTGTTGAAGAACGGGCCGCAGAGGCTTCTGGTGAAGACATCTTTCACGATGTGTCGGTGCATTGGGACAGCCTGCCGCATCCAGCTACCCAAAGCAACGCCGCCAACGCAGCCCCCCCCTCCCTGCCTGCCAGTTCTTTCCGCGTGGTGGCGCGAGCGTAGATAAACATGGCGGCGCCCTTGAATTGGCGCGGACACTGGTCTATATGAGGAGCGCGAATTCGTCTGCTTTTTTTTGCAGGGGGTTGTGGTGACGTCAGAACGACGCCTTGCTCTGATTGGCTCTGATTGAAAGACACTCCTAAGCAAGCTGCCTTCGGGTCTACCCACTATCATTCTAATCAGAGCCAATCAGAGCTTGGCGGTGTTCTCATGTCACCGGAATCCTCCCCTTCCCCTTCTCCCCCCCCCCCCCTCCCCCCGGCTGCTGTGAGTGAGCTTTCAAGTGAAACAGAGTATGAAACGATTCCGATAATGCTGCGTTGTCACGCCCAAGTATCGCTTGATGCTTTCAAAGAAAGAAAGAAACACGCGAAAACTAGTATGGCGCGGGGTGAATGTGTTTCAGCGCCTTATAAGTAGTTCATCCGATTGTTCTCGAGACAACGAAATACCCGACGCTCGCGATGCGTCGCTTCTAATTTGTATTCATTTATCAGGTGTGTCGAATGTTCTCGTAAGTTCTCCTGGGGCTTTTGTTTCGTTGTTGAATAGATTCTTTTCGTTTATTGTTTTTAGACGCATAGCCCTGCTCCCTTTATATTAAAACTAGGGGGTAGTTCTCTGTTCCAAGCATCCAAGAAAAAACTTTAACGACTTTCAAAGGATCACGAGAGGTCGCACGAGGCCTGTATGTTGTCGTAGTTGAATGCGCAAGCTCTCGATGACTCAGGTAGCACTTTTTTGAACTTGGGAATCAAGTCCGCGAGGTTAGCACGTGGAATTAAGAACCATTTCGAAATCTGCAGAATTATTGATGCTTTAAAGGGATTTGTGTTTTTAAATGGAGCAAAGATACAAACACGGATATGCACACACGCACGCACACACTCACCCACGCGCACATGCTCACACACACGCAGGCACACAGAAAGTTGCAACGCATGCGATCGACAGATTTGCTTCGTAATACAACTTGAGTTCAACTTCCTGCTTCCAATTGATAATTTAGAGGAGAAAGAATTACGGCGAACACTCCATTTAAGTAGGCAGAGGACACACCATACTGCTCTAGCTTGTCGTTTCTACTTTTTCTGTTTTTACAATGTAGTACAGAATATTTAACGTCTAAACTAAACTTTCGTTCGCGAAACGCTACGAGGGTTCGTTTGTTTCTTCTTCCAGAACGTATCAGGCTGGTAAATGTTTAGTGTGTATCAGCCGTGAGCTTGTGACGCGTGTTTGTTCAATGTTTCAGTGATCTACGAGTAGAATTTACCCATTCTTGCATTTTGAGAGCAAACTTGCATGTTTGCTCGGCGTCGTCAAAATTAAGTTTATTGGCCACGTCGGCCTAACATGAAATTTGCATCAGCGTTTTCGCGTCGCATCATTTATGTAAATAGTGAGGGCTTAAGAATAAAAGAAAAGCCCTGTAATCTGTCTAAAATGAACTTGTAGTTTTTGGACAAGGCTTGAGCGTAAAAGGCACTCATTTCTTTTACTTCTGCCTGAACTGCCTGTTCCCGATTATTTCGTTTTTTGCTGCTTCTTTCTGCCCTGCAAGCCGAAATATTGAAGGAAATGAGCTGTTTATTGATTAGGTAGAAGTAAGTTGTGTTTAGAAGACAAGAATAAAATAGCTGCGATTATAATGCTCAACGAATATATGATCATTCGTAAACATAATTAATCGCCTACTTGCATAGATCAAAGTCGGTGCTCGGTGTTAAAGCATGCTCCAAGTTAATGCACGACAGTGTACGGAAATGTAATTCGGCCGATACCTACAACAGAATTAAATACAAAAAAAAAAATATATATATATATATATCTTAAAGAAGCGATACACTAAGCAGTAACTCGCTTTTTTAAAAGTCTCTGAAAGCTTTGCGAGCGGGTTTAACTGATGGTGCGCATTAAACAGCTTAACTCCGCTTCATGGTTTGTTTACTCCAATAAGTGGGTCGCTACATTATTCAGCGGTTGGAAAGTCGAGATTCTTCGCAGGAGGAAAACTAAAATTAGTAAATTAATAAATAAGCGAGCCGATGTGAAGTAGCGAAGTCGAAAAACCTCTTTGAGCGACCCCGTCGTTCCCCATTTCCCTACGCTCTCTGCGCCGAGTTTCCCCATGCTCCTCTCGCGTCCTCCCTATGCCCTCTCCCTGCCGCTCTCTAATCACATCCGCCAAAGCCTGCTAGTCGCGCATAATTTACGAGGCAAAGGCAGCCGCCAAACAATGAGCCCCCGGTGCGTGCGGCTCAAACTCTTACCGATTCCAAGGGACAGTCAGTCAGTCAGTTAGTCAAAGTGTACGAACTGATCGTTATGCTCGACGAAATTATGCATCCCCGAAAGAAACCGCAAACTTAGTTGCTTTAAAAACAAAATAGTGGACGTAGAAGCGTAAAAACTTGAAGTGAAACTTCAATAAATAAAGCAACTTTCAGCCTTTCCACTTTGGGGAAGAAGGAAGACCAGCGAAGCTGTACTATGGTGGGAATTAAGTAATGGCCGACCGCAAATCGGCAAGCCAGAGTGGAAAGGCTGAGAGGTTGCCGCCATCTATGATCGACGACGACAACTAAACAACCGGCAAGCCGATTGTCTCGTTGCCGTTGCCGCTGATAGATGGCGGCAGCTGTCCTTAGTTTAGTGTCATCATTTGTTTTCTGACGGACACGGTGCTGGGGAAACTAGCCCTTAACAGCTCCGCTGTAAAAGGTAGGTTGTTAGAAGGGTTTGGATTTGGGCTAGTTGGTTGAACATGTTTAGGGGTTAAAAGCGCTAAAAACGACGGACGAGTAGGAGAGACACACACCACAGAGCGCTCTGTGGTGTGTGTCCCTCCTACTCGTCCGTTGATTTTAGCGCTTTTAACCCCTAAACAAATAGGTTGTTAGCTTTAGTTCCTATGGCCTTTTTTCCCTTTTAAATTTGATCTGGCACGCGATCGTGGCGCGTTCACAGTGCATGATTGGTTTATTCAGTGAATGCAGACGGAAAAACACAATGAGCGCTGTGAAGATGAAAGTTTTGGCACTGCTTGATTGACTACATCGGACTGTGACGGCGGTCGAACTTAAAGTGAAACGGAGCGTAGCATTTCTAATGTGTACACACCGTATGTGAAGGTTGTTTTTTTGCAGTGGATGCCCCGAATAATTGTCGCTCACAGCTCGAGAAACACGGGGCGCGGCCTAGTCAATATAATTAGGCGTCTCGCTTCGCGATTGGTGCTTCGACATTCTAATCGGCTAATGCAGCGATCGCATTGGCTGAGGAGAAGCTTTGATAAGATGCCGGGAACCTCGCCACGCCTTCGGTTTCCCAATGTGTCGATGACTTTTCGCTCCCAAGTATTGACTGCCGAGAAAGACAACAGGCGCGCATCCGGGGACAATATGAGCCTAAAACACGCGATTCCGGCCTTTGAGAGCGATGAGCTTTCATCATACGAAATTGAGCCTGCATACAGATTCGAACGCGAGGCACCGCGAGATCCGTGCTTTGAATGCCGCGTCGCATTGAGTTCAAGGAAGAAACTTGGGCACGCGGCGTTCGAACCACGCATATTGCAGTGACTCTTGTTTCCAGACTGTCGTTTGTCTCATGTATGAGCAGTGCAACCACCGCGGTTTTAGGATCTTTAGGTCGCTTTGAGGTATGTGTCTGCCCGTTTATTTTCTTTGCTAAATTTAGCGGGGCAAAAAGACATCACGTGACTTGATCTAACGTGACCTGTACACAAATTCAGTTTACCCGCTAGATTTAGCGGGAACACTGACGTCACGTGGCCTCGACTCCAGGTCAGTGTTCCGCTAAATTTAGCCGGAAAGATGACGTCACGTATAGTCAGGTGACCTATACACAAATTCAGCTTCCCTGCTAGATATAGCAGGGAAATTGACGTCACATGATTTATACACCAATTCTGTGTCCCCGCTAAATTATTGTGGGAAAAATGACTTAACATTCTATGATATCACGTGACCTACACAAAGATTCAGTTTTTCCACTAAATTTAGCGGGAAAACTGACACATTACCTGTCGCAGCTCTTTCAATTATGTCCGCATCTAATTGCTTGAATAGACAGCAGCACAGTTGGTTCTTTCTTAACTTTTCTGCGTCTGCGGTCTCCGCAAGCTCCATTTTCTCTCAATTGGGCGAACAGTCCGAAGTATGAAACCTAAACTTCGAATTTTATTCCTCTAACTCGGGACCACAGCTCTCTCAAAAGCTGGCAGGTAACGCCAAAAAAGCATAGAGTACTGTTTCAGCTGATATTGTCCGCGATTGTATTCCTTGATAAGGTGGAACGCACAGTTATGCACGTTCAACGAGCATTCCCCCAACCAGGATCCTTGTTCTGGGAGTACGGCAAGCGGGAGTTAGCTCTGAGCATACGCTACAAAGAACAAACATATACATATTCTTGTAAACACCCATTGTATTGATTATAAATTATAGTACTTGAACTTGCAAATTAACATGTGTATGAAGACTCAAGGGAGGACTAAGATTACGTAAAACACACACACAAAATATGTTAAAAAGCATAAGAAAAAAGCGCGCGAGAAAAAAAAAATGCCACTCCACTGAGGGTGCTAACATCGCAGTTTGTGAAGAGCGCTAACATTTAGAAAATAATAAAGACGTTTACAAACCTTTGTAACGCGAAATTAGAGCGCAGCTCTTGAGGAGAAGAGATAAGTACGGAGGGAAGGGTATACACCTCCTCCTCCTCCTCCATCCCCTCCTCTCGCCTTTTCGTCCAATTCAGTTTCCCCGCTAAATTTATCGGAGAAAATGACGTCACATGCCTTGGTGTCACATCACCTAAGAAGAAACTCAATTTCTCCGCTACATTTAGCGGAAAAATTAATGTCACGAGACCTCAACACCAATTAGATTCCCCGTAAGTATAGTCGAGAATTTGATTTGTGTTGAGGCCAAGTGACGTCAAGTTTCCCGCAAAATTTAGCGCGGCTGCGCCGACGCCGCGAAACACGGAAATGGGCGCTTAACCGCTCACTCACACTAGAAGCAGATCCACGTACGCAACGCGTTCGCAAAGCTGTTGCGAACGCGGTTGTATAAAGATCCAGTACAATTTCACGCGCATTTGATGACATCTAGTGCGCGTGAAGTTCTACTGGATCTTTATAGGGTGTTTTCACTGACGTAATTTCGTCCACCATTTTGTTGTTCTGAGCTATCTGGCGTGTGTCAAACTCGAGCATTCCAAGGGTTTACATGACCCCTCAAATTCGTAGAGCACATAAGCTTTTGTCTTACCACGCTGACATCATCTCGACCGGTTGCGATGTAATCCATCAAAGTAGTAAATTTGTTTGAAAAAACAAACTAACAACAAAATGGCGGATTGACGTCATGTGCAAACAACCTATACAACCGCGTTCGCAACCACTTTGTGAACGCGGATCCGCTTCCAGTGTGAATGAGCGGTAAGAGCTGCCACTCCAAAATTTCGCGGGAATGGTGCTTGCGCTGACCTTGAACTGGTTGGGAGCACACGTATTCAAAGTTCGCAACGTCGCCAGGGCCCTCAGTTCCACTGGCTGTGGAAACTGGCTAGGAAACACCTTTTGCAAGCGCCGACAGGTGGCGGCGAGGCGCATACTTCGAGAGGCTTGGCGATAGGACGCATAGCAACAGAGGCCGCACTGGATTGGCTGGTTATAGGGAGCGACGTTGTGACATAACACCTAGCAGCCGAAGATCGCCGGCGACACCTCCTTCTCCAATTTCGGCACCGAGCAGGGGGGGACGGCGGGTGTATCACTAAGGCGCGTGTTAACTCCCACCCCCTCTCTCCCCCCCCCCCCCCCCCCCTCGTTCTCTTCGTGGCGACAGTCTGGGGATGGCTCATTACAAAATATTAACCCTTATTGGGCTACCCGTACAGGGCGCCTCGAGGCGCCGCGCCGGCGGCCCAATTAAGGACCTTAGGCCCAAATACAACCCAAGCCTTCTGTCGCCCACTGCATCTCGGTTGCTAGGTGTTACTGGTGTTACGTCACGCCGTCACACTCGATACGCAGCCAATTATGTGCGGCTGCCGTTGCTATGCGTCCTATCACCAATAGCAAAAGTCTCAAACTCATTCGAGTATGGGGGCCATACAGTTCACTCTAGAACGGGCGAGGGCCAACAGAGGCGGAGGCAGTATTTTACTAGTTTGGGACACACACACACACACAAAAAGGTTCGAGGTACACCTAAGCAATCTTATGAACTGTGAATGCGAAAGTACGCTCGCCGCTCTTCGCTCCCTTCTTTAATCTGCGGCTAACAACGCGCTGACCTTGGTTGTGGAACGGTGGAGCCGCTGCCTCGCGGACAGGCAGCGCCATCGGGTGAGCGATCGTTCAAACTGTCGGGTGCCTTGCGGCGCGAGGGAGGAACAGACAGCAACGTAGTTCCCAGCAGAACGAACCACATGGTTTATTCCACGCGCCGTATATATTGCTACGCGCCGTACAACCGATAAGTAGCGTGCGAGCGCGGTGATCAATGATAACAAAACAGTGTGATAACGCAGTCAGGCTGACACCACAGACACTGACGCGCCGCAGCCGATGGGAGCCTCGTCAACAGGCGCTAGCCAATGGGACCAAAGTGTAAAGGTGCCGTTGGCTGGCTTTGCGCGTGGTTTCATTAAAGTGCCGTTTTGCATGGTTTCAAAGCTGATGATGTCGGCTCGCTCCATGAGACAGGTAATGCTTTCGCAATAAAAAAAGAAAAAAAAAAAAGAAGAGAGACATTTACAATTTTCTTTAATGCCGGATCAGAGCGCAGCTTTTGAGGAAGAAAAGGGGAGGGTACAAAGGGGAGAGTATATGCCCCTCCTTCTCCGTAGCCTCCCCTCCTCCTCCCCGCTAAATTTAGCGGGGATCTTTTTGCTATATTTCCCTCTAAATTTAGGGGGGAAATAAGATTTTCCGCTAAATGTAGCGGGGAAATGTTACCGCTAAATTTAGCGTGGAAATTTTCCCGCTAAACATAGCGGGGAATTTTTTCCTATAATTTTAGCGGGGAAAGTTTCCCATAATACAACGCTGGCGGTTACGTCGACGGTGACGGCGACGCCACTCAAACCGGAAATGGACCACTAAAAGCTGCGCTCTAAAAATAAACAAACTGCATTGTGTTTTGCGTTGCAAAGCAGCTGACTGTGCCAGCAACACCCCAGCGAATTTTAGACAAGGAACATGAGGTTTTCTGTTTTAGAGCGCAACACTTAGGCGCCCGTTTCCAGCTTGAGCGGCGTCGGCGTGACCGCGCGGTGTATTATGCGAAACGTCCCATGATGCAACGTGCGGGTCTCTCTCGTGATCCGCGCGTTGCATTATGAGACGTGTCTCATTATGCGACGCGCGGGACCCTCGTGACGTCACGTGTTACGTCATTATGGGAAGCGTACTATAATGCAACGCGCGGGTCACGAGTGAGATCCGCGCGTTGCATCATGGGGCGTTTCCCATAATACAACGCGCGGGACCCTTTTTTGTACAAAAAACGTTGCATGACCAGTTCAAAGTGGAATAAACTTGTGGATCTATTAGTGGTCAACTTGTATTGCATGTAGGCATTGCATGTAAAAAGCGAAAAAGCAAAACGATGTTTAGTAATTCTCTCTCTCTCTCTCTCTCTATATATATATATATATATCCGTAATCAAGGAATGTCATTCGATAAATCCCTCCAGCTTGCAACACGTTAAATTAACCTTTTTTTTTAAAATGTCTTTTTATTATCAATATTTTTTTACGTTTATAAAAGGAATGCGGTGATTATTTTTCGCTTCCGGCAGTTGAAATAAACGAACAGATTTCATATTTTTTTTTACGATCACTTCGCTTCCGTTCCGATTTTTTTACTTCTATATTCTAATTGTTTTTTTTTTTCGTTTCTTTTTTGGCAGACAGTTCGGAGGTCCGAAGGTTATTGCATGCAGCCGGAATTAAAATGTCGAATCGATTCGTTCCTTTCGACATCTGCGAGCGAGCAAGGGCCAGGGAATAAGCTACAGCAAAAACCAGCAGGTTCCGGTTTCACTTTTCTTCGACGACCAAGGACTCGCCAATAAATTTTAAACACAGTCCGAAACGCAACTTAAAAGCGCGAGTGAGAGTGCGAATTAAATACTGCAAAAATCAGCATCATTAAAGCAACGCCAATAAAGATAGTAGTACAAAGAAAATCACTCAAAGTAATATAAAATAAAAAATAAAAAATAAAAAAGGACGGCATTGCGGGTTTCGAGCGTGAATTTCCCCTTCAATACTAAGCAAATAAATTTTAGGCCTTACTCTTGACATCTTAGAATTCACCTTCCCCCCCCCCCCCCCCCCCCACCCCCCCTCTTTTTATAATCGTGCTTGGATATGTATCGTTTATATTACTTCTCTCGCTTTCTTCTTTCGATGTTTTCTGCAAGTGCGTCTTTGGTATTGTAAAGCTTGTTCTCATAATAATTCGGCAACCATGTTTGGCCTTTTCTGGCTTCAAGCGGCGGTCACACTGCGAATGCATCAGACAAAAGACAGTTTGCAGACACTGCGGTGTTTCTTCCTTGTATGATGGACCTCCCACATTGTCCATATATAAAAAAAATCTGTATGGGGAGTAAACATTTTGTATGGGGAGTAAACTTGCTTCGAAGATGTTTGAGACGTTTCCACAGATACTTGTGACACTAGGGAGTTTTAGGGAACCATTTTTGCACATCCGATACGGTACTGTGGGCCCTCCGGTACGAACTGCGCATGCGCTGCAGCAGAAGTCTCGCACATGCGCAGTTCGTACCGTAACGGATGTGCGAAAACGGTTCCCTAAAACTCTGTATTATGTCTGCAGCAAACACCGTGTTTTTCGTACGATGTATGGGCAGTCTGGCTGCGGCTTGAGGTTTGTGAAGTACGCGGGATAGTCCGAGCCGGATCCCTTGTGTGGAGGCGTGCATTGCGTACGCATCCACACAAGTGTTTGCGAAGACAAGCAAACGTCAGTGAAGGCAGCAGCTATACACCAACTCATGTTTACAAACAAACTGGAGCGCCTCTAGCGGACGCCACCGGCGCCGCGCATGCGCAATGAAGTGTGGGCAAGAAGCTCGCCGTCGCCCATAAACGAACCATTGAAATGCGACGTTGTCTGCGTCGGTGTGAGTCTCCCTGCCCTGTTTCGCGTTAGAATTGTTGATTTTACGTTTTCCTGGCAATGTCTGACTACTTGAGTGGCCTCAGCGAAATTACTGAGGCTCGTACCACCGCAAAACTTCGCGTGAATAATGTGGCATGCGGCGATTCATTCCGCGTGAACGCCGCAGAATGGACGCTAAAGCATGATTCGCATGATGAGATTTCGCTCGCAATTTTCAGTCGCGACGTCGCTCGGGCTGCAAAAGCGTGAACCGTAGCTGAGATTGTCGACGTCGATACTGAAAATCGCAAGCAGAATCGGACAAAGTGAATCAGGCATAACAAGTCGGTGATGGCCACTGGTAACAATAATCAACATCTCCTTGTATGTACTGTTTATATCGAACCTGCTTACCAACCTTCAAACGTAAGTCTTTTGAGACCAGCACTTACTTCTTATCGCAAGTGCCGGGCCCACGTTTAGTCTACGGGCCGGTGTCGTCTAAGAGAGCAGACGACTTGCAGAAACGTTTGAAAGAGCAGACGACAGTTCGAACGATCAGGCGGCCGTTTGAACTTGAAGACGCACTGAACGTAGCCTGCAGATGGTCGGTACAACATGATGGTTTTCCGGCGTTCATGTTGGAACAGAACGAATAAATCTGATAACCGCAAGTATCCGTGAATTCAACCCAAAGTGCTTCGCGCCCGAGCAATCGTGGTCCCGCGGCTTCTAGTTTTTCATTTTCACGGCACATATCCATATTCTCGGACGAACCGAGCACATAAAAACGCGACCTTCAAACCTTTCTCGACTCTTTTGGTCCAGCCCCAATCGCAGCGTCTTGACGAGAAGGCAGGTAGGTTTTTGCCTGGTTCCTTTCATAAGAAAGCAAAACAATACAGGTTTCACATGGGTATTTCCGCCCACACTCCCAGAACGGAACTGCGCCCGACGCGCCACCACCGCGCCGTGACGTAACAGAGATGAGTTCGTGTATACCGCAACACTTTGCACAAGCATCCTCGCCTTATATATATATACAATATATATATATAGCATTTCACGTAAACGTGACAACAATTCCTACATATAGTGTATTCCAGGCAAGACGATGATTTTCTCGAAACCGCATTATTCGTGGTGGCGGACGTCAGAAAATGCGCGATACTTACTAATCATGATGAACAGAACAGCGCACACAAAGACAAGGACAGAGAAAAGGAACATGCAGGACACACAAGCGCTGACTCGCAACTGAATTTATACACAAAAGAAAGAAGAAGAAAACGTTTTGAAAGACACGCAGGGCACGCAGTGCTTATGACACGCGACACAACACCACCTAACTGCAATGTCCGGGAACAGTCCGAGCTCTCTGAATGCTCGTCGAGCGCGCGCCCACTCTTGGGTACCACTTCTTTCTAACAATATTCGCCCCGTCGGTGCAGGCACCGGTCCTCTGATGCGTTTGATAGGCTTACGTATCGCGACGATAGTAAGGCTTCATACGGCTTATGTGGACCACGTCACAAGATCCTGAACAATGATCAAGGGGCGGGGTAACAGACGCAACTTCGTAGTTGTTGAAAGAAAGTTGACGGACGACACCGAACGGGCTGACGAATTGCTTGAGGAGTTTTTGAGACTTGCCGGGTGCGCGCAAGGGAGTCCACAAGAGAACTTCGTCGCCGATGTCGTAGGTGGTAGGCAAATGGCATGCATCGTAACGTAGCTTCTGGTGCTGCTGCGATTCTTGGGTGTGCATGCGGGCGAGTTGGCGAGCGTCCTCTGCTCTGGATGTGATCTCTGCTGCGGGCGGTTGAATTAAGGTGTCAGGTGTGTAGGAAAAAATGGTATCAAGAGGTGTGAAGGGTTCGCGGGCATAGAGGAGGTAGTATGGAGAGTAGCCGGTTGTAGACTGCCGTGCCGTATTATATGCATATGTTACGTAGGGAAAAATGATGTCCCAGTTGAGTGTGATGGTCAGCAACATACATTGAAACCATGTCGGCAAGTGTGTGGTTCAAGCGCTCGGTCAGTCCATTTGTTTGGGGATGGTAGGCGCTTGTGACTTTGTGGACCGTGGAAGAAAGCCGAAAGACGTCTTCAAGGGCTTGAGAGAGAAAGGGAGCGCCACGATCACTAATTATAAACTGGGGAGCTCAATGACGCAAGAGAATGGAGTGCAGAAAAAAATTTGCAACTTCATCGTCGTTGGCGGCGGGTACAGAAGTTGTCTCAGCATAGCGTGTCAAAAGATCAATAGCTACAATGATTCACTTGTTCCCGCTTGTTGACAGAGGAAAAGGACCGAGAAAGTCGATTCCTATACGCTGGAATGGTTGGTATGGTTTGGTATCGGTTGTAGTCTACCAGAAAGCCTGGTGGTAGGTCTTTTCTTCGTCTGGCAGTCGTGACACGCTCGAACATATTTGTTGATGTTGCGGGTCATGCCCGTCCAGAAGTAATGACTCCGTATGCGGAAGTACGTTTTGGCAAATCCGAGGTGTCTGGCTGTTGCGTCGTCATGGTGAGCTTGAATGATCTCTCTCTGTAGTTGTTGGGGGATAACCAAAAGCCAAGCGCGTCCGTGGACGTCATCGTTCCGCCTATAGGGGACCCCATTCCTGAGTTGGAATAGACGGGCACGGCGTAGAATTTGCGTAGGAGGGTTTTGATATAAGCCCAGTAAGTGGTGAATGATGGGGTGTGAGAAAGGGTCAGACTGTTGTGAGGCAGCAATGTCGATGGTGTCTAAGACGGCCGTTGTTGTGTTGGGGTCGGCGGAAGGTGTACGTTGCTACGAAGGGGAAGTTGGCATCTTGAAAGACTGTCCGCGTCGAGGTGTCTTTTGCCAGATTTGTAGTGCACTGTAAATGTGTAGTTGTGTAACTTCAAGGACCAGCGTCCAAGACGTCCGGAAGGGTCTTTTAAAGTTGTTAACCAGCATAACGCATGGTGATCAGTGACAATAGTGAAGTGTTTACCATAGGGATAAGGACGGAATTTTGAAATTGCCTAAACAACGGCCAGACACTCACGTTCTGTTATACTGTAATTTCGCTCGCATTTTGTAAGCGTACGACTTGCATAGGCAATCACACGATGGACACCGGAGACGTTCTGGGCCAACACAGCGCCGATGCCATGGCCGCTTGCATCTGTGCAGATCTCCGTGTCGGCACCTGGGACGAAATGATCGAGAACTGGAACGGTCGTCAAGGCAGTCTTGAGGGTATGGTAGGCATCGTGTTGGTCGCGACTCCATTGGAAGGTCGCATTGTTACGGAGAAGTGAGTTCAAAGGTTCAGCGATGTGGGCGAATCCGGGTATGAATTTCCGAATATAGGTGCAAAGACCGAGGAAGGCGCGCACGTCTTTCAAATGTTTGGGCACTGGAAATTCGGAAACGGCTTGTACCTTAGATGGGTCAGGGCGAATTCCGTCAGCGCTGACAATGTGACCCAAAACCTTGATTTGGCTTGCTCCAAAGACACATTTTTTTTAGTTAAGCTGTAGGTGGGCTGATCGAAAGCAGTCGAGGACGTGCTTTAGCCTGTTCAAGTGTTGAGAGAATGAACGGGAGAAAACAATGATATCGTCTAGATAGCATAGGCATATTTTCCAGGTGAGACCACGCAGCACAGTGTCCATCATTTTTTTCAAATGTGGCTGGGGCATTACACAAACCAAAGGGCGTGACGTTAAACTGATAGAGGCCGGCGGAGGCAATGAAGGCAGTTTTAGGTTTGTCAATATCCGCAACGGGTTTCTGCCAATAGCCACTGCGAAGGTTTATTGAAGAGAAGAAGGATGATCCTTGAAGAGTGTCGAGAGTGTCGTCAATTCTGGGTAGAGGGTAGACGTCCTTGGAAGTAATTTTGTTTAAGCGTCGGTAATCTACGCAAAAGCGCCAGGTTCCATTTTTTTCTTTTCAAGGACTACAGGTGACGACCAGGGGCTTGATGAGGGTTCAATATTTTTTTTGCGAAGCATATCAGTGACGTGTTCGTGAATGACCTGGCGCTCTGCCGATGAAACTCAGTAGGGACGACTTCGAACGGGAGAGGCTTCGCCCGTTTCGATGTGATGGGAGACCTCCGACGTCTGCGCAAGGGGTCGATCGTCAAAATCGAAGAGGTCGTCATATGAAAGAAGAAGCTGGGTTAGAGCTTGTTGTTGGCCGTCAGATAAGCGGGCGTCTATCATCTTCGCAACGTGCATGTTGGCGTCCGGAGGGACTGACAAGGTCTGAATGTTAATACTGTCAGAAAGGGGTACGAAGTTGTCGTAGATATAAGTAGTGAGTGTAGCCAAGCAGGCACCACGGGGTACAATTTGGGGTTCAATTGAGGTGTTGGTGATGAAGAGAGAAACCTGTCCTTGAAGTCTGTCGGCGATGCAGTAGGGAATGATGACAGGCTTCTTTGTGACAAGGCTGGCGATGGGCTCGATAAGACCGGAGGTGCATGGAAGAGGACGGTTCGGCATGAGTGTGATATAGGCAGCTGAGAGAGGAGGGAAGATGTAATCGCCACTGACGTGAAGAAAAATGGGGTAAGGTTCACAGGTGGTGTCAGTACTCGGCGAAGAGTTCAAGAGCAATTTCCGGCTGGTGCAGTCAATGGTCGCGTCAGTGGCCGAAAGAAAATCCCATCCCAATATAACTTCGACAATACAATTTTCGAGTACAGTGAACAGAATTATGTAGGAAGTACCACCGATCTGAACCGGCATAGTGCAGTGACCGAGAGGTTGTACGAGGTCACTGTTTCCCATGCGAAGGAAATGTCCAGGAGATGGTGGAGTTAGCACTTTGTGCAAACGGCGACGGAGTTGATTAGAAGTGCAGGATTTTGCTGCACCTGTGTCTATTAAAGCTGCGACTTTTCCTCTTCAAATTTCGACGGCGATAGTGGTAGGGCCAAGAGAAGGAGGATTTGGGGCCGTTGACGGCGATGCAGCCTGACCTCCTGTGTCACGACAGGCTGCGTTGTTTAGTTTGACGGTGGAAATACGGCAGTGGCATCAATAAACGGCGAGACAGAGCGGCGTCGAGGGTAGGGGAATGGGAACCGGCCACGTCGAGAACCAGGAAAAGGGGGAGGACTCCAGTGGCGGCGGTCGTCGGAGGTGCGGCTGGGGTTGTGGGCGTTGAAGGGTGGGGTAAAAGTGGGGTTGCGATTGTACGTCTCGGACTGAATACGGCGGCGGCAGTAGCGAATAACGTGGCCAGGTGAGTGGCAGTAGAAGCATGCCGGACGGTTGTCTTCGGTGCGATATGCCTCAGTTCTTTGGGGTGGTCAGTAACGTCGAGGAGGTGGGGAAACATTATTCAAATGCTGCACGGGGCAGAGGTGTGGGGATGCGTGCTGCAAGGCACAGATGGGCGGCGAGAAAGCAGGCGGCGGGACGTGAGGGCAAGGAGCCGGTGCGATGGGGCAAAGCGCAGCCCGAAGTTCATCCTTGATGACTTGCTGAACGCTAGAAGTCTCGGTTTGTGGGCGTGAAATGTCGGCGGAGGGGCGAAAGGAAGCCACAAATTCGCGTAATTCTTCGCGAGTGATTCTTCGTATAAGAGTAGAAATTTCACCTGCGGTAGATGGGACGGACACTTCCGGGAGGCGTTCAAACGGAGCGTTGAGGATCCGGTCGCTTTGTAGCTCTTCGTACTTCTTACATTCCGCAATGAGCTGGTGGACGGTCGGAGGCGATTTAGGTGCGACGACAGAAAACAGTTGCTGGGACAACCCCTTGAAGAGGTGCCTGATTTTCTCGTCCTCTGGCATAGCTGCATTGACGCGACCACAAAGGCGGAGTACGTCTTCGATATAAGAGGTCGAAGATTCAGAGGCGGCTTGGTACCGCTTGGAAAGCTTGTCCTTGGCATGCTGTCTGCTGCGTTCAGGTGTGTCAAAGACGTCCGCAAAGGCGGCTTTGAACGCGTCCCATAAATTGATTTTGGTTTCATGGTTGTCGAACCATTGCAGTGCTGTGCCTTTCAGGAAAAACACAACGTTGGCGAGCTTGATCATGTCGTCCCAACGATTATGCTGACTCACGGTATCATAATTTTTCAGCCAGTCTTGGACGTCCGAATCAGGGGTACCGGCGAATTTGGGGGGGGGGGGGGGGGGGGGGGGGGGAGGGGTCACGTTGGTGATTCTTGATGGGTCGATGCCGCTGGTCCGTTGTGTTGGCGTTCTCATCGGGCATGGTTGCAGAGGTGAAGCGGCCGCTGCGCAGCTCCAGGTCAGGTCAGCAGAGTGGAGAGGTTGGGGATTTTGCCGCGCCTACACCACGTATTAGGTTACAAATATAGGGTGATTTAATGAGGAATGATTAGATACAGGATGGATAGTAAGGGTGACATTCGTCCGGGAACAGTCCGAGCTCTCTGAATGCTCGTCGAGCGCGCGTCACTCTGCGGTACCACTTCTTCTTCCTAACAATATATATATATATATATATATATATATATATATATATATATATATATATATATATATATATATATATATATATATATATATATATATATTTATATATATTTGTAGTAATATTGAAACGAAGAGGGGAGAAAGTGATCATTAAATTTATTACATCAGCGTTAGGAGAAGAGAAAGTCGAATAGGGCTGGCGAAACATTTGGCCAGGAGCAGGGATCCAACCCGAAACCTTCGCCTATCCGGGGAGATGCCTTAACCGATTAGACCATCCCGGCCATTTGTTTCGACGGACTTAATTTTGACCAACTCTGTTTTAATTCGCGTAACTGGGTAGACGACAGCCATCATGCTAGTTTCGACAGTCGGCAGGGACGTGGCACGACATTTCATCGTGCAAATGTCGGAAAAGGCCCATCTTTCAAGGTATGTAGGGAACCACTCTTCCCCATGGGGACAGGCTGCACCGTATACTGTAAACGACCTAATTTTAGCGAGGACCTAATTTTCGCGAAATTCGCAAATCGTCTACAATTCGCGATAAATAGAACCCGCGAACAATTCTGGTAAGATATACACCCATTAGTATCTACTATATTGAGATCCCACCGCGTCGCGAAGATTAGAACCCCCGAATTATTACAAAAACCTCAGCTTTGACCTAAATCGCGAAATATTGAGCATCCGAAAAATAAATCGTTTAGAGTATATATATATATATATCTTGGGGGTGAGGGAAGATTGACAAGTGCAGCGGTAGTAATATTGTAAACGAAGAGGGGAGAGAGTGATTACATTAATTGCATTAAAGTTAGGGGAAGGGAAAGGGAAATAGAGCTGGAAAAAATTGGGCCAGGAGTGGTGATCGAACCCATAACCGTCGGTTATCCGGGGCGACGGCTTAACCGTTTAGACCATTCCGGCCGCTAGTTTCGTCGGCCTTAAATCAGCAACGACTGTCATGCACCTAGTTGAGCAAATTCGAACATACCAGTATACACAGAGCTAGCTAGTCAATGGTTGAGTCTGCCGAAATCAGTGGCCTAGATGGTCTAATACAATAAAAAGAAAAAGAAGCCTGGATAGTCTAATTGGTTAAGCCGTCGCACTGGATGGGCGGAGGTTGCGAGCTCGATCCTCTCCTCTGGCCCAATTTTTCGCCAGGTCTCTTTCGCTTTCCCTTCCCCTAACTCTAATGGCATAAATTAAATAATCACCCTCTAGCCTGTTCGTACACAATATTATAACGCTGCGCTTGTCACTCTACTGCTGCACCGCCCATATCAGTGTTCTGGAATGGACACCCCCCTTCCATTGCAATCCCATCCCGGGGAATCTGAGTTTCCGACAATTCCATTCCTTTCAACTCCTTAGAATGGAGACACTCGGCCCATTCCCACTCCAGGAATAGCTGAATTCAACCATTCCATTCCTCTGATTCGTAAACGTGAACAAATTGTCATTGACAGCCTACTGGGAAAAGCCGTATAAAGCTGCTGAAGATATTAAGCACACAGACGACCGCAAAAGTATGCTAAAGCTTCTCAAAGCATTCATTGAGTCTCATTCTGCTAAGCCTAAGGGGGGCCTGCGAAAAATTGTGTAACTGCAGACATCGATCAAAAACAGTTCACACAAACACATCAAAAACAAAAAAAGTTGCGTAACTGCAGACATTGATCACGCGATCAAGCCTAAAATGGCTTGTGACTCGCAACAGACGCTAAAAATTAGAACCACCAATTATCTTCGCAAACGAAGCGTCTATCCTCCGCAAATAAATCAGCGCAATATGTTTTTTTTTTTTCATTAGGCGTTTAATGTGCTTAGTTCGTGAGTGGCGCAAGAAGCTATCGTTCTCTGTTTCGAAAACTTGCACAACAGCACCGCTAGTGCGCTGTTAGAAGCGACGCACGTACGCCTGCCCCAAATCTCCCTACACTGCGGCAAGAACAGAACTCCGCCGACGAAGTGCAATTGGCGAGGAGATCAAACTATAGGGGTTGCAATTTCATTATCAACAGTCGGTGTGTAGCAAACAACTGCGACGCTGGCGTTCGCCTAGCGTACCGCCGCATTGTTTCCGCGCTCGCTGCATATTTGTTCGAAGCGATATAATGCGCACTTGCTGCGTACCGCAGTGCTCGAAGCATGCTTTTGAACCGGGAACATGCAGCGCGTACGACTACAGCACGTACGCGACGATCCGGACACTGTGCGCCGTCGGCTCTGGTGCAACGCTGCACCTGATGATATGGTCGCAGTTGAGCACGTCTTCTCCTTCAACGAGGCGCCACTTGCTTTCGCCGACGCGGGGTCCATGATTGTCGCAAGACACAGGGTAACTGAAAAGTGAAAAGCGGCCGACACGACGCGACTGGTCCGGCACGCCCGAGCAAACCACAGAGGTGCTTGTCTTGCCGTCCAAGAAAACTTCGATGGCATTGAACGTAAGATGGGACTAGATCACTTCTATCTAGATGCGTCTAGTAGAGAAGAACAGTGTTACATACCTTTCACGAGCTTTGCGTCGTCGTCTTCCATGATAGCGAATGCACTAATGACTGCGGTCAAAGGGTTTGTTTGCCACACATCGTTAGTTCCCGAGGTGGCCGCTAGGCGGCGCAACTCTTCGATCTGTTCACCAATACGGCGACAACAGATAGGACTGTAGCGCCAAATTGTGGAACCTACCTTAAGCCGTATTCACACTGGCGGTTGAACCGCATTCGAAAAAGTGGTGGCCGAACGCGGCTGCTTAAATATCCAATACAAATCACGCGCATTTGATGATAAAAGCGAGCAGATTTGCTTTGCGGTCGCGGTTTGATCTCCAGTGTGAATGCAGCATTGAAACGTAAACTTTTACATTTCCTGTAGGATTCTTGCGATTTCCTACGCTCCAATTCTTTATGTATGTTCCACGCAAACACTGGAAGATCGGCTGGGTTAAAAGCAGGGAGTCGTACGGGTCATTGTTCCGGTTTGGTTCGGGTTTGGGTTCAGTAGCTTTACATTATGTTCCGGTTCGGTATTGGTTCACTGATGCTTTTGAGATAACGGTGCATTAAGCCCGAATCAGTTCAAACCGGTTCTTAAAAAAGTCCACAGCTCCCAGTCGTTAAGAAGGAGAGGTGAGTTCAACACAGCGTGATCAACATGAACAAAATTAGGTTATCAGAAGCCGTGCCGCAAATCAAGGACAGCGAAACAACTATATGCTTAATTTCGTTTTGGGACTGAATTTTTAGCGCAAACACCATTCTATAAAAATTTAAAAAAAAAATGGTTATAAAAGTGCTTGGAAACAGTACTAAAATACAGTACTCACATGTGAAATCAATCAGCCAGCACGCACAGTGACACCGGGACGCTAGCACATATCGTACTTGCCAACTACCCTCAAGAAACAAATTAGTCCTTAGTTGTTTAGACAGCAGGAGTCTAGTCTGCCAGAGCATGGCGACATTGTCATACATTGCATAGTGAGAAATTTAGCGAGCGCAGCGCGACAGCTAGCCTGCGGTTTTCAACGGGTTAAGGGCATCACGCAGTACTGATACACGACCGCACGCCAGTATGGTGCTCATCCAGATCGAAATGACAAACTGGCAAAACCGCACGCCCGAAAAACTTGCTAAAACAACTAAGCTGGAAAAAAAAAAAAAAAAAAAAAAAAACGGTCGAAAGACGATAAGAAAAAAAGACAGAAAAAAGACAGCAGGCGGCTTGCTGTTTTTAGAAATCACAAACACAAACAACATTTCTTTAAGCAGCGCCCAGGGCTGTGGGTGACTGGCGTCCCGGTAACCGGCGCCGCAGCGTCGCGCTCGTCGCAACTTCGCCTTAGAGCGCCTCAAGTGAGAGTGTTCAACTACTCGCCCGAGCTACGTGTTCATGAGCGCCATTAAATTGGAAAATTTCGCTGTCGGTTTGTGGGGCTACTGCTGGGTTTTAACTAACTTAGGCTATAAACAGCCCTACAGATGCTTAAATATTTTACGCGAAGAACAAAAAAAAAAAAGAACACTTTTCTTTAGACCCGATATTTGTTCCGATAGGAAAAGTATTTTTTAAACGCAAAATATGCTATATTCCGTCATCCCTAACATCGAAATTAAATTGCAAACTCTCTCCATGGTTTGAGGTGAACACACTATTACTTAAGGCACTCTATTTCGCCTCTTGGCGCCTCCAGATTTCACCACCGCGGAACAAACGCGTGAACAGCCGTCAATGTTTTGTTTTTATTTTGATGTTTTCGTTCGCATCCCCCGGCGTTGAGGAGTATTGCGTAGCAGCAAGAAAAGAAAACAAACACACACAAAGATTAACTTATTGTGATGGATTCTTCGCGCTACACAAGACAATCCATAATGCGTAGCTTGTCTTGTGACTTCGCGCTCCCCGCGTCGCTCCGCCCAACCGGAAGGACACGTGACACCCTTCGAGCTATGAATTGGCTCCAGTGGGCCGTAGCGTAGTTTGCGGATCATCGTAAGGTGAAACAAAGAGTGTACGACTGATGATTAAAACATACAGGGCAAACAGACGGGACAGAAGAGAGAAGACAAACAATCAGAGTGTCGAACCGATAATTTTATCGGTTCGGTTCGGGTTCGGGTTCACGGCTTTCGGTTCAGTTCCGGTTCAGTTCCGGGCGCAAAAAATAACGGTTCAAACCGGTTCGAACCGGTTTGAACCGCTAAATTGAGAATATATTTTCCGCGTTGTTCTGTCAATAGGCACTATTTAGGCCGTGAAACTAACTGCTGTAAACGATCTGATTTTTGCGAGGACCTCTTCTTGAGAATTTCGCGAATCGCCTACAATTCGCGAAAAATGGGTCCCGCGAAAAATTTCGGTAAAATGTAAACACATTGAAGTTTATATTGAGATTCCACCGCGGTCGAGAAAATTACAACCCGCGAATTATTCCAAAACTTCAGCTTTGACCTAAATCGCGAAATATTGAGCCCACGAAAAATAAGTCTTTACAGTATATAGTTTTCTTCTTTTTTTTTTATCATTTGTTCAATCCAGTTTTATTTTCAGGTACAAAAATTATAAAATTCTGTTATTTATTCCTACACAACAAGACAAGAAAATTTACATTAACATACAAAACGTCGAGTTTATACGACTCAACATCTTTTCGTTTACCAGAGTCACATACATTGTACCTGAATCGAAATGTTTTCGCGAAGTGAAGTAGGTTGCCTAAAATACCCGTGATTGGTACAACTTTGTATCGCAGTATCAGATGTTGAATCGTGGTTTTGCCCTTGAACTAAGGAATTAATTACAGTGAATAAAATCATGAAATGGGCACCTCGTCGCCATATATACCATAAAATGTGTTTTACGGAATACCTTTCACAATATATATATATGATGACGAGACGACTGAGCTTAAGGCAATATAATTTTCAAAATGTCACGAAAGTCACGGGACAAGTCCTTCCAGTCTATATTTTTAGAAACACTAAGCGACAATTGCAATGCTTGTTTTTCTAACTAGCATTGTTTGCTCTCAGCACCATGATGCGGGCGACGAGTCATGCGAAAAGGAGTGGCTGAAATAGTTCACTCTAATCTATGGGGACCTTCGTACTGAGATCGAATCTGACCTAAAACAGTGCTTACCCATGTGTACATTTTCTTATATTGGATAAACTGGCATAGCCTGGATGTTGTGGTTTGCTCTTGACAAAATGCCGGTCAATTTAATTTGCAAATGAGCATCACCCTCGCTAATTGATGATTTTTGTTAAATAGAACAGAGTGGTATTTCGTGCTCTACTCAATTCGGAAGCTACTTAATCGGACACTTTCTGAGAGTTTAAGTGTGCAATCGTCATAGTTCCACCATTCGTTCCAGTAAAAAAACGCGATAATAAAAACACATAAAAAAGGCGATAATAAACTTCTATATATTTGAGAAGTTATATATGCGTGAGGAACATATAAGTATTTAAATTAGCTTCAAAATAAAAAAAAATATTTAAACCTTTTCCAAATCACCTATAACGTGTCTATAGAGGATAAAAGCGCCGAAAAAGATTTGCAGAACATCTTTCAGATAATTTAAAGGTGCATTTACTTATATATCTTTGAGGTGAGGATCTTCTATTTATGCTGCCAAATATTCAGACAGGAATTAAGTATATTTTTATTATCTTCGATAAATTTGACTTTATGAAGTTCACATAACCGCCTGAGACCGACACGGAAGGACGATACTCGAAAATACGGCAGCTGTTGAGTCTTCGGCAACGTGCTTTTGTTAGCTGTTTTGCAGTGTAAAATACTGGGTTGCAGGGTATGCCAAAAAACACTGTGGTCACATGATATATCGGATGGCAAATACACGAAATGGGCAGAAATAAGGAGATGACACGCAATTTTTTCTAAATAATCCCTTACACAACGCTTTACTGCAAAAAGAGATGCATAGAAATGCATAAAATGATATTCCTAATTAAACATAGATTCCGCGCAGGGCAAACGAAGATTTTATAAATCCTAATATAAATCACTTTTGGGCATCAGCTTACCTCAGCTCGAAACGCCGCGAGATACAACTTCGGGAGGCTAATGTTATCTTAGGTTCTACGTGCACTTGTTTTGGAACCTTACTTCACGACTCTGTTCTTTATCAGTCATGTGCTCCAACATCTCATTAGGCTGCCGTATATCATCGCGAGACTGCTATAAATACTACACAACTTTACACCTTGGACGTCTACTGCTGGTGTTGCGAACGTCGCACTTCACCAGAAAGCTGAAGTATTTAACATGGTTTGCGCGTGACGTAATCGCACTAGATACTGGTTGTCATTGCGAGTTGTTCTTGCTGAGAATATCAAATTCGGTGGGGCAAAATGCACGCTGCAAAAGTTTCGCGCTCAGTGCAAGCTATGTATTTGAGAGGCACACATTTTTCTTGTTGGTGCATCGGCGTTAGGCACGGCGCGAGTAACTCGCACGACGAAAACGTGCTTTCTGGCAAGAGTGTTTTTACAAATAAAAGTTTTACCAACTACCCATCTGTCACTACCGTTTCCAGGCCACGCTTTGTAGTCTGCGCCGAAAATGCGGGGCAGAGGAATCTTTACGACACAGTATGCTTTAAAACTACTCCCCTCCCCACTCCCTTTTTTTTTTTTTTAGTTGCTCCTCAAGATACTTTTTGTTCCTCAGGGATTGCCTGCTCCGTATTGAGTGGTGTTCACTCGACAATTATATTTGTGTCACTTGTTAACAGTAATTCTTCCTTGCTTTTACTTTGCACCACACTGTGAAGTTTAAACAAAATACAGGGCGGTCGAAACTTGGAAAACTTGAGAACGACACTCCTGTGAGACTTAGAGCGGCTGCTATCCCCCTGAGGCCACTAGGATCTTTCTTTTCAGGTATCCCTCCCGTACACACTAATAGTTTCATGTAACGTCGGACTAATACGTCACATTTAGACCCTTTAACACTTCTATTCTCGGGACAACTTTTTGAGGCAGTTCAGCAATAACGAAAACATGTTTGGGAGCCTCAAGGGTGTGCATACATGTAAAATGGGTCGTGCAGCATTTTTTTTTTACCTTAAGTTCAATAAATACCGCTAAAATGTAATCCCTGACGTTGATAACTTACAAAAGCATCCATTAGTTTGCCCCTCCGCGAAATGGAAGACAGTCGAAAGAAAGAAATGAAATTGCTTTCCCCTCCTCAACTCGCAATTAGAACTATCAGCCACGTGATCTGATCCTAATATACACACCGTCAGTGTTTATCATAGTCATACGCAGGGTTGGCAAAGCAGAGAGCATGGGCTGATCTTCAGATATAGTTTTAGTTGGGCTACAATGCCCGAGCCCCAATAAAGCGACAAACAGAAACAAACGACAGCGGCTAGCCTTAAACCAGAGTATTTCGCGATTTGACAGGCTTCGTAGAATAAAGAAGGCTATGCTCAAACATGAGTATCATGCACACGATGGTACCATTTGCAGGCTTGTAAACGCTCGTGCTAACTTCTCGAGCACCGAACAACTCAAAGCCGTATAAAGGTACCATCGCGAACATGCTGCATGTGTCTGAGGCTTGTCGCTGTCGTTTGTTTCTGTTTCTAGTTCTAGTGGGACTCGGGCCCATCATAATCTTTGAGTTGAACACGAGCCGTCACCCGAATGTTTGGCGATGCTGGTTGTCATGAACCAGAGCATTCGACTCGGGATCATGACAATCGGGTACATCATTGTGTCACGCGACTCTCAGTGCGAAGTTGTGATGTCATGTGACGTCACGGTATCAACAACGTTAATAGATCTAGCGACGTCCTTAATTTGAATCTACGCGGTGAGTCACGTGACGTCACGTGATGTGACATTACTTGACAGCATGTCCTGACATCATGACGTCACGTGACGATGTGACACATGGCTAATCACAGTGCCAATAAGAAAGCGCCGCAGAAAACCAGGATTTATTATACATTGCAATTCTGTATATGACGATTTGATCAATATAGGAACACAGCTGCCAGTTTTTTTATTCCTAAATAATAAATTTGTAATACTAACAAAAAAAAAAATACCGCGAACCGTTTTGAACCGGTTACCGTTATATTTTTTTCCGGTTCAGTTCCGGTTCAGTTCCAAGATGGCGGCGAAGATTTCGGTTCGGTTCTGTTCCGGTTCGGCTAAAAATAACGGTTCTGTTCCGGTTTTCGGTTCGGTTCGGTTCCGGTTCGACACCCTGCAAACAATCGCTAACGTCTCCTCGCCGACTCGTTGACGCCAATACGTACTGCATATAGACGTGAAATTTACTTATTTGTTTAATTATTTTAGCTGTCTCTATGTCGTCGCTGCCATCTGTTTAGTAAAAACTTAGCCGCTGACGCGACGTGCCGTGGCAATCATTTAATTGACTTCGCGACGCCACCCACAAAAAAGCACGGCTCACATTTTATTGCGCCAAACCGTTTCCAATGAACCGGTAACCCCGACATGAGATAACGGTGCTGTTCCGGCTCGAATTCAATATCAAATGTTTGATTTAAGTCTTAGCTTTTTTAGTTTCAGTTAAAAATAGCGATTTCGTTCTGGTTTTCAGATCGGGTTCGGTTCGACACCCTGGTTAAAAGCTACTTGGTAACTGCTCTCGATTACAACAGCCACTTTGTCGCGTCTCGCGACGCCTGGAACGACACCTCGTCTGTCTACAACTATTTAGTTTTGGTTTCTTCACTGACGGCGGGCCATTTTCATCCTAGAATGAGCTAAGGCGGTGAGACACTCAAGCCGACAGTCACCTCCAGTGCAGTGACGTTTTTTTCAAGAGCCCCTTACCATGCACTAGCGAATTGGGACATCAGCCCTTAGGCCCTAAATTAAAGTTGACACAGCTCGCATAAGAACCGGGCTCGTTCTATTTCTACTCAATTCTGAACCAAAGCATCTAATTCCATTTCCATTCCATTCCGCGGTGCTTATTCAAGGCGAGAAGTGTGCGTGTCGCCGCCTGGTGGAATTTTTTCACAACTCAGAGTAAGGATATTTGAACTTCCTCTGCTGGTGCAAGCACGTGCAATGCCAAGCTCCTATGCACTATAGAAATGAAAACATAACCGCGTGGGTCTCACGTGCACTGCTTAAAGTGAGGAAAAACAGAAGCGCCACTAGCGAGCTTCTCCCCGCAAATAGCTGCGTCCTCACGGAGTAAAACCATGAAGCTAATCCGGGGTCGCAAAAGTACGGAGTGATTCCGAAATCATTCCAACTTCGGAAAGGCAAAATATTTCAAGTATTCAAAGTTTTACAAAAAGTAAACTAAAATGTTATAATCTATAAAAAAATGGTAAACATATTTAACCATGTTTTAAAGTAAACTTTTTAACAACCGTCTCTTTTTGCAACCTTCTCACAGCGAATTTACATATTGATGTCAACGCGATCGAACCCCCCCCCCCCCCCCCCCCCCGGCCCTTCCTTTCTCTCCCTTCCCTTTTCATTGCAACCTCAAACGTAAAATTCAGTTTTCCCGCTAAATCGGTGTCTGGTTTAGGTCACGTGGCGTGAACGGACGGACGGACGGGCTAATTTTTGGGGCTAAGGGTTTCCGTCAAAGAGCATTTTTTAGCTGATACTCAAGGAGAGGCTGCACCTAAACCTCGGCTAAAGGCTCGGAGCGAACACTGAATAAATGTATCCAGAAAACACTCAGAATAAGAACGAACTACGGTAAGCGAAAATTTGATGACCAACTTGCTTTTCTGTTAAGTAAAATTCAATGTTTTTTTCCCGTTTTCAAGAAAAACACTACAGAGTTCCCGGTGAATAGCGACACTGTTTCTATAAAAAAGAAAAAATAAAGATTGCGTAAATGAATGGTAAGTAATGATATATATATATATATATATATATATATATATCTATATATATATATATATATATATATATATATATATATATATATATATATATATATATATATATATATATATATTGTGTCCTTATTAATTGTGTTTAAATCAAACATATCTAATGTTGAACACGATATTTGATAATTGACTGAAATTTTGCACTTTAAGTTTTCTGTTGCTGTCCTGTTCCAGCGGTGAAATGTAAGGGAAGGTAGGAGTCACGTCAAGCTGCAACAGCAGCTTTTTTCTCAACTTCTCTTGCTACCCTTCTGATAAAAAAAATAAACTTTCAATATAAACTTAAAAAAAAGAAAACGAAAAAAAAAACGCACTTCTTAGTTTTACAGAAAAATTCCACTCTCCACATTTTTCGCTACAAATAGTAAGCTAGAGAGAGGGATTGTTATACTTTTTAATTTATGTCTTCCCGTCGTTCTCACAAACGCTATGCATGGCAGTTATATGAGTTGCGTGCCCCGAATATCGCATCGACAGAGCGCATGTTTCGAACGTCAAAGGCTTCTTTGATGTTCGAAACCTATCGTGGCGCCCGGGCATTGAGACTCGAAAGCTTCGAGGCTTCATGGCTTCTGGGCTTCAAGTTTCCGGGTGTTCAAGGATTTAGAGCATTTGAGGAAACGACGCCGCGGGACGTTTCGAGAAAAACTGTTTTTGACGTGAGTGAAATGCGAAAGGACACGCGCAACTGGAGAATTCCAGAGAATGAATAAAAATGCAATCTATATTCTCGAAAATAAAAAGTTGCCTGATGCAAGTGGTTGCGCTCGCTGAGCTGTCTCGCCGCGCACGCGGCTGCATTTTTCAATGGGCTCATCAATGATGCTTTATCGTAAATTTCAGGACTCCACGTGCAGAATGCTGGGAGCGTAGCTACACGCCCTGTACGCGCTCGCCTTGTCTGTATAAAATTTTTGAAGTAAATAATCAATAAAATACATTGGCGAAGGCACGTGAACAGTGCCGTTTGCTTTAGAATTTTGCTTTAGAACACTTAGTGCAGCAGACGCCAGCGCGTGCAACGCGCGCAACTATACTATAATCGCATCATATGCTTCTTGGTGCTTGGGTAGTTTCGATTCTGTTTCAGATTTTTGTCGCCGGGCCGCGGACATTTCTGCTGCACATTTCGACAGGCGCGGGCTCCCATTTCTAAAACGCAAGTCTTTGCCACCAGGTGGCGCTGTTTTTTCTAGACTTGCCACCTGAAGACATTTACCACCCAGGGTCTTCACTGGATCCCAGTCTCTTGTCTCAAATCCATGGGAAAGGACTCCATGAAACAGCTGGCAGCGATCTTCAGTGCAATTTTCTGCGGCGCAGAGCCTTCGCCACAAGACTGGAGACATGGCATGGCTGTCCTGATCCCTAAGAAGAGTGGAAACCGAAAACACCTTCGGGATTATCGGCCACTAACAGTAACTTGCACGATATACTGAGTCTTCGCGCGTATCGTAAAAGAAAATATGGTGACATGAGCAGACGGGAATGGGATTCTCACAGAGCTCCAGGAAGGTTTCCGTCGGGATCGCCGACTGGAAGATAACCTTTTTACAATCACCCAATGTATTGAGGTTGCGCGTAAAGGAGAAAGAAGTCTGCTGTGATGCTTTCGTGATATCGCCAAAGCCTACGAAAGTGTGCCTCACGGCTATACTGATTCTGTACCTAGAAGAGCTTGGTCTTCCGCACCAGTAGTTAACGCTCACCCGATGTCTGTGTTCGGGTAACACGGTGAAAACGGAGCTAAATGGTGCCAAATCAGAAGTGACGGTGACAAGGGGTCTCTGACAAGGCTGTCCGCTTTCACCGCTCTTGTACATCCTCTATTTGTCGGGACTGCAGAGGCGCCTGGCTCAGTCTGGAATCGGGTTCTCATTGGTGCATTTAGAGGAAGGCGAGGAGGTAAATTGGTTACTGCCGGGTCTTACATTTGCGGACGACATTGTACTGATGGCGGAGACTGCAGAAGACTTACAGAAACTGTTATACATTTGCGATGAGGAGGCGGTGCGCGAGGCCTTCGCTTTAACAATAAAAAGTCGGCAGTGATGCAGCTGGTTGGACCTCAAGAGCCTAATTTAGGTAACGGCGGGCTGAATGGCGAAAAAATCTCCGAGCAAGAGACTTACAGGTACCTCGGTATTACACTCACCAATAAGCAAGAGTACTTGGCCGAGCACCATCTACATCTCCGACAGGCAGCTACACGAGGCACCAACGTTCTTCGCAAACGAAACTTATGGAGCTGCAACCGGTTTGCTGTTACACGAGAACTCTGGAAAGCGGCCATAGTACTTTTCCCAACGCCGTTATCTGCGTACCCGGAGATGTGAGGGAGATCTTGGACGGGAGGCAGGCCGTAGGATGCCATGGTATGGTAGCCAACGAGGCTGTCCAAGGAGACCTCGGGTGGTCATCCTCCGAAGTCCGAGAAGCGACGAGCAAGATCGGCTACAACGGGCGGCAGCGATTCATGGACCGAAGTCGGTGGGCAAAGCGACACTTCGTATACATCCACCTTACAAGTATACAGATAAGATGAAAAAAGCGGCTATATCAACTGAAAAAGAAAAAAAAAATTGGGTTCTTCACAGTGCCCTTCAGTGCCAATACAGACACAAAGTGGGAAACGGAGGTGCGGAAGAGAGTGCGTGAGGAGGAGGCCCTACAGTGGGCGAAGGCGGCCAAGAGCAAGTCAACGCTGCGGGTGTACAACCTCAACAAAAATACAATATCAGCTGTGGCTCAGTTATACGATAACAGCCTGGGAAGCCGCTTGCTTTTTGAGGCACCTGCAGGAGGGCTGAGAACACTAGTGTTCCAACAGAAATATAATCGGATGGTGGAAATAACAAGATGCCGGGCTTGTGGAGAAGAGGATGAAACCATCGAACACATCGTCCTCTCGTGCACAATCCTGCAACCAAGGCATCCGGTGCAGTGGTATCACGCTCCTGAAAACGTACAGACACCTGGCCAGCTCCTTCCACAAGCCCAATTGCTGGCGGAAGGACTCGGATTCCAATCACCTGCGATGGGGTCAGTGCTGAACGTGTTTCTAGACATAGATGCTGATGATATGCCTCAAAGTGAGGTTGAAACGCGCGTCGCAGCGTCCACGAAGCTGTTTGGACGGAGCTGGGAAGTAACCGAGTGAACGAAAAGGAGACTGGAAGACTGGCGGCAAAGGACAAAAGCCAAGTGAACGCAAAAAACAAGGAGAAAGTGAAAAAAAATAGATGCTTTTCTTTGTTTAATATTTTTTTTTTTGGCTTGGTACGAGCATGGTTTGGAACCGCCCGATTCAAAGGAAACCGCTGCAAGATCATCATCATCATCATCATCACTATTACGAATATATTTAACCTGGTATGCTTTTGCGTTAAGCATTTTAGCGAATGCTCGGCGAGATGCCGCATGCGGATGGTGCTGTAAGTGGGCGATATTCATTTATAAGTACCTTTTACTTTAGGATATAGGATAGCTCGGCGATTATGCGAAAACACCGTGAACAATAGCGAATAGTCGGGAAACAACACAGTCGCATATTTTAGGATATGTCCACAGTGTTTCCGACGCCGTGAAGCGAGCCGGAAAAATTGACGCCAGCGCATAGGAACCTCAAACTTTCACCGAATGTGCATTTAGGTCGTGGACTCTATCTTGTAAAACTTCAAGGCGCAGTTGTTGTTCTGCAAAAAAAAAAAAAAAAAAAAAGGAGACCATCAAACTTCCCAAAGTCAGCGGCGGACGTGTTAATGAGTTAATAATGAATGGTACAAGTGGCGTTATCTCCCGGCAGGCGTGGCAAGCAGACAACGTAGTGAGTCTTCTGCTTGCAGCTTTTATCGAACCACCAAAAGCACGTTTTTAGTTCTCTTTTTACCTCAAGTCCCACACCTAAGTAACTTATTAACTATTGCCATCTTGTATGGGGCACAACAACAGAATCTAACCTCCATAAATTACACTTAATGCAAAAGAGAATGATACGCGTTATTGCCAATGTCTCATACACCGAACATACTGACTACCTTTTCAAGAAATATAACATTCCAAAAGTTCATGACATATACCGAAGGAGGCTTATGCGAGATTTTTATTATAGCATTAGGAAAAATACCTCTACACTCTTAGAAATAGGAAACTTAGAAAAAAGGCAACCTTCGCATAAAACACGAACTCCAGAACCATGGATAGTTCCTCGTTCTCGGACAAATTATGGTGACCAAATGCTTAAGAATACTTTGCCTCGACTACTAAATTCATTTGAGGAGGCTGGCACCGATATCTCCTCTATAACCCCTTCTGAACTGAGATATCTTTTATGTTCATTTTCTGATACCGGTGCCCTTAGAACTGCCTGAGATGAAAACGAGCTATTTCCTAGAATTGTTTTGTGTTCCTTACCCGACCTAATCATGTTAAATTGCAACTGTATACTAATGTGTGGAGCTGTATCGAATGAGTGAATCTGATTGACCAGGAAGTGTTTTGTTACTGTGTGTGAGTGTTTTGTGAGTCCAATGCTGCCATCATTTAAAGGGGGCCGAGGGCCCCACAAGCTGCGTTTGTAGCTTTTTTCCTCGGCCTCCTCCATTCTGTATGAAATGGAAAACCAATAAAGAAAGAAAGAAAGAAAAGGGCAATAAAACAGCAGCATCAAAAAATTCACATTAAAAGCAAAAAAAAAAAAAAAAGATCGATATCGAGTACGTTACGAAACCGATATCATAAGCGTATATGATAATGAAAGCAAAGCACTGAAAACGGGTGTTTTAAAGATTTGAATTGAGCCCGTTTCACACCAAGTCCGAGTGCACCAGACGCTGCAGTTCGGTAGAGCCAGTCGGAAAGCGTCAGAAGTGCATCGTCACCGCGCTTGTTGTCTTCGTGCGTTTTAGAGCGCAGCTCTTAAGGCCCATACGCACATTCGCGTTTGAACGCGTTTGAGTGCGTTGCGGAGTCCTTGCGGCCAGGCGCGGTCGCTTGCAGAGCGACGCGCGCCTTCCCGCAACGCTCGCGGTAGCGCGACGCAAGCGAGTAGAGACAGTAGAGACTCGCTCAACTTTCCGAAGCGTTGCGGTGCGTTCGGGTGCGTTCGACCAATCTGAAGCCGCAAGAGGAGATGGGGTGACGTGTTCGCTCGCCCCACCCGGCCGACTCGGCGAGACGTATCCGGTTCGCCGGTCGCAGTGCTTGCTTTTTCGTTTTAGGGAGCGGTGGGGACTGTATTTTCCGAGGCTGCGATGGTTCAAGCTTGACAAAACGTCGGGGAAGCCGGCGAGATTCTCCCAAGATCGAACACTTCGATGCTGTGGCCGTGCGCCGCCATGTTGCCTTTGATTTCGCTTACTATTGGTGAGCCACTAGCGACGATAGCGCGTTCTTATTGGCTCTTGGCTGCGGTTGACTGCGTGTCAACGCAACTGTGCGTACAAGTTTGGCGCAAGCGGTCTTCGCAACGCAACGCGCCCGCTTGCCGCTACGGAACGCACCGCGCTCAAACGCGAATGTGCGTATGGGCCTTTAGGGGCCCGTTCCCGGCTTGAGCGGCGTCGCCGTCGCCGTCGGCGTCGGCGTAACCAAGGTCACCCCAAGGTCACATGACCCCCAAGGTCACCCGACCCCCAAGGTCATCCCAAGGTTACGTGACCCTCAAGGTCATCCCAAGGTCAAGTGACCCCTCCCCAGGGTCACGTGACCCCCAAGTAACGTGACCCCCTGAGGTCACGTGACCCTCCCAAGTCACGTGACACCCCCTGAGGTCACGTGATCCCCCCTGAGGTCACGTGACCCCCCGAGGTCACGTGACCCCCAAAGTCACGTGACACCCCTCGAGGTCACGTGACCCCCCGAGGTCACGTGACCCACCCTGAGGTCACGTGACACCCCCCGAGGTCACGTGACCCCCCCGCCGAGGTCACCTGACCTCCCATATGACGTCACCGGCATCCGCATCGTCATCGTCATCATCACTGATGACGTCATCAGTGACGTCACTGATGACCTAACCGGCATCCGCATCGTCATCATCACTGATGACGTCACCAGTGACGTCACTGATGACGTCAACGGCATCCGCATCGTCATTGTCATCATCACAGATACCGTCATCAGTGACGTCACTGATGACGTCACCGACATCGTCATCGTCATCATCGCTGATGACGTCATCGGAGTCAGCATCGTCAACGTCACTGATGACGTCATCAGTGACGTCACTAATGACATCATCGGCATCGTCACGTGACCCCTCAAGGTCACGGACCCCCCCCAGGTTACTTCACCCCCCCAGTACCCTTCCCTCCTCCTCCTCAAGAGCTGCGCTCTAATTCGGCGTTACAGGGAGTTGTAAACGGCTTTCACTTTTTTTATCACCGGCTTAACCTATCACGCAGAGTGAATGCGCCGTGATTCTGCGTTTTTTTTTCTCTCTAGATTATGCGGGCCGCAAGTTCGTCTGCTTCTTTTGCAGGGGTTGTGGTGACGTCAGAACGCCGAGCTTTGATTGGCTCTGATTGAAGGATAGTGGGTAAACCTCGAGCCAGCTTGCTTTGGGGTCTACCCACTATCCTTCAATCAGAGCCAATGAGACCTCGTTGTCTTTCTGACGTCACCGCACCTCTTGCGGAAGAAGCAGACGACTTGCTCTCGGCATTGGTTTCCCGTAATAGGAAACGGACAAAGGTGACAACCACCGTGACGATGCACTTTTGGCGCTGCCTGATCGGCTGCATTGGACGGGAGCGTCGGATGCACTCGGACATTGTTTCGAAAAAGGAATATAGTCGGTTTTTTTTCAAAGGAATGTAAAAGAGCGCTTAAAAGAGGAAAGGGACGATGAAGGCGTCCGTGCTGTGCGTGTTCAGAGACCAAGAGAGGGTGGTTGATTTATTGAGTCGCTTTATTGTTCTCAACGAGCGAACTGTGACCCCCGAACGTTCTCTGGAAAGAACCATTTGGTAGCTAAGTAAAATTAATATCTTAGCCGAAGTTTTTTTTTTCTTATCTCACCAGGGAATCGGCAAAGTCTTTGTTGAGAACCGTCCCCATAAAAGACAATTTAGGGCCAGATTAATATTTTTTTTTGCGGCGTGTTGTTGCTGCGTTATTTTCAGTTGCAACTCGACTCAAGCCTTTAAATAAAAAAAGAAAAGTTTCGATTATCCGGTGATTTCGACGACTTGAAAAACTCTCGAGCCGGAAGTTGGCGGACACGCTATTGCTTCCGGTCAAGAATCCTAAAGAACAACTTCCGGGGGACTGACAAACGGAAGCGGTGATGCGCTGGACGGTGGTAGTGCTAAGCTTTCTCTCTCTCTCTCTCGAAAAGCCCCAATCGCATTCCTCATTGATCAAACAAAAGACACGGAGTTTCTCTGCAGACACGATGACAGCATTGTCCGCGGACACGTCTCCGGCACCTTCCAAGCATGTTTACTTCCAACAGATACGTATTCCGAGGAGGAGTATCTGGGCCAGGCCCGCTCCAAGCACGCCGGTGGCGCTGGTGTCGGCACTGCGCGCGCGTAGGCGCTTCATCTCACGCGAATGTGGTTCCTGCGCAAGCGCAGTGCCCATACGCGGCACTGGTGTCCAGACAGCGCGCTCCGCGCTGGCCTGCTTTAGGTGGCGTCAGAAATTCGGCACTGCGGCCTTTGCGATTTAACGGGTGTAGATCCGGGACTGAATCGGGTCCTCAGCCGCGGGTAAACTAATAATATTAATATTAAAAGCCCGCGTTTTTTTTTTGACGTAACAAAGATGCTTACTGCGTTGATTCGGTTTTTTATTACAGTAACTGGAATCGTATGCTGTATAGCGTGAATTGTCAAAAAAAAAAAAAAAACGTTTGTGCCTTACGCTTACTTCAGGCACGTGGTGCAAAAGTGATTCTAATCGGCAGCAGTTTTTGCTGCTACTAAACCTATTGGATTTTAGAGTTTTTTTGTTAAAACAAGTTTTGAAATTGACCTATCTGACGGAACAAAAATATCATAAATATTTTCATTACAGGAGGGGGAAAGGACGACAAAATTTTAGGAACGTAAAGAAGACTATTGTAGACAAAAATGAAGCGTAGAGCCAAGTGCATCGCGCGAACAATAGGTCGCCGACAATTCCAGCGCTCGTTCCATTTAGTCTATTATTTTCCACAACTTTTTTTTTCAATGTCAAGTACACAAAGACTTTAAAGGCATTATGAAGTTCGCGTTCGCCTTAAGAAACGAGAAACGAAAATTTAGAAAAAGAAAGAAAAGCGACGACTCTGGAGAGATCTCCAGTCCACCGAGGTTCGGCTCATATTTCGCTGTAGATAAAATACAAGATTACTCGGAGCCACGCCGCCCCCAGATCCCACTGAAACCTCACCAACCGTCATCATCGTTCACACTCGCGGCTCCGTTGCCGCCCTCCCACATCCTTTTTCACATTTCGTAACCTCTCCCATTTAGCTGATGCCATCTAAAAACGACCACTAAAAAAATTATATAAAAAAAAGCCTTTTGGTCGCGCACCAGGCACCTAGCTGTGTTTAGAAATTTGTGTTTGTCTTTTGTTCCCCTTCCCCAGAGTTTATTATCGCCTTTCGTTTAGTTTGAATGGCCCGCGTCCAAAAACACCAGAGTGAAAGCAAATGCAATATGGCTGCCAGCAGATTCGTTCCAGAAACAGAAGGAAGCACAATACGTCCTTTCATCTTAAGCCTGGGTCACACTGCTCATACATCATACAAAAGACAGTCTGCAAATAAAAGTCACTGCAAAACCCATGGTTTGAATGCCGCGAGCCCAAGTTTTCTCCTTGAACTCATTGGTTTAATCGGCATTCGAAGCACGGATATCGTAGTGACTCACGTTCGAATCTGTATGCAGATTGTCTTTTGATTGGGACTTGTACGAATGGGAACTT
The DNA here is from genome assembly GCF_016920785.2 of Ixodes scapularis. Lineage (NCBI taxonomy): Eukaryota > Metazoa > Arthropoda > Arachnida > Ixodida > Ixodidae > Ixodes > Ixodes scapularis. The sequence goes on from NW_024609882.1 coordinate 32,698,150, forward strand.
TACTAACTGGGACTTTACTGATCGCATATCGTTTAGTTGGCCAAAAGAACCAGGGTAGAGAGTCAGAAGCCAGCTTTTAAGTACAAATTTGGGAAATAAGACGGCCTCTTTTGTAACCCCTTTCTTTTTCGAAGGCTCTCAGCTTTTTTACTGTGATACATCCGCGCTACTCAAAGCACGCAAGCCGGCCCCAATTACTAACGCATTGGACACGAGCACTGCGCAACTCGGACGTATTTGCTCGTCAACGATCAATCCGTCAACGAATACTTGGATCCGCGTTCGTGGCCAATGAGTGCCGTGACGAAACTTATAACTTGAGAATACGAGCTCTTTGGTGTGCTTAAAAAAGCACAGTGAAAGCTTGGAGTCATAGTCCCCGGCGCCCAAGCACGCCACGACCAAGTGTTTTCTCATTTCGTTTTTTAGTTGAGGAGGAAAGCTAAGAAGGAAAAAGTCGAAAAATCGCTTTATAGTTTAATTTCGGCGCTTATTGCTTGGTCTATTAGAGACGAGATGTTTTGGTCGCGCCCTCTTGCGGGTGCCCTCCTCTGACGGAGCTGGTAGAATACGAGCAGACGACGCGCTATGTCAAGGCAAGGAGTAGCTATGTTACTTCGCAACTATGCCGATTAAAAACGGTTTATTTATTAAAGAAACGCATCAAACGTTTTTGCGAGTGATCTTTCTAACGAATAACAGCACCTCGAAGTTGCTTTTTGTATTAAGCTTCCAAATGTACAAAAACAAGCCTGAAGCTTCACATTACAGTTTGCGCCGCGTGTGTTAGGGCTATTCGCAGTCTCTCTCAATCTTGACGAAAGTAATACCTGGAGAAGAGGAACAAGAGGGACAAAGGACAAACATAAATCTCCAAACACAGCTAGGTGACTGGTGAGCGACCGAGTGTCCTTTGTCCCTCTTGTTCCTCTTCTCCAGGGATTACTTTCGTCATCCTTGTCCAGCTCGCTTGCACCTTTGCATTTAATTGCATTATAATTTTATCTATCTGCATCTTGTTTTTTCGAATCCGTGGAGGCTGCTGTAGAAAAAAGTTTTGCATTCACCAGAGTAAATGTCGTGCTGTCTTCTTAGCTGTGCACGCGCGCCAAGTTGCACTGCAAAGTGCAGCACACTTGTTTTAGGTACATTGAGTTTGCCGATACCTACGCTTCTATCCAGTGCGACTCGACAATTGCTGACGACCAAATGCTCATCAGCAACTGACGCTTAGCTCATCCGGAATCGCATACGTGGCAAAGAAGTTTGTCTCATCGGGACTTCTGCTCGAAAGAAAAACAGAAATTTTCATAAATTCCTAAAATTTTCTGCCATGGCCCGGCAAATTTGGGAGATTGGTTAATTTGTTCTGTCCTATTTTTACTAAGAATTGTTTACAAATTTAAAACCGCTCGGGCTGAGGAGCGCATCACGCATTATGCGCATTTGGGTTCGCAAAAACGAAACATACAAATGGTAGTAATTTATAGCAGGTGCATTCCTTAATTTCTGGGACGCTGAAGTGTCACCGACTTACTAAATTACTTAGATCGCGAGGGGGTCTCGCACGTTTCGCGTCGGCCGGATGAATAAGCGGGGATTTAGATGAAATGACTTCCAAGCCTTCGCAAGCCTTCGCAAGCCTTCTCTTATTTCTGCCAGTTATTTTCAGGAAATGTTCGGTTACTGGTTTGCAAAATTAAGAAAAGGAATAAACTCAAAACTAATAAAAAACCAGCATTCACAGCACACGTTGGAACCAAGAGGACACACGGAGTCGCTTTCACTGAAGTGTTTGCTACACACGCGAGAGGTTCTCGCATTTAGCTTTCCTATTGTCAATTTGATGACACCTTCCTTTCTTAGTTTCCTTTTGTCCTAACCCTAACAAAAAATACACCTTATTGGCCATGCTAGATGCTGTAGTGGGATAAATCTTTGGATATTCTCCAAAGATCAGACACCTCAATTTCTCATTGAAAAAAAAAAATACACGAGAAGGTATTTTTAAACGAATTCAACAATTAGCAAATGGTAGCAGGTGGATGTCGCTAACGCCTTGTTTTTAATATTCGTCTAGGAACATTGACTGGTAGTGACGATGCCTGTCTCCCCTAGAACTACCATATTATAGCCTCACCGGTACCCCATGCCAATGCCACCTGTATCCTCTATGCCTGCCGGATGAAGGAGAATACAATGGGGGCCGCCGTCCACGAAATTGCGCGCCGTCACCGTTGTTTCAGTGCCTGTATTACGGAGAGTGTCCAACTGCTCGATCAGTGCAAATTGGTCTATGGGCCGCATTTGCAATGCGTGCTGCGAAGACGTGACGAAAGCGTCGATCGTCTGCTAACGTCTCCGCCTTTCCGCCTGCTTTCCTTCTCTCCAAGCGAACACGATCGCCGCAGGAGGTGTCCGCCATTAAATGGCAAACGCTTCCCCATGGTTCTCCTCATCAATCGGTTTTTATACCCTCGCAACGTAGGCAGCGCCATCTCACGGCGCGCACGGGCGTTAGGAGAAGGGGAGAAATGAATAAACACGACGGCCTCGGGGTGCGTTTCCGCAGCATTGCCCATGTGTGCAAGCATGTGCAGCGTGCGCTTGAACGTAACTTTGGCAAGCTTGCGAAGTGCACGCACTTGCCCGCACGAGCAGGGACATGGCGGCGCCCAGATGCCCCGCTTGCAGTCGTCTTGTCGACGTCAGCCTCGCCGCAGCTTCGCTCGCACCGAGACAGGCTATACGTCACGATGGCGCCGGATGTCACGTGCTCTCGTTTATAACGAAAAAAAAAACCAGCAATCAGGATTTAAAATACAAACGCGTGACTGTCTTTTACGGATATTGTGGATTGTACTCGGCCTCTTTCTGAACACGAAGGGGAATATTTCAGATTTCGTCGTTGTAAATCCCTCAAAAATGAACTGTCGCCGACGCTAAAGCAGCAGTCCCGCTGCTAGTATATGGTACAAACGACGCGGTGTTTGCAGCACAAAAAAAGGCAGAATTATCGGCGGTGACACTCCATGCTCTAAGCATGTCTGTTTCATATACAAGTATATTATTAAATCATCTCTGCAGACGCTTTTTGTACGACCACTGTGACCGTCATACGAGGAAGAAACACGCTTCAGAGAATAGAGAGTTTTAGGGAACCGTTTTTGCCTATCCGATACCGTACAATGGGTCCAGTAGTTCAAACTGTGTATCCGTTACCACAGAAGATTTGCGTATCTGCAGTTCGTAACGGAGGACTCATCGTACCGTATCGCATCTGCAAGAAACGGTTCCCTTAAACTGTCTAGTGTCTGCGGACCGTCCTTTGTTCGGTGTATTGGCAGTGTGTGACGGCGGGTTTAGTAAATGGCCCGCAGCGTCCTCCTCGGACCATCGTGGAGAACAAACTGAAACCGACGTAAAAAATGTACACGTCGGAAAGTGGACGAACATTGCAACTTAGAAGACCAAAGCGAACCCCGAGCAGACGGAGATCCATTCGTCTTACTTTAGCTTACGCGGTTCTCGGCGTTGACGCGGCTTGGCCCCGATTGATTGTCGACTTCCTCGTCAAGTCCGCGCTTCTCGCATCCCGAGAAGAGGTAGGTTCTACTCCGTTTCACCTTACGGAGGTACCGGAGCGGACGCTATGACTCATCTCGGCCAATTATAACCTCGTAAACATATCACGTGATTCGCGTCGCGGCTCTCGTCCCCCGTACGGCGCGTGGCACTCCCACGGCTATTGGATTGGCTCCGATAGCTCACAGCTTCCTCCGCTGCCTATCGTAAAGATTGAGAAGGAAACCGGATTGGGTAGAGGGCGTGACAAAGGGACGTTTGTGAAGGGAGGGGAAACTGACCAATAAATTAGGAAGAGTTGGCGTTTGCCAGCGGCACCTAGCGGAAGAAAGAAAATGACAAGGGGAGCCCCCCCCCCCCCCCCCCCCCCCCCCCCCCCAAGTCAAGCGGAAAAAAAGCTGCACTCCGTTCACGGAGCATGGCGAAACGGAGTATGGCGCCAGTACGCGAGAAAATAAAACTAAACTTAGTCTCGTGCGTCAAGCAATGAACGAGAAAGAGAAGGACCACTTGATTGGACTTCCCACCAATGGGTTTCGACGTCTTTGTGATTGGCCCTTGCTGGGATTGACGTATATCTGGGGGCCTTTCGCTTCGCTTTTCCGGTTCCGGAGTCTGCGCCCATCGCTTCCCGCCGACGCCATCAAGGAGCAATTTTCGCTGCCGCGCCCCCTTTTATCAGTCTTCGCACGTTTGCTTTTAGATTGGGTCCCTCTCGTTTCGCCGGGAGCATCTCTTTGTTTCTGTCGAGGTCGTGCCTCATTGTTTATCTATAATCACAGAAACAAGAGAAATGAGCGCCTTTGAAGGGCACTGTTTGTTCTGTTCTCGCGCATCTGGCGCTCCGTTTTCTGCAATTACAATTAATTAGATGATTTTTCTTTTTTTTTTTGGGGGGGGGGGGGGGGGGGAGGAGAGGGGGGGATTGCGTATCGGCGGTGACGTTTTTTATTTCTTTTTTATCGAGGCTTATGTATGGTTTGTCGGGCTGCTAAAAATGGGTGATTTAATATTTATAGAATTCTGTTTCAACATGTCCGTGTCGTGAATCAGGTTCAGCCTCCCTAAATTTTCAATATTCTTCATTAACAATTTATTTTTCAAAATCGCCCAAAGGTAAATTTAAGCCGCATTACCTGTGGGGACGAGCAAGTAAAAGCTTCACGTAGAAGCGTGTCTTTGATGTTTTAGGGTAGGATTTATTTGTTGGAAGTTATGTTAAGACGACTTTTGTAGGATGGAAATCGTCGTTTTCTTTCTTTTTGAGGGCAGCGTTGTGAGGCTATGGTGGGACTACTTTTTCCGGATGCAAATCGTTGTTTGCTTTCCTTTTTGTTGCAGTGTTTTGAGGCATGGCTGTTCTGTTGCGTCGAGCGTTGTCCTGACGCGCTTAGTTTAGTCGAGAAGCGTTCGTTTGAATTCAGTCTTGTTGAGCGCAGTTTTGCCAAGTACTGTTTAGTCGAAATGCTGTTTTGTGAAAAATGAATGCGACAGAGCATCAACGATTGACAAAATGTTTTTCAGAAACTGGATCGCTGCGCTTTGCCTAAAGCGCAGCCAGCGCTTTGCCTAAAGGCAAAGCGCTGGCGTACAGATTTTCAGGCGGCGGGTTCAAATCCCAGCCGAGGTGCCCGGAATCTGACCGAGGCTTATAGTGGAGAAGGCACTGTTTTACGGAGATTTCTGTTGCACGTCAAAAAGAAATCTCCATGGACTAAAATTGATCCTCAGTCCTCCGCGTGAACGTGCCATTTGCGCTTCGTTAGTTTGGCGCGTAAAACCACCGAATTTATAAGTTTGGACTGACCCTAAAAAAGCCGGACAATCTGATAACGATTACACAAATAGAAAAACCTTCAGCATACAAACCTCGCCGACAACGACGAGCTTAAGCAGCGATGCAATCGGCCTCATAAAAATAACAACAATAACCAGAGAGTCTGGGAGACCAAGTAGATATATTCAGTCATGTACGCAACCCATTTAGCGTCCTAACACGTAAAAGAGGACCACCGCTCGTTTCCGCCGTCGTTTCGTATCCACGTCCAACATCCCATCGTGTTAACTACCCGAAGAACAGTTCTAAGCTCTGTCGGCGGGGATCTCTGACCCCAGAGACAGAGATAACCTTCCATCTGAAACCGCGGTCGCACTGCCCATACATTATACAAAAGACACGAGGATCTCTGCGGACATGATAACAAAATCATCTGCGGAGTTGCCTGAAGAATGTTTGCTTTACACATTTGCATGCTTCAAACATGTCCGAAAAGAACCATGCCCGAAATAATCTCTACAGGCTGCTTTTTTGTATACGTTTTATTAGCGGTGGGACCAGAAGAGGCAAACGAGCGGAGACGCCGAATCAAGCTGGAGAAACCTGCCAGACGGATAAGAACGAATCGTCGAATAAGCAGACTACCACACTCTGGCGGCACTAGAGCAAACAGTCTATGGTTTGGGTAGCTCTTGATCGGTTCACCTGCATCTCGTTTCTGGCCAAGTCTAACGTTACCATTTTGCCGAGACTGGCTTCGGGGAAGCCGAGTCGAAGTTTCGGCAGCGCGCACGGAAGGGCGAAAGGGGCGACAGCGTTTTCAACGCCGGGAAAAGCTTTATTGATGAAGTGAGCCATCACCGACGTGACAATTTATAACCACGATTCTCTCCGGATAGTAACGCATTCGTTTCTTATTTTTTCTTGTGCTAGTTAATGGAGCAGGAACATTATAAAAACGAACGAAAACAACGACACTCATGCTGAAAAGTAAATAAAATAAAGAGTATAAAAACGAGAAATAATAGACCCTTTTCGAAATTCGGTGCCATATGGTGACTCAAAAATCAGCTATTTTCGACAAACTAACGACGGTCATGAAACTGTGCTTCATCGGGCACCCTCACTTCCGCACGTAGGTGACAGATGAGAATTGGATCGTCCATCATCTCATACTTTTTTTCTTGTTTTGTTTCTTGTTTTGATGGTGTGAACGTAAGAACTGACCAACACAAAGCGGCGTCCCATAAGCGCATTGAATAGATTTCCGCCATCTAAAGGACTTAGAGCCACAAGAGCTTGATGGGAACCACACTTCGAAGACTGTAAAATCGTATATTCATTTACTGCGTCTTTCCTGCATTGTTTAAACAAATACAGGTCTCCACAACTCCTTAAAAAGGTTCTTTTAGAAATTGCTTCAAAACTATTCTCTTAAACCGTTCAGTATAAATCAAATCTATTAGCTCCCAGCTTTTTTATTTTTTTTAATATGTCGAAGTGTGAAACATTAAGGACGTATCTGTGTTGTAGATCACCCACAACCACATTTCTGAAACAAATCGTCGGTAAAACAAACTACATGTTCGCAGTGTCTTCAAACTACGTTATACGTTTCGATATTTGTTTGTTTAACAGCTAGGCCGTTATTAAGGAGATATTTACGTCCTCAGAGAGCAGCCGCATTATGAATGCAACAAAAACGATTGCGAATACTCTGTGGGCTGTGATCGTGCAGTGGAACGGATGTTTGTAAAACATCAGTCAATTTCTGCATCTACGTAAATATTGAATTGGTGGATTACTTAAATACACTGTTGACGTTTAATAAATGCGTGTATCTAAATAAAGCACTCGTGCAGGGCGCGACAGATTAAGCTTGAACTCTCGATGACATGCTATTTTTTTGTTTTTTTAAGTGGAGGGCTAGATATAATTTTCATCGGAAGTGGCTATGTGGTAAAATGCGCCCAGGTGTGGCATCTGTTTTGGTGGCTTCTTTGGCGTTAAATGCTATCTTAACTTTGTAAATGGCGAATAAGGCTATTTGTTTCTGGGTTATCGTTTTGCATTGCGTGCAAAAAAAAAAAAAAAGGAAAGCATAAATAGCGACGTTAAATTCATTGTAAGAAATGCTATGGTGATGAGATAAAAGATAAGATATGATATTTTAGTAATACAAAACAAATACTATACAGCCTCACTTGCAGCATATTGTTATTTTACTAGAACACGTCCGCATCTCCCTAAATCTCTCCGCTCTCTCTACCTAATGAAATAAGGAACCCAACATTTGTTTTTTTCAAACTCAAGACGAATCAATTTCGATTCACTGTCTTTACTTTGTCTCGCTATTGCACGGGCATTAAAGTTGTCATTCGAAACAAAATATTAACATAGTGATTAAATTACGATGTTTATGCTCTTTAAACACTTGGAATGCGTAACTTAAAAAAAATAATGCACACCAATTGTGCTATTGACGGTACGGCCCTTTCAAGCACTTATCCATCTCACAAAATTAGAAAAAAAAAAAAGTCGAGCGTGCTTTAACCGAGCTTGGTGCATTAAAACTCCCGCGTGCCCCCCCCCCCCCCCCCCCCCCCCCCCCTGGTTCGGGGCATGTTAGATTCTCCGCGCGGTCTTCCTCGAAGGTACGCCGAGGGAGTTGTGTCGCCGACGAAATGGCACTCCGAACTCGGAGGGCCCTCGGCTCGTTCAATGGAAAACGTTCGTCGGTGTGGCCATTAGTGGGTACATTTCGGGGTAGTCAGAGCTGACGTTAGCACTGGGAAGCCGAATGAAGGATCTATTCATTGCGTATTGAACATCACCGGGCCGGAAGGAAATAAATTTTACTTTGATTTTTTTTTCTTTATTGTACACGCCGGCTCGTCGAAGATAAAGAGCAAGCTTGCTACGGAAACTTCTATCCATGAAGCTTGGGTTGGGCTTTTAATACAAATGTGTTTTCTATTCCTCTTTAAATGAGCGCACTGTAGAATCGTGTTGTAGATGACTAAATTATTAAATGGGTCATAAATATTATGTTTTAATTTTAGTTAATTATAATTTAGTTTTGTTTACGAAGTTCGGGTTATAAAGCGGTAACTTGAAGCAGTTCTTGTTTGCACAAACCGTTTTTGTTTAGTACGAATATAAATATATTTGTGATGCTCACATTGCTTTTTTTCCGCTGCTACATATTTTGTTAGACTAAACTAAAGGCTTTTCCCCTTAAGAAAACAATCATGAATCTTCCTTTTAGTTCCGCTGACCAGGTTCAACATAAAATTGCTGTAAAACACACACAGACACACACAAAAAAAAACTTTCAGCCTTTCCACTTTGATGAAGAAGGAAGACCAGCGAATCTGTACTATGGTAGGAATGAAGTAATGGCCGGCCGGGCAAGTCGGCAAGCCAGAGTGGGAAGGCTGGAAAGGTTGCGCCATCTATGAGCGACGGCAACAACCAGACTACCGGCAAGCTGATTGTCTGATTGCCGCCGTCGCTTATAGATGGCGGTAGCTTTACAGAGTTTTGTGTCATCATTGGTTTGCTGACAGACACGATACTGGGGAAACTAGCCCTTAACAGCTTCGCTGTAAAAAGAACCTCTGCAGCTAATAGCGCAGTTCGGAACACGACGAGTAAAGCGCGAGCTCATTTTTATTGCCTTTCTTGCTGATAAGTTTGTTCATAGCCTCCTCTATACTCACAAAGCCTGGCAGTTTGACGACGGAGCCATAGAGTGCCCGGTCGCAGATTTGGAGCGCGAGGATCTGGTAGCACAGCATTTTTCGGAGAGTCTGTAGTCTGCGCACAGCTTTTGCAGCGTTGAGGACCCGAAACATGGTTTTCAAATCCGACGAGAAAAGAAGCTACAGCCCGAGGAACGCGAGAAGCACGAGCGGACATTCCATCGCTCGGGACAAGTGTGTTTCGGCGTCTCGCCGCAGCGGGTCGCCCGTTACATGCCTCGTGTCTGCCGCTCTGCCTTTTCACTTTAGGCGGCCGCGTCTCGTGGCGATCTGCCAGGCTTTATCAGGATAGAGGAGGCTATGGTTTGTTTTACTGAAACAAATTCCACTGGCATCCACAATGTCGTTTGTTGTTTTGACGAAATTAGGCTTAGGTTGACGTCGGCTCGTAGACAAATTTCGCCTTTGTGATCTTTCGAAACGTAATAGCATGTAACATCATGTTCTCATTTATTTTTTGCATTTGATCCCCACAGATAGCATCACGCTATGACAAAGTTTCAGCTTTTTTTATTGCTCCTTTTATTTATGATGGCCGAAAACTGTTTCTTTTTTTCCTCGTTCGAATTCGGTAGTCGTATGTTGAGTGGCGCGTTATCAAGGGCACAGGCTCGGAGCTGGACTTCAGTGACTCACTTGCAAATAAATCTCTAGCTAAGTCCACCTGTCTAAACTCCAACCTCCCTTTATGTTCCAGCGGAAATTTAGAGGAGGAGTACTGACAAGTCCAAGGTAGGTGGCGCCACTCAGCGGAAAAGACACGAAGAAGTGTGGGGATCTCCCACCTGGGCATGCGTGAAGCGAAAAATTGCGCGGCCTGGTGGGCTAAGTGTAAATTAAAACAAAGAAGGACTGAATTCACAAGATTGGAGTTGTGACTTGACAAGAGAATGTGCGACGCTGCAAACATTAATGCAACCTGTAAAAAAAAAAACAAGGAAAAAGCGTGGAGAATTGTATACATTACGCAGCCAGTAGCGATATCTGTAGCGAAACTCGACTGGCTCTTTGTATGTAACGTTATTTACTAAAATCCTTGGATCTACTGGTCTATTAGTTTAATTCGTGGCGTCATAGATTTGCAATTGTACTTGCAATTCGAAATACGGTATAACAAACTTTCACAACCTGAGCTTCATGCAGTGAATTGAAAAAGCAGGGGATTTTTTTTTGTAGCTGCGATCGAGGTTACGAATTATCGGCACATGACAGGCTGTTTTAAAATAAAAGAGAAAAATAAATTCCGGAGCGCAAATTTTTTTAAAAGATTTTTGCAAGCAGTTTGTTCGCTTCTGTTACGAGATACTTGGTAATTCTAGAGCAAAATCTCAAACACAAAAATGACTCAAAATTCAAACTTCACACCTTACGGTTTTTCTTTAAAATGGTCGGTGTCGTGTCGACCCGCAATAATAACTATACCTGAGATAGTTTTAATGCTTCACAATAGGAGTAATACTTTAACGTCGAACCATTATCGCCAAACCTACAAGGCAGATTATAATCTCTCGTTGAATAAACATCCATAATACATTCCTTGCTTTTGCCATATATATATATATATATATATATATATATATATATATATATGGAAAGCTTTTAGGTTATGCAAACTTTTATACCGTAAAAATGCGGAAAAGCCCAAGGTTCAGGAGGCGTATTGTCTTTCCCCCTTGGGTGGTATAAAGTTGGGCTGACGTTCTATAACGTATACGGTTCATAATGCACACCTGAGTTTTTTTCTCAGCTTCCCATAAGTTCCGGTTACTCGCTTTCAATATTTAGCGCCGTCTGCGCCACCGGCACTTTCTAATAATGTAGTGAAAAAAGCCGAAAAAAAAAAAAAACTCCGAAGGAGAGGTAAACAAAAAAAGATAACTTAGCGTTTGAAAGTTTCCTCGCACAACCGGGAACTATGAACTCATGGTAGTTTCGAGTCAGTGTTTGTTCAGGACCCATGTGCTATATATCTGAACGCCAGCCGGCGAGGGGTCGCATTGGCCTTTATTACTTAATGAGAGATTCTCCGCACTCAGGTATTTACGGAAACGCGGCGCCTGAGCTAAAACTTGTCTTCTCGAACGTAGTATCGCTGTGGAGTTCAGCGTACCGACGTCGTAAATAATAGCCATGCCTGCTCACCTAATTATTGGCAAAACTGGGCGCGTATATAGAATGCGGGGCCAAAGTGTCCTCTAGGAATGAATATATATATATATATATATATATTGTCATGGGTGGTGACCAGAATAACAATATATAAACAGGAAGAAATAAACGTTTAATGCGGCGAACTTGTGCCAAAACGAAAAAGGGAATAGAAAATAATAACAAAGCGTCGCGAGCGTCGAAGTCGGCGAGACAGCAGAGTCGAGCGCTGGGGCGAAAACTGACTCCGGCTTGCCACGCGGAGCCGCTTTTGTACACGCGTGGGCTTCTGGAGCATTCGGCGTAGAAGGTTCGTCGCGTAGAACATTCTAATCTCGAATCAGCCCCAAGACGGTTCTCGATTTTACCAGAATACTAGTTTGGAGGAATAAACAAAAAGACGCGCCGCTCCCAGGAATCGAACTCTGGCCCTTCGCGTGGGAGGCAAGCGCGTTAACCGTTAGGCCACGACCGCGCTGCCTACTTGGCGCGCGGCATTACTCCCCCCTTTAAAACGTGCATCGCCCCGATGCAATGCAAGACAAAACAAAATAAAAAAGAACGATAAACTAAAGAGTCCTTTGGAGCACATAAGGTCCACGGTCCTATCGAGCGTAGTACGGCTTCAGGCGCACGACGTGGACGACCTCAGGTCGTGGTGGGCGGCGTGACGATGTTCGTGTTCCGTCGGGCATCACCTCGTAGTTCAGCTGGCCGAGGCGACGAAGTACCTTGTATGGTCCGAAGTACCGTTTCAGCAGTTTCTCACTGAGGCCGCGGCGACGGATGGGCGTCCACACCCACACCCTGTCTCCGGGCTGGAAGTGGACGTCCCTGCGACGAAGGTTGTAGCGGCCCGCGTCGACGCGTTGCTGGTCTTGAATCAGGAGTCGGGCGAGCTGGCGGACTTCTTCGGCCCGTTGAGCAACCACTTGGGCGTCGTCGCTCTCATTGTCAGCTGGCTCATGGGGCAGCATCGCGTCCAGCATGGTCGTTACTTTCCGACCATGCACCAGCTGGAAGGGTATGAATCCAGTGGTCTCTTGAACCGCCGTATTGTAGGCGAACGTGACGTAGGGAAGCACCTCGTCCCACGTCTTGTGCTCTACGTCGACGTACATAGAGATCATATCGGCGATTGTCTTGTTGAGTCGCTCCGTCAGCCCGTTGGTCTGCGGGTGGTACGCAGTTGTACGACGATGGCTGGTGTGACTGAGTCGGAGGATTTCTTGGGTCAGCTGTGCCATAAACGATGATCCGCGATATGTAATCAGAACTTCTGGAGCGCCGTGCCGGAGGACGATGGACTCAATGAAAAACTTGGCAACTTCCACAGCAGTCCCCAAAGGAAGAGATTTTGTTTCGGCGTACCGCGTGAGATAATCTGTGGCGACGATGATTCAGCGGTTCCCCGACGTCGAGGGCGAAAAAGAACTAAGTAGATTCATTCCGATCTGCTGGAAGGGCGCAGTTGGAGGAGAAATGGGCTGCAGGGGTCCGGCCGGCCTCGTCGGAGGTTTCTTGCGTCGCTGGCACTCGTGGCATGATCGTGTGTATAGGTGGACGGTCTTGGGGAGCTTGGGTCAGTAATACTTTTCACGAATACGGGCCAGTGTCCGGCTGTAACCAAGGTGTCCGGACGTCGGGTCGTCGTGGCAGGCTTGGAAGATCTCCTCTCGAAGGTCACTCGGGATTACTAGCAACCACGGTGTGTTGTTGTCGCCGAAGTTCTCTTTGTAGAGTACACCTTGTCGAATGGCGAAGGTCGGCAGTACTCGTGAGAAGACACGTGGTACGGTACTCCCGCCCCCTTCCAGGTGCTCGATTAATGCGCGCAGCTGAGGATCGTCCCGTTGACGTCGTGCCATATCGTAGGTGTTCACTGCTCCTAGGAAGCACTCGTCGTCATTGTTGTCGCTGCAGCCAGAAGGGGTTTCGATGGGGGCTCTGGACAGGCAGTCGGCGTCGTTGTGCTTGCGGCCTGACTTGTAGACCACTGTCATGTTGAACTCTTGTAGTCGGAGACTCCATCGAGCGAGGCGTCCTGACGGGTCCTTCAGGTTCGCAAGCCAGCAGAGCGAGTGGTGGTCCATGACTACACGGAACGGGCTCCCGTACAAGTACGGACGAAACTTCGTGATTGCCCAGACGACCGCAAGGCATTCTTTCTCAGTCGTGGAGTAATTTTTCTCCTCCTTGGACAGTGTCCAACTTGCGTAGGCGATGACTCGCTCGATGCCTTCTTGCACTTGGACCAGTACTGCGCCCAGTACCGCGTTACGTGCGTCCGTGTGAATTTCTGTTTCCGCATTCTGGTCGAAATGTCCAAGCACAGGAGGAGTCTGGAGTCGTCGTTTCAGCTCGTCGAATGCCTGCTGCTGCTCCTCGGCCCATTCGAACTTCTCGGCGTCCTTCGTGAGATTTGTAAGTGGTGCGGAAATCCTTGCGAAATCCCGAACGAAGCGTCGATAATAGGCACAAAGTCCAAGGAATCTTCGCACGGCCTTCTTATTTGTCGGCGCTGGAAATGCCGCGACGGCGCGAGTCTTCTCGGGGTCTGGACGGACGCCTTCGTTACTAACCACGTGGCCTAGGAACTTCAGTTCGTCATAGACGAACCGGCACTTTGACGACTTGAGCGTGAGTCCGGCGGTCTGAATGGCTTGAAGAACAGCTCAGAGTCGTCTCAAGTGCTCGTCGAAGTCACTTGAAAACACTACGACGTCGTCAAGGTAGACGAGACAGCTCTGCCACTTCAGCCCTGCCAGTACTGTGTCCATGACACGCTGGAATGTTGCCGGCGCCGTGCATAGGCCGAAAGGCATCACCTTGAACTCGTACAGGCCATCCGGCGTGACGAAGGCTGTCTTCTCTCGGTCCCGTTCGTCGACTTTGATCTGCCAGTAGCCGCTCTTTAGGTTCATCGATGAGAAATATCGAGAGTGGTGCAGCCGGTCTAGAGTGTCGTCGATGCGGGGAAGTGGGTAGACGTCTTTCTTCGTCACCGCGTTCAGCTGCCGGTAGTCAACGCAGAACCTAAGCGTTCCGTCCTTCTTCCTAACCAGCACGACTGGAGAGGCCCACGGGCTGCTTGAAGGCTAGATTATGTCGCCGTTCAGCATTTCTTCCACTTGCTGTTGAATGACCTCCCGTTCTTTTACGGAGACTCGGTACGGCGATCGGTGCACAGGGAGCACGTCGTCCTCGGTGACGATGCGATGCTTCGCAACGGTGGTTTGGCGCACCTTCGACGACGTCGCGAAGCAGTCGCTGTATTCGGCGAGGAGGTCACTCAGCTGCCGTCGTTTCGGGCCTGGAAGCTTGGGGTTAATGTCAAGCTGCGCTGGCGGTGTAGTGTCTTGCTGAGCTGGCGATGATTCTTCAGCAATCGCGGCGATTTCGACGGAGTTCCGAAGTTCCTCGACGTGGCCTACAGCAGCACCTTTTGTGAGGTGTTGCGTTCCTTTTCGGAAGTTTGTCACGAGGACCACGGTGCGCCCATCCTGAAGTTTTGTCACTCCTCTTGCGACGCCTATTCCTCTTCCTAGGAGCAATTGAAGGCTGCCTTCCAGAACAACTTCGCCGCAGGTAGCTGCATCGGTCACGACGGTTACGACAACACTTGATCGCGGTGGCAGGTTCACGTGGTCGGCAGCGACTCGGACAGCGGTTGACGCTGTTTGGGGTTTCTCTGAAGGTGGGACAGGCGTCAGCAGGGTCAATCTGTTCTCACCAAGGTCGATGACGGCACCGTATTCACACAGAAAGTCCATGGCGAGAATGACGTCTCTGGCACAGTCTTGTAGAATGACGAATTTCACAGGACACGTCTCACCGTGGATCTCGACGCGAGCGGTGCATCTTCCGACTGGTGTGATAAAAACAAATAAATACGGAAAAAAAAACAAGCAAACAAACATACAGGGAAACAAACGAACCCAGACGCCAGAAAACAGAAGTTGAAAGTCAAAGACTTGATCCCGAAAATATGGAGAACTGTTTTTGCAGGAAATAAAACATAGCCTACTGCCTGAAGTTGTTAGGCAGTGCAAAGAAGAAAACAGGAAAAAAAAAGAATAAAAAGAAAAATGAAAAAGGAAAAAAAAAAAGAGAAAGGGAGAGAAAGAGAGATGAGTGAAGTCTAGAAGTAGCTGGTAGTGGGTAAACACTCACCTCGTTGACGGAACGACCCATCATCCGGAGGGAGTGCTCCCGATTTCCTCGCCTTCCAAATTGTTCTGCAGCGGCGACAAGAGGGCGGAACGTTGTGACCGGGAGGCGACGATTTTCGTCTAGCTTGGAACTGGCTCGATTTGGCTTGGCTTCGGAAACTGGATTACTCCATTTCGACCTGACATCAAGGCCATTATGAGTTGGACTTTGATGGCTCCGGTCATTGACCTTCGATTTACCGGAACTTTATTAAAAGTCCGGTGCTTCTTGCCTCATATAGCACCAGAAAGTTCATCGTCTTCATTGTGTACTTTTCTCGTTGTAAATGGAAGGGCTTTTTGGGCACTGGACACTTCAAACACCGGCGCGTATTGGAAATATGCACAGGGGTGGAAGCAAGCTTCAGCCTTTTGCAGCAGGTGTGGGAGCCGCAAAGATGCCCCTTTGGAGCAGCTTTGGAGCAGTAGAAGTTCAGCTTTGGAGCAGCTCAGTAGCAACAAAAGTCGAGTTTCGTAGCAGTATAAGCAAATCTTGGAGCTGCTTTGTGCTATAAGCACAGATCTGTTTTTCGACATACAAAAAGAAATATAAATAAAAAAGCATCTCCATGTGACGTTCATGAACCATTTCCAAACATGACTTTTTTTAAAAATATATTTCAGCCCATAAAAAAAAAAGATATTTGAATGGCTGCCATTGAGAACTGTCCTGGTGGTAGCGGGTTGGTTCCTAACAACTTAAGCCTCATGAAAACAAGACATTTTCACTGGTTAACAACCTAAATTGCACGTTCCATAAGTTAAAAAAAAAACATTTCAAGCTGCAATAGTATGGTATGAAATAAAGTCCAATACTGACTACAGTTCATCACTAGGAAATACAAATGTTTCAAGTCTCTGTTTAGCAAACAAAAGTATTCCAATACTCAACGGAGTACAAATCTACTCTATCTGATAAAAGTACAAATGCAAAATATTGAAAACTTCACGACACCACCTATACCATTCCTGCTCGTACATACACGCTTAATTAACCCTTACTAAAAGAGGCATCACTGACTAAATAGAAACAAGAAAGCTTGATTATGAGTTTAATAAGAAAAATTGACTGATAAAACTAGCAAGTAAGACCATTAAACAGAAGGTTTTCCTCAAGTTCTATGCGGAGCGGAAGTTTGTCTGCTTCGTGCACAGGGGTTGCGTGACGTCAAAACGCCAAGCTCTTATTGGCTGGTTAAAAAAAAAAAAATGGTGGGTATATCTCAAGGCACCTAGCATTAAAGTCTACCCACGATCATTTCAATCAAAACCAATTAAAGCTCGGCGTTGTTCTGAAGTCATCGCATCTCCTGTGCAAGAAGCAGACGACTTGCATTGTTTGGATGCGTTCTAGCACAACGGTTTAGAATTTGCTTCGCTCAGCAGGACACTCCCACTGTTTTCCTCGTCCTCCCGCCGGCTTGCTGTTTGGGTGCCAGCAGGTGTATTCGCCACGTACGTCATTTACAAGAACCTCTACGGATGATTGAGGCAACCAATTATCGCTTTTATACGTTACGTTTACGACACTAATGAGCAATATATATATATATATATTACGTGAATGACGATACGATGCATCGTCTCGTCGCTTGTCAAAGTTCTGGTGAGTACTCTGACGAAGCGACCTGTGCATGTGTCATTTTCGGAGATCAGGCTTACACGCCGTTGACACCACCACATCGGTATGGTGGTTTCAAAGCAATAGGGCCTTTTAGCAAACCGTTGCGGCGTACCGCGCTCTACCGTAGCCTTTGAAGCATGCTTTGAAGCGCGCGCGCCCTGCGGTCACGGTATCACTCGGGCGCGCGGTTAAAGCATGCTTC
Source organism: Ixodes scapularis (assembly GCF_016920785.2). Classification (NCBI taxonomy): domain Eukaryota; kingdom Metazoa; phylum Arthropoda; class Arachnida; order Ixodida; family Ixodidae; genus Ixodes; species Ixodes scapularis. The sequence goes on from NW_024609882.1 coordinate 32,715,461, forward strand.
AAAGGCTACGGTAATGCGCGGTACGCGGCAACGGTTTGCTAAAAGGCCCTATTTTTTTTCAGAATTACTTAAACAAACGCAACACGGTAAATCACTGTGGCCAATAAAAAAAGAGCACTCCAATAAATATAGCCTTAAAAAAAAAAACTTGTTTGGCGCAACATGTGCGCTTGGGAGCAGGATGGCGCAGCAAAAGTTGATTGGCGCACAATGGCGCAATTGGCGCAGCGCTTCCGCCCCTGTATGCAGTCTTTGCAGATCACTCCGATACCCGATAGTCCCTCCCCTGACGCCTTCGTGCATGCATCATATCGTATCGGTATTGGAATCGAGGTATCGGAAGGATCTATTGAAACTCTCTAATGTCCAGTATTCCACATCATATAATACAAAAGCACAACGCAATACACCAAGAATGAATAAAGCTAAAAAAAATGCAGGGTTTTGGTTTCACCAATAAACTATAAAAGATAGTCAGCAGCACGAAAAAAGAAACTGTTGGCATTCTAATAAATGTTGAAAACTGGAATACATACGTGTTTATGACACGCGGCAAAAAATTAAGTTTAAAGGCAGCCAGAGGTCGCGCTTCGAAAACGTGAAAACAAAAACAGAATGGAATTCTTTTGATTCGAGCTTTCCGTCGTCAAAATGGTGTCGTCTAACTTTATTTTAACAAAAGAAAATGTTAAAACACAACCGCCTACTTTCGAGCTAAGCAGGCGTGGCTCCGGTTTCCTTTCGGCAAGCTCTATTTTGCTGCCGCTAAGTTGGTCGGCATGCACATGCTGTTTTTCCGTGACGACTGGTATCTTGTGCGCGCTGCTGATCACAGAAGCGAGGTTCTCTGACGAATTCCGCCAGGTAATTACTTCCGGCATGCAGTAGTGCCAAGAACGGGAGGCAATATCAGTCCTAGCTTAGTCCACGCCCACTCCCTTCTTTGTGCCTCGCCGCCCTTTTTTTTTACTTAAAAAGGTGAGACTGAAAAAAAAAAAAAAATTGCAGAGTCCTTCATATTACTCCTAAGACGACTTGAAGGTGAAAGCCCGAGCACCGATCTAAACGTGATAGCGAACCACCGAAGACAGCTTGCTTTCTGACGACGCACTTTTGGCGCTGTTTAATTGGCTCACTCGGATTGTGGCGCCGGCTGTGGTCCCGGTGATAGCGAATATTCGTAGTGTACATGCAATACAATAAATAAACGGCGCAATATGTTCACCAGCATGGTGGCACATGGCTTACCTAAAGTCCCTTGATACTAGTTTTACAAGTAACGACAACCAATACAAATGACAAAGCACATTCCGCTGGAACAAAATGGCGGCATTCAGTTCAAACCTCTGCTGTGCGCCGCCATTCGCTTCCTAAAACCTGCACCTTCACGCAGTCAGCGCTTCACAGAATATCGCTACTTGTAGGAAGCTCTTATCTAAGGACTTTTGGGCTTACCGGATGTGAAAATGCGTTTCGTGAAGTTTTTTTCTGCGCAAGGACATATGCGTGTATTTCGACAGATGGAAATGTGTGTGTGTAAAACAATATTTGCAGTATGCATATAATATTTGATATTGACATAGTGTCAATCAAATTAAGAATGATTATGGTTACAGTAGGCTCCGGTGTGCATAAGAAACAATAAAAAAAACAAAAAAAAACAACTTCATATTTAATTTTACTGATTCATATCTGAAAGGTTTGATCTTTGAATATACATGAAAAAAAAAATGGCGAGCAACTTGGATCAAACGTAAGCAGCGCCATTCGATAAAGTACGGTTCTGCGTTCTGCAGAAAAACCAGAAACTGTAATGGGAAACTGCGCGAAACCACCCCCAATGTTCTCTGAACTAATATTCGAACGGTCGGTCAATGAGGTCTGGCTTAGATTAAAACATTCCAGCGCAACGGTATCACCGCACTGTTCGACGGCTCACTCATCTGGAAAAAATCTGTAAGAAAACGCAGTCAACTATGAGAAAAGCAATCCCAGGAATGTGCCGCTTAAATTTCGAACTACAGCCGCGGTGTTTTTTTTATCTACAAATACGAACCGACTCGAATATAGTTTCCGTAATGCAGATGAAGTTTTTTTTTGTTTTTTTCCCCCCAACGGACTACCATTAAAAAAAAAGAATATATTACAGTACAAACCAGGATGGGCCTGCTTCAGACAAGAGATTCATAAGTTTAACTCTTGTCACTAAAAAAAGAAAAGAGATGATAGCTGATGGTAGGGAACGTGCATGCAAAACACTTTGAATTAAAAGAACGTTAAGCGGAAACCCCTGTTTCTACCCGGAAAGTAAATTAATTGAAAAAACAAAAGATGCTGCCAGAGCAAGGAGAAAGCGTGTCTCGTTGTGTTCAACATAAATCCAGACACCATTGCAACGATAAGTAACTCTTTCCAACTCAAAAAGAAAAAAGAAAAAATACCGTACAACGAATCCACTGCAAATCTGTCCGGTGAAACACAGTTATGTCTCATTTTTTGTGTTGTGGAATGCCCTCGGCATGACACAAACGAGAGAACATGTCGTCGAATAAGACGAAAACGACGAACCTCATTGCAAAAACGGGACGGGAATCATCGGGATGTTTTTAACTGAGAGGGCGACTCGAGAAAGAGAAACTCGAGTCAAGAGAAAACATTTTGACAACGCAAGGAGGACAGGCGTAGGCTGACCCAATTTTCGAAAGCCCAGACAGGGGAGTTTTAAAGCACCAGGAAGGCTTCATATTTATAAACTAGCAATTTTTTTTTTTACAAATATCTACACCAAGGTATATATAAAAAAAGATCCATAAAGCCTTGAAGGTTGATGCTGTCTTTTTGAAATGGGTTTATGAAAACGATAAGCCCATACTTATATTTACCTTTGCACAGGTTAACTTGGCACCACAAACTAATTATAAACGCCATGTAAAAAAAAAAGAGAAAAGCCTACGATAGTGTTTAAAAGAGTTCCTGTATCACGTTATGCAATACATGTTTACTTTGTATTTTTCAACAAATAAAATGTGTATATCACCGATCATAGACTGTTATTTTAATACCGTTTTTTTTTGTCTTGCTTTCCGCTCACATTTCTTTCCTTCAATAAGTTCGATTTTTAAATTGCAATTGCCTACTCGCACACTATCTAACTTCAAATGAGTTGACGCCATCTGGTAGCTAATACGTGAAGCGATAGAGCGAGGAGCACGCCGCTCAGGGGTTTGAGCAAAGGTTGGAGTTAGACTGGGCGTCTAAAGAAATAAACAGAGAAAGCACGTGGTCGTAGTTGCATATAGTAATAGATGATACAGAATTATCGGCAATCCTCTGTCTATAAACAAGTAACTCAACTTCATTTTTATACCCGCGGATAACTCTACACTCTAAAAAAAGCCCGTGCGTCTACTTTCCCGCACAACACTTAGAGAGCCAATCACCGCAGCTTACGAAGGCAGCTCAGCGAATGACGATGCCGAAACATATGTTTAGACCAAAAAACGCCGTCTGAGTTGTGACATTAAGCCATGCAAGACGTCACACTTGCATTGCTTAATGTCACAACTCAGACTGCGTTTCTTGGTCTAAACATATGTTTCGACATCGTCATTCGCTGAGCTGCCTTCGTAAGCTGCGGTGATTGGCTCTCCAAGTGTTGTGCGGGAAAGTAGACGCACGGGATTTTTTTTCAGAGTGGTGATAAAAAAGATCATCATTAAAAAAACAAAAAGCAGCGCTCAGCGATTAAAGATATACCCGTTCGTTACACCAGAAGCTATAGATCTGACACGCGCGAATCTTTTTATGCGTTCACAGAAGACGCCTGCCCAGATAAGGCAGTTCATTCTTTATGGATTATTTATTTGCGCCACACAGTTCGCCTTCCGTTGCCTGTGTGCCGCCGAAACAAAAAGAAAGGAGTTGTGCAGAATAATGAAGCAAATTTATCCGCACAAAAAGATTTGAATCATTTTTTGCTTTGCACGTATTTGTTTTCCTTTTTGTTTTATATTTTGTTACGGAGTTTATTAGTAAATGGCTGAGGTGTAAAAAAAAAAAAAAGTCTCAACATAAAACTAACCCGCATGAAATATCCGTAAAAAATGTCCTTGTGTTTTACGTGAAGAGAGTATTTATCAGCGTTTGTAACTAAGCTTAATTATCGCTGTCTACACTCTAAAAAAAAAGTCTGTGAGTATACTTTCCTGCAGAACGCAAGGAAAGTCAGTTACGGCGCAAAAAATACTAAAGTTGAGGCTTGGGCGAGTTGGTACATACTTCAGAATTAAAAACAGTGTGGAAAGACGAGGACAAGACAAAGAAGTGACACGGACGTAGCGCTGACTTACAACTGAGTGACACCGCAAATAAATATTGCGATTTTGCGTTCAATAAACTCAGTTGTAAGTCAGCGCTACGTCCGTGTCACTTCTTTGTCTTGTCCTCGTCTTTCCGCGCTGTTTTTAATTCTGAGGCAAAAAAATAGAAGGATATCAGCGAACGAAGAAGCTAATAATAGGGTTAGACAAAATAAATTAATGTGATATGCACATAAACAGTGAACATAACATTTCGTGTACTCCATTGTCCCTGCACACATAAGATTTTCTAAGACCTAATCGTTTTTTTTTTAAATCTTCGTCGTTCATTGGGATGCTTCTATTATTTGCCTTGAGTGGCTGCCTCCGCGTTCTGAAAAAAAAACGTTAACTCAGTTGTTTTTCCTCTTTCGGAGTACCCCTCTGTTTAGCACTTATAGATAGCGAAAAGGTAAATTGACCTTGTTACCAAATCTCTGTTTTAAAGATATTTTAGCCCTGCAGAGGTGCATTGATAGTACCAATAACTAGCACGAGTATCAGTAAATCAAAGCGTCCATAAAATTAAACCTGATGAAGGATAACTTAATAATATTTTTCTCTCGTATACCAAGCCAATTCCATCATTTGTTTGTTTACAGTGACGTTTCCGGTGCAAAAAGCGCCTACTGACTCCTGAAACTACTTCTTAATTTTGAACCTAAGGCTCTCTGACTCCAATGCACCAAGATATGCTTATTAGCGCTAAATTCTTTGACTGTGCATGCACATTTCCTTTTCTGTGCATGTGAGGCTTGTTTCTTTGTTTAGGTGTGTAAATTTCCGCATGCGTGTAAATAGGTTGTTTTTGTTTAGACCTAAAATAAATAGGAGCTCCAAATGACAAAATGATACCTTCGACACAACGTTGTCGACCATGAAGGGGTTACCTGGAGCGCGACAGGGTGTTTTCTTGAACTAAAATAATACTATCAGACATTTTTAGCGAACGTTTTCTCGAGATAGGGTTACCTAGCACGGCGGACGTCAGGACAGAAAATTTGACGTGATCAGTACCGGACAAATGGTGAAATATTTACCGACTGACTGTTCAAACGCGCATCTTCAATCGCACATTCTAACCCGAATTTTGAAACTTGACCTACGACTTTCTTTAGAGACAACTCCTATCACATTCTTTTTTACTGTGAAGATAAGTCGTCTAGAGCTTCGAATCTGAAAGTCTGAAACTTATAAAGATAAACAAAGAGAGAGAGAGAGAGAGAGAGAAAGAGAGAAAGCGAAAGAAAGAAAGACAGAAAGGGAGGAAGAGAGAGAGGTCTTTCTGTTTCAAGTGACGTCTCAGTGTGACGCGCCTCTGTTACGATCACGTGACCCTCTGATTCCGATTGAGTGCCAGTGTCAGATCGGGCGAACTCAATGTCATTCTTCTCAACACCATATGGACAAAATGCCATAGTACGGGCTTTTCTAGGTCAGGTACAGAGGTGAGCGCAGGGCTGTAGGATTGACCACGAGCTCTGCGTCACCGCTCGACTGATACTCGCGCTTCGCATCGCCTGAGCCGAACGCTGATGAATCACTCGGATCCAACCCGTGTCCCGCACTGGCTTCTCGTATGTGACGTGGAAAAACTCCAGCACTACGGCCTTGTATCTAGCCGATGTCGCCTTCATAGACCGACAAGCTTTTTGCCATCAACTCGGCGTTTGCTCACACTGCTCACACCGGGTGCGGGCAATGCGCGTGCATTCGCCTGAGGGGAAGCATCTGCGCATGCGCCGTACAGACAGCAGCGCCACCGCAGCGGTGTGACGTCAAAGACCGTTGTTTTCTTACTGTCGCCCCCCCCCCCCCCCCCCTTAAGACATATTAGAGAGTTTTAGGGAACCGGAACAAAATACGATCGATAAACAAAAACGATCGATACCTTGGATCGGGCCTGTGGACCGATCGTGTGCCCTGAAACGGCTTTGGGGGAACCGTATTTGCAGACGATAGCAGACGATCGGTACAGGTCGCGCCCCCTGGCAACGGAAACCTACATCCGCCTCATCGAGAAAAGACAAATTTGCGTGTGTTTGTACAAATCGTAGAAACTCAACTAAACAAAGATCGCACCCTAAATATATAAAGAACCTTAAATATTGTATACCTACTTATAGTTCGTCTCGTTTTTTTACTGGAATGAATGCGCTTCCGTAATACAAAACCTGGCGCACCACGGCGTGTCGCCCCTGGCACAGCGAAGTTCTAAAATGTTCGTCTGCTAAAGAAGCAGACGAGCTTTCCGACAACAATGGCGCTCGATCTTTTTGACCATGACTTGGAGTTGTCTCTATACAGCGAAAGCAATTTAGAAAAAGTGATTTTGTACGACTGTCTGCGCACTAAGTGTGGCGTGAGTCTCTTTTGAACTTCCCGGTTTATATAAGCGAGGCACGAACGCGCGTGCCGTGGGGCCCGTGACTTGTGCAGGGGCACGAGGGAATAAACATTCTTTTTGGTTTGCCGTGACACGGAGTCAGTCGCATTCCTTTCGGGATGCCACCGAGCACCGATACACTAAGAGAAGGCGCTTGTTGGCGGCAAGGCATAGGACGTTCAACTGGGCGTAGCTTTTGAATATACAAAAAAGTAGTGATACCAGGGATGATGTGCCAGCGTATTTTTTTTTTCAGTTTACCAGATTTATATACTTGGGAAATAAAATAATGCCTCGACCGTACATGGTAGCTTGTTTTCTAATAAATCATGCGTTCTCAGCGGGCAAGCTGTGCTGTTTTACATCAGCCAAATATGATGTTTACACCAACCACGTCCTGATATGCTGAAACGTTGCCGAAAGCAAACTCGATTTGGCACAAGAACACGCTCGCGCTCGCTTATCATCAACATTCGAAGTCGTCTGCTAGCGATCCTGTCTCTTTCCCTCGAGGCCCAATGCAGAATCGAGTATTAAGAAAGCTATGGACAAATAAAACTAGAAATATTAAATCTCGAAAAAAATACAAAAATAACCAAAATATACACACTTTCTCAAGTTGATGCGGTCAGTTTTCTTGTACAAAGATAATTCGATTCAATTTTCAATTTAATTCAATTTTTATTTTCAGATCAAGTCATACAAAATAAAGAGCTGGCCCACAAAAGCAGTATTTTGCTTGTATGTGGGGCCAGGCGACCAGCTAGAATACATGTTATTACAAAAAAAAAAAAAAAAAGAAAGAAAGAAAACACTCCGCAGCACAAAAAAAAAATGAAAGAAACCTAAAATTAGCAGCACAAATAAACACAAAAAGGAAAACTTTAGAGCATGAAATATAGGTGTTTATAGCCAAGTCTACTCACGCAACCATGAAATAAAAGTACGAAATATCTCCAACGGTTAGGCTACGATATCTACAGCTCAGATGCTTGACACCAATTCCTTAGTTTCCTTTTTAGTACCCTAGTGGATTCTATATTCATAAGGGACTCTGGGAGTTCGTTAAATAAGGAAGGAATGTAATGATTTCTGTATTTCTTTCCATACAGTGTGTATATTTTTGGAATGACGTATCTTACAGTACGTCTCAAATCTCTATTTTTATTTACGAGGAGGTCAATCCGTTCCTTCGCTCCTCGCAACGAGAAGTTCTTTTTCAACGCTGCGTCATTCCAAAGGGCTGGAGTGAAAAAGGAGTAGCGCCTAGCACCTCCCGAAGTAGAAAGATGTATTCAGCTGTAAACCGCTTGCGAGGAGGAGGCGGAGGGACGGAGATAGATGCGGCGCTCATGTTGCTCTCTTACGGTACAGAGAGCAGACGATCACGGTCGTACGCCCGCGTACCGATCGTTGCGCCGTGTACGGTACGACCACGAAGAAAACATAAAGGGAAACCTGTAACTTTACTGCTGTGCACCTTTTAAAACTATCACCCAATATTCAAAGGGCTCGTTTTATAGGATATATGTGATTAGCATTTGTACACAAATTTTTAATTCATGCAGCATTTTTCAACTAAAAGGGCCATGATGCAGAAGGCTGTTGCTCACTCTGTTGCCGCTACAGAAAATCCTCAGTCATAACAGCAGCTGTAAAAAACGGGTGATAAGTGCTCGAAATGCACTTCCAATATTTGTAAAAAAAAAAAAACAAAAAAAAAAACAATTTATAAAATGTAAAAAAAAAAAAAAAAGAAGTTTGGGCCAGCGGGATTCGAACTCTCCACTGTCGGTCCACCTCGTGTTCAACTAATCGGCGCTCCAATCCACTGAGCTACCGAGCAGACGACTTTCAGCTGCACTAAACACTAATTTATTTCAATTAAAGAAGTCGAATTGCGTTTTGGTTTTTATTCTTCTTATTTGCTGACTTAAACTTTATTGATTTGCTGTCACACATGGCGCTCCTGCCAGGCACCGCCACGAGTTATTTTCTTCATGTTTGGAGCCACGGCACGCTCCCTCCGCCAGCGAAAGAGCCGTTTTGCTCACCAAGCGAGACTGTCCATGTCGGCCATTGGCCGTGCCGGTCGTGCCTTACGGTTCGGCCAGCGCATTACGGTAAAATCGCAGAAGACAGGCGCATGCGCAGTTCGTACCGGAGGGCCCATCGACCGTATCGGATGTGCAAAAACGGTTCCCTAAAACTCTCTATTAAAGCAGAATTAGGTAACGATAAATAAAACAATGCTTCTCGCTTATTTAAGAGGGCGGGTGGTAGATCACTGATTGAAACGAGGGAATGTGGCGACCCACCATTCGCAACTTTCACGACCTATAGGGGGCGCACTAGCGCCTGCCAAAATGGCTGCCATCTGGATGATCGTCGTAGAACAGCAGTACGAGGCTGGGACTGCGAAGCGTAAGTAATTCCAGTTTTACTACATGCGAGCAGTGTTAGAGTCTTTCTTCATTTTTTCACGTCAGGAAGTTGTAGGTGAGCCCTTTTATTGTGAAGCCGATCACCCAGGAGCCAGAGAGCGTGATTCTCACACCCCGGTACCACCATCGCTGAAATTTGCGAATGCCCACCATTTCGGTAGATTTCGGCGCAGCCTTCGCCTCGTCGTCGTCTACTCCGGCGAAGCACGGACGCGCGCTACACTGCGTGGCCGATAAGGAACACAGCCACCACAGTGTCATCGCCTACTGCCGCTGACTCATGTATCGTCTCCGGTGGTAGCTATGGGTGGTAGGAAAATATAAAAGCTGACTGGGTAGCTCGAAGAAGACGACTTGCTACCCAGGCACGCGATGCACCGGAATGATCGTCGACTGCCGCTACCAAGGCAATACACCGGCGTTGTTTTTTTTCTATGTTGGGATTTGTTTCTCACCACGACGACAGTATACCACAAGGGGAAAGATGAATAATGAAAAAAAAAAATAGTTTGCGAACCTTAGTTAATTAGTTTGTTAACGATCTTCTGACATTTTCTACCCTGACGCCCGTCGCGATCGATAGCGTTATCCCCGAAGAAACTATTTATTCATTTAAAGTGTCATTTGTTAGTTATGACATCAAAAATATTAAAAAAAAAAAAAACATTCTCTACGTGCGTAATACAATTGGGCCGAATGTTATTAAGTAAAAAAAAAACAGTTAATTGAGTAAAAAAATCACGTTTGAAAATGCCAAACCACGGGAAGAGTTTATTCGATGAAGTTTGCGATAAAGCCAACGTTCTTACTGTGGGAACGTGGATCATTATATCAATTGCGTAAAGTAAACGAAAAAATACTATTTAAAAAAAAAAAAAAACCTGCCAGGCATGATTAAGCGAGAACACTAATTTCATTAAAGTCGCGAAATTGCAAAAATTAAAACCCATTTCCCTAGAAAAATATGACAGTTAACGCTTCCGAATAGTTAGACGAAGCACAGTATATAAGCATAGTCAATATTTCAATATTCAAACGGGTTTTTATTGCTTTTTTTGTGCTAACGTGACTTGAAAGTAACGAAGTACACCGCATTTATTTTCTTTTGTTGTGAAGCAAAATAGCGAACAAAAATACACAAAATTACACGGAAATTGGCAGTACCAGCGACAATGAACGGCTGAAGTGTACTCCGTTCTATTTGGCTTGAATTGTATAGCGTGTTTTTCGATTTCTCATTGAGGTTCTTTTTAGGAAGATCTGGATCGTTGAGTGTTCTGCATAGCGCGTACTATTGGCCGAGATGACAAGTGAATCTGATTAACATGCCGAGATGAATACCAGGCGACCCCAACGTTCGTTAACGCCGGTTCGTGCAAAACAGTAATTTTTCTTTGTTCGATGTTTCACATCATAGCACCCGTGAATAATCAAAACAGCAATTTTTTGTTTGCAAAACTTTTTGATGGATGCGTTTGGAAAGAAGATCGAACTTTAGTTTTTGTTTTGTTTTAGTCAATTCTAAAAAAATAAATAAATAAAGCCAGACGAAAGTTAAATTATCCCGTCTAATCGTTCGCTTCAAACTCTGATAAATAGTATTTTTTTCTTTACATGAAACGGTGATTTACCATTGATGACGCATGGTCGATGTTGCCAAACTAGTTATCATAGATCGCTGGTGAATGAATAGCAAACAATAATGTGTTTAGTTTTGGTTATCGTGATAGGTCACAAGGTACAGCGGATCGTGTTGGAGTGTAAAACAGCTTTACGGCTGAACACATTTTGGCTGTGCATTGGCAAAAAGAGCTTGATCTCGATCTCGAATGAAGCCGCATGTAATCAGCGTATTGAGGATGCAATACATGTGTGGCTCCGTGTTCTTGGTATAGATTGATACATTCCCAAAATTAGCCCCCAGGTCGGTTTTATGAAAACCGAGGAAGGCTGAAAAACCCTGCACTAAAGCGGTCATCGAATGTAAAAAAAAAGTTTCACAGAAAGAAGTTTTTATCTGGCAAATAAAACGGAGAAGCGTGTTGGTTTAACAATAACTGACTCTGAAAGACAAAAACACATTTGGTAGTCCGTCCCAAATGTGTGTTTTATTCTTTCAGCCTCAGGCAAATGTTTAACTACAGCTTTATTTTTTTCTTCACCCACCCTGAACACCACTCGTACTTCAGCAAGGTTGCTCTTTTTGGTTTTATCCACACCCCTTAACTCATTTGATGTTATCGGTCCTGGGTCGTTGTTTAGGTACAATGGTGACGCGCACATTCCCTGCCGATTTTCTCTATAGTAGATCCCGATAAATACCGACTTTCTGTCCAAAACGTATCTCCAGAATTTTTGTTTTAATATACACAAGGCAGTTTTCGTGGGTGGTTTTCGCCGTCCCACAACGATATCCGCAACCCGCTACGATACCGGGAACTCTACAGTCAAGGCTACCGGCGCGCAGGCGCAGTAGCGGCTTCTTCGTTGCGGAGAGCTTAGCGGAAGGGGAAACGCGGTCTACGAAAACTTCCTATTGAAAGACTTTATTTGCGGAAAGAAGCAAACTCTGAGAAACCATCTCCGATTTTGGAGCAAAAAAATAAACTCATAAAACACGGAACCCTACTTATATGTCTCAATCTGAAGATCACAAGGGTCGCACGTGACTTTTGTGATGTCACACGTGATGTAACGTGAGACGTCATCATGGGAACCTCCCATAATGCAACGCGCGGTTACGCCGACGGCGACGCCGCTCAAACCGGAAACAAACGCCTAAGAGCTGCGCTCTAAAAATAATAAATATAAAAAATAAATATGTATATGAAAGACGATTACAATTTTCTGTAATGCCGAATTAGAGCGCAGCTCTTGAGGTGGAGGAGGGAAGGGTACGGAGGGGAGGGTATGCCCCTCCTCCCCCTCCCCTCGTCCTCTTCTGCTCCCATCCCATTTAGCGGGAAATTTTCGCTAAATTTCCAGCTAAATTTTGTGGGGAAAAATTTTTCGATAAATTTAACGGGAAAATTGTTTCTGCTATATTTAGCGGGGAAGTTTTCCCATAATGCAACACGCGGCTATGCCCGCTTGCATTATTCCCATAACGCAACGCGCGCGGTTACTCCGACAACGACGGCGACGGCGCCGCCGCTCAAGCTGGAAACGAGCGCCTAAGAGCTGTGCTCTAAAAAAACAAAAAACAATGCATGTGACGGAACTCGCCGCTTTGACGAATGAAGTAATATCCGCAAGGTTGACAGTGGTAGAAACGCGTTTCTGATATTAAAGTTGAACTACTTGATACAGGCTTTGTTCAATTGGCGGTGGTCGCTAGGCCTCTTCGTAAGACCGGAAATGCACCTTGCTTCTTCACACCTAATAGAGATCGGTAAGGTATTTACTGAAATGACAGAATCCGGGTTGTTTTAACTATATAATGTTGAGGACTCGAGGGAACCGGTTAATGCAGCATGAGTATGACGGCGTTCCCTACGTAAACGTAATGAACGCCCTGACGCTCAGTGATCTTCACCCATTTTTTTGTGATGTATGGGGACTTGCAACCGCCTATCGCTTGTTGGTTTTCGCAACTGAGCCTATTGCTGTTTACGTCCACGCTAAAATGACGACAAGCGGACTCCTTAAAACCGAGCCTGCGTCGAGGAAGTGTTGCTTGTCGTGCTTAAAGAAAAAAAAAAATCAGTCGTGCTTTCGGAGTGAACAGCTCGAACAAGCGCACCTTAATAGTGGAAAAAATATACAAATTATAATGTAAAAACTACAAACAAGAAGGTAGGTTGGGTGGAGACAGAGTTAATAATTCCGCGGACATAAATGGTCAAATATAAATGGCGAAATGAACAAGCTATCAACAATGCTTCCACAGAAAAAGATACCGTTTGAAAATTAAATTTCGCAGGAGGGATACCAGAAGACGTTCAGTACAATAACGATTAGGATTGTGGGCTCGTTCAGAAACTATTCCCGATCGGTGAATAGAAACGTTGTTCAACAGCCACACCGTTCGTTCAACACCGGCAGTCACGACTGCCCCATCGGTTTTCCTCATTACACAATGCGAGTGGGATGTTTACTGATGCGTTTCTTTAAGTATATAACTCTCTATATAATGTCGAAAACGTTTCTTCGCTGAACGCTGACTGTTCGCGTCAGCGTTCGGACAGTCAGGACACGGGTTTACACGCCGACGCATCACTCGTCTTCTACCTAAAAACGGCGTTGGCCTCATTTAGGTGAAGCCAAATATTCAGCACTACGACCTTGATGTTGTGACCGAGTTTAAGCGCTCTTAGAGATATCCCTTTATACTTCGTTTCGCCATAAGTCCGAGCGACTTGAGCGCCTAAAACGCACAGAGAGATAGCCTAAAAGTGCAAAATCGTGGCGCATTTACTGCGCTTGATTGAATTAATCGGTGATGGCGCAGGCACATGAAGACGGATCCCAAGACGTTGCATTTTCGGCGAATCATGATTGGCCCGATTGGCCCCATTAGCTACATCAGCGTCGGGTGCGCTTAAATGCATGGTAAGAAGAAAAGAAAGAAGAATGTGCACGCATTGAAAATGAAAGTCGTTTTTTCTGTTTATTTGGACGTGTTATCTAACTAGATCATTGCTTTGTTGGCAAATATTCAACCCTCGTACTTCCCGACAATCAGGTAAAAAACAACAACACGGTTTTGAGCAGCAGTAATCCGCGGAATGTTGGTCCAGCGCAGAAAATGCGAAATCCGTAACTGCACAAAATTAGTAAAAAAACAAAAAGCTTAAAGCTTTTGTTTATATTTGTGCGTTGATTTCTGCGATCTTACCAACCGAGTGACTGTTCTCATGTTGCTGATTACAAACTAGGGTGTCACTGTATAACAGGCTGAAGTTGAGCTAGTTTGTACATAATGCAAAAGGAAACGGTAAGCTAGAAGGGTGCAGGGCACGGGGGCTGGGCCAACACCACCTAGACAGAAGGCCTCCGCATGGTTTCCTCTTCTTCTATGAAACGTCATCACAGTCGGATCGCGCTCGGTCGGCTATCGGACCCGAGCCCGACCTTCGACGCACTGATTGGCCACGAGCCGCAGCCGAACACTGACGCGGCACTCCTGCCCAATCTCTCGCCTCGATCGATCTGACTATGATGACGCGTGTGGAGGCCTTCTGTCTAGGTGGTGTTGGCTGGGCACCTTGCAGCCCATTGCCGCACGTGGAGTGCGGCCCATGTTTTAGGAGCGTTGTTATTCTTAAAAGACGCAGAAATGTCTTTGCGCGCGAGATTCTCGAGGCCCTGGCCATTGAGGAAAGCACCAATGACTGCGTGAGCATGCCCTTCGTCACTTTGCTATGTGGCACGGCCCCGTGAAAGAGAATAAGAGGAATATGTGCCGGTCGTGGTTTGTGGGTTTGATCAGAGTGGTGTGAGTGACGAAATTTAATCATTTAATTTAATTTAGTAGTGTAATGTACCCTACCTAATTTTAGGTAATTTATTCAAAATACTTTAGGTGTGAATCTTTGGGTTGGAGTGATAAGAGAAAGTATAAAGGACTCAGTTGATAGTCAGCGGTGTGTATTTCAGTTTCTCCCTTTATGTGTTTTGTCCCTATCGTTCTAGTTAACCATTTCCTTTTGCCACTGTACCTGTGTATTTAACGTGTGCACCTTGAGCACCACTTTCGGTTTTTTCTGTTATGCTACATTATTTTAATTTTATAGTGCACTTTAATTTTACAGTTTGAGCGCTTACAAAGCAAATACCTCCGACTTATATAACAATGTCAACACTTTATGGGTAGACGCTTCGTCTCCCATGAATTCCGGCTTTTGGAACATTTTTGCAGTTTGAGCGCATCCCACTTTTTTGGCAGTTAGGTTTAATGCACCTTTCCCAGTCGACACGCTTTGCGATTAAGTTAAAACTATGCTTTCGTTTAAAATCTAAGCGCATATTTAGCGGAGGTTTGGCGCTTACAGAAACGCTATGGTTGAATTTTCTGTTAAAACTTTTATTGGTCCATATGGTGTCGTGGCATTTGTAGAGAACCTTAATTAAAATGCATAATAATGCTAAAACCTGGCTTCAGACATAATATTTTTTATTTCTGTCGTTCTGAGTCCGATAATGTTTCTTCTAAGTATACTGCGTTATTAATTATTATTCATTATAGTTAAAAGAATTCGAAATAAAGCCTAAAATACAATAAAGTCGTCCTTGTTTTAACCTGCGATTCGTAACGCGTCTGTGAACTAAAAGGCCATGCTTGTTCAATACGTACAGTGATGCACATATCAATTACGAATAAAAATGAAAAATAACCTAAATCCACGTATTCCGCCATTGTGCCATAATTTTTAGAACCTCCGTTAAACATTTATTTTAAAAATGGCTTAAAATATAATATCTTTTGAACCGTGCACTTTTCAAAAAATGAGTTTCATTCAGCGCATTTTTATAGCATGTAGAATCTGTAGCATCTCATTCCGATCCAACAGTGCAACAATGTTTCAAGACCGCTCGCATCACAGTTTTAAAAAAATGTATATATATATATATATATATATATTGAAGTGTCCTTGCACCTCTGAACAATTGTAATCTCGCTACTATAAAAAAAAAGTTATTTCTCTTACTGTCTTTTGTTATTTTGCGAAATTAAGAAAAAATAGTGCTATGACAGGCAAGAGACAAAGGGTTGGTTTATTATTGTTCCATAGGTACAAACTTCAGCCTCTGGAGACAACATATTACCTGAACAATAATCTCGAAACTTGGGAAACACAATCACCCGCGTCGTCTTCACTTTAAGGCCCGTTCACACTCTTGCGACCGAGTGCGACCGAGTACGACTGAGAGAGACGAGTTCTCTTAAAACTTGCTAAATGTTTTTAAAATGAGGGAACAAACTGGCATTGTGGCGCCATCTATGCGGTGACCCTGGAACTGCATTTCACAAGAGCGAAGGTTTTGCGGGATTTCCGAGGTCAAATGTGCGTAATACCCATAGGAAGGCTCGTTTATAACATTGACAAAAGTTTTTCGAGCCAAAAAAGAAAGGATAATGCGCGAGAAATAAAAAGAATATGCCGGACCGCCGAGTTTACACTGCTTCCCAATAGGTGGCACCAGTGTGTTTTCTGGTTTAAGAAGTTGTAAGGAACCTAGGTTTAAGAGGTCGCAAGAGTGTGAACGGGCCTTTAGATTAAACTTTTTTAAGAAAGAAAAAAAAAAATGTACGTAAGGTGTCAAGAACGAATGCGCTTCATCCTAGGTGACATCAGGATCAGAAAAAAATAAAAAATTTAAAGAAACCCTATAAAAATACTTGAAGACGCCAGATGTGCCCGGCCTCTTTACTGCAGAAACGCAACTCCCAAGAGACTTGAGCGGTGCTTTTGCAACAGAAAGTTATGACAGTTTGATAGCTAATCCAACGATATAAAGGTTTGCGAAAAAAAAGAATATTGGAACAGTTTTCCTGGCTAGTCTAATGTAAAAAAAAATTAAAACAACAGTTAAACAAAGAAATTGGTGTAAGTATATTAAATGTTTTAACCAAAGAAAAAAAAAACAAGAAAACGCACTACACCTAACTTCAAAGTATCCAGACATTTAGCTTTGTTTTCTTTTTTCGTGCACACGTGTGGCTATCGGACCATTTTTTTAGTATTGCCTTGATTCTCTGTCACGTGCTCGTCTCCCCGTTTTTCCTTAACTTTTATTTTATTTTTTGAAAGAAGTTTTGGGTACAACTTAGGCGTCAAAGATTTAAGCGAGGTGTATACGTCGAAGGCTTCCAGAATCAGGTGATACCTCCCTGGAGAAATTAGTGGCTCGGCTAAGGAGACAGGAGAGCCGATTTTCTTGGTTCATGCAATAGTGCCTATAAAGGATAAGGCCTACGCCATTCCCCGCTCATGCGTCATCATTAGTGGAACCACGTAGCGCCACCTAGGATGCGTCAGCATCACCGAAAGCGCTCCCTCCAGCACCTCACAACGAGCACGACGCCAGCAAGCGGCGAAGCCATCGTCGTCGCCTTGCGGCGACGCGGGGTCAGGGATCCACTAACGAATACGTCACACGCAGGCCTTGTATTCTTGGTGGCATTGAATCACGACGTGGGATACGACAAAGATTATAATTGCTTGAAACTCGTTGCCGAGGCTGCGAACACTGGCACGCGACGTCTTCGTCCCTGTGTCGTGAAGCGTCGTAGGGTCTATGTTCTTCTGTTTAGCCCTAAGCCGACAGCGCGCTGGAAGGTACACAGTGGTCGGACTAGTCGTGCGTCTATTCTTCACCGCATGATCACGCTCCCACCTATACCCCCGCGAAGAGAGCGCGGTGTCAGAGGATGAAAGCAGGCAGTTGATTGGTTCGGCGTGCTTGTAGCTTCCACCGCACTGTCAGCTTAGAGGCGAACGAAGTATAGCGACGCTCCCCAAAAGCTCGCATGCAAGAAATAGCGCCCGATGTAAAACACGGATTGCATATTTGAATAGAGGCTTAGATTGGGCAAAGTTTATGAAGTCTTTAAGAAGAAGCAACTTAGCACATGATGGTCAATCCGGTATATCGCCGTGTATTGCCAAAAATATGTTGGAAAAACGTAGTTTAGTACCTAGTTATATTTTTTAGATAACTGTCATTGCAACATTTTTTTTTGCCTTAGGCCATTGGCTTTGCTGGTAGGCTCGAAAGACCAGATTAGCAGATAAGCTAAGCAGACAAACTTAACGGGTTGGCTAAACAAAGAGGCTTAGCACACCGAGCGCTAAGCCTCAGACCAGCTGCTTAGCTGATAGGCTTGGCAGACCGACTTAGCAGTTCGAATGGCACATTGACTACAATAACCCCCTACCGTCTACCCAAATAGGCTTCCGACGCCACATGAGTACCCAACACATTGCGCTTTGGCTACGAACTGCAATTCAGGAGTACCTAAGCGCACCTACTTACTATCAGTCTATATAAGAATAGCTCTCGATAACGTTGAATATTCCAGCACCCTCCGAAACCTCAAACTACTCAAGATCTCCGTCAGTTTATACAACTACGTTCAGGCATTTCTTACGGAATGAACTAAACGGGTCCTAGACAGTGTGGGACAACTATCAGACCCATACCCTCTAACTAGAGGCACGCCACAGGGATCCAACATATCTCCAATGTGATTCAGCATCGCCATGATGAATGCCCCCGACCAGCCCAACCACATACCTCATATCGGTCATGCTTTATACGCGGGTTATATTAGGGAGTTTTCGTAGATCGTTTTCGCCGTCCCGCAACACCCTCCGCAACCCGCTACGATACTCGGAACTCTACAGTCAAGGCCATGGGCGCGGAGACGCAGTAGCGGCTTCGTTGCGGACGGCCCCGGAGGGGGAAACGCGGTCTACGAAAACTCCCTCCTGCCACGCGCGTCGGCGAGCGAGCGCGTGCGTGGCCGACGTGCTCGCTCGCTCTGGGAATGAGGCGGATCATTCCGCTTCATTCCCAGATGCGGGTCCCGGCAGCCCCTGGCCTTCGGCTCCAACGATACAAGACGTCACACGCCAATGCAAGAAAGAACGTCATGACCGTCCCCGCGCTGCGGTACAACTTTCGCTCTCTACCACTCAGTACACACACGACGCCCAGAGAAGACTCAGCCATCCCCAGCTAAGAGCAGACCAATTCCCTTCCCTGTGACCTTTTCCATCATCACATCACCCAGCGGCCAGGCTGCCCCCACTGCCAGGTCTTCGGGGGCTATTCCACCCCTGAACATACTTTTGAACATGTTCATGGGTAACTACTCACTTCTCTGACAGATCCTTTGTCCCTAACAGACCCCATTCCCCCTCTTCGAGCCATTGGGTCACTTCCCCGCCAGAGCTTCGAGCCATCTACTGGCTACGACTCTTGATGCACATCAAAACCATCTGAGCCAAAAGTGAATAACATCCTGACGACATTCTGGATCGAGGATCAACATCATCGCAATATTGTATCATCACTATCTCTTTTAACATAGAATCTTAGCAACATTGAGCTTAGCGAACCAACCTTCGCAGTTTCTGTTTAGCGAACATACCTTAGAAAAGCTCTAGCTTAGGAATTATAGCTTTGTACGCATATAGTACGTACTAGGTCGGAATTGGTGGGCCGAAGTTTATTAAGTGTGAATTAAGAAGTGAAACGCAGTAAGTCCGGATTTAGAGGTACAACTGTATATATCGAGTTTTGTGTGTCAAGCTTAGCACCCGGCAAGATAAACTGTCTATAAACCATTCCAACAACTCGCCTTCTGCGCCCTGCCATTCTCATCTACCGGGCTGTGGAAAGTGTTCTGAGCATGCGCGGTGGATCTCTGGGTGATAAGTGCCGGAACGCTGTTTACGCCCGTCAGACCGAAACCTTTTAAACTAGGGTGGCTGGAACGCGTTTCCGACTGATGTGTTTAACGCGTCCTAAAATGTGGCCCCTAGATTTCCGCTTCATGACGTCACAGAAGATTCATGCTGTCGCCGGCCGCGATCCTGGCGGTGTGAAAGCAGCGGTGGTGAAGGTTGCAGACGCCTGTTCCACTGCAGATCGCTATTTAGCTTTACAGTCGCCGCCGGGACGACAGCGACAACGCGCTCTTTTTACCAGCATTTCTACGACCAAAACACCAGGATTGCGGCATCCGACAGCATGACACTTCGGCTTTTGTGACGTCATTTTCTTCCAGATTGGGACCACTTTTGATATACGGGTGGAATAAGATGCTAAGTACACCAGCCAAAGACGCTTTCCACGCCCTGTGCCCCTAAACTCCTTCAATTGAAAAACCCTTAAAAAAAAAAAAAAAAAGGAGGATACGCTACAAGGAGGAGTAAACGCCCTTTCTGTTAAAATTTAAATTTCGGGAAAGGAGCGATCTAACAGCTTTTACTCAAGATAAGGGTGCTGTGGACGCGGGTACTCGACATTGCTAACTTGTAAGCATTAAAGTTGGGTATAGATAACGTGTAGTGTTTAACTGTGGGATAATACAATTT
Organism: Ixodes scapularis; assembly: GCF_016920785.2. Taxonomy (NCBI): domain Eukaryota; kingdom Metazoa; phylum Arthropoda; class Arachnida; order Ixodida; family Ixodidae; genus Ixodes; species Ixodes scapularis. The sequence continues at coordinate 32,735,697 of NW_024609882.1, forward strand.
TCAGTGTGGTTCCGCGAGCAGGGAATATTTTACGCTTCATAGATCACGCTCGCTCTCTTTCTTCTCACCCGAAGCCTCGTAAAATTGAAATTCAGACGAGCGCGTTTAATCCCTTTTGTGATCCACAAGTCGCACCGCTAAATACGTACGAAACTTAACAACGAAACGTTAAATACGAAACGAAACGATGAAGCGGCGGAAGCACACTAAAATGAGCGCCCAAATTACAGACCATAAACTTGACATTTTGTTCTGGAGAACTATTTGCGCGTTTCTGTTGAAATGAGCATTCAGTATAGATATTCCACATGACTGCTGATGCTCCATTCGGAAAGCTTTATTGAAAAAGGAGGTAAACATATTTAGAATAAATGTTATTTTAAAGGCCCCAAGGCTCCAAAGGTGGCAGTCTCACTCAAATTGGAAGTCTAAATCCTCACGCTCAAAGTACTTTGTTTTATCGGCCAACCATCAAACGCACGCGTACGTATTTCTTTTTTACAAACCTAAAAGAAAAAAAAAGTAAAGCAATAAATAGATCAAAGTTGGCCCATTTAAATTCTGAAGGCCGTAGTAGCCTATATTGGTCCAAGTAGGAATCCAATCAACTTGTCAATTTGAAAAGTGCCGCGAGACAGATCCCACGATTTAACCGATTTCCCCAACAAACGCAAACGCAGAAACAACGATAAAAAAAAAAACGGTGGTTAACGTGCAGATACAAAAAAGGCGTGCACACACGAGCGATAAATTAATTTATCTGCAGCGGATTTATTGCGGCCTCAATAAAAGGTGCACCCCGCCTGCCAAAGACTCCATGCTGCTTTTCGTGTTTATTTCACCGTTGCCTATACTTCGTTTCAACTTAAGTACAGACGCAGCCGTGGCTACAAGCTAATGGTGCCAACCAAGCAGCGTTAAAAGTGCAAGTCACTAACCCTTTTGTTTTACAAATGGTTCAGCGACGACTTTACACGTACGCACTTGTACTGTGGATTAGACAATTCGTTACGAAAAGAACCCAATCCGTTGCAATTTGTAATCAGTTATCATCAAGCACTGATGTTAAGTCTGGCGCGCCCAAGGGCTCCGTGCTGGGACCCTTTCTTTTTCTCATTTATATAAATGATCTCCCTGTTAACATTTCTTCATCGAATCGGCTCTTCGCTGACGATTGTGTGCTGTAAAAGAGATAGTACATACAGCCGACACCTGTACACTTCAAAGCGATCTGAACTCTATTGATTCATGGTGCAACAGGTGGCAGACGCGAACTAACATCGACAAAACCAAATGTATGACTGTGACCACAAAAAAATCATCAATCAGTTGCAATTACGCTATTAACGGTGTTCCTCTGGAAAAGGTAAATAAATATAAGTATCTGGGTGTTTTAATTTTCGATACTCATAGTTGGCACGATCATATTAACTAAATAGTTGGGAATGCAAGTCGTTCCTCTGGACTCATCAGACGGAAATTGTATTTATCTCTCCTTGAAACTCGTTTGCTAGCTTTTAGGTCCTTTGTCAGATCTCAGCTTGAATACGCCAGCATCATATGGTCTCCCCACCAGGATTACCTGTTTGCCTAAATAGAAAAAAATTCAAAACAAAGCCGCGCGCTTCATATATAGTGACTATTCACCTTACATGATCGTTTCGGTGCTAAAACAAAGGGCTAATTTACCTTTATTAGACGCCAGGCGCAAAGTCTCCCGTCTGGCGTTCGTCCGCAATATTTATTACTTGATCTTAACCTTAAGGAACGCTTGTTGCCTCCCCCTCATCGCATCTTTTCCAGACACGATCATCCTCACAAAATTCGCTTATCAAATTATCGCACGAACCAATTTTGCTACTCGCCATTACAGCTCGCAATTACAGAGAGGAACTGGTTGCCCCACCACGTTGTAAATATAACAAATAAAAATAAATTCAAATCTACAAGTGAACGTTTGTTCCACTTTTCTCAGGAATGAGTCATAGATGGTGTCCTTTTTGTTTTTCATGTGCGAAGATAGTTTGATTTAATTTCCTGTAGCCTGGTTGGCACGGTGCTCCCTGTTTTTCTACGAGTGTTCTTCTTTTGAGTGGGTATATTACGTTATTTTTGTTTGTGTACGAATGTACTTTTTTTGAGTGGGTATATTTGCATTATGTCTTGTCTTTAAGCAAATATGTACGAAATTGATTGTTTTAATGTTTTTGTCAAAAACGTGTACTCCTCCCTCATACAATGCCCGAAAGGGAGGTATATTAAATAAACAAATAAATAGAAACACGACGAACACCACGATGGTGCGCTCTTGACACTGTCTGATTTTTCACATCAGCTCGTAGCGTCGGCTGTGTTCGGACTTCAGCTGAAACGAAGTATAGTAAACGAGATAAAGATAAAAAATGACAAAAGCCGCGGGTGCAGAAACTCTACATGTAGAGATAGAAATGGGAACGCGCACTATATCGCTTTCGACTATGGCTTGTAAACTCCAGGCGCAGCATAAAGTTTGCCGTAAGCTGCACTCAAATCGCTCATACGTAAGAACAAAAGACACTGTCCGCAGACACGATGAAATAATTATCTGCAGACATACATTTTTTTCATGATCCTCGATGGCAGGATCATCATACAAGGAAGATACGCGCCCCAAGACAGTGTCTGCAAGTTGTCTTTAGTAATTAGCGGTGGGATTACGGCTTTAAGCGTGAAACAACTATATACGACGTTGAGGTTCATCACACGCGAGGTTGAGCAGGTTGAACGAAGCGACGGTCAGCTTGAGACTTGAGTGAACGGGCAAAACGGACAAAAAGGATGATCTCGGATAAGGCGGATGAAAGGATCATCGTCCGCATTTTCGCACCCGTAGCCCTGCCGTGCCAATTGCACGAGTGCGCGGTAGCTTTAGCGCACCACGGCGCTTTCCACACGCTTCCGAGTCTGTCTAACATTTACTAATATAGTGATTTTTGATAGCGCTCCGCAAGTTTTTTTTTAAATTGGAACTATAACTTTATTTCTGTTTTAAATTAAGAAGTTAGCTAAAAGTTCATGGTTGATTATTAAAATTACCGTGACGATTAAACGCAGCCGAAATTACGAGTTGATGGGGCCTATCATACAGCGTCAAGAACGTCATGTTTCTTTAATCTTTCTATCATTGTTGAACCCATCATGTGCAGCGAAGTTCCAGGGACGTGCGCTTTTAACGCGTGTTTTGTCGGTCCCGTCAGCCCGTAGCGTTGGCTGCGTTCCGGACTTGAAGCTGCCCGAGGAGGCTTCTGAGATGGCCTAAATATGGCGATAACTCACTCTGCCGGCTCTACGCGTCCTAGAAATCCCTAAATCATGACGATACGGGGCCGATTTCCCCGTTATAAAAACGGTCAAAGGCTGCATTTACATGGGCTGCATTTACATGGATCCGACCGTAGCGCATCGAGTCGAGATTTCACGATTTTGATTGGTAGCAGTTGGGTAGAAGAGGAAGAAGTAAGAAGACAGGCCGCGTGTGATTGGTCCCTGCTCGATTCGATGCGCTACGATCGCATTCATGGAAACGCAGAAACGGATGCGGCCGTAGCGCATCGAATCGAGATTTGACCATTTTGATTGGTAGCAGATGGGTAGAAGAGGAAGAAGTAAGAAGACAGGCCGCGTGTGATTGGTCCCTGCTCGATTCGATGCGCTACGATCGCATTCATGGAAACGTAGCCAAAGATCGCAAGACACCGAGGTCATCTCCGACGATGTGAGGAGCATGTTTCGAAACCAGGACCGCCGTCAGCCAAGCGAGCGAGGACGCAAGCCGCATGGACACTAACTGGTGTTAGTGTCTATGCGACTTCCGGAATGAAAATTGAATGCTATGGGAAAACGCGCGTGCATTTTGCCTCTTCGACCGAAAATGACGTAGATAACTTTTTTTTTTCTCATTTGGGCCGTACCGAATAGTATGTATCTTTATTAACGTTGTGAAAGTGAAATTGCCTTAGTTACAGCTTTTTTTCTTTACCACTGAACGACGTTAAACTTCGATATATTTCAGGCCCAAACCTCCGTTCGATAGCAGGCATGTAAAAACGACCCACGATTCCAAGCAAAATAACAATCGAAAGGAATACTAGTATAGAGTGTGTTCAAGGTTCGCCAGCATTTCGGTGTGCTTATATGTTGTTTATATGCCTGTCTTGTCACTACGTGAAAATATTCCCGTCGTGCATCTTTACGAGCGGTTAAAATGCATTCGAAACGTAAAGAATAAAATATAGGGGCTATAAAAGGTGTACCTTCTTATTATTTCGTATATCAGGCAACTTTTATCAGGCACCTGTTCTCCGGCTTCTGTCTATTTCTAAAGCTTTCGAGTGTGCGGGTTATGTCTTGAACCCAGAGCAAGCATGTTCGCACATATTCATGAGCAGAAAGAATAAAGCAGTACTTATTTTTCGCAAATCGGACTATATTACGTGGCCTTCATTTTATTTTGATCGTCTGCATGCACAAGGAACTACTGATCCAGTGTTACTGCGTAGTTGTTGCCGTCTCTTTTGGTTTTTCACATGTCCTTCTTTCGTCTGGCACGTATATCCCCCTGACTGGAAAGCGCCGACGCCTTGTTCGCGCTGACAGCCCCTATAAAACTTATTTTTGAATTTTTATTGAAGCAATGTTGACTTCTTGTTGACTCTGATTACTTTCTTTTGACCTTGACTTCCTGTTGACATGGTCAACAGAAAGCTTGTTGATTTTGTGTTGAAACTTTTCTAATGATTGTATTCAGTCTGAGTAAAAAAAAAAAAAGCTCTCGACTTCCTTTTGACTTTGACTTCCTGTTGACATGGCCAACAGAAAGTTTGCTACTTTTCTGTTCAAACTTTTCTTAGGAATTTCTTCAGCGAGTCAAAAGAAAGCTGTTGGCAAAAGCTCTTAGATTTACGTTGATATTTCTCTGCTAACTTCCTGTTGACAGTGTCATCAGAATGACTGCAGACGTTCTGTTTACTTCGTGTTGAAAATGGTCAGTTGACTCTTTGTAGCCAGTGTAAGTAGAAAAGCTACAGACTTTCTGTTGACTTTTTATTGAATAATACACTTCGACTAAGTGTCACAAATCACTAAGTTTCTCAAACGTCTCTGAGAATTCACACAACACCGACACATCCCACAAGATTACGATCATCACCGATTCCCAAAATGCCTGTCCCCCGTATGCGAGGAACACTATCTCACCACGCGCGGCACACATAATCAACGCAATACCCAAGGACCGGTCCTCTACACCAGACATCCGAATTCTGTGTGCCCCAGCACACTCCGGTCTACCCGGCAATGAGAGCGCTCATGCGCTTGCCCGAGCTGCAGCTATGAATCGGGCTTTGCCGGAGGGGACGGAGTGGGAGGGTCCCAACACGAACACCGAACAGGACACGACCGACCCCAATGTACCCACAACACATAAAGACGCCATCCTGGTCACATAAACACTCGTCACAAAATACTACCGTGCTAGCTGCCGAACACCTTCACCTCCCCATCCCGAACTCACCCGGGCCGAGGCGATGGACTGGAAGCAAATCCAAAGTCTTTCCTTTGCTAATCTCTTTCATAACAGCCGTTGTTTTCCAACCCGCTACTCGGGCACCTGCTCGGGATGTGAGAATCCCCGCCCCACAATTTACCACACCGTCTTGGAATGCCCTAGCCCTCCGGGGCAGGGGCATCACTCCCGTTCCTTCCCCTACCCCAACCTCCTGGGAGGCGGCCCTGTCCGGCCCAGAGCTCGTGGACCAGCGTGAGCTCGTTCAGCGTGCCCGCCGGATTGGAGAAGCCCTGGACTCGTTGGTTTCTTAACCTTTTGTAAATAAAGTTATACCACCACTACCATCTCTGAGGAGGTGAGAACGGCAGGGAGCAGCTTCAATTGTCCCGCCTCCAGCGCGAGCCTACTACCCTTGACAACACTTCGGTGTTCGTGCACCTCGAAGGAAGGCATGGAGTGCGTGCTGGAGGCCAGCCGTTCGAAAGACAAGCCCTTCCGTTCTCACTTTGTAAGTGGCCATAGTGACTCTAATGACCATATTAAACTACTTAACTAGTAAAGAAGAGCAAAAAAAAAAACTATTTTGAATTCGAGAAACTGCCTTGACTCGCTTCGTCCTGAGTGGTGCTTTGCAGAGAAGCGATAACATTTCTTCTAGGAGCCGTTTTTGTGGATGTTGTTTTAGCGACTGCGGCGAATTATTATTAGTTGTAATAATGACTTTTAGTAAAAGATATCGTCCACAAACTTTGGAACACTGTTTTTTATCTTTGGCAGATTCCCGAGAAGGAGATCTCATCCTTGGAACCTTAATAAGTGATGAGATAGTGACCGGCAAAATGATTACCTTTAATATGTAGGCTATATAAGGCTCTGGAGCAGTCAACGGGGCTGTAATTCAGGAGTTCAATGCTTCATGTTGTTTGTGTTCGTTTTAAATACGTAGTTGTGAGATGTAGTAATGCTTTCAAATACCGCGGGGACACCGTTTCCTAACATAATCCAAAGCGAAATAAAAAAATCGCGTATTTCTTACGTTATTTTTTTTTCTTGTAGCCAATTTGGAGCTGAGTGGAAAACCGTAGTAAGCTTCCAAAACTTTGTTGAATGAATAGCTAATCCGTAAAAAACTTTTTTTTTTCTTTTTAAACGGCTGTACTTTTTGTATTGAAATGCTTTAGCTTTTCAGTTCAAATGCAACAGGAAAGGCATCTAGGAGGCGAGAGAAAGTCTGTTTACTTTTTATTACAAAGTGGGCCAATATTTAAAAGCAAGTCGATAGAGAGTCTAAAGAAAGTCAGATGAAAAGCTATTGACATTTCATCGAGGCCAGCGAGCTCGTGCTGAAGGCGGAGCTTCTAAAGGCGGAGATTCTAATCTAGTACGTACGAATTATTTGTGACGTTGCTCTTATAATCAAGCTCGGGGAGAAAAGGCACTCGCTTTTTCCCATAGAAATGCATTACCGGAAGTCAACTTCCCACTGGTTGCTGTCTGCTTTAATTTGCCACAGAACACTAGCGCCACTTGAATTTCTAGCGTATATAATATATTAACTCCATGGTCCATACAGCCCGGACTACGATTCAACCCAGCGAGAACGCGCTCGAGAGCTGTCGACAAAACACATCACTCTCAGGAAAAAAATTAATAAAAATAGTGCGTTGTTTTTTAGACGAATATTGCAGTGTTTTTATGTTCCCTCTTCGCGAAACATTACCGTTTTTCGACTACTCTTTTTTGCTTTTATCATCCACAATAGTATGCACATTGTGTAATAACGGCGTTTTCGTTGATCACATGTCGTCCTGGCTGCCGGTACAATGCTCTTCCTGATATTTTTTTTTTTAATAGAAAAATCGGCCGCGCATCGTTAATATTCATAGCGTTCTACGATGCTTAGAGCCCGAAGAGCGAGTTATCGCCACATTTGAGCCATCTCATAAACCCTCTCAGGGCACCTTTTGGTGAATCCGGGTGGATTTCATTTTGTCGTTTTGGTCGTATAGATCGACATGCCGTTGACAAAGAAGTCTGCGTTTGCCCGCAACACGTGTGGGCACTGCGGAGGAACCAGATCCGCGTCAAGTGATACATTTGCGCATGCGCGGCATCGACAGCAGCGCCACCGCTGCTGCGTGACGTCAGTGCCCCGTGTTGGTGCATAACACACCTGCGAAGACCGCTTTAGCGTGACACTCGAGGAATTTTAAAAACAGTGGGCAAAGCCTAAACACTCTGTATAATCATGATGTTAAAATCCTGAGACTGGGAAGGAAACTTGAAAGAAAAAGTGTAAGAAGAGAGAAAAAGGAGGACAGGATACTCTAGAACTCAGCTCTAACTCGTTTTTGTTCCAAGAAACTTTTCAGCTTCCCTTTAAATTTCCCGTCATTTCTACCCCCCTCTATACATGCCTCTCAGTAACTGCACGCGGATAGAGCTGAGTAACACTGCCCATGTTGAACCCGTATATGGCTTTCAGGAGCTGTAGAAATAACCTAAACTTTTTGTTTCATTTAGTTGCCTCCTTTTTTTTTTATTACTGTGGTCGAACCACGGGTTATTGTTTTTTTTTTTTTTCGAGACAACAATGCGTTTGTCCCCAACGCGTTCTTGCTTTTGTCAAATTGTCATTACGTTTTTAGCGTCTCAGCATTTTGATGAAGCACGAGATCAGTTCTGGCGGCTCAAACCTGGCACTTGCCAGAAAAGTGTCCATATTCTTTTCTGTAACTTTCTTATGTAATCTTTTTTTTTTTTTTTTTTTTTTTTTTAGAACGCAGCTTTTTGGCGCCTGTTTCCGTGTTTCACGGCGTCGGCCTAACCGCGCTAAATTTAGTGAGAACATTGACGTCACGTTCCCTCTATACCAATTCAATGCCCCGCTAAATTGAGCGGGGAAATTCAGTTTCTCCGCTCGATTTAGCGGGAAAATTGACGTCACGTGACCTCAACACCGATTCAATTCCCCGATGAATTTCGCGCAGAAGTGAGTTGGTGTCCAGTTTTCGTGAAGTCAATTTTTCCGCTAAATCGAGCGGAGAAACTGAATTTGTTTATAGGTGACGTGACACAAAGTCATGTTACGTAATTTTCCCTGCTAAATTTAGCGGGGGAACTTAATTGCAGGAGGAGGGGAGAGGAGGGGATGGAGGAGGGGAGAGGAGGAGAGGGTACGGCTGAGGAGGAGTGGCATACTCTCCCCTTCGGACCTTCTCCTTCTCCTCAAGAGCTGCGCTCTAATTTCGAATTACAGAGATATAAAAACGTCTTTTATTTATTGTTTCACTTCAGGTATTTATGTTTCACCTTTATTTTGTTTCTCGTCTCTGTTTTGCCGTCTTGTTGCAACTCAGCGAATGACGATGCCGAAACATATGTTTAGACCAAAAAACGCAGACTGAGTTGTGACATTAAGCAATGCAGGCGTGACATTTTGCATTGCTTAATGTCACAACTCAGACTGCGTTTTTTGGTCTAAACATATGTTCCGGTATCGTCATTCGCTGATCTGCCTCCGTAAGTTGCGGTGATTGGCTCTCCGAGTGTTGTGCGTGAAAGTAGACGCACAGACTTTTTTTAGAGTGTATAAACATCGCATTAGAAAAAAAACAAGACTTCCTTTTTTTATTTTTACTCCCACTGCGCCGCTGCGTGCCGTTGCTACTACGAGTACTATTTTGTTCAAGAAAAAAAAAATTAATGCACCAGCTCGGCGAGGGATTGACTATTTTTTTTTACCGTTTAAACTTTATGTATTCACTTGCTACTATCGTTAGGTCTGAAAAATATGGGTAATTTAATTTGCCCCTGCACATTTCTCGGAACAAATAGCTGTGTTTACCCTCCGGTGACACCGCATATTATAAACCCAAGCGAAATTTATCCGACAGAAAAGAAGAACAAGAGATTATATCTGCGCACGATCAAGAGGAGTAAAATCAATAGACGCGGCGCGAAATAAAATCTCGCGTCGTTCTATTACTATTTGCCTTCAAACGTTCAATCCCATAGTGTCGCGCGTTTGACTATGAAGTACAAAACGTACATTACGGGGCACTGTTAGCGTGAACAAGTTGTCACTCGTTTTTGCCGTTCTTTCTCCTGAAATTTAGCGCCCGCAAGAAAAACAAACAAAACACTAGTGTGGCGCGTAAGGTTATCATTCAATGCAATAACTTAAGTCTTATATTTTGGTGACCATGGATATTTTGCTTTAGTGAAGTGTAGAAAGGCTCCCATGTCCTGTTTTTGATAACAGTGTTTCTCAGTGTGTACGTACGCAAAATACAGATGTGTCTCAAAATCATTTTTCTAACATAAAAACTAAGCGGTATAAATGACCCGACTAAAACTGACGTCATGTTCACGTTGTTTTTTTGTTTTGTGCAAACTGGAACTCGCGCACCTGACTGTTTACATTTTTATGTCTTAGGTTATAATCCGCGGTTATCATACTTAGGCGAAAGGGGGCTTACAACACAGAAAGGTAAGCAAGGACCTCGTTTAAGCTGCAAAAATACTCGAGGAAAATATATATATATATATAAACGCGCATAATTTTTAGGGCGAAATATGAGATGTTAGCCGGGAGGCTCTTGAAAAACGGAGGTGCGCGTGCCTGGAAATGGAGTAATAATAATAGTAAGGTAGTAGGGTATAACGTATGCTCGAGAGATTAACATTATTATAGTATACTTTGTCTTTCATGCTCCCTCTTTCTATTCCTCTTCACCCACCGCCTTCAATGTTTTTTTTTTGCATTTTCAGTTTTCCTTGGCTCTTACCAGGGACCCTTGAGAAGTGCGATGCAAGGATTTTTATCGCTTTGCGCAGATGTCGCTTAGAACCAATTCCTGACGTTAATGATATATGAAGCACACGTTCGTTCTTTATCGCACGCAATAGAATTCGCAGAAAAAAAATTGAGAAAGGCGAGCAGCGTTCCTCTTTCAATACGTAGCCAGAACAAGCGGCCACGTGATCTGGAGCCTATTAAAAACCATCAATGTTGATTATATCCACGCGCTGCGGTTAGCAAAGCACAGACACGCGCTGTGTTCCAGAAAGTGTTATGGTTCGGGCCAATGCCGTCATTAGAGCGATTGAACACGGGCCACTACCCGAATGCTTTTCGAGCTGTCGATTTTCACGAGCCAAAATTGAGTGCTCATGCAATGCTCCGCTCCAATATATGAGCTGCATACAAATATCGTCACTGGGGAGTACTGCGACCCCCAGCTACGTCAGCAAGATTGGGTATCGATGGCCGAGTGGGCTAGCGTAGAGCAAATGAGCTGCGCTTGGAGTATCGGCACTCTGTTCCCCGACAATGTTGTGGGCGCCGCCATTTTGGTGCTTGTGCAGAGCAGACGCAACTGCCGATCGTCGTTATTAAAATGTGCGACTTTTTCAGCATCAGATTCGCTGTTAGGAAGCTTATGTAATATCGCTTTTCTCTATCGTGAACTGTTTAAACATTTGTTGAGGCCGGAAAAACGTTTGCTGTGATTTTAGATCAACTTTCAGGTAAATGGCAACCATTATTTTAAGCCACAATATGGCCAAGTGTCTTTACTCGGAAGCGCAGCTTATTTAGTGGCACTAGGCTTGCGCACACCAGCTCGAAGCACGTGGAGCGAAAGCTAATAATAATTGGGGTTGTGGGGATATTTATACAGCGTGTAGTTGGTCAGCCATTTCAAAGATGCAACTAGTCACTCGCTGTTGATGAGAAATTTAGCCAGTGCAGTACAACCGCTAGCCTGGGGTTTTTAACGTGCTTCACGCCGTCGTGGTACACGACCACACGCGGAGTGAAAGCTCGCGCTGCAGAACTCGGGGATCCTGGGTTCAATCCCCAGCCCCTGACCGTTTCGATCTGAATGAGCATCGTACCGGCGTGCGGTCGTGTGTCGCTACTGTGTGGTGCACGTCAAAGACCCCAGTCTAGCAGTTGTACTGCACTGGCTAAATTTCTCATCTACAGAGACAAGTCACCAGTGGAGGCAGACTAAGTTCAGGCTAAATAAACACACACACACACACACAAATTTTTTTTTTACGTCACCAAGTCTTGCGAAGGAGAGACTGAAAGAAAACGCTCGCTTTTGTCCTTGAAATTACACTACACGAAAAGAGTTTTCTGGTCAGTGCCGTTGCGTGTGAATATAGACCTTTGCAAAAATTGCCTCTTGCGCGCTGCAATCTTTGTCTGATGGGTTGTGGAACGCCATCTTAGCATGCGCTGTTGCTCCGCTGTGCTCAGTGACTCAGCATATTTCGCCCGGGTGATATGCGATGCAAAGGTTTATACTTGGGTCCCTACTAGTGCCAGTAAGCTCCTGTAAGGTGAAACACATTCCGAGCGAATATCGTTGAAGGGCCCCATGAAGTCCCTCTGTAGCCGGCGCTACCAGGCTATGGAACCAAACAAGCAGAACCAAAAGTGCATCTCCACGGCTCTCGTCGAACTTGTGTCTTTGCGATCCCCGGCTAAACGAATCGCGTACAGTGAATGCCCCACGATCCTGCCCAATGTTCTCCGCGTGGTTGGTTTAGCCAGTGATGGGAAACGCACGAAGGAGACGAGCGCTTTGATGATGCACGTTTGGTGCTGCTTGATTGGCTCTATGTGCCGAAAACCTAAAGAGGAGAGGAGGCGAGGAAGTAAGGGGACGTCAGAACGCCGAGCTCTGGTTTGATGATTAGTGGGTAGACCTATAGACGCTTTCAGGCAGCTGTGCATGGGCGCCGCCATAACTGACCTTCAGTTTTTGTTCCCTCGTATTCCGTTCGCTTCACTTCATCATTACCACAGCAGGACAGGTTATTGCCATTTTAGATGCTACTGTGTTCTTGTGCCCAGCATAGGCCCTTGTGAAGACCCGTCAACGCCCGCTTCAGTGGCTCGGTATCTCGGTAAGACAAGAGAAGGGCGGCTATGGCGGCTCAATCTGGCGCGTGTGTAAAGCGTCTATAGAGTTCCTGTCACGGTGTAGTTCCTGTATAGGCTCCCTACGGGAGCCAGAGTTGCGCGTTTGATTCCACGTGCCGCGTGCCGCCCTCGCTGCTATTCGCCGAGATTCGATCACGTGAGGAGCCGTATCAAGTGTCGTGCAGCAAAGTAGACGTTGCACGCGCTCCGGCGTACGTTCCCCGCGGCTTTTGAGCGCGCCGCGCGCCTCGAACGCGCGGCGCTGCTATTCGCCGAATTCAGTCACGTGAGGAGCTGTATCCACATGCCACGCATGAGCGCGCAACTCTAGCTCCCGTAGGGAGCCTATGCAGGAACTCTAGGTAAACCTAAAGCTAAGCTGCCCTTGTCCCCCCCTAAAGTTGCTGGATCTTGAGAAAGTAGCGCCATTACCATCACTGCCTGCTAGCCGAACGCAAACAAATACTAGCATACGGACGACCGAAACCTCGTAAGGCGATTCGGTAATCGGTCTCCATTGCTATGACAATCGCCATTTCGGCCCCTTCAAATCTTCGAAGCTTCGAGACGACTGGTTTTCTCATCCAGTCGCACCAAGATCACCGGTGAGCATCGGCGTACTGAAGGTGTTTCCTCGCCAATATAAGCGTCTTTGGCTCTGTATATTCAATCAACTTATCAATCGTGCCCATTTCCATGAATCTCTTATCGTAGTTATTCTCGTGTGCTGAAAAACAAGAAAATTATTTTTCGATGCCTCCAAGCACCGACACCGCATGTGGTGGTCGTAACGGAGATGTAAACGCCTGTTCCACCGGTGTGTGAATAGCATAATCTCGGTATACAACAAGCGTCTCCATAAAGCTACCCGTCACCAGCGAATTTAGAGCGGCTCACCAAGAATGGAGAGGCCAAGCAGAAATTGCTCATTTCATAAGCCACGATCCAGTTACTTTATCCCTACCGCACACGTCGAACGCGTCCGAATGCAAGAACCAAACCCCGGACGCCGACGTTTTGTGTTTTCCTCCTCTTCCTCAGATTCTGGCGTCGGCTAACAAGTATAGTCTATTCCGCTTCCAGTCGCCAATGCTTAAAATCGCAGGCGTGTAGAAACTAACGGCGAGACAACGGAGATAAAAATAGCTCAAATGGTTACGTCCTTTATTTAAGCTGTCCTCTCGGCTTGGACAGACAGAGAAATCGTTCAGTGACAAAAGGAAGGCGGAAATTATTTTGCTGCAACTTAGCCGAGTACGAAATTGCCCTCTTGCTCGGTCGCCATCGTCTAACCTTTCTTTCCAGCACTCGATTTCTCAAATACATTTCGGCGACGACGTTCACTTCAAGATTCTAGGCTTTTTTTTAAAAAAATAATCCTGAAAACAAATGCCATACAAATCGTTTTTCTTTTTTTGGCGCGACAAACAAGAGTTTTAATACAAAATTAAAACATCAGGAATATTTTTTGCGCACTTTTTATTCCTGTTTTTCGAGTGGTATATACTATAATATATAGGTAAAACATTAACTCCTGAACAATTCTTCGGAATAAATTTGGATATGAGATGTGAAATTTAAATGTCACCACTCTCCATTGAGTGACGCCTACAATGGTGGCTGAGAGCGTGACACAGTTAAGACTAACAAAGACCGCTGACGTTTTATTTTTTTCAATCTTTTAAATCAGGAGTGCTCTGGTGGAAACAATGGATGTATTGAAGGTTGCGAATATTGATTACCGATAAGAATATAACAAATATCGTACTATACAAACATCGGTGTCAATGTAAAAGATTGCTGGTATGGTGTTTGCTTTGCGTTTCGCTGTTCGCAAGACAAATTCACTTATTTTATTCTAAATATATCGTTGTTCCAAGAAAAAAAACAGAAAAAAAAAGTTATAGGTGTAAATTGGGAATTTCCACTTCCCAGGCATAATCGAAAGACTCAGTCGATAGAAAAAAAAAAAGAAATAATTTTTGGAGTGCACATTTGAGACGAGTTGGGCACGTTTCTAGCAAGTTTCGCTCTCGAACATGTATCACTCCTACAAGCAGTCTTTTGATCCTACTTTCTTTTTTTTAATTTTGTCAACGTTCAAATGAGAAACTTAGGATTTAGCCTTTTGCTTAAAATGCGAAATCGGAGGGTCTACAGATTTAAACGCGAATGCCGATCAGGGTGGGGTCATAGAGAAGAGTCCTGCCGAATTCTCGCTCCCTTGTCGGTGCGCTCAGGGGTGTTGTTCCGGCACGCCTTTCTGAAGGGGAGTCATTTTCCCACACGGACACGCGTAGTTGCTTTCCTCCATCGTCGTCTCGGAACGCCCAATTAGCGGGGCATTCCTTGCGAGATGACGCCTTGGTGTTAATATACCACTTCTCATAGTATAACTCCACTTAATGCGCCGGTCATGGCTTGCCGGTTAAAGGAACGGCAAGTGCGAAAAGTGGACGGATTGCCCAAAAGCTAATGTTCGAGGCCCGTTTTAAGCGAAGTGTTAGCATTAATCTGAAGTTATGGTTACTGACAGAATGAGAACAACAGGAAGAAGTTGCAGTTGTTCCACCTCCAGGGCGCGCTCGTTGCCTTCGATGAAGCTTCGATTCAGGTTCGATTCTTGTGCGTATAGGGCATGCGCGCGCAGCCAAAGCGCCACGGAAGGCGAGTGTGTGCTGGAGTCCGGGCGTTCAAAAAAGACCTCCTGCCAGTCTCACATTGTCAAATGACTATAGCACGTACATTCTTTTTTACCACGTATAGCGGATGATGGTGGTCAGTAAAATTATATTTGTGTTGAGCGTATGTATTGACAGCCGGACGTTAGCCTCAGTGGGCCTCAGGGGTCTTAGCTGTAGAGGAGAAGCTGCAGTACCACTGCTATCCTGGGGTCTTTAATGCACTCCATGCAGGAGTGATGCAGGACCGCGCACCGGTACGATGCTCATTTACAGGGTTATTTACGCTTCTGTGTTCGGTCGTATTTTCTCGGGTTGTGAATGCTGAATAGACTCCACTTTTCAAAGAGCCAGTTAATTCCTCTATTTATTTTTAGAATGCCATATCCAACGAGACGAACTTACTAGGAATTTCGTGAAAACTCGAAAACCCTCTCAGTTCGGTGTTTTTGTATTCCGTTGTTAATAAACTCGACTTTTCACAGAAACAGCAAATTATAATATTCATTTTGAAGTGCCATCCAATCGAGAACTTACTGGCTGAATCTTTTGTCAAAACTCGAGTTCTCAACCTTGTTTGTTTCTTTTTATACGTTGCCTCGACTTTTTATTTTGTCACATATTGACGCGTGTGCACCTCGTATTTATTCAGGGTTCTGTAAAAAAAGCAATTTTTGTTATATCACACGACGTCTTTCGAACTTCTCCCATACTCTGCCCTTCTACTTTATTTCATGTCTCCAAACCCTTTTCTAACGAAACACAGTAAACAATCAAATGAATCCGAACGCCCAGTGCGGCACAGACAGACTACTTCCGAAAACCACAAACCCCACCTCAAAACAGCCAACGTATAAGCAGAAATCACGTAACGAACTAGAGCAACAAAACACGGGCAGATCTTCAAACGGCGAACTGAATGAATAGAGGTCACCGTCGCTGCCATCGTCAAAGTCACTACCAGCGTTACCAAAACAATCAAGAAGAAAAGTCCCCCCCCCCCCTAATACTTTTACTCCCCACCTTCGCACAAACAAACCTCAAATTGCAACCTCCCAAAATCCCTACATTTTCCCCAACCTCGCACCTTCTTCGTCATCCCATTCTCTGCATTTCCCTGACACTTCCTTTTTTTGTCCCCATAATGATTGTTCTTTTTCCCTATTTTGGGCCATGTCCAGTTTACATGCCTCAGATGTTCACACCCACTCTTCCTAATTATTTTTCCTCTTTCTCTACTTTTTTCCTATAGTGTGTTTACCCTTCACCTTACTACACTTTTAAGCCACTGCGTTCACTCCTTTGTTTCTTCCACTTGCATTTTTTTTTCATTCTGCTTCTTTCCTGTGTTCTCTTACCACTTTCCTTTCCCGTCCACAGTCCCATTTCTCGTTCCCTGGATGCGTATACGTAATTTGTGTTTCATTTTCGTCATCATATTATTTCCTTCGTTTTCTCCCCACCCAACCCCGCCTCCCTTTATCCTTTTCCTGACGGGAGGGTGATGCCCTAGGGAGAAGCTTACGGACCGCTAAGAAGATGTGGCGAGAGACTGCTCCCGAAAAGGAGGCATCCCATCAACACTTGATGGCTCATTTTTCCTTTGCCACCCTCCCACGTCGGCTTTGACCGTGCCGACTCAAAGTAGGAGATAAATAAAAGATGAGGAGAGTTCGAATAATGCGTGAGAAGGAAAGAAGTCAATTACCGAACTAAAGATGGCGTCATGACAGCGCCTCAAGAAGAGGGATACGTGGGGTATGTTTACGTCTCCACCTCTGTCCATGAATTTTAATTTTCATCACCATCGACATTCTCGTATTTCAATACACTGGCCTTTTTCTTTACCTCTATTAAGTACTTTCAAAGAGGCAACGCAATGTGTTTTTGGGGAATGTATACAACTTCTTGTTTATTTGGCGTAATAAAAAAAAATGAGGCTTTGGCAGATATTTACAGGCGACCGGACTGTTTTGTTT
Source organism: Ixodes scapularis (assembly GCF_016920785.2). NCBI lineage: Eukaryota > Metazoa > Arthropoda > Arachnida > Ixodida > Ixodidae > Ixodes > Ixodes scapularis. The sequence goes on from NW_024609882.1 coordinate 32,752,842, forward strand.
TCTTTTGGTCAATTCCATGACACTGATGGGAGATGGATTTCTTAAATTATAAGAACTCCCCTTTGCAGTGATTGTTTAAAACTGAAGGGAGGACTTTCGAAAATTCAAGCAAACAATTCGAAAGGTAGGTAAATCAAATAATAAACAAAAACCTTATGTAAAATTATGCACTGATAGCATTAGAAATCAGCATTTCATTTCGACATCAGAAAAAAAAAATATTGTTTATTTTCTATTACCACATATATTTTACGATTTCTGAACCTTTGAGAATTTGCGGGTTTCCATTATGTTGCGGACCTTAATGTCAGATTGCAGGTCTCCACTTCCTTTTGATCGATTGTAATCTGGAGTGTCTTGGAGGGTCACCACCATACAGCCGGAGCAAACTATGCCAGACCAGCAGTTTTTTTTCCCTAGCCATTACGATGTAAGGTAGCATGGTACGCATATTTAGTTATAATTAGGGTATTCTTCGTTTATTACACGTTTTATGAGAACATTTTTTTTGCATCCACGCCACATCTGGGGATCAAAGCAAACGACTCAAAACATCATTCGTTTATTGGTTTTCAACCGATAATACTTATACGTTACCCAATATAGTTGATTAGACTTTTAGCCGGAGCTTGAGACATGAATGGATACATTAAAGACACTTGATGCGCTCGAATTACTCACGTTCCACAAAAACCCACGCTGTACTCCAACCATGGATATACCAGCCCTTTCTTTCAAAAGCAACACGTCCTCGGCTTAATTTTTTTTTTTTTTGTGTGTGTCTTTTTTGTGTCGTTCTTTCGTCGTGTACGCACCTAACCAACCTTATACGGACGTGCACATTCCTCCCAAAATACACACAAAACAGACGCTACTCTCTTCCCGCTCCAATTGGCAGCGTTGAAAGCCTAAGGAAGGATAACTCGGTTACGAGGACGAGCAAAAGGCCTTTCATCGAGAACTCTTTCAGTCCAGCTGTGGGCCTCCTTTCCGTTTCCCTCTCAAGAGGGATCCATTCTCTCGGAGAACTAATCAGAGGGACATTAGTTCAGCCACGCTTGCGAGTCTAGGGTGAACAAGCAGTCCGTCCGTACGTCTTTATTTCTTTTTCTCTCCCCTTGCACGAATCTTTAGGGTGAGGACTTGAGACACTCGCAGGCAGCTAGCGCATCTTGGTAACTCTAGAGAGATTGGTGGGCGAGTGTGGTTCGTCCTCGTTAGCGAATGTTCGTCCCGAACAAAGCGGCAAACTATACCGAGGCTCGACAAAAATAGGCGCAAGGCGGCAGACCTGTTCGTCTTGGTGGCATCACGCGCTAGCGTCACGCTTGCTTTGCGGACGCTGCAAGGTGGGCTGGCGGCGATGTTGCCGAAATTTAGGCGGTTCTGCATTGATTTACCAATGATGAAATGGGGGGGGGGGGGGGGGGTTAGGGGGGGCGGTGGAGGTTTACTCTTTAGGGTGGTATTGGTGCACCGTAGCTCGGAGCACATGGACCGAAAGTGCGCGCTGCGGAACCCAGGGATTCTGGGCGCAATCCTGACCCTTGCCCGTTTCGATCTGGATGAGCATTGCGCCGGTGTGCGATCGTGTATCACTACTGCGTGATGCGCGTTAAAGACTGCGGGCTAGCGGAGGTACTGCATTGGTAATATTTGTGATTTACAGCGGAGATGCCAGACGTCCATTGGGGCTTACTAACTTCTCGCCGTATAAACAGACACGCAACACAACTTCTTGAACTCCAAGGATCTGGGAACCTCGAGTCTCCTTTGTGAAGCAATACGTCTGGGCGGGAACGAGACGAGCGAATTCCGAGTCGAGAGCTCTTTAGTGTCGCTTGTCTTATTAGAGCAAGCAACGTCTCGTGGTCTGGTGCAACGCCAGCTTAAAGTACGCTCTGTGTGTTACTATTATTTTTTTTTTTAATCCGGAATGTGGTTTATGGTTGGCACCTAAGCGTTTCCGATTTCGCACTCCTGAGACGGAAGAAAAAATCGCGAATGCCAGCCGAGTGCTGGCGCGGCGATCGTCTATTCATTACCTGAGGAAAAGTGCGATGGAGAGAGAGAGAGAGAACAAGAGAGGGAGAGAGAGCGATAGCACGGCGGCGATGAGGTCGCGTGTGCCCAGGGATTACGTGCGTTTTTGCGTACGGATGCCGCTGAATTTTACCGAAGAGGGAAAGTACTAGCTGCCACTGTGAAGTAAAAAAAAAGAAAATGAAAGACGTTTGCAACTTCCTGTGAAGCCGAATTAGAGTGCAGCTCTTGAGGAGGAGGAGGGGAGGGTACGGAGAGGAGGGTATGGTTCTCCTTCTTATCCGTACCCTCCCCTCCTACTCTCCTGCTCCCATTTAGCGGTAAATTTTCTCGGCTAAATTTAGCGGGAAATTTTTCCACTAAATTTAGCGGGGAATTTTTCTCGCTAAATTAAGCGGAGAAATATTTCCGCTAAATTTGGCGAAGAAATTAACCCATAATGCAACACGCGGTGCCGTCACGAATGACGTCGCTCGTGACCCTCTTGACGTCATTATAGGAAAGTCCCATTATGCAACGCGCGGTTGCGCCGACGCCACTCAAGTCGGAAATGGGCGCCCTAAGAGCTACGCTATAAAACAACATAAAGGCCAATTCTGCGCTGTGTTATTATAAAGAAGGCTACATGAACGTAAGCAACGAAACAAAGTGCTAAAAGCTAATGCGAGACTTGCCAACTATTCGTGCTTTGTTTTGTGCACACCAACCAGGGGCCCAAAGCGGTCGAAAGCTCCGAATAAAGCACAAAACCAGAGTTCGTCACAGCACAATAGAAATGTAAAGGGAATGAGAAATACGCGGTAGCGGCGGCTCTCCACTCTGATGACAAATTGAACTTGGTAGCGGGGAGTTTGGCAGGGGCATCGACCTGGTGTACCGCGACGTCAACGGGGAAGATGCATCCATTATGTTCCGTAGCTCAACCATGCACTACCGCGTACCTGCCTCGTTCGAACGAACATTTGCGGCGGAAACGAGTGAGGTCTTTACATCCGCGGCGAATGAAGAACTGAATTTGACAACCTCCTGCAACGTTTTCTCTCCGTTAGCCGGCGCGGATGCGAGTTCAGCGACGCGACCGCGAACCGTGACTAAAGGAATCACACTAAAGAATGTCTACGGAAAGCGTTATGCCTTGTAAAGGAACAGTTCTTTAGAGTGTTGGGATGGCTCGAACTCGCTTTCAATATCTGGATGTCGTTGATGCTCCAATTGTCTTGCAAGGTTCGCTTTTTTTTTTTTTTATGTGTATGCCAACCGTGTGCTCATATACAAGAGCGTGCATCGAGTGTGCACGTACCGAGACAAGCTTTATAAAGGACAATGTAATTGCATATGCTCTGATCGAGCTGGAGGTGAAATTAAATTAATTAATTTATTTTTTAGAATTCCTACAGCGCCCTTTAGATATTTGCTGTGAGTAAACACATAATAATAAAAAAATACATGGTACACATAAAGTAGTAGGTGATATGGGGAATTCACAAAACAAAAATGAGAACAGGAAGGTGAAAGCGGCAGCACTTTCATGTTCATGGTAAAAAAAGGTGCGTTTTGTAGCGTTGTAAAAAGAAAAGCGTGGAGAAAATTTTGGCGTGCAAGTTGTTCGAATTGTAAACTGTTCGCGGAAAAAAAATTTAGTGTGATTTTAAACCCAATTGTCACTAAGGAGAGGTCGTGAAAAAGAGGGCTAATGGGTAAATGTTTTCATTTAAATTATTAACTGCGTCGGATAAATAGATAAATAAATAAATACGGCTCAGTAATTTTAATGGGCGGCGACTTGCGCCACCTAGCCACAGTGGGGCCGCGACATCACTTAATGGGGGGAACCTGAGGCTGATAGAAGAGGACCTCATGTCTAATGGGTGTTGCGAAGACTTTCAAACGCGTTGCGGAAAAAAAAAGCAATACAAGAAAACACCTACAAAACTCAGGCTGTCAGAGTTTTGAATGAATGCCATATGACTGGTGACAAAATTCAGAGCCCCTAAAGCTGAGGTGTGCATTTATCGAATTTCAGCGATAATGATATAGGTTTCTATGGCATACTTAAAAAGCTCAATGCTGGACAAAATAAAAGAATTTGTACAAGTTTCAAGAGTTATGTATACTTATTTTGAACAAGTTCGTAGCAGAACAAAAACGTACGAGGCAAATAACAAAAATGCAAGCACACATTTAATATAAACAGAATGATTTAAGATACTGTATTTCTTTTTTTTTTTTATTTGCGATTCTGCGAAACGCTGTCTGCATATAAAATGTTTTGTTGCCTGCATTCGCACACGTCACATTCGTTAAACCCGCGCCTTTTCTATTGCTTCGGCCTTGATTGTATAATAAATAAATTAATTAATAAAACGCACGTCAGTTTTATTAACTGGATATAGGAATCACAACGTCTACTATACCTAGATATATTATGCATCACGAATGCGCATATTACACGGAGTCCTTACGGGTGCCAATTACAGAGTGGCGCGAGGTCGCGACAAACACGCCGCGCGGTCTCAAGGAGCGCAGACGGTGCGGGGACACGAAGTTTCCGGGAACCTTTGTTCGGTTGCTACTTCGGAAACACCTCAAACTTTCCTGCGCCATTAAGGGATACCTATTCTTCTCCGAATGAACTGGAGGAGGCGCGTCAGCTCGACAGCCTTCCGGGTTACGTATTCCGAAAAGCTTGTGGAGCAAGTCCACAATCTAATTTCGGCACTCGGATTGGCGCGTTGTCATGGACGCCACCTCCCTTGGTTAACGGGAGGAGGGGGTAAATAAGGAGGCGGGGAAAAAAAGGGGGTGAGTGGGCGGGACCTAAGTAAACACGCTTCAGTTATGCACTCCCTAGGCTTTAGTCGGCTCCCCGATTTGCTTACGCTTTCTTTCCGGTAAACCAGGCGATGTGACGTCATTGAAAACGCACCAATCAGAGTGCGAATTGACTTACTCCGGAAGTTTTTCCTAATACGTCTCCGGGTTGACGGGCTTCGGCCGAGCACCGAGTTTTCTGGTAGGAAAATGGAGGGGGGCTAATTAGTACGTAATTCTTTAAACAATATACGCCGTAAAAAAAAAAAAAAAGACTTAACACGAAGCGCTTCGGATTGTGTCCTTCCCCTTCCGTAGTTGTTTTATGGCGCATATTGCTTAAATATGTTTTAGCGTGCCTTCACGACAATGGAACTGGGTTGATAACAAATACAGGAGCCAATTATAGCGTTGCTAATAAAATTCCTATACCAGTGTTGCTTTGCGTAGCAAACTGGAACAACGTGACTATACAACGTTCAGTAAAGAGCTCCGCATGCATCTCACTCTCACCTAATTGAGCAGGCGTCGTTTTGTTTTGATTATTGGAATTTTTCGTCGGCTGCATCAAAATTTGCACGTACCGAAAGTTCACTTAGAGCGAAGCAGCTCAGACACGACGCGGAGTGTCTGAAAGGTTTTAGAATTCCGGTAAGCCCGAGAACCTTAGCTGACGGCTCGTATATTCCCGTTTTGCAAACTAGATTTTCTATTATTTGCAACACCTGCTTAATCTCTCTGTCTCTATATCTATTTCTTCGTTTATGTTGTTTTCTCTCAGGATTTGAACGCGCCCGAGAGAGAGAGTGTATCTATCTTAGTTTCTTTGGAAAACTTAGAGACGCGCGGAGGTGTCATCTTTACGACCGTTCTTCGACAGAAAAAAGTATCGCGCAAGCTACTTTGCGCAGAAATTGATACAGATCGGCTCTTAGCGCATTAGGATGACTGAATTGTGGATGATGTGTGCGTATCAACATTATGAGATAAGCAAAAAGCGCTAGCCCCACGCACGAACAGTAAATACACACGAGCGTCGTATACGGTAAAAAGGACACGAACCCAAGCACCACTCGTGTACAGACAGTATACAGGTGCACACGGGCAGACTTGAGAAGTAATCCGTGAGAGGTAACGGATTACTTGTAATCCGTTACCTAACGGATTAATAGCGGATTACTTGTAATCCGTTACTTTTTCAAGTAATTTTGTAATTGCTACGTTACTTTCTTTGGGAAGTAGTTTGTAATGTAATTTCGTTACAAAATATTGGTAACGAATCATTTTAATTACTCGTTACTTTTTAAAAATATAAGCGTAATCAGTAACTGGAGCTTTACGAGCAAAACATTTAACGTACAAAAAGAGCAAGTTCAACAAAATAGAAAACATCAGGAAGGGGAGAATAGCCAAAAAAGAAAACACGATTGCTTGTGTGACCGGTCTCTAGAACCACTAGAAAAACGGGCAAGGCATGTACAAATATACGAAAGCCAAATATCAAGTAAGACAACGCCGAGTAGGAGCTCCGTCACCTTCCTTCGTGTTTTTCTTCTTCTCCCGGGCAGATGAAAGCTCTTCGTGTATATTTGTTTTTGTCTTTTACACCGCGTCACCCTTTCCAACTTCTTCGAGGTCTCCCGCCACCTGCACAGACATGAAAAGCGGGTCCGTACCCACTCGATTCGCGGGTTCACAACTCGCGTAACGGACGATGTAGCCTCGCGCGAGAGGTCAAATTCTCTTTGTCTTTGATGTGCGCTATTATAATAGCACGCTCTTGAGGCACGCCAGAAAAGCGCCCGGCGCGGGGCTAACCGCCGAATTCAGAAACCTCACTCAAACTACACTCAAACTGAAGGGCCCCTCCACTTCCTCGAGGAAGGCGCGAGGGCCGGCGCTGGCCAATCGCGAGGACGGATCCGCCGCCAAGATTGGCCAGCACCGGCCCTCGCGCCTTCCTCGAGGAAGTGAAGGGGCCCTTCAGTTTGAGTGTAGTCTGAGTGAGGTTTCTGAATTCGGCGGTAAGAGCATCGTCTTCGAGGGTACGGACGATACTTCTTTTGGTTTACTTGTCTGGGCATGGTGGTCGAGTCCAGTCACTTTACAGTTAACTGTCAACATAAGGGGGAAGGGGGATAGAGAGAGAAAGAGAGAGAGAACGCGTAAACGTGGTGTGATCCTTTATTGTTTTGTGAGACCGATAGCCACCGCTTCTCTCGCTCTCTATGCCCTCCCCTCTCCTGGCCTCCGCGAATATTGATATGAAAGCGACGAAAGTTCGGTAACCCGTAACCGCCACTTTTCTCTGACTGGTCGAGTTTTCGGTCATGGCGTGTCCGTCGTCTCCAAGGCCATCTCTTAATGAGATGTTCGAAATTCAAGGCAATAAGGAAAACAGAAGCCTAGAGTTTTAATGCATGCTTTGATTGAAAAAAAAAAATTACACACATTGTTATCCGCAAGAACTACAAACTCTAATCTACGGAAACGCATCAAGGTAAGCTGGGACACCTGCATCCTGCGTTGGCTATAGATTGTAACGTTAGCACTAAGTTTTTCTTTTCTTGTAAACAACAGGCGAAACACACGAGTCAAAATGGAGATTTCGTAGATCGCCTCTTTAGCTCCGAATCTCGTAGCTGAGGTAGACACTGCTATCTTAGCATGCGCGCCGCTCGCTTGTGTCTACACAATTCCAGGGGTTCCAGAAGAAATGTCCCCGCAAAAAAAGTCACCGAAAAATATGTTCACGGAAAAAAAGGCCCCAGGTGGAATGCAGGAAAAAATGTCCCCAAAGGGGCAATTTTTCCATTTTCTAAAGTTTTCCCCGGTTCTGATGGCCTTCGGGCAGTCCTGTCATTGTCCGGTCACAAATGACCTGATTCCACACTCGTCGAAATGCAACGTCGTCTTCACAACCTCTGCGAAAGGTACGCCGCTGGGGTAGTCGGAATTGAAGATTTTATGTGGGCCGTCGGCCGTACAATACAATTTTGACTTTTATGTAGGAACCTAAAGTGTGCCATTTCATTCCTGATTTTATAGCATTGCATCTTAATTGTATTTTTTTTTTATTTTGAAATAAACATTTATAACACTTCTAGCCAAAAACCAAATGATTGTGTTTGGGGAAATTTGAGAGGTATTTCTGTACCATTTCCAAATAGGTAAAAAGCGCGACACTGTTAGCAAGCGATTGCTAGTTTTTTTTTTTTTGGTTTCTTCTAGAAACGAAAAGTTGTCTTTAAAGTTATTGTAGGTGTTGAAAGTGCTCACTGAGGGGATATAAGGCAGACGGTAAAAGCTTGTTCCCACTCACTCTAAAAAATGCCCGTGCGTCTGCTTTCCCGCACAATACTCGCAGAGCCAATCAATGCAACTTACGTAGGCAGCTCAGCGAATGACGATGCGGAAACATACGTTTAGACCAAAAAACACAGTTTGAGTTGTGACATTAAGCAATGCAAAACGTCACGCTTGCATTGCTTAATGTCACAACTCAGACTGCGTTTTTTGGTCTAAACATATGTTTCGGCATCGTCATTCGCTGAGCTGCCTCCGTAAGTTGCGCTGATTTGCTCTCCGAGTGTTGTGCGGGAAATCAGACGCACGGGCCTTTTTTAGAGTGTAATACACTTTTCAAGTAAAATGTGAAAATGCGCAGATGTCGTGTTCGCGCTAACAGCGTGGCGATGTGTACCTCGGAGAATCGTATATTTTCTTATTTGTTGGGACCGCTATTTTCTATTTGCCACACGGTTCGTTTTCTTCGCAAGGACATATGACCGGATTGCCCGAAGGCCACGAGGATCAGGAAAACCCATAGATAGAAAATTTTTGAGGGACATTTTTTGCTACTTTCCACCTAGGGATTTTTTTTTGGGGACGTTTGTCCGAGGACTTTTTTTCCGGGGACATTTGTATTCCGGGGACGTGTTTTTTTTTTTTTTATACACCCGAATTCCAGGGATCATTTCCAGAGGCCGTAAGCTAGCGGGATGGTGGATCGGGTTGCAGCTTTCGGTGCTTTGTTAGCTTACAGGTGAACGGAATGCACCTACACTCTTTCTCCTAAATACAATGATTTATTTTTACAAGGACTATTATGATACGGGCGTAAGAAAAGTGAAAAGTAGTGTTTGCAGAACATTTTTGAAAAATATCAAAATTGTTTCTATTGTTTTCTGGATAAGTGTACGGAAAAAAGTAACGTGAAAGTAATTTGTAACGTAGCAAGTGAAGTAATTCGTCACTTTTCAGCGAAAGTAATTTGTAACGGTAGTTCATTACATTTGGGGCTTGGTACATTGTAATTGTAATTCATTACATTTTTGAAGTAACGAGCACAAGTCTGCGCTCGGGTGAAGAAATCAAATGCCGTATAAGTTTCTCTCAAGTTTATCTTAATGCATAATGCTTTGTATAGTATATAAAAATATCGTAGAGTATAGTACTTTAGCACGCTATGGTATCCCCTAATATAGTACAGTATAGTATAGTGTACCATAGCGTACTGGAATATAATATAATATGGCATAAATATAACTGTAGTGCATACTAAGGAATGGTTAAGTACAGTATATTACAATATATACATTATAATATACCTACTGTATTATTACTCTACACTATTATGTAGGATTTGCAACTCCAGGGAACTATAGGGGGCTCGCTGGTCAGGTAAAATGGCGGAGGAAAGGAGGTCGTTTTCGTCGTTCAGCACGCGGACCACCATAAATTTCTTGCATTGCAGCGTAATATTGGTGTTATATGTGCAAGCAAAGCAATTTTTCGACTGTAGAAACATTCTTCTTGTCAGTGCGTGGAAAGGACACGGCGGAAGCATAAAACTAATTAATGGAAACGATGTTTGTTTCTATGCTGCCTACGAGAACCGAGCAGCGATAGCAGACGACAGAGTCGACACGAGCTCCTCTCTTGAGCTAGGCGTTACCGCTACGCGGCGTCGATTTCACTGGAGTTGTCAATAGTACAATACAACTCAGTATAGCACTCTACTGTACAATATAGCATTGTACATAGTTATATAGTACAGTACGGCACAGTGTAGTACAATACGCATAGTATAGTGCAGTGCAACATTCGCTCCGACGAACAAAAATAACTGAGGATGAAATACGCAAGAAAACGCTCTCTCTCCAAACGCTACAGACAGAGCGAGGGTGCTTCAGCTGGTTTTACATGACAATCGAACGCGCGACGACTTTGAGACCCGGGAAACGGAGGAAGAGCAACACAACGAAAACCGAACGTGTCGCCAAAGCAAATTCAGAGACAGAAATGGAAAATGTTGGGCCAGGAGAATGTGCACCGTGTTCGCCACCTCAGAACAGAAATCCTTCTGGCACGACAATGAAGGGGATAACTAGATTCCGCACAAGGAACACTGCCGTATTCTATTGACAAGGAAAAAAGATCGTTTTGATCGTTTTAACAAGGGCTATTGATGCATGTATTAGGCTGCATTGTCCGCGCTGAGCGAAATGGGATTTTGCTACATACTTTGGAAAACAGAATACAGAGTGCAGGCTAAGAACAAAAATAAAACGCAAAAAAAGTAACAACAATGGAAGTCGTATGATTCTCGTTCCCTAGAGCAAAAGTGAAAACTAATGCTTGTCATACTAAAATGCTACCATACCCCGTGACAATTATCACCCGTCAAATGTTAAAAAAATGCACTATTTTATAAGATGACCATCGTCATTGCCCGGTAAGCTTTGTTTTCTTCTTTTTTTTCTTTTTGGAGTCGTTGAGGACGTGTATGGCACTCCTGAGCTTTTTTTAGAATAGTTCGTACGTATCAGTCATCGGTCGCCCCTCGAACTCGTATGGGGAATAGGTTAAAAATAAGACATACTTGACGCATTAGTGTTAGACTTAACTCTACGCAGCGTTTATGAGAAATGGTAGTTTTTGTGAGTGACATCAGCATCGCGTTGGTTCCTCCGTAAAATTCGCGTCGTAAAAGGCACTACATCTACCCTATGTCGCAAGTTCTGCATGGCGATACTGAAAGCATCGACGCTCAAAAAAAAAAAAAAAAAAAAAAAGATCTGCAAAGTCCTCTATAAACACGAGCACTCGGCCGAATAAAGACACGCGCTCGCGCCACACTCAACTTGCCCGATAAAGCTGCGCATAAATCTTGCTAAAATCGAAGTGACAGGATGGGGAGCTAAAGTAGGAAAGAGTAGGGCTACAGGGATCGAACGGAATCTATTGTGAAAAAACGCTGGGATTCGGGTAGATTTCTGACAAAAACAATGTGGATTCTTTAATTTTTGACTGATTTTGGTCTTACTGGCCTGTCTCGTAGTCTATTAGGGAGTTTTAGGGAACAGTTTTTGCAGATCCGATACAGTACGATGGGCCTTCCGGTACCAACTGCGCTTGTGCGAGTCTTCTGCGGTAGCGCATGCGCAGTTCGTACCGGAAAGCCCATCGTACCGCATCGGATGTGCAAAAACGGCTCCCTAAAACTTTAGGAAACCGTAATTCGGGGAGCCGTTTTTGCAGATCCAATATGGTACGATGGGCCTTCCGGTACCAACTGCGCTTGTGCGAGTCTTCTGCGGTAGCGCATGCGCAGTTCGTACCGGAAAGCCCATCGTACCGCATCGGATGTGCAAAAACGGCTCCCTAAAACTTTAGGAAACCGTAATTCGGGGAGCCGTTTTTGCAGATCCAATATGGTACGATGGGCCTTCCGGTACCAACTGCGCTTGTGCGAGTCTTCTGCGGTAGCGCATGCGCAGTTCGTACCGGAAAGCCCATCGTACCGCATCGGATGTGCAAAAACGGCTCCCTAAAACTTTAGGAAACCGTAATTCGGGGAGCCGTTTTTGCAGATCCGATATGGTACGATGGGCCTTCCGGTACCAACTGCGCTTGTGCGAGTCTTCTGCGGTAGCGCATGCGCAGTTCGTACCGGAAAGCCCATCGTACCGCATCGGATGTGCAAAAACGGCTCCCTAAAACTTTAGGAAACCGTAATTCGGGGAGCCGTTTTTGCAGATCCAATATGGTACGATGGGCCTTCCGGTACCAACTGCGCTTGTGCGAGTCTTCTGCGGTAGCGCATGCGCAGTTCGTACCGGAAAGCCCATCGTACCGCATCGGATGTGCAAAAACGGCTCCCTAAAACTTTAGGAAACCGTAATTCGGGGAGCCGTTTTTGCAGATCCGATATGGTACGATGGGCCTTCCGGTACCAACTGCGCTTGTGCGAGTCTTCTGCGGTAGCGCATGCGCAGTTCGTACCGGAAAGCCCATCGTACCGCATCGGATGTGCAAAAACGGCTCCCTAAAACTTTAGGAAACCGTAATTCGGGGAGCCGTTTTTGCAGATCCAATATGGTACGATGGGCCTTCCGGTACCAACTGCGCTTGTGCGAGTCTTCTGCGGTAGCGCATGCGCAGTTCGTACCGGAAAGCCCATCGTACCGCATCGGATGTGCAAAAACGGCTCCCTAAAACTTTAGGAAACCGTAATTCGGGGAGCCGTTTTTGCAGATCCGATATGGTACGATGGGCCTTCCGGTACCAACTGCGCTTGTGCGAGTCTTCTGCGGTAGCGCATGCGCAGTTCGTACCGGAAAGCCCATCGTACCGCATCGGATGTGCAAAAACGGCTCCCTAAAACTTTAGGAAACCGTAATTCGGGGAGCCGTTTTTGCAGATCCAATATGGTACGATGGGCCTTCCGGTACCAACTGCGCTTGTGCGAGTCTTCTGCGGTAGCGCATGCGCAGTTCGTACCGGAAAGCCCATCGTACCGCATCGGATGTGCAAAAACGGCTCCCTAAAACTTTAGGAAACCGTAATTCGGGGAGCCGTTTTTGCAGATCCGATATGGTACGATGGGCCTTCCGGTACAAACTGCGCTTGTGCGAGTCTTCTGCGGTAGCGCATGCGCAGTTCGTACCGGAAAGCCCATCGTACCGCATCGGATGTGCAAAAACGGCTCCCTAAAACTTTAGGAAACCGTAATTCGGGGAGCCGTTTTTGCAGATCCGATATGGTACGATGGGCCTTCCGGTACCAACTGCGCTTGTGCGAGTCTTCTGCGGTAGCGCATGCGCAGTTCGTACCGGAAAGCCCATCGTACCGCATCGGATGTGCAAAAACGGCTCCCTAAAACTTTAGGAAACCGTAATTCGGGGAGCCGTTTTTGCAGATCCAATATGGTACGATGGGCCTTCCGGTACAAACTGCGCATGTGCAAGTCTTCTGCGGTAGCGCATGAGCAGATCGTACCTTAGCGCCCATCGTACCGTATCGGAAGTGAAAAAAGGGCCCCCTAAAATTTAGGGAACCGTTTTTGCAGATCCGATACGGTACGATGGGCCTTCCAGTACCAACTGCGCTTGTGCGAGTCTTCTGCGGTAGCGCATGAGCAGATCGTACCTTAGCGCCCATCGTACCGTATCGGATGTGCAAAAACGGCTCCCTAAAACTTAAGGAAGCCGTAATTTAGGGAACCGTTTTGTAATTGTCGCGTCGGGCCATTATAAATAAGTGGAAAGAGAGAGGACAAGCTAGGATAAAGACAGCACCCCGAAAGGCCTGTAGAGATGCTGAAAAGGCTTACATTGCCGGCGCGTGGGCCGCGGGGTGCGGAGATGCGGGGCCCAAGGCGGGAACCCCGACGAAAGAAAGAGACGTCACACCAGCTCGGAGTTTTTGTGAAGACTGTTCTATTTTCAATATGTACAACAATCCCGAGACAGCACGTGCCGCTGTCAAGCACGTGGCACCATCTCGTCGTAACAACACAAACCATAGAGTGCCTTCATACACACGCGCGCTTTTGCTCGAGTGGTGACATCTCAGCCATTTTTCCGCCCAATCGTTTTATTATGCATTTTGAAGTGCGCGCAATCCGGTGTCACTCAGCTCGAGCGCGTAGCTTTGGCTGATGCATAGACGCCATCTTACCGCCCAAGTCACGCACCGAGTGCGCCAGAGCGTCACGCGATGGCACATTCCGGACAACAACGGATGTCTTCACCCTGAGACAGACAGACATCTAGGCACCCTAACAAACCATGACTTCTTGCGCCATCTAGATTCTTGATGGCACACTACACGTTTTTGCAGATCCAATATGGTACGATGGGCCTTCCGGTACGAACTGCGCATGTGCAAGTCTTCTGCGGTAGCGCATGAGCAGTTCGTACCTTAGCGGCCATCGTACCGTATCGGAAGTGAAAAAAGGGCTCCTTAAAACTTTAGGAAACCGTAATTTAGGGAACCGTTTTTGCAGATTCAATATGGTACGATGGGCCTTCCGGTACGAACTGCGCATGTGCAAGTCTTCTGCGGTAGCGCATGAGCAGATCGTACCTTAGCGCCCATCGTACCGTATCGGATGTGCAAAAACGGCTCCCTAAATCTTTAGGAAACCGTAATTTAGGGAACCGTTTTTGCAGATTCAATATGATACGATGGGCCTTCCGGTACGAACTGCGCATGTGCAAGTCTTCTGCGGTAGCGCATGAGCAGTTCGTACCTTAGCGCCCATCGTACCGTATCGGAAGTGAAAAAAAGGGCCCCCTAAAACTTTAGGGAACCGTTTTTGCAAATCCGATACGGTACGATGGGCCTTCCGGTACCAACTGCGCTTGTGCGAGTCTTCTGCGGTAGCGCATGCGTAGTTCGTACCGGAGGGCCCATCGTACCACATCGGATGTGCAAAAACGGCTCCCTAAAACTCCCTAATGCCTGCAGACTGTCGTCTGTGCGGTGTGTTAGCAGCGTGATTGTGGTTTTACTGTCGCGATTAAAGCAATAGGGGTGTTTCTAAGACACACATGGTCGTTCTAAAGGGCGGTGGCTACCGCATTTATTGTTGTTTTGCCGCGTCAGATAAATGGTTGTATCCGGGTCACGCCATTTGTGGCTGTAAAAAAAGCTAAACAAATTACATGGTTGCAAAGAAAAAAATTGTTTTAGGTAAATTAGGGCAAGTGAAGGTTTAAGAACTAGAGCGAGAAGAAAAGACGAAAAGGAGATAGATAAGTGGGCAGTTTAATACTTTAAACCCATGTTAGGAACAAAAAAAAAAAAAAAAAACGGAGCGCGGGAGGGCCGAAAAACAAACAAATAGGCGTTTCGTGTAAGGCTTGTTAAATTACGAGGCGCTGTAGAAAACCAGCATTCTGCGGTAAGTCCTTATTTGGAACACTTTTCGTCCGCGTACCGCCCATTAAAAAGCATGCGGGTAGCGCGTCAGCACGCACCTCGTATCGCTGTGCCGCGGTGTTCTTCCCAAGCAAAAAAGGCCACGTGCTTTCATCGCCGTCACCATGGCAACGGACCTCGACCGTCCTTTTCAGGCGTGTACCAATTTTTCATTTGTGTTCTACGCACGCACTAGAGAATCGGCTGGGTTAAAAACAGGCAGTCAACACGGTTATTATACCTGTTCAGTTAGGGTTTCGGTTGCTTTGCATTTTTTCCAGTTCACAGTTCCCAGTCGTCACGAAGATTAGTTCAACACGGCGTCATCTTAACTAAACAATCTTTAGATACTAAGAAATCCTGTTTCGGAAAAAGAACAGAAAAACACATCTGTGTTCAAATTTTTTTTTGTGATCGTAAATTTCATTAACGCAAACACCGTTTTATGAAAATTACGTGGTTATATAGGCGCTTGGAAACTGTACCAAAGTACAGTACTTACATGTGAAGTCGATCAACCAGCATGCGCTGTGACACCGTGACGGTATCACGCATCGTACTCGCAAACTACCCACAAAAGAAATTAGTCGTTAGTTGTTTAAAAATTGGGTTGTGTGTATGTTTATACAGCCTAGTACTTGGTCTGCCTCAACGGGCGACGAGTCTCCCAGCTGTAGATGAGAAATTTAGCTAGTGCAGTACAACCGCTAGCTTGAGGTCTTTAACGTGCATCACGCAGTAGTGATACACGACCGCACGCCGGTACGATGCTCATCCAGATCGAAACGGGCAGGAGTGGGGATTGAATCCAGGATCCCTGGGTTTTCAGCGCGAGCTTTCGCTCCACGTGCTCCGAGCTGGGGTGCTATTCTGGTCGCAAACGGGTACCTTTCGAGTTGTGACGTATCGAGAAAGAAGGGGCGGAGCCTCAAACTAGAATGATTCTTGTTTGAGGCTCCGCCCCAACGTTCGGGTTCACGCACGCGGTCAGCTAGAATCTGACGATGCCCTACGTCGCGGTGACGTGTCCACCCAGTTGGGGCGAAGAAATCCCCGCATTTCCCCCTGTTCTTTTTGTTATCTTCTTCCTTTCCTCCGGGACTTAGAACGAGCGAATAACGGAGAAAAGGCTACCTTCCGGAAAATGGAAGGAAACAGAGAAAAATAATATTATCCTTTTATAAAATACGAAAGATTATTTCAATAATTATGACGTAAAGCAAATTTAGCTAACATATCTCAGCTTTTTTTCTCGAAGTGTTCCGCTACGGTCTTTGAAAACAAACATGGCGAAAACCGCGGTAACGACCTTGTGGTGTTTGTGTCTCGTGGTTGCTTTCCCTGTTTCTGCACGATACGGATGGCATTACGAGAAGAAAATATTATGTGAAGGTACGCTGCGACACCGACCATCCTTTGTGGAACCGCCGTGAACATAAGCTGCAAATGAAATTTCCTGTTCGCCTGTGAAGGAGACTACAAATGGATACAGAGCTGACGACGACTTTATGGTAATATTGACTAGTCATGAGATCGACGCAGAGTGCACCGGTTGTGAACATGCTGTGGATGATGCAGGAAAGTTTCTTCGTGCAGTTTTAATAATGCTTTGCTCGCTTTGCTCACCGCAGTGATTACGACGGTAGTCCCCATAAGCCATGTTCTTCTCTTTCGGCGCTGAAGCAATGGACGCGACCGCATAATCTCGGGCAGTCTTTTTTACTTATTTTTATATTTGCAGAAAAGCTCGTGCAAAAAAAAAAAAAAAAAAGAAAAGAAAAGAAAACGGCTTCCACGTTTTTACACGTCCCTACATAGGTACCTCGCTATCCCATTGGCTTCATTGCGCGTGACGATTCAACGCTCTTTGCCATGGAAACGTTCGTGAAACTAGAAAGCCTCTGTTTGCCGCTAACAGTCATTTTTCGAGTTCGGGTTGTGACGACAAAATGACGTAAGAACAAGAATGCACGGGACTATTTGCATTGTTTTAACTCGACAACCGTACCCTTGGCGAGTTAAACTCGAAAGAACATGGCCGCGATGCTCGTCGGATCGACCGCGGCTGGGGTTTGACATGCGATCTGTCACTCGGTCAACGCGCACACGAATGCTTTCGTGCTGTTGGATGAACCCATTCGGCGGCAGGACCGGGTCGAAGAGCACAGTGAGCTGGCGTTTAACGTCTCCAATATAACACTTGGCGAGATGCAAGACTTGGCTTCTATTTGTGCCGGTGTTATGAAGCTTGAAAGTGGTGGCGGTGTTGTGGCTCGTACGGTAGCCTTGCTGAGATTATGAAGACAGTAATATGCCTTCATTCAGCGTTGCCATGCATCAAGATTCAAAACCTCCCTTTTACACGAAGGAAATCACGTTTCCGCGAGCACGGAGGAAGCGGCCAAGGGTCTGAGAAAGAATTGTGCCTCCGCCACGACCGCCAGCGATCGCCCCAACGGCAAGAAAACAAACCACAAGCTCATTGAGGTTTGTGTAGTGCTGACTGCTGATTCATCGGACGACAAAGGTGAATGATGTAAAACGCAACGTAAGTTTGCCAGCGTTTTGCAAAACTAATGCGTTTCGTTGAAAATTTAATTTGTGGAATTCGTTAACGCCTTGAACGTGTGACGGGGACTGCATTGTGGACGCAGGCTTCACACAGGTGTTTTCTACAGTGTGGGCTTTGCCTGCACGCATATAAAGACAGAAACACTGCCCATATGCTGCATAAAATAAATAAAATTTCGCTTATCTTGATTATGTTGACTATCAATTGAGTGCTGTTGATAGTAGTGGCGTAGCCAGGAACTTTTAAGGGGGTGAGGGTGGAGGGGGTGAGGGTGGCTGGGATGTTTATGACTTGGGGAGCGGGGGGGGGGGGGGTGTCGAAATTTGTGTGTATATTCTAGGGCCCGCCGGATTTGGGGAGGGGGGGGCGAAGATAAGCCCCCCCCCCCCCCCCTTACTTTGCCACTGGATGATACCATAAGGGGAGCATCCTACATTCACAGGCTGCCATAAGCAAGTGCAGAGCCACTGAACTCGTTCTACAATGGCAAGATAGTTTTTTCACGTTACGTAGCGGTTCTTTCTTTAGTACATATGCTCGTTTTTCCTTCACACATCTACTCTGCTTCAACAGTGCGTATTTGCTCTGCATTACAGGCAAATTTTTAAAAAAATCCAGCTCACACTACTCTATAATTTCAACGAGTTACTGTCACTTTTGAAACGACAATCTTTTTAATCTGTATGATAACCTTTACATTAAACACACGGGTGTTGAATGGAGGACAATTGTATCTTTATTATTTTTCTTGGTCATGGAGATGACGACCATCCACAAGATTGCACTGGCTAAATTTCTCGCCTACAGTGGGTAGCAATGTTACCATGCTCCGTCAGACTAAACTCCTGCTGTCTAAACAACTAACGATTAATTTTAGGACACACTGTTCGTAGTTCATTGCAGGGCATCGAAAAGTGTTTCTTATGACTGTCCGATGACTGACATGCAATTCCAGAAGCTTGGCGTGAAAAGGTAAAATATCTAGTTGATACAATAAAATGCCATCAGCAACCCATCCAGATTTTATTGCGTGATTGACATAAGCTACAAGACATAGGTACTAAGCGTGCACCAACTTCGAAGCGGTAGAAACCCTGAAATTTTAACGTAAACTTACCATCAAGTTGTTAATGACAAAGTGGTGTTTGCGGAAAAATGTTGGAGTCCTTCAGAACGGTGACGATCTCCTTCAGACCGATGATGATGGTGACGAAGGTTCTGTTAGATTCTAGGTTCCGTCAACGCACCCCACGACGTCGGTGTGCTTGTCGTGGTGGCGACAAAAGCCTTCTTTCGGACATGCCTCAGCTGCCTCGGTTCGGGGTTTCGTCGACCCAGCCGTTTCTTCCCAGCCGGTTGACAGCGACACTCGCGACGGCCGTCTCGGCTCTGATCACCGTCCACTGGGCATTCGCTATGTGATCATCGGTGGCAACCACGCCCTTGTAGTTCCCCGTTGCGAAAAATCTCAGTGCGATTCAATGGACTTCTTCCAAAACCGACGCGCCCCATCGCGGCGAAATACCACGCAGTGCACTCTGGGAACTAGTTGGCCACTCAGTTTCGGTTTCGACTGAGCAGCTCCATCTCATGCTATCACGCCGCGACCGAACGCGCTGCTTGCGTTTTCGATTATCTGACTTTTCACGAACGTACAATACACTCATTCTGGAGCAATACAAAACGAAGACCGGGGCAATTTCCTTGGTCCCCGAAACACCGGATATTGTGCGTGCGTATGCGAACGTAGTAAGTCGTGGCTTAGTCACCTCACCCCACGAGTGCATCTTTGAGCTAAATGTCAGTAATCCCGTCTAGTACCCGTGAACTACAACTGAAATTTGTTCGTCTGGAGCCTTACACGCATTTTGTTTGCCAAACGTCCGCTTCTTGTTACTTCATTGGGCGAAAAGCAAGCCGCATCCTCACAGGGTATCAAAGTTGAGGCCAGCGTTTACGCAAGAACTTTTAAGGAAACGCAATAAATTCGACCTCACTACTGCACAAAAGTTACTATGATGTCTTCCTCGTGTCATCATATATCTCCCACTCAAATTTTATTCTGATAGAAGATTAACTTTTCGCAAACGCTGAGATCGGCTAGCTACGACGGAGGCCCTAACAAGCGTTTCCTACTCCTCGCTAAGCCTTTTTGGACGAGCTTTTACTGACGTCCGAGATCTGTGCCGGGAACGGTGTGTCTGAAATTATCTCGGCATACTCAGGCAGGAAGAAAGCAAACACATAACAAATATTATAGCCATTAGCAACCGTCAAATGCGCTTTGAATTCGTTCGAGCACTTGTCTGAAGAATGTCGCACCGTGCGCCGGACGGGCATGAACCCCAATGCGGACCGCATAGGGGTACATGCCCGTGTGACGCACTTCCGGCGAACGGTGCGACATTCGTCACACAAGTGCTCGACTTTTGCATTCTTAAAACGGTCTGTATGCGCGAATGTGCCTATATGATTGCAGGATAACTTTATCCGCATACGCGATGTTGAATATTAGTGAAATGCAAGCGGGTGGGGACTGCACTTCGTGCAGTGCTGCGGGTCAGTACAGATAAGAGGTAAGTAGTGTGTTAAAATTGAGCTTTTCAATGGCACCTCCGAGTTTTACCTCGCATACTCAGGCACATTAAGAAAAACAGTAGTTGCAAAAAGAAATATTTCGTCTATGGACGCACGAAGCAAACAAACTTCCTGATCAACAACACTAATGTAAAGGCGCGAGCTCGATGTATGCATACTTATTGTTTGCTACAGCTTGTTGGTTCGTACACAAGCAAGATCCCCGAGCACCCGAGCTTCGCAGCGTCGAGACTCCCAGCACTGGCTCGTTCACATACCTCGATTGGAGCGCTAACAGGAAGGCTCAAGTATAAAAATAAAACAAGCATGTGTTAAGACAAGCTATACGTCTCGGACTTGTGCTAAAGCTTCGAGGTCTGGCCATTTAGGTTAGTTTAGAGACCACAAATGACGCTCTCGGGACCAGAAAACAATCTCTTGTCGACGTGTCGATCGAAACCGAAACCATGCCACCCTCCTCCCTGGCCAACTAGTTCCCAGAGTGCAACGCGCGCCGTGTTGCATGCAGGGCTTTATGGAATAGACTACTTCCATAAAGCCCTGCATGCAACACGGCGCGCGTTGCAGTCTGGGAACTAGTTGGCCAGGGAGGAGAGTGGCATGGTTTCGGTTTCGATCGACACGCCGACAAGAGGTTTTCTGGTCCCGAGAGCGTCAATTGTGGTCTCTAAACTAACCTAAATGGCCACACCTCGAAGCTTTAGCACAAGCCCGAGACGTATAGCTTGTCTTAACACATGCTTGTTGTATTTTTGTACTTGAGCATTTCTGTTAGCGTTTCGAGGTATGTGGACGAGCCAGTGCTGGGAATGTCGACGCTGCGAAGCTCGGGAATTTTGCTTGCGTACGAATCAACAAGCTGTAGCAACCAATAAGTGTGCATAAATCGAGCTCGCGCCTTTACATTAGTGTTGTTGATCAGGAAGTATGTTTGTTTTGTGCGTCCATAGACGAAATATTACTTTTTGCAATTACTGTTTTCTTAATACGCCTGAGTACATGAGGTAAAACTCGGAGGCGTCATTGAAAAGCTCAATTATAACACACTTCTTATCTCTTATATCTGTACTGACCCGCAGCACTGCACGAAGCGAAGTCCCCACTTACTTGCATTTTACTAATATTCAACATCGCGTATGCGCATAACGTTATTCTGCAATTGTATAGGCACATTCGCACATACAAACCATTTTAAGAAAGCAAAAGTCGAGCACTTGTGTGAAAAATGTCGCACCGTTCGCCAGAAGTACGCCGGACGGGCATGAACCCCTCTGCGGTGCGCCAAACGAACGAAATTATTCAAAGTGCATTTGACGGTTGCTAATGGCCATAATATTTTTTTATGTGTTTGCTTTCTTCCTGCCTGAGTATGCCGAGATAATTTCAGACACACCGTTCAGGCACAGATCTTGGGCGTCAGTAAAAGCTCGTCCAAAAAGGCTTAGCGAGGAGTAGGGGGACGCTTGTTAGGGCCTCCGTCGTAGCTAGCCGATCTCAGTGTTTGCGAAAACTGAATCTTCTATCAGCATGAAATTTGAGTGGTAGATATACGACGACACGAGGAAGACATCATAGTAACTTTGGTGCAGTAGTGAGGTCAAATTCATTGCGTTTCCTTAAAAGTTCACGCGTCAACGCTGGGCTCAACTTTGATACTCCTGTGAGGATGCGGCTTGCTTTTCGCCCAATGATCAAATTTCAGTTGTAGTCCACTGGTACTAGACGGGGTTATTGAAATTGAACTCAAAAGTAAGGTGACTAGGCCACGTCTTACTACGTTTGCATACGCACTCATAATATCCGGTGTTTCGGGAAGCAAGGAAAGTGCCCCGGTCTTCGTTTTGTATCGCTCGAGAATGAGTGTATTGTACGTTCGAAAGCAGCGCGTTCGGTCGCGGCGCGATAGCATGAGATGGAGATGCTCAGTCGAAACCGAAACTGAGTGGCCAACCAGTTCCCAGAGTGCACTGCGTAGTATTTCGTCGCGATCGGGCGCGTCGGTTTTGGAAGAAGTCCATTAGTCTATTAGTAGCTGCTGCTCGACGGTCATCATCTCTCATCGTCGCCGTCTCTCGTTGTCACACTGCGATCACACGGTGCTTTTCGACAAGCGGTATTGTCGTCAGAAACAGTCGTCGTGCATCGCGAAGGCTACCGGGTGCTCGCGGAAAACCCGTCATTGTACGCGTTAATCGAGCCATCGTTGCGCAACAAGCATCGCCGCCATTTTCTACGCTCTAGAATCCTGCCCAAAGCTTGTTCCCCTTCGTGCAATTAGCCCCGTGCGCGACCGAAAGCGTCGCTGTGGTCGGCCTTTCACGATTGGCCGAACGCTGACTATGACGTAGGAAAGGGGATTTATCATCGACGGAAATAAGAGGAATGAAAGAACTTTAATTTTGACGGTGTTGGAAGTGTTCCTTTGAGAGTGCAATAATTTCAAGCTTCCACCATGCTATTTACAAATACCATCGAACTCGTTGTTCGCAAGGTAATGACGTCACAAGGGGGAACCATAGGAGGGCGCCACCAAAACATCTCGCCGCTAATAGAAACAGAAGTTAAAAGCACGAGCACATCACCCCAAACGATGCTTGCACGAACGTTGGTTTGCACTGCGCAAGCGCGCCTGCTCGACAGGGACGTTGAAAGCCCGGAGCACGTTCTTGTAGCTCCTACACCCGCACTAGCTCGCACTCATATAGCGAGTTCGTTTCACGGCACTCGTGCCCACGCGTGCCCACTCGCAGCGTGGAACGGGTTCGTTTCGGCCGGCACTCCACGAGTGGTTGCACTTTCCGTGTTCGTTTCAGCGCTGACACCCCACGCGTGCATGCACTCGCTGCACCGAGAAAATCGGGAGTGCGCCAAAATGCAATCCCGTCATGCCTCACTCCGGTGGGGCCGGCGAGGAGCGGGAGCAGACGACGAGGGTTCGTCTGCTACGATGTGTCGCGGAACCGAACGGGAAAAAAAACTAGATTTTCTGATAGAAATCGCGTCCTGCGGGAAACAAAATCAAACGCGAGCTTGAATTGTGAGCGTCTGCTATTTCACGGAGGAAGCAATTGGCAACCCCTGATTTATTTGCAGGTTTTAAATCGCTCTGTTGCCGTACAACGCTGAAATATACCAGTGTGTAAAGAAATGCTCAGAACAAACGCAACAGTGGCCCCCGAGATGTCGATCACCATCCGTGTGCGGGTGAAAAATTTAACATTTGTCGATAAACCTCCCCCAGCAGAAACCTCTGACTGCCCAATAAGCATCAGAGAAAGCTAAAGATGGTGACTGTACCCGAGGATTGGGCAACATCATCATGTTTAACATTTACCTACGCAGCTAACTTGCCTTGTCGTATTTTGTTTGAGAAAGCTCTCGTTCTCGACGCCCTCACCAAGGCTAATATCTAATCCACCTATAATGACGATCCAAATCGAAAGTCCCAGTTTTGCTGGATATTCCAACAGGCTAGTTTTAAGCTGTACCCTTTCAGTGGTTCACGCATAATACCATGCTCAAACGGATCAAGCTTCTGCTCGGACACCATCATCACTTTTCTTCAGTGTAAACGGTTATAAGGATTGAAAGATCGCAACCAGCTGCTTTGTAGACAGCTGGTTGCGGAAATTTACGCCGTCTGTAACTATCTCTACGGCAGCCGAGCTGCTTGAAGACATCGCAACTATAAACTACAGGTTGCAGTTGCCAACGTTTGTAGATAAACGGTGGTAGCGACTGCATTCTCGCGTCCCCACGCATCACTCGGAACAGAAAGGCGCTAGTTTCGGTTTGAAGTCGGTACCTTTTCTACAACATAGATGGCGGCAGCATCAGTCTTCTGCACTCGGTGCATTTGGCGAGTTCGTTTCAGTCCAGTTTTCCGTGCAACACTCTGTGAGTGCGATGTATTCTGGGAGAGAACTCGAACGGTGCCAGTGCGTGTGAAACGAACTCGCTAATAGTGAAACAGAGAGTAGGGTGTGTCGAGTAATACCGCAGTTAATCTAGTTACGCGACTTCCGCAATGTGCTACGTAGGTCGGACGTGGTCATACGTCACTTTGTCGTCACGGTCCGAGCTCGAAGAGTGACAGTTACGGCAAACAGTTGCTTTCGTGTTTCGCGAACGTTACCATGGGAACCGCGTGGAATTATCACGCGGGCTGTGGCCAATAGGAGCGCGCGGTTCGTAGGGGGGAGGAGTTTTCGAGAAACACGAACGTGACCGTTTGTGACCAGAATAGCACCCCTGGTGTGCGCTAGCCCATTCGGCCACCGATTTTTTTTTTCTTTATTACATGGAAGTTATAGAACAAGAGAGAGCACATCAGCCGAAAAACATTCAAACAGGCAAACGAGCATAGTAATATACAGATAAAGATAATATGCTATTTACAGAGAGGATTCGGTCCACAGTCAACAATAGGCCTCTTTCACGCTGATGTCTTGATTAGATTATTATACAAACTTAACAAATGATAATAAAATCTTTCAAAACCTATTGACACACAGAACGCATCCAAAGTCCTTAGTATCACAGTGCTATATACATATATAGCGGAAGGGTTGACAATGGGCAAACAAGCAAAATCTTCAAAAATCTGGTAGACCGATGCAGGCGTCTAACAGTGAAAACCAATCAGGCTGGGATGGCTGTGCCGCGTAAACACTGCGCAGCTGAGCCATATTCTCCACAAAAATAGATTTTGTGGTGCGTGGCGCTTCCGCGTTTCTGTCTATCATTCTACATCTCCACAAACTGTGGAGGCCTAATAAAACAAATATGTCGTAAGGAACACTTTCCCCTTTTGAAAATGGAAGGAAACAGATAGTTTGATCAGTGATGTCGAGGTCTTTCTTTAGTGTTCGTTGAAGCACATCCCAGAAAAAAAAAATGAAAGCCGTTTACAATTCCCTGTAACGCCGGTTAGAGCGCAGCTCTTGAGGAGGAAGATGGAAGCGTACTGAGGGATAGGTGACTCCTTGAGGTCACGTGACTTCAGGGGGTCACGTGACCTCCGGGGGTCACGTGACCTCAGGGGGTCACGTGACCTCAGGGGTTCACGTGACCTCAGGGGCTCACGTGACCTCGGGGGTCACGTGACCTGAAGGTTCAAGCGACCTTAGGGGGTTACGTGATCCCCAGAAGTCACGTGACTTCAGGGGGTCACGTGACCTCAAGGGGGTCACGTGACTTCAGGGGGTCACGTGACTTCTGGGGGTTACGTGACCTCAGGGGGTCATGTGACCTAAGGGGGTCACGTGACCTCAAGGGGTCACGTGACTTCAGGGGGTCACGGAACTTCTGGGGGCCACGTGACCTAAGGGGGTCACGTGACCTCAGGGGGTCACGTGACCTCGAGGGGTCACGTGACCTCGCGGTTACGCCGACGCCGACGGCGACGCCAACGGCGACGCCGACGCCGCTCAAGCCGGAAACGGGCCCCTAAGAGCTGCGCTCTAAAAAGCATCATTACAGTAAATGAAGCAGTGTTCCATGGTTTCTGGCTTATTGCATAGCCTACAGTTAACCGTCCACGGCACAAATATCCCTCTACTATGAAGCCAAGTTTTAACGGGCAAGGTCGAAGTGTGCAGTTTGAAAAAGAACGACTTGGTTGATGGTGGAACAGACATCTTCTTTACTCATTAAAGGACATCATCTTGGGGATCGACAGGAAAGTGACTTCGGTAAAGCGGGATAGGAAAAATGCTTTCGATTATCGCTGCAGATAGTTTCTTGCGTGTTACATTAAATAAATATTCTAATGAGAAACGTGTCTTCAAGAATTCAATCGTGTCCACTACTTCTTTTAGGAAGCCCCAAGGCCTTCCTTGAAAGGAGTCATCACTGGATACAACTCAATAATTTAAACTTGTGGCCAGTCGTAACTGAAGAACGGTTTTGAGGAAGGGATGGTCGGCATTCTTAAAGAAAAAAAAAAAAAAATCGGGATACTAATTGCCGAACAAATAGATGACACAGACTTAGTCCTCCTGCCTCCAGGGGAAGGAAGAGGTTGTCCCTTTTGAGAGGCTCCCACGACGAACGCAAATAAATGTCGCAAAAATTCGATGAAATTTTTTAATGTTTTTACGCGCACAATGCATCACCTGAAGTACATACATTAGCTTAGACACTAGGACCAAGTTGGACACGTTTGCCCTGGTGAACATGGACATGTCACGTCCTTTCCATGCTTCAGCTTTCCTCCTCAACGAGGTTTCCATTGACGTCCAGTATGATGAGCTACTCCTGATGTGTGAGAGTGGAACTCCCAGGTATTTCAGCGGACCACGATTCCATGCAATACCGGCAAAAAATAGGGGCGTGGTTGCCCATGAACCATACCAAAATCCATTACATTTTTCCGTGTTCATTGATGCTCCAGTAACACTACAGAAATGTTCTGTGACCATGTATGGCCTCTTCCACACTCTTCTTATCAGCACAGAAGACGGAAACGTCATCGGCATAAGCGAGTACCTTTACCTCAGCATTATTAAGTGCAAATCCATGAATATTCTGACTTGCAAGTATGCTCCGGCACAAAGGTTCCAAATATACGGCGAAGAGAAGAGGTTATAATGAACAGCCTTGGCGAACGGAAGCTTTTATGTGTATTTTATCGGAAAACATGTTGTTCACAATTAATCTTGTAGTGCTGTTACGATAACATAAGTTAATACCTTTGGACACTGTTTCGCCCACGTTGATGTGGCGTAGAAGTGCAAACAAAAATGCGTGGCTCACACGATCAAAGGCTTTTGACAAGTCAATTTGTGTCAAAGCAACTTGTGTGTTACTGTCAGAGGCACACTCAGGAACCGAGTGTGCAACGTGGATATTGGTTTGAATATTTCTTCCTTTTATACCACATGTTTGGTGCTCACAAATAAGGTCTTCGATTGCTAGCTGGAGTCTGTCATTCAATATTTTAGCAAAGATCTTGTAATCTACATTGCAAAGTGATATTGGCCTATAATTTTCAACTTTTTTCCTCAGTTCCACGTCTTCCGTCTTGGGTATTAGGACAGTATGGCAGTCGTAAAAGGATGGAGGAAGCGTCTTCCATTGGTAGGAGTCATGAAAAACGTCAAGTAACACTTGACTAAGTTTGTCTCGGTATTTCTTGTAAAACTCTCCGCTAAGCCCATCGGGTCCTGGTGTTTTGCCATTTTGTAGAGAGTCGATTGCGGCCTTGACTTCATCTCAAGTTATAGGGCCTTCTATGATATTTTTATTGTCTTCACTAAGTGCAGGCATCAATGATAACAAGTTATCTACATCCTTTGCATTTCCTGTGTGAATAGCCTTGCCAAAAATGCTTAAGTAGTAGTTTTCAAATGCTTTAACAAATAGTGGTTGGCTCCTTGATAGTTATGCCTTCTTGATGTATTTCTAATATTTCTTTCTGTAGGGCATATCGCCTCTCATCATCCAGGAATCGTTTGGTGGGTTGCTCGCCAAGCAAAAACTTGTTTTGTGCGAGAACGTATTACAGCTCCACGATATCTTTCTGCCTCAAATTTTTGAAGCTGTGCTTTGGTGACATTGATGTCGTCGTTGTAAAAACCGGGATTGATGCTTTCCATCTCATGGAATAACGAAGGAGTTTTATAGAGTTCGCGCTGTTCCTGTTTGTTTTCGTAAGAATTTGCTGTAGAGCGTTCAATTGCCAAGTTTTTTACCTTTTGCTTAAAACCGTCCCATATTGCAAAAATATGCATATTACTATATTTAAGGCTCTTTGACAGAATTAATGAGACTCCTTTTGAAAACTTCTCATCCTTTAAGAGCTTCACATTAAGTTTCCAGAGTTCCCATTTGGGCTGAAAAACACGGAGAGTTTTGGTCCCGAAACTAACAGAAACTAAACAATGGTCAGAAAAGAACACCGGTTTAGCGCTGTAGTTCTTCATTAAATTAAATGCATCGCCTGACACATATATTCTATCAAGACGAGCGTGTGAAACACCTTGAAAGTGGGTGAAGCGTAGTGATTGGTCTTTCCGTCATGCCACATCTACAAGGTTGCGCTCCTTGAGTATGTCAATGAGTAACGCAGAACTTTTGTCATGCCGTGTCTGCTGTAGCGCATGGTCTTCTGCGCTACAGACGCAATTAAAATCTCCCATTAGTACAACTGTTTTGTCGGTGTTCAGAAAATGTGCTAGAAACTGGAAGCAAGAAGTCCTTCCATTCACCGTATTAGGAGCATATATACAAATAAAACGCCAGTTGATCTGTCTTAAAGAAAGGTCACATAAAATGAGACGCCCGTCCTGGTCACTGGTCAAGGAAAAAGACGAATAGCCAAGCTTTTTACGAAGAAACAGAAAACAACCGGCAGAAAGGCCTACGGCCTGACTCACACATATTTCGAAGTCCTTCCGAAAAGGCTCTAAAGCCTCTGCCACGTCTTCATCTGATGACAATTTCGTTTCTTGTATTGCGGCTATGTCAACATGCTCGTGATTCAAGAGCCTTAGAAGTTGGTACTGTTTCTTTTTAGACCTTAATGATAATGATAATATTTATTTGCACTCAGAAAGAGATGCCGGTGAGAGCAGAAAGCCCCTTACATTTAACGTTAAAAAATGCAAAGGCAGGGCGGATTTTGTGAAGGGCATTAGGGTGAGCTAAAGCCCCTCATGACCATCTTCAAGCATCTTATGGCTACTTTGTTTTCGATACGGTTGGTGTCTGGTTCCTACCTGTTTTCTATCTTTTCTCGATTTCGCGACAGTCCCTTCATCAGCTACAACAGTGTCAGACTGATAGCCAAGTCCTTCTGAAAGATCTTACGGCTTCAACGCGTCTGCATCCAACCCGATGGTCGTTGGTGCTACCTCAAAGGGGGTGGTGGTGTCGTCTACACTTGCTGTAGCATCCTCCTTGACGACCGTGGTTGTGGACGGGTTGTCGTCATCATCGTCAGTTGGGGGGGATGGTTCAGGAAGGAGTTCTGGATCGTTTTCCGTGGTTTGGGGGTCGATCACTGCTGCTGGTAGGTCACCTTCGGCTTGGCTCTTAAAGGCTTCTGCGGGTGGTGTGTGCCCGGAAGCATCGAAAACCTCCGAGACATTCATCAGGAGCTTAGACCGTTCCTCTTCGTCCTGGGATATCGTTCCGCGAAGCTTGCTTGCGTAAGCTGTGACGCAGTCGTCTGCGGTGTGTCCGTAGCGTTTACATTCCGAGCAGCGCGGTGTTCTGCACTGTCGGCGGACGTGTCCTACCCTGTTGCACCTGAGGCACAAGGGGGGCCTTCCTGAAATAAGGATGAGCGATTGACACCCATACACTAAGTAGGAATGGGATTCTCTCCGTGGTGATTCGTTCATGCAGGGTAATGTTAACTTCCCTGTTGAGGGTGTCCATGTGCTCCATGCCGGGGCACCGCCACTTCTCTCGGCTGATGTTACGGACTGTGCCGTAAGGCGCCAGAGCTTCGATGATACGCCTATCTTCGAGGTAGTCCGGAAGCCAAATAAGCTTTATCTTGAGGTCCCGGGTGTCTGGGTCAAGGACAAGGCATTTCTTGCCTTTCACGATCAACTCATTACGACTGCAAAGTTTCTCTTTGGCGAGGGCGTTGACGCAGGTCACCATCCACACATGACTCATCTAAAATTTTCCGGTGGCTTTGACATCTTTCAGGTCGATGACATCTTTGATGGCGTCTCGAAAGTCCGGGGCCGTGTATGGCCTAGCAGTCAGATCGGCGTGGAGAAATACGGAGTTGAGGACGATGTTGCCGGTTGGCAGACGTGGAAGTATGACGTTATATTCGTTGGAGACGTCATCCGAAGACTTAGAAATAATTCGGCCAGTGGCCGATGCGGTGTTTCCACCAGAGAGCATTTTTTCCACGGCCGTTCGCAACGGCGTCTTCTTCTTCCTCCCGGCCACCGATTCTTTTTTTTTCTTTAGTGCCGAGATATGGACATTCACACAATAACGTACCACAAAATTTCAAATGCCACGCTTATCGACTGACGTATAACGCGGCATGTCTAAAATGGCTTTAAGCGAGTCACATCCTTGAGTACCGATACAAAATCAGGCCCACAAGCCTTCCTCTACAGCTAAAATCCTAATACCATGCTGATTTAACGGAAACGTTTTCTTCTATGTACGTTGCAGCACGTCCCAAAAGAAAATCCCGTCCCAACAGTCTAGAAAGACGTGTACTACTGTCTCCGGCTTTTGGCACAGAAAACAGTTTACACTCCACGGTACAAACAGACCTTTGTCTCAGGCACGTAGCCAGGATTTTGTTTCGGGGGGGGGGGGGGGGGGGCGCTCATGACCTCCTTAGTTGTTTAGACAGCGAGAGTTCAGTGTGCCCAAGTATGGCGACAATGTTACCCACTATAGATGAGACATTTAGTCAGTGCAGTACGACTGCTACCCTGGGGCCTTTAGCGAGAGTCACGCAGTAGGCAGTACTGATTCAGGACCGCCCGCCGATACGATGCTCATCCAGATTGAAACGGCAAACTACCCACACCGCATGCCCGAACGACTTGCTCGAACGACTGAGTTGAAGAGGGGAAAGAGAGCAAAGACTGGTCGAAAGATGATTAAAACAACGACAAAAAAATGACATAAAAAGGTCGACGGGGGACCTGCTGTTTCTAAAAAAACACACAGACACCGAAATAATTTTCTTCGGGCCAAATCTAGAGTTTTGGGTGACTGGTGTCCCGGCTACCGGCGCCGCAGTGTCGCGCTCCTCGAGGCTTTGCCTCTTGGCGACTCCAGATTTCGCCACAGCGCAACAAATGCGCTGACAGTCGTAAATATTTTGGTTTTATTTTTATGGTTATCTCCGCTTTCTCCATCCTTAGAAAACACTGCTTATCAGAAAAAACACACACACACACACAAACACAAAGAATAGCTTTTTAGCCTCTCGGCATTGTCAGATGTAGTTCGTTTCACCTTATGATGTACCGCGATGAACTCTACAAGCTACGCGGGCCAACCCATAGCTCACAGCTTGTTTTGTGAATTCGCGCTCCCCGCTTAGCTCCTCCCAACCTAAAGGACACGTGACACCCTCCGAGATATGCTTTGGCCCAGGTGGCTCGTAGCGTCCTTTGCGCTCTATCGTAAGTTGAAACAAAGTATAGAAATGTACGCCTCCACGCCGACGCGAATTCGTGCTGCACTAAGATGTGGAATATACTTATTTGTTTCATTATTGTTTAGCTTTCTACATGTCGTCGTTGTCGTTTGTTTAGTCAAAACTGAGCCGCTGACACCACCGTCGCGATTATTTAATTGACTTCGTGCCGCGCCACTCGCAAGAGGGCGCGCGGCACAGATTTTATTACGCCGAACCGTTTCCAATGAATTCCTAACCGCCACATGCGATTACGGTTCTGTTTTGGATCGGGTTTAATATCGAATGTTTGATTTCGGTTACAGTTTTGTTTCCGGCTTAGTTAAATAAAACCGCTTTGCTCCGGTTTTCGGTTCGGGTCTGGATTCGGTACGACACTCTAGTAACCTTGTTTGAACCGCTTTAAATAAAATCCCCGGCCTTTTTTTTTATACGCTGTAAGGTGCAGAGGGTTAATGAACGCGATATACTTACGACTTCCTAATTAGGCAAAAAAAAAAAGGTCCTTTGCGGGCCACTTGCAAGTCTGCGAGCGCAAATTGGCTCGAAGAATAAAGAAAAAAAAAAAAAAAAAAGAAGCTGGGTCGAGTGTACCTTAATAGCCACATCCGCTTTGTGCCATCTATCAATATCATCTGTTGGGCTAGTTGGTTAGACATGATCAGATAAAATTAGCGCAAACGACAAGAGAAGAGAAAGGTAAGACAGGACAGGACAGAGCGCTACTCACAACTGACGTTTTAATAGAAAAGACAAGAAGGAAGTGAAGCATTTTTAAAAAATAAAAGGAAGAGGAAAACCCAACGAAAATACGCCCGCGCCCTAGGTTGTCTTTCTAAAAGAAGAAGAAAAACGCCTAAATCGTGACTACCTTGGGTTGCTGTACTAAAGGAAGAATAAATAAGAAACACTCAGCGACTAAAGTCTTCTGGGTACCCGAGTTCCCTGCTGTATGAAGTCGCTGAGTGTTTGATTACTTCACGCGGTAAACGAGACAAAGAAAGGGACAGAAGACACCGACCAACAGTCCTACCATACATTCATCGTATTTCGCATAACTTAAAGAAGGTGGCCTCCAAGTTCCATGTTGAAGTCGTGCTATCTGCACCGGATAAGTTGAAGAAGCTCTGTCCGAAGATCAACAACACGCAGATACTACATGCACAATGTGGAGTAAACCATCGACACAAATACGTGGACTGCAGCTGTGGTGTAATCTACGAGATACCGTTAACATGCGGAAATGTGTATGTGGGCCAGACAGGGAGATGTGTTAATGACCGTCTTCGAGAACATGCTCTTGCACTAAAGTCTACACCAGCAGGACACCTAGCCGTGCATGTACGAGACTGTCACTGCTCGCCTTTGCTGAACAACACCAAAGTGCTGAGACGTTACGGCGAAAAAAGAGCTCGAGAAATTTTCGAGGCGCAAGCCATCATCACGCGCGGGAACTCCTGCATCAGTGCCCCTTCGGTGACCCTTTCACCAAAAGAACTTCACTATCTTGGACTCCACCAGTAACGATCCATACGCCGCAAGAAGTGTGTAGTGTACATGAAGATAGAATTTTAACTTTTGTTTCACATTAGGTCCGACGAAGTGTTCAACATCTGAACGTTCTAGCTTAGTTTCTGAGATGTTTTCTTATTTATTCTTCCTTTAGTACAGCAACCCAAGGTAGTCACGATTTAGGCGTTTTTCTGCTTCTTTTAGAAAGACAACCTAGGGCGCGGGCGTATTTTCGTTGGGTTTTCCTCTTCCTTTTATTTTTTAAAAATGCTTCACTTCCTTCTTGTCTTTTCTATTAAAACGTCAGTTGTGAGTAGCGCTCTGTCCTGTCCTGTCTTACCTTTCTCTTCTCTTGTCGTTTGCGCTAATTTTATCTGATTGTGCCATCTACTTGTTTACCTTGTTAACTGCGGTGCGTCTTTGGCCATCGGCGTAAAATACTTAGCGCGCGGAAACGCCAGCTTTGCGTAACGGCTATTATTCGAGAATGAATCATTGTTTGGGGCACTAACGTTTTTCAGTGGCGGCATATATATGCACCAAGTGATCCACTCTTTGCTAGTTCGAACGTGTTGATATGCCGAGCCGCCCGAAAAGCGTATACAAATGAAAAAAACAAAAAACAAAAAAAAAACACGATTGGGTGGATAGTTTCATTTTATGCTTGCTCGCAGAACAATTGGCAGAGTGATTAAGTTTTGTTGCTCAATCAGTTTCGCGGGAAGAAATGACAATCATATTTTATTTGGCATTTGGTTACGAAAAAGAATAAGTTACAGAACCCTGCTTTATGTAGCATATTCTGTATATTTGTCAAAATGTATAAATGAAGGAGGCGTGCTGATCGAATTGAGTAATCATTATGAAAACACCAAAAAAGCCAATATATCAGACTGTGCAGGAACTCGAACTTTATGCCACCTGATTATCAGGCTTCGTAAAAAAATATTCCATTCGATCAGCACGGTTCTTTGCTTGCACATTTTGACTATTTCCTCTTTAGGGACCACGTGATAAAATAAAAATGGCCCGTTTTGTATATAGTGGTAAGAACACGTTTGTGAAAGACCGGGTTTCGAAAGCTAGTCTGGCCACCCTGTGTGGAAAAATGCTTTGTCAGGACATGAATCTGGCAACTATGGGTAAGCCTTAACAAAGGTAGGTGGTGCAAGCTACCGCCCGTTATAAAGGGTACAGCTATTAGTACCCATCCATCCATCTATCTATGCACGCTCTAACTATCGGACGATTTACACAGTCCAAAAGCAAGATGGCAGCTCCCAATGGTCATGTTTGCAAAGCGTGCACGGAAAAAAAAAGCGACGCAAATCAATAAGGATGCTGCTGTTTCTCTTCGACAAATAAAAGAAAAAGCTCTCGAATACTTTAGGGAGCTATTATGAACCCAAGCTAATCTAAGCGAGACAAGCGTGTGGGAAGGCATCTAATGATGCAGTCTGCCATGGAACGAGCGTAATCTTTCACTCTAAACGAAATAATGAACTGCGCTTGCTATGCTATTTATCAAAGTGTGGGGTGCTGCTCCGGCGTTTTTGTCGGCTGATGCTGCAATAGGCTGTGCAGCGATGATGATATGTTCGAGACTGGTCACGACCGGCGTCTTTTGTAATGTCAGTTACTATTATACAGTAAAACCGAAGTCGGATGTTGCGCAGTCTAAAAGGCTTTGAAGAGCAAGCGAAAAAAAAAAAGTCAACTATCGCGAAATAAAAAAGAAAAGGGGAACAAAATGAGAAGCCGAAAAATGACCGAGGTTAACTCTCAAGTGTGCAGAAACAAACAAAAACAAAGAAGGATATAAATGACAAACGGACATTTAAGGTACGACTAGAAAATGTATTGATAAGCGTGAAAAAAAACCCAAAAAAAAACCGACTGTTAACATTGGGTTTTTTTCACCACAAGACATTTTCAAGACGCAGCTCTTAGGCGTCCGTTTCCGGCTTGAGAGGCGCCGAAACCGACAACGTCACCGTCGGCGTAACCGCGCGTTGCATTATGGGATGTCTCCCATAGTGACGTCACGTGTGACGTCACGAGGTTCACGAGTGACGTCGCGACGGCCACGAGTGACGTCATTATGAAACGTTTCCCATATTGACGTGTGACGTCACGTGTGACGTCATGAGGGTCACGACGGTCACGAGAGTTACGAGTGACGTCACGACGGCCACGAGTGCCGTCATTATGGGAAACGTCTCATAGGGAGGAAGGGCAGGAGGAGGGGGAGACTGAGACGAGCGGGAAAGAAGGGGACGGGGAAAAGCTACGGGTGAGGAGGGGCATACCATCCCCTCCGTACTCTCCCCTCCTCCTCCTCAAGAGCTGCGCTCTAATCCGGCATTACAGAGAATTGTAAGCGTCTTTCATTTTTGTTTTTGTTTTTGAAAGCTTAGGTTGGTTAAACGTGACGGGGAAGCTGACGTTTAGAATTATTTCTGGCGTAACCCGAGCCATCCTGGTTTTCTGGGCACTGCGAGGGTTTTTCTGGTTCCAAATGAAGCCTTCATGCCGACTGTTGTCCGAAATAATATAAAATCTGATAGTATGATATTGATAAATATTACCTGACAAAACAAAAATGATGGGCAGTGCACATAGGAAGTGCGGCTACTAAACTATAAAAAGAAAAAAAGAAAACTTACTAATTCAATATTTTATGGAGGTGAATGAACCGAAAATAAAACCGAACGTAGGAATAGCGATCAAAACAGTTGTTTTGGGCGTTGGTGATAGTAAATAAATATCTGTCTATCGAATTATGAGTATAAAAGCCAAAATAAAAACACTCGTAAATAGTAAGGTGTATATAGTAAATTGGTGAAGGAACCCAATGTTAACAGTAAAATATCGAGGAAAAGCTGAGCGAAACAAAGATGTAAAAAAGGAACCCACGAACCGAACACAAAGTAGAGAGGTGACGAAAAGAAAGCACACGCAAGTGAGCAAGTTCTTAATTAAACCCTACTTACATTCATAAAATTTGGATTTCCGCCATCCCTAATTGCAAAATAAGCCCCCCCCCCCCCCCCTTCGGGCCAAGACTACGAAAGAAGAAGAAATCCATGCGGGTCCACAGGAAATTATTTATTATACGGGGCTAACTAGGAAACAATGCGTTGATTAAATACACCAGAAAAATCTTTACTCTAAAAAAAAAAAAAAAGTCTACTTTGAATAGAACTTGAACGTAAATTAATTTACAAAAAAAAAAAAAGGGAAAAAAGTGTGGCACCTTGATGGTCTCTGGCACAAAAACGTCTCCGTCATTTCATGTTTCTTTTTTTTTAACCCAAACATTTTCAGTTGAACGAGCTTCCGCGTTAACGATCAGACACTGGGCTCTAAGTGGCCACAAAACCGAGGAGCTATGTTCATAAACGCGGAAGAGACAGCAAGGAGGAAGGGCACATTCATGCCCATATACATAGCTCTCACGTGACGTCACTTCCGCTACTTCCGCCCGCTGGCCGCCATCGCCAGATACTGAGAAGCAGACACGGACGCTGCCGCCACCGCATGCGCGCCGCTCGATTGCTGTTAAACTCGGCGCCGCCGCCACAACACCATCGACACAAGTGTGCTACAAGCACTACACAACTACAGAAACGCTTGTAAAGGTAAAAGCACATTTCTACAACATGACGCTACCAGACACCAAACACTAAAGAGTTTTAGTAGATCGTGTTTTCAGGCCACGCTACTTGTAGCGGGAGCTGGCGTGCGTGCCTTTGAAAACGATCTGCTAAAACTCCACTGCCTCAGGGACGCTATGGCAATGCGCACAGGGTACGAACAGAAGCATCCAGCAATCCACGTACAGTTGAGCAATGTATTACTACCGTGCCCCCCCAATAAAAAGTTTAATTTTTTTAATTGCAAACCTAAACTAGGCACTGCCGAACACGCAATCTCCGCCCAAAATGTAGGGCTAGCGGTTTAAACCAGATCATCATCATCATCATCATCATTTATTATATCTTGAAGGCCCTCACGGGCATTACACAAGGTGGGGGTACCTGCTGAAAAAACATTATATAAGTTACTAGTTATAAATGATTTTCTGATATTATCAATTGGAAAATTAGACCCCTTTTCGCCCTTCTTCGGTAATTGGCGCAATAGAGATCCATGTATCCGAAAGCTCTGTCGGCCACCATTTTCCCATTAAAAAATGAAATAAAATCACTTATAAAATTTGAATCGAATAACGGTTAGTGCTGAAATGTTGGCATCTCGTAGCGACCGCTAAGACTACATTATAGCGGAGAATGGACGTCCAACCATGTGTAGTTTATTTTTGTAATAAAACAAAAAAAGCTTGATATTTAATGGCGACACTTTGTGCGTGTAAGCCGGCCATTAAACGTTAAACACGGCAGTCAAAGGTCCATTCCAGGCACCGTACTTTTTAATAAAGGGAAAAAAAGGTCCTCAAATGGCAGAAGCGAAGAATGTTCCTCAATGCATGGTCGTTTGGCTGCTGCGCGTACTCGATACAACATAAACGAGAAACCTACGTCGTTTAGTAGACAAAGAACAGCACAGGAAGCTCAGCGAAACTAAGATAACATTAAGAGCCTTCGAAAAAGAGGCAAAAAGAACAATTCGGCGCTAACCTAAACCCACCGGGTGTTCCATCCTAACATCAAATTTTGATGTTAAGAAAACATTTGTGGGGAGGTCGCTTTTTATTTTTTTACGAGCAAGGCGGTAGGTATGAGTACTTCTCAGGATGCTTAGCGCCAGAGTAAACTTTGTAGATTACGAGAGGAATGAAACTCTACGCGACCGCAGAAAGCCTAACGAAAAAAAAAGGACGATAGGAAAAGATGCAACATCAACAACAGCGCTAGGACCAAAAAAAAAAAAAAAAACGTTATCGGAAACCTTAAGCACTCCATCGGTCCGACCATTAAGCGTCTTCCAACCAAACCAGCAGTTAACCAGAATAATAAAAAAAAGGGCTCACTCATCTTCTTTCATTCATAAGCGTTTATTGGAAGAAAAAAAAACGGCCTCCATCAAAGATCTGCAATTGAAATGGTTTGAGGAGAAGGGAAAAAGAAGAAAAAATGACAAAGGAGATAAAAAAAGACGGGAATGATGGATCCTCAGTGTCAACTCGCAGCACATTCTGTCGTCGGACTCTTCACCGTATGTTCTACTAAGCGGATAAAAATTCATAATAAGTCCTGTTAAGATGAAATTGAGATGTGTCTGATGTTCTACCCGAAGCCCATTAACCCATTTATATATTATACGAACGGGAGTACACCCTTCCGACCCGTTTTAGTGGCGCACTCAACGCCGATTAATAACATCTCCGGTGCTCTGTAGCTGCAGCTTCGCTGAAAAAAAAAAAAAAAATACAAGTATATACGTGAGAAAATTAGAACGTTTTTTATCGTTTCGGCGGAAAGACGCACAGAAAGGTCTAGTAATTAAACAAAGAATATGAAGTGAAAATATGAAGCAGGAGAGAAAAGAAAGGGGATCGCGATGACAGAACTGCACAAAATTCGGGTGACGAAGGTGTAACAGAAATCACTGTTTTTCGCGGCTACTGCGGTAAAGGCAGTCGTAACACAGAATGGGATGCAGCGTCGAGCTGGATGCGATCGCAGCGCCGCTGTTTCTGCCGCAGCAGCAGCACCAGCACCTTAGCTGCGGAAAGGAGACGTAGTGGGACGGAGAAGATGAAATAGTCGCGCCGCACGACGGCTTTTTTTGTAAATGGCTCTAGAGTCTACGTTTAGTTTAACCCTACAAAAAAAAAAAGCAAAAAAAAAAAAAAGAGGCGCGTTTGGCAGGCATGTTAAAAACTTGGAGATCGCTCGTCTAGCGCGTGCTATGAGTAAGACGCGTCGCTGGCGTCGCTTTACAGGATTGATAATGTGACGTGAACCGCGGTAGTTACTGGATCTAGTCGAGCACGACGTTCGACTGGTACACCTGTCCAGTAAGTGAGGAGACGAGCGCTTGGTCAGCGTCTGGCTGCCCCTCGCGTCCAATTAGAGATGAGACGAGTGGTTCGTCAGCATTCGGCTGGCCCTCGCGTCCATTCAGAAAAGAGACAAGCGCTGTGCCAGCGTACGGCTGACATTCGCGTTCTTTCTCTTCCGTTTCAGGACGAAACCAAGAACGTTAGGTCCCTGCCGTAAAACACATTCCGTGTAAGAAAAAACAAATGCGTGTATATGAAGGAGAGACGATGGAGCGAGTAGAAAGTACTGTAGAAATAAACATCGTTTCCACCGTAATTATCTAAGCAATTAGCTGCCTCGTCGCGTTCAACCCGCCCTACCCTCCCTCCGAACAGCGTCCACGTCTTCTATCTGGTTCCCCTTCTCCCCTCTTTCTCTGGTCTCCTCAGCCCTTCCTAGGCGCCTCTCTCGGTG
Source organism: Ixodes scapularis (assembly GCF_016920785.2). Taxonomy (NCBI): domain Eukaryota; kingdom Metazoa; phylum Arthropoda; class Arachnida; order Ixodida; family Ixodidae; genus Ixodes; species Ixodes scapularis. The sequence goes on from NW_024609882.1 coordinate 32,792,143, forward strand.
CAGACGCCCCTACATCGCTTTGCACCCTGTCGGTGCAGTAAGTATACGCCGATAAGAACCAACAAATCACGCGCACGAAACGCGACAAGGGAAGAGCTGTACCGCCGTCGTAATTGTTGCTATTTTTTGTTTGTTATGTTTGACGCCACACCGGGCAGCGGCACAGAGAGTGAGGGAGAGAGGATGACCTTAATAGTTGCGACAGGCGTGAAACCCCAGTGTATCGCGAAGCAGTGCACGCTTTTTTCCGTGCGAGTTAGTACGTAGAAGTACTAATTACGCCCCACGGCGAAGTTGGCCAAACTCGATAGGCCTGTTCTTCCCGTTATGCAAATGGGCCGCACGCAGTGGGATGATAACGAAGAGATAATGGGGAGACAATGAGCGCGAGATGCAAGCACGTATAGTCCCAAAGGACGCGACACTGTACTTCGTTTCACCTTAAAGGCCGACCTGCAGAATCCTCCTCGGCTGGGAAGAAAACTGGTTTCCAGTTTCCTTCTCGCTCTCCTTTTTCCTCCTCTCCCCAAAGACGCGGGTCTCTGGGCTACTGCCCCCAGAAAGGAAAAGGGTTCCTCTTTTTCTTTCTAAAATGGAAAGGAGAAATAGAGGGAGAGTTTCTTTTCTGGCTGTTCGTCGGCCTTTAAGTCATGACGCAAACGATGCTACGAGCCGACAGGATCAATCAGGTAGAGTCAAAGGCACACCACAGCAGTGTTCGTTAGGCTTAAGTGCGTATTCTATCATCGCTGAACCAATCATATGCGAAGCGCAAGTTCGTCTGCCTCTTTGCGCTCTAAAAAAAGTCTGTGCGTCTACTTTCACGCACACCGCTCGGAGAGTCAATCAGCGCAACTTACGGAGGCAGCTCAGCGAATGACGATGCCGAAACATATGTTTAGACCAAAAGACAAAGTCTGAGTTGTGACATTAAGCAATACAAGCGTGACGTTTTGCATTGCTTATTGTCACAACTCAGACTGCGTTTTTTGGTCTAAACATTTGTTTCCGCATCGTTATTCGCTGAGCTGCCTCTGTAAGTTGCGCTGGTTGGCTCTCCGAGTGTTGTGCATGAAAGCAGACGCACAGACGTTTTTTAGAGTGCATCTCTTGCATTTTGTTTCAAATAATGTTTTGTTACGTTGCTGTCCCACCTTTTGAAATATAGTTGCCCTAACTTTTTTTTTCTTTTCTTGAAATGAATTTTTTGCTGTCGTTTTTAGTGTTTGACGTCTAATAATAAAAAGTATGTTGAACGTTCTATTTCTATATTCAGTGACAGGCTAATTGCTTTTCATTGTCAGGCAGAGGGGGGGGGGGGGGTAATCAATATTTTTTTTATTATATACGTCAGAGATTAGTGCTATCTAAATCACTATAGCTAGAACATAGTGATTCTTTATCACTAGATTTATTTTTAAACATGTCAGACAATGTATGAATCCGACCGATCACAAAAAATTGCGAAAGAAAGAGTTACTGTAACCTTAGGTAATCTTAATTAGAAACGTCTTATTGGTGTCCTTCTAGAACAAAAACAGCATGAGTTTAGTTTTTGTTAGTTGAAATATTTTCTTTATTTTGCTTTTCGCTTTCTGATTTGCTTGGAATAGGACATTACGTAACTTATCAACGAAGTGTGAGATAGAAGAAAACTCTATGCTCCGTTGTGTTCAGAATAGCACTGCTTTTTGCTACTGTTCAGTCTGACATAAATCTCCCTAATATTTTGATTTAAATACAAAACGAATGCACAAAAAAGGCGTCAAACAATATACAAATGGTAATAAAAAATATATTTCCGAGATGAGGTTTGCGGAAAAAGGTTTGATTTAAATCTTTATAGTAAAACTGGTCTAGGTTTAGATATAAATTACGATTTAAATTTACTAGGTTTTTATTCTTCACCTTGTCGTCACGTCCCTTGTTACGTGATTTGTATTTTGGCTTTTTTATTTCGTTTATTGGTTTCCTTATTTTAGTTCTGTAGGTCAGATTATATATCTAAACTCAAATACTGTTCGCTTCAAAACCAATTTTTAAAACACTCAACTTTGTTATACAAGCAAATAAAAATGCGTGTTGGCGTTGGATTACATAGACAATACGAGGTGTGATCAAAATGTTCCGGGACTGATTTTTTAGCCTTAAAAGAGAGGGCAGCGCAGTGATGCGCGCACAGCAGTCGAACGAAAGATCTACGTGTCTCGTTTTACCAAAGGGCGTCCTTCTGTGAGCGTTTGGGGCTGCGCAACACGAGTTTTTGTGACCACGCGCACGGGCACAATGGCAATTTCCCCACTGACTGCAAACCAGAGCCAGAGCGACCATTAATTCTGCGTCAAACACAGTAAATATAAAACGGGGACCTTCAATAAGATTCAGTAGCCTCGTGTCAAAAAGCAGTAAATTTCGCAGAGAGTTTTAAGTGACACTCGCACTTAAAGAAAGGCAGAACATCGCTGGAAGACGAAGAGAGGTATAGGGCGACTTTATCCTGCCTCTCCTTGACTTCAGTGACGTTCTGCCATTCTTGACGCACGAGTGCCACTCAAAACACCTCGCACACCTCACTGAGTTTTGACATAAGCTTTCTAAATCATTTCAAACGTCTCTGTTTTCGATTTTCCTAGTTTGAGGTAAAACCGATGGTTAACTCTCGCTTTGGTTTGCTGTCTATAAGGAGATCGCCATTATGCTCGTGCATTAGGCCATTCAAACGCATGTAGCGCAGCTCCAAATGTTCACAGAGCGACGCCCTTTGGTATAACGAGACACAAAGGTGCTTTCCTTTGACTGCTGCGAGCGCATCACTGAGCTTTTCTCCCTTTTTACGCTACAAAGTCAGCCTGGGAACTTTTTGATGACACTTCGTAAGGAACCACTTCTTCAATGCTTGAATCTGCAAATGAGATGCTCCATTTGAGTGCGCGCAGTCAAGAGCCAACGAAAGGCAACCAAAAGGACCCAGTCAAAATGAAACCTCTTTGTTCGATTTTGTCGCTTTCCGTTTAGTATGGTATCACAATCGTCGGGGCCTGCTTTGTCGAGACGTAATAAAACACATCGTAATTAGATTTAGTGCTACACTCTCTTTGTCAATCGTTTTCGTATAATAGACCCTTTTTCAAAGCGGTGACTATTTTGACATCCACCTTCAAAATAACTTTTGACATTATTTTCACGTCTGTGGCGCCACTTCCTGAAGACGTGAAAATATATTTTAAAATTTTCTGGACGTCCTTTGTGAAGATATTTCCTTCTTCTTCTTATTTTGATATCTCAAACTTGAAATTTAGAATGTTAGAACTGTGGAGATTTGGAGTACGGACTGGAAAGTGATCGAAAGTGGCGATCAAACAAACATGATCTTGCTCGCAGGCGGCGTTGCGGTTCAACCTGTAAGTTCAAGACGCATTTTGCAAAAACAAATGTGCAGTCGGCTTCACTTTTTTAAAACATTTAAAGTGACGTGGAATGCAAAACAACAACAACTACACCATCTCAAAGTACAAGATGAGCTATCAGATCGCACGTGACGTTTGCTTGGTTGCGCCCAACTTCGCAGAATGCGGCTTCGTTGCTTTTCGTGATCTATTTCACGTGTTTAGGACCTGAATGTCGTGCCATAAAATTTGCAGTTTATTGGAAATTACGTGTTTCTGACACTACCGCGCCAGAACCTTCGTTCGCTCACACTGGTCAAGAAACATCAAGGAGGCGATGTTAGCATTTAAAAAAAACCCTATTTATTTAGCATCCAGATTTTTTTGTAGCTAACCCGCTCGTTATACACGAAAAAAACCCCTACTAAACACCGAGTTCGCGAAACGCGGTTAAAAACAGGGCGGGAGCTAGATGCGTAGCGAGACTGCAACCATACGAAGACGCCTGTGCCGAATTTCTCAGTGTTATCTATTGCATGCGCCTACATTTTCCAGATGCAGACAGCACAGAGATATCCAGCTGGCCTTTGTTGTAGATTCTAAATTTGAAGTAAAGGCGTGCCGAAACAACACGAGAGCTCAGAACGCTCAGAACATCGCCGCCGGCCGTGTCACGTCCGAAAGGATCAACTGTCAAGACAGTCCCCCCACACACGCTGAATAAGGCACTTATACTGCCAACCAGGACTGAAACTTTTTGGGCACGCAACACACGACTCTGTGAAAACGTCAACACAACACCGACAGCACCGTCAGAAACAAAAACAGAACGAAACCACACGAAACGGCTACCACTGCGACAACTGAATTGACGAAGGACACGTCGAAATAATAAAGCAACTATTTTGACGTTTTACGGGTGTGACGTCACAGACGTCGAAATTATTTTTGAGATATTTTGACGGTGGACGTCGAAATGGTCACTGCCTTTTTCGAAAGTCCATCGAGCAACTTTGGCGGTCGCCATTGCTGGGACACAAAGCGCGTAATTGGATACGAGTCTCCGCCGAACGCTGACGCAATCCTCGTATCCAATCTCCGCTTAGAGCGCGTGATCGAGCAATGGCGGGCAGGCGTTGGCGCGGAATTTTAAAAAGTGATTCTGATATGTGAGAGTGAAATTTAAAACCAAGAAAAAAAGTTTACGTTAGGAACTAAGAAAAGAAAAAGAACAAAAGAGGGGGCACCTAACACGCCCCATGATACGACTGAGGAGTAGTTTTAGACCTTTTTGAACCCTTTCAATAACGCGTGGAAAGGTAGTGAGTGCGGGATTTGACTCGGAATACAGCCTTGGTTTCGCGTTGTGCTTGCTGTCTTTGGGCGTTGCGATCTTGGCTGATATAATGTGCGTTTGGGCGTGGGACTGCCATATCAATTATTCACATAAATTTTGTGGCCATTGTAATGCGTGTTTTCTCTTTTTCCCGATAATTCCCGGATTCACAATACTGCGATGTAATCGTCGGATAGGCAGTTGCACGAAAAATAAGCGATGGAACACATTATATAAAATGGCATTCAGTACGGTCTTACGCTTTCTTTAACGTACCATTGAGTCTTTTTAATTTTTACATTTCTAATGTTGGTAACAATAAAAAAAAATGAAAAACGCGCGAAATACTTATGCCCCTTCATCTTTGTCTAGTACCGGCCAACGACCAATCTTAGCAGCAGGAAGCATGAAGGGCATGCGTTTTTCCTTGCGAATTCCTCACAAATTTCGCGTGTCCCCAAGCGCGTTTAACTCAAAGGGCGCTTTAGGGGAAAAAAAAGAAAATGAAGGCTTGTCCTCGGGAGAAGGTCGGTTCATTACCGCTTCACGAGCAAGAAGCTCGTTAAATGGACTGAGTCTGGGACATAGGCAGGTGCAAGGTAACAACGCCGTTAAAACCACAGGTAGTGGGGTTCACTGTCATTAGCCGGAAACGTCCCTATGTGCATCACGCCTGAACCAGTTCCGTTTAGATTTGTTTCAGTTTGTAGTTGCCGTATAACGAACTAGGCATTGTTACCCATAGATATCTGTATGAAACAAATAAGTTAGTATTTGTCCCTCTTGTTTGTTTTACAGAAATATTAAGATAGATCAAGTTTATGATCTTGAGACGAAATTTTCTTTTTCCCTAGTCTTTAATAGCTAAAAAAAACATTAATTCATTTTCAACGTGGCTCCGGAAGTAACGATTACTGTACGCCTGGTCACCCCAAGAAAAAACGCAAGGTTTGCGCATTGTTCATACGCCGCCCGAAGTAGTTCTTACAATATTTAATTATTGTAGGAAGAAGCGATGCTTTTGGACGTTTGAAACGTGTCCGTCAGGATAAGATAACATATATCTAATCTAAAATGCACCCATATGTATCTCAATTCTCGACATAAATGGTGGAACTTGGTAAAACTCCGCAAGGGGCGGTTTTGTTTTTTTTACTACGAATTTTGAAGTGAAAACGAGTACTATAATCTTTTAATGACCTTCTAAAAGGCGTAACATTTTTGTTGGTTATGACCTTCCGGAAGGTGAAGCAGCTAAAACACGACCCCCTTGTAGGAGCATCAACGAGTTATGGAATGGCTTACGTAGAGACTTTATGTGACCAAAAAAATAGCACCGTCGCCACTGCGTATTGCCGACCCAAAACAACCTTTTGAATTGGCGTACGGCAAAGACGTCTTTTTTTTTTTTGTCGCCTACGCTACTTTAAAGGTCGCTAATAAATTAGTCACAACCCAAGCAGCACAATTCACCGGCTCAAGCTTGAGCCTGCTTGGGCAGCCGGGGAAAGTTTCCCTGGCCCAAGCACCGTTTTGCTCCAAGGGGCAAGCTAGCCCCAGCCTGGCTAGCCGGCCCGGCAGTTCAGTGGGGGTTCCTTGTACAGCCAAGCTTGGCTAAACGGTGTAAAACAAGCCTGGGCCAGGCTGGCAGTTCAGTGGTCAGCCAAGCTTGGCAAAACGGTCTAAATGCATCCTGGGCCACACTGGCAGTTCAGTGGTCAGTCAAGCTTGGCAAAACGGTGTAAATGCAGTGTGGGCCAGGGTGGGAGTTCTCTGGTCATTCAATCTTGGCTATACGGGGAATTTACAGACTTCTCCCAAGGAAGTCTATGTTGTCATTCAAAGGATGTTTTTGTGGCATAAGATATAGTCAGACATCTCCAATTTTTGGGGCTGTGTGCAGAAAAAAACTGGTTGCTACCTTGTTCCGGATTTAGTGACCCACGATTAATGGAGCTGCTCCAGTAATTTTCTCAGAATACTTAAACAATAAAATGAAAGTTGAAAACATGTGCGAGCTGCTGTATTTATTGTGCAGTTGGCATGCAAATGAAGCTGCAAAATCAAGTCAAGTTTGATACAGTGGTTTTTTATTTCATGTTCAGTACATGGTGCTAGCTTATGCCCCGAGTCCCACTACAGCGACAAACAGAAACAAATGACGACAAGTCTCAAACCTGATTCTTTCGCGATTTGAGAGGCTTTGTGGAATAAAGGAGGCTATGCTTAAAAACAAGCATCATGCACGCGAGGGTATCTTTGACAGGCTTAGAATCACTCATGCTTATTTCACGAGCACCGAACGAATAAACGCCTGCCAAAGGTACCATCACGGGCATGCTGAATGGGTTGGAGGCTTGTAGCTGTCGTTTGTTTCTGTTTGTCGCTCTCGTGTCCCACTAGAGTGACAAAGGCTGGTTGCTGGTCGAGTATCTGCTGCCTGGCAACTGGGCTTCACAGCTAGTAGGTGGCTCTGCCGATTCGAGTACTTAAGACAGCAGTTGTCCATGGTTCACCCCATGGCCACTTCATGGCTGTGACGTAGAGCTGGATAGCAGCACCTGGAGAAGGAATAAGATAACCAGTGATGCATGTTTAGTAAATATGTTTTACATGAACCATGCTCCTAATTAAATTATAACACAGCAGAAAGGCCACCCAAAAGGTCTTGGTGGTATGTTCAGTCTCCTTCAATATAAAAGACGTACTAAAAGCGCGTGGCCGTGATGGCCGTGGGCGCTATATGTGCGCTCCACGAGATTCTGTTCTGCCTCGAGGAAAGGACGCTCACTCGGGGCTGAACTGGTCCTGAACTTGTTAACCGTTTTTGGTTTAGGTTTAGACTAAAAGTTTGCTTTATCGGCATTGCGCCCAGAGATGTGATCATGGAGGCTCGAAGTAAGCATGCTCATTATTGTTTTCGTTATCAGTTGTTTCTGGTGTAAAATTTGAAAACAGGCACAAATATTAACGTTACACCTGAGTCTCATATTTGAAAAATAAAATGTCTTGAAGAGCGGAATCATTAATCAGAAGGATGGCATGGACCATGCTATTTAAAAGTGAAAATAATTGCCTTGACTCGGGCCAGTTTCTCTCGGACAGCCATTTCAGAATTAGTTGCTGTGACATAATGTGAATTAACTGCTCTCCACCGTCAACCCGAAAACTGATAAGTGTGCATTGCGCTTTAGCTGAGCACTACGTGAGTTCCCCCTTGGGTAGATTGGGATCTCCCAGAGCACACACAGTGCCCCCACCAGTCACTGCCTCGGCCAGGCGCTCCCACTGGGTCTTTCATACTGCAGGAGAATACAGAACGCAGGAACTACAGAATTTGACAGTGACAAGCATGATTTCCCTCCATTTGTAGAATACTACTGTCAGTAAATGCAAAATAAAAGCCAGTTAAAGCACCTCAATGTGAACACCACATATAACATACAGTACTGTGGAAGGTTGCTCAGATCGTTTGAAAGCAGACTGAATTGCCGCAAGGGAATTTTCTTGTTTCTCTTGATAGTAAAACCAAGCCATAAGTACAACTTCACTGTAAAGACAATGTTTTCTATCTGCTTTTCTTTAAATGCATAGAAGTACTTTTTGGTATTTATGTTACCTACCTCTAAAAAGACGAAGGACCAGTAAAAGGAAACACACAGACACAGTTACGTACAAAACAAGCGTGTTGGTAAGAGTAACTACACATGAGGAAGATACATAAAAAGGGGGGGGGACGGACGGACGGACAACTTTGTTGTCCGTCCCCCCTTTCTATGCATCTTCCTCATGTTTAATCACAAACACAGCGCTGTGTCTTTCCTTTTACTGGTCCATCTTTTTTGCACTGTTTTAACCCATTCAATATGGCCATCAACCAACTTGCCCAACTTTACACCTTGCTACCTCTAAAATAGCAATATAAAGTGGTCTCAACTTCCACTGACAGCCCTGAAGCTATAAACCCACAAAAAACCGAATTCCCTAGTAATTAAAACAACACAAAAGAAAATCAGATCAGAAAAACATTCAGTCTGATTTGATTATATTGAATCAATAAATACAATGAATGTGAGCAAGAATTCTTGTGAAAATGTATTATAAACTTACAATGTAAAATGGGATGAAAGTCCTACTAAAGCAACCAAGAGGAACAACCGACCCCAACACGACTTAAATACATTCAGCATGCACACGAAGATACCTTTGGCAGGCTTCCCATTTTTCGAGGCTCATGAAGTAAGCACAAGTTATTGCAAGAATGCCAAAAGATATCTTTGTATGCATGCTGCATGGTCTTGGGGCTTAAGATGGCAAGTTGGCTATTCATCACTGAATAATACGCCAAAAAAACACAGACACAACAAAGGAAGATCTGGACAGGACACGGCATAACCATCAACTGAATGGTTCATATAAAAAAACAGAAATACATATAGACCCTTTCAGGCAACATTTCATGGGTGCGCCGCTGCCACCTTGACGTCACGTGATCCTGCCGCCATAGCCGACCTTCAGTTTCTCGCAGTTGCTCCGCGTTGTGTGCGGCACCGGCCACCACCGGAGCTTTGTTCTCGAGTTCTTTTACGTTCTGCATTGAAATTGTGTGTTTGCTTTAGGTCCTTTTGATATTTCGGGCTTTCATTTAATCATTTGATATCTACATTTGAACATTGCTCTTGTATTCTCTTATTTATAGAATGGAATCGGACAGCGAATGGATCGACGATAAAAGATTATGGCCTAGGCTTCAGAAACCATTAAGTTCATCACATTTTGTTTTTATCGCTAATAAGGGCAGTCAACACCATTGCGACACATAAAAATTTCAACTGACGCTGTAAGGCTATCGCAGTCGTGCTTCTTGCTGCATGTGCGAACTTTAGACATTGTTTCCGTAAGTAAAAGCCGAACTGCATGTAAGTGCTCAAGCGAGCGGCGAGACGAGCAACGGCGACAACGATGAGTCAGCGACGAAGATTTCTTACTGTCGCCCGTTGCATCGCTCGGTTTTTGGATTTCTAGAAAACGTCGCTCATCGTCTTGGTCGCTTGCGTGCGGTTTGCCTCGTCGCGCGACTGATTGAGCGAAAGCGAAGCGAGTCGCTTGGCTCCTTGCTATCTAAACCACTTGCATGCGGTTTTCTAGAAATCCAAAAGCCGAGCGCCGCGACGGGTGGCAGTGTGAAACTTTCGTTGCTGACTCGTCGTTGTCGCTCGTCTCGTCGCTCGCTAAAGCGCTTAGATGCGGTTCGGCTTTTATCTATGGAAACAATGTCTAAAAGCGCGCACATGCACCGAGAAGCATGACTGCGATAGCCTCACTGCCAAAAATTTGGGGGATTTGCGTGCCAAACCAACGACGGGCATCTGGAGATAGCCTCACTGCGTCAGTTGAAATTTTCATATGTCGCAATGGTGTTGACTGCCCTTTATTAGCGACAAAAACAAAAGAATGTGATGAACTTACATGTTCTCTGAAGCCTAGGCCATGATCTTGTATCTTGATCCATTCGCTGTCAGATTCCATTCTATAAATAAGAAAATACAACATCTATAATGAAACATAGGTATCAAATGATTAAATGAAAGCCTGAAATATCAAAGACCTAAAGAAAACACTCGGCTTCAACGCGGGACGTAAAAGAACACAAAAACAAAGCTCCGGTGGTGACCGGTGCAGCACACAATGCAAAGCAACGGGGACAAAATGAAGGTCAGCTATGGCAGCCCGTTAAGCACGCCGACTGGTGGCAGCTCGAGTAACTGACTCCCTAAAAGCATCTATACAGATAAAAAACTGACACCTGCTGGCAGAACACTGTAAGGTCAAAATGCACTTCCTCAGAAACCAGTGCCACTAGTCCCACAGAGAGTGAAATTCTGTCAGACAATGACACGAAGGGTGCACCTCAGACAAGAGTTGTTACCCTGGTATTTTATCCAGAAGGTCACCTAGCAATTCACTGTGTCCATTGTGAGTGCAAGTCCAACTTAGAAAAAGACTAGTGTCATGGGCTGCTACAAGACAAAAACAAACAGGAAAATTCACAATGCCTTCTTGATGAAATCCTAGAATAACAACTCATGTGAGCACACCCTCATTACTAACACATGACAAAGAATTCCACGGTCCGCAGAGCCAATGACGCTCGTTTCTGGGGGAGTGTGTTCAGACGTCGCATCAGCCCACTTCACATGGCGCAATTTCGCTTGCAAATTTACACCTGTGACATCAGGCACTGCAGCTTCCCCCATGCCTATATTTCGCTGAGTGAGTGACGTCACAACAGCAAACTCACAAGTAAAATCACACCATGCGAATCAGGTTTACAGTGTTCTGACAGCATGTGTCACTTCCTATCAGTAGATATATTTTTTTTACCAAAGTAAACTATTCAGTTAAAAGTTAAGACGTGTCCTGCCCAGATCTTCCTTCATTTCGTCTGCGTTTTTTGGCGTATTATCCAGTCTTGAGGCATATCAGTGTCAGGTGTTTTTCTTTGTCGCTCTAGTAGGACTCGGGCAGGGTGGGTAAACAGTCATGTCTCAATAATATGGATACTCTGCTATATAAAAACCGTTTTCGGGGACCAACCGGGTAAATACCTGCATTTTGTCCTGTTATTATGCACAGCTCACATTATGGACGCCTCTGGTTAGGAACGGAGGTGTCCATTTGCATGAGACATCACTGTCAAATTCCCTAGTGTTGAAATTAATGACTGCATGCTCTGAAGCCACGTAGCAGGCTTCTCCACTGAACACTAATGCGTAGTGGTGGCATGGCAGATGTTTGTGGCTGCAGAACACACCGCAGGCAAATGATATCCAATGTGGACAATCATGGATATTTGACATTAGAATCAACCAACAAATAGGCCTACATGTTGCTGTCACAGAATTGAAAGATTTTTTTTCATCGTTAGCTTCCGTTTTGTGTAAGGTGCACGAGTGCCGAAAACACGAGCTCGGAAGAGAAGAAAAAGAAAAAAAGAAGGAAGGCGGAAGCTGCGTAGAGCTAGGTTTCAGTGGTTGGAACAACAAGCAAGGCTTCAGTGGTGTGGGAGGTCGAACCCCGAACAAGGCTTTGTCAAGATGGTTGGTGGGCCCTGAGCAAGCTTCGACAACGTGCATGTGCTTGTGAGCGAGCGCTGTTCGGCACTATAACCACCCAAGCCACCACAAGTTCTCGACTCCGACTGGTGCCGCAAGGGACTGGGACCATCACCGACATCTTGCGACCATGATTCGACTCTCCTCATACGAAATGTATGGCGTCTTTGATTTGGCTTCTGTTCCCTCTTTGTTACGCTTTCGAAGCTTTTGTGATTTTCTTGCCGCTGCTACGAAGAGCAAAAGGCTTCCAAGATATGTTCTTTTCCTTTATTTTCATTTTTTTACGTCCGTTTGTGCGTCCTGTGCACCTTTTCTTTAATTTTAAATTTCATTACTAATAAATAGTGTTTCAAAATGCCAGGTACAAGTCACTCTCAATTCCTACCGCCTCTAAGGAATCCATCACCTAGGTGTGGCCCTAGCACCTGGACAGCGGTCCAATTCAGATTACAAGTTGGTTTGTTTATGGCATCTTTTCCAACCGAACCTGTGACAAACTGGCATCCACTACAGCACTTGAACCTGACACAAGTTAGTCACAGGTTCGATTGGAAAAGATCCCATAAAAACAAACTTGTAATTTGAATTGGACCGCTGTCCAGGTGCTAGGGCCAAACCTAGGCGATGGACTTCCTGAGAGGCGGTAGGAACTGAGAGTGAGTCGAGCCTGGCGTTACGGAACACTATTTAATAGTAATGAAATTCAAAAGTAAAGAAAAGGTGCACAGCACGTGCACACAGTCGTAAAAAAAAAAAGAAATAAATAAAGGAACAGAACATATCTTGCAAGCGTTCCACTCTTCATAACCGCGGAAGGAAAAACACAAAAGCTTTGAAAGCATAACAAAAGGAACAGAAGCCAAATCAAAGGTGCCATACATTTGGAGGAGGAGGAGAGTCCAATCATGGTCCCAAGATGTCGGTGGTGGCTTGGGTGCTTGCAGCGCCACACAGTGCTCACTCACAAGCACAGGCACATTGTCTAAGACTTGCTCGGGGCCCACCAACAGTCTTGACGAAGCCTTGCTCGAGGTTCGACCACCCAAACCCACGAAGCCCTTGCTTCGCGTTCCACCACAACCACACCGTGCGCGGGTTCCACCTTCTTTCTTCTTGATCCCTTCCTCTGAGCTTGTGCTTTCGGCACTCGCACATTTTGCTCAAAACGGAAACCAGTAAAAAGAGTACAAAAACCACTGAATTCTGTGAGAGTTGTTATGACTGTGAATGTCTAGAGGGCAAAGTTGACATTTGCAACAAAACTTGAAATAATAAGGCATGTGGAGAGGGAGACAAAGGTTTGTGTCACTGGAGCCCACAAGATCTTTGTAAACTACTCAAGAAACGGTGTGACATAAAAGCGCGACAAAAGACATTCTGATGCACGGCATATTAAGACATCGAGAAGCCACTACAGAGGTGGTTTAGAGATGTCGGGGCAAGCAACATTCCTATATTGGGACAAATCTTCTAAAGGAATGTGAAAAACTCCTTTTACTCTTGAAGTGAAGAATCTTCTAAAAGAATGTGTATGTGATGGGACTATTTTGCTGGCAGTGCCAGCGTCGAAAGAGAAAGTCAATGGCTCAACAATCAATTGAAGCCAAGTATGAAACCAGAAATAGTTAAATGCCTTGCCTAGGAAATTGGCCTGCAGTGGCAAAAGCATCCCTGGCAAGCGATTCACAGTTCGCATGGAAGCTAACAGAACAAGGCCCAGATACCAGAGCTTTTGAAAACCAACACGGATGGCACCACAAAAATGTATCCTTAGTGATGGGAAAGTTTAGAATGCCAAATAGTATGAGCTGTTGTAGTAAAACCATCATATACGTATGAAACATGAAATCATGGATGACTCGGGATCTCTTTGGTGGCTCGTGGACTGGGAAGCCGAGTTTGTGGATAAGCGTCCCAGCGTGTGCTTACTTGGTGACATGTGCCACTTAACACTATCCAGTTCTATTCTAGCAGCCAAACACGACATCCAAGCTGCATCCGTTAGACCAAGGCATAATTCAAAGGTAGTCTAGATTGTGTTTACCATTTATAAATGTCCAGGCACGTCTGCAATTTAGCACATCCAGAGGCTTTCAGAGACAGTCACAAGAGCCAGCAGCTTGCTTGGGCAGCTCACTGTCAGCCACTCTGTTCTTCCATGCACCGTGCCACCTCCATGAGCTCCCACTGAAAAACAAAAGAAACAGAATCGGAAATTATACTTGCAATAAGAACATCTCAGCAGCAGAGGCTACGTTACGGTGCCTGGAATGCGCCTCCAACTGGTTTGTTTCATGCTGTTGGATGTTGCAATCCTGGCAGTTGGTCGTACAACTTCTGGCAAAAAAAATATGAGCTAATGCAGCCGTCATTGTCCTCGCAACATTCAAAATCCTGGCTGACAAAGCTTCCATGGACTGTCAAGCTGAGGGATACCCTCTCTCCCCCCCCTCCCTTTTCCAGCAGAAACTACCTCAACTGCCATGATGTTCACAGCCCGGAAAAGATCCCCTAGAAGTTTATTCAGGAGCAACTAGAGTAGCTATAGAGACAAGCTCTCGCACTATGAAGCCATTCCACAAATCTGCCATAAGCAGCAGCAGTTCATTGAGTGTAGAAGTTTTCCTTGTAAATACATCTCGAGATGAAGTTGCATCTCTGGATTCTACCAAGACTCTAGTTTCCAGCAAAGATTTACGTTGGCAGGCCGGCCGAGTTGCTGAGTAGGAGGAAGGTGCATGTGCCACACCACACGAATCTTTTGCTTACATTCAGAGAAAGGAAGGCTGAACTTCCCTGATCGATACTGATTAGGCTGAAAATCTTGAGACTTTTCCAATTGCCGAATTCCTCAACAATACCAATTTTTCAGCTCATAGACACCCTGCACAGGGTTGAGTTAGGTACTAATGATCATTAACAACTGCGTGAATTACTGTACACATATGCTGTAACTATACTAAAGCCCAACTTATTCTAGTAACACACAACACTATAAAACTACCAAAAAACACAGAGCATGCACCCGTGGCAGAGTAAGCGCTCTAACCCCTACTTTTGAAACATATCACCTCATCTAAGGACATATTAAAGCCTATTCCTCTTGCTTTAAGCAAGTTAAAAAAATATATGAAAGAGACATCAAGCGCCCTGTCCCCATGGGCGTTTATCTCCACGACTGGCAGACAGAATGGGGATAGAACGAGTAGAACAGCAAAGCAGGAGAGGAATAGGAGGGGTGCAGTCGAAAAGAGCTAGAAAGTGATATACTTCGGGACAACATTCTGTGGCAATGGAGCTAAAGCTAGAGAGCCAAAGGACACCATTTCACTGCATAGCTGAATATAGTTCAACCATAATAATTTGCTGGGTGGAACGTAACCAATTAAAATATATGTAAAATTGTTCTGTTTAGCTTTGACTTTAGAATGTTAGCATAACATTAGCCAGGATGTGCCAAACCTTGAGCATTTCCTATTTAGCTATTTTGTGTTTTCTTGGTTTAAATTCACCCTAGGTTTTCTAGCTCCCTGCAAAATTAAAATGGCATCTTTGGGCATCATCAGTGTGGTGTATTGTAGGTACACTCTGTGAGCTCGCCTCTTTGTTTGACATGTAAGATTTTTACGAAGTTTGGCAACCAAGAAATCTTAAAACAAACCAAGCAAGTGGTGTGCAACGTGTATGACAAATGGGACAGTGGGAACCGGGACTCCTAGTTATTTCCGTATGCCGGTTGGCAAGCAAGCTCACTGGTGTGTGTGAGCAGGGGTGGGGACCGAGCTCAGGACCCCTGGGTTCTGCAGCGCAATCCTCGCTACACATATTCTGAGCTGTGGTGTGCCAGCGACCCCCTAGGGCCAGCCATAACTGAATGCGATCCAAATGGAATGCGACTGCGTCGTGGAGTGTGCATGCTTCTATTTCTGTATATTCCTCCCGCACAATAGTTTTTCAGCACCAGAAGAGTTTACAGATAACTGACCTCAAAACGCGGCAGCACTCATGAAATTTGTTCATGTGGCAATTTGGGTCAGGTGGTTCATGATCATTGACTAGCGCCAAAAAAATAGACAGGGTCAAGAAGTTGCCACTGGCACACTCGCAACTAACATTATTGAAAGAAAAAATCAATCTGTTACATTGCTGTGAAAAATGTCAATCATGATTACAACCAATGTAGACCTCTATCAAGAAATTCATATTCTTTTGCTGATAAGGTTATGAATGTGTCACTTGTACAATTCGTGCCTTCGGCTATAATCTCAAACACCTCGTGTAGCTTTCTAGACATTTTATCTGAGTATCTGGCCAAAAATTTGGTGTCATTAAATGATGGGAAACAAGGACAGCAGCTGATGTGTGTGGTCGCTGCAGCAGCGGCCCTTGGAAAAGACAAATGCAAAACTAAACACTGCAAAAAATTCACAGAATGCACGACCAAAGTTGTGTACGAAATCCCAATGTCATATGGTTCTGTGTACACAGGTCAGACAGGCCTATGTATTAATGATCGCGCCCACGAACACGAGGTGGCCACACAAGCGACTTCCATCACGAAATCTGGCCACACACTGCAGACGCTGCTTTTGCTCCCAGTCGTTTAAGGACACCAAATTTTTGGCCAGATACCCCGATAAAGAATCTAGAGAGCTACACCAGGCGTTTAAGATTAAAGCCAAATGCACCAGGTGTACAAGTGACAGATCCATAACCTTATCGGCAAAAGAATGAATTTGATAGAGGGTTGCACCAGTTGTAGTCATGACTGACGTTTTTCACAGCTATATAAGCAATTTTGTTTTTAATAAATGTTAGTTGCCGGTACGCCAGTGTTCACGTCAAATTTTTGTCTAGGTATTTTTCCGGCGCTTATCTACTATCATGAAGTTCGCAGCTTTTCCTGATTCGACACTGCCTATCTTCGTCAGCTGAGAGACAAATTCTAGTAGATTGACCCCGGTGAAATCTACCTTGCAAGTCTGTCCGAGTGTTTCAGTCAAAGTGTTGGCTTACGTTTAAAAACGGGTTAGCCTTCAGAAATAGATCTGAATATGCCTGCATGCTCGGCGACCGCGGTTCAGGTCCCTCAACCGCAATCCTCGTACAAAAACATGCACTGAAGCAACTGCGTGGTTGACACGCCAAACTCTAACTAAAACCAAAACCAAAAAAAAAAAAACTATTTGGTGCACTAACACAGAGCCATTAGCACTGCCTGCCTCCCCCCTCCCTAGCTTTCTCTTCATTGCCAAAGAAAGTTGTGCCCAAAAAAAGATGGGTTGCTTTTTTGTTCTAACTCGGAAGAATAAATTTAAGGCTTTATAACAAAAACAAGCAAATGCGTAAGCAACCATTCTTTAGGGTGTTAATTTGTAATCAAAAAAAGAAAAAAAACAACAGACGGTTTGTTTTTACGTGTTTGCACAGTCAACTAGCTTTGCAAATGGCAGCTGTTTGTAATTCTGTGGTCAGACCAAGGGACCACCCGACCATGTACACCTTTGCTTTATTACCTACCCTATCCCTTAGCTCTCCATGGTCATCGCCAATTTAGAGTGGGCAATTGTTCGGTATATTACCGTTTGTAATGGTGTTATTTGTTTAGGAAAACAAAATGTCAGATAAATACCAGCAGGGCCCTGCGGAAGCGGTGCATGGGCCCCGTTTCACCTTTCACAAAGCATCCCGTCTTGAATGGCAGCAGAGAAACAGGTGGGGCTGATTCGACTGCAGGCCTTTGCTGAGTTGATGGCTACTATCCAGACTGGCAGCTGATCGGCATCCTCCAGCCACCTGCAGTTTTTTCTTGATGATACAGACTTTCTGCAATACCATGAATAAGAATCAGACTGACATTCTGGAACAAAAAAGAAACCAAAACTTGCTTCACAGATCAACAAAAGAACAAGTGCCAACATTACGCTTCTCTTGTTGTCAACAGTGCAAAGACCATGATGACAGCACCATTAAACTCAACCAAACAAGGAAAATGAGCTTCTTCATGACGTAATTGTATTAAGAACCAGGCATGCAGCCGGAGGGGGGTAGGAGCCTACCTCACCTTTGCTTTATTACCTACCCTATCCACCCCCCCCCCCCCAAAATCGTCCATTTTGCTGGGCCCTCCTCTCCCTCATACAGCATTTTGTAAATTACTGTAAATGATAGAAGCAGACACCAGTTCACGAGACAGCTCATGCCACCTCGTGCTCTGCTCGCGCAGACCTCCAGCAGAATTGTAGCGCGTGCAGAAAGACTACAGCTCCCACGATGCATGGCGGCAGCGGCGGCGTACTCAAACTAGATGGTGAAATCGGTCTATCCGCACCCCTGCCCGTTTCGATCTGGATGAACATCCTACCGGCGCGCTGTCGTGTATCATTACTGCGTGATGCACGTTAAGACCCCGCGCTATCCGTTGTACTGCATTGTCTAAATGTTTAATCTACAGCTGGGAGACTCGTCGGCCATTGAGGTAGACCAAACTCTAGGCTGTATAAACATAAAACAAACCCCAATTTTTCTCTGGAGCCATAGCTACAGGCTGTTTTCAGCGCACGCGATCAGCGCATTCAGTAAACTAAGAACAAGAGCGCGCCCACGAGGCTTTGTGTTGCCTCTAATTTGCACGTGCTCACCCCCGCTTTGACAAAATTGGAGCCCTGCAGAAGTTACGCTAACCTCGTGCACCGCCGAAACGTGCCCTACATGTCCTACACTTCGTTTCACACTCAGTGCGAGCGAAAGCAATGTGAGGTCGATGTTGACACGTCAAGAGCTCTCCTTCGCTCGCATTTATGATGAAAGAGAGAATAAAGAGTCATAGAACAATGAAATGATTGCCATATATTTTCTGTTGTGTAATAGAGGGCAGGTTAGATCTATGTTTTGACCGCTTAAGCTAAGCCTATTTCGTATTTACAAATTCTGATAAGCATGAGTCCATGTGGAACCTATCCAAACGCGGATTAAAACCCGGCTTGATTAATTTTGAGATGAAAATAAAAATGTAAATAAATATTACATTCGCGGTATCCCTTACTTTGTTCCGATTCCTTACATTGTACGCATCAGTGACATTAATGCGATGGCTGATTCGTAAATGCGATTTTCCGTGGAATAAACTTCTTCTTTATGCACTTGATCACTAGCGCCACCTGCACATACCTTTGCTTTACGCCACGCGTGGCCAAGGCTTTAGTAACTTTGTGGTGCGGTCTGTGCGGACCGCATTCCACGTGTGTCGGCGGTGTCAGGTGAGTCAGATGGGTCGTTCCCACTTTAAATAAATACTAAAAATCAGTTTCTTATACTGCGAAGTTTTGACGTAGGTGCAGCGAGAGCAGTCTTGCCTCTTCTTGAACTCAGAAATACCAGCCAACATCTAAGCCTTTCTCGTGGCGAAGTTTCGCGTGCCGCGTTTCATTTGAAAAACTAAAGGCTTAGCACATGTCGGTTTTAGTAAGCATTTTTTGCTTGAAGCTTCTGAGGCAAGTTCGCTCTCGCGAATAAAACGCACCACCAGGCTGCAATTACGAATCATGTGAAACTGATTTTTGTTGTTCATTTAAAGTTTGGGACGATCAATTTGACTCAAGCGCCCGGTCATTCTTTTCAGTCTGTAAAGAACGCGGGGTCTGAGCGAACGGAAAATTGAACACGCCTGTTCAACGCCGCGGCAAGGTGTGCAGATTTAGTTAAGCAGCATGTTTTTCACAATATTTTTCTTGAAGCGCCGACTGAGTTGCGATTAGTTAATTTGTTCCGTGTCAATAAAGCCCGACGATCGCGTCACGCCAACAAACGCGATATTTTTTGAAAAGAAAAGGAGGAAGCGGGTCCTGGCCCAAGGTCTAAGCGCAGATACTCGTGGACGAAGCTATGTCACTGGCTATGTGATAATAGCGCAAGAGTCAAATTTAAGCGCAACCTAAGAACACATTTTAAGTTGATGTTATATAAGTAAAAGTGGCGGTATCGAGCACTTCAGGGTGCGATGAAAAGCAAGTTCCAGCCAAAAAGCCCGTCGTTGCTTAGCGCGCTGAATCTTGCAAAAATAAACGACACCCAAACAGTGGCGTCACTAGAGTGAGCGGCACCCGAGACGGTGGCCCGCGGCGACACCCTCCCCTCCCCCCCCCCCCCTGCTCGTCGCCCGCCTCCATCCCCCCCTCGCCCCTCCACCCGTCGCCCACTGCGCCCCCCCCCCCCGCCGCCCACCCCCACCGGCCCGTAGCGACACGCCCCGGAGCGCTGCACCCGGGGCGGTCCGCCTCGCCCTCCCCCCCCCCCCCCCCCGCACCCCCTTTGACTGCACCCGAAGCCACTCCCCGGCAGTTCCGTATAATCCTGGGGCCAGTGAATACAGTGAAGCGCCACGAAATCCTTAAACGTTGGTAGCCGCCTGTCTTCCCTGGTCGGCTCGGACCAGGACAATACAAGGAACGCCAAGGAAATCACCTCCCTGGTAGTTACGTAGAATCCCGGGGCCAATGAACACGCTGAAGCGCCACTAAGACTTCAATGTTGGCGGCCGCCTGTCTACCCTGGTCGGCTCGGACCAATAAAATACAAGGAACGCCAAGGAAATCACTTCCCTGGCAGTCCCGTAAAATCCTGGGGCCAATGAACACACTGAAGCGCCAATGTAGGCGGCCGCCTGTCGACCCTGGTCCGCTCGGACCAAGAAATGACAAGGAACGCCAAGGAAATCCCTTCCCTGGCAGTTCCGTCGCATACCGGTGCCCGGGAAATACGGTGAGACGCCAGGCTGGCAGTTCACTAAATTTCCTGGGCGGTCCTGGTCCAGTCTACTACGGCCAAGGCCCAATCCTGGCCCCAGCTAGCCCAAGCAAGTGTGCTGCTTGGGAAGATGGCGTGATGCATACGAGTAGAATTTCACATATTGTGCGCATCGCGGTAAATTTACAAAATATTTCTAGCGTACATAAATTTTTTTCATCGGGCTCAATATTGTTTTCGCTTAGTACTTTAATTTAGTTTATGTTACAAAGTTTTCTCTATTTGAGCGATGTCTGCTGGTCCTGCCAGCAAAATTCCTACTCAAGTCCATCATGTGAGGCTATAAGGAAGAAGAACCCTTGGATCTAAAAAAAGAAAAACCTTGCTCTTCAAATACCGGCCAAAAATCAAATACAAAAAAAAGTCCAGTCTACACAGAGCGGAAGTTCGTATGCTTCTTGTACAGAGGTTGCGATGATGACAAAACGCCGAGCTCTTATTAGGTGATTGAAGAAAAAAATAGCAGATAGACCTCAAGGCATCTAGCATTGAGGTCTTCCCTTCCAATCGAAGCCAATCAGAGCTCGGCTGCGCAAAATGCAGGAGACTTGCTGTCAGCATAAAACCATCTTCCTAGTCTACTAGCCCCTAACACTTTAGGACATTGACTTTCTTCTACATTTTTTTTTTGTTGCTAATTTTGCGTACTCGCAACGGAAAGGCACGTACAGTTTGCATAAACTAACAAAAAAAAAAAAGAAAGAATATTAGCCACCACAATCGTGACAAGGCGGGACCACGACCGGCGCTCGTGGGCGGGACGCAGGGAAATAGTAAAACGTTAGTCTCAAGAAAATACAACGACAACGACTCATCCGTCAGGACCATTGTCGAATTGCCTCAAGAGGTAAATAACAGTTATATATATATATATATATATTGTAACGGACAAGGAAAAGGAAGAAAAGGAGAAGAAGAAGACGAGGTCGTGTGGAGAACGGGGGACTGAATTCTGGGTTGCCCGTTTAGCCCATGAACTGAGACTCCCGCAACATTTGGTGGCAGCGGTGGGACTACAAAATGGCAACCCAATCGGAGGCAAGTGGCGTCATCTCAACTTCCGCGGCGATGCAAATTACGGAGCGGTTAGCTAATCTGCTCGACGAAAGGAGTGCTACGGACATTTCATTTCATTTCATTTATTGTTCTCTCAGGGCCCGAAGGCATTACAGAGAGGAGTGGTTTTTTTTTTTTTTAACGGAAACATATGAGTATAACGATAGATAAGGCAAGACATAAAACAAAAGTTATTGAACATCAAAAAACTTAGTAATGGCAATTTTAAAATCAGTAGCATCAGTTATCGAGACTATGGGTGCAGGAAGGCGATTCCAATCTATTGAGGTCTGAGGGAGAAAGGAGGCATTGAAAGATGAGGTGTTACACTGGGGGACGCCCACTTTTAGATGGTGATTAGTTCGTAGCGAAATGTAAGATGGTTCTAAGAATAATGTTTGACGAAGTGTTGGATTAGAGTGAAAAATCTTCTGAAAAAGACAAAGCCGGGATATTTTCCTGCGAAGAGAGAGGTTAGGCAAGGAAAGGGATGCTTTCATAGATGTGACGCTGGATGTGCGATGATAGTTCGAGAGAATGAAACGAGCGGAACGATTTTGTATGGACTCAACAGCGGATGAAAGGGTGATACCGGGGTCCCAGATAGAGGCTGCATATTCCAGTTTAGTACGGACTAAAGTCTTATAGATTAGAAGCTTTAATGAAACAGGAGTAAGCGAAAGGTTTCTTTTGAGGTAACCTAGTAAGCGATTAGCGCTGTTAGTGACATATTCAACGTGTAAATTCCAGGAAAGGTCATTGGTTAGATGCACACCAAGATATTTATAGGAAGTAACAGAAAGTAGGGGGGAGTTAATGATGTTGTAGGATGGACAAGTGTTATTATGCCTGGACACTCTCATAGATCTACATTTAGATGTGTTGAGTTCCATATGCCATTCTGAGCACCATTGTGTGACGTTGTTTATATCAGTTTGAAGAACAGAAATGTCAGAGTCGTTAATAATTTCCTTATAAATGACACAGTCGTCAGCGTACAAGCTGATGGAAGAGGAAACATGCATAGGAAGATCGTTAATATAAATAAGAAATAGTAGTGGACCGAGCACAGAACCTTGAGGAACACCAGAGTTAACACTTGATAATGATGAGTTAGTTCCGTTGGCGCAAACAAATTGAAAACGATTTGTTAAAAACGATTCTATCCAATTGAGTATGTTGTTATCTATGTTTAAGTTACGAAGTTTATGGAGAAGGAGTACATGGGGTACTTTATCGAAGGCTTTGGAGAAGTCAAGGAATATGCAATCTGTCCTGGAACCCCGGTCGAGAACGACGTGAAGGTCATGGGTAAAAGTTAGGAGTTGTGTTTCACATGAATAGAATTTTCGAAAACCATGCTGTGCTGGGTGAAAAAAAGAGTTCGAGTCTAGAAAGTTAATAAGATTGGAATATATTACGTGCTCAAGTATTTTGCATGGGATGCTTGTTAAGGAGATAGGACGGAAATTCGAAGGATTATGTTTATCACCGCCTTTGTGGAGAGGAATCACCCTCCCCACTTTCCAGTCTCTAGGTAGTATCTGTTGTTCAAGTGATTGGGTAAACAGTTTTGATAAGATGATGCTTGAATACATTTTAGTATTTTTCAAAAACTTAGTATTAATATTATCGATGCCTGCTGAAGTTGATATTTTTAGGGTTTCAATAATATTCGCAATACCCTCGCAATCAACAATGACTGGATTCATTTGCAGATACTCACAAACTGGGAGAACCGGATGGTCAGAGGTAATAGGTAGTGAAAAGGATTTAGCAAACTCATCATTCAATACAAAAGGGCACAAATCACCTTGAACTTCAACTCCGTCATTATCCCTGAGCGTTACGTCCTGACTGTGACTGGGGCTAATAACTTTCCAAAATTGCCTGGGATTATTAATTAGCATGAATGGTAGTGTACTGTTGAAAAAAGTGGCTTTCGCCTCCTCCACTGCTTTTTTGTACTCCGCGGCAGCAAGATGATATACTGCCCAGCGTTGATCATCGTTCGACATTTTAGCAGAACGAAATAGCCTTTTCTTTTTATTTGACAACCTCTTTAAAGTCGTACTATACCATGGTGACTGGGGTGATAGAGATATGCTTCGAAGGGGCACATGAACACTCATAAGTGACGCAACCTTTCTTTTGAATAGATTCCAGTTATTTTCAACAGAGCGCTCCTCAAAGCCATGTGTATATTTATCTAGAAAGAGGCATAATTCGTTATTTATAGATTCAAAATCCGCCCTCGCATAATTATATATTTTCTTAATTTGCTTTGGGTTGGAACATTTAGGGATATCTAACATGAAATGCAATAAACAATGGTCGCTAAGACCGGGCATATGACTTAGTGAGGAGATAAGATCGGGTGATGTTGTTAAAATGAGGTCTAACAAAGATGCGGTTGTTGCTGTAACACGTGTAGGTTGCGCAACAATCTGTGAAAAATTAAAATCTAGACACATGTTTACAAACGCATTGCACTCTGAGGAAAAGTGATTAACGGAAGTACGCACATCTGACCACTCTATGGAAGGATAGTTAAAATCACCAAACAGTATCAAGGGTGCACTTGGAAAACGAGCTATGACTGCACTGATCGCATCATGAATCTTTGGGACAAAAGTGGCACTTGCATTTGGGGGACGATAACACACCCCGAAAATATATTTCTTGTTTCTTATATTTAGACCCACCCATACTATCTCAAGTTCAGAAGCGATGTTGATATGAAATGTTTGTATGTTATCAGCTACCGCGATTAACACACCGCCACCGTTTCTTTCGTCCCTGTCATGACGGTACATATTAAAACGTTTCTGACAGCTTAATATTTCACTATTGCGTATTTTACTTGACAACCAGGTCTCGGTGAGAACAATAATGTCCGCGTTAGATGAGTCGACAATTGACGATAAATCCTGGCGTTTATGCATAACGCTTCTAATGTTAGTAAAAATAACAGAAATATTATTCACACAGATATCATTATTGGCTCTGTAACTCCTCTCTGATTGTTATGGCAAAACTGATGCAGGAGTGGAAATTCCGGGGTTACTACCAGATGAACTAACAATTGGAAGAGGTAATGCTTGGTTTGAAATTCCAGCTCCCTGTTCAGCTGAGGTTTGATAAGGTTCACGGAAGTTTAACTCGTTCACAGAGTCTGTGCTAGATGTATATATGTAGCATTTATTTCCCATAACTAGCTTATCGAAACGCAGTTTGAAAGATAGGCCTTGAGGCTTTGCAAATTGGAGTAGTTTTCTTCGAGCAAGACGCACGGATGGTGTAAAGTCTTCACTCACAGAAAGGTGCGTTCTCTTGAATTTGTGCGCGTTAGAAAGTACCATCTCCTTATCTTTGTAGGAGAACAATTTTACTATGATTGGCCGATGTTTTTGCTGACTAAACCTTCCTAAACGGTGCGCTCTTTCGATGGATGCAAGTTCCAACCCTAATCTTTCGAGACACACATCAATAACAGCCTTTTCAGATTGTGCCCATGTTTCTTTGTCCGTATCAGGAATACCAAAAAAGATAAGATTTGACCTACGGGCTCTGTTCTCTGCGTCATCGCAGCGCGCCCTGAGCTGAGATATCTCGTTAACGGCGGGTGTTAGTTGCGGATCGGAAGTCGTACTCATTGTAACGCCGGACTCTTTTAACTTCGAAAGTTCGCTTTCCACCCGATTAACGCGTGTTATGAGGGCATTCACTGATTCCTCGGTCGTACTCTGCTTTAGTTTTAAATCTCGAACTTCCTGGAGGATATTGTTCTGACCTGTCTGTAGCGTCTGAACGATTTCAAGCACTTTATTAAGTTGTTCTTCTTGGGGTTTGGTCATGGGCCCGGGGTTAGATTCAATGTCCCCGCCAAGGAGCAAAAGCAGACTGTAACTAACACTTTCAACATACGTAGAAACAGAAACACTGAAAATGCTGAGACATTCTATGTACAACGCAAAACAAGCCTTGGGGCCAGGCAGCAAGAATAAGCACAAATTGTTGCTTTTGATAGCAAGGTATTTGAAATCACTAACCTGTAACGATATCACAAAAAACTTAGGCATCTTGGTTGGGCAGTTGCTGCCTGGCCCACTGGTAGAGTCGAAAGATGCAGCCGCTTTTCTTTCAAGTGGCGCTGAATCCATGGTGGTGGTTGAAGGCGAAAGACTGATTTCAATCAGCGCCGTCGGGATCATGTGATTTAGTCCGTTCCACGTGGAGCACTGAAGCGATGACGAGCTTGTAATCTCGAAAACAAATGTAGTCGTCGCCGATGTAACGTTGCCGCCGACGATCGTGTTGCCGTTCACCGCCGTAGAGGACCACGTTGGTGCCAGGAACATCATCAGGAGCTGTAACGATATCACAAAAAACTTAGGCATCTTGGTTGGGCAGTTGCTGCCTGGCCCACTGGTAGAGTCGAAAGATGCAGCCGCTTTTCTTTCAAGTGGCGCTGAATCCATGGTGGTGGTTGAAGGCGAAAGACTGATTTCAATCAGCGCCGTCGGGATCATGTGATTTAGTCCGTTCCACGTGGAGCACTGAAGCGATGACGAGCTTGTAATCTCGAAAACAAATGTAGTCGTCGCCGATGTAACGTTGCCGCCGACGATCGTGTTGCCGTTCACCGCCGTAGAGGACCACGTTGGTGCCAGGAACATCATCAGGAGCTGTAACGATATCACAAAAAACTTAGGCATCTTGGTTGGGCAGTTGCTGCCTGGCCCACTGGTAGAGTCGAAAGATGCAGCCGCTTTTCTTTCAAGTGGCGCTGAATCCATGGTGGTGGTTGAAGGCGAAAGACTGATTTCAATCAGCGCCGTCGGGATCATGTGATTTAGTCCGTTCCACGTGGAGCACTGAAGCGATGACGAGCTTGTAATCTCGAAAACAAATGTAGTCGTCGCCGATGTAACGTTGCCGCCGACGATCGTGTTGCCGTTCACCGCCGTAGAGGACCACGTTGGTGCCAGGAACATCATCAGGAGCTGTAACGATATCACAAAAAACTTAGGCATCTTGGTTGGGCAGTTGCTGCCTGGCCCACTGGTAGAGTCGAAAGATGCAGCCGCTTTTCTTTCAAGTGGCGCTGAATCCATGGTGGTGGTTGAAGGCGAAAGACTGATTTCAATCAGCGCCGTCGGGATCATGCGATTTAGTCCGTTCCACGTGGAGCACTGAAGCGATGACGAGCTTGTAATCTCGAAAACAAATGTAGTCGTCGCCGATGTAACGTTGCCGCCGACGATCGTGTTGCCGTTCACCGCCGTAGAGGACCACGTTGGTGCCAGGAACATCATCAGGAGCTGTAACGATATCACAAAAAACTTAGGCATCTTGGTTGGGCAGTTGCTGCCTGGCCCACTGGTAGAGTCGAAAGATGCAGCCGCTTTTCTTTCAAGTGGCGCTGAATCCATGGTGGTGGTTGAAGGCGAAAGACTGATTTCAATCAGCGCCGTCGGGATCATGTGATTTAGTCCGTTCCACGTGGAGCTCTGAAGCGATGACGAGCTTGTAATCTCGAAAACAAATGTAGTCGTCGCCGATGTAACGTTGCCGCCGACGATCGTGTTGCCGTTCACCGCCGTAGAGGACCACGTTGGTGCCAGGAACATCACCAGGAGCTGTAACGATATCACAAAAAACTTAGGCATCTTGGTTGGGCAGTTGCTGCCTGGCCCACTCTTGCCGATGTGGGGCAACGCCTCAATGATGGCCTTTCGTCCGTGGAATCTCAAATTCGACTGCCTGTGCACCACGGACTTCCTCTCAAGTTGCCGACATTCGATGGGCAGTCGTCTTGGCAAGCCTTCATCATCCAATTCGAAACGGTTGCGGACTTTTACGGGTTCGACTCAACGTTTAGAGCTCGTGCAATGGTGGCCCAGGGAACGCTGCTGAATGCTTGGAGAGCATGTCTGCCACAAGTCGTTCCTCATATCAACTACTCATAGATGCTCTAAAGTCCCGCTTTGGTGATGAACATCTCCAGCAATTTCACCTGACTGCTTTAAAGCACCACCGCCAAGGCACGGACACACTCCAGGGCCGGTTTTCTCGAAGCGATGGTAAACCCATTTTGGTAAACTACGGTGCCTAGGAAGGAAAAAGTACCTAGGTACTGTAGTAAACGGCTGGATATAGAACAACCATAATTATCTCTGATTGGGCAGTAAGATGCGCCATCTATCGGTGAAACAAGCCAGTCATTTTGTTTATCCTCTTTTTCCGCTGGTTGTTATCGATCTAGTATGGTATTTTAAGTCAAAATATAGTAATGTTGTACTTGAAGACCACTTTATTTGCTTCAGATGGTACGAAGAAATTTTTGCTACTATGCTAGAGTTTGTTGACGAATATTGAAAAATGTAAGAAAAATTTCCTTCAATATGTTTCGCCATAAACAACGCATAACTTTCCCGTGTGCCTTCCAGTCTGGCTACGCCGGTGCTGTAGTCTCGTTTTTGTTCCTTGCGACGCACGTTTCTGCGATTCCTGCTGATCTCAACTGTTTGCCCCCTCTTGCGTTTAAAGCTTCTCGTCACCGTTAAATTGCTGGCCACCGGGGATATGTAAAAACCTCGATGCTGCCGGCATACTGTCGGCTCACTGCGAACAAAAAAACAGCACAATGTCCCAGCTGTTCACCGGGAACGAAGGCTTTATCGAGTATAACCCCCTTTCTCTGCAAAGTAATCGCTACTCACCAGTTGGCGTGGATAGTGTAACAGGTTAAACGTGTTAGTATAAATATATACCAACACTCGTTCGCAGAACATTTTTTTACTCACCATAAAAACACTTGCTAGGCTTATGTACCGTCATATGTCTTGGAACCCGGACGGCTGAAGAGTGATGCGTTCGCGGAATGCTGCCGTCGGTAGTTTAGTAGTCCCTCTCAACTACCGCTTTGCTTGACGTGCTAATAAGCTGATGGTGCGTCATTAATATAACAGCCGGATCGAAATGAATGTTCAGCAGTACCAAGCAGAAATATTAGCCCTCATTAAGCGACGTCGCAGCCATTTTGCTTGTAGGTACTGCTCCTTCCTCGGCGCCCCTGCTCTCCCAGTCACGTGACCTAAAATTCCCTCTTAAGGACACTAGTTAACTTTAAACCACGGTTCGCGTTCGAGAAAACGGGCCCAGGAGCTAGCTGACGTAATCCAGAGGATGGCGAGAAGAGCGCTCGTCGGATGTACGGAAGTCGACGTGGAGCAGATAGCAACCACTGCTTTCATCGACGCAATCGAAGGCACCGACATCCAGCTTCTTGTGCGACTCGCCCACCCAACCACGACTCGTGCAGCACTGGCTCGTGCACTCGAAGTTCAAGCAGCCAACAAAGCAATGGACATGGTGTCGACATCTGAAATCCAGCTTTCGCGGGTGGCTCACCGATCTTCTCCGGTACGTTCAAGTAAACATCGTTGCTTCACGTGTGGTGACATTGGGCACTTAGCTCGATCCTGCCCAAATCACTTGGCCCCGTGCAAAACGCAACCTATACCAACGCCAAACATTTCAAGTGACAGTGAGCCTGGCAAAGTTGAGTCTCATGTAGTGCATCATGTTGCTCTGGTGACAACGCCACTGCGCACCTCACCAACGCCATGTCTTTCAGTTCATCTTCATGAGTTGGGACAACATGTGAATGCTATCGTGGACACCGGAGCTGCAGTAAGTCTAATCGATTATGCATTACTGCAATCAGCAAAGTGTACCACGCCCAAAACACTTCCTGGTACCGTCTGTCTTATATCAGCCGACGGTTCTACAATCGAACAAGAAGGACAGATCTCGTTGACTGTAGAAACCTTAGGAACAACAGTCAACCTCCCCTTTGGAATTGTGCGCAAGTTACAATGGTCAATGATACTCGGCTGTGACTGGTGTTCAAACGTCCAACTCTCCCTATCGTTTCGAGGAGGTGAACATTGTTTGTCAGCTGTACCAACTTTCAGTACTGGCGATCAGTCCAGTTGTTCTGCGACAGAGTTGTCCCAAGGAGATAGCGGGGGAAGCAAAGAAGCAATTTCCTGGAATTTTGAGAGCTTATTTGATGGATTTGTCCTAGCGTGGTCCAGCTTGAAAAATCTGACGAAGACCGCTGCAGCCCAAGTGTGTTCTACCGTCGCAACTGCTACGACATTTGTGTCTACATTAATGGCACCGATGGTCAATCGAAAACCACAGGAGGTCTTCCGTATGGTCGCAGCATCGGACATTGTTGTACCTAAGTTATCTGCAGTTTGGGCTACAGCAATAATTCCAGGTTCAATGACGTCAAGAGATATCCTAGTTGAATCTCTGCTACAATCTCGTACTGGGATGGAGGTTGCTATACCTCGCTGCCTTGTTTCCTGCGAGAAGGGGAGTTTGATGCTTCCAGTTTTAAACCTGACGAATGGTGACCTGCTCCTGAAATCCGGTGAAGACTTCGGACCTGTGACATTTGCCCTCTGACATGCCACTGTCGCAACAATTAGTGCGGCACCAACGATGTCTGTCCCGCAAGATTGCCTTGAAAGAGCTAGTGACCTTCCGTGGTCGGAATTTAATTTTGGCCACAACTTAACAGAAAAACAAAAGGCACAAATACAAGAACTGCTCTTGGACTTTCGGCAGTGCATTGCTATTACACCAGAAGAGCTAGGGTGCACACCACTTGTGCGCCACGCCATCAATACTGTTGATCACGCTCCAGTACATCACAATCCAAGACGTGTTTCGATGAGAGAATGGGAGGAGATAAACCACCAGGTAGACGACATGCTTCAAAGGGACATTATAACTAGCTCCAACAGTCCTTGGTCGGCACCAGTTGTCCTGGTTAGGAAAAAAGACGGTTCTACAAGATTCTGCGTGGACTACCGGAAACTTAACAGCATAACAAAACCAGACGTGTATCCTTTGCCACGGCTTGATGATGCCCTTGATCGCCTTCATGGTGCCAGCTACTTTACTACTCTGGATCTCATGTCCGGACATTGGCAAGTGGAGCTGGAGCCGAAAGATTCCGAAAAAAACTGCCTTTGTGACTCCTGACGGATTGTTCCAGTTTAACCGTCTTCCATTCGGACTCTGCAATGCACCTGCGACCTTCCAACGCCTCATGGATAGGGTGCTTGGACACCTAAAGTGGACGATGGCGATAGTTTATCTTGATGATGTCATCATATACGCTAACACCTTTGAAGAATACCAGCACCGTCTGCGTCTAGTGCTGAATACCCTCACCAATGCGCATCTCCGTCTGAAACCATTGAAATGCTTCTTCGGATGCGACACAGTCATTTACCTAGGGCATGTTGTCAACAAAGAGGGTATTCGCCCGGATCCAACCAAGCTGGCAGCGCTAGCCAATATTCCTGAGCCCACTGCCACAAAGCAGTTGAAAAGCTTTTTAGGCTTTGCGTCCTGTTTTCGTCGATTCGTAAGAAACTTCTCTCTCAGAGCTGCTCCACTGACCGAGCTTCTTAAAAAAGACACTAAGTGGCGTTGGTCCGCAAAAGAACAAGCTTCTTTTGCTGATATCAAAAGAGCACTTCTTGAACCACCAACCCTGGCACATTTTTCAGAAGAAGCACCGACGTTCATTCACACTGATGCCAGTGGCGAAGGGCTTGGCGCTGTTCTTCTCCAGAGAGACAATGCAGGAGTAGGACATCCCGTCATATACGCAAGCCGCAAACTCAGCGAACCAGAAAGTCGATGTCATTCTTCAGAACTCAAGTGCCTCGCTGTTGTTTGGGCAGTGGAAAAGTTCCGTCCATACATCTACGGAAAGCATTTTACAGTCGTGACAGATAACTCTGCTCTCCGTTGGCTTCAGTCAAAAAACGATCTAACTCCGAAATTGACTCGGTGGGCAATGAAACTGCAAGAGTTGGACTTCTTGATCGTTCATAGAAGTGGGAAACAGCACTAAGACGCCGACTTCCTCTCACGGCACCCCATCGAAGATGCCAGAGTTGCTCCTGTACTCGCACTCCTAGATTTGCAGTCAGCGCAAGCAGAAGAATGTGACACATTCAATATAATCCAGTTGCTTTCTGACGAAGTGAACGGGAGACCGCAACTTTCAGAACGTCGCTTACGGCGTCTACGAGCGTACTACCAGATTCGGGACGGTCTGCTGTGTCACCGAGCACATCCCTCAGGAGCGTAGCTCCCCGTAGTTCCCCCCAAAATGCGTCGGAACGTTCTTGAGATGTGCCATGATGCTCCAACTGCGGGTCATCTCGGGCAACACCGGGCGCTCGACAAAGTCGCCAAGAGATTTTGGTGGCCGCACCTCAGGACGGATGTCCGACAGTACGTCGCGTCTTGCGCAACATGCCAACTGCGGAAAACACCACCGCACCCGGCGAAGACCGAGCTACAGCAAATATCACCTCCAGGCAGCCCGTTTGAGGTAGTTGGAATTGATCACCTGGGGCCGTTTACAAAATCTGAGGATGGAAACAAGTACGTCATTGTCGCAACGGACTACCTGACGAAGTGGGTCGAAGTGAAGGCGGTCCCCGATACTTCAGCTGCGCATCTCGTCGCCTTCGTCAACAAACACCTTGTATTGAGGCATGGTACACCCCGCCGGATAATATCTGACAGGGGAACGTCATTTATGTCCTGTACTTTCAGTTGTGCTTTGCGAGATTACGGAATTGAACATGCGGCCGCTTCACCCTACCATCCTCAAACGAATGGCCTAGTAGAGCGTACCAACCGCAGCATTGGAGATATATTAGCTGCGTTCGTCAATAAATCTCACGAGAACTGGGACACATTCATTGGTACAGCGGCGATCGCTTTGGACACTTCACAACAGGAAGTGACCACCAAATCTCCATTTGAGCTTGTTTACGGAAAACTCCCGACGCTTCCGCAGGAATCATCGATGGGCGCTGCATGGACCCGTCGGGCGCGAGAGTATGAAGAGAACTTCGCTGAACGACTAAGTGAAGCCAGAAAACCGGCTTGGCTGGCAATTCTAAATAAGCAATCAAAGCTGGCCGAACGTCACAACAGAGAAACCTCATTGCCGTCGTTTTCACCAGGTGATGTGGTGCTTCTTCGAAGGAAGCTAAGATGTCCACAGCACTCGGAAAAGCTTTTGCCCAGGTACTGTGGACCTTTCAAGATGAGCAGGCAACTTGGACCCGTAACATACCGTCTCGAACACCTTGACAGACTGCCTCAGCGTGGGCGACGCCGCACTTTGACAGCCC
Organism: Ixodes scapularis; assembly: GCF_016920785.2. NCBI lineage: Eukaryota > Metazoa > Arthropoda > Arachnida > Ixodida > Ixodidae > Ixodes > Ixodes scapularis. Next base: position 32,825,093 of record NW_024609882.1, read on the forward strand.
ATTCAAGCCATCTGAAAATTTATGTCACACGTGGTGACTATCTTAGCATCGTCCGGGACGGACTTCCAAACGGGGAGGGGCGAGTGTAACGGACAAGGAAAAGGAAGAAAAGGAGAAGAAGAAGACGAGGTCGTGTGGAGAACGGGGGACTGAATTTTGGGTTGCCCGTTTAGCCCATGAACTGAGACTCCCGCAACAATATATATATATATATATATATCCCACCGATTCCGTTGCCACCCCTCATTCTTCAACGAGGGGAAGCTGTCCTCGACTCCTGAAGCAGTGACCCATCTCCGACCCACGAGGACTAAATAAAGTGGGTCATATAAACACACCGCAACCAACAAGCAGCGCAGACCAATCAGCCGAACCATCCAACATCTCTGAGGGCTCCCCTGGTAACGTCATGGAGGAGTCTGATGACGAAGGTGGATGGATCACCCAAGTAGCGAAGAAACGACGCCACAGATCGTCGCCACTGAGGCGACGATCATCACTCAGCCGACTCACAACCTTGTGGTCAAACCTACTAATCTGACCAAGATCATCACTAACCTGAATCATCTTGCTATGAAAAAGATGCTGGAAAACCTGGCACCAGACGGAGTAATCCAAATTCGACCACATTATCGCCTTAACCTCCTGGAAATAGATGCAAGGAATATAGAATCAACAAAGGCCCTTCTTCAACTGAGGTATCTCATTACGATCCAGGTTTACACGTATGTGCCAGCCCTCCCATCTTCCAATGTTGGTGTCATTCGCGGCGTATCAGCGAAAATCACAAACGCTGACCTCGGGGCATCCATGCAGGAAACACCACGAGTAATTCAAGTAAAGAGATTCGGCAAGACGGAGGTGGTGAGGCTTGTCTTCTTTACCAAAAAACCTCACCAGAATACGTCTTGGTGGGACACACAATATGTCTCCTCTACTACATAGAAAAGCCGCGGCAGCGTCCTAAGTTTAACCGCTTCGGTCATCTGGTGTGCACATGCTGAAAAACGCAAGGCTGCAGCCGATGTCGTTAGCGAGTACGGAGATATGCAACCAAGATGCATAAACTGCAAGAGAGGCCACGATGCCACGTCTTGGAACTGCTCAGCCTACAAAGATGAAAATCAGATAACCAACTTCAGAAGCTCCAACAATGTGGACTACAGGTCTGCCAAATCTGTCATCATGAATGAACAAAACGTTTGGGGGCCAGAAAAGCATCGTACTCCCCGCAAGAAGGAACAAAGCTTGAAAGGAGTCAAGGAAGGTATCATCCGACTGATAAGTGAAGCCGACTTTCCTCTGTTGGTTACGCCGTCATCAGAATTAGTTCCGAAGCCAATGGTCCCATCTGCTTAGCAGTCAGAGTATTTACTCAAGAATACAAAAGCTGTTTGGAGCCAAAACACTTCCAAGAAAACTTGTGACGGCTTGAAGCTGAGCCTTTTTCGTTCCTCTCTGTGTGCGTGTCTGTAAAACGTTCAGCTGGCACTTTAACAAACACTTCCAAGAACCAAGAAATACCAGAAGTGAACTCCCTGCTCAAAAGAAGCCCATATCAGTCGCAACGCCCAAGCCTCAAAGCCTTGGTAATCCGTTGTGCAGAATTGCCACGTTGTTGCGCTTCTTCCTCACTTGTCTTCAGTCACCCATCGCTACGCAATGATCACAATTGTCGACATTTCTGTTCCACTTGCCATTTGCATGTGCAACCAGCCTGCTTTAAGTTGAACAGCACGTCACAAAGTGCAAAATGCCACATACAAAAATAACCTCCTCGCTGCAATACAATCAGTCTTTTTCCTTCAATAAAGTAGTGAAATGTCCAACGGGCTTAGAAAAAATAAACACGGCATCCGGCAAAATTTACAGAGACACAGTCAAGGTACAGAAAACCAGCTTGAAGTCAGGAGCGATCTGACTATCTCCCTATCTTATCTACACTTGTGCCCCTCGACAACACCAACAACACCAGACGCACCTAAGGCATCTCTATCAATACATCAAGACTTATTTCAGTTACAAGTGGATCTTTCAGATTTTTGTGACCATAGCGCTAATACGTTGCCGTAACGATGCAAAAAGACAACTCGAACGATATGTCCATCGTTTCGGTATATATTCGGCTTAATTCTCCTCGGAACCCTTCCATCTTACGCACGATTTTATGTCGGTGTAAGCCAGCCACGCTGATCCTTGGGGATTTCAAAGCCCAGAACGAGGCCTGGGGGGACAAGCAAACGCCAACTCATGGCCGGTCTTTAGACAATATAACTGCAGCTATTGGCCTCAGGTGTCTGAATGACCGCAGTGCAACCATTGCGAGACCTGACGTAGAGCACAGTGTGCTCGACTTGAGTTTCGCCACCGCTGCCGAGAGTGCGTGCTGGATCACCGAACCCGACAGCTCGGGCAGTTACCATCTCCCTATTATAATTACTTTCCCAGCTGAAAGACCTATCACTCACAAGACTTGCTCTTTGACTATCTGGGATGTCTTCCTAGGTAGCTATACTCGTGGAGCAAAACATTCTTCGCTTTTTGACGTAGCGTGGGGAGTGCCCAAAAGAACGCCGCAAAGTTTCCTCCTCCCTGCGCGCGCTCAACTTCGCAACTTTTGACGAAAAATCCCCCGCGATCCCTAGACGGTGCACGAGAGCACGAGACAGCGCGGGGAGGCGAGCGTTCACGCAGTGGTTCACGCCGCTCGCTGAACGTTGTCCTTGAGCCCTCTACTACCGACAATCCCGTCATGCCTCGCCCAGGCAAGGAGCGAGAGCAGACGACGAGAGTTCGTCTGCTACGATGCGGCATTCGCACAGCGGAACTGAAAGAAAAAGTTGGTTTTCTGCTCGAAATCGCGGCCCGCGGGCCACAAACTCAAACGCGAGCTTAAATTGTAAGCGTCTGATATTTCACGAAGGGAGGAATCGACGGCCCGTTTTTATTTGCAAAATTTGAGCCGTTTTGTAGCCGTACAGACACTGAAACCTATCAGTGTGTAATGAAAGGCCCAGGACAACCACAGAGGCCGCGAGATCTAGCATCATTTGTGTATGGGTGAAAAGTGGAACATTTTTCGACGAAGCACCCACAGCAGAAACCTGTGACACATTCACTCAGCGTACGGGAAGGCTAAACATGGAGACGTTGCCCGAGACTCAAGCGAAGTCATATTTGAACGGCAGCTATCTTGCCCCGTCATATTTTGTTTTGAGAAAGCTTTCGTTCTCAATGCCCTCACCAGGGATATAAAAAGTCTTACGGCTTAAATCTAGTCCAAAGAACTAGATTTAAGCCGTATCCTTAGACTGGTTCACTCATAATACTATGCTTAAAATGAAGCAAGCTCTTGCGCGTACACTGCCATCAATTTTCTCAAGTGTATGCTCTTTTGTAGCCAGCTGGTTTCGGAAACTTACCCCGTCTGTAGATATCTCTGACAGCCGAGTTGCTTAATTGAAAGTCATCGCAAATGTAAGTTCCACGTTGCAGCAGCCAACGTTTATAGATAAACGATAGCAGCGACTGGCCCTCTCGCATTCCCACCCATCACGTCAAACAAAAAGGCGCTAGTTTTGGTTTGAGGCGGGTACTTTTCTACAACATCTATGGCGACAGCATCATTCTGCTCTCGGTGAATTCGGCAAGTTCGTTCGGGGCCTGTTCTCCGTGCAGCACTCGCGGAGTGCAGCACCGCGGGCGTAATGCATTAGTGCAGTGCAAGTTTGGATCGCGAATCGGGAGCCCGTCACTGGCCTCACCGGCGGCCATTGCTTGACGACAGGCAATGCGCCGCGTCCTGTCTAGTTCTCCCTTCGTTTTCGTCCTTGTTGTTTTGGCCCATTACACCATGAGGCAATTCACGCAAGTCTAAGGGAGAAACACGGAAAAATTGGAAACTTGTACGCGGTGCTCGAGGGCGAGCATTTTATGACGTGCCGCGATGATTATGTCGGGTTCTTGGAGATCAAATAGACATTCGTCAAGCGTTTGAACATCGATTAAAAAAAAGTCGGCTGGAGAACCATTGACTTTACCGACGTCGCTTGCTTAGTTTGCTGAATAAATGGCACGTTCAGCGACTGAACGGCACGCTCCAAGTTTCAGTTTGCCACGGAAGCCCTCACAGCAGTTCAAAGAAAAAGCTTTCACCATGAAGTACTATGTACAAGCGGTTAAGACGATACGAATGTCCCCAGTAAAGGCCTTCTAACTTATCGTTTGCTGAGCTTTGATGACTCCGAAATCACGGGTGACTCCACAATAACTCTCGGTAGCCCTTGTCTCATTAAACACATCACAGTTAACGCCCAACAAAGTCGCCCTCGACCCTCAATCACACAACATTTAGTTAAACAATATTGGTATTCTAACGCGTCTAATATTCTTGCCCACAATATTAACTGTTATTTGCGGAAACAAGATAGAAGTTTCATGGTAGAAAACAATCTACTAACGTAATAAAATTCAGTTTTCCCGTTTCTCCTATAGCATGCATAAGATCGTGTTAAGCGATGACTGCCGGTGGTGCCGCTCGACCCCAGCAATACAGGCCTCTATCCGCGATCTAGCCTCCTAAGAAATCAGCGGTGCCAGTGCTATTAGACATAAATCGTTTATTTGCATCGGTACACCCATACCTGCCGGATGTTGGGCCGAGGCGCAAAACCGTACATCCGGCCAATATTAAAGCCGGTTTTCTGCTGAAGTTGCCTCTACACTCGCCAAAAAGCAACGTGCTGTTTCGGCGACTCGTTTGTGTAATTTATTTGTTCAGTCATATTATTGGGTCCCGGGCCACTGTGTACACCCCAAAGAAGAAATGTACTGTGGTAATTACACCTTGACGAGAAGCAGGTACCTAGCCAGAATTTTGTTTAAGGGGGGGGGGGGGGGGGGGGAGGGGGGCCATGACATAGTGCTCTATGAGGGGGAGGGGGGAGAAGAGGCCCCAGCAAAATGGCAGATTTCGGGGGGGGGGGGGGGAGGGCAGGCCTTATGCCCCCCCCCCCCCCTCCCGGCTACGTGCCTGACGAGAAGGGGTATTGTAGTTTTACATCTTTATTAAAAGGTGTAGTGCATTATCACACGTTTTAAGAAACGTGTTTCAAAAATCACACATTTTAAAATGTGTGAGGTTTACATTTTTTTATAAGGTCTATTGATACACTTATTATGGTGTTAGTTATGGGACACCCCACTTAAATGTATAGCCTGACGAGAAGGGGTATTGTAGTTTTACATTTTATAAAAAGATGTAGTGCATTATCACACGTTTTAAGAAATGAGTTTAAAAATCACACATTTTTAAAGGTGTGAGGTTTACATTTCTTTTATGAGGTCCATCGCTACACTTATTAGGGTATTAGTTATGGGACATCCCACTGACATGTATAAAGGTGTGAAAATGGTTAATTTGTATATACCTCTAACGGAAGAAAATCTCTTTCATGTGATTACATCGCGTGCTGATGAAACGATCTGTCGATGACACGTCGTTCGATGAACTGATTTGACCGCCAATGAGTGATGACTGCCAGTAGAATTTCGGGGAAATAGTTCTGCCGGCTGCCGGGAGGCTCGACCCTACCCAAGAATTACCCCAGTTCTTGTTTGTTTCCCAACATTCTGAAATGTATACCAGCTTATTAGTACCTCTTCGAATATTACAGAAAAAAAAAAAAAAAAAAAAACGATGGCAGCCGCAAAAACTTTGACAGCCCGGCTCACAGTCATGTGGGAGACTGACAGGTGCTCGTCAGTCGCCATTATGCCTTGAAAGCTACCGGTTCCGAAGAACCGGAGCGCGCAGAGAACTTGTTGTTCCACGATCATGGTAGACGCGATTGACCGCCGCCTCGAAGTCCGGGCGCCGAATGAAGCTCGTTGCAGAGTCAACGCACAACGGCTTTCGATAGCCGGTACTGTCGCCGAAAGTCGTCGTCGGGGAGTTGAAAGGCGTTCCCGGTGGTCTCGGTAGCGACACCGACGGTGGCGGAAGATAAGCTCGGCCGCAGCGTACGGCATTGCCATGTTGACAAAGTTTAACTTCGCCTCGATCCGAAGCGAAGATCTCGAGCTCAAACCACGGCTCTCGCAAAGTTCGGAAACGTCACTTTGACGTCAGCGACAACTTCGACAAACGAGGTTTCTTTTTTACACAAACTTCGGAGGGATTTTGAGCGTCAGCAGGTCGCCTAGGAACAATCTGCAAAGCATTAATTTTAGCTTGGCGTAGGAATGTAGGGACAAATGGGCTCTACTTTATCGGCGAAGCTGTTCAATCAGCGGGCTCCTCGCGCCCCTCACGCGCCGCACGCGCGCCTTCGATGAACTTTGCTACATTCTGCCTCTCTCAAAGAAATGAGCGTTCGAATGATTGACACCTCGCTCGGCGTGACGTCAGCGTCGCGAGAGTCCCATTAGTGCGCTCCGCAAACTTCGGGCGCAAAGTTGTGCTTGACGAGTTTAGCGACCCTAGTGTACGCCGAAGATATATTTCTTGGCACCACTGCACCACTCATCACATGGCTGCCATCTGTCGGGCGCTCTGCAAAACGTGTCAGAATGTTACGGTTCCTATATATAGACCCCACCCAGACCTAACTTACCTAAAGCTACGTGCCTTGCGCAGCAAGGCACACCGACGTGCCTTGAAAACATCAAGACAAGAGGATATACAACGCTATCAAAAGTCTCATGCGGCATTTCGTACGCATACCAAGCGCTTGCAACGGAAACAATGGTGACAGCGATGTGAGACCCTCCACTCTTTCGATGGTGGAAGACGAGTATGGCGAATGGCCCGCGTTCTGGCGGGTCACGCTGTTCCCCGCTCAACGGTCCTTCACCTTGTTATCGCGCAGAACATCACGCTGCCTCAAGCCGCAGAACTCGTTGCTGATGAATTCCCTTCCGCTCCCGCTCCAACCAGCAGGATTTGTCGCAACTACAGCTACGAGCACCCCAGCGCAGATTGCCAGCAACTCGGAATTCGCGCAGTGTGAACTACAGCATGCTCTTCAGCATTTTTCTTGGAACGCACCGCACCAGGCCACCATGGAAGAACTTTTCAAGCGCTTTGCAACCATGATGTTACGACCCTTCCTGGCCTTCTAGAATACTTAAATCACGCTTGGATCTCCCCTGATATTACTCCTGCCTGGCTCAAATTGGAGGTCGTTCCCATCCATAATCCAGGAAAAACCGTTGGTGTCACCAGCTCCTACAGACTAATATCTCTTACATGTTGTCTGGGTTAGGTGATGGAGCGAATGGTGCGGCGCCTTGACTGCCAGATCGAGACATCAGGCGCCCTGCCTAGTCAGCTGTCTGTCGTACAACGTGTTTGGTTCCGCAAAAAAAAAAAATGTTGTACGACAGACGCGGTCGGCAACCTCCTATCAGACAAGGAACAATTGAAGGCCACACGGAAAGCAACAACAGCAATGTTTCTCGATATTAAGAAAGTATTCGATGCAATTCTACAAATGTTAATTATTTCTCAGCTTTTAAGGTTCGGTGTTGCAGGCCGTGTTTTGGCATTCGTACGCGCCTTTCTTATACAGAAAGGTCAATGCACGTACGCTTTGGAAAAATCCGAAGCTCTGAACGTATGGTAGCCCAAGGTGTTTTCCAGGGCAGTGCTATACGCCCTCTCTTATTTAACACTGCTCTGGCAGCCCTGCCAGTGGCCCTTCAGCGTATGAACTTTTCGAGACCAGTCATGAACATCGCGATATTTGCTGTCGACGTTGCGCTCTGGGCTACCGCCCGACTAAAATATATAGCAAGATGCAACAAGACCTTCAGAACGGATGAACTATACAGTTGTAGATAAAATCTCTAGACTAGGCCCCACATTCTCCACCTCCAAAACGGCTGCCTTGCTATATCATCCAACGGCTAGAACATCCATCAGCATAATCTACACAATGAACGAAGCAGACGTAGCACGTGTCTGGACGTACTCTTAACCTGTTTTTTTTTTTCAAGATGACTGCATCTTCTGGCGGCTTGCAGTCAAGACAACTTTGATCAGATGTCACCACCACCTCAGCGCCATTTCAATGATCATGGGCAGCAGGTGGGGAACGTCTCAGGTTATGATGCTACAGCTATACAGGGGCCTCATTCTCTCGAGATTATGGTACGCCTTGCGCTGATTCACGTCAGCAGTGCACAGTCTTGAGCCATGGAGACCCTGCGAAGAATTGCAGTTCGTCTCTATTTGGTTTTACCAAGATACTCCCCGAACATTCCAACGCTGGTTGAAGGAAGGATCAGCCTCGTCGAGAACCACGGCAGAGAGAGGTGGCGCTGCGCCACTCCGCAAGGCAAACATCCTGCCGGTCAACGGGTTCACTCTGGAACCGTATTCGAAGTTATCCTCAATCTCCGATTGGATCTGTCGCTAGAGACTTCGAAAGAATTGTGGGAACTTGAGGCACTATCTACCCGGCACCGCCACCTCACTCCTTGTCGCTGAACCTCAGTGAATCTCTTCCGGAACTAAGAAGCAAACGCTTCACAACCTAAGTTGTCACTCGGACCTTCGCAGAATACCGAATTGAAGCACATTTTCTAGGATGGAGACGTGTATAAACCGACAGCTCGGTGCTTCATAGCCGCAAATCAATCATTGCAGCAGTTTTTATACCAGAACCAAAGATGGCGAAATCAAGGAAATTCAGCTATTGCACTACATCTACCACTGCCGAAATTGGCGCGCTTTGGCTAGGCCTTGACACCCTCGACAATATGCCTAACCATGGAAAAGCAGTGTTTCTTACAGACTCCAGATTAGCTTTACAACTTCATGGTAGCCTTAAAGACGCCCCACAATATACCAATACATTAAACACTTCACAAGAAACTTAGGTTCTAAAGAATGGCAAATAGCATACCAATGGCTGCCATCACATATCGGTATCTCGGGCAGTGAGACAGCCGATCGTCTCGCTGATGCAGTACACCTCATTAATCTACCAACACTTGTTATACCAAAAATGTATGAGGCCAGACCTATTATTCACAAAGAAATGAAAAGACTACATCCGGAGACGCGCGTCTGTACAGGGATGTCTCCCGCACACGTGCCTCCAAAGATGCCCTGAGCCTCCGCTTTCTTACTGCTCAGTCTTCGCACTGGTTGTGCCTTCATTGCAAAAGCCGGTTCGTATGGACCCAACAATTAACCCAAACTATCTATATTGTGATGTTCCCGAGAACCAAGACCATCTCCTTTGAACATTTTCTACTGTAGCGGACGAAACAAAATTGTTTTTCGACGGCCTGTAGGAAGCAGATGTATCACATGCTACACAGGACACTCTTCCCCCGCAGGCTTTGCACGTGATGACTCGAGAACATTCGCCGGATCCCTCAAATTCTTAGAGGACTTGTTTGACCGTCCTTAAACCCTGGTGTCTGACATACACTGGACGATGGAAACACATCAATAAACCGGTCACAGCAACTGTTGACCGAGCGTGTCTATTGCCTTATCCTTCTCTCTTTTTAAGCTTTCTTTTGATTCCTTCTTTTATCCCCTTTCCATCCCGGAACTAACTCACCCTATCAAAGAAGGGGCCAACATCTTCCGGCTTTATGCTACCCTCACCACTTGATACTACTACGTTAATCACAACGCAGACAATGGTGCACCAGATTGGCACACAAACAAGTACGATGCTCAAACCAACACACGGACGCACAAGCAGTCAAAGCGGAGGGCACACGGTCCACTTACCGATTAGTTTCCACTTGACTGCTTCTAGAGCGTTGAGCGAGTCTTTCTTACTATAATAATAGACAAGTGACACGAGAGAAAAAAACAAAAGGGGGGGGGGTATGGTAAAGAAATGGGAGAAGACATAGAAAGGAAAAAGGGAAGAGAGCACTCGCGCACGCACTCAGTAAAGCGCGCACAAACGCTGTGCAACCTAGAAGATAAGTCCTGTGCGTGACGTCATCGATTGTAGATCCCCGGCCCGTCCCAAGTGGCGAACACGCTGAAGCTCGGCAAGATGTCGACGCAAAGCGGCAGCCACGTCCTTCTAGGCGGTGCGAGACTCCTCGGTGATGACGTTTGGGAGGGGGGTGAGGGGGAAGGCTCCAGGCCTTGTCTTCTTGATGGTATTGACTGAGACGACCCTGTGCACTCCAGAAGTACGAACACAAACTGAATTAGGGAACAAACTCTCGGCGGGGAGGACGGTGGTTATAAAGACTCGCGCTGGATCGATGCGGTGAAACCCCTCTTTTTTCTTTTTTGATCTTTCTTTATACGTTCTTTTTTTTTTCCGGTCAGGCCGCTTTGTTGTGAACAAAGTTTGTTCTTCCTTGCCTCCCACGATGTTGTCTCAGTGGCGAAGAAGCGGGGAAAATCGTCGCTTAATGATTGAATAGAGGAGACAAAAGTTTCGGGCAAATTCATTACATGTTTTTTTTTTATATACCAGGTTTTGAGCAGTTTCTTTGCGTTATCCACGAAAAATAAGCCAACGAAGTCTTCTGGTAATTTATGGTCATCCATTATCTTGATATTCAACGTTGCGCTTGTTCACGTAGGCTCTCGGAATATTGTTAGCGTTTAACAAACTTGTACACGCGTTAAAAAAGAAAATAATAAAGTGTGACTATAACTTGTCAAACTGTGGCTCGGATAAGATTTTGAGTTTAAATTTAATGGAGCCCATGTGGTTTTTTGGCACGATTTGTTTACACCTTATTTTGTTTTACTATTTTTTTATCTCTGCAAATTAAGAAAAAATGGGTTTGGTTGATGTAAATACATAAAACACTTATAAAAATACATGTTCAGCCGCAAAGCTTGGCGGAAGATTGAAGATGCGTTAGGAGACGTTATTCGACTGTCCTAATACCTAGTCATGACTAGAACGTTTTTAGTTTTCTACGTTTTACGGTAACTCAATTCGTACAGTTTACAACTTACGCAGAATTTTAACAGTCCTTTCAAGAAGCTTCAAGCTTGCTGAGTACTATGTATACTTAAGTTCAGACAAAACTGATTAAGATTAGGTTTTTTTTTTCTACAATACCGGCAATTATGTGATAGTGTTACATGACACAGTTTTAGACTATTCAAAGATGTGCCCTCTGGTAATCATAAAAAATGAGGGAAATGGCAATGTGAATAACAAAAAAAAAAAAAACAGAAAAATAAAACTATAGTCTATAAAATGGACAAAAACCTCACTTAAAAAAAGTCACAACAGAAAACAAAGGGTGGCGTCAATGCCAAATCGTACGATTTACACCCGGCCCAGTCAGACAGGAACCAAGTAAAACTGAATCGCGGTACTTTATGATAATTAAACAAAAGTGCAAATAGAAACAAAAGGACCACAGAGCGACGAAAATAGGACAGGGCGCTTTAACTACTAAGTTTAGTGCAAAAAAAAAAAAAACAAAAAAAAAAAAAACTCACAAATACTTTTAGGTTTTTGTACATATTTCGGCGCTTATTTCTAGTACACAATGCACCGAGTAGTCCGTTCCCTCCCCCCCCCCCCCCCCCCACACACACACACACTCAGTTGCATTTTATTATTCATTTGAGTTTCCCCTCCACAATGCATTCGTCGGCTCCGCAAGCTAAGGCCGATCACCTTCCCTAGTATATACATACGTTGAATTAAGTCATTGACATCCATGAAGTAGGTAAATAAGGTAATCAATAAACGATACGCTAGGCAGAAGTCAGTACCATTCCTGCTTGCGTGTCGGGGACGGCTCGTCCACGGTATACGAGATAAGCCGCGGAAGCTTCTCGCTACTAATAAGGCACGACGGATCCCTATCGCAGTCGGACCTCTTCGCGTCTAGGTCGCATCCGTTTAATCCTCCGCTCGATGTGCTTCCCCGGTCGTACACAAAAGGCAACGGGTAAGTGCACTCTAGTAGAGCAGCACCGGCGGCAAATATATTCCGATAAAAGTGACGTACGAAAGAGGAGATGGGAAGAGGAAACGACGAAAGACATCCCGTCACGAGACTGTGGCCGCGGATGCAACTCCGTCTTGACTAATAAACGTATAAAAGGGGAAAACCCGAGCGACGAGGGATGGAGATTACTATATTGGATGGGAGCTACTCTGAGAGCGAAATTCTCGTCACAGTCATTTTAGAGTGGCACTGAAACTTTCGGCAAATTGAAACCTGTGACGGAGGCAAAAAAACGATGGAAAAACACGTCTCAAACGTTCCAAACGTTGAATCGTTGTGTTTCTTCTCTTGCTTTTTTTTTTTTTAATTTTTAACTCCGTATATGTTTTAGTGCGTCGATTAACACTAGCTCGTTTACCTAGTAAAGTTGTCTTTCACTGAAACAGCTTTATCTATACCCCGTTTTCTGTCCCTTCAATGGGGAGAGAAATATTTCATAAATTTATATAAATTAATTTTTTTCAGACATTAGCGCTGCGGAGGCTAGAAGCTATCCCGGTTAAACCAACGCTGAGAAGGCACCACGTACGTGACTGCGGCCCCCGCGTTCGCTGCCTTGCTTCTGAGGTTAACGTGTCTCTCAAACAGTATTGCACTGGCTCCGATGATTCGTAGTTTCCTCTGTAGTCCATTGAAACAAAATATAGTAATTTTGTATTTTTACTTCTTTTACTGTCTCCTCGACCTCAAGGGAATTGATCCTGTAGTCTTAGCCTTTTTTCCTGTGTTAGGTAATTTATTTATTCTTACGTTTTACGAAGAGTCGCAGCAGTATGCAATACCAGTTTCCTACAATAGCGTTTTCCTGAGTGAAAAGCGCGATGCGCCAACTCGAAAGAGACTTAAAAAATAAATATAAAATAATGCGACCGACATGAAAGACAACTGGGCAAACAAATAGCACGCGGCAGATTGCTGTGTGCTACTGCTTGACGCGACATCCTGGAGTAAGGTGCATTAACTCGGAGTAAGTTGTGTACATCGGGGTACAGTGGCGGTGTAACATAGGAAAGTACGCTATATTCTAATTCCAAATTTTCCTCTCATATTCCATTAAAAATACGGTACATCGCTGTGCTGTCTACTGTTACAACCATTGTTGTAAAATTTTACAAAAATAAATAAATTTTTTTTTGGTCTTTTTTTGATGTTTCCGAAACTTTAGCAGTTGAATCACACAGTAAGAAATTTTAGAAAAAAAAATGACAATATTATATTAAGCCTAAATTACATCGGGTGATAAAAAATAGTCTGTTCAGTGCCTCTACAATACATGCTAAAACTTCTTTGTTCATATATTAGCTTGTGCGTAGATTCTTCAGCTTATGCATTTTAGAAGAGTGCTATTTCTCGGCCCTTTGTCTTTGGCATAAAATATAAATAAAGTGCGCTTGGTGACAGCAACCTTGGTGCTAAACAAATAACGAAATGAAATAGAAAGCTTAGGTAAGCGTAAAACCTAGAAGACTGGGCGACACAAAGACCGTGACACAGTGACAAGAGTATATAGCAAACATACCGAGTAACTTTGGAAAACTGACATCGTAGGTCAAAAGGAGCATCTATCACGATTGCCAGGCTCCGCTTGCATTATGAAAGAGCCTAGTGCTGAAATGTACTGAACCCCTTCCTGAGCGCCAGAGATAGTAACAGCAGCCGACGTTAATGTCTTTCGGAATATGTAGTCTTTTATGTTGCGCGGGTGTAGCATCATTTTTTTTTTATATTGACATTAGGGCTTTGTTGCTTGCGTTTAGATTTTCCGGTTTTCTTTTGTCTTGTTTCAACGCGTAGCTTTCTTCCTTCGCCATAGAATGCACGGGAAACCCCAAAACAAGGTTAATGCGATAAGTTTAACGCTAATGCCAGGAGTCATTATCATTATATTTGGCATACATAGCGCAATCCAATTTTATATAAATGTACCGTATTGCTGTGCTTTATAATGAATAAAATGCACGCACGACAATGCACTACAGAATACTGGCTTCAAGTATTCTTGTGTATGACTGGAAAGAAAAAAAAAACGTAAAAACCTACTCGTATCAAAGTTACGTTGCTTTTCATATACGACCGGCTCTCCGTTTTAAGTACATTATTCCTCAACCTATGGGTGAAGTTTTCGGTGTTTTACATCAAAGTGTAGTATACTCTTAACATTGTTTAGTGTTGGCATTAAACGTGCGTACGATGGAGCGTAAGTGCTCAGAAAAGTTATTCATGTTTTAATTCATTCGCCTGTTTTGCAAGAGCTCGATAACCATTCTTGAACAACCTACGCATGAAGGGAGGATCATTTAGCCCGAATCTGCAATTGTCGGTTTAGCAGATTTTTGTTTTTGTTTTTACGCGACTGGAAGACAGTTATTGCTGTAGTAACCAACAAGGTGAAAACTGCAGGAGAAGCTTCAGTTGTCCAGCCTCAACGCGATCTGTCTATATCCGACAATGCTTCGCAATGTCATGCACCTCAAGCGCGCGCGCTCAGCAGAAGCACGGCGGAAGGCATGGAGCACGTGATGTACAGGTCGGTCGTTCGGAAGACGCTCCCTGGCGTTCTTACTCTGCCAGTGACTATATACACAGAGTGTTTTTTTTTAAGCTTAACAGATTTGTTTGAAAAAAGCCGTAAAAGTTACACTTATGCCGCTTGTGGAGGTGAGTTATACGGTCAAGGGGACATATTATAGGGGGCTAATCGTGACGGATTGGTCGACTGATTAACTAAATTTCGTTAATTAACTTTTTAATTAATAAAAATAGCCATATGGTTCCAATTAGAAACTTGCTCAGCGTCATCAAAAATCACTTAATCAGTCATTTTCAGAAAGACTTTCGGCGCGTGAGAAGCGTAGCATTGTACTAAAGTTAACACTCGTGGAGCAGGTACAAGGCTGGGGCTAGATAAGAGACGGAAAAATCGCGCGGGCGCCTTATCGCAACCGCTAGCTTTGTACGTGCTCCACGAGTGGTAACTTTAGTGCACTAGTACGCCTCTCACGCGCTCAATGTCTTTCTGAAAATTACTGATTTAGTGGTTTTCAATGACGCTGAGCAAGTTTGTAATTGGAACCATATGTCTATTTTCATTATTTAAAAAGTTAATTAACCAGTTTTAATTAATTAGCCGACTGATTGTTACAATTAGCCCCCTGTAATATGTCCCCCTGGCCGTACAACTCACCTCCACAAGCGCCATAAGTGTAAAGGCCCGTTCACACTCTTGCGACCGACTTCGACCGAGAGAGACCAGACCGGTTTTTAAGCCTTTTGCGACTTCTTAGGACCGGATGCGATGCAGCGGAGCTGGTCCTAAGAAGTCGCAAGAGGCTCATAAACCGGTCTGGTCTCTCTCGGTTAACTCGGTCGCAAGAGTGTGAACGGCCTTTAACTTTTATGGTTTTTTTTTAAACAAATCTGTTAAGCTTAATAAAACACCCTGTATGTATATATATACACAACACATGCACTTCACACCATCGTACGTATATACGATGGTGTGCAGTATATATATATATATATATATATATATATATATATATATATATATATATATATATATATATATATATATATATATATATATATATATGATTCCAACGCTCTGCCAGCACCACGCCATTACGTCTTGGTGTCTGAGACGCGCAGTGTAACGTTTTGAGCGGAGAAAAGATTTGTAGGTGCAAACATTAGCGTGTGTATATATTTTAGGCATTTTTGAACGGGTTATGTATTACCGGATTCTTTTTTATTTTCGGCATAAGTCTGTAGAGTGTCAGCATGGTTTTTTGAAGGGACGTTCGGTTGAAACAAATCTTTGCTCTTTTTTAAATTACTCTGCCCCTGTTGTTACAAACAGAGGACAAGTTGATTGTATCTTTTTGGCATGTCTAAAGCCTTCGATAAAGTAAACCATGAATTGCTGTTACACAAATTATCGTCATATGGTTGTTGCCCAGAGCTATGTAACTGGTTCCGTAGTTATTTATCATCTCGACGGAACACAGTTCATGTCGATAACAGTCATTCCGACCACCTCTTTTCCACATCTGTCGTCCCTCAAGGCTCCTTCCTTGGCCCGTTGTTGTTTTTGATATTCATCAACGAGTTGCCATCATATGTTGATAACGCTCAAATTTTGTTGTTTGCCGATGACATCAAGCTTTTTATGAATATTCACTCTTCTATCGACTGCAACGCTCTACAGCATGATGTTTCACAGATTGCTATTTGGTGTACAGCGAATAACTTATCTCTGAATCCATTGAAAACAAAAGTCGTATCTTTCTCAAGGCGTCACACCATAATAGACTGTGATTATGTTTTAGAGGGGATGCCTATCAAACGTCTTTCTGTTATAAAAGACCTTGGCGTATACCTTGATGATGTTCTAACGTTTACTGCCTATGTGTCACTTGTCGTTGGAAGTGCAACAAGAATGCTTGGTGTTATATCTCGTATTACGAAGCACTTTAATAACCCGGCTTCCTTCGTTCGGTTATTTTGTGCCCTAGTCAGGTCTAGACTTGAATTCGCTTCAGTAGCTTGGAATGCGTTAAATAAAACTCAGGCATTGAACATTGAAAATGTACAGAAGAGGTTAATACGCATTGTGTATGATTGATACTCTCATCGTCGCTTCTATTTCGATTATGAATTTCTTCTTAAAAAAGTTTCGTTGACAAACTTGTCCGATAGAAGAGCGGAACGTGACTTAGTCTCTTTTTATAAGTTAGTAAACGGTGTATCTGATAAGTTAGTAAACGGTGGCTCGCTTTTAAGTGATGTTAATTTACATGTTCCCTCCCGACCCACTAGAAATTATTGTACTTTTTACATTAATACTGTCTGTGATCTCTCGCCTTTATCACGCTGCCAACTGCTTTTTAACCGCATCAACAATGCTGAAGTGGATATATTTAGCGACTCTCGGGTGTTCGCGATGAAAATGAAAGTACTTGTTGCCAATTTGTAACGTTTGTGTATTTTTGCCATGTCTCTGTTATTTTAATTCCTCATTTATCATGTGTACCAAAGAAAAGACCTGTTGGTTGTTTTTGGGCACTTGAAAATAAATATTTATTATACGTGTGCCCACTCGTCTTCTGTCATCTTTTTATGTTTCTAGGACGTTTAGTCCGGTAAACCCAACTGTGAGATTGGCTCAGCGTTTGAATCATTACTCTCAAAAACTTGATATTTTCAATCCTTGCTACAGGACGTTTGTCCTTTCTATTAAAAACTTGCCCGTGCAGGATGAGCATTGCTGAATTGCTCTGTTATGTCTGAATTTCGTCATCTCCATGTCGTGTTTTCTGGTGGTGCACTTGTTGTCCTTCGGTCTTGTGTTCCGTGTCTACTGTTACTGCCTTGTTTTTATTTCATTGTACTAATTACTCGTGCACTGCCTAGTATTATGGTTAAAAATGTATCTCATTTTCTGCGGAGATGTGTATAGTGTTTTTTTTTTTTTGTTTTTTTTTTATCCACCAGTGTACCAGCACCAAGACCTCAGGGTTGTTCCTGGGCACTGTATAATAAAGATTGATTGATTGATTGATTGATTATTATTATTATTATTATTATCAGGCTCCATGGCAAGCCTGATTCCATCCCACCTATTCTGGTTCAGTTTGCCTATACGGACATCAAACAAAAGTGGATGAGTGCCCGAAAGAGTCTAAGCTTGCTCTCTCGCGCAGATGGCTCACAAAAAGTATATTTTAATGAAAATCTCACCAAAGCAAACGAAGAGCTCTTCTGGCTAGCCAGAACAAGAGGCAAAGAAAGAGGCTATAGTTTTGTGTGGGTCAAAAATGGCACCATCTTTGCAAAGAAAGGGGAAGGCTTTACTCCCATCCGAGTCTCCAAAGCTGGAGACCTCGATCAGATTGTCTAATCATTGGCCGCTTTAATCTCTGACCGTTCCAGTTGACTTTTATGGCCGACTACCAACACTTCTCCAATCTGTCTTCACTTACAAATTATTTTCCATCAGGAAACAGCACCCTCAAAATTGTGCATGTTAATATTCGAAGCATCAGGAAATACTGGGACGAGTACATGTTATTACTCAAGGTATAAAGCACATTGTAGATCTTTTTGTCTTAACTGAGATAAATGTACATGATATATCTCAGGGACCCTTTACATTGTCTGGGTATCAATCATTCTTTAACACACGTGACTCACGTCGAGGAGGCGGCATAGCAATCTACGTTCAAGACAAGTGGTACTGCACTGAGTTGAAGTTATCTTTCACACAAGCTGAGTACTTAACTATAAAAATTTGTAATAGCCACATCACTGTATCACTTGTGGCATTGTATAGGCCTCCATCATGCAACGTTCTAAAATTCCTCGATGAGCTTAATGTAAGCCTCACTGACATTGGCCCGAATGATAAAATTTGTCTCGTGGGGGATTTTAACATTGACATACTGAACTCCACAAGATCGAGCGTTTGTGACTATTTGACACTTCTTTCTAACCACGGTCTCGCTCCTCTCATTCAAGCACCCACAAGGGAAGAATCTCTAAACAACAAACTTGTTTTTTCTTGCACCGATCACATCAACGTCAGAAGTTCTGGGGTGTCTGCTAAGTCTTCTGTCATCTCACAAAAGCTAGCGCCGACCATTATTTTGTGGCGTGCCAAATAAACGGCGGCATTCTATCAAAACAAGACAAGGAACGTCCAAGGCAGATTACAATCATTGACAGTCACACGTTTGACAGATTAATCGCATCATACGATTGGAATGGCTTAATAAGCACTAGCGACAGTCTAACTGCTTACACGGAGTTACTTGACGCGTTCGACTATTGCACAGAACAGAGTACGAAAGTCATTACGACTAAGAAACGAAGACAGTAGCATGTTTGGCTAACAGCAGATGTTCTCTCAGCTATTAAACTAAACGATATCCTATGGGCACGTCTCCGCCGGTCACCTAACAATCCGCAAGTAAAACTACAATACATAAGCCAAAGGAACCGCGTAACTGCTGTCATACGCTCTGGAAAGCGAAAGCACTACCACAGTAAGTTCGTTGACGCGCGTTCTGATACCGCAAAGACTTGGTCCCTGGTCAATGAAGTGAAGGGCGGCAATACACGACGCACTATTGACGAAGTTATTAAGAAAAACTTTCACTCAAATATGACCCTTGTGGCGAATAGTTTCAATCACTCTTTTGCTCCCGTCTCTGGTGTATCTTGCCATGAACAAATTACGACAGAGACAATCAAGAAAAATCTTGTTTAAACAGTGCCTATCTCCCAAGCATGACGGAAAAAAGATCCACATACGCTGCTATTTAGTTTCCGGCCTCACAAAACCCCTGGCGTCGATAAAATAAAACTGAGCGATTTGCGGCGCAATTTTCACGTTTTAAAAAATGTTCTTCTCCACATACTAAATGGAATCATTCTCACTGGAGTTTTCCCCCTAAATATTAAAAGCGCAATCGTAAGGCCCCTTCATAAGAATGGCGCACGCGACGATGTAAAAAACTATCGTCCCATTTCTATTCTCCCGTGTTTGGTGTTGGTTCTGGAGAAACATATTTTAAAATCGATGAACGACTTTCTGGATAAATACAACCTTATATCGCCCAACCAATACGGTTTTATTGCCGGCCGCAGCACTCAATCCTTACTTGAGGACATGTATGATATCTTGCACAGGTCGTTCGACAATAATCAATTTACATGTGCCCTTTTTCTCGACGTATCCAAAGCATTTGATTCCATCAGTCACCAAATACTCTTAAACAAACTTTACAACTACGGATTTCGAGGTCTTTTCTTTTTGTTGCTTCAAAACTTTTTGACAGACAGATCGCAGCAGGTAATGGTTTGCAACAAAAAAAGTGCTAAGGTATTTCTCAAGTCAGGTGTACCGCAAGGGTCAGTTTTGTCCCCCCTGTTGTTTAATATCTACGTCAACGATCTCGCTAAATTAACATCAAGATGCTCAGTTTTTCAATACGCAGATGACACATTGCTGTTATCCACTCATGTCAGCTTGCGCAGTGCAATAAACACACTACAAATAAATTCTACGAAAGTCATGGATTGGTTTGAAACCAATCAAATCAGAGTGAATGTACAAAAAACAAAGCTTATTTGTTTCCGCAATCCACCTAAACGACAGTGCATCGACATCCCTTTTATATTACATTCCTCATCTTGTGTATCTTGTACCTGTACACCAATTCCATACCACAATACAGTCAAATACTTGGGACTTTTTTTCGATAGCGATCTCTCCTGGAACACACACCTTTATTATCTGGCTAAAAGACTACGAGGTGTATCTTGTCTGTTATACCATATAAAAACGTTCCTCCCAATCTCCGTCAGAAAGACAGTCGTGAATGCTCTTGCCTACGGAGTTCTTCGCTATGGAATTACTATCTTTACCAACTGCTCAACCCTCTGGAGAACGAAAATTGACGCCATTCTGAGGAACATCGCGAAAAACGTGGCATATAATCCGAATCTAAACCAGGACGATGATATATTCTCTTATGTGGGCTTGCCGCGTTTTCTACCCCTTTTTCATAGATGTGTCATCCTAAGACATTATTGGCTCAGTCAATTCAAAATACCGCGAACTGTCCAGCGCTCTATAAGAAACAGTGAACACTTTATAATTCCTCGTGTATACACTAAATATGGAAAATGTGTTCGGTCGTATTATGTTCCTCGCATATTTAACAAATTACCAGATTTTCTTGATCAAATTGACTCTCAGCGTGTCCTAAAAAAACGCATAAAACAATTATGCTAGTAGCAGCCTATTGAATTATACACAACTGGAATCTCTCTAGGATCGATAGGAGGCTAGTTATTGTTACCATGTGAGTGACTGTTCGACCATCAGCCTATATGCCCGTATGATGCTTAAGTATATATATATATGTATTTAAGTGTATATTTACGTGTAGATCCAGTGCACTCGATGTTGTATATATGCCCAGGTACTCATTTACTTGTGTGTGAAACCCGTGAAACAACTTTAAATTGTGTATAACTGTCTTGTATTCGCGCCTGAGAACAATCAGTCTCATCACCACGGGGTCTAGTCGCACAAGCCGACCCTGGCTTCGACTGACCCGCCTCGTACGTGCTAAAGAAAGAACAAGCCGAATAAAATTATTACAATTATTAATAAAATATTATTATTATTATTATTATTATTATTGTGTTTTTTTTTCTAAGTGCTTTTTTCTTCTTCTTTCGTGCTTTCTTTTTTTTTTCTTTTAACGCTTTTCGCTTTTTTTTTTCTTGGTGTTTTTTTTTTCTTTTTCATGCTTTTTTTGTGTTTTATAGTTCGACTTTCTGTCTTCCATTGTGGAATCATGATAATCGTCTTTTGAATTTTTTTTATGGGCGTCATCATACAAGCCCTCCGCAGGCTTTGATATGCCCGTATCTAGTACATGAATTCCAATTTGTGTGAAATAAATATTATTATTATTATTATTATTATTATTATTATTATTATTATTATTATTATTATTATTATTATTATTATTATTATTATTATTATTATTATTATTATTATTATTATTATTATTATTATTATTATTATTATTATTATAGCTAATGAATTTTTTTCTAACGTAACCCTAACTCATGCATCTATTATTGTACTAACCGAGACCTGGCTCTGTTCGAATATTTCTTCATCTGATCTCTTCCCACCAAATTTCGCAGTATTTCGACGCGATCGCGCATTCTCTACATTGAAAAAGACAGGGGGTGGGGTGCTGATAGCAATTGATACGTCGTTACAATGCGTTAGGCGTCCAGATCTCGAGACATCATTTGAGTCAGTGTGGGTAGAGCTACAATGTGCTAATGGCGAGCGTATCCTTCTGGGCTCTTATTACTTGCCCCCTGACACCTCTCCTGATGATTTTAGCCAATGTCTACTAGGCATTGAGCGCACAACCAACGCCCTTGAAAAATTTAAATTTATGGTTCTTGGCGATTTTAATGTCCCCAACATATGTTGGGAAACAGCCTCTGCGTCCTCAAAACATTACTATATTATTCAAAAATCTCATCTCTTGCTTAATTTCGCATCATTTACGAACTTAAGACAATATAACTGTATCCCGAACACCCAGGGCAACATGCTTGATCTTTGCTTCTCGGATCTTGACTGCATAGATGTAACTGAGGGTGCGTCAGGCTTGGTTCCCCCCGACGGATATCACCCCCCATTGGAGATTAGTATACCTGTCCGACAGGGCATGAGACGTTGTTCACGGAGACATCCTGAACGGAATAGACATAATTTTTGCGCTGGAGATTATGTTAGTTTGTACGATCATTTCTCCAATTACGACTGGTCCTCAATTATCCTGTGCTCTGACGTTGATCAACAGGTTCGCGATTTCACTCGAATCGTCCGAGAGGGAATGGATCAATTCATCCCGTTGCGTAAAACATCAGGCTCCAAGTTTCCCTTCTGGTTCTCGCACGAATTACGTACTTTAATGAATAAGAAATTGCGCGCTCATCGAAAGTTTAAAAAGAACGATACCCCCGAATTAAAATCAGAATTTGGGCGCTTTAGGTCTCTCTGCAAGGAAGTTTTTAAACGTGATCGTCAGGCGTACACTGATTCCGTCGAGTTGCAGCTAACTAAAAATCCCAAAGAATTCTGGAAGTATGTTCGCTCTCGGTCCCAGACAAAAAGTAGAGGAGAGATCACCCTGCTGGACTCACAGGGAAACTCGACGACAGATGTTTGTGAAATTTTTGCACGCCACTTCCAGTCTGTTTTTAAGCATCATCCAACCCCTTCATCTACTGCCGCGCCAGCTGTCTCTGGGAAGGCATCCTGTATTGCACTCTTTGACGAGGAGCTACTGCATGAGTGTGTAAAAAAAATGAAACCATCATTGTCTTCTGGCCATGATGGTATTCCGTCAGTCCTCTTGAAGGCATACAGTGCCATATTTATTCCTGTTCTAGTACAGATTTTTAACAACTGCATAAAGAATGAGGTCTTTCCCGCCATGTGGAAAACGGCACTTGTTGTACCTGTGCATAAGTCCGGTCCAAAAACAAATGTGTCGAACTACAGACCTATATCTCTTCTTTGCACATTTTCGAAGCTCCTCGAAGTGGCACTACACAAAATATTGTCATTCAATCTCAAGCGTTATCTTATCCCTAACCAACATGGATTTATGGCGGGTCGCTCGACCACAACTAATCTCGCCTGTTTTATGTCAACCGCTGCTCACGCCGTCGCTAACAGAGGCCAGCTTGATGTGATTTACTTTGACTTGAGTAAAGCGTTTGACATTGTTAATCATGAGATGTTACTGGCTAAACTGTCAAAGCTAGATATTCACAACTCATTGCTTTCATTGCTCGAAAGTTATTTGCGTGACCGGAAGTGCTTTGTTAGCTCGAATAATAATTTTTCTGCTACTTATGAGGCGACAACGGGTGTGCCTCAGGGCTCCGTTCTCGGACCTCTTCTGTTTTCAGTTTTTGTTAATGATGTTTCGACTGTGATTCGTCACTCCTCATTTCTTCAGTACGCAGATGATATTAAGATGTTCATGGAGGTACGAGAAGACCGAGACTGTCTTTTGCTACAGAGAGATGTTGATGCTTTTGAAGAATGGTGCCGGGAGAATGACCTGAAGATAAATAGCTCTAAAACGAAAGTCGTGTCGTACACTCGTAAGACACATAACATTGTATTCCCATATGTTATTCAGACAGACCTTTTGGAACGTATGAACAGAATCAAAGATCTTGGCGTGGTGTTTGACAGCACCTTACACTTCTCCAGTCATGTGGATCACATCGTGAACGCAGCTCTACGCACGCTCGGGAGTGCGTGCCGCATCACTAAAGAGTTTATTAACCCCTGCACATTTCTTATACTCTACAGTGCATTGTGTCGACCCCAGCTTGAATACGCTTCTGTTGTATGGAATGGAATTTGTGCCACAAATTCCTCGAAAATAGAACGGGTTCAGAACAAGTTTCTTTCCATCTATAGACATCGTTGCTCAGCGCGCATTGTGCCCACCACTACTGATGTCCCTGTCCCTGTTCAGCGTAGCGTGGCACTACCTACCCTGCTTCGTAGGAGAGAACTTGCCGATATCTTATTTTTATACAAACTTGTCCACGCCATCACTGATTGCACGGTATTGACGTCAAGAGTACTCTTAAAAATTCCTCTAAAAACAACAAGGCAAAATGCGTCCTTCTGCAACAGGCGTCTACTCAACCTCCACGATCCTGTGTCCAGACTTGGGCATACTTATAATTCTTCTTTTTCTGAAACACTCGACATATTTAACAATAACACGCTGCAGTTTGTAAAAACGTTAAAGGCCATCACTTAAATTTGAACTGTATGCACTAACTTGCGGCGTTTACGCCGAAATTCCCCACTTTGAATGCATTTTTTTTCTTTCTAGCAATTGGTGGTGGCGGTAGTACCATTAAGCTTATCGTGTGTTGTGACTTTGTGTTTACTTTTTATAATTTTTAAGTGTATTTTTCTAGGGCTTGTCCGTTGTGTGTGTTGTCCGTACTATTGCTTTATGCCCTGTTCTGCCTTACATGTTAACACAGTGCACCTGTACCAAGACCGCAAGGTTGTTCCTGGGCACGAATAAAAACATTGATTGATTGATTGATTGATTATTATTATTATTATTATTATTATTATTATTATTATTTACTAAATCTCGCTTTCCTAACTGGTTTTCCAGTGAGCTAAAAACACTACTGAAAAGAAAGGACTTCTTTCACAGGAAGTTTAAGAAAAGTGGCCTTTTAAAGTGGGAAGTAGAATTCAAGAACTGCAGAAAGCAATGCAAGACGGTCCTGGATCGCGACCGCCAGGCTCATCGTTGCTCAGTGGAATCAGATCTTGTCAATAATCCGAAGAAATTCTGGAGGTACATTAATTCACGTTCTGGGAGGCATATCGAGTCGAAGATTGTCCTGGATAATCACGAGAGCGATTTGAAGTCCGTTCCTGAGTTATTTGCTGAGCATTTTAGGTCCGTCTACAGGGATAGTACGCAGCGTTCTGCACCTGCGCTGCCTCACTTAGATGGGTTTGGTGACTTGTTAAGTTGCATTAATGTTGATGAAGAGTCCGTACGATCCTGTATTAAGAAAATGAGAGCAACATTGTCAGTAGGGCCCGACGGCATTCCCTCTGCGATTCTCAAAACGTATCACGACATATTCACGCCGGTACTGTGCTCTATATTTAACAACTCGTTAAGGTTGGGAACCTTTCCTGAAACGTGGAAAGTCGCTGCTGTTGTTCCAGTCTTAAAGTCGGGAAAAAAAGGTGATATTTGTAACTATAGACCTATTTCTCTTCTCTCTCCATTTTCTAAGCTCTTTGAAATGGTAGTTCATCAATTCCTGTCTTTCAAATTTCGAAACTTAGCAATTCCCAATCAGCATGGTTTTATGAGCGGCAGATCAACAACTACCAATCTTGTTAGCTTTATGTCTGCTGCATCTCGTGTAATATGTAACAGAGGTCAGTTAGACGTTGTCTACTTTGACTTAAGCAAGGCTTTTGACGTAGTCAATCACATTATTCTTTTATCCAAACTTTCCTGCTATGGAGTATGTGGCTCAGTACATGACTGGTTAAAAAGCTACACTCTAAAAAATGCCCGTGCGTCTGCTTTCCCGCACAACACTCGCAGAGCCAATCAATGCAACTTACGGAGGCAGCTCAGCGAATGACGATGCGGAAACATACGTTTAGACCAAAAAACACAATTTGAGTTGTGACATTAAGCAATGCAAAACGTCACGCTTGCATTGCTTAATGTCACAACTCAGACTGCATTTTTTGGTCTAAACATATGTTTCGGCATCGTCATTCGCTGAGCTGCCTCCGTAAGTTGCGCTGATTGGCTCTCCGAGTGTTGTGCGGGAAAGCAGACGCACGGGAATTTTTTAGAGTGTACTTGTCAGAGAGAGAGGCATATGTCCGGGTTAACAACATGAACTCTTCGTTGTACAGGACTCGCTCTGGCGTTCCTCAGGGATCTGTTTTAGGACCCCTTCTGTTCACAATTTTCGTAAATGACGTCTCTTTTGCTGTTTTAAATTCTTCATTCCTGCAATATGCTGATGATATAAAAATTTATCGAGAAATAGTTACTGAACGTGATTGTGCTAAGCTCCAGGAAGATGCACGTTCTTTCTACCGATGGTGCTCTGAAAATGACCTTTTCTTGAACCCGTCCAAAACCAAGGTCATGACGCTCTCTCGGAAGACTCACAATATCTCTTTTGCATATAATATTCAAGGAGAGACTTTGTCTCGAGTAAGTGTAATGAAAGATCTCGGAGTCATTGTTGATTCTGGGTTGCGTTTCTCTGATCACGTTGGTAGGCTGGTTAACTCGTCTTTAAGAATGTTGGGTGTTGCCTCTCGCTTAACCAGGGAGTTCAAAAACCCGACGGCTTTTATCACGTTATACTGCTCGCTATCCAGGTCACAGTTAGAATATGCCTCAGTTGTTTGGAATGGAATTTCTAAAAGTCACTCCTTGGAGATCGAGCGTGTGCAAAAAAAGTTTGTTTCTATCTTTAAACATCGCTACATAAAGGAGGATGTTCACTGTTTAACATATGAGTCTGCGTTAGAGCGTGTTGGTTTGCTTAGCTTGCACCGGCGTCGGGAGAACGCGGACTTACTATTTTTGTTTAAAACGCTGCATGGACTCATCAATTCTCCGAGCCTGTTATCTGAACTGTGCCTTAGGGTCCCACGTGTGCCTACTCGTCTTCTGTCATCTTTTTATGTTTCTAAAACGTTTAGTCCGGTAAACCCAATTGTGAGAATGGCTCAGCGTTTGAATCATTACTCTGAAAAACTTGATATTTTCAACCCTTGCTACAGGACGTTTGTCCTTTCTATTAAAAACTTGCCTGTGCAGGATGAGCATTGTTGAATTGCTCTGTTATGTCTGAATGTCGTCATCTCCATGTCGTGTTTTCTGGTGGTGCACTTGTTGTCCTTCAGTCTTGTGTTCCGTCTCTACTGTTACTGCCTCGTTTTTATTTCATTGTACTAATTACTTGTGCACTGCCTAGTATTATGCTAAAAATGTATCTTATTTTCTGCGGAGATGTGTATAGTGTTTTTTGTTTTTTTTTATCCACCAGTGTACCAGCACCAAGACCTCAGGGTTGTTCCTGGGCACTGTATAATAAAGATTGATTGATTGATTGATTGATTGATTATTATTATTATTATTATTATTATTATTATTATTATTATTATTATTATTATTATTATTATTATTATTATTATTATTATTATTATTATTATTATTATTATTATTTTTAAAACGGAAAGATTTTTTGCACAGGAGGTTTAAGAAAAGTGGTCTTCCAAAGTGGGAAGTTGAATTTAAAATTTGCAGAAAGCGATGTAAGAAAATTTTAAACCGTGATCGCCAGGCGCATTCTGACTCGGTGGAATCAGATCTTGTTAAAAATCCCAAGAAATTTTGGAGGTACGCTAAATCGCGCTTGGGGAAGAATATTGAGTCCGAAATCGTCTTGAATCAGCATAGCGACAGTGCGAAGGGCATGTCTGAGTTGTTTGCTGATCACTTTGCGTCAGTTTACATTAATAATAATAATTGCTCCTCATCTATTTTGCCTCACTCGAACGTTTTTGGCGACTCATTAGGTTCTGTGGTTGTCGATGAGGAATGTGTTAGGCTATGTATTAAGAAAATGAAACCCACATTGTCTGCAGGTCATGACGGGATACCCGCTGCAATTGTTAAGGCTTATCATGAATTACTTACGCCTATACTGTGCACAATTTTCAATAACTCCTTGACGTCAGGGATATTCCCTGACGACTGGAAACTGGCAGTGGTTGTTCCGGTACTGAAATCTGGAAATAGTGGTGATGTTCTTAATTACAGACCGATTTCTCTTCTCTCTTCTTTTTCCAAACTCTTTGAAATGGTAATCCATCAATTTCTCTCCTTCAAGTTTCGTAGTATAGTCATTCCTAATCAGCATGGTTTCATGTCCGGCAGATCGACATCCACCAATCTCGTATCTTTTATGTCTGCTGCCTCTGAAGTAGTTTGTAATAGAGGTCAGCTTGACGTTTTTTATTTCGACCTGAGTAAGGCATTCGACGTAGTCAACCACAACATCCTCTTATACAAGCTTTCTTCGTACGGAGTATGTGGTTCGGTATACAATTTGTTAAAAAGCTATTTGTCTGATAGGCATGCCTACGTCCGCGTCAACAATACTACCTCGTCCTTGTACAAGGCAAGCTCTGGAGTGCCTCAGGGATCTGTCTTGGGCCCCCTCCTTTTTAATATTTTTGTAAATGATGTCTCTCGAGTTATATTAAATTCTTCATTTCTGCAGTACGCTGATGATATAAAACTTTACAAAAAAATATCGACCTTAGAGGATTGCATCGCGCTTCAGAATGACGCATATTCCTTCGGTCGTTGGTGTTTAGACAATGACCTCCGTTTGAATCATTCTAAAACAAAAATAATGACATATTCTCGCAAGACCCATGATATATTCTTTCCATATAGTTATCATGGCGAACTGCTGTCACGTGTAAGTGAACTGAGGGACCTTGGAGTTGTCTTTGATTCAACCTTGAGATTTGACACTCACGTCATCAAAGTGGTTCAATCGGCCTTGCGCACGTTAGGTGCCGTGTCTCGCATAACGAAGGAGTTCAAAAGCCCGTCCGCTTTTTTTACGCTGTATTGTTCCTTAGTTAGATCCCAGCTAGAGTACGCCTCGGTTGTTTGGAACGGCATTTCCAAAACTAACAGTTCATCTGTCGAGCGAGTCCAAAACAAATTTATTTCTATCTTTAAATATCGTTACCTTGAGAATGGTGATCCTTGTCTGAACGGTGTGTGTAACTCGCAACTTGTCAACTTGTTGAGCCTCCAGCAGCGTCGGGTGAAGGCAGATTTGTTGTTTTTGTTTAAGACCCTGCACGGCTCGATTAACTCTCCCAGACTTCTGTCCGAAGTGAGCCTCAGAGTTCCACGTGTGCCTACACGGCTCCAATCATCTTTTTATATAGCTCGACATTTTAGCAACCTAAACCCGATCCAAAGATCGGCGGAGTGTTATAATCGCTACTCTGACACAATTGATATTTTTAACTCATGCGGGAGCAAGTTCGGAAATGCTGTTCAAATCTCCCTCTTGCAGGAAAAGGGCTGATCAGTTGAAGCGCTGATGTAGTATTTGCTTATTGCTCTCACACCTGTTGATGTCTCTGTTTTGTGCTTTTGATTTCCCTTGTTAATCTGAGTGTTTTTCATACTTGTTAATATTTTTATTCTCAGACTGGAGAACTACGTTCTCCTTCTGCACTCGTGTGTATGCGTGTTTGTATGTGTGTGTTTTTGCTCATTTTTTTTTAGTGTGCCAGCACTAAGACCGATTGGTTGTTCCTGGACACTTTAATAAACATTGATTGATTGATTGATTGATTATTATTATTATTATTATTATTATTATTATTATTATTATTATTATTATTATTATTATTATTATTATTGAGACGAGATTGAGACGACGACGACGATCGGGAGTGCACATTCCATCGGTGAGCTCTGCTATTTTTTCTTGTAAATATTGCTATATGGGTTTATTCTGCCTACGCCCAGCCCTACGACAGCTCTAAAGGATCCCTCGTCCGTAATAGATAGCATCTTGCGTTGACCAACGTACCGCTGAGCCTGAGTGCGATTGCTGACCCGACCGACCTGACTAGGCCTAACACTGTCTCTCACCAAGTACAAGGCTCCCGTCATGTCCCTAACCTGCGACGCTTGCTTAAAAGCCATTCTGCCCGACGGACGTCACATGACGTGTTCATCTTGTGGGCATAACCTGCACCTAGGAAAATCCTGCTCCGGTATCGCGGAGTCCACGTTTGCTGCCATGAACGCCGAGAAGAAGATAAAGTGGACGTGCAAAATCTGCCGCACTAAGGGTGCTCGCTCCGGTGAGGAAGCAGTCGACGTGAACTCCGAAGTGAGGTCATTAGACGATCCCGGCCAGCTCGGAGCACAAATACAACTGATGAATCGGAAGCTAGACTCCCTCCCTTCCCTCAAGGTCAGCGTTGATTCACTCCTTGAGCTGCCCGCTAAAGTGAGCGAACTTCTGCTTCTCAAGCCAGCCATAGAACTGCTGAAAACCACCGTTGAAGAAGTGCAGATTTCGATCACGGCATTAGGCAAAAAGTACGAGGACCTTTTAAGCATGACAACTTCCCATGCAGAAGAAATGAAGGATCTGAGGATGGAGATGGGAACGCTGAAAGCTACGGTCTCTGAACAGGAGCAAGTTATTCAGCGCTTAAAAAGTGAAATCAACGAGAGTGAACAACACACTCGCCTTCAAAACATGGAGGTACATGGCCTGAAAGTTGCTCCTAACGAAAGTCTTGCCTCAGCCTTGACTGGGCTGGCACTCAAGCTTGAGTTGGCGGGGCATCAACCATCGGACGTCGTAACAGCATACAAGATACCAAACAAACGTGCCGAAACTCCAGTCATTTTGGTCAGGTTCGCTTCCGTTGACATCAAGGAACGCTGGATGCAATCACGCAGCAGGTTGAGGCAATCGTTTGGCTCCAGAACATCTGAACGAGTGTACTTTAACGACAACTTGACTCAGCCCAACAGAGAACTTTTTTGGATGGCTCGTTCTCGTGGCAAGGAATATGGTTTTAAATTTATTTGGGTCAAAAATGCGCGAATATTTGCTAGAAAGGAAGAAGGCGCTCCACTGATAAAGATCTTGCACCGTAACGACATTGACCTCATCGTGTAATGGCTACGTTTTCTTTTTCCAAGTATGCCAATTTTAATTTGTTTAATGACTCGTTAGCAACCTCTCCTGATTCATTTACTGTTTTGCATGTAAACATTCGTAGTATTCGAAAATACTGGGACGAACTTACGGTTATCCTTGAAGATGTGAGTGGCCGAATTGATGCGATAGTTTTAACAGAGATAAATGCTAGTGCTGAATCTCTGTCACCGTATAAATTATCGGGCTTCCATGATTATTTTTGCACTCGACAAACCACTCGTGGAGGCGGCATTGGCGTTTTCATAAAAGATTCCTGGTCCACCTCCAAAGTCGATGTGTCGTTTATGTATTCTGAGAGCTTGATCCTTAAGATCTCGAATGCCATTCACACTGTTTGTCTGCTGGCATTGTACAGACCTCCCTCATTCAGCTGCACCAACTTTATAGCAGAGTTGAAAAGAAACTTGGAGCGATTATCTAATGAAACACATTTATGCCTGGTAGGGGACATTAACATCGACACTCTATCCCCTTCTAAGTCAATCGTTTGTGATTATTTGTCAGTACTTTGTGAGACGGGGATAACTTCTACTATTCAAGGCCCCACGAGGGAAGAAGTGCTTAATAAGAATCTGGTTTCAGCCTGCCTCGACCATATTAACATTCGAACGTCAGATAGTACTGTCCATTCCGCTGTCATTTCGCAAAAGCTTGCAGACCATTATTTTGTGGCCTGTCAATTTGCTTTCTTTTCTAGAAAATCAACTGATGTTAACAGAATGTGTCGTCTGGAGAGACTTGATCTGAAAATGTTTGATCGGTTCATCAAAGATTACGACTGGGAAGGTTTTTTATTTTCT
Source organism: Ixodes scapularis (assembly GCF_016920785.2). NCBI lineage: Eukaryota > Metazoa > Arthropoda > Arachnida > Ixodida > Ixodidae > Ixodes > Ixodes scapularis. The sequence continues at coordinate 32,856,805 of NW_024609882.1, forward strand.
GTAGACCGTGGGAATTTATATAGAAAGTTTATCGATGTTGTTGCACACTTCCGGAACAACGCCAGAAAAACTGTCTACGTCAAAAAACGCAACCCTAAGCTCCCTTGGCTGAACTCTAACATTCTTAACGCCATTGATCTCAAAGAGAAATTTTGGAAGAAGAGTCGCCGCTACCCTAATAATGCTGCTCTCAAACTTGAAAGCAAGATTCATAGAAATTTTGTCACTGCACTTATTCGATCAGCGAAGCGAACATACTTCGCAAAAAAGATCTCGGATGCCAGATTCGACTCAAGAAAAACCTGGGCTGTAATAAATGAGGCTCGAGGTCATTTGAAGAATAACATTTATGAGACACTAAGGAAACATTTTGGAGCTGATATGTTAGCAACTGTGAACGCTTTCAATCGTTTTTTCTCAGACTCTGCCACGGGACCGTCTAGCAGCGATAGGATTCCCACACCGCGAATGCCGTTCAACAAAGAATCTGCCTTTCTTCCTCCTCTGACAGATTTCGAATTACGGTCGTATCTGTTCGGATTCAAGCGATTTAGATCTGCTGGTGTCGACGACATTACTGTACACGACTTATGCCGAAATTTCGAGTCTCTGAAAAATGTACTTCTCGCTTTGATTAATGACTTTTTGGAAACGGGCTATATTCCTGATGAATTAAAAAGCGCTTTAGTAGTGCCTCTGTTTAAAGGTGGTGCGCCAAACCAAGTCTCCTCGTACCGACCAATATCAATATTGTCATCCATTTCCCAGATATTAGAGAAGCATATTTTTGTTGCAATGTCCAGTTTCCTTGAAAAACACGCAATATTCACACCAAATCAATACGGATTTATATCTGGTCGAGGTACTACTAACCTACTTGAACATTTTTCGGACATACTACACTCAACTTTTGACAAAAATATGTACGCATGTGCTCTTTTCATCGATGTTGCTAAGGCTTTTGACACTGTGAATCACAAGCTTCTGTTGGACAAGTTGTATAGCATCGGCTTTCGTGGTCCCTTTCATGCCATTTTAGAGAATTACTTGTCTAATCGCTCTCAGATTGTGTCAATAGATAATTTCCACAGCTCTCAAGTTTCTTTAACATCTGGTGTCCCGCAGGGTTCAATTCTTTCTCCTTTACTTTTTAACATCTACGTGAATGATATGTCATCCGTTACGACGAACTGTGTGATACTACAATACGCAGATGACACAGTTTTATTGTCTCAACATATTTCATATCACCACGCGGTTAACATGCTGCAAGTAGATGCCAATAAGGTAATGGACTGGTTCCAGGCAAACAAACTTCGAGTAAATACTACCAAAACAAAGCTTATTTGTTTCCGCAACCCTTTAAAAAGCGTGAGTTTAACCGCCCCACTCTTTCTTCATAACTCATGCTGCGCATGTTCTACCTGTGAGCCTGTTCATTATGTTAACACGATTAAGTACCTGGGCATTCACTTCGATTGCGACCTATCTTGGAACACCCACATGTCATACCTATGTCAACGGCTGAGAACAGTCGCTTGTATGATGTACCATATTAAGGCATATATGCCGCTAACTATAAGAAAATGTATAATGCATGCTCTTACCTACAGTGTCCTGAGGTATGGCATCACTATTTTTTTTAATTGCCCCCTTCTATGGCAGTCAAGAATTGACAGAATTCTACGAAATACTCTAAAGAGCATTGCATACAACACAGAATGTTCAAAAAATGTCAACCTTTTCTCGTTCTTGGAATTGCCTATGTTTCACTCCCTGTTCCTTCAGACTGTAATACGAAGACATTTTTGGGACAGTGAGTTCATTATACCATCCTTACCATCTCGTGACCTAAGAAATTATCTTCGTTTCGAAATTCCTCATGTAAGGACCCATTATGGTGAAAGTTTGCGTATATTCTATGTGCCTAATGTCTTCAATAACATCCCTGAGTCGGTTTTGGCAATTACTTCCAACAAAACATTGACGAAAAGCTTGAGAAAGATGTATTCTGCCGTATCGATGCAATGATATAAAGCACGCGGAATTGGTATCAAATTTTGACCCCATACTTCTTGGCCAGCGCGCATCCAATACAACCCTAATTTCAGATATGCACCGGCACCTTGCACTATGTTGTCTTTTATGATGGCTATCAATACCAAAAATAGACGTCTGACACAGGTCTGCACCCATCAAGGACATAGACAATAGTCTCCATGTGCTCATGGTTGTTTTTTCTTTTACTTTACTTCGGTACTTTAGTGTGTGTGTGCGATGCCACCTTAACAGCGACACAGTTACTATCTACGGTATGTGCAAGCTTTCGTGTCCATGAGTGTCAGTGATCCCTCGTCGTTCGATCACTTCGAGCTACAATCCTTCAGACAACGGGGTCAACGCATCGTGTGCATAGTGCTCAGCCTACAACATGTGATGGTTTGGATTCATGAAACTATGCCTTTTATCTCGTGCCTCTGTTTTGTCTTGTGCCACTGCCACTATCTCGTGCAACTGTCTTTTTTCTTTTCTCTTCCTCGTGACAATGTGCACTTCCGAATTCTTTTACTGCAGGGCCTGGTCCCACAAGCCCATGCTGGCTTTGACCGGACCCGTAATTCCATTGTTGATTCTACATGTGTGAATAAATGTATTATTATTATTATTATTATTATTAATAATAATCTGCGCGACAACCTCGGCTAGAATCGAACGTGTTCAGAATAAGTTCTTATGTATCTACAGTCATCGTTTCTCGTCGCGCAATGCGTCTACCTCAAACGATGATCCAGCAGTCCCAGTCCAACATAGCTTGGCATTGCCCACCCTGCGGCGTAGGAGAGAACATGCCGACATCCTATTTCTGTACAAACTTATTCATGGCATCACTGACTGCACATCATTGATATCAAATGTGCGTTTGAAAATTCCCGTAAAAACTACAAGGCAAAATGCATCCTTCTACAATGCTCCCGTAACAAATCTTCACGACCCCGTGTCGAGAATTGGGCACACCTACAATTCCTCTTTTACAGACTCAATTGATATATTTAACAATAACACACCGGAGTTCATCAGAGCGCTGAAGTTCCTCACCTAAATTTGACTTCCTTTTTTTTTTTTTTTTGCACCTGATTAAGTTCTTCAGAACCAATTTTTATACTCTCGCTTTCCTTTCCTTTCGCTATCGTGGTGGTATAGCCTAGCGAGTTTATGTGACATATGTGATCTTTTTTAAGTGTTTTATTGTTTACTGTTTGTTTGTTGTGTGTAGTGTTGATTTCCATGTTTCCTGAGTGCACCTGTACTAAGACCGCAAGGTTGTTCCTGGGCACTTCAATAAAAACATTGATTCATTGATTGATTGATTGATTATTATTATTATTATGAGCGGAACACAAATGAAAACGTCTAGATTGTTCGGAATACGAAAATGCATGAAACCATTTCAATTCAAAATGCAGTCTCATTCGTTGCAGCTTTTTTTCCGTTATGGTTTAGTGTTTTAATACGTATAAAACTTAGGCAAGCAGAACCTGCCAATGCACCGCTATTTGCCGTAATACTCACACTTTTTTACCTTAACAACAACACACACAAAAACATTTTAATTTAATATTTTGAATTTAAATAAAACAAAAAAATTGGCAGCGTACTTTTTTTCTTTAGAGTACTTTTAGGCATAAAATGCGGTATTTAAAGGAGCTGTGCAACGATATTCAATTGGAATGTTTTTCTCTCTACACGAGCTTACTGGCACAGCTGGGACTCAAGGATACTCACGCGCAACGCCATTGGCCAAGAAACTCCTTTGTTGCGGTGTAATTTCAAGGACAAAAGAGGTCATTTTCATTCAATCTCTCCTTTGCAAAATTTGATGACGTAACTCGGGGATCGCAGTACACCCAAGTGACGATATTTGAATGCGGTTCATAGATTGGACCCGAGCATTGCGTGGGCACTCGACTTGGGCTCGTGACAATTGCTAGCTCGAGAAGCATTCGGGTTGTGACCCGTGTCCAATCGCTGCAACGACGACAACAGCCGAGTCATAACAATGTCTGGAACTCAGCGCGTGTCCTGTGTTTTGCCAACCCCAGCGCGTGGCTATGATCAACACTGGCGGCATATAATCGGCTCCAGATCACGTGGCCGCTTGTTCTGGCTGCGAGTTGAGGGGATGACCTCTGCTCGTTTTTCTTTATTTTTTTCTGTGACTTCGATTGCGTGTGGTGAAAAACAAACGGGTATTTCACAGGTCATGAACGTCAGGGATCCGTTCTAAGCGGTATTTGCGCAAAATACAAAAATAGTTGCATCGCCCCTTTAAGGTGCTATAGCTAAAGATTGTTTAGATGACATTAAGCCACCGTTTCGGAGAATGGAGATCATTTATGTTTATCAATTTGTTCGCTATAGACCCTTTCAAAAATTCAGCACCATACTGTGGTGGAAATATCAGTCCAGATTGTCGTATGCTAATGGCGGATAAAATCTGGTACCTATTCATAAACAGTAAACGTACGAAAGCTACGGTGTTTTTCACTGAACAATTATTTCTCTATTTGCTTCAGTTTTTTTAGTGTAAAGAAACTACCACTTTGTACAAGGTACTTATAGTAGAGCTAGATTCTTGATAAAATTAACATTTTATAGTCATGAGCATAGCCTTCTCTGTACTGACGAAGCCTGGCAGATTGTCACGTGACTTGGCCGCCGAAAGTGAAAAGGTAGAGCGGCAGATGAAAGTCTAAAGCCCTTTCATGTTTCAAAAGCAGCGCAAGGTGCCTCGATGCACGAGACACGTGAAACGCGCAGCCCTTGGGAAGATCATGGCAATATTAGCGGCGAGATTAGGGTGCCTACATGTCTGTCTGTGTCAGGGTGAAGACATCCATTGTTGCCCTGAATGTGCCAGCGCGTGACACTCTCGCGCACTCGGTGCATGACTTGGGCGGTAAAATGGCGTCTATGCATTAGCCAAAGCTACGCGCTCGAGCTGAGTGACACCGGATTGCGTGTACTTCAAGATGCATATAAGAAAAAGATCGGGCGGAAAAATGGCTGAGATGTCACCACTCAAGCAGAAGCGCGCGTGTGTATGAAGGCACTCTAGGCGAGATGGTTTGGTGGCGCCCTCCTATGGTTCCCTTTCGTGACGTCATTACCTTGCGAACAACAAGTTCGATGGTGTTTGTAATTAGTATGGTGGAAACCTGAAACCAACACTGACGACACCGCCAAAATTGAAGGTCTTCCATAACTCTTATTTCCGTCGATGAGAGCTCCCTTGCTGACGTCTTAATCAAAATTCGGCCAATCGCGGAAGGCCGACAACAGCGACGCTTTCGATCGCGCACGTCGCCAATAGCCACCGTGCCAATAGCGCAGCACTGACCTAGATTTCAGATGCCATGTTCTTCCCAGAAGTTCCACGCGGCACGTGTCTCGAGCATTTCCACAACAATAAATGGCGCCAATTTTCCCAGGATTACAGTGTTCGAGAAGATGTAGTGGCAAGAGCGGCGCCCGCTTACAACGACGCGCGTGAAGATGGTCGACGGAGATGGCCGCGAGTTGCTCTGGAGTTCCGGGCCCTAGAAGAATTGGTGGCAGACGGCAGATGTGCGATGAGCGAAGAAGAAGTCAAAGCTGAGGCGGTACGCTTGGCTGGTTGAAAAATGTCTTTATATAATTAACAATTATAGTTATATTTGTGAATAAAAAGGAGGCTATGTCATGAGTTGTCTCGGTCATGCTGAAGCCGAGCATTCCAAGGATTTGCGTGACACCCTCAAATGCGTAACCCAAAGAAGCTTACAACTCTCGTCCCGGTGACATCGAAAAACAATACATCGAACTAACGTCCGGATGCTCAGGCTGCACATCGGTTTTTGTCTTCAAGTTCTTCCTTCTCCAGTCATCAAAAGGCCGCTATTAGCACGTACAGAAGATAACACTTAGGCAACGTTATTTTAAATCGACCGGAAAATTCGGTTTCTGAACCTATCGCGCTGCGACTTTGCGCAGTGTTGCCCACAGATGGTGAATTTTTTTTGTTGTAAAATTTGCAAAGAGCGAACTTACCTGAGGAAAAAGTTAAGAAAGAAAAAGGCTTAGCTCCTATGGAAACGCAGCGACGCCACCGGTCTGCAAACAACACGGCGCCGTGAGAACGTCAAAACACTAATATATGTGATAAATGAGAAACGTGCTTGCAAGGCAACCGAGCACACGCAAATTTTCATTTTAACGGATGGGATACAAGTGAGTGTATTTGATTATTTGACGGGTAGTTTTATCCACGAGGCGCGTAACAGCAGACGTCGCATATTCCTCCGCGCGCATGTGCACAGCTGCAGGTAGTATTCGACACTTATAAAATGTGTATGAAGTAAACCAAGCTGCTGGATTGACAAACGATCTGGGATGCTAAAAATTACCGAAAAGCCCTATCTTACACGCATAGTGGTGTCATTTATTTGCCTAACTCCAACGATGCCGATTCTCCAAATGCACTTCGTTCAAGATACTAAAACGTGTTAGTAGAGCGTACGCTAAGGATTGCGAGCCTTGCGGGGGCGTGCCCAATTGATGCTCAAAGCGACGGCACGAGCTCCCGCTAGCAACGCAATCCTTGCCCACGAAACTATTTAGACGCAATGAGAGGTGCATTTTATCGTGTGCCTGCTCTCAGCTTTTGCTGCAATAGACGGGTAAACGAAATATATTTTCGCAGTGCATGCCGATGTTTCAAAAAACTCAACTGCTTTTTTTTAATCGTTTGCGTTTAGCGGAATAGGAGAAAGCTTGTCTTCACGCCCGAGCGATTCCAACTCTGCTCGTGCTTTTACATTTGCCGATAAAGAAGTCTTCCCGTACTTTGTAACTCCAATAAATGTGAACAAACGCTAGTTTCCTCATATTAGAAAACTAAACCACTCTTTATATTTGAAAAAAAAAAAAATCTAGTCCGCCGTATTTAATAACATGAACGGCCCGTCACCCCGGTTTTCCCCGGCACACAGGCGCGCGCCATCGCGCGCCTTGCGGGCCCCGCTCAGACATGGCGCCGGGGGGCGTGGGGCGGGACAGAGGGCGAGGAGGGTTGCCATCGATGGAAAGGAGGAAAACGAGGGGAGAGGAGGAATTGCGCTACCTTTCCGTGTACAGAGGCCTTAAGCTAAAACAATAACAGCGCCACCCTTTAGCGACGAGTTGAAACATGGAAGCTGGTTTCTATGGCTACTGCCAGAGTCACTGAATGTTTCCAAAGTACCGAAACTCATAAGCTAGAGGTGCCAAGATGACGGATCAATCTTTTTTTTCTTTGCTCTGGTCACCATAAGCCTTTAGGAAGCACGTTTTTGTGCTATCGATGTGGCCAGACTGAATTTGAGAAAGGGTCTATATTGAGCGGGAACACTGAATGAATAGGGCACGTGACGTCAATTTTCCTGCTAGATTTAGTGGAAAAATTGAATTGATGTATATTTCACCTGTTGTCAAACCACGTGACGTCAATTTTCCCACCAAAATCAGGGGGAAAACAACAATGGTGGATGGGTGCTGACGTCAAGTGCCACGTGAAATTACATTTTCTACGCTAAATTTAGGGGGGAAAGTATGTTGGTGTATAGTTCACGTGACGTCAGGTCCCGTGACATCAATCGACATCAGGTAACCTTTACACAAGTTCAGCTTTCCCGCTTGCTTTTACGGGAAATGCACGAACGGAAGTATGGACGGACAAAATTTTGGAATTGGAGGGTAGCGTTAAAAAGCATTTCATGATTTAAAAATCATGGATTTATTATGTTCAAGGTTGTGTCGAAACGTCGCTAAAACTACGTTTGAAAAATGTTTATATACAGTCTAGAGAATATTTATTAAAAAATAGGGTATATACGTTCGCAAATAGCCGCGCTGTGAGAGCTGGTCTGGCAACCGTGGATTAAAAACCCTTTGTTTGGGCGTCATTCTTGAAACCTTGGCAAGATGGCGGCGCCCTGAGGTCGTACTTGCAAAGAAAAAAATGAATCCACTTTTCTATCCACTGTCTATATAGCTTTTTGTCTAGACTTTCTATACTACTTAGTGTACAGAGACTGGATAAAATTCTATAGAAATTGTATAAAAAAGAGATGAAAATTCTAAGAACGATTTTATTTTCATTGTATAAACATTTAGACAATTTTACGCCAAAACTAGAACCCTGAATATTAATTTTAGGTTTGTCACAATTCACCCATGGAAGCATGCATTCGCTACACGCAGACATAACAAATTACGTACACACGCCACGGATCACCGATAACACTAGTAATTCAGTAGTGTTGACTGCTCCACCACCGTATACACACAACACTTGAAAGGCAATCGTTTGAACGGGGACCGTTCCAGAAGATAAAAAGATTAGAAGAATGTTGCTTTTTCTCTGCCATAATTTACAAAAAATGTTGTTTCGAGGGATTGATGAATTGTATCTTGAACTACAAAGCATTGGAAGAAGCGATAATTATTTGGTACCGTCGAAAAAATCTGCCAAAACACGGCGGTTCTAACAGGGTGTGATGTCGCTTTTCTGCACTGCACCTTACTATTCCATCAAGTCTAGACTTCAGAACTTTGATAAAAAATATGGTGACAGCAAGTAAGCAAATGAATGAATGAATGAATTATGAGACGTTGCAATTTGAATTCAATAGCATTTAATTTGTCAATCTTTAGACTTTGGTTGAAGAAAACGTTTTAGAAATATATGTTGAAAATTTTCGATACGACGTGACTGGACAGGAAGTTGAGAAGGTCGCTAAATTGTTATTCGGATTTTTATAGACTGCCTGAAAGATTTTTTTGTAAGGGTACCCTTGTTCGGGATCAAAGATAGACACCTCAAGCATGTTTACGACAAGAAAAGCCGTATTTCGAGTGTTTATATATATATATATATAAGAAAAAGATAAACGGAATTTTTTCAGATCTCCCTGTAATACTGGTGCTTTGTTCCGCCCTTTTGAGGCGACATAAACTTTTCTTTCTTGTAAATAACGTTGACAGGCACGAGGGGCTACTGTAGGTTGGCCTGAAAACACTTCTTTCAAGTCGCGTACCCCAACGGGCTCAACCGCGACCTTCGTTCGCACAATAAAAAAAAAAAAAAAATGTCAGAAATGTTAGCTTGGGAGGCGAAAACCTCCATAAGATGGTTATCCAGGCTTTCTAAAACATTCGATTCGTTTTTCCCGCGCTTATCATCCACAGGGCACACATGCATGCATGCATATAAGCACTTGTATAACAAGAATGGAATCACCAAACAATAACACCGCCGAACACAAAAAGCAAGGAACCTTGTACAACAAAGAGGAGAATAGAAAGCAATTCCGTCAAGGAAGTGCCAGTCATTTCCTGAACGGCGAGAGTGTTTTCTCCTGGCAGCCCTACGACATGCGGCTACAAGCCTAGAAACGTTGTTTCGCCGCTCAAAAAAAAAAAAAAAAAAAAAAGGTAATAAAGCCTGCGCGCTTAAACAAGCAAACGGAAATGTCGTGTAGGCACAAATTTAAAGTTGTAAAGTATCGACCCGTAGAGTGGTGCGCAGCCTAAGAAAAAGCACAGCGTAGAAATAACTTAAATATTGAATTTTCATGACCGACTTTTTTGTACTATTACTAGCGCGGCCTGCTTCAATCCTCTTCGGGTGTGCGATGCATGTGCAACGCGTGATCCCAGTTGTCGCACGCGCTGCTTCAACGTCTTTTGACTTCGGCAAAAAATCACAAAGCTAGAAACTGAAGTAGTAACAACCAAAGGAAAACACCAGTGTTGGCGAAGCACGATCTAGGGCGTATACCGTTGTTTTGTTATATTCTTATTTTGGATATTTGCAAGCATAAAAAACAAACTGAAACGTCAGTTTAGTTGTAGGTTTTGATGCTTTTTTTATCGATGAACAAATAGACGAAATGGCAGCAGTCAGACGTGGGGTTACACGCTGCGCGCTTTTGGAAGACGGAACATTGAACATCTACGCCGTCGTTTGTTACCTAGGACTGCGTCGCATATTGGTTAGGAATAATACATTATTTGTTTTGTTTTGTTTCTGAAAGTCTGGGGACCGGATGAAATATATTGGTACGACATCATCGCGGGAACGGCAATGAATAAATGGACGAAGGCCGTCAGCCGAGGGGACACGTAGATGACAGGCTCGACGTCGTCTGACTATAGTCTCGCGATTACGTTATGAATGATTATTGTGGTTATTGTTATTATTAGTGTCATTGCCCGTTCGTCATTTTGTTGTTCTAGTTTGTGCAGGCTCGCGGAAAATGTACATTCCTTTTTTTCTTGCACGAGTTTATGCTGTAGTTTTCTTTGTTGAAACGACGTGCATTTTTGGGTTAGGGCTTAAGTCTTGAGGCATATAGTTGATATATTTTTATCCTCTTTTTTTTTCGGATGGAAAAGTAGGTGAAAGAGACGCTTCAGTCTCGCGCGTGCTTCTGAGGATGAATTTTTTAGGGGGCGAAGCTTCTTATGGCCCTGTCACACTGCGGAAACAGTCGGAGAACTTTGTCCTTCAACACGAGGAAAACATGTTTTCGGGGACCCTGTCACATTGCGGAAACAGCAACAGTCCGGAAACATGTTGCTGTCGTCCGAAAACCATGTTTCCCAACTTGTTCTCCGACACTCGGGGAACATCCTGTCACACCGAGAAAGCGTGTTGGAAGAACACAAATTGCCTCCCCTCCTGCGCGCTGCCTCCCTCTCTCTCTCGCCCTCGTCTGCCCGGCCGGCTCGGCTAAGCTACAAGCGCGAGCTCCGGGCTTTCAGCATCCCTGCCAAGCACGCGCGCTCGTGCTGTGCAAGCACTGTTCTGGGCCAGATGCTCGCGCTTGTAGCATCGGCTGCGTCTGGACCGAAGCTGAAACGAAGTATAGGCGGATAGGCTCAGATCCGCTGGCTCCGCTCGCCCCATGAATCGTTGCCATTTTGGATCGCCGTCTAATCGACGTCGCTCTACCGTAGTCGATTCATCACCTGCGCGAACCATCTCGTGTTCTCTGGATTTGGCGGTTGCGTTCTGCTACAGGGCTAGACCCTTGCACAATGGCATACGCGCCGGCCACAGCAGCAGCTTCTGCTTTGGTGCTTCTTTGTGCCATCGATTCAGATGATCCTGACGATCAGCTGCCGGCGCGCAAGAAGCCGCGTTCAAAATGGCCCTTCACGCTTGACGTGAAGTATTCTCGTGCGACTATCTGTACAGAAAAATATAGATGTTGCCGTGTTGCTGGAAAAAAATTCGCTCAGCCACCAAAATGGGCAACACGTGTCGTCCGACACAAGTTGTCGAGGTTTCCGTTGCCAAAAGCTGTCACACCGAGACAACATTGTCGCTGTCGTTCATGTTGTGTTGCTGTTTCCTCAATGTGACAGGGTTGTCGGGCAACAGAGCCGACAGCCGACATGTTTCCCGACTGTTGAGAAACATGTTTTGTTCATGTTTCCGCCGTGTTTCCTCAATGTGACAGGGCCTCTAGGGGCTAGCCATGTCCGTATGTCCGCGCCCGATAGCCCGATGTCCGGCGTCGGGTGGTCGTGCTCACGAGCACGTGAGCATGTGCATTCGTGCTCGTGTAGGGCAAACAAAAAACATAAAAAAACAACTGCATCTCCACGTGGTGAATGATGCTGATTGGGGTGAAGCTCTGGTGGTGCTTGTCTGCGTAGACGCTGAGCAGCAGCATGCCGAGCCTTTCGTTCCTTTTCGTCCTTGTCAGAAAGAAAATGTGTGGTATGGAACGTGGTTATATACGCATTTGTGCATTTGACCGCAGCGTGACATGTATGAAAACGAACGAAAGGCTCGGCATGCTGCGGCTCACCGTCTACGCAGACAAGCACCCACCAGAGCTTCGCCCCAATCAACATCATTCACCACGTGAAGATGCGGTTTTTTTTATATCATCTTCATTTCATGTCTAATTAAGCATGCCCAATTATTGAGAAGCAGTACTCTGCGAAGCGGAGTCCTGTCTGCACTTATATACCATTCTAATGTTTACAAATCCACAGCTCAGCACGCGCGTGTGCGTCGCTCCGGAAAACGAGCAAAGCACGCGCCATACGCACGAACACTGGAAATGGCACCGGCCATACGCTCATTTTTGGAAAGGTCTATACACATGCACAAATACATAAACCCACACTTACGCACGCGCATCCAGACGCCCACAAAAACGTACGATGCGCAAAATATAGCTATAGAAGACACGTGCACAGACAAACGTACGCGATAATGAGGGCGTGCAAAAAGACAGTTTCCAACACATGTGCGCGACACAAAATTAGCATAACCAACTCGTGCGCGTAAACATATAAGCATGAACACGCACGACGCACGCAAACCCGCCGACGGGCCAAGCAGAAAGTTGGGACGCGGTATCCCCATTTGAATCTTTATAAAGTGAAAGGCGTTAGTTAGCGCGTTTCTTGGGGAAACAATGGGCTCTTAAATTGAAACGAGCCATATGTTGATTCTATGATGTACGGGGATACATTACGCTAAACCGAGTAAAATGTAGGAGAAAAAGGAAAGGAGAACAACGCAAACAAAAGATCTGGACACCCGGCGGTTAGAAAGAAATCCACGCGACGCACAAAGTAACGAGCCAGAAAAACAAAGCAAATAGAGTGTTAGGTGTAGGGAGGCGTTAAAGAACGAAAACGTTTTAAAACTCTGAAAAAGATCACACCTAAAAGCGGACAATGGTGTTAGCGACACAAAGTAACGAGCCAGAAAACGTAGAAAAACGGAAGTTCAAAGCGGACAAACAGAGACACAGACACAAAAGGTATGGTGAAGCGAAAATACCCGGAAAGCAAATACGGACAAGTGCCCCTTAACAAAACAAAAAATCCCTTGACAAAACGGAACAAAAACGCGTAAAAAAATAAAGGCGTTCAGCTATAATATTTACATAAAAATACATAGGAAGTTTAAACAATACCGCCACTTCTCTTGCGAAACTCAGTCGCATGCGGTGACTCGGATCAGGGGAGGGAAAAAAATTGAACATTTAAAATGCGTCTGACAAAACCGCGCTGTGATAAAAAAAAAAAAAAAGCCTCTTTTGAAATAAGGGCAACCGCGGTTCACACCACAAAGCAACCAAGCATAAAAAATGAGGAATAAGGGAGTATGTAAGGGTGAAATAGAGATAAAAAGAAGGAGAGAGCGGTTAAAAGAAGTGAAACAAAGGGAGCGAAAGGCAGTCCCTGCCGTGCTTAGTGGAGCGTCGAAAACAGGTGCCTAGGGACTCGTATAAAAGGGAGCAAAGTGGTCTACACGTGTTTGTGCAATTAGAGTGTCCCGTGAGGCTATTCGGTAAAAGCCTGTGGAGCAAGTCAACAGACCAATTTCGGCTCTCTGGCTGGTTCGTTTTCACGAACGTCGCGTCGCCTGGTTTACAGGGAAAAATATGAGGAAAGGGGGGAGGGGGGGGGGGGGGCTAGGTTTAGGTGAACATTTAGAACTTGTTGTTGGCCTAGTTGGTTCATGATGCAGTCTAGAGGTTTTTTTGCGCGACACAAGGGACAATCACAAGCGAGTAGACACGGACAAGCGCAACATGCTTCAGTTGTTCACGCGATGGCCCTTAGCCGACAACCGGACGTGCTTACCCGATAAGGGTAAGAAAATTTCAGAATCGCCTTGAGGCTTGAGCGTATATTACTGAGTAGTTTACCTAAGCCTCCCCCCCGCCCCTCCTTCTCCTCTCTCTCTCTCTTCCTGTGAACAAGGTGGCGCGACGTCCATGAAAATGCGCCAATCCGAGTGCCGAAATTAGCCAGTGGACCTACAAGAGATGTTTTTTTCCGGGGAGATCGGTGGCCGAGTATTCTTTTTTCGAACGCCGAGGCGCGCGGTCAAGGAATCATGAGCTCCAGCGGAGCGCGTCCTACGGCTTACCCTAGCCGGGTTCCAACAGGTATTTCGGAATATTTGACCCCCCGGACTACCGTATCATCCTGCCTACGCTGCCAACAGGTCGTTATTCTTTTAATTCAGTCTTTCTACATGGCGACCCATCAGCGAGACCGTATCCCATCGACGACTTTCGCGACGTTCTGAAGGACGTCATTGAAATGAATGACGTGGCCGGCTTCGGTGCCTTCCAGTACAACCACGTTTGGATGGTCCCCCTGCACAACGCGGCAGCGAAGGAGAAGCTGCTACACGCGGCAGTGCTCAACGTCAAGGGCAAGACCTGCCTGGTCATCGATCCGAATGTGACTGAGAAATCATTCAAAGTTCATTGGGTTCCCGTCTGCGTTCCCGACGAAGCTGTGCAAAAGACGTTCGAGCCGCACAGTAAAGTGAAATCAATCGTGCGCGAGAAGTGGACGCAACCAGGCTTTGAGAATGTGGAGACAACAACGCGAACAGTCACGATGGTACTCAAGGAAGGCATCACAGGGGACGCTATCCCGCATCAAATCAACATCCTCGGAATGCCAGCGTTGGTGTCCATTCCAGGCCGCCCACCTCAGTGCTTATGGTTCAAGGAGGTAGGACACATGCGCAAGCAGTGTCGCACTCCGTGGTGCAGGACATGCGGCACTTACGGACATGAGGAGGACAATTGTATCCAAACGTACGCGGCAAAAACGAGACCTCCAACTGAACTGCAGGACGTCGATAACCTGATGGACCAAGATGAAATGGAGGAGACCATTGCCGCGACTCCGAAAGGGAAGGCGTCTGAATTGTCAACTGACGTCGTCGGAGCAGCCGACTCAGCACCACCAGCAAGCAGCGTCGCTGAAATCAAGATGACAGAGACGCCGTCGCCGAAGACGGGAGAGAACTCGCAAGCAGGACAAGTCACACCAAAATCGGTTGAGATGAAGGACGAGAAAAACAGAAAGGCCAGCAAGGCAGATGGAAACCCGGATCAAGAAGTCACCGGAGTGGAAGCGCCAATTAAAAGGAAGGGAGAGCGATCAACGGAAAAAATTGCAGCGCGTGCGACTGCGGGTGACCAACGATTTACTTCTGTGACCCGCAAGCGTTGGAAGAAAGGCACTGAACCTCAAGGCCAACCATGGTTGACAGAGCGGGGTGCTTCAGCACTTGAAGAAACAGCCTTCGAAGATTGACAACGTTCTGCCAAACGTGTAAGCCGTCCCAACTCCAACACTTTATTGAATGACTAAAAACTCGAATCCTTTGAATATTGCAACCTTTAACGCTGTTAGTACTGTTGCAAAGAAACGTAAGGAATGGCTACTCAGTCTGCTGCTAGAAAAACGCATAGATATTGCTTTCATTCAGGAAACAAGAATCTCCACGTATGAGCAGGCAAAAGACTTCGGGCAGTACTTTGGACACGTGTTTTGGTGTTTTCACACATTGACTCTTGGCAATCCGTCTGGAGGAACGGCGGTGCTTGTCAAAAAGAAAAAGTGTTTTTCCGTTGTTGATTGTGAGCTTGGCGCGGACGGTCGCGTAAGCAGAGTTGACTGCCTCGTTAAAAATGAACTAGTTCGTCTAGTGTCGGTTTATGCACCGAATGATGCTGCTGAACGCTGTCTTTTCTTCAAGTCTTTGATACGAATCTTGGACACGCCTGGAAAAGTCATTCTAGGCGGCGACTTTAACTGCGTATTATCTAACCGTGACCGCTCTAACCACGCTGCAACAAGCGACTCGAGTGCAACTAAGCTGAAGTTGTTGTTGAAAACTTTACTGGACGTAACAGGAAAGATTGGGAAGGGAAGGGGGAGTTAAAGAGATAGAGAGTGGGTGTATGCCCTCATTCCAGGGCTCCAATTGCGGTTTGGGCATGCAGCGCGCGGGTCACCAGCAGCTTTTGCACATCGATGACTTCGCTCTGCAGCCCCGCTTCCCACTCTTGAGTAGAAGGCTCCACCAGTGGAGCCAGTCCAGGGATCTTCTTACACTTCCAAGTAATGTGATGCACGTCCGCCCAGGGGTCACCACAGAAGGGGCAGGCTCCCGTAGTGTACCGGTCGGGGTACCACTGGTGCAACTTGGCGGGGGTCACAAGAGTGCCCGTCTGGAGCCTTCTCCAAGTCCATTCTTCTTCCTTTCCAAGCCCCCCGCACGGGCTCGGGAATACGCGCCTGTCGAGTTTCTTCATTTTGAGTGCCTCGTTAAACGAGAGGTCCGTGTCCACTTGACCACCCGACTGGGACGAGTCCCGGAGAATACAGCCTCGGGCCGCAGCATTTGCTGCCTCATTCCCAGTGTTTCCCATCTGGCCAGGGGACCAGATCAGATGCACCCCCTGCACTTCCGTCTTACGTAGTATTCTATCAGCGACTTCGCACACCATCCCGCGAGCGAAATTTCCACATGCTTTCTGGGAGTCAGAGATGACAGTCGCCCTGGGGTTGCAAACAACCGCCAACGCAATCGCCGCTTCCTCAGCCTGCCCAGCCGACTCTACTCTGACCGAAGCTAATCTTAACACCCGACCCTGGGCATTAGCCGCTGCGATTGTGGCAACTCCGTTTACTGGGCCGCCACAGTCAACATATAGCGTTCCCTCTCTGTGATCCCATGTCTTAGACAGGGCCTCAGATCTGGCCTTTCTTCTGCCGTCGTCCTTTCCTGGTTGCATATTCCTCGGGATACGACTCACCACTATTTTCTTCCGTATTTCTGCTGACAGCTCGTGGTCGGGGACAGTACCCGTACGCGTTCCTCCCGGAACCGCCATCCCGAGTTTGTCCATGAGCCACGCCCCGTTCTTCGTGGACGCCAACCTCTTTAGCTGAGCCACGAGATGTGCTTCGTGAAGCTCATCTATCGTGTTGTGGACCCCTAACTTCAGTAATTTGTCGATCGCTGTCCTCTCGGGAAGCCCTAGCGCACTTTTGTAAGCTCTTCTTATCAAAACATCAATTTTTTGCCATTCCGCTTTACTCAAGACCAAGTACGGTGTGGCGTAAGTGATTCTGGAGATAATAAAGGCCTGAACGAGTTGCATTGCTTCTTTCTCTTTTATGCCCCTCCTACGATTTCTTATCCTTCGAAGCATGCCACAGACCTGGGTGGTCATGGTGTCAAGTTTATCGATAGTCGACTTGTTGCCCCTGCCTTGTCGAATGAGCTGGCCGAGGATACAAATCTCCGTGGGTTTAGAGACCCGTTTCCCGCTCACCCAAACCTCAATCTGTTCCGACACACGTTCATAAGGGTTCCTCAAGACAAGTAATTCGGACTTCTCCGGTGCACACTTTAGACCGCACTCCTCAGCGTAGTCTTCTACAATTTTGGCAGCCGCCTGTAGTCTTTCTTCAATCTCCGCGTCGTTTCCCTCCCGACACCACAGGGTAATGTCGTCGGCGTAGATGGCGTGTTCCACACCGGGAACCACCCCCAGCGCCTCCGGCAAACCCCGCAGAGCCAGATTGAAAAGAAGCGGAGATAAAACAGCCCCTTGAGGCGTCCCCTTTGAGCCGAGCTCGAAGCTATTGGATTTCATGCTCCCTAAGGTTACAGTAGCCTTCCTGTCCGTTAAGAAACTCCGTACGTATTCGAACGTTCTCTGTCCGCAGTGGATCTCGTTCAGGCCTCTGAGTACGCTGGCATGCGAAACGTTATCAAAAGCCCCCTTTAAATCAAGAGGGAGAATACACCGTGTTTGTCCCCTGGAAGGGTTCTCCAAAAGATCTTTGTATATCCACAGGAGGATGTCCTGTGTTGAGGTACGAGGTCTAAACCCAAATTGAGTATGGGGCATGAGATTTTCCTTCTCCAAGTACCTCATGAGCCTAGTGTTTAGTACCCTCTCAAAAGCTTTACCCACGCATGAGGTAAGTGAGATGGGTCTAAGATTTTCTAGATTTAAGTTCTTTTTGGGCTTGGGAATAAAGCGAATGTCAGCGGTTTTCCAGCAAGCTGGCGTCACCCCCCTAGCCCAGTAGTGCTCGTTAAAATGATTAACTAGCTTCCCGAGTTCGCCTTCTTCCAAGTTATAAAGGAGTTTTGCCGTGATGGTGTCGGGCCCCGGCGCGGTGCCCTTTTTCATGGCCCCGAGCTCGTACTCGAATTCTGCCACCGATACCGGCCTATCCAGTTCGGAGTTTTCGCGTCCTAGATATTCTAGAGTTTCCTCCGCGCGTTCAAGACACAAATATCTGCGCGCGAGTTGGTCCATGATTTGCTCTGTATCGTTGGGTAACTCGTATATGAGTTCAGCTATTCGACTGTCTGTAACCGAATTAGTCTTAGTTGGATCTATGAGTGCCCTAAGGAGACGCCACGACCGTGCCGTACCGAGGCTGCCGCGTATAGAGTCACAAATCCCATACCAGTTGTTCCTAACGAGGTCGACCGCATGGTCCTCCGCGTCCTTAGTTAGTTCTTGGATCTTAGTACGAATCTTCTTGTTGTGTCGCTGACGTTTCCACCTCTTGGTCAGACCACGCCGGGCCTCCCAAAGGTGGAGGAGTCTTGCATCCACAGCCGGAGTCTTCTCCGAAAGCTCAACCTCCGTGACAAAAGGGCGCAGGCTCGTGGTCACGTCCGCAGCCCACTCCTCAATGTCCACCAGGTGCACTTCTGTCTTTTCTCTTTTCTTCCTCCATTTGTCCCAGTCCGTGATCTTTGCGGTTCCAGTTTTTCTCTTGTATCCTGCCTCTCTTAGTGTCGTTTCAAGGATACAGTGGTCGCTTCCAAGTTGTTCTGCCAGGTTCTTCCAGTCGGCGCTCCCCACGTTCTTCACCAGCGTGAGGTCCGGGCACGTATCTCTGCACGTGCTAGTCCCCGTCCTGGTAGGCTGGTCAGGTTCCGTGAGGAGCGTGAGGCGTTCCTGGTTGATTCCTTCGAAAAGTTTGCGTCCTTTCGGCGTGACGTATTTGTAACCCCATCCCGGGTGCGGGGCATTAAAGTCCCCCGCGATGACGAGCGGTTCCTTGCCGGCCGCCCTCACCGCGTTTCCCAGGAGAGTTCTGTAGTCAACCTTGTGAAGCTTGGGGTTCCCGTACAGATTCACTATGTGGACACCCCGGTCCCCCTTCTTCACCGGGACGATCACCACATACCCACACTCCACTCCGCCCCCGTCCAGGTGCCTCTCCGTGGCCGCGAATGTCCTGTGGACGAGGGTCGAGAAGTATTGGGTTCCGCCGACCGTCCGGTAGTCCTTAATCTTTACGGGCTTCTTTCCAGGTTCCTGCAGAAGTATTACCGCAGGGGGATCGGTTTCAAGCGACAACCGAAGGCTGAGACTGGCCTGCTTCCGACCCATCCCCCTGCAGTTCCATTGCCATATTTTCAGATATGATTGTTTTAGACGACACATGGTTATTCGTGTCTTCTACTGATTCCTACTTCTACTGACTTCTACTGAAGAGCGTGTTAGAGCAGTTTGACCTGGTTGACGTCACAAGCCCGCTGAACAATTTTTCTCCTCGCTTTACGCATTGGCAGGGAGCATTTCACGCCCGCCCTGACATACTTTACCAGTCAAGCCAGATGCTGAATCAGGTGGAGGGGTGCAGGGCTGACGCGGTCTCGTTCTCTGATCATGCCCTGGTTTTCTTTTCTCTCAAGTCTGGAGCAAAAACTCGCAGCAAGGCACGTAATAGAAGCTGGAAAATGAACATGAGCATTTTACAAGACGAAGAATTTGCTGCGATGGTGAAACAAAAGATTAAGGTACTTGGCAATGAAACTCCGCTAGATGCCTGCGTGTGGGAGAACTTCAAATTGGAGTTGAAGGAACTCGCAACTGGCTTTTCGCAGAAGCGACAGCTCGAGCGCACGCGAGAGAAAAGGGCGTTGGTCCAGTCCCTCAAGACCCTATTTGTCGAAGAAGAACAAAGCCCTGGAGTTTTTCAGAACGATATAAAAGAATGTAAAGCACAACTTCTCAAGTTACTGGAAGAAAAGCTAAATGGTGCTGTAGTTCGGAGCCGCACTCGATTGTTAAACGAAGAAGAGGTGCCGACAAAAATTTTCGCAATGCTGGAAAGAACAAGAGGGAAAAAATACAATTCTGAAAGTAAGAAACGGTGATGTCATGGCGGAAGGACAAACAGAATTTGAAGAAATGTTTGCAGCCGTCTACAGTGAGTTATTTCGAAGAGAATATATCGAGAATGACATCACCGATAGTTTTCTCAACGATCTGCCGCAAGCGTCAGAGGAGCATAAGGACCGCATGGATCAACCGATCAGTACAGCAGACGTCAACTGGGCAATCAATAATTTGCCAGAAAACAAGGCCCCGGGCCCGGACGGAATAGGCTCCGAGTTTTATAAGATGTTTATAATCCTCCTATGCCCCATTCTGCTGACAGTGTTTCAAGACATACAAAAAAGACAGCTAATTCTCCCATCGATGAAAGAGAGCTTCACTGTCTTGATTCCAAAAGTACAAACCTGCGGAAGAATCCCCGCAGTAACAAACTTCTGTCCTATAAGTTTGTTAAGCACAGACTACAAGCTAATGGCGATAATATTGGCACGGCGTCTGGACACTGGACTGAAAAACGTCATCGGAGAGCAGCAAACCTATGGCTTTAAAGGACGGTCCATTTATCGCACCCTTCATGCGTTTTGTCGGTGGAGCGGCAGCCGAAGGTCATCAACCATTAGCGGTGCTGCAGACGGATCTCAGTCAAGCGTTTGATCGAGTGTCCCACGAGTTTCTCACGAAGGTTATGGAACGATGTGGGGTGGGCAAAGTGATGAGAGATTCGATAGCGCTGTGCTACAAAAGCATCACCACGCGGCTTTTAATAAATGGGAAGAAAGGAAAGCCAGTTTCGGTTCAGCGTTCTGTCCGGCAAGGCTGCCCCATGTCACCAATCTTGTTCGCTCTACAGCTGGAGCCACTGTGTCTCAAGGTGCAGCGCAACAAGTCAATCTCCGGTCTCAACCTGGAGGGAGCATCTGTAAAACTCCTGGCGTACGCAGACGATGTTTCTTTTGTGTGCTCTTCAAAGCGAGAAATCGAAACAGTCTTCGATGAACTAGAAAGCTACGGTCGGTGTTCCGGAGCAAGAATCAATAAGAACAAGTCGAAAGGGAGCTGGTTCGGAGAGTGGGCCACAAAGCCATTGGAGTTCATGGGCGTCAAATGGTCTACAGGCGTGGAAAAGTACCTCGGCGTGCCCATGGATCTGTCAGTACCTACGTCACAACAGTGGAAGCAGAAACTGGCGACCATATCAGTAAAACTTTCTTCTTGGACAGCAAGACGTTTGTCAATGTTCTCCAGAAGCTATGTCTGCAACGCGGTGTCATATCCTGCGATCCTGTATGTGGCGCAAGTGGTTTGTTGCGGCGCAGGCACGGTGAACGCCATTCACAGACATTGGGCCACGTTCATTTGGCAATCGCGAATGGAAAAGATGCGAAGGAGCAACCTGTTTTGGAGTCTGGAAAGCGGTGGATTCGGGCTCGTGAATGTGACCCTCACACATTATGCGCAGCGCTTTCTATTCTTTAGAGATCAAAGAGATCCAATTTTTACGACCGCATTCCACTGCTTAGGATATGGAAACCTGCAACAATGGATGGTGAGCACCACGAGTCGGGCGACCACGTCGAGGCACCTCAGATTTTACAAGGAAGTTGCTGACTCAATCAGGTTCTTCTTAATTCACTTCTCTTGGGAGTATCTTTTGACGGTGAAACGGAAGACACTTTACTGGGACACTGTCTCTGCAGTTTTGCCAGTGCCGTTGTACCGTCAGTGCGTCAACGCTCCCAACTCATCTGATGTCTTTAAGCAGCTGAGAAAGCTGCCTGTGCCTACAAGCAGCAAAGATTTCTTTGTTCGTTTTCATGTTGAAGTGCTCCCTGTGAAAGTGTGGCTTGATAAGAAAGGATTCTTTGTTCCGTGGTCGCTGGCGACCACGGAAGGCGACTGAAACCTTACATCACGTGTTTGTGGAATGTAGCAACGCTTACCTTTTTTGGGCGGAACTGAAGTTCCTTCTTACTGTACATTTTGAAATTGTCTGGAACGTGTTCAAATGGTTGTGTCTTGAGAGCGACGAGCATTCTCCAACTGTGCTGCGTGTTTTAGTGGTGCTCGGTCTGCACGCGATTTTGCGATCCCGAGCTGCGTATCTCGAGTGCGACATCCGTGCCAAGCGAACAGGGTGGTATATTTCGGCCAAGTCGAGGTGGACTCTCAGTGTTGCGGCAAAAAGATTTCCAGAGGACAAGGAGCAGTGGGACTTAATCGAAACACGTCTCCAGAAATGGTGCATGTGAAGTGTTAGCGTTTAATGATTCAACGTTAGGGCTGCTCATAGTCAAACGCAAAAACAGACGGCATGTCGGCTGTCTGGTTTTGTTTGAAATAAGTTTCCAAACGCTGAATAAACTTGATGTTATAAAAAAAAAAAAATCGGTGGCCGAGTGGGTTAAAGCCCAGCTCGACGCGCGTGGAGCGAAAGCTCGCGCTGCTGAACCCAGGGATCCTGGGCTCGAGCCCCACCCCTGGCCGTTTCGATCTGGATGAGCATCGTACCGGCGTGCGGTCGTGTATCACTACTGCGTGGTGCACGTTAAAGACCCCAGGCTAGCGGTTGTACTGCACTGGCTAAATTGCTCATCTACAGCTGGGAGACTCGTCGCAACTTTAATGGCTGACCAACTACACGCGGTATAAATATCCCCATAACCCAGAAGCTCGAAAAGGGTCTTTGGTGCTCGGATCTTGGTACAAGAGATCGAATGGAAGGAAAAACCACGGTTGGGGGGTTGCTTTTGTGGGCACTCGATAGTACTATGAATCCAATACAATCTATTGAATTAGGTTCTTCGTCAAGTATCTTCTATTTCCAATACTGAGCTCTGTGTTACTTATTTGGGGGCTTCATTTGCACCACCGTCAGACTTGCAACCAACTTTATATCGTGCCTGACATTTTTTCCTCTATTCTTGTAAGAAACGCACGCCATTTTGGTGAGTTTCGAAAATGTGGAGAGAGAGAGGAAAACTTTATTTAAGAAGTGAGGTCGTTGCTTCCTTCTTGGGCGGTGCCCTTAGTTCTGGGGCTCCGTTGGCTTCTGCTATTCGCTTGGCCCGTTCAATCAGTCGTCACTGATCGTCAGGCAGTGTGCTAGATAGCGCAGCCTCCCAAGAAGAGAATGTAGGATGAGGAATGGGTTTGATGCCGTTTCCCAATGGGGTTGGACAGGTCCATGTGGAGCGGTATTTAGGTGAGTTGTGAGGTTTGGCAACCCCGACAGATGTCTGGGTACCTGGTGGAGAAGAATCGGTGTTTGTGAAATAGGTTTGGGTAAGTGTGCGTCTGGCGCCATGCGATTTCCTCTTGCCTTGTTCGTGTCTTGTGTGGGGGAAGAAGTGTTTTGCCCTGGGATCGGTAGTATGCTGTGAAATGATTGTAAGTGAGTAGGGGGGCTGAGGGAAGGTTGGTACTCTAGTGTCTGGTGCTGAATTCCTCTTTCTCCTCGTGCAATGCCCGGTGGGTTATCTCTTGGGCAAGCGCGTGTGCGCTCTCATTACCGGGAAGAAAAGCATTGCCAGGTGTCCATATAATGCGGATCGGTGGTAGCAAGGAGGGATCTAGGGGTGATAGAATTCGTAATGTTAAATGGGAGAGGGAGTTTCTGACGTATGCTCTCCATGCCGCTTGTGACTCGGTGATGATAGTGCATGGCAGGGGTTTCCCCAGGGTTCTAATCAAGGGGGGGGGGGGGGGGGGGGGCTCTGACGGTGGCCTCTGACGATCAATATATTATTTACTGTAGTTCTAAATTTCGCCACTTCTTACTTGACGCAGCATGAAAGCGAGGCTAATCATCCAGGTTTACTAATAACAAAATCAATTGAGCAGACATATGATCATCGGCCAAATAAAGACGCCGAAAAAAACCTTCGAATCTCGAAAAAGTGAAATTTTATTTACACGTCTACATGTTTTTATTGCTAACGAAAGAAGCGAACATTGAAATTCAAAATAACAATCGGAAAATGTTAAGGAATTTAAAGACTAAAACCTCAAAACGCCGCACCTTATTTACAACCGTCTAGGCTTTTTGCTGTAGCTCTGCACCGCTTTTCCGATCAAATCATTAAAAACTCGTCGGTCAACGTCACTAGCATCTCGCGCGTCGGGCACCTCCGGGCCTTCGATAGTTATGCTTCTTCAGTTCATTCACGTGGTTGGGAAGAAGACGGCTTCTTTCTGAAGACAAAACCCTGTTGACGGCCGAAAACGAGCGCTCAACAGTGGCTGTTGTGATCGGCAGCAGCAGGAGATGGCAGAAGACGTCTCGCAGGCTGGGGAACATTGTGGCATGGTGAGGCTGAACGAGCAAAGATGATAAAAATCGAATGCATTGCTTCATCCGCGGTGGCTGGAGAGCGGGAGCATTTGAGCATTTGTCTGGAGCATTTTAGAAAGCGCCAGTCGCCGCTCTTGTTTTGTTTACGGTTTCTTTCCTTGCTCTTTCGTTGTTCGGCGCAGCTCTCGTCGGGGCCGCTCGGTTTCCGGGGCTCGCCGGAGGCTTTTCGAAGAACGTGGATGGCCGGACGCTACAGCGCCCACGTGGTCCGTCTAAAGACATGCCCCGTTCGTCACTGTAACCCTGGAGCAAGGGGAGGTAAGGACGGACAGAAACGAAACTCCAAAAAAGTTTGGAGTTTCGTGTCTGTCCGTCCTTGCGTCCCCTTGCGAGGCGAGGCTAGATAAAATAGAAAACTGTTTCTCTTTTAGTCCACTAGCTAAATTACAGACGTCTATTAACCAAATGCTCATACCCGTAATGTATGCTTCCCTTTCTCTATATATACACCTGAGAGGTGGTGTTTCCTACTTAATGTGAAAAAAAGAATTCTATTTTATTTTTTCCTTTTTTTTTTAGATTCAAGGGGGGGGGGGGGGTGTCCAGGAAAACTAGGGTGGGGGGGGGGGGGGGTCTCAACCCACCCTAGGGGGGGTCTAGGGAAATCCCTGGTGCATGGGACCTCGTGATCTTTGATAGTGTGACATATGTGTGCTAAGGCCAATGCAATATCTACCTCTTCCGAGCTGGTGCCGGGGAGCTTGCCTCGAAGAGAAGCCGTTGTCCTGTTCTGACCGTTTTAATCTCAGACGGCTATGCTCATATATTTGAGTGGTGCGGTATGATCTGCCGCGACGGTGTAAAAGCTACTAGGGTCGTTTTCGTGTAGTCGTTGGAGAGCACGTACTCTGGCCACCCTCTTTCCGAAATTGAGCTCTGTCTCATGTTCCGTATCCTGGCAGTAATTGCGGGTGGGGCTGGCACTATTCTTATGGGGTACTGTAAGATTTCGGAGCTCTTATAGCCCAGTCTGCGGAGGACATGTTGTCCTGTCTTCGTGGAGCTCATGCGTTTGTGCTTCGATCAGTTCTTAAACAGTATTGTGCAGGCTGAGTTGGAGTAATCGTTGGGCTGAGGTGTACGGGGGAGTCCAAGGGCCATTTTAATTGCTGTGTGGAGAATGATGCTGAGTCTATTTAGCTCCGTGCTGTTTATTTTGTGGTACAGGGCGTGATATACTATCCGGTTGATGAGAAGTGCTTGTACAATCCTAATCGTTTCAGTTTATTTGAGGCCGCCTCTTTTGTTGGCGACTATGTGTATGAGGAGGGCTATTTGGATGCATTGTTTTTTTAGCGGCTGCACGGTATGTCTGGCTTCCACATTCGCTTGGAGGTGCAGGCCAAGTATTCTTAGGCGGTCAGTTTTTGGTATGGGGGTGTCTTCAAGGTGTATGGTGATTTCGTCTGTGGTCTTGTTTTGTTCGTTAGTTTTGCGTGCTCCTCGGATGAGTAGGAGTTCCGACTTCTCAGCTGCGCAGCTGAGTCTTGCTGCTATATTGAATTTCTGGGTGGTGTCTACTGCTTCCTGGAGGTTGTCTTGTATCTGGCCGTCCTAGCCCTTGCTGGCCCTTATGGTGATGTTGCCGGCGTAGAGTGTTCTGGCTAGGAGATTAAGGAACCCTGCCTTGGCAATATTAAAATTGTTGGCGAGAGGACTGAACCTTGGGGAGTGCCCTTTCCCGTGAGCAGGATTGGGTCGGATCGATGATCGTCGATCCCCAAGGTGGCGGTTCGGTCGGATAGGAAAGCCCGTATGTAATCGTAGGTATTTTTTCCGCAGTGGGATCGGGCGAGGCCTTCCAAGATGGCATCATGGGACACATTGTTAAAGGCCACTTTAAAATCAAGGGCCAAAACAGCCCTTGTTTGTGCCAGTCCTGTGTTTAAAGATGTCTTCTTTAAGTTGGAGAAATATATCTTGGGTATATAGGTTTTGCCTGAAGCCGAACATGGTCTCTGCGAAGAAGGTGATGGCTTCCAGGTGTGGTTGAAGTCGTTTAAGGACTATTTGCTCCAAGAGTTTTACGATGCATTACGTGAGAGATATAGGGCGGAGATTCTCGAGGGAGAGGGGCTTGGCCAGTCTGGGTTTGAGGGTTATGTCCGCATGTTGCCATTCTTGTGGTAGTGTACCAGTGTTCCAGGCCTCATTATAATAAGCCGTGAGGGCGGTGATAGACCCCTCATTGAGATTTTTAAGCATTTTGTACCTGATACCCTCTTTACCTGGTGTCGTGCACGGGGTTAGGTTTCTAAGTGCGCTTTGGACTTCGGATATTCGGTGATGTCTGTGTCAAGGAGATGTTTGGTTTTCTTGTGCGGATATGAAGAGTATTTGGGTTTAGGGCCAGTTTCTATGTAACGTTTCCTGACAGCGTCCCATAGCTCATTCTCCTTTCGCGTTTCCTGGTGAAGAAGTTGTTACCGTCTTGGTTTTTTTCTGGGCCGATGAGGCTTTGAGAAGCGTCCAGGTCGGTTTGGTTCCGAGAGTTCCTTGGAGCTGGTCACAAAGCTTGTTCCAGTTGGCTTGTGTGAATTCCTCGGCATACTGTTCTGCCTCTAAAATTACCTTTGCTATGAGTTTTCGGAGTTTTCGGTTGTGTTCGCGGGTTCTCCGTCTCCGGGTGAGTCTCTTGCGAACCTCCCACAGGTGACGTAGGTGGGGGTCTATAGCTGGGGCTGCGCTTGTGGTTTTCATCTGCGTAGACCACTTGTTGATATAAGTTATAAGTTTCTGGATGCAATTGTGCTAGGGGTTGGTACAGGGGCGGATGCAGGAATTTCCTGAGGGGGGGGGGGGGGGGGGGGGGGACGGGTCAGGTGTTGGTGAGCGTACCATATGTTTAGGAACCCCCTCCCCCCCTCCCTCGTTTCACGCCCTAAATTTTATACATGCAGAAACCAAGAGGGGGATCAGAACATCCGGACCCCCCCCCCTCTAAATCCGCCCCTGGGTGGGTGTGCTCCTGCTGTTTCTTCCTCCGGGAGCGGTCTTAGCTGTCGGATGGCGTCCCAGTTTATGAGTCGTTGTGTACGTCCATGGCATCGGCCGGTGTGGTTCTGGATCTCAGTCTCAAGAATGTAAGGGTCAATCCCCAGGTTTTTTTGGAGGTTCGTCCAGGTATGTACATGGCTTTTGTGTTCGCACGAGTGTTAGGTCCGGGCTTGTGTCGCCTTTTACGATGTTGCATATTCTCATCGGCTGGTCAGGTTCGGTGAGAAGGGTTAGCTGGTTTCTAGATACAGTTGTAGCCAACTTCCGTTTGTTTACCGTCTCATGTTCGTAGCCCCAGGCCGAGTCTGCCGCGTCGAAATCCTCCACTTCAAGGAGGGCGTTTTTTTCGTGGTCGGGCAATTTGAATCGCGTCGAGAAATATGTTGTCGAAGGTCTGCACTCTTGTGGGGACTATAAATATATTCATTATGAAGAGGCTGGTTCCTCCGCGTTTCTGGGGGAGGAGCTCCAGAAGGACATGTCGGATGTCCCCATTTCTGTCCATGGTATGCGCCATGACGGGGATGTGTTTTGCTACCAGAGTCGCTACTCGCTGTGTATTTCCGAAGATCGTATTCTGCGCGTATGTGTCGTATCCAGACAGAGGGGGGGGGGGGGGGGGGCGAAGTTAGTGTCTTGAATTGCTATTGTGTCCGGGCGTTGTTCGGGGTGCTGAGGTATTCTGTGAGGGATCCGCGTGTTCGTCAGTACCCTCTACAGTTCCAGTGCCAGATTCGCGTGGAGCTCACGGGGTGGTGGGGGAAGTGCTTTTTGTTTTGTTCCCTAACGTTTGTCTTCATGTTGGGGCTGGTGTTGAGAGATGTTGATTTGTGTTGCTAGGGCAGGAGTACAAGAGGTTCGGTAGTCGGTCGGTGGTAAGAGTGTACTCGTCTCGCCTCGCGATGATCGAGGAAATTTTTTAACACTCACACGACGAACCGAGGCTCTGTTAACACATTTAGTATCCTGTACTGTTTATACATCTGCTAATTATATTGCAGCCATTAGGCTCAAATAATTTCCACTCCCAGTTATATATATTTTTTAATGCTAAATATGTTACTATATCTGTCGAAGCTCAAAACATAAAAATTGATTGAATCAAAACTCAATGCATCAAATGGAAATAAAAATCAGTAAATCTGTTTCGGGTTATTGTTTCCTGACAAAGCACAATTTTTTTACATTATGTTCTTTTTCGACCGTTGCAAGCGTGGCTGTCTTCACTAAAATTTTTTTTCTTTAAGTCCACAGCAAACCTTTTGCATTGACACAAAAATTTGAAAATAATTACAACATTTTATATTTATATTTTTTGGCGAGCAAGTTTTCTTACAATATTTTGCCACCAAAGGGAGAAGCACAACGGCGCATGCGCGTCGGTTCTCCTGCAAGAACGACGATCGCTTCCCGCGATGCTTGGATAGAAAATTGCGTACCGTTTTGATTCACACGATTACCAGCGACCTCCGCGCTTCCCCATGCCCCGTTGTTCGGCAGCACCTTGAGTTCCGGAGTGAATTTTACGACAGTGTGAAATGCGGGACATTTCAAAGATTTTGGACGCTCTCGGGGGACGCGGGACAGGAGGCCCCAACGCGGTACAGTCCCGCGAGTCGCGGGGCGGGTGGTCACCCTAAACCAGAGACAAGTGAAATGTACCTAACCACACCCTTTTATATATGAAAGAGTGGTGACGTCACTACGTGGTTTCTATGATTTTGTGTACTTTTCCACTCGGACTAGCTTATGCAACCGTAATCTTTACCGGGAAACACACGCGGTGAGAAGGAACGTGCTTCGCATTATTCGCAGGCGCCGTTACCATCCATTATGCGGTTTGCACTTTACACGAGGGCTTCGAATGACGTCAACCCCTTTCGAAGCCGCTGCAAACCTAATCCTTTCCGGAACGCGTGGGAGGGTGTTCCTATTGTTCACACGCGCCTTATCATCCATCATGTGGTTTTGATGCTTGTTTTGGGGTTTTCTTTATTGAAATGGATACTGCAGCTGTATGCTGTATGCCTGATTTCAAAGGAGATATGCTGTTTTGTCTTCAATTGTTTGCCGGGAGGTTTTTGCTTACAACGCCAACGACACGAAAATTTCCTTGGCTGGGAGAGGTATACAGCATCGCTGTAATACTATCGTTAAAATTACCAATCTTAGAAAATGACGTTTACAAATTTGGTATTATTAAATGGGTACGTGATTGCCAGAGAAAAAGAAAGAAGACAACAAAGCGCGATTCCGCGAGGACAAAAAAGTAGATAGCTTTTTTAGGAGCCTTATGTACTCTACTCCCCCCCCCCCCCCACACACACACACACACTAATATATTAATAGAGGACAAAATAATATATTTGGACCGAGGTTTCCGCTCCCGCTACTGTTAAATATGAAATCAAGATAATATTATCCTCAATTTCTGTTTTTTATACTCCATTAGCACCGATAGAGCCATATTATCATTTCAAGCAATATTGAAGGTAACACAGGGGTTAATATTGAATAAACTTTAAAAGCGAGTGGTCTAAAAAAATAACCAAGCACAATAACATATAAAAAAAAATCTTACGCGTAAAAACAGTATGACGCTCACGAGAAAGTTACTAAGCAAAAAAAAAAAAGTATAACAATAGCACGGATCTTTGCCAAACTGGGAACACTAAGACGGTGGCGCGGTAAGAAAATTAAAAAAAAAAAATAGGCCGTATTCGTTCGAGTCGTTTTCGGTTCCTGATAAGGCCACGGGAAAATGTCTCTTTGGAACCTTCGAAAGCCGCCGTAAAGGTGCAGTCGTTAACCGGAGAAAGACGCGATTCACACCCCCTTGCGGTACACCGCACACGAAAGCCACACATATCGTTACCGCGATAGCGGCACTCAGACGAGGGAGTTTTTTCCCGTAATTTGCTTCGTTTTATTCTTTATTTGGGAGCTGTAATTGTACTCCGGAAACTTTTAGAAAAATAGTTTTTTTTCTTCTTTTTCGCCGGGAGGTAAATTTTGATTCGTTCTACTTTTCTTCTCAATATCTGTGGTGTATTCGCGTTTTTATAGATGTATTTTTTGTTTAGGTTGTTGACAGGCGTAAGGTTATCTGCGCTATACTTCGTTTTACCCCAAGTGCGAGGGAAGCCGAAAGCTACGATTCCATGCTGTTAATCCAGCAGCGCAAAGAGTGTGGCGTCCCGGCGCTCGTCGTCTTCGTTCGTATACGGTCTATGCTTAAAGCCGTCGTGCACAAAAAAAAAAAAAGAAAAAAAAAAGCGGGTGATAGCAAAACGCACAAAGACGACCAGCGCCGGGATCGAAGTTAAAGGGGCCAGGAAACAAATTTTGGGCTGGGATAAATGATTTTAAATTGACACTTTACTAATCGCATATTGTTAAGTGGGCCAAAAAAGATGGTAGAAAGTCAAAAGCCAGCTTTTCGGTACGAACATTTGAAAACCGAGCGGACCATTTCGTATCTTCGTTCCTTCGAAAGCTCTCCGCCTTTTCACTTTGATACATCCGCGGATCCCAAAGCGCGTCAGAGGTGCCAAAATGACGTCAGCCTACCCCAGCTCACGCATTGGACACGAAAATTGCGTCACTCGGACGTATGCGCTCGTCAACAATCAATCCGTCGACGAATATTCGGATTCGCGTTGGTGGCCAATGAGTGCCCTGACGGAACTTATCGTCACTGGCGAATGACAAGTTCTATGGTGTGCTTAAAAAGCACGGTGGAGGCTTGGAGTCATCGGTGCCCGAGAATGTCACGACGACGTGATTTCACAATTCGCCTTTGAGTTGAGGATTAAAGCTAAGGATGAAGAAGTAGGAAAATCGTTTCACGACCTTTTTACCACTCGTGTCTGACTGGTGTGGCAAGACGGTTCGCATTAATTTTACCGTACAAATAGTCCGGTGTGTCTAATTTGCCACCGAGTAAATTACCGTAGAGCCAGGAAAGCCAGATATCGCAGTCTGTAAAGGTATCTTTCGAACAAGGAGAGAAAAAAAATGCTGTTGATCTTTACGCCGTAATTTACCCAAATTTTCTTTCAGAAAAAAAAAAGCACAAAAAATTCTTTTATTGCCGTGATTACTTTTCTAAGAGGTCTATAGACCAGTGTCTGGTCTGTTCCATGGGCGCCACCTTGTTTGATTATGCTGACGCCATATCACAGTCAAAGGGCTGCACTTCCTGCGAGCCACCGTTTTTCTTAGAAGCCTTAGCACATATCGTAGTGCAAGAACGTCAGAAATGCACAATACCGAAGCTCAAAAAACAACAACGATGCCAAGAGTTCCGCATAATGGTGCATTCACACGGCGGGCATGTCGCCAGACGAGTTCCTACGAAATCGGTGACGTCCCCTTTTTTTGTGGTTTGAAATCCGCCATGTTCCAGGCAAAAAAAAACAAAAAAACTAAACATGCCAAACTCAAAACCTGGTCCGCGGACCACAGGAAAGTAAAGGTGTATCCACACGACGAACCAAATTGCTGTTTTGGTCCGCGGGCTGTGCGTCACGTGATCTTACGTCACCGGTTTTCGAGGTCCGCCGACGGTCCGCGCTTTTGAGAAATGCCAATCGACTTTTCTCGCCCGGACCTTGGCGGCGGACCGCGGCGTTTTTAGTATAATTGAAGTACTAAGTCTAGCAACAAGCTGACTTTTGTTGTTTGGATTGGAATCCAAATCCAAAGTCGTGTTCTTCTGGCGCCAACTGTTGAAGACGAAGAAGAGGAACCTTTTGTTGTGCGACGATGGCGGCATGGTGCGACGATGCAACTTTTTACTTCATCGCGCTCGTGGAGCAATTTCCCGCTCTGTGGGACAATAGATGCATGCCCTTTTTGGTTCACTTAAGTCCTCCTCGTCCTCTGTAGTCAACGCCGGGGCCACCGCGGCCAAACGTCTCTCTCGTTTAACCTCCATCTTGGCTCCTTACAAAAAGCCTCAAAGCAGCTCGCTGCATGCGTTTGGCGGAGCTGTGAGGTCGAGGATTAGACCGGCCCGTTCACTTTGTCGTCTGCTCTTTTGGTCCGCCATGTGGATGCTCATTGCAGCGGGGCGGCCCGCGGGCCGCGTATCACGTGATCAATTGGTCCGCGGCCCGGTCCGTCGTATGGATACACCTTAACCGAGAACGAGTCCGCGGAGCTGTTGAACGTTGTGTATCACGTGAGCAAACGTCACGAAATATGTCCACGGACCTGTCGTACCACAGTCATCGAGATTTTAAACCCTTAAAGACCCCAGGCTAGCGGTTGTACTGCACTGGCTAAATTGCTCATCTACAGCTGGGAGACTCGTCGCCCCTGTGAGGCAGACCAAGTTCTAGGCTGTATAAACACACACACAACCCAATTTTTCAACCCGTTCAATGGGCGACGTGCGCGATCGAAAGCGTCCCTGTGGTCGACCTTCCACGATTGGCCGAGTGCTGACTATGACGTCGGCAAAAGAGTTCTCATGGACAGAAATACGAGTAATGTAAGAACTTTAATCTTGACGGTGTTGGCAGTGTTGGTTTCAGAGCTCTATGATTTCGAGCTTCTCCATGCTCATTACAAACACCATCGAACTTGTTCACAAGGTCATGACGTCACGAGAGGTAATCATACGAGGGCGTCATTAAAACATATCGTCATCTCACCAGGCAGTTTCGTCAAGCCGCTGCTGCCGCAATGCATTGAGGGAATTTTAGTATTTCTGCACGTGGGAAAACCACGCTGGAGCTTTGCACGTGTAGAGCACGAGACGGCACGAACCGTTTCGTGCACTGCCGCTTGCCTCCTGTGAACTAATGTTATGGCAGCATCACGCTTGCGTGGAACGCTTACCGCTCATTCACACTGGAAGCGGATTCGCGTTCGCAAAGCGGTTGCGAACGCGGTTGTATAAAGATACAGTGCAATCGCACGCGCACTCGATGACATCAAGTGCGCGTGCAATTGTACTGGATCTTTATACAACCGCGTTCGCAACCGCTTTGCGAACGTAGATCCGCTTCCAGTGTGAATGAGCGGTTAGTGAGATCGGTATATTCTTTTTTCTGGTCCGGCGAGGTCCGTGCCAGATTCGCAGACACGGCGAATTCGGAAGGAACCAATCGCGCAAAACTGCTCGTGCGAAAACAGATGCAATAGCCGTCATCTTTCTTTTTCTACGGAACACATTCAGCGTTTGTTTACATGGCTACCCGTGTTACATAAGCGCGACTGTTATTAAGCCAAGGACACTTTGCTCAGTAGCGATCGGCCGGAGTTTCACGGCGGCGCCAACTGCCATTGTGCCGCTAACGATCATTGATTTGAACGGAGCTTTCCTACCTCAGTTGCGTGGTGGAGGTTGGCCCCAAAAGAGCAAAAAATGGCGGCGTCTGTCGCATTACCGCCGGTGGCCAGCGCCAGTGAAGCACTTGCTATTGCGGAAGATTGGGAAGGTATCTCGAAAGTGTCGTAGCAACAAATATTGATGAAAGAAGTATGATTAGATTGCCAGAGGTGCCGCTAAAACGATCACGGCACGTCGCGGAAGCCCAGGCTCGGCGAGCACGGCCATTGTGATGCGGTGTCGATGAAACTGTCTTTATATCTCTCTTGCTTAAATTCGTGTGAAACGTTTTGAATATTGTTTCTTTACTAAAAAAAAAGCAAAAAAAAAAAGTTAGTTATATTTTGTGTTAAACGTTTATAATTAATAAACAAGTGTGCATTTAATTTATTTGTACCACTTAAAAAATATTAATATGACATCAGTTTTGGTTTTGTCTCGGTTTCAACTGGGATCGAAAGTTGGAGTTGTTAGGCCTATGGACCGTTTAACACCTTGTAACACGGGACAACATAGTTAAGCTTGATGGCAGTCGGGACACACTAACAATCGTTAGCTAAATAATCGTTGAAACGGCCCGTGTAACGGGTGTATTACCTGCCTGCGTTTTATCTAACCGTTGACACTAGTCGACACCTTATTGAACCGAATGCTTTTATATGCTATTTGTTTTAATTAATGTCTTCCTTCCTGCCGCACGTAAAGATACTTCAAAAGTCGACGATTCCTTACGCCCTTTTTATTGCAAACTTCACTCATAGGTCTTAGCATTTCAATATAGGAACCAACCTCGACACAAACAAACATCAATTCAAAGTGTATTAAATACAGAAGACAAACGTAGTTATCTAAAAGCCCCAAGCGATATTATAATACATATGTTTGCAATCTTATAGTAAGATGTAACAATAAGTTCCAATACCACCACGCAAAATTGTGTGATCCTTTATGACTATCAAAAGTAGTAGTGAAACGTGGAAAATACATTTTATTTCAGGAAAAGGTAAATGTGCTCAAAATTTTTTTTCCCATTTCGATTCAGCAGAGAATTGCTTATCTCGTGTTCTGGAAGTGATATTTATTATGGGTTAAATCAATTATAAGTTAAACAGGCAAATGCTAACTGCGAAACATCTTCAATATTTTCAAGCATAAAATGCTCTAAAATCGGTAGGATTTTGTAGATCGATAATTTCTGTTCCTAAACATGTTTATCGCTTGCGGAGCATTAGGATTTAGGTAAAATAGGGTACATGCTATTTATTCTCGGATGGTCTGGGTGACATGCAATTAGTTACACACTTCTATGTGACACTGAATAAAACGACTTTCGTTTAATGTTTGTATGTAGTCCGCCATTATTATTTTAAAATTTCCAACCACATTATCAAAACTCTTTATCGTGAAGCTTTCGGGAATTTTATTGAACGCATCGGTGCGCCATTTTCATCCTGAGGCTGAGTATTTTTCTCCCATTTTATTTCTATTTGCGCACTTCCCAGGCAAGCCTGATGGTTCAACACTCAGGCCTGTTGCTGCGCACGATGACTATGAGGCGTGTTAATGCAGGATGCTGTCGTATCAGCCGCAGTGAATCCCAACTCTGTTTCGCAGGATAGCTGTAAAGCGAAAAACGAAAGACGTTTACAAATCTCTGTAATGCGAAATTAGAGCGCAGCTCTTGAAGAGGAGGAGGGGTGTACGGAGAGGAGGATATACCCCTCCTCCTCCTCCGTACCCTCCCTCCCTTCTCCTTTCCTCCTCCTACTTTCCTCCTCCTGTCCTCCTCCTCCCTCTCTCCCCTCCTCCTCATCCGCCCCTCCTCTTTTCCGTATCCTTCCCTCATTCTCATCCTCCCCTCCTCCTTATTCATACCCTCTGCTCCTCCTCCTCCTGCGTACCCTCGCATCCTCGTCCTTTGTATCCTTCCCTCCACCCACAGTTTCCCCACTAAATGTAGCTAGAAAATTGACGCCACGTGACCTCAACACCAATTCAGTTTCTCCGCTAGACTCAGCGGGGAAAGTGACGTCACAAGACTTCGTGTCACGTCACACACAAACTAATTTAGTTTCTCCGCTATTTTTAGCGGGAAAATTGACGTTACATGATCTCAACACCAATTCAATTTCCCGCTAAATTTAGCGGCATAAGGATCCTCATCTTCCCGTAGGTTTCCGAGCATGCCCGGGGAAGCACAGGCTGTTGCGCCCTACGAACTGGAGGCCGCGGTACAGTGTGTTAGAGTACGGGGTAGTGTTGGGACCGGAGCGTCCCGCGTGAGGCGTGTGGTGTAGATCGGCGCATAGGCAGTGGGGTCAGGTTGCGCGTGTGCATCGCGTGCACGCGCACGTGCGGCGGCACGTGCGGACTCCAGCGACTTTCTGCTGCCCTGTAGGGTGCCTACATGTCTTTCTGTCTCAGGGTGAAGACATCCATTGTTGCACTGAATGTGCCAGCGCGTGACGCTCTCGTGCACTTAGTGCGTGACTTGGGCGATAAAATGGCGTCTATGTATTGGCTAAAGCTGCGCGCTCGAGCTGTGTTCCACAATACGCGAACAACGTACATTAGGGGGAGACCCCGCTAATACGCAGCCATCGTGACCTCCGCAGCGATTTCGGCTTCCACGGCCCGCGGATGAGCCTTGTTTCTTCCCGGTCGGCGGGCCCCCCCTTTGAGGACTTGCAGCTGCGAGCCAGACGCTCTGGCGGCGGTGGGGGCCCACTGAGGAGGAGCCGGGGGGAAGTGGGGAGACAGGTTTCGGGACGAGACGGCTTAGCCGAGTGTCTGTGTGTGTGGGAAGAGATGAGTGTGGGTCAGTGGAACGAAGGAACTCGAAGGGACAAGATCGCGGCGACGCCGACCTGAACAATGACTGTTTATAGCATATTTTTGTAATCGAGTTAATGTAATATAGTTGTTTTTGTTTATTTGTGAATTCCTTTTAATCAGTATAGAACCGCGCGCAGCTTCTGTCACAAGCTGAGTAACACCGTATTGCGCGCACTTCAAAATTCATAAAAAAACGATTGGGCGTGAAAATGGCTGAGATGTCACCACTCAAGCAAAAGCGCGCGTGTGTATGAAGGCACTCTACTGCCCTGTCGACTGCAGCGCCGCGATTGTTCTTTACACGCGTAGCCTCAGAGGCTTCCATTGCCGAACCGCGCCAGTCCAAACACTTCCCCGTATTCTAGTACACTGAAGCAGCGATAGAACCTCCGCCTACCGTACTCGTACTCAGCAACTTGATCATTTTATTTTTACTTTTTTATATATTCACTTTTGTATTTTTTACTTTTTCTTAAATATAAGACAAATATAACCGAGCGAATGGAAATTCGCGGATCACATGAATCAGCGTTCAATGATCTCACCTGCCATGTAAGGCCGATACCGGCAGAAGCAGTTACTGCATTTCTTCGCTGAGGTCAGAGCTGAATTTTGTATCGTTATTTCGGTACGTATCGTATCGGAGACACTTAAGTTGAAGAAATTCTTCCGGGAGAAAAGAACGCCGTTTTGTCACTAGGGCCTCTCATTTTTGTCTTCTTACCTGACAGATTGGCCACACGTTAAATCCAGCGTCACGTGCGCTGCCTGATGGTTCTTTTTTAGCTTGGGGTGCAGCGAAAGGTATGAGCTCAAGGCCACAACTTTGAGAGGCGCTGATCTCGTTTTGGTAGGACGTACAGCCAAAGCAGCAACCGAAGCTACGAGCTCGGAATCGAAGTCCTCACTTCGGTCCACGGTAACCATGACACTTAAAACCAAGTCCGCGAACTAACCTCCGACTTACGGAATTCTCCGTAATGACGTCAAGGTCACTTGATACGCAGATTTCTCTGGTCCGCGGACCCGGTGCTCTAAATTTGCCCTCCGTGTAAATACACCTTAAATAAAAAAATATTGTTTTATGCGAAGCCCCTCTCTTCACAAAAACCTGCGTTTGAGATCATTAGTATTTCCCATTTTTTATCGCTGGGGGCTAGGATTTCGGACGAATAGTTGCCTAATTAACTCAAATTCGCGAACTAGCTTTTAAATTATACTTTGTAGCTATACACGGGGATAACCTTTCTTGGCGATCCATTCAAAAGTACGGGCACGCGTGCCCTCTCCCCTTTTGAGTGTTGATTAAAAATATTTAAAGATGTGCGCGCCCTCTCCTCCTCTCCCCGGAAATGATAAGGAAAGTTGTCCCCGTGTATAGCTACAAAGTATAGTTTAAAAGCTATTTCGCGAATTTGAGTTAATTAGGCAACTATTCGTCTTTATACATTCGTGTCCTGACGTTCGCAGCGGTCAATAGCAATATTCTGCAGATATAAATTTGTTTTATTTACATATTTCTTTTTGTTTTGAATATTGTTTATCAAAAAAGACACATTGTATATTCGTGCTCCAAGGACTGGTTCATGAATTGTTTTTTGCCCGCATTTATTACGCTGCAAATGCGTTGAGAAGAGAACCCTTCGTGGCCCTAATAAATGCACTCTAATCAAGCTAGAAAATTCTTTAGGATTCTTTGAACGGGAAGAGATGATCCGTTGATACTGCTTCATCCAGCCGGGCTTAGCTTGACAGCGTCTATTTAGAAGTCCGCTTAACGGTGTATTCTTTACCCACTGTTGCAGAAAAGGAAAATGTGTTTTTTTCCCCCTGATTAAGAGTATTCTGTTATAAAGTCACAAGCCCTTTGAGTTAAATCTGACGTCCGGGAATGCGGACGCCAAATCCCACCTTCAACGAAATTCAATGCAAATACGGTTCTTTCTCTTCTAAATATAGTATAAAATAAACGCTATATTGTTATCCCAGTTTTGGAGTACATTTTCATGAAGACAAAAGCAAAAGGCAGCAGGCTTAGCAGCACCTAAAGAAGCAAAAAAAAAAAACGAGACATACGGTCAGAGTGAAGCCACAAACGTCATTGGTAACTCATTTTGAGACGAGGAAAAGAAATAAAGTAAAAAAAAAAGCACCGCTTTTTAATTTATTAAGGTATTTTTTAATAAAATCGTTTTCTTTATTTAAACCATCTATATTGATCATTTGGGTATTGCGTAGTCCCTTTTATTAGTATGCTCATCTCATATGTATATTTTAACACGGTTAGGTGCGAAAGGCACAGCGACGGTGAATACGCGCTTCGCTTGACTCTCAGTCATGCCGCGCACACGCATAGTAATTGTGTTTTCGATTTGTGTGCGTACGAATGTATTTCCTGACCGACAATAGTGCCGCAAAATGCAAAAAAAAAACAAAAAAACTTAGAAACGACAAGATTTGCGTCCTGGTTTACACACTCTAAGAGCTCCGTGCGTTTACCTTCGCGCAAATTACTTGTCATGGTCAATCGCTGCAGCTCTACGGGGTGAGCTTGACGAATGACTAGGCTAGAAATGCATGTGGACAAAAACAGCAAAAATAATCGGC
This sequence comes from Ixodes scapularis, assembly GCF_016920785.2. NCBI lineage: Eukaryota > Metazoa > Arthropoda > Arachnida > Ixodida > Ixodidae > Ixodes > Ixodes scapularis. The sequence goes on from NW_024609882.1 coordinate 32,895,962, forward strand.
GCTGTGAGAGTGAGGATGACGTAAGCACGTGAAATGTCATGCCGATTGTCACGAAGCGAACTGTTTTTTTCTTTCTTGGTTTTTTATGAGTAAACATATTTCTAGTTTTTTTTTATTTTTTATTTGCCGAGTTCCCTCTATAGGCTGCTGTGATTGACTCTTCCAGGAGCTTTGCGGAAAGACGTAAGAGCACCGGACATTTTAGAGTGTGTTAGAAACTTTGTGAAGAAACAGCACGAAAGGAACGAGGACTAAAAGGGAGGACCACACGGTACAAGTGCTGTGCTTTTGTCCTTGTCTCTTTCGCGTTCTTTCTTCACGATGAACTCGTACCACCTTGCCCCATTGTCCAGTCTACTAAGTATTCGCAAGTTTTTGCGATAATGGTACCGCGGTGGTGAGAATCGCACTCCCTAGCTCCTTGATGATAGGCTTCAAAATAAAGGTGTTTGCCCCACACCTTCCTGACAATAAAAAAGTAAACTAAGGCTCTAATATCGCTCGCATGTAGCAAAACTAGAATTACTTACGTGTCGCAGACCCAGCCTCGTACTGCTGTTCTACGATTATCATCCAGGTTACAGCCATTTTGACAGGCACTAGTGCGGCTCCCTAAAGGTAGTAAAAATTAAGAATTATAAAGTCAATTTTGTTTTCTATTCTGTAAATTCCCGCATAAGGAGGGATGATAAGGAAAAGGTTACTTTACGTAAGAAAGATTTTTTTTAGTAAACGCGAGTTATAGACGTTTTGTCAGAGTGTTCTTATACGAGACCAAACGTTGGAATGTAGTGCTCCAAAAGTTTGACAACTTGCGCAAAACCGGATGATGGTCTTTCTGTTGCAACATTTCTTAGATGGTGCTTACATACTTGCTGTTCATGGCGAAGATAGGCTCGTAACTTTTCTTGCGTTCTTACGATGGCCGGCAATACCTCTCGTGCTTCAGCAAGAGCTCTCAAATTTGAGGTGCATTTCGGCAGCCCTAAGCATGCGCGAACAGTTTGTGCTTGCACACTGTCTAGTTCTTTCAAAAGTGATCGCGAGACATTATGCATACAAAACAGGCTGAAGCGCAGAAGTCTGTCGAGCGATGCATTAAATAGAGTGAGTAGTGCAGAGACAGAGCATCCCCATCTTGTCCCACAAATCATCCTGATCACGCTAAAGGAGAGTTTTTTCTTGAGTCGCCCTACATGGTGGCTCCATTTCAGCTGCCGATCGAGAGTGACTCACAGAAAGGTATGTTCCGTGACATAAGGAATATGCTTTATGTTTATCGAGATTAGGTATTTGTCGGTGTGTGTTTTGGTAAATACCATCGCCGCTGACTTGTCCGGTGATATGTGCAGACCCCTATGGCGAAGATCCCCTTGCGGTGATGTTAATGGTTTTCTGCAATCTTGCTCAGTTTAACTACATCGACCTACTGCAAGCCCATACGCATTTATCATCAGGGTATATAGAAACGTGAACCGTTTCCGGAAGTATTTTAAGTAGACCTATAAGGCAAGTGCCAAAAAAAGGTCGAGGTACACCTAAGCATTTCTTATGAGTTGTGAATGCGAAAGCATGCAATCCGCCCGTCCGCTCCCTTTTTCGTTTGCTGCGTACTTTTCGTTGCCGGTCAGCGCGTATACTCCTCTAGGCACGGTGACTTGAACGCTTCGTGTTAATGACGCGCTGATGGACACGCAGCGCCATGGGGTGCGCGTTCCTGGAAACTGACAGGCGCAGCGGCCTACGGGAGCCCAGTCGACGCGCGCCAGTCAATAGAACCGAAGGAAACTAGGTGCCGTTTTCGCGCTTCAAAGTTCAAAACAAAGTTTGTAATTATAAACAAACTCGCCTGCATCGCTGCATTAAAAGCATGGGACTGAGAACCCCTTCCTGCGGAACTCCTTTATTGATATGAAAAAAATTCTGTGTCGCAGTCTCATGTCGATACAGAGACTTGCCGTTCTTTTAGTTGGCTCTTAATCCATTGGTTTAAAGGCCGGTTCACACATGCAGCGAAGTGCTGATGCAGCGCTGTTCACGTGCCGTCCGCTACTTATCGTCTGCCATGAGCAACAGTTTTGACGGTACGATACAAAGCTGGTAAACGCTCCCGTCAGCACGCGCTTAGCGCGAGGGCAGCGCTATGCTTGTTGCGCTCCGCTGCATGTCTGAACAGGCCTTACCCCCCATTCACACTGGAGGCGGATCCGCGTTCGCGAAGCGGTTGCGAAAGCGGTTGTATAAAGATCCTGTGCAATTGCACGCGCATTTGATGTCATCGTGTGCGCGTGCAATTGTACTGAATCCTTATACAACCGCGTTCGCAACCGCTTTGCGAACGCGGATCCGCTTCCAGTGTGAATGAGCCCTCCGAAACTAATATCCTTTAAATCAAGATGATGGTCTCATGTTCCACACACTTAATTCTGATTTTATGTCGACAAATACGACTCTCGTTTACTTATTGAGTGTTTTTATTTGTTCGATGCTAGTCACTAAATCAGTGATGTTGTGAATACTACTTCTTGCAGGTCGGAACCCATTCATGAATTAAGGTTATTGATTCATATTTTCTAGATCCCAGTCAATACGGGCAAGCTGCATTCGTTCCCCTACCTTTTCAATCAGCTAGTTAATGCAATAGGCAGGTACGAGTTAATGTCTAACGGGGATTTTCCACGCCTTAAAATTGTTATTACACGAGAAATTTTTCATTCCTTTTGTATGGCACCCGTTTCCCACGAAGAAGTTAAATACATCAAGCATGGCTGTTCTGGCCGACTCCTCCAAGTGGCGTAAGGCTAAATATCGTACATCATCCGGGCCCTGGGAAGACCCAGTGTTAGACGTAACGATTGCTTTATCAAGTTCCTTGATGGTAAAGTGTGCTTCGATAGCATTGCATACACTTAACTTACGAATACGTGCCCACCGGGTGCGTTGACGCCGTGATCGGTGATTGAAGAGCAGGAGGTGATCTTGATGAAGAACTCGTTGGCTTTGGCTATTTGGAAAACTTGGCGGAATAAACTGATGGCCCAAAAGGGGCGAATTTACTGTGACCTTACACTGAGACTTCGCATTATGTTCCATATTCGAGAGAGCGACTTTCTCGGGTCAAGGCCGGCACTAAGCGAGCTCCAGCGTCTCTTCGAAGGCTTCTTCAAGTGCCACTGCGGGAGGTTTTGCGCTCGCCTCAAAGCCCGAACATCCTCAATAATTTGTTTGTGTTTCTTGCTCGGCGTTCAACCCGTAAACAGAAGACACGAATACACTTATTTTTTCCATCGAGTGATGTTTGATAGTTTGTAATATTAGCAGTTTTGGTCGCATCAGACGTTGAAAAGGTTATGACCAACACAAAACTGTTGGGCTCGGTTATCGTCGAGCATACGGATCACATTTTAGTTTTGAAAGTATCCCAGTCCGGTATAAGGAATTGTGGTACGACGCCTCAAAGAGTGAGAACGTTGAATCTTGGCGAATTCCACTGGGCGTTTTGGAGCGCGCCAGGATCAGTTGACCAGACCCGGAATGGAGCACACGATCCGAACGGGATCGCACCACCTACGGATCCCCAGGGGAATATGATCACTGCTCCGGGATCCGCGGATGCCTTCCCGTCATTCAACTGCCCGGGAATCCCCTTTCCGCGGCCGCCGCGGTCGTTTCGAAGACGTGTTCGCAATCGCGGTGCTAACACGTGCTCGACGCACGAGCGGCATGAAGGGCTCAGGAGTTTCTAGCAAAGATTGCCGGAATGCCCGTAGCGCGGCAAAACCTTCTCTTCTCCTTCCTGGAAAACGAACCGGCTGTTGAGCCAAGGGGTAAGCAAGCGGCCATTACGAATTCTGAGGCGAGATGGGCGAGATCAGGCGAGATGCCCCGCGAGAAAGGAAGTCACGTGTGTGCGCCGAGGGCTGGCCCGGCTGGCTTCCGTTTGAATCCGCCGAAATCGTCGGAGCGACTTTTTTCGGATCCAGATAAAGATCTGGAGCGTGAGCTAATCCAAAACGACCAGTGGAACACGTCCGTCTTGATCCCGATGGCCCGGTGAAATAGGCTCGCTCCAGAAAAGCCGATCCCGGCGCGCTCCAAAACGACCAGTGGAATTCGCCATTAGTAAATGTCGGTACATGATCAATACCGTAGGCTTGAATGTTGGCGAACCACGTCGTTGTTATCCAGGAAAGACTTGCAGGTACAAAGGAGACATCTCAAGGACAACTCCAAAGATGCATTTCTAAAATACGTTTTACGGCCTTGCTATAAAGCAAGGTAAAACAATACTTGCCCTCGAGTATTATTTTTTCTACTGTCCATATATTCGTGATGACAGTTAAAATCGCTCGTCAAAATTTGAGGCGATGGGGTTTGCTGTAAAGTTGTATCGAGCCTCTGAACGTTGAAGGATGCACGAAAAGGTATATAATCAGCAATGATTGTGAAAGTAACGTCTCCCTTGCTTACAGTTGCCTCAACGTGCTCATTAGGGTATGACGGGCTATTGTGCTCAACAAAGGGGAGTTCATTCCGTACGCCTAGTAAAACCCTACTGAGTTCATTTCCCCTGTAGGAATAAAAAAAGTTATTATCCTGATAACCTGATTTTGTGGGTTATTCGTGACTTTCAGATTGCAATAATAGAAAAATGATACCTATATACAAGTAGTCAAAAGTCCGAAAACCAATTTCGGAGACCTCTCGCGCTCCATTGAATGACGGTGGCCTCACCACATAGTTTCTCTAATGACTCTGCAGCATAAAAAATGAAAGCACTCCATCAACAAAAGCCAGAGAGGCTCGCCGCTTGATTTGTGGCAATCTCTGCACGTACTTTTCAAAATAAATACAGTTTACGCTTCTCTGTGTTCCAGGTAAGTGCGATAACTGAATTCACGGGTCGAAAAGCAACGCGGAGGGCAAGTCGTCTGCTTCTTGCGCAAGGGTTCTGGTGACGTCAGAAGGATGCCGAGCTCTTATTTGCTGTGGTTGAATGAATAGTGAATATTCCTTAATACTAAATACCTTGAGGTCTACCCACTATTTTATTTTATTTTTTCAATCAGGTAATAAGAGTTTGGCGTTATGACTTCATCGCAACCCTTTTGCAAGAAGCAGACGAACCTGCGCTCCGTATAGAAGTCCGCACCATACTCATATTTCTTGAACCGTGCTTTAGCTTTCCTTTAAGATGCCCGATGCTACGTACTCAAATAGAAAGATTGTCAAAAACACCAACTTTTGCGTTTTTGCAACATTGTAAGAAAACAAACAAAAAAAAAAAAAACACGGAAGCGGACACAAAAACGGCAGTGTTTGCAAACGCCTTTCGATACGACCCATTTGGCTAGCGTGCAGAAAGAACAACAACACGCAAGGGTGGGCTAGCACATTAACAATCCCAAATACACAAAAACGTCGTCGCCACACACTCTTTTCCTCGACCGGTTCCCCCTCCACATCTTACCCGGCACAGGTCAAGCGTTAAACCCCACTACCACCACCACTGCGAAGACGAACACCGAGATTCATCTTTCTTCCCCGTCAAGGCAAACAGAACTGCGAACAAAAATTGCGGAACCGCAAACGCCGGGAGCAAATGGTCGAAAACAAACAAACTGAACAAGGAAGCACGACGTATAAATGGTCGAGTAAGGGGCAACAACCGCGGCATCAGTTGAAGCTCCGTCAACAGTACCCCCCCCCCCCCCCCCCCTTTCTTCCCTCCCTCTTCTTCGTTTCCACAAATATAAACAATATGGGAACCTCCTAAGCACAAATAAACAAATAAGAGAGAGGAGAAATTCCGCCGATACCTCTTAACGGGCCAGAAGGTTCCCCTGATTCGCAGCTACAGTAAACAGCGTCGAGGTTTCTGGGGTAGATTACAGCACAAACAGTTCCGCCCCGAAGCACCGAAGCCTCGAATCTTTCTTTCGTTGCCGTTACGATTAGCGGCTGGATAGATGGACGGCTGAATCCGGCTGAGCCCTTTGGATCGGGCGGTAGCTTACGCCATCTAGCCTTTTGTTTTACTATTTAAGCTTAGAATATTAAAATGTGAAAACTATATTCACTCCGCACTGAAAAGAAAGTGAGGCTATAAAACCCCCGTGTTATCAGTTAACGTTTAATCAGCAAGATGTTTTGGTGGCGCCCCCTTACGGTTTCCTTTCGTGACGCCACGACCAGGATTTTGCCTCCCCGTAATTGGCAAGAATTTGCTCGCTGTGAACCGGCGATTGGGGTATGCGACGCTCTCGGTCGTGCACGTCGTCGCTAACAGTCGCTGTCCTCAACTTAAGAAATACGGGGCGTTGTGCGTCTCCAGCCTTGCAGCCAATGCGACTGCGGCATTGGCTGACGAGAACGTCGATGGACCAATCACGAAGCGAGAAGCCTGAACACGCTGACAGCCACGCCCCAGGTTTCTTAAACTGTCGAGTAACTATAACGTGGGCTGGTTTACTTCGCACTTTTGAGTTATTTTTTGGGCTGGTTCTGCTGCGACTGGCCATGGCTTTGTCTCGTCACTGCGTTTTTGTTTGTTTGTTCGCCTTAGAGTAATGATGATTATGGATCGTTTCTTGATTTGGCATTAGTGGTTTGAAACACAACTTCATATTATATGCGCAGTGAGGACTATCAGAAAGAGTCCTATAAGTGCCAGTAGGAATTGCGGATTTTAAATGCTTCGCTATATCGTCCATATACAATCAACGAACTTTGTTTTCCTCCGTGATTGTAAATAAACAACTATTATCTCTTTCTCTCTATTACGAAAATATTAATAGTCACTTTGAAGGCATGTCAAATGGCCAGACAATGCAACAGTTTATTGCGAATATATTTTAGAAGAACCTTGTACGTTGCAAGCTTCTTATCACTTTTTCGTTAACTTTTATTCCGCATGTGTATTTGTTGTGTGCTTGATTGTGTACAAGCTCCATTATTATATGTTCTGATAAAGCTGTCAAATATTTTAGGATGCAGGGAGAATTCTCAAGCTACACTGCGTAGTATTTTCTCCTTTGACTTTCTCTACGTCTGTAAAGTAAATAAACTAAATTGCATTCAATAGAGTATTTATGGTATTTCTAGCTCGATTTTTATTCGTATCTGTGTTCAAACACATAACGTTCAAAGCGTTTTCGTAATAATCAACTGTTGTGACAACGACAGAAAATCTTTGTTGTACACTCTTTAGCAAGGATGATTTTGTTGTTGCTTTTGGCATTGTGACCGCAATAGTTGACGTTTGTTGGTTGAAAACCTCGCGAAGCGCTAAAGTTATTCAGAGGCATTATTTTGTACCCCCAACTGACTCGTTTAACACATTATGTCTACATTTGTGATTGAATAATTTTTTGTTTATAGAGGGTTGAAATTTTAATAACTTCAGCTCGTACATTTTTCTTAGGTAGGCAAGAAAATATCTTGATAAAAACAATAATTGACAAAAAGATAAAAGCAACAAAAAAAAACGAGTTGGGTGAATGAAAATTTTCGATTTGTTTGTTTGTTTAATTAATTCTTTGGTGTATGTTTTCCCCTAACATTTGATCATTGATGTTATCATCAGTGTTTGTCGCAAAGTGAAAGTTGAAATGAGTGCTCTTTTTAATAGACTGGTAGCGGAAAGCATGCTCATTAATGCGACGCGAGACGAATTCACACAAATTTAGTCGAGATAATTACTCGAGATACACTAAAGGTTTAGAAAAAGAGAAAATCAGACTGGAAGCGCCAGTATTTTTTAATAAAAAAAATCGAGAATATATTCTTAATAAAAAACATCTGGAAATAAATTGTTGAAATGCGGGGTTTTGAAAAACTAATAATGAAGTTCTAAAGCAAGTATATTTTTTGTTTCCTTAAAATTGATTCGCACTCTTTCCCAACCCGACCCCTTTCTTTTTAGTCTCGCAGCCCGGGCTCAAAGTCAAAATCGAGTTAGAAAAATTAAAATGACAAAATAAAATGAATTCTGCAGAATTAGCACATTCACATCGTCCTCATTGTCGGCACATCAAAATAAAATTAAAAAAAAGCAGTCGCGGCACGTTTTATTTGGGCACATATCGGTTAAGGCGGACGCTCAATAATTTTGTCCGCTCATTCCTCTTTTTGACATCTTGCTGTCGTTCGCAGATTGCTTTAAGGAACACGGAGATATCGTCGCGAATATTTGCATTCTCTAATTGGGATTTCTGTTTGCGTTATAATGCAAACATTTTCCCGGAAATCTTGTTAATTCCGCATTGAGGAAGAGCCCGAGACCTGGCGTCTGGATTATGCTCCATCGAATCGCTGCGCAAGCAGTAACAATTAGCTGTGGAATACGAGCTTCTTTGTTTCTGTATTTATTTTCTGGAGAATACTGCGGCGTTCCACTGAAAGCCATAAGTAGAGTGGAATGAATGTTAAACAAAAAGAAAGAAAAAAGAAACAACATGAGCGCACAAAAGCGGTTTGAAAAAGTGTTTCGTTAAGGGTGCCTCGAGGAGGTTTTTAAGATCGCCTAAATATGGCGATAGCTCAGTCTGCTGGCTCTGAGCATCCTTGAAATCTCTAAATAATGACAATACGTGGCCAATTTTCGTATTAAAAAAGCAATAAAAAATCGCAGCACACCGAGGTCATCTACGGCGACAAAGGGAGCGTGTTCCGAAACCAGGACCACTGCCAACCATTAGCAAGCGAAGGAACCTGGCACCTCCGACCGGTGGAACCGCGGAGTGATCATCTCGAATGCGCGCGGCTCGTTGCTCATACAGCCCGGACTACGATTCAACCCAGCGAGCGCGCATCTTGAGAGCTGACGACCAAACACGTCCTTCCCGCAGAAAAGAAAATAAGAAAACACTGCGCGTTGTTTTTGAGCGATTATTGCAGCATTACGTTTACTCTCCGTGAAAAATGACCATACTTGGACTTGTCTTATTTGTGTTTATCATCTACATAAGCATACACATTGTGTAATAACGGCGTTTGCAATCTCAAGGAAATGTCGCCTTTTCATTGGTCACATGCCGTCCTCGCTGCCGGCAAAAATGCTCCTCTTATCGCCGGAAGTGACCTCATTGTGTTCGATCTTTGATTGCCTTCCTAATAGAGATATCGGACGCGCATCGTTATGATTTATATATTTCTAGGATGCTTAGAGACCGCAGAGTGAGTTATCGCGTTATTTAGGCGATCACAAAAATCTCATCGAGACACCTTTAAAATGCTTAATTGAAGAAAGCGTTACAGTGTCGTTTCCCAGAGAAATTCAATCTTGCATTACCAGAGGGAAAGTAATATTATTTTAAAACACTGGGTTTAAATCTGTAAATTTGTATTGTTTGATTGGTCCGTAGTATTATGTCTTGTACTGTTTCTGAGTTTCTTCCAAGTGAAGCTAGAAGTTTCACACACTTGGCAAAAAAATACTAAGTACTGCTCGGAAAATAGTCAAAAATATATTTTAAATACCTTCTGCTACTTTTTCTTTCTACTTGGGCGTTACTACGTGATCAAAAATACATATTGAGTTTCAACAATTTTTTTTTTTAGTTTCTAAAGATAGAGCAATAGGTTGTTAAGAAAAACAAATATTGTTTTTCTGAAACACACTGCGAGTCACGACGGACATCAGGGATTAAAAATGATAATTATATTTGGTTAAGCAAGTAACCCAAATTTATTAATGAGCTTTATGTCTAGCATGGTGTGGTGGCCAGTGCCAATAGCAAGTTGTAACTGCTTATTATGAAAGAAAGTCCTAAGTGCTACAGCGCAAAAAATTTCAATAATCCCTCGCCAAAGTACAGGCACGTAGGTTTTTATGTGCGCCCGTTATTTTGTCAGTTTGTTTTGAAAAGCAATGCTTAGACAACAACAGCTCTTTCTGAGACAAATTACACATCATTTTGGGAAAACCTTCCAGTGATTCGTGCCCTTCGTGTGACAGTTGGTGCGAGAATGTTGTCTACGTGTATAAAGAACTAAAATTTGTTGGATGATGATTTGATTTGCTTCCCCTAGACTGACGTTTGATGTCGTGGCCGTACATTAATCATTTGGACAGTATAACTAATACCCAGAAGGAAGAGGACTTCAACATCAGTCGCGCAGTGATGACTGCATAAATAAAGGTGTAGATGTTGATCAGTATATAATTGTGTATGTGTTGACTGCTAAGCCACAAAAAAATTGTATTTCTTTTTCCCTTTTATCTCACTTTTATACTTTTTTTCACTTTCTCTCTTTGTTTGGCTTTCTATCTCTTTCTCTCTCTGTCGCTTTCTCTTTTGAATTTTATGCATAATTTGTTAAAAAATAGTTTTCCATAGTAAAAAGAAAAAAGGAACGGGTTGCTAACACAGGAAGAGAACAGAGTTTCCGCGTACAAAAAGCTAACTCGGGCTCCTAAAAAACGCAGCGTTTACGCCTAAGCGAACCCAAACTACATCCTTCCGTTTCATATTCCTGTTTCCCCTTTCACCCTCCTCCCCATTAACCCTCCCCACAAAGCACACCCAAACACTGCCACACACTGGACACCTCAAGCCCATTCACTAGAAAGCTCCGTTGTCGGCAAAATCCGGGCTATAAAAGAGCAAATTGCGCGTTGCAGACGCGCTGAAATCTAAACGAGGCTTTCCATCCCTAAACCTCCTTCCCCATTTCTCCATTTTCAACCGCTTTCCACCTCCCTAACGGCTCCTTCGCGGGAAACGGGAACTGTGGCGTCTCCCTTTCCGTTGTTTCACGTGAGCGAGCAATTTAACTTGATGGCCCGAAACTCGTGTAAGGGGCTGACGCGACTCTAAGACTGCGTCGGAGTTCGCCAAGACACGACGTTATGTCATTCTTCTTGCTTTAGTCAACGTTTCTTTCTTTCCTCCTCACTCATTTTTTTTGACGTCACTTTATTCTTCTGTATTTTTAGTTACCCTATGTTACACCTTCATCTTGTCGCTGTACTTAGGATGTTGAGAATGCGTTCTTTCTTTGGCTTAGTGCGCGTTTTTTTTTTTTATTTGTGCTTTATCCGTCGCTGCCTGGCGAGCATAATAGTGATAAAATGGGGTGCCAGCGGCGGGTATAGCGCTAGTCGACTGAACAGCTCTAAATAAAGGAACAAAAGGGAACTACGATAAAGTGTGATTGAAATGGGGGCTCGTGTCTTGCTTTGTTCCGCGAAGCGCTCGTCCGTTTCATAGAAAATGTTTTTAGCGTTCGCGAATATTTTTTTTTTTTGTCTTGCAAGGACAGCTGTGTTCCTAGATTTCGTTTACAGGTTTATTTTCCAGCGTCGTCACTTCCATTAATTATACGTTAGCAGTAGGCTTGTTCCAGTGTTTATTTATAAGGGAAATGGGCGGAGGTGCTTCGGCGTTTATTTATTTTTCAAACATATTGGTGTATTTGTGCGATTTGTTTCGGACGGACGCTAAACACGCCAATAATTGGTAAAAAAAAAAAAACATGTATAATTAAGACTAAAAGTTCTAGCCTGAGAGCCCAGCCTTGGGCTGGAACCCATAATTATTTTTATATTCCTCAAATTTCGATGAAAAAAGTTTTAGCTGGAGCAAGGAGTTTCAGAAATTTGTGCCTTCCCGGTTTCACTGATTTTCTATTTTTGAGACCGGCGGATGTTGATCGGTGTTTTCCGGTTTCAACCGGATTTTGCGTGTCAATGTCCTCCGGTTAAAACCAAACAAAATAAACATCTACGGTTAAGTTATACACTGCAATCGCAAACTTGACTTGAAGTCCTTTTTCTGAATCATACTGAGCTAACCCTTGATTCTTTTTTATTTTTGATACATATTTCAGAATAAATCAGATATTCCAGTGGCTTCAACTCGAGTCCCTGAACACGCGAGAGTGACGAAAACTTTTAAATAATGCCGCCTGCTATAGTCGCAGACGACATAAAGAACGCGGGACGTGAAGAGTTGCGAGATCTCATTATCATCTCATTATTGCTCCACGGTCCATGAGATTGCAGCATTCGCCAATAGGAACGCCGGAGGCCGAATCAGGAATCTCTCAGGGACTACAGCTGGGGGTGGTGGACCCTTTTCAAAGGTCCATCAGGCAACATTGATGGTCGCCATTTCTTGGGCACGAAGCGCTTGAATAATAATTGGGTTGTGTGTGTGTGTTTATACAGCCTAGAACTTGGTCTGCCTCACAGGGGCGACGAGTCTCCCAGCTGTAGATGAGCAATTTAGCCAGTGCGGTACAGCCGCTAGCCTGGGGTCTTTAACGTGCATCACGCAGTAGTGATACACGACCGCACGCCGGTACGATGCTCATCCAGATCGAAACGGGCAGGGGTGGGGCTCGAACCCAGGATCCCTGGGTTCTGCAGCGCGAGCTTTCGCTCCACGTGCTCCGAGCTGGTGTGCGCTAGACCACTCGGCCACCGATCCCCCCACGAAGCGCTTGACTGGATTCAAGTCCTGTCCTCGCCGAACTCCGACGTCACACTCGTGTACAATACATGCTCAGAGTATTCGTAATCAAGCAATGGCAGACAGGCGATGGCGCGAACGTTAAAAAAAATTAAAGTGGCTCTAATTTTTTTTTTAATTACTTCTCCTTATATGCAGACGTTAAAAAAATGTGGATAAAAAGCGCCAATCAAGCCACAACAAAAGCGCAACGTCGCAGTTTCGTCATCTTTCTATCTTTTTTTAGTGTGTTTTGTGTTGCTTATTCAATCGAACACATAACGTGCACCAAAAAAAAAAAAAATATTTTTCTCCGTTTCATATGTTTAATAATTGTATTTTCTGTTTCTATAGACGGAGGCTAGTTTGCCAAACTTGCAGTTGGCCGTTCATAGTCCCCGCTGCATAGATGAGAAATTGAGCCAGCACATCAGCACTGCTAGCCTGGCATCTTGAACGTGGTCGCTCAGTCGTAATGCACGACCGCGTGACGGTACGATACTCGTCCAAATAAAGAAGAAAAACATGACGGGGGAGTGGTTTGAACCCGGAATTCTTTGGGTAGAACACTGTACTTTGGGTCTACAGCGCGAACTTTTGTTCTAAAAAATTGGGTTGTGTGTATGTTTATACAGCCTAGAACTTGGTCTGCCTCACAGGGGCGACGAGTCTCCCAGCTGTAGATGAGAAATTTAGCCAGTGCGGTACAACCGCTAGCCTGGGGTCTTTAACGTGCATCACGCAGTAGTGATACACGACCGCACTCCGGTACGATGCTCATCCAGATCGAAACGGGCAGGGGTGGGGATAGCTTTTGTTCTATTTGCTCCGAGCTGCGTTGAGCTAACCCACTCGACAGTCGATGTTCCTGTTGGGTATGATTACGTGCCTTCTAGCCTTTAACTGGGTTCAGAATAGACTGGAAACCAAGCGATGCAGTCTGCTATCTTGAGACAATTCAGGTCACAACATCATATACGATCGCGTGCCAAAAAAGAAAAAAAAGATGTCCCTTAATATAAAAGTGTAAGCACCGGAGAATAAAGGAGGATATACGAAGTATCGTTTCTTATTCGGAAAGCTTAACATAAACGTAACATGGGATGCTTATTACGACAGTTAATTTGGATGACCGGATTTTAATAACTGCCTTTTTTTTTAACGATAACCTAGTTGTAAAGTGGAGATTTGGGCCAGTTGGTTCATTGCAAGCAAAAAGCGCCGAAAAAATACAGGGACACAGACGAAGCGCCTTGTCCTGACGAAGCGCCAAAAAATGACGAAAAAGCGCCGAAAAAATACAGGGACACAGACGAAGCGCCTTGTCTTGACGAAGCGCCGAAAAAATACAGGGACACAGACGAAGCGCCTTGTCCTGTTTCCCTTCGTCTGTGTCCCTGTATTTTTTCGGCGCTTTTTGCTTGATAACCTAGTTGCCCGCGAGCCTCGCTGAATAAAAAGAAAATAAAAGTAAAATAAGCGAATCCCAACGAGGTCATCGAGCACCCTTCGTTAGGGGCTCGATGCAAATAAACAGCAACTCTGTTGTCCTAAGTATGTTGTACATAAATACCGAACACTCTACACGCGAGATAAAATTATAAAAATACGTTAAAAATTAATTTACGAAGGGCTTTATTTTTTTTACAATATTTTTATGTTTAGAGAGATGTTTCGGGCGTCCTTCAAATTCTCGCTCGCTAAGCAATCTTTGCAAAGCGCGGAACCATGAGCGGAATGATAATAACATAAGCATCTCCATAGTACCATCTGTTTTCTTCTTCGTTTTCTTCTAAAACGTAAATTAAAATATAGGGACCTCCAATCATCCTCAAAATTAATCTCGTCAGCGAACCAGTCCTGCTTCCTAAATCAGCGAGGCCAGACGGAGAGGGATCTTTCAAAAGCCATCGAAAAACAAATCCTTTCCAACGTGTAATTTCACCCTGTCAGAAAAAGGAACTCCTGAGCAAAAGTGAGCCGGTCGAGCGCAAAGTGCAAAAAGCCATTATCTTCGCACTCCGCCTCACTTCAATTCGCTGCTTACTCTACTCGGAAAGGTGGTTTCACAACAGTCAATTTATCCGTTTTCCAGAGTCGTGCCTTCAAAAAAATTCTTTATTTTTGTTTAAAGGCGGCAGCTGCTATCGACGAGGTTTCACAGGGGGTTTTGAGTGCGTTACCTCGTCGTCGGGGCTGACGTCACATGTCCACGGCATGGTTTCACGTGACATAACAGCGTTACGTGACTACTGTGACGTCACGGAACTGGTGAAGTGACATCGTCACGTGTCATCACAAAGTCACGTGACGTCACAGTGGTCACGTGACACCACGGCGCTACCGAAAGTGTGAAATCACGTGACTCAATGCCGCCGTAATCTCACGGGAGATCTGGACGGGACCGCTGTGGTGTGACCACTTAAAGCGTCGTCACAGAGTCATGTGACGCCACACTAGTTGAAAGCAGAGACGTAAATAAAAAAAATGAAATAATGTTTGGCCATTCGTTGGGAAGTACAGGAGGCAAATGAAGAGGTGCCCCCGGCCGAATGTGGGCTGGGCGTGTTCCGGACGTCTTCACGAATTCGAATGTGGCCAACCAGCAGTCGCGAATAATACCTCCTTTTCGTGGTCGCATCGGAGTAACTCTTGGTGACTGAAAATGCGGTGCACGTAATGTTTCGATCATGGTCATGCAAAAGATGTAAAAAAAGCTTGCGCGAGTAGCAGAACGATTGACGTCAGGCGCCGAGGGCCGGGAATCTGCCGTCCGAGTGTTCAGACTCCGTCCAAGCGAAATAGAGTTCGTGCGGCACATTCGTTTCCTACACCTTTTTGCACGATCAGATCGATACATCACGCGCCAATATTTTTAATTAGGACGGGTTGCTACATTTAACTCTTTCGCACTTTTTAGATCTGTTTCTCGCTACCACCACTAGGGGATTAATTTCCGCATCTGGTTCGCCAAGAGAGCATGTCGTGCCCTCTACCTGCGTCTGGTGCACGCCCTGGCTCTGCGCGCTCCTGCCATTGACAAAACTTTCTCTCTATATACGGCTCTGGTCACAAGAAGCGACGCCCTAACGTTGCGTAAGACTACGACGTCGTGTGACGCCGTCACGTCAAGTGACAACATAATGAGACGTCGTGATGTCAGGGCACGTAATAGCATCGCGTCACGTGGCGCAACAACGACACGTGGTGTCGGGGTCATTGCATGTGCAGTGTGATTGTGTGTGGTGTGCGTAAGTGGCAGAGGTGGCTGCGCCGAAGCTGTCGCAGCAGGTTATTGCGACACACGGAGAGAAAAAGGGAATTGTTTCATGTATTGTGAAAGGAGGAAGTAATTAAGGATGTGATTCCTCTTGATGAAAGTCAGTACTGATTACCCAATATTTTTTTTTCTTCAATAGACAAAAATCCCGAGACGAGAGAGAACGAGGGACGACACGGCAGTGAAGTTTCAAATTGGCTCCATCCTTGAATTCCCGATGGTCTCGCAACCACGCTTGACGTTCGGTGTCACAATTATTTGGCATTTTGTGCCATCGACGCTGAAGAAAGAAGCTTTGTTGTTGACTGATAAAGCGACAGAAGAAAAAAAAAATTGGATTCAATTCTGCGTCATGGTGAGTCAACTGGATCTGTTCTGTGTCATGTCCATCATTGTTGTAGTAGCCGATGGGAACCTTATACGAATATCTTTCTCAGGCGGTTGGTAGGAAGCAGGGTGGCGGGGCAAACAGGTAAATAACACGACATATAAATGACGAAAATAATCCCTGCAAAAGGGGAACAAGGGGGACAAAGGAGAAGCACAAATCTCCAAACATTAATCGCATTATTGCCATATCAAGATGTTTTCTTTTAAAGAACAGCTCTTAAAGGCGCTCGTTCCCATATTTTGCGGCGTCGGCGTCGCCGTCGCCATCGGCGTCGGCGTATTCGTAGGTGAACGGCTGGGTACGCAAAAGGAGGAAGGGAGTGTACGGAGGAGGTGGAGGATAATGAGGAGTAGGGGAGGGTGCAGGAGAGGCGGAGGGGAGGATACTGAGGTGGAAGGTAAGAAGGAGGAGGAGGAGAGCAAGGAAGAGTATTTGTGCATATATATATTTCTTACTCAAATTCTTTAGCACGGTATATCGCAAAATCCAAATACATCAAGAGCTGCTCTTTAATTTCGCATTACAGAGATTTGTAAGCATTTTTCATTTTTAGAGAGAAGTTCTTAGTCGCCTGTTTCTGGGTTGAGCGCGACGTTGTCGCCGTCGCCGTCGGCGTAACCCCGCGTTGCATTATGGGACGTTTCCCATAATGACGTCACACGGGACGCCATCCAACTCGGGAACTATATTCCGCTACGTTTAGCGGGGGCAATTGTTTTCTAAGATTAGCGGAAAACGTTCCCACCATATTTAGCGGGGGAATTCTACCCTCGCTACGTCACGTGAATGAATGTGACGTCACGTGAAATTTAGGGAGCAAACTCTCCGCTAAATACAGCGGAAAATATTTTTCGCTAGATTTAGCCGGGGAATTGGTGTCACGAGATCTCGACACCAATTCAGTTTCTCCGCTAAATTTAGCGGGGAATTTTCGCTAAACTTAACGTGAAATTTAGCGTAAGTTTCGTGCTAAATGGGAGGGGACCAGGAGAGGATGAGGGGAGGGAAAGGAGGGGCATGTCCTCTTCTCCGTACCCTCCCCTCCTCCTCCTCAAGAGCTGCGCTCTAATATCGTATTAGGGTGTACATAGAATTGTAAACGTCTCTCTTTTTTTTCAAATGTCTTAAATCATTTTACACTACATCCGAGTGCAGCCGACCGTATACGATCCGATGGAAGTCAATCAAGCTACACCAAAAGTGCATCGTCACCGCGCTCATCCTCTGTGCACGCTTGTCGTCAGTGGCTATAGAGACCAGTAACACGCTGTGAATGCGCTGTAGCCCTGCGCTTTTTTTTTTCGCGCGAATCGTTTTGGCGGGAACTGAAATCGCACAAAGACGACGAGCGCCATGACGAAGCACATTTGGCGCTAATCGATTGGCTCTATCGGTTCGCGGTGCCGATAGCGCTTTGACTTAGTGTGTGAAGCAGAGTGGATTGGTAATTTTTTTTTGTGTTTGGACTGTATTAGTATTGATATAAAGCAGGGTGTCGAACCGAAATGCTTTTTGTTCCGGTTTTCATTCCGGTTAAGGAAAAATGGTTCAGCTCCGGTTCAACTCCGGAGTGAAAAAATACTGGTTCAGACCGGTTGGAACCGGTTCGTACTCATATGCTACAAGAATAATTGACGACAGCAAACGATAAATTATGCATATTTTATAAGAGTGTTCCATATAGAAAACAAAAACTCACATTACTGTGTGGAACGAACGAGCTAGTGCTGGGGAACCTCGGGACGTGCGTGAAAGCGCTGTTCAATGTCAGGCAGCTGACCGAAGAAGCAGGCCGGCGTCATTCATATCCGAGGAAAGACGGAACCTCTGAGACGATAGAATGAACTTCAGTGCAGAAAAAGGCTCGCTGCACGTTGACCTGGGTTGCAGGCACTCCCAGGGCTACTTGCGCGAATGGGTAGAGTTCTGGATGGCGTTCCCTTCTCTCCTACCAAAACTGTAACCTGTTAGCGACCCTTGAAAGCCGCGGCTCCTTGTCTTGCAATGCTAAGAAGAGCTGTGCGCCTTGATGTTTGTGTTTCGGAGGAGAAAACGTTTTGGTCTTTGCAGTCTGCTACCAGAGATCGAAGCTGTTTCGCTGCTTTCAGTAACTGCAACAGTTGATTGAATCCCCCTTCCCCTTCCCGGTGCTAGACTTTAATTTCGGACAGATTATAAAATCCTCTGATGTATTTTGAAAGCAGATGAGAATGGCCACAGTGTGGTAACTAGTGCAGGTTCTAAAATATCCATCGGCCTTTGTATCGCTTTCTTATCTGATCAGTTATACAATGAAATCAAGTCTTTTAGAGTAAATCGCACCCAGCTCTACAAAATTGGAGACAAGAAACACCAAAGAGAGCTTAAACTGAATAGATAACACTAGGCGTGTTGACTATATCTCTCTTTGTCGTTTTTTTTGCGTTTAATCCGAGATGAAAAACCAAAAAGCCAAACTCACCATTTTGCCACCAAGCAGGCTCATTAATTGGTCTCTTTTGCTAACGTACGAATTGGGTATGTCCTAGTGTTCATTTTTGTTTTGATAAGCCATTTTCGGTCTTCAAGAAAAGGTTGGGACGAATGTGGGCATTTGTTAAACAAATAGATAAGACCAGAAATTACGGAGAATTTATAGTTATTGTGATCATTTCCTTTGAGTTCTCGAAACAAACTATAAATTATTAAGAGGACTGTTATGTGAAAACTTCATAATGGAACGTTACAGAGCTTTCCGCTACCAGGTTTTTGCGCTTTTTGACTTCTCACACGAACGAAACTCTGCAAAAAGAATTGATCAGTTTCGCTCAGGAACGAAAAAAATAATTCTTTCGGTGCGGTCCAACTCCGGTTTGCGCGAAAATAATATCTTATTTCATTTTTTGGTTTACTTTTTAAGCTACTGCGTTTTTCGCCACGCACTTTTCACGCGACCTGACTTCACGTATGAACCGAAAAGCGAATGGAAAACACATCGGTTACGCTTCGGAGCGAGAAAAATTACTTCGTTCCGGGTCAACTCCGGTTCGCGCGAAAATAACGTTTTTTGTTTTCCGGTTTTCGGTTCACGGTTCGGGTTTGGTTCAATACCCTGATATAAAAGTCAATTAAGACCTGTCGGTATAGTCACCGAGAAAAAGAGAGAGAGAGATAGACAAAGAGAGAGAGTGAGACTGATATCGACAGGGTAATTGGCTTTCGAACGCCCTTCCTCCATGCCTTCCGTCGTGCTTTTGGCTGTGTGCGTGCGCTCCAGGCGCACGCACACAGCCAATATTTAGTTTCTTAGCACTATATCTATATTTCGTTTCTTAGCACTAAACTGTTCCGTTATGTCTAGGGAAAGATAAGAAAGAAAAAAAAAAGCTTCGTAATAATGAGTAGAATCAAAAGCGTATAATTTGTTCAGGCGTTATCGCGAATGTTTTTCTATAAAATAATTTACGAAGTAAAAAAGAACAAATCGCCACAGGATTTACATTTGAGAATCTCTGAGCTTCTAAGAGTTTTTTTTTGTCTTCCTTTCGCAACGATACCGAAAAATAAATATTAGTAATATTCTTTTTTTTTATGTTAACACTTTAGGTTTTCTTGGTCGACAGGCTTAAACATACCCTGAAGTGAAATCTACATCTTTTTATTTAGGTTTCCAAAACTAAGCCAAAAGCATACCTTCTTCATCGTTTTTTTTTTTTTTTTTTCTAATGCCGTTTCGTACCTTTCCTACAAATCTGTAGAAACAACATATATATACAACATAAAAAAACTAAAGAGATGAGATTTTAATTGGATCCCTAAAATCTACTCCGTTCCTCACCCCCTGCCCCCTCTCCCTCCATAAAAGAAAGACCGATTTTAACCTGACTGTCTCTTCTACTGTGTTCTACTTTCTAGTGTCATTTGTCGTTCGGGGGCTAACTCGTCTTTGAGTGTACGATCATTTGAGGCGCCGTGTCGTAAGCGTGTGTCCAGCTGCGTTGCAATCAATACGCCCACTACTTTTGTGCGCATGTGTGTTTTTATTTTGAATATGAGGCAAACGAAACATTGCCTTTAAACGTAATTGTGGATATTGCCGAAACTACAAAAACGAAACAAAGAATAAGCTTTTTGTCTTTTCTTGCGTGTGAACCGAGGAGTCTAATATAGAAGGTTAAGTTGGTAGGAACACAAATTATTACGACCACAATTTGTGTATAGACTATTGCAACCTAAATCTGGCATGAAAAATACAACCTCCGGCCCGCGTGCTCCTTGTCTTCGGTGGTGCTTTTGCTGGGGAGGGCTCACCAGACGGCTTAGTGTTATCGAAGATAGCAAGCTCGCGCTGGAGGTGGAGGTTTTACTGTATACAGATGGTATGTTGTAAGAGACTATTGTCCTATTTCGTGTTAGGTGAAACAAGAAATAAAGCAAAATACGAAATCATCCTAGCAAGTAGTTTTATACTGTTCTTGATTTTTTGTTGAATTAAAAATAAGAGCTACGTGAATTTGAAATAAACCAGATCACGATGTGCAGCTTATGCATGTGTTAAGATTGTTGTTTTTTAATCGGCTTTTGAGGTTGACTGCTGCTTTTCAAGCTTAAACACTTAAAATTAAGAGTGGCGGCGCTTTGCGCATATGATAATGCTATGAATACATATCCTATATGTTGGCGCCTTTTAATTTTTTAATTGATATGTACAAACTAGCCCCAACCAAATTTTTATTGTCAGAAAGAAGGTTTGCAGCCTCTAATAACAAATATTGTCTTTTATTTTCCTATGTTTGTATACAAACGTAATGTGTTTGGATAAATAACATAGAAGCAACTTGAAACACACGAAATAAACTGCGCGTAAAATACATTTCCAAAATAAAAAAAATAAATAAATAAAAGATCAGTGGGCAGCGAATGTGCAAAGGTTAATGAATAAAAGCCAAGAAGACGTGGAATGTAAATACTGCGAGATTAGGGTCATCACTAAATCTGGGCAAGCAGCGGCTCCTTTTGTACCGACCATAATAATAAGTGAAAGAAAGGCCCGTTCGAGTATTCATGGGGACGCCTAGAGCTTGTTTTTAGAATATCGCAACGCTAAATGTGTTACACTAACACAAACCTTTAAACAGGCAAACCGGCAGAAAAGAAGCTGCATGCATCGAAGGGACACTTGGTATCCTGAACCCAAAACCACAACAACAAAAAAAATACCTGATAGTTTATTTGTCGAAATAGCGCGCTTTTAGGTATATAAGCACATTAAATGCAAGACCACAACCCTCACGCCAAGCAATATGTTAAAGTAAACTGAAGCAGTTTTGAATTTGACTAGGACTCCTCGATTTATTTTTATCCGAATTCAAGCACCACGAATATTATACAAAGTAGGTTATTTCGTACCCGTATTACCTAAAAAAACGCCTTTGAAGTTGCGTTGAAACCACGCCCCTTCGTGGCAGCGGGAAAGGTGAGTAAAAGGAGAGGGGAAAACATAAAGTTGCGAAAGGACCCTCGCGCGTGTTCCTCGTGTTAAAGAGCCACCACGGTGCGTCGTCGATGCTCGCTGCGACCGCTTGTAGCTCAGCTAGTTGGCGTTTCATGCTTCTGAAAAATTCCAGTCGAACGTAGAAAGAATAAACAAAGAAAGAGAGAAAACGAGGACGAACACACTGCTTAGCAAGCAACCATTTACTGAAGACAAACTTGTTCTTCTTCCACACCCATTAGTTTCATATCTCGAAACTAACGAGTGTGGAAGAAGGCGCTTATCTTCAGTAAATGGTTGCTAGACCAGCAGTGTGTTTGTTTCGAGCATTTTTCTAAAGAAAAGGCAGACACCTCAGCGAATCCGAGGAGCTTAAGCGAAGCGGAGACGAAACGGAGGTAAGGATTGCCACTGATCGTTCCGCGAGAGATGCATATAAAATCGCGCCTGTTCCTTTTATGACCTCACGGCTCGACCAACCAATGACGTTCGGCGGCAGTGAGCGGCTGCTTATTTTTTTTTCATGTTTAGTGTTATTTCTTGGACAAAGCATGGTGATATTTGATATTCTTCAGGACAAACTACGCCGGAAAGAAGCATTAACTCATTTTTTTATACCGTTTCAGCTTTTCTTTGATACGCGATTGTGTGAAATTGCTGCTTTAAAACGAATGTAATTCAGAATTTACGAAGTTCCGATTCAGAAACTAAACTCTGTTTGCCTTCAGAAATGCCCCGTAATAAAGGCATGCACAACCCTTATTGATATCGATAAAGTAAAGCTACATAAAAAAGTGTGTTTCTGTTTATTTTTGGCTCTTTCAGCCACAAACTCCCGCACCACATGCAGCACTGTGTTCAGTAGCTATACGGCTTGCGCGTACAACCCTAATCAAAATCGAAAGTCAAAATTCGCTGCTCTACAGACCGCTCGTGCTTCTTTGCAACAAAAAATCTTTACTAATAGGTAAGTTTTAAACACGTGAACCTAACCGCTAACTTTAGCATAATCATTTCTACGAAATTGGTATTTTATGTGAACTTAGACAACGGGAAATTATACAGCTCCCATGGGCGTCTGGCATATCCGCTGTAAACGAGAAACGTAGCCAGTGCAGTTCGACTGCTAGCCTGGGGCCTACAGCTTGAACGCCGGCACGATGCTCATCCAGATCGAAACGGGGAGGGAGGGGAATTAAACCATGGATCCCGAAGTTCTGCAACAAAGCGAGTTTTTTCTTCGCGTGCTTTGAGCTGCGGTGCTTTAACACATTAGGCCGCCAATCTCCCCCTACGTCTATAAAAATAAATAAATAAATTTAATGTCTTTGAACAGCAAAATACCAAGAACAAATATAACGAGAAATAATCATCGCAAATTAGAGGTGGGAAGATCTCAGCTCCAAGAATGCTTCAACGGCGCGTACACACGCACGCCAAACAAACACACACACACACACGCACAGACACACACAGAAACGCACGCACGCAGTCCAATCTTAACATAATAAAACACCCCCGCTAAAGTCCGTAACGCCAAAAATATTTGCGCAAAAAGATGCTTACGAAAATGAGGAAACAATAAGATTAGCGTAATTTCCAGTACCCTACAACACGCCCCCCCTTCTCTCCCCAGAAATTAATTAAGCCTGATTCAATTAAAGGATCTGGTGCTCACGTACGCAAAGATACATCCGGGTTTTTGCCGTGATGCACGGTTCCTGAACTAAGTGGACGGCGAATCCTTTCAAAAACAACCACTCGTTCGGATTTTATTACAAGTTCAGTTCTGGCTGGGTGTTTGCGAGACACCGTTAATTGGCTTGCCTCAACACATTAAAAGCAAGCAATTTTTGGACTCTGCCCTTTTCCCCCGACCTAACTGGCTGCAACAAATAATACGAGCGTAGTTTAAATGTTTACCTTTAGCTTTATTACATAGAATCCGGGAAAAACCTTTTTTTTTTAATTGTATAAGGATTTAGCTAAAGAAAAGGAAAAAGAAAACAAGATGGAGAATAAGCTAAACTGCACCATTTAAAATGGACTACTCGGTTTTACTTAAAAGGACAATGAAATGCATTTTGAGACGGGATAGACTGGGATTTTAATAATCGCATAGCGTTTAGTGCATCAAAAGAAAACTAGTACACGAGGAAGAGAATAAAACAATAGCTGCTTCACGGAACGAAATTTTGCAAATGTAGCCGGCTATTTCTTCCCTCCCTTTCTTTAAACGCTCTCCGCCTTTTCACTGTGATGCATTCGCGGTACCCAAAAGCACGTCAGCCAGCCCCGCAGCTCGAACATTGGACACGAGCACAGCGTCACTCGGACGTACGCGCTCGTCACAAATTAATTCGTCGAAGAATATTTGAATTCGCGTTCGCTGTCAACAAGTGCCGCGACGGCGCTTACCGTCGCTTGCGAATGATAAGTTCCATGGTGTGCTTAAAAAAGCACGTTGGAAGCTTGGAGTCATCGCCTCCGGTGCCCAAGTACGTCATGACCACGTGAATTTCTCATTTCACTTTTCAGTCGAGGATTACAGCTAAGAAGGAAGAAGTCGAAAAATCATTTTATGGTTCCTTTAAGTACGGCCGCAGCCAACAGTCTAATAGAGCCAATCGTGCAAGTGTCGTAATGGCGCTCGTCGTCTTCGTGGTTTGATATCCCCCGAAAAATCTTTAATCAATGATGCATGCGGCGTGATTCTTTTTTTGTGTGTACGATTGGTTTAGTCAGTGATAGCAAAAGTTCAAAGATGACGAGTGCCCCGAGTGGTTGCGCTCGCCACCTCTGACTATCCATTTTCGCCCCTGCTTAATTTGCCCCATAAAATTTTAGTATCGAAAGAAATGGTATAAAAATTGCATGGTCACAAATTAGTGCAATAATAATACGTACAAGAACCATCGGTACATTTATAGGTGCCCTGAGAAGATTTCCGAGATTGCCTAAATATGGCGATAACTCGTTCTGCCGATTCTAAGCATCCTAAAAATCCCTAAATCATGACGATACGCAGCCGACTTCCATATTACGAGAAAAAAACAAAAAAAAACATCCTTGCTCTTCCGAGCGGTGGAACCGCGGAGTAATTTCTCGAATGCGCGTGGCTCGTTGACCATACAGCCCGGACATTCTCCCCAGCGAGCGCGCTTGAGAGCTGACGACCGAACGCGTCACTCCCGCAAAAGAAAAAAAAAAAGAAAAAGAAAACATAGGGTGCCGTTGTTGAGACGAATATTCCAGTATTATTCCTCTTTGTGAAAAATTAACAATTTTTTACTACTTTTATTTGCTTTTATCATCTACAAAAGCGTGCACATTTTATAATAACAGCGTTTGTAATCTCAACGAAATGCTGCGTTTTCATTGGTCACATTTCGTCCTGGCTGCCGGAACAATGCTCTTACCATCGTCAGAGATGATCTCTGTGTTTTTAATCTTTGATTGCTTTTTAATAGGGAACTCGGCCGCGCATCCTTAGGATTTATAGATTTCTTGGGATGCTTAGATCCAGCAGAGGGAGTTAAAGCCATATTTAGGCGATCTCAGGAACCTCCCCAGGGCATTTTTATGGTTGATGCTTCACGGCGGCCATGAAAAAAAAATGGCGATATAAGGAGGCGTTTGATTGGAAATTTTCAAGCTTTGTTGCTTCCTAAAAATATTTGTTAAATGAGAATATACAAAATGAGAAATGGTCCTCATCTTGATTAAAAGGATATATCAGTATATTAGAAATTCTGCTCGCTGGGAGCATGGAAAAAGTGGCGGTTTTGGCCGTACATGGTTTGTCAGTACAAATGGGCATAGCTTTATGTTGGACCGATTTGGTTCTAAATTTGAGAGGTGTAGATAAAGAGTACCTGCTTTGCATATAGTGACCTTTTGTTATTTTCGTCGTATATTAAGAGCTATATTTCTGGTAAAATAGGCTTCATGGGAGTAACTTCACGACGAATTCCCACGAGAACTGCTCGTGTTTTAAGTCTGAAACTAGTGAACAGGGGGTAGAAGCTGAGCTAGTTGGTGGTACATATTACAACGGTTAAACCAGCTGAACTACGAAATTAGGGAGAAAGGAGTAAAGACAGGTGATCGCTGGACTACCAACTATTTAATAAAGATTCTTCGTTTTCCTCTCATTGTCTACTGGCGTTGTGGCTACCTTCTCTTCTTCCTACTTGATTTTTCTGTTCTATCTCGGATGCTGTTTTTCCGGAGGAATCTTTTTTCGCTTTCCTGTAGCGCAATAGATGGTGTACTAACGCAATTTTCTTCTTTATCTTCTATGGCCAAGGCCTCAAGTATTTCACGGGCGAGCTGGTCTTTGTGGTGAGCTAATATGGTACCCAGGTCGAGCTTGGCCTCGCACGTGCATGCTCGACAATGAGCGGCTAAATGCCCCGGCCCTGTTAGGGCTCTTATGTTTGCTGCATGCTCACGTGCTCGATCGTTCACGCACCTTCCCGTTTGTCCAATATACACACGCCCACATGACAGTGGTATGTTATACACTACTCCCTTTTCGCATTGGACGTACTTATTCTTATGTTTGGTGTTGCAAGTGCCGGTGTTGTTGGCCTCCCCTAGATTAACCTTCCGGCACATGGCATATCCCTTGTTTGGTGCCGAGCACACTACTTTGACGCCCTGCCTTGTGGCGATCTTTTTCCATCTATGTGTGACTCCATGAATATACGGAACCACCGCGAAAGGTGATCTAGGAACCTTTTTCCGTGTGTTAGAGTCATTCTTTTGGCTGGATCTCTTGATGTTTTGGCAGAGTTTTTCACATATGGAGGCTAAGAAGAAGGCTAAGAAGGAGGCTAAGAGGAAAACGAAGAATCTTTATTAAATAGTTGGTAGTCCAGCGATCACCTGTCTTTACTCCTTTCTCCCTAATTTCGTAGTTCAGCTGGTTTAACCGTTGTAATCTGAAACTAGTAACGGGTATTAATAGGTATAACCTCAAAAAGTGTGCCTATTGTCATTAAGATGCATGCTCACTGTTTGTTATAAGGCTTGCTTGAAAATGTATAAAAATGCAAAAATAGGTTAACATTGTTTCGTAGTTCAAATGCATCGCCCTTAATTTTCAACACATGGTGTCCGAACTTCGGGCAGACAAAATTTAAATGAATGCTCGTTTCCGTATCGCGGCTCTTTTTCCAAAGTTTGCGTTTAGTGTTCCTGAAAAAAAAAAAAAAAAAGATTTGAACTCCAGAGAAAGAAGAAGCTTTCTTTAGCCACAAAAGAGTAATTTTAATATATCGGCTGTATCAGCGACGACTGACAAAAATTCATAAAATTAGTGTATTCGAGGTGAAAGGATATAATAGTTCCGGTTGCGCAATAGTCGTCGTGGCCAACGTCATTAAATGCGCGATACTCTCTAATTACTTCGCCAATAAATTATAAATGGCTAATTACCTTTTTATTAGGTAAAATAAACATATGGTTCCAATTAGAATCTTGTTGAGCGTCATTAAAATCCACTAAATCAGTCATTTTCAGAAAGACTTTGAGCGCGCGAGAAGCGTGGTAGTGTGCTAATCTTACCGCTCGTGGAGAAGGTACAAGACTAGGGCTCTCATAAAAAAAGAAAAAATCGCGCGGGCGCCTTACCGCAACCGGTAGGCATGTGCCTGCTCCACGAGTGTAACTTTAGTGCACTACTACGCTTCTCAGGCGCTGAAAGTCTTTCTGGAAATTACTCATTTAGCGAGTTTTCCATGATGCTCAGAAATTTCTAATTGACACCATATGTCTATTTTCACGAATTGAAAGTTAATTAGTCATTCGTGAGTAATTAGCGAACTAATTAGTAAGTATCGCAAATTTTCTGACGTCCGTCACCACGAGTAATGCGGTCCTGAGAAAATTATTTTTTTACCTAGAAGAATTTTTAAGAATTTTTGTCAGTCTTCCCTAAAACACGTGGTATATGTTTTGCCGCTTGAAAGATAGCGTTAGTGTAAACAGGATAGATTAGTATCGCGTATACAAATGAGCAGCTTCTGATTTCAGTAAACGTTGCTTAGTTTTGTCTAAAGTCAGCAAAACCATAATAGCAGGTTCTTTTGGAGCTTTTATGTACAAGTCTGACATCTGTTGAATTATGACCAAAATCAAACTACTTCTTCAGGAAAATTTCTAGGGTTGCGCTGATTTTGTCCTTGACACATACACTCTTTTAAGCAGATGTGTATGGGCACAGCCATGGCAAACCTCCACGTTTTCTTGCTCTCATTTGGTACACTTCACTTTATTCCTGTGGTCGCGAGACAGGTTATTGATTTCTATACACAACAGCGTTTTGTCCAAAAGTGGTTTTGGACATAACGCCTTTCCTCCGCGTTTCCGCCTGCTTTCCTCCACGTCACGCAAAAACGCTGCGCATGCACACTTGTGATCAATCGGCGCGGAAACAATAAATAGTAAATGCTTTTCTTGGTTTACGTTGAACCCTTCTCTTCACTCTAGGCTTTGTATACATTGCAGTTGTCACACACTGAAAAAAAACACAAAAAAAACAACCTTTTTGTAAATTAATTTTTAGAAGTTCTTAGGCTTGTCCATATTTTTCGCCATAAAAAAAGTCATTTTAAGCACCCCGTAAAAGGATTCTCCGTAAAAAAACCTATAAGGGTTTTCTTTACGCTCCTTTTTTGATGCGAAAGAGTTTTTCATCGCCCAGTTGCCTTTCTAGTGCGCCAGGGGGCGATAGTGCTTGAGGCGAAACCGTTCTTCACGAGCTGAAAGAGATCTTAGTGTGTATAAAACCTTTCAAGAACGGATATTTTTTTAGAGTATATGGCAGGCCGAGCGTCCGCTGTCGCTCTGGCGGATGATCCAAATCAAGTCTTTTTCCAAGTAGTTTTGCCTCTTTTTTGTATATGTAATCAGCTAGTGTCATACACAGGTAAATATTAAGGTATCATCACGCGTTTGATTTTCCTGATAAGCATACATAGATTTCTTACTCTTTTCCTTCCTCGTCACAAAGAAGTCACAAACCATAAAAATTGTAAAAGCGAGCTCCTTGGTACGCACTTTATTTTAGTTAATTGATCAGGCCAGAATAAGCCGTTGATGTAAAAAAAAGTAGACATTTAAAATAGAGAACTAACTTACTTTCTTCATAGCGGTGAGTGCTAACAGGTGAGAGCGTCTGCAGGAGATTTTGGGTACCAAAGCTCAGTGAGGGGTTTTCGCAGACAATTTAGTTTTAACTTAGAATTCGTCCTTTGGCACGCTTTACGCGTTCCCTGAACAGGGAAAAGTTTAACGACTAAATGTATGTTACACTATTGTCAACCATGTAAGATCCACCAAATTGTACGGATTTGGATGTCCTATGACGTAAAACTAAGTGCTTTTGCTGGGATTGTCATCCGTGGCCTTGTTGCGGTGCGACCATCCGTGAACACGAGCCGGTAAATACCGCACAGTGTTTCCATACAACGCTATTGCTCTAAAATCAAGTTTATGTTCTCGTCGGTATAAAAAATGCATTTTCTATTCTTACTTCCATCCGGTCTTCTCAGAGTCCTCTCAGTTGTTAGGTGGGCCCTCAGGCCTCAGGGCACCGTGTCTCCATCTTAAACAGTATTTGTGTTTCCGTAGAAAAATATACCGATAAGAGATCTGACAACAGCCAAATTCGGTCGTATTTCTCAATATCTATGTTTATTCTGACGGGATTGTAATAAGTCACATTGGGAACTTTCAGAAAGCCATTACCGCGCTCCACGTACCTCAGTACCGGAGCTTCTGAAGCATGTTTTTAAGCGCGTCCCTTGCGGTCACGGTATCACCTAGGTGCGCTCAAAAACATGCTCCAAAATCGTCGGAAGTGCGGTACGCGGAATACAGTAACTGTTTGCTGAACTTCTTTAATACCTCGCTCCTCAAGAGGTTGCCGGCTTGCCTTATAGTTGAACGAACACCTGAACACTCTAGAAGGCACTACTGCGGTCGTTAAAATTTGATTTTGTGTGCTCTAAGCAGTGAAGCGTTCAGTGTGCAGGATTACAAGTACTCCCGTTATCTTGCATCTCGAAGGCTTACCAGCTTGCCTTACAATTGAACGAACTCCCGAATGCCTAAGAAAGCTTAACTGCGGTCGTTAGTAATTGCTTTTTATGTAGAATGGGCAGCGAAGCGTACAGATTTAATCACATTATAAACTATGATAAATTTACACCTTGTAGCCTTTATTCCTAGCCTACGATTCAACACACAAGAAAGTGTCGCCGATGGTGCAATGTGCCGACACAGTAACTCGCGGGAGGTTAAGGAAAAAAAGTATAACGGGAACCATCAAAAAGCGCCATCTGGCTCCCATCAAAATCTCGTTAAGCTGTCATCAGCAGCTTGAAAAGTTTGCGGAATTCACGATGAACAGCTTTCGAAGTCAATATTGCTTGGTTCGGTTATTTTGTATCTTCGACAAATCGGTTTGATGCGCGTATATGATTTACCTGTGGCTTTTACAACTGAAAATTGAAATGCACATTACGACTTGAAAATGGTAGACGTGTTTCAAAGACGGTGGCGTTTTGTTTTTAAGCTCGCTCTCTTGAATTAACGTTTTTACTCTTATAATTCGGTCTGAATAGTTGGAACTGCACACAACGTTCATAAATTGACTGCTCTGTCCACGGTGTGGTCTGACATACCCTGCGTTTTCCTGGTACGCAAAAATCGACCTTGCCATGTCTTCAGGGCCACCCTCTCTACGATCGAGTGATCACGCCTCCACCAATCAGCATAGTTTGTTTTCTTCAATCTGTGGCATCTTAATAGTAGGATCAGACGACAAGGACTTGCCCATGATTACCGCTGTGGACATCACTCCAGGTCAGCAATGTGCCACAACCTCTTCGCGGCGGGTATTGTGCCAACCAGTGACATAGAACTTTCTGACATTGACAAACCAGACTCGAAATATGCCCAGACAAGAAAAAAGCGGAAAAGGATTAGCCCTAATTCTAGCTTAAGTACTGAGACAGTCCGCAGCGCTGCAGTACTGCCTGAGGGGCTTACTGTCGTATTTACCCCGTTAGAGGAAAAACACGTAATTACGTTGTTGATCAGATTAAAACTGTCCCTTGCTCTGGAGAAGATGTTCCCGGAATGTATCTTGGAAATCAAGTTAAACAATCGCCTGCCGTTGACGTATGGAACGGGCAGATGACGCGCGGGCTGCTACGCTGCCCGGTGCTCAGTGAAACGAAGTCAGAGCGTCTCAAGCTTTTCCCATAGATTGTACCACAGGTGTAGCAAGGAACACGGATACCACGGTGACTGACGAGAAAATCTCCAACAACTTGAGGTCCCCTAAAAATGGAGTTGCTCGTCTTCGACGACCAGGTAAAAGTTCAGCGGTAAAGATCTCCTTCTTTGTATCGACGCTGCCAAGCTACGGTTACCTCAGTCATGTTCGGTATGTAGATTCTCACTTCCAAGAAAACCCACTCAATGCCGCACGTGCTGCCGCTATGGACATTGAGAGGCAACCTGCAAGCGCAGTCCAGTGTGAAAACGCTGCAGCGGCACGCATGAGGGCAGTGTTCTCTACTCGAGAGAAGTGCATTAACTGCGCCGACGCTCACCTGGGTACATCCCAATCTTGTATTAAATGGCGGCAGAAAAAAAAATATAGACCAAGAATTACTCCAGACAACACGCAGTCGATTTTCGCACTGCCAGAACTGCAGTTTATGAATCCGAATGGCCGGAGCTGCCCAGCAAACGCGAAGAGCCCTCTCCAACTGCGCAGGACACATTGGATACCATTACTGAGAATTAGGTGCCAGAGAGGCGTACATATGCTATACTAACTAAGGTTCCAAGAAAGAATGAAACAGAGGCATCTCCGTCTATGCAAGGGCCCATTTCACGTGACGCAATCCAACTCGAAGGTCCGACAACGTCAGGGAACACACCCACCTATCCAAGGAAGCTAAGAACACCAAAGCGTAAGACTCCGTCCATTTCAACAGACACAGCCCCAAACAAGGGGTGGATTTCGAAGCTTCAAGTAGCATCAAACATAATCTGCAAGCTCATGGACTCTATTGACGCAGAATGGGACGGTAGCATCCTTACAATTCTTAAAAATTGTAAATGGTGAACTGTAATCCCCAGGCAACCGCCAGGCCACATTCCGCCTCAGAACTTACGGTGCGTCAATAAAATTTCTGTAGCCTCCGAAAAAAAAAAAAAAAAACGCGGTAGCCTCATACAATATCTTCAATCGCACGCTCCCCCACCCGACATCATCTTTCTACAGGAACCTCGCAGCCTTGCTGATTTTCCTAGATATGTGGCACATGTGACACATAACGATCCCAATCAGGTCCACCTTGTGTCCACCCTAGTCAAATGCGTTCACACCGTGCTCGACTCCACTTTGGACTACAAGGCCGTTCCACACGACTCTTTTGTACTTCTTCCCGACAGCGCAGCGGGTGTCGCTGCGTTGTTGCTGTTTTGTGGGGAAGTGTTCTGCTTGTGTTCTGTGTATTCAGAGATGTATGTATATTCTACCATGTAGCGTTCACAAGTCGGAGAAACTTGAAGTAATTTTTTTTGTTAGAGTTTGCTGGCTAAAGAGAGCCATAAGGTAAGCCATAGAGAAGCCTTTAGCCAACCATTAGAAAAGCTAAAGAGCGCTATGGCTGGGCAGCGATAGGGCCATAGGCAAAACTAAAAAGGCCCATACAGGCGTCCATAAAAAATGCTAAAGACAGTCATAGAAAATTCTTTAGCTAATTGGGCTAAATAGCTAAAGCCGACCATACAAAACATTTTCTATAGCCGACCATAGGACATTTTTGTATGGGAGTCCGTAGGATGCACGCGGGAGGATCACGGTCGTCGAGAACAGTGACCTCAGGCTGGTTCACGCTGCTACTTAACGTGGTCTCACCGACGTGTCCCTACTGGAGGAGCGTGCAATGGCCAGGGCAATTCTTTCCATCTCCACTCTCTCCTTTCCCATCCCTACTCACGTTCTGACTCACTCCCAGACGGCCTTTTCAGCGCTTCCATTACAACACCTTACATCTCTCCACAGCGTCCCTACTCGACGCTTTCTTATCCTACACCTCCCCCCTTTTCCGGTTGGTCTTGGTGCCTGGACACGCAAGATACCCTCCGAAACGCGCAATAATGAGGCTATGCGGACATCCTCTCAAACTTGGCAAAATTCGTCCGAAATAACGTAATTGTGTTTCTTTATACTGCGGGAAGTTACACCATTCGGGCTAACTTCCGCTGTCAATAAAAAAAACAACATATATATATATATAAACCGTGCAATACGACTGCTAGCCTAGAGTCATTAACGTGCATCACGCAGTGGTGATTACACGACCACACGCCTGTGCGATTCTCGCGCAGATCAAAGCGGGCAGGAGTTTGAATCGAAGCTAGGATCCTTGGGTATTGCAGCACGAGGTTTCGCTCCGTGTGGTCCGAGCTGTTGAGCGCTAGCACTTTCGGCCGCCATTGGTCATGAGACGGACAGGCTGGAAATAGACGGAGCTGTCCTTCATAAAAATGTTAGTCTTTAAGTGCTTCCAAATGAGAACCAAGTGCCTCAAAACGTTCCACAAATTATTTAAATCTGCAGCTAAATAAAGAGGAAACTAAGTTCAACGTGGTATTTTATTCCGAGCGTAACGAGTTTTTGTGACAGTTCTACAAATGAAAGAAGTAATGTTCGTTAACTTTTGTTCCAGAGAGCTGTTCAGTGGAACGCCCTTTTCGTGCTACACTGATGCCAAGTGCTCCTCACCTCAACAATGCGTTTTTTTAATGCAACAACATGCTGTACCCCAGTAATTATTACGACGTTCTCGCGTTCTTTAGCAATATTAAAACAAATCACCAATACTTTTAAATTATTTTGTTGCAAACCACGTAGATGGATCTCAAACCTATTGCTCCTACCATTTTGCAATTGACGTGCGTATATTGCCGACTATAAAGCAGTCTTGAAGCAAGAATATTTGACGTAAAGTGTACGACTTGTATAAATGTAACTACCGTGCAATAACGAACAAAAACTGCATGCACATGCAACTTAGTCCACAGTAATAATATGCTCTCAACCAAAAAACAAACATGCCTCGAATAGAAGATTTATTACTACGCATAATTTGCCAATGTAGCCTGCTGGCCTAAATTGTTTTTTAATCATAAAGCTAGCTTTGCATACTGCGTTGCACCACGCTGGTGGTAGACGCGACCGCGCCAGTGCTTTGTGAAGACGATGCTCGATTCCAATATTAAATCTTGCGCTCTTGCACATAACTCCGTATAGTAAAAAGTCCGTATGTAATAAAGCCTTATTTTAAATTTATATTAGGCTGCTCGAGTGACGGTGGCAGCGAGCTGTGAAAACAGCAGGCGGTGTTGGAACAACGGGGCAGACGCTGGACTCTGATTGAAGCAATAATTAAGCGCCCCTTACGCTGAAGGATTTCGCGTGAGTAAACAGAGCAGATTGAATTTCCAGCGGAATCCTTCGAGAGACTGCGCAACATAAATTGAATACTTGTGTTCGTCGTTGTTGTAATTTATTTTTTTTTTTCTGGCTAATATGTAAATACTGCACCGGCTGGCGTTCGTTTTTTGTTGTTGTTTACATTTGAGTTTAATGACTTTAATTGACTAAAAACTCAAATGCGCTCTTCTTGTTTGTTGTATCTCAAAGCCCGCTGAATGATACTGAACAGATAGCGTCTGATGTAAATGGTCTGCCGGTTTGGTTTTACGTTGAGTCTGATTTTGACGCCGGTTTTTGCTTTGTGTTTTTGCGTGTGCTGGATGCTCAGAGAATTCCCAAAACAGTAAAAAAAAATGAAAGCCGTTTACCATTCCCTGTAACGCCGTTTAGAGCGCAGCTCTTGAGGAGGAGGACGTATGCGTTCTGAACTTCTGAGGGATAGGTGACTCCTTGAGGTCACGTGACCTCAAGGGGGGGGGGGTGACGTCAGGGGGTCACGTGACCTCGGAAGAGGGGGGTCACGTGACATCAGAGAAATCACGTGACCTCAAGAGGGCCACGTGACTTCAGGGGGTCACGGGACCTGGGGGCTCACGTGACCTTGGGGGCGTCACGTGACTTCGTGGTTACGCCGACGGCGACGGCGACGCCGCTCAAGCCGGAAACGGGCCCCTAAGAGCTGCGCTCTAAAAGCGACAAAAATATCAGTTCATTCGGACACGGACGCTTTGGCCATGGGGAACATAAGACCGACTCAGGCAAAAGAGTGTTTTTATTGGCCGTTGCTAGAACTGTTCGTCGGGATGACTCGCAAGCAAAATGTTGCTGACGTCACTGAAACAACTAAGTTCCTCCGGAATGGCTTCTGTTACAGCACGTTCGGGCCACCTGCAAATTAAAATGTCCAATGAAATGAAGATGCACTGGGAGTTTCGCACTATTCTAAGGAACGACACTAAACAAAAATCAAACAAGTTGCCAAGAGTTGTTTCTTGATGCCTGTTATGGAGGTAGAATTTAGCATTCAGTCGCGAATGAAGTAGTGCACACTATAATTCGTTAACAAGGGGAAGCTTTGGTTCCAATCCCGAATCCACTATACCTGGAGAATTTCCCGCATTGTATATTTACGTAGGTCTAACTCGCAAGATTTCGTATCTGATCGAGGTATACGAATGCTGCCTGCTTTACGGGGCGTCGCTGAGGTGGGCACTCTAAGGTAAAGATTCGGTACAATTGCACGCGCACTCGATGACATCAAGTACGTGTGCAATTGGACTGAATCTTTATACAACCACGTTCGCGACCACTTTGCGAACGCCGATCCGCTTCCAGTGTGAATGAGCGGTTAGTGGTCAGGAATATAGGTAAGCAAAACGCCGAGAGGTGTTAATATGTGCATGCGTTTTTTTTCCATCTTGCGTATACTAATCAACTGCCAACTATTGACTTGATTCACAGGTCAATCGCCGGACGCTTTTCTTCCTTCATTAGGAGGAGGGGGGGGGGGGGGGGCACTCCTTGCACCATCTGCAAGGAGTGCTTCGATTATTTCAAACCTTTGAGCCCTGAACATTCCAGAAACAGATTCTCTAGGGCTGGATTTGTGCTTCTTGTCTCGTCTACAGGATGTTAATGTTGAGTTTAGAGGCCCTGAACTCGTCAAACCATAGCCTCCTCTATACTCACAAAGCCTGGCAGTTCGAAGCCATAGAGTGCCCGGTCGCAGATTTTTAGAGCGAGGATCTGGTAGCAGAGAACATTTCTTGGGGAACCTGGTATTCAGCGCACAGCTTTTGCAGCGGCAAGTACCCGAAACATGGTTTTTAAACCCGACGAGAAAGAAGCGGTAGCGCGAGGAACGCGAGGAACACGAACGGACATTCCATCGCTCGGGAGAAGTTTGTTTCGGCGTCTCGCCGCAGCGGGGCGCCCGTTACATGGCTTTCCTCTCATCCGTTGTCTGCCGCTCTACATTTTCACTTTCGGCGGCCGCGTCTCGTGGCGATCTGCCAGGCTTTGTCAGCATAGAGGAGACTATGGTCAAACACAAAATTGGGGCCGAAGTTCGCAGAGCGCGCCAATTGGACTCGCGCGACCGCGATGATGACGCAGCGCTTTTGTCGCCCAAGTTCAATCGATGCGTTCCGCGAACTTTCCGTTCCAACTTTTGTGTTGGACGAGTTTGTACTCTAGAGCACTGCAAGTGTGCAGGGGCCCTAATCTGGACACTTGGAGGAAAAGTCGGCGAGAAATTCGGCGGCTATGATTGACCGACGCCAAGGTCAAGTGTGGCGTTGGCTAATCGCGGCCGCCGAATTTCTCGCCGTTGTTTTCGCCAAGCGTCCAGCTTAGGGCCCCTGTACTGCTTCGAAAATCGTATAGTGCAACGTCATTCCTAGCTTCGACACTGCAAAGACAGCCTGTGCGTAGAAGGTTTCCCCTGAACTGTGAAGGCTACGAATGACATAGCACTATTTTAATTTGAACTATCTCGCACACTTCTAGGAGTTTATTGCTTCCGATTCTTCCGCGTCGCAGACGAATGCGTAGTTGGATGGGTTTCCATGTCTCTGGAATCCTGACACTATGGGAATGACCCTGCATATTTTGCATTTTGTCGTTAAGAGGTTCACTCGCTCTTTCAAAGACACTTTGTTTTGTTTTTTACCGCGTTTTCTCGGCGGGACGGCTCATGAAGGGATGATACCAATGATGATACAGCCTTCCCACGTGAACGACGTTGCCGGGAATGACTCAGCGCAAGCGGAAGCAGTTGGCACCTTCCGATACTTCGTTTCAGCTTGAGTCCAGACGTAGCATATGCTATGAGCTAAAGGGACCAATAAAACAGCGTCAAAAGCGCAAGTCACTGGGCATCTTCTGCTTATGATTGGTTTAGCGATGATTGAACCCGCACAGAAACATGGCGAACACAGTGGCTGTGTTCCTCTGACGCTGTCTGATTAGTCCCATCAGCTCGTAGCGTCGGCTGCGTCTGTACTTAAGCTGAAATTAAGTATAGTCTAGCGTTTTAATACACACACTTAAACTGCACCGTCTTGCATTGGGCGCAAAGCCGTGTATAGAGTTTGGTCATTAATTGTGAAGTATAGGAGAAAAATAAGGGGGGCACCATTGGCGGAAAGCGGGCTCGGCGTGTTCCAGGGCGCCTTTAGAAATTCGAATGTGGCCAACCAGAAGCCAGGAATAATACCCTGACGGTGGTCGCGAAAAACAAACTTAATAAGTGCGTCGGAGTAACTCTCGGTGACTGAAAATATGGTGCACGTGATGTTTCAATCACGGTCATCCAAAATTATAGTGGATGAGTGCGATTAGCGGAATGATCGACATAATCTGTCCGACAGGCGTCGAGGGCTGGGAATCTGCCGTTCGAGCGGTCACACTCTGTCCGAGCAAAACAGAGTTGAGCGCCACATTCGTTTCTTACATTTTTCTGCATATGATAATAATCGAAACATCACGTGCACCCTTTTTTCAACAATGAAGGTTTACTGCATTGAACTCTGACGCGCTTATCAAAACCACAAACCTGTGATTAAAACTGTTTCTCGCTATCACCGTTAGGGGATTTTTTTCGGCTTCTGGTTGGCCAAGAGAGCATGTCAAGCCCACTTTCTGCGTTTGGTGCACACCCTGGCTCTGCCCGCGCCTCCCATTGACCAGACTCTCTACATACACGGCTCGGAATGTGCGTATTAAAGCTTGTCGAAAGCGTACATAACAAGTAAAAAGACACCCTTGTGCGAATAGGCCTTGAATAAGCGCACATAACAAGTAAGAAGACACCCTTGTGTGAATGGGCCTTGAATGCGTTGTAAGAAACGTAGCGTAACGTAACTTAACATCACATAAGAACTGGTCCCTGTGTGAACCGGCCTTTACTCTTCACGATACATCCCTCTAATAGACGGACTTGCCCTGTCTTTACAGCAACGAGGTAGAGGGTCTTAGAGCAATAAACTGGCAGCGGAAAGTGACCCCCCAATTGACCACCGATATGTTGCACATTTTTTACCACTAAACACGTGATCTTATAGTTTTACGTCTATATTTTAAAGAAGTACCGAGCACAAATAATTGCATTTTGATCTTTAATGCCAGTACCGTCGGGAAAAGTTATGTTCCGTTTGTTTTAAGCATCCAAAATGTGATTTTACGACGAAAACTCTGGCAGCGTCGCAATGCCTCCACTAGATGCCATCAGCTGCCGTGCCGTATTTTGGGTTTTTATCGAAGCTAGAAACTAATCTCTGGGGCTAACACTACTGAAAATAAACTTCATCATGTTTTTTTACAGCGATTGCCATACAAATCTCGGCTCAGTTTTGCGTAAAAGTCTCACGATTTTGTACGGTCACGTTTCTAGTCGTCGAAATTGTACAACATAGCGGGAGACAAAGGGGGGGGGGGGGGGGGGGGTTACTTTTGCTTGGCGAACGGGATACCAACTAATCGCTCTAAGCCTTTCCACCTCGTTGCTGTACAGACAACGCTAATGACTCAGCACTACTGGACGCATAGTTCAAGGGTTCGATGTGGATAAACCTTCCCGGGGTGGCAAGTTAAAACACACACTCGACTGAACTGCCTCACGCCGTGCGGGATATATTACTTTGCTTGCAAATCAAACCAGTCGGTTGTTTTCCAGAAGAGCCAAGCTAATACAAGCGAACGCCAGCTGGGAACGCGAAACGCCTCGCGATTTAAACGAGTGTCTTTTAACTCACCCACCCTTGTGTAATACCCGGAGACGGGTCCTCAAGGTAAATAAATGAAATGAAATGAAATTTACTGTCGTACGCAGTTCAAGATGGACGGACGCCATCGCAGTTTTTTATGCCCACCTCCACGTTCGGTTGGTACTCTACACTTTATAGGCGACTTTCTGCGCAATATACGTGCCGTGAAACCACAGCAAGAGAAGACTCAAGTCTTAGAACACGAGGGAAGTGGCGGAAACCGAAAAACAAAAGTGAGCAAATTTTGTCTCGAGTCGGCTGATTTTCGTTAGAGACGATACGCAGTGTGGATGCGTTTCATCTTCCACGTGCAAAAGTCGCGGCATAGGAACATTTATTTTCTTAAAAAAAGGAATATAGCTAAGCAAACTTTGAGATATATGTGTAAACCGGCTAGGGAGATTAGGACAAAGTGACCGAAGAAGTACAGAAAAAAAAATCCTTTAACGACACTTTAAAATCGCGCTTACACCACTAAAACATTGTACAAAACACAGTCTGCAGACAGTACGGAGTTTTAGGGAACCATTTTTGCATATCCGATAAGGTACAATGCGCCCTCCGGTACGAACTGCGCATGCGCTATACCACAGAAGATTCGCATGTGTGCAGTACGTACCGGAGGGGGCGCATCGTACCGTATCGGATGTGCAAA
This sequence comes from Ixodes scapularis, assembly GCF_016920785.2. Classification (NCBI taxonomy): domain Eukaryota; kingdom Metazoa; phylum Arthropoda; class Arachnida; order Ixodida; family Ixodidae; genus Ixodes; species Ixodes scapularis. The sequence continues at coordinate 32,935,514 of NW_024609882.1, forward strand.
TACGTTTCACTAAAACTCCCTAATCTCTGAAGCGCGTTTCTTTCATGCATGCAGACGGTCCCGTCAAATTAATCATTAAAAAAAAAACTGACTCCAGAGGTTTACAAAGCATGCCTAGGTATAAATTGAACATGCTTTGAACATGCGTGAGGCGCTTCCGCAGACTATTCTTTCATCGTGTCTGCAACGACCACGGTGCCTTTTGTACGATGTAGGAAGCAGCTTGACTGCGGCCTTACAGTGGTGTGTAGTGCAACTGTTGTGTTCGAAATCATTAAAAAAATATACATATAAAAAATGGTAAGGCAATGGTGTTGCGTACGTTAAGCGTTCTAGCATCACGAGCGTTTAGCGATACTCCAGAGTTTCGCGTATGCAGGGCCGATAAACCTGGCAATCTTCCGGAGCCTCCCGTATTCTGGAGCACCACTCCTTCGGTGCGCACAGGTAGTCAAGCTCCTCCTCGCCTACCTCGCTCCTCTTTGCCTACACCTCTGGTCACGTGACCACCCCCGTTAACCAATCAGCAACGAGCTTTGCGGCCACGCTAGTCAGGTTTTCCTTATCAGGATTTGAATGCTGAGGACTTGACTAAAGAACGTTTCACGTTACACAAACCTCATCTTGTAGTTTGATGCAACGCAAGCCTTGCAGTAGAAGCTCCTTCGCAAGCGCCAGCTTTCAACCTTCGATAACACTTCGGCGCACGCACAATCAAGGCATGACGTAAATCAACCAGCGCGTGCTGGAAGTGGAGCTTCCCCCGCGAAACTTATGTAGCAAGAAACTGCGGTGGCGTTCGTGCGGAGAAACAATACTGCGACTAATAGAGAAGGTATACGCCTCGCAAGTGGGCTCATTTTCGTCTTCTGCGCATGAGAAAGAAATTAGCGGTGACGTCAGAACGCCGAACCCTGATTGGCTGATCGCGACCCCCTATCTGAGCGTCGTCTGCTCCTTTGCAACGTCGTCTGCTCGCAACGTCGTCTGCGTCTGTCTTACCTTTCCTGCGACTTTCGGAAGTCGAGCGAGCTCGACTTTGCCTTTTAGAGGGGGCAGACGAAATAACTCGAGCGGTACGTTGTTTTTGTCTAACAACTAGCAGACGCGCATCAAGTAGGGAAGTCAAAGGACTCACTGGCGAGGTGTCCCGAGGCGCCGGGGTTAGTTTGCTAAGAACGGAGAGTGAGCGTCCACAAGTTCCCTCCCAAGTACTTTTTCCCTTCTTTCGTGTGCGGCGAGACTCCTCACTCTTTAACGGCTTTGGCAGGTTGGCGCAGGTAACGTCGTCTACTTTACGTCTGCTAGTCAAAGCGGTGGCTGCTTTACCTTTCCTGCGTCTGTCGGAGATTCACCCCTTTTTTACCGGCGAGGGTCACCGTTGCCTCGGAAAACAAGGAGATGACAGGAGGAAGAGAGTTACCTCTTAATCTAAAATTGAGGTCAGCGATTAAAGTATAAGACGGGAAGGGCTGACAAGGGTCGCGCGGGCATATTCCATTCAGCACGCTAGCCGGTCGTGGGCAGACGGTCGCCGAGTCGGAGTGCCTGCTAGGCCTATCTGCCGTGCTCGCTTGGTCATTGTCGGTGGAATCGTGGCCGTTGGAGCTTTTCCCGGGTGTTTGTGGATCCAGCTTTCTTGTTCGTCGTGGTCTGTTTCAAGTACTTTTTACTTTTTTCTTGCTGCTTGAAGTCGGAACGCGTGAGAAGCGCACGTAGAAAAATAAACGTCCGTTGGTCGTCGCGACCGCTACGCTGTTGGCCATGCTGATTTGATCGTAAGAAGAGCGTAAGACAGCTTCGGAGCTGTCGTAGGATTTCGTCGTAACCTGTGAAATTTTTGTAACTTACGAAAATGTCGTTTCGTGTATACGAATTTGTTCTCAAGTTTTGTCTTACGCATATTTTTGACGTAAGACCGTTTTGTGAACCAGGCATCTGGCCTCTGCACTTTCGAAAGTCGCAGGAAAGGTAAGACAGACGCAGACGAAGTTGCGAGCAGACGACGTTGCAAAGGAGCAGACGACGCTCAGATAGGGGGTCCCGATCAGCCAATCAGGGCTTGGCGTTCTGTCGTCACCGCTACCCCCTGCGCAAGAAGCAGACGAACTTGCCCTCCGCATAGTTGCTCCATCGTAGGCTACGATGGCGCTCCGCCATTTCTATAATAACGTATAGTAGGGCGTAGCTAACGCCGATTATGGTCCAACATTGCTCCGGAATACAGCCCATGATGCCCGATCAAAAACAAATCATGAACCGATAAACACCGTTACAGTTAGTCATGCAGCATTGTTCTGAAGGACTTTGTATTAATGGAGTGACGAACAATAAACGCTTCTCGCGTAAATACCGCACACAGATATATCTCCTGTTTACGCTTAAACGTTTAGGACTGGCCACGATGGTGCACGGATACTTTTTCGAGTCGCAAGAAAACAAATTTTGTGTTGTTAGACAAAAAAAAAAATTGTGTGCGTCACTTTGGAAAGGTTAAGTTAGTATCGTTTTGACCAAGTATCTTATGTTGTGTTTCAAGCCATCAATTTATGGCGCGTTCTAGAAAAAGAAGAAAAAACAACGACATGGTTAATTTAAATTTGTGTCTTCATTCGAGCGAATTAAAACCACTGAGAATACGCGGCGCCCCTCAAACGTTTTGAAATTTACGTTATACATTTTTTAGTAGTGTACTGTCACTCGTCTGCTCTCGTCTTGTTCTGAATTTTCGGTGGCGTGTAACGTGTTACGTCACGCAAAAAAAAAAAAGAATAAAGTGTCGAAGCGACGTTGACTTACGCCGAACGCTGGCGATGCTCAGTCGTGAGGTGCTGTCGCCACTCTTCTAGTTTTTTTAAGAAGTCCTTTCTGCCGATTGTTGCGTCGTGCCTCGTTTCTCCCAGCTCCTTGAAGATCTCTTCACTAACATTCAGAAAGTCTGCAGATATTTATGAACAGAAAGAAACCCGTCATGGCTCGGTTCACGTATGCACCAATGAGCGGCTCTGAAGTCATGCGCCTGCGGTGGTACTGCTGTCATTACGGCGCTTGCGAGCCCGCTCCGTGTTGGTCTATTCAAACACTGACGCTCTAATTGGTGGTTAGTTAAGTTATATGGTCATTGTTTCGAATTAGTTATAAACGAAATTATGACCGCTCACTTCCTACTTTCTAACGCACTTGGTATGATTATATCATTCAGTGAACGACCATATCCATACCACACTGTTATAACAATATTGTTACTCTCTACGTGCCTATAACCTGCTTTGAGCTGTTAAAAATAAGGTTAAGCGCTTATCGGGTCATTATTTGAACGTAAGAAGCGACTGCCAATTGGGAAAAGAGATTACTCCAGTGCTGCTACTGTAAAACAAGTGACGGCTTCAAGCTGACCTAGATTGTTCGTTGTTTGTTTAAGGTTCCAGCTGAACACGAAGGAAGAAAGCATAAAGAGAGACACAGAAAAAACCTTTGCTGCGTGTCTCGCTACGTGTTTTTCCTTAATGTTCAGCTGCCGCCATAAACAATCCTGTAAAACGATTCATGTAGTAGTAAAGGTGTATTCACTCGGTAGCGTCTGATCGACTGCTATACGTGACTGCAAATTATCGAGATATTCGTGTTTCGTACGAAGCGCGGTAATAAATTTTAGGAGTAGCCTAGCACGCGGCACACAAATATTGAGGTAGTTAATTGGCAGTCGTATCTCACGGTACCAAAATCAGATGACATAAAGAAGTGGTACTCCGAAAAAAAAAATTAAAACGATCATCATTGGTCTTTTTCTTTTTTAGTTTATCGTTGAATACATTTTTGGTGACCGCGGTTTCTTAAGAACCAGAGAGTTTCTTAGCTATGTAGGTTTCTTGATTAGACACAACCGCTTGGGCAACAGAGCTCACAGACAAAGGCTTATGGGGCGCTGCCTTTCATTCGAAGACTGCTTTTTTGGCTGAACGTTTATTAGTAAGAGCGAACAACGAACTCGTTGGTGCTGCGGGGTACCGACAGGTTTGGATTTAAAGTCCGGTGCACAACCACCAAAGACAACATCTTTTGACGTTTATAAAAGGGACATTTCGGCACCCGCAGTCTACGGTGTTGGTATACCCGGTAGACTGCGGCGTATACCAAGCCAGAAGGCCGTTCACGCAGTGCCCTTTGCTCAAGTTGCGTTATGTTTCGCCACTGTCACCGGAGCATCCGTGCTTCACGTAAAACGTGTCAACCAATTCAAAGGCTATCTTTGCACGTGGCATACGAAGTATGGATGTCCTGGTGAATCGCAATCACACCGTTACCCAACGTAAATAAAAAAAAAAAACGAATAAAAAACATAGTTGAACGGTGCTGTGTGAATGAACGTTGCTTACATTTCCTTACGTTCGGTTATGATATATCTACAAGTCACCGGTTCATCCGTACTTCGTATTTCACACGCCAAGCTATGCAAAGCAAACGCTTGTGTTACGGCTTGAATCGATTGCCACGCTTCGTACGTAGTACAAATGTTCCGCTGGGATATTGGGAAAAAAAGCTTGCGGAGTAAACAGGGCAGTTTGTACACCCTGATTGGCGCGTTTTCACACACATCACTTCGCCTGGTTTACCGGGGGAGACGTGGAGAGAAGGGTGGGGGGGGGGGGGGAGAGAGAAGAGGGTTGCGAGGCTTAAGTAAACATGCCTCAGCGATTTTCTGTAGCCGCCTCTCAGATTTCCTTACGCGCATCAGGTAGCTAGGCCAATTTTTGAGCAAGCTAAAGGCTAGCACGTGATTCACTGAGGCGTGTTTACCTAAGTTAACCCCCCCCCCTTCCCCTCCTCTTTCTGCCCCTGCAAGCCAAACGATTAGAGGTTCATCAGAACGCGCCAATCACAGCGCCTAATCTTCAATGTCGGCTCACTCCACAATCTTTTCTGGATACGGTTCCCGGTGACTCTTGGTCGTAGGCAGGCGTAATTTCTCCTAACATAATACAAAGTAAGCAAACGGTGCCGTGTTAACGCGCCTGACCTGCTTGTTTTCACAAGAGCGTTAGTATAGACTTGGTTTTGGTTCGATATTAGTACTAAGAGAAAATACAGTTCACCCCTCCCCCCTCCCCTCCTCCCTTCCCTTTCCCCATCTCCATTTTGAGAAAAATACAGATCATAAAAATGTTAAACTCTTATCGAAGCCTCCAAAACTGGAATGTGACACCAATTTTGTTTAAATCTAAAACATTTCAAGCTTTCGGACCGTTGGAAATCGGCATCTTGAACATCACCTTCATACACAAGTTGAACCCCGAAAGCACGCAAAAAGCTGCGCGCCTCCAGCTTTGAATGGGACGTTTTTTCCCTTGCCATGGCAAGACTGAAATAGAGATAACAATGTGAAGCAACATTAGAAACGACAAATCTACGGAAAATTTATTATATTTTGGGAAACACATTGCAAACAAATTATCTCTTTAAATGTTGATGATAATGACAATTACCCGATACTGGTAAAAAATGACAAACTTCTTAGAAGAAAAAGTACGCTGGAAAAGGACCTCTTTCCTGCGCCCTTTTTCGCTGTCCTTTTTTCTTCTATTTACCACAGTTTCAGGTAATTTTTCACATGATCAACATCCACCAGCTCGCGTGCACACAAACTGTATTTGTGCAATACTTGCATGCCATGGAGCATACTGCTCGCGCTAATTTATATAGTGTATATAAAACTTTACGTTTTTATAGAGCGAGTTTTTCTGATACTGAAAATTGTTTTCCGCATAAAATTAAAGTTAAATGTCTCTTTCCAATTTCCGTGATGATGTAAATGTCATAATGTATGTAATTTTGGCTGATCATTTTCTGCATCCTTATAAAAAAAATCTAGGAATAGAAAATTTCCAAAACGTTTAAAGGCCTAAATAAAAAAAAGTACGGAAAAAACAAGTTTCCTTTTGGAAGTGCTGGAAATATTAAACATATTGTCGGAGCAGAAATTATTGCAGGGCACAGCGCCCTGCAATAATGCCTTCGGGCGCTGCGGGGTAACCCGAAATAAATAGTATGCTACTTAATTTCGACACAACAACGAATAAAAATCTACATTTAGCAGCAATTCAAAAAAGGGCGACAGAGGTCGGTAACTGCCGCAGTGTTTTGCGAAATCCAGTGGTGTTATCATATTATAATCATTATTTTAGCGTTAATGCGAACTTCTGTCAATTTAGCGGATTCTTCGTTACTCATCTGGCAACTGTTAGCGGAAGAAACCCGATCCAAAATGTAAATAATGATAAATCCAAAAGAATTCAATCCAATGGCCCGCTAGATTGCATTAGCTTTGCTAAACCTCATGCGCAACGCGCTAACTTCTCGGAACGTGGGAGCGGCGTTTGCTTGGATTTGTTAGAACTTTCCGCTGCCATGGTGAGACCGCGTTCAGATACATGGATGAACTTCATGTGATCAACAATGGTAAGGACCAGCAGTATGTACATCTTGTTGTGCCAAATACAAATTTCCAAACGCAATCCGTTTCAGGCTTCACATCGCATGATGCTCAAAGTGACCTCTGGACATTCGACCTGCTTCAGTTTCAGTCAAATTGGCAAGATCGGAGTCTGGAACTATGTATCGCTCAAGAAGAGCCTCCATGGAAGTTGTGCGGCCAGAACATCCACCGCGGAAAAAAAAAACGCAAACTTTTGAAGAGAAACTGAGAGCTCTATCAACCAACATTTTTGATGGAACCATTTGTCGTCAAAATGACACCGAATTGCCAAAGGAATCTGGGTGGGGAACTCGCGCGAGCGATATACAGCGTCTGTTCGAAAAGTGTCGTCCGTTCGCGCCTCCGGTTTTTCTCTCGATACAACTAAAGTAATGTTCACCAACTTACGCATTTTATCATCAACGCTGGCGCCACATTCTTAATACTCTTCAGCTTTCTGTGGCGTGTAGTTCATTATTGCGAGCCGGAAAACTGGGTTTTATTTTCTTTTACGAACCAGGCATTTAGTAGACTGCGATTATTATTCCTCCACCTGCTTTCTCAATGAAACATGATAAAAAGGTGCATGTCATGGGTATTTTTAGTTTCGGCACAGTCGTTGCTTGTCATTTCGATGTTCGCTGCAAATATTAGTTTAAAGGTATTTTAATACTTGATTAAACTGAATTTCGTTTTTTTTATGTCCCCCCCCCCAAAAAAAAACGGAAAAAGTTTTTTGTTCTCGAAACTTTTTGGGCTTTTTCTAAGCCCTCGCATCCCTAAAATATCAGAAAACAAATAAAAGAGATAACAAAAAATTACTAACTTGGTGACTATCACATTTAGGAATGTAATTGCTGAATCAAAGCATAAAAAAAACACTTCGTTTTGCCACTTTTAGGATATGAAATACTTGGCAAACAACCTATGCAGAAGGAAGTCTAAATTTTAACATTTTTTTATGTAGTAATTTTTCGAACCTTGTTCCAAAGGTCAAAAAACAATTTTTATTTTATTTTTTATCCTCACCTTTATAGAATATAAAACGGGACGCGATGGTGCCATTTATATTTTTTCGAAATTTTTGCATGTCATTTCCGTTCATCTTATAAGTTAAATTACACACTCAAAATGTGTTTCCTATTGCGTGTAAATGTATAAACAATCAAGCAGCACGCCAGAGAAATGTTTAATTTGCCAAAGTTTGACAATACTAGTGGCCTTGGGCCCAATAAAAATTTGCTCCGAAGCGTTATTGTCAAAGCATCGTTCTTTGGAATTTCTATGCCTCTTCTTTGCTTCCACTCATAATCGGCGAAGTGCCAGAAATAAGCTTAAGAATCCACTGATCATACAAAACAAAAAAAAATGGGGTGTTTGTGTGTTTATACAGTCTAGAACTTACTCTACCTCAACGTGCGACTTGTCTCCCAGCTGTACATGAACAATATAGCCAGTGCAGTACAACCGCTGGCCTGGGGTCTTTAACGCGCATCACGCAGTAGTGATACACGACCGCACACCGTACAATGCTCATCTAGATCGAAACGGGCAGGGGTGGGGATTGACACTCCTCAAACGAACAACCATCAGTGAAGCTCAACTCTGGTACTGCTTTGGCAACTTTGGGTCAAAACACCCAGACTCTTACCAATAAGTAAAAAATTAGGTCATACCTTCTTTTTTTTTTTTAAAGCATAAATTGCCAAAAAAAAAGAACAAAAACATTTTTTACTTAAGCAAATCGCGCTAGTCTGGGACTCTTCTATATTCAAGAAAAATCTGCACTGGTCGCTAAACACTGTACATTGTTTTGCCGCCGCTGCAAAATAGAGAGGAGGAACAAACACAAACCAAAGCCTCTGATATAAGCACCAGGACACGACGGCGGTTATTCGGTGCAAGCGATTATTTAATTGCAAAATAAGCTTTAAATGTGATTTTGAAAGCTGCTGTTACAGCCGCAGGTCGTTTATAATAAAACTTTTCGTCTGAATCTGTTTTCTTTTTTTTAGGTACCTTTTTTTTTTGTAAGCGCTTTTCAGTATAGAAGGGTGTATGGAATGGGGGAATAGGTAAGTTTACCATTACTTTAAAATTAACTTATTAAACAAAATACAAGGACGTCAACCTCCATTGATTTGCACGAATTTTCTACTTTCTCAAAGAAACGGGAAAATGCCTCCCCCCCCCCCCCCCGGCCCCCACACACACACACCAAAAAAAAATAGTTTCATAAGTAGAAGGAATATGTTGCGTTTCATATCTCCATTTTATTTTAAACATTGAGCGTTCACCCTACACCTTCTAAAGAAAATTAGCCTGGCAGTTTTTCAGTCACGCTAAAGAGAAAGAAACTGGGGGCGAGGAAGATAGAGTATGAGAGGGCGCGAGGGCGCCATAGCGTCGAGCTCTAATAGGAAGGACTAGTGGGTAGGTGCAAACGCTAGCTGCATTCGTCCCCACCCATTGTTCTAACCGTTCGAACATTGAATGCCCGCGTCCAGCGTCTTAACGTGAGACACAGTACCAGAAGCAAACGGCGCTCTTGATAGCTCTGATTGGAGGAAGACATACGGGTAGAGGCAAGGGCAGTTAGACTTTGGCGTCTATACCAGTAACCTTCCAATCAGAGCGTGGTGTTCTGACGTTCCCGCGTGTTTTTACATCCTCCTCTCCCTCAGCTTCTCTCCGTCTAAGGAAGTAATTGCCGAAAAATAGCTTTTAGACAATCGACGGATTTGGCGACTTTGGCGTAATCTAGGAGAATAAACACTTTTAAGAAATTATCTTGATTAATTTTTTTTGCTCGAAACTTTCTTAATACCAGACCAAAGGCGTGAACGTAAAGTAACAAACCTTGTTGCTTTGAGGATGAGGCCTTCCGGAATATCAGGCCATAGGAGTTGAAGAAGAGCGTGCCAGTCGCTTACGCTCAGCGGCTCTGTAGAATGAAAGGACACAATTGCTAAAGATTGTATTTGCGATGCTTGCAGAGCCTGACCACGCGATACAAATGTGACGACGTTAGAACGTTTTTCTTCTAAAAATCTTTTTTCATCTATATGTTTGTGTTAAAAACCTAGGGTATCTGACACAAGGTTTGGATCAATCATTCGCTTTTCTTGTCGTTCGACGCCCACGAATGTATTCGCTGTAACTGCTCGCTGTACGAAATCATCGATCGATCGGGCATCGCTTCAACGAATACCGAAGAAGATATATACATATCATAAACAAGCTCTCTCAAAAAAAAAAAAAAAAAAGACAAGAAAAAAAGACGAAAGGCGCGTCAATAAAAACGTAAGATATAAACAGGGCCAAACATTGCACACATAATCCGAGTTTGTAGGAGACATAACCGCGCTTTGAGATGGTAATGGGAATATTGACGCTTTAAATCGACTAGTTCTCTTATCGGCCCTGCGAAAAAACAAAAACAAAAAAAACACTAAAATCTTTCATATTCTTTTTTTTTTAATATAATTTTTAAACTTGCGGTTCTCTAAAAACGTGGGGTTTCTGGTCATGCGATAAAGAGGCCCTGTTTGCGAGCCTATTATTAAATTATTATATCGCGACTTGAACCGCATAGCCATTTCTTAGAAAAGCTAAACCTATCCTCCCCATTTTCGTTTTTTTTTTTATTTTTTAAGAGATTTTGGTATCGAATGTTACCGCCGAGTTGTGGCTACTGTTTTTTTTTCTTTTTTAGGGGGTATGTTTCGCAACATTTGTTTTTAAGCGAAGGTTTTATCGGCTTTATAAAAGTGTGGCATGAAGCGTCTCAGGGGCTATAAGCTTTCGGCGATGAGGAAAGCAGCTCTCCTATCTTAAAACACATTTCGCGACGCGCCTTTTTCTTGCATCTTTTGGAGATTACATCCATTCGAAAAATATTTAGTGGCCTTGGTTTTATGTTCAACGCTTGTTTCTCGTCCTTTCCGTTGTTTTGAGTAGGGTGCTTTTCTATTTGTTTTATTACCATGATGTGTTTTTGTGTTTTTTTTTTTTTGTTCACGAAGAATCAAAGCTTCTTTTGCAACAAGGCTGATATATGGCCCTTCGGCAACATTAAGATTTTTGATTTACAATTATGTTTTCAATTAAAACAAATACCTTTAGGGGAGTTTTTTTTTCTTTGAGCACAGAGTTGTTTGATTTAGCATTACAACTTTTAGGAAATAAAAACAAAGCAAAAAGAAACAAGCAAACAAATACACGCGCTGTGGGATTTTAAATAATATTACAAAATGGCGAATGTTACTTTCATATCTTCGTCTTCTCGACGTCACTATTTTTGTGATCTATATATATGTAAACCTTGGTGCTTCCCTCGATTACAATCCCATACACGCTGTTCTACTTCTCTTTCGCACCAAAGTACGCGTTCAGCTTTCTTTCATTGGGCGACTCTCGCTCCAATATTCAATTGTCCACATGCCTCACCATAAAAAAAAAAATATTTTTTTACCGTTGCTGGCAGCTTAAAAAGCGCAGGGCATCTAATTATCGTTCCGTGGCATCTAATTATTGATTCGCAGTCAATCAGAGTTCTGTATTAACCGATATAAAGGCCGAAGAGCCAATCAGGAGAGCAAATATTGCATAGGCCACGCCTCGCATTTAGGCACCTATTAACCTTAAAGAAACGTTGCACATATCGAATGTACGTCCCATTTTGGAATATGCATGTGCCGCATGGGGGGGGGGGGGGGGGGGGCGGGGATTTGAATACCCGTCACACCACTGAACAACTCGAACGTATTCAGAAACGGGCAGCTCGGTTCGTCTCCGGCAGTTACGATTTCTCTGAAAGATCATCTGAAATTCGCCACAACCTGGGATGGCCTCTGTTGGAAGACAGAAAAAGGTACCTTAGGTTCACTTTATTTTTCAACATACTAAACGGTACAGCCGGCATCGAGGAAGAACGTTTAAAGAACCCAGTTATGTGTCACCGCGTACAGATCATTACTTAAAAGTACATGAATACAGATGCATAATTAAGGTAAGCACTCTTTTTTTCCACGAACAATACACGAATGGAACAATTTACCAACTGATGTCATCTCTGTGGCATCTTCCAACTTTCCTATTGCTCTAAAAAACTTACTGTTGGAATAATGTTTCACTTTGCTCTTCCAATAGTGCCAGTCACTATACTTTGTTCTCATACATTGTTCAAAGTGTCGTATTTTTCTCCTAAAATGTGATATCCACTATTTTTTCATGACAATAGTTATTTTGTACCTCTATATTTATCGTTTGCTATTGTTTTGTATTGCCTTACCCCCTTACAATAATACCCAGAACTGGGCGATATAGGAATTCGAATAAATAAATAAAATAAATATAAAGACTTCCGTGACTACTGCTGTTTTTTTATTCTTGTTCATTTATTCCACTTAAAATTCTCTTACCGTTTTTATTGTTTCTACTGTGATCATATTTTATTTTCCTACTTTATTTTTCTCTCCCTCCTATTCTATTTCTTTTACGTGTGTCTTACAAAGTCAATTTCTTTGTTCTCTTTAACAAGCTTTGGTTCTAAAGTTCTTTTTCCTCTCCCTTTTTCGTTTTTACTTTTATTTTTGCAATTTAGTTTTTAAGTGTTTGGATCTTTTTTAACAGCGGTCTGAAATATTCTTTTTTTTTAATTTAGAAGTAGTCGACGCGAGCTTCAGCATTCATATAAAAGCGCGAAGTAACGCGTGCTTTTTCTTTTTTTGCTTGCGCCTCTATTTTCTTGGTTTGCTTAAAATAATGTGGGTAGGGCTTTATTGTGGGACATTCTGAACACATGTTGCCGAATTGGTTTTCAAGGTGTTAAATCGGACGAACTGACACTCAACGCCACTGGTCAACTCCGCAGCCTGTTTTGAGACTTTCACGCATGTGCAAAAAAAGATCAATCCCAAGTCTGATCCGCTGTTCCTGTTTTACCCAAAGAAAGATACATAAAGAAACATTTGAGTTATTAGACATTTTCTACGCCTCAACATTTTTTTCATCTCTCACCACAGATGATGCCTGCTTGAAGTAATTACTTCCTATTCGAAAAGGCAATTGTTGAAACGCGTACCGCATCTTTCGGACTTTCTAGTTCGAACTTGGTGTGTAGTCCGCAAACACACATTTCAGTTTAAAAAAAATTCTCAGATAATTAGCAATTTATTTATTTATTAATTTATTTCTTGAAAGTACCCACAGGGCCCGAAGGCATCGCAGAGGGGGAGAGCATATGCATGAACCAATGATAGGAAAATAGTTACAAGTCAACAATATTAAATATACAACAAACAAAGAAAAACAACAGGTCATGGGTCAGTGCTCAAAATAGTTAGTGATAGAATTTCTAAACAGGTTAGTATCTGTTATAGTAGCAATCAACCTCGGGAGCTGGTTCCATACCTCGGCTGTGCGTGGTAAAAAAGATTGAAATGTTGTGAGAAATGAACTTGGAACCCCAACTTTGTGCCGATGGTCAACACGGGATTAAATGTAAAAGGGGCGAGTAATCATCTGATTGCGTAGGAGAAGATTATGAAAATACATTTCATGAAATAGTCATTGGCGTAAAATTTTACGTCGTAAAGAGAGAAGTGGTAAACATAAACTATTTTTCATCGATGTGACACTAGCAGTACGATGGTAGTTGGAAAGCATGAAACGAGCTGACCTAATCTGAATGGATTCTAATGCAGTGATTAGAGTATTGTGACCGGGATCCCAGATGGAAGCTGCATTTTCTAATTCAGGCCTGATTAATGTTTTGTAGAGAAACAATTTTAGTGAAAGAGGTGCCATTGAAAAGTTGCGTTTTAAGTAGCCTAACATGCAGCTAGCACGGATAGTAACATACCGAATGTGGGGTTTCCATGAAAGGTTATTCGTTAAGTGAACACCAAGTTACTTGTACGGTGCCACTTGCTCCAGAAGGTTGACATCAAGGTGGTAACAGGTACTGTTGTTCTCACTCATTAAAAGATTCCCTACACAGAACACCTTGGCAAATGTACGCTTCATTAACTCGCAAAGAAGCTTGTATGATAAAAAAATCATCGTTATCATACTCTGCCATTCACAAAATCGGCGTCTCGTCATAATAAACGTTCTAGAAGAAAATAAAAAAATCCACCTATAAGCCACCACCATAGACAATTCACGCCACGTAAAATGTAAACTTTAAAACATATATTCATTCCGCGGACTACAGTCCGGATAATAGGGTAACGTCATCTTTTAATGGAACTGGAACTCTGTGTTTCCTTAGACGCTTAGAGGCATTGTAGCAACACTGGACGTTGACGTAGTGTCAACCCCGACCAAAATATTTTGGCAGAAATTGCATTTATTATATAAACTTCTAGTCTCAGATCTTATTTCATCAAACGGATAAGAATAAGCGCTCTCTTACAAAGAATTAAAAAAAATAATAACGACACTTCGGATGAATAGGAACGGGCAATCTATGATTGTCGTTTCCAAGTTTATAAAAAGGACAAAAAGAAAACACAAAGGTGAACAGATTTTTGCGCGAGAAGAAGAATAATTTCAGTTTCGTGTAATTTCACATGCACGTAACCGAATTGTTTGTTTACACAGATGTTCGCCTACCTTCATCCGCGGTCCCACTGCCAATACGTCATACAAAAGACACTCTGTATGAGGTTTTTTTTTGTTTTTTGCTCGTATGAAGGTCTTGTCATTTTGATAATAAAAATAAGTTGTTTTCATAAACTTTTGAAGCATGCATATGTATGAAACAAGCGTGCTTCAAGGATGCTTGAGCCGTGTCCGCAGGTAATGTTGTGATCATGTCCGCAGACCGCGTTTGCTGTATGACGTCACGAGCAGTTTTACTGCGTATGAGAGCTCTGTCAATACGTGGTTTATACGTTACGTCATCATACGGTACCAATGGTCGTTTTTGTTTGTCTTTGCGGAGAAAAACAAAACAAATTCGAATGTGCCAATTGTATATGGCTCTAGAAGGTATACGCGCGGATACCGGCAAGGTCCTCCACGATGAACGCTTTTGTGACGTCAGTGCAGGCCATATATATATATATAGCATTAGTGCCGTGCTTATCATAACTAGAGATAGAAGCGATTGTAGAATATGCCGCCGATTTGGTTATAAGTGTCATATTAAAAATTGGTGGGTCTTAGATTGAGTTTGATTAACAAAATCATAAGCCATTTTTTCAATGAGTTCCCGCTTTGCCGTGCTTTCCAAATTCTCGAGCAAATAAGTCATTAATTTTCTTTTATAACGCACTAAATATTTGTGTTGAAAATAAAATTTAGAAGTGTGTGTATCGACGTATGGGCTTTTAGTTGCTTTCGTCTTTTTGTCAAACTGAACCGAGGTCTCTTGTTTGTTTTCTGGCTTTATCGGCGGCTTCTTTAAAACGAAGGATTTCAAGGCTTTCGAAAAATAATAATAAAGACAGTGCAAATAAAAATTAAAAATAAACATTGAAAACGCGTTCACACATTAGAACCAGAAAGCCGATGGTTCAGGCGATGCAGGTTGTTTCGGATTTCTTCCTAATGCGAATCGTTTCATTATTTACGACCGCTTCGAGGGCCTTACACTAGGAACACATTATCTTTACCTTCTCTTGTACATATTTGCTTTTTTCTTTTCTTGTTCATTGTTGCTTCGTGACCCACACTTGCGAGTGCAAAATTGTATTCTCTTTATTTCCATTTTTTTCTTTGAGACATTAAAGTTTTAACACGGGAGCCAGAGATTTCAGTGCTGACCTGTTAGCTAGAGTGGCATTTTAAACACCGTCTTCTTGAGTGCTATCCAGGTCGGCATTCAAACTCGACTGACGTACCGTTTGAGTGCGTACGAGCGTTGACTCGTTGCCTGGCGTATTTTGCACACTTACTACTGCATCGTACAAAAAGACCAAAAAGACGCGATGTTTGTTGCAGACATGACGACCAAATTATCTCCGGTCACGCCTAGAGAATGTTTTAAACATGCTTGTTTCATTCATATGTGTTGTTCGAAATTAAATTTTTGTAACATCAATATGACAGGATTGCCATATAAAAAAAGAAACTAGTCCCCGAGAGTGTTGCAGACAGTCTTATTAGCAGTGTGACCTTGGCTTTATGCGTGTCAAAGAGACCAAGTCGCCTCCCTATGGTGCAGACTGTGGACGTTATTTTGGCCGTGTGCGCGGCCCCCCAGAAGAAACGCCTCTCAGTACTTCTAGAAAATTCGTGCTTATTCTCCTGTAAAGTGTCCGAGATGACCTTGCCAAGTAAGTCTTCCGAGTGTACGACGCTCGAACATTCTAAGCTGTATCTTCCAAATACCGAGGGTTATAGATAAGGAACGCAGCGTGCCCTTGGGGACTCACTCGCATTTGCCAGATGTCACGCCGACACCTCAACGCTCGCTGCTGCCGCCTTTGACACTCGCTGCTGCTCACGATATGTACCTAGTACAACCATGTTGCTGTCAACGAGCTTGAGTCTTACCTTAAGAGTGGTAAACCGGAACCCACTGCCTGCAGCGGAAATGGCACCCCTTACCCCCCCCCCCCCCCCCCCGGTGTCCTTGCCTGTTTGTCACATTAGTGATCACGTGACGTCAAGATGGTTGCGCCCAGAGGTGGGCCAGATCACGGTCAGCATATGGCAAGGGCAGATGGGTACTCTGGGGCTGTGTTCCAATCTTACTCGAATGGATCCAAGTTATTGCGGCGGACAAAGCCACGTGACAAGACAGATACAGCAATGCTGGTCGCGGGTAGGTTTTCAAAGGCAACGGATACCAGACTTTCACCTAGGAGTGAGATAGAATTAAGCTTCGTTCGATTTACTTGCACCTCCTGCACCGGTGCACATAAGTGTGGGGCAGTGTACTGCCGGTATGTGCAGACATGTACACGTTACCCGAAAAATGTAACTAAATACCGTCACGCGTTACTCGCTCAATAAGTAACTAAATACGTTACTCGTTACCGATTTTCTAAATGAACGCGTGAGTTACCTCAAAACTAACGAGTTACTTTTCACGTTACTTTGACGACCAAATACACAACTGTTTTTGTTTCATGGCCTACAGTTTTCTTTTTAGTGGTCGTTGCACTTAACCAGCAGCTGCCTCTCAAATTTTTTATGAGTTATGTTTCCCCGCTTCCTTGAAAATACATCTCCGGCGACGTTGCAGAGTCGTTCTACCGACGCGCTCGAAGGAACGGCAGTGTTGTGCTTCAGGAAGAGCTGGTGCATCATCGGAAACTGCGCCTTCATTGAGAACAGCGGGTAATGGTTTATGTGCTTTTCCGCGTTCGCAAACTCCGGGTTTACATTCAATCCGTACCCGTTTCTAGAAGGTTCAACCAACGAACCTTATTGTGTTCGCTGGGTGAAGAACATTCCCAGCTGTAGAGTTCAGTACAGCGACGTTTATCGCTAGACAGGTCAGTCGAACTGTTCTACTGACGTGCTGTTGAGTTGTTTTTCGGGTTGCCTTCCCACCGTTCTCGCAATCGACGCATACTTAGGTTAGAATAAAAAGAAGGCCGTTTAAGCGTTGTTGTACACGATACTCCTCAAAAGTAACGAATTACCGTTACTCGTTGCCTGACATTAAAAGTAACTAAATACGTTACTCGTTCCCTTTCTAGAAAAAGTAACTAAATGCGTTACTCGTTACCGAAAATAATAACTAACTCGTTACGTGTAACGCGTTACGAACATGTTTGGAGACCGTATGTGTATTGAGGTACGACCGAAAGTACATCGCCCTACACTTTTCTGCACCGGTGCAGGAGGTGCAAGTAAATCGGACTCCCAGCTAGAACTATCTCACTCCTGGGTAAAGGTCTCGTACCCGTTGCGTTCGAAAACCAGCCCGCGCCTAGCATTGCTGTATCTTTCTGGTCACGTGACTGGATCCGCCGGAATAACTAGGATCTATTCGAGTAAGATTGGAACACAGCCGCAGAGCACCCATCTGCTGACCCTGATCTGGCCAATCTGATCTGACCCACCTCTGTGCGCAGCCATCTTAACGTCACGTGATCACTAATGTGGCAAACAGGCACGATGGCGGAAACCGGGGGGAGGGGGGCATTTTCGCCCGCTGGTTTACCGTTTTAAGTTTACTCAAGCTTGTTGTTTGCTGCGGATACAACCACTACAGACGCTACGCTTAGAGTTTCGGTGCTCTATTTCCCTGATTTTATTGTGGGCGCCGCCATTTCGGTGCTTATATGTACTGTGTATTTGTTTCCACTAATCTCTATGATCGTTTTGCATGAACAAACAGACGAATGCTGTAATAGTACACACACTCTGAAAAAAATCGGAAAAAAAGTTGTAACGGCGCGTCTTTCTACCTTCTACTGACACGCCCCCAAGCGGACACGAGAAAAAGGAAAGAAAAAATTGCTTTTCTCCTTCTCCAGGCAGGCGGGAGAAGTTTCCGCCTAGACATTTTCAAGCTCATTATGGCGCAGCTCCGTGCACTTAACACTTGCCGCAGGTCATGGCTTTGACTGCATTCAAGTTGATCGAAAAGCGATTTCTAAGCCCGTGAAGCATCACTTACAGCTGAGTGAATATCCGCTCTACAGAGATTAATTCAAGGCGACAATCGCATCCTCACGCGTACATCACAAATAGAAACAAATACTAAATTTGAAAAACTGACTACGACATGCCATGCGGGAAAGCAAACACCGGGCTTGGAACCGCAGTGGAGCGGCTTGATTTATTGGCTTTCAAATAATTACGGCATGAGCGTTTAGTTTTTTCTAAGAGATTCATCCCCTGAGCCGTTCAAAATACTCTCAGGGGTATGCCATTATTGAAAGAAAATATTAACATGCTGAGAATATTATTTATTGGTTACCGTAAAATCCCGAGAGATGCACCACCCCCGAAAAGTAACCCACCCCTATTTTTGCCTTGATTTGCTATTTTCATTTAAACGCGGAAAGGTAGAGCACTCCTAGTAATCATACTGCACGGATTAATGATGACCTTCACGTGAATGCGTCTAGTATAGCTATGGTGTGATATAGGTGAACATTGCTGACAGGGAAGTACAGTCAGCTCTGCATCATTACTCCTCGCCGCGATAACAAGTTTGACAGACACATGATCTAAAAATAGCATTTTTTTTTAACTTTTCTTGATTGCACACCGAAAGGTAGCCCACTCTTCATTTACACCCAATTTTTTCTTGATTTTAGGTGGGCTATCTCTCGGGAGTTTATGATGGACGGTCACCGATAAAATGGCGGTATACCTTCAAAACGACCAGTATGAACGGCGGAAACGCAGAGCTCAGAAGTAGTTATCGGATTAGTGCGCTGTTGCATTGATGTCTGTTGTGCCGTGTATGTGTATGCGCTCAATGCATATGTTTAGCTGATGCTAGTGGTATGCGCAATGTATCCTGTCACTGTCAAAGAGCTTGAGTCTTACCTTAGAGTGGTAAACCGGAACCCACTGCCTGCAGTGGAAATGGCACCCCCCCCCCCCCCCCCCCATGTCCTTGTCTGTTTGCCACATTAGTGATTACGTGACGTCAGGATGGTTGCGCCCAGAGGTGGCCAGATTACTGTCAGCATATGGCAAGGGCAGATGGGCACTCTGGGGATGTGTTCCAATCTTACTCGAATGGATCCGAGTTATTGCAGCGGATCAAGTCACGTGACAAGACAAATACAGCAATACAAATACAGCAATTATACGCACAGGTATACAGCTCATGTATACCTGTGCGTATAATAAAGGTGACCGAAGGGCCCGAAGTGTAATGATGGCGTCAGCAAATAAAAATATTTTTGTTGTACATGAATTGGGCGGTACCTAGCGCCACCTAACCTAGCTACTTACAATTACTCTGCTTGATCGTGCCATCTGGTGGCAAGCGATTTAACTTTCTTTCAAGCTTCGCCATAATTTCTGGTTACCGTGCGACTAGGCTGCTTCGAATTTGCTCTTTTTGAGAGCGGCTTTTGGTTTCGCGAATGGTTTACCAATCCTCCGTTATGTGCGGCTGACGAAGGAATTGTGGCTCGAGGAATAGCAAAGGTGAGACGTAAAGTGATCGGAGTTTCAAGTCTCTTTACCTGCGGGGGGAAGCCGGCTTCGGAAATAAACACAGTTCACGGAAAGCTCGTGTTACGTTTTAATTTGCTGCTCCTCTCGCCCCGTAGAATAGACGTAGCTTCCTTGTTAAGCTTTATTGAGCTTGATTTTCTCGATTTGGGGCCGTTATAATAAGATGCAGGCGACGGAGGAACTTTGCTCCGCTGTTTTCAGGACGAAAGTTTCTCCCTTCTGAAGGAGCACATGTGTCAAGAGCGTTCCTCCCTTTAGGGAGGACCATCGTGACCCTTTTCTAAGAGTGCTTGTCAGCGGTTTTCCTGATAATAATTTTAATAGGTAAGGGCGTTTTCATATTTGACATGCCTACCATTTTACGTCCGTCTCAGGCTGGCAGCTTGCTTAAAAAATTATAATAATTTGACAAACGCTCATGTGCGTGCTTTTACAATGCGCAAAATATAAAGAAAAAAGATATTGTGCACACTTTTTTCCCCGTATATCTGAAATGTTTGTGTAGACGTCAAGTAACACTGTTCAATAGTCAAACGTCGACAGGTAGGCGCCAAGGCGAAGCAAGCTACCGCCCCGTAAGCGCGCAAACGAGCTGTTGGAAACTGAACATAATTGCGAAAATAAACACGAGACTAGGCCAAAATAGGATATAATACAAACACCAAGTCTCATATCTGAGACTTGGTGCTTGTGTTGTCTTTTATTTTACGCCAGTATCGGGTTTTTTTCGTAACCATCCATCCTACCATTGATTTTCGTAAAATTTCGCGCCTACATTCCGGAACAAGAATCAAAGAAAGAAAAGAACACTTAAGTACAAGAACAAACAGCACAGTTCTTTCAACTAGCAACGAACTCATACTTATGTCTTTTTCAATACTTTTCAATACTGAAATAGATACATGAATAAACATCCGCAAAAAACACGAAAATCCCCTAATTTCGTCTTGTTTCCGGGTGTGTGTTCATGTATCTTCTTCAGTTTAATAAGTTGGAAGGGAGATAGTACGTACTAAAGGAGACATCAGTAAATGTTCGTTGTATAGTTCAAAGAACAGCGCTGTCTGTCCTTGTCCCTAATTGTCTTTATTTTTTCTTTTATTCTTGTACTTTCACCAACCCGCTCTTCGTTCCTTTGTTTAAATTTCGGAAGCTTGCCGATCCTTAGGCAAACTTTTGTCGAAGCTAAGAATCGGCAGAAATGCACGATGTTCTCACAGCGAGCCCTATCGCGCGCCGAGACGGAGTAAGCGGATGTTACAATAGGGAGGTAGAGAGGGCTGGACTGCCGAAGTCGATGTGATCGACTCGGGGGAAATAATACCGCTCGTGAGAGCCCCCGACGGACGCAGTACACGCCGGGGCTACGTCCGTAGGAAACTCGGGGCGAACTTGGCGCCGGTCGCGACAGCCGGTCCCTGGGGTATTCCTTTCGCTCGCGTAGCGCTGGCTCCGTCTCGGGAGACATCGAACGCCGTTAGACCGTTAGAGGGATCGAGTGAGTGCCCGGGTGACTGCACGGAAGGGCGGGTAACGTGGATGGAGAGAGATAATCTATGAAGGGAAGCAGCGCACTCACGGATGGATGCATATATAGGGCCTCTTTTTCTCGGCCAGATGGCACTGTATACCGTCCACAAGACGCGCTTCATATCAAGGATCGCGAGTTCTGGACGGTAACTATGGTGCCTGAAGCGCGTCTCCGACTGATGTAGTTAGCGTCCTATCTCGCCTATACATAAAAAGTGGTACCGAAGTAGCAACAAATGACGTCACAGAAGCGTGTTGCCTGTCGCGATCCTGGCGGTTGGTCGCAGAAATGCTAGCGAGAAGCTGCGAGTAGCACAAGCGAACGCGAGTGTCGCTGTCGTCACTTCGTCCCAGGCGTCCCAACTTCCTGCTGCCAAATGTTCCGCGGACTGTCACAGTGAAGAGCGACTTGCAGCAGAACAGGCGTCTGCACACATCCACCACAGCTGCTGGGACACCGCCAGGGTCACGACCGGCGACAGCATGACATTTCTATGACGTCACCAGGCGGAAATCGAGGGACCACGTTTTTGGACGCGGTAAACACACCAGTCGGAGACGCGTTCCAGGCACCATAACATTACGTGGTCGCGAAGGAGAACTACGAGGACGGATGTCGTGACGTCAACAACCCGGGAAACTCCGTTCCCGGCGGAGCCGGGGACGGAGTTTCATGCTGACAATTTGACAATTCCTCCGTGGCGGAGGTGCGGAGGCTTCGTGCTGACAGCACGAAGCCTCCGCGCTTCCGCCACGGAGGAGAACTGGGAGAACGGTGCCGCGAGGCGTCAAAAAGGAATGACGTATGTCTCACGTGATGCGCGCTCCGCGGAGGAAAGTGGAGGATTTCTCCTTCGTGTGGATACCCCTTTAACAGAGCGCTTCTGTAGCGCTAACAGAGCGCTAACAAAGCGCTTCTGAAGCGCTAACAGAGCGCCACACCACGCGCTAGGAAGCGCCACATGAGCGCTCCTTGGAGCGCTCACGTAGCGCTAACTTAGCGCTCCGTTGTATGTGTGAACCGGCCTTAAGTGTACCTTAAAAAGGTGTAACACGCTAAAATTAGCGGAATTATGACCCGCCAAATTTAGCGGGGAATTTGAATTATTTAGCTAAGATTCTAATATATCTGGCGACATTTTTTAGTTACTCCAACCCTCAGGAATGTTCAGAAATAAACGCCCAGCACAGCCCAGAACGAAGCCGGCAATTTTTTGTCTGGACGATTTGATGGTCATGTACTGTATAGAACTCATGCTCAAAAGAAGTCCACATGAATAGCCTGCTAAGACCGGCAATCTTGATAGTGCGGAATGCACTTCGCAAAAGAACTGCGGAAGCTTGCCGTCAGCACGCGCCCAGCAGCCGCGCGCACAGATATGGCCGCCAGTGAATCGGCGTTTTTTGTTTCCTGTCGTTCTCAGTCATGGGGGTTCCGTGTCCGTTATGCGGGACGAAAAAACAATAAAACATTTCAACCTGAAATATGCGGGACAATATAAATATATGAAAAAGAACTAACAAATGTAGGTGCTTGTGGGTTGTTTTGTTTTTTTGTCAGTTGGTTGGCCATGGCACGTGTGGAAGCGTCGAGGGCAGTTCTTCTTTTGTTCGCCTTGCTGACAATTTGGGGTAAGACTTGTGTGAGGGTTCTTGGCGTTGACCGCAATGTACCCCTAAAAAAGAGTGTGGTTCTAGAACACCGTGTTCTAGAATAAACCTTCAGCTCTGTTCGAGAGGTTGTGCGTGTCGTCTTCTTTTTCGCGTCCTTTTCTCTTTTTTTCCTTCTTCCGGTGCTTCAGGTTTCTTTACGTCTGTAATTCACGAGCTTGCCTGTACTTTTACTTTTCTACGAGCTTATGGAATTGACGGTCTCAAAATTCGGAATTTTACGAATAAATCCGAATTTCCAAATTTTTCACCGGCGAGCGTTTTTCAGAGTTTATCGAATTTATTCAAAACCGCAGAACCCTACTTATAAGGAGAGTTCAAGCCGATTGAGTGCTTAACCGGGCATACAGAGATATAAGGAATTTCTGGAATAAGCTGCCTGAATGTATAGTCAACTCTCAAAGTGTGTCAACTTTTGTGAAGGAAATTGAAATGTTTCTTTCTTCCCATGTCACCAAGGGATGTGACTGAATTATTGAATTCTTTGTGTGTCCTTGGTATGTTTTTGAAAATATGTACCACTCCTGCCTTGGCCTCACGGCTGGCAGAATGAATAAATAAATAAATAAATAAATAAATAAGTCGCTTGTTCTGCCTTTGTACGCTGGGTCCCAGAATTAAATCTAGGATCGGAGACAAGGATAAGAGCATTACGAACAAGAATTGGTCAATGAGAAGTCGAAAGTCTAAACGAGATATGTCGTAAATGCTTATTATAATAAGTATTTACGTGAAACAAGCTCGCTATATTACGGAAGACGCACTGTTTATTTTAACTAAGTTAATAAATACAATTTAATGTTCTGGTTACACATATTTCAAAACGCACTTTTCACCATCCACGTGAAGCACAGCAAGGTGTGCATTTTGGTTCATCCAGTTCGCGAACAAGGAATTATTTACCAGACAACGATAGCAGTCACTTATTCGCTCTTTTCTTCTTTCTTGTACGTATAATCACGAGGCTCAGGGGCGAGAAGAAACACTTCGAGCTAATGTCACCTCAGGTTCTTGAACAAGGACCTCAATTTTTGACGAAACATGCGAAGAATGTATCCCTTTGTGAGCCCCTAGGGATGCCCACTGTCCTTTCTTGTCTTCCCTGAACCTCTCAATGTCCTTTTTTGGTAAATTCAAAAGGCAAAACGACAACGTTTCTTGTTTATTTCTGGATTTCTTCGACGAAGCCCTGCGACGTCCTTATTTAGAACTCGTCTTGGTAACGAAGATTGTGCACTGTGGCGAGATGCTTGAGTAAGCCACCAAGTCCGTCGTATGAGTTCTTTCCATGACAGAATGCCGGAAACAATCATTTCGTTTTATCAGAGCCGCTGTGCTTGAACTCTAAGAGCTGGTATCGTTTTTAAAGTGAGATTCAGCTCCATCAGAAACATAGGTGACGCTTGCATGAACTGGAACGTTCACTTGCAGCCATTCTTCATTCCTTCGAATTGCTAGCAGTGCGTGTGGCGATTCGTGGCAGAGGTCTTCAGACACGACGCTGAAACTTCAAGGACGTTTAGCAGTTGATGCGACGCACGTGAAAATTGAACTCTGGTGTTTGTGCCAATTGTACTCTTAAACTTCATTCAGTAGGGAAACGGTCCAATTCTCGGCAAAAACAAAATGAAGCACAACATGCTCTTACTAACTTCGCTTTTCACGAGCCGAATTTTATCTCTTTGAAGGTCTCGACCGTAATCATGCGTAATGAACCGAATGGTCAAATTTCGAATTTCTCGAAGAAAAACATGTGGTTGAGTAGTCTTCTCGATTATGTCTTCTCCCACACGGAGAATGTTACTTGCTCCTCTTCAACTATTTTTGCAATTTCTAACGAACGTTTACGGGTGTTTGAGCATTTTTTTGCATTCAAATCTCAAACAAGCGCGTGTCGGATTTGATCAAAGGCACATAGACATCAACTCCGCCTTTGTGATTGTTTCTTCGCGCAAAGAGTTCAGGGCGGAAAAACGAAGTTCAAAATTCGTGAAGCACACGCAGGCGCATTCTGCTTGTTCCTGATTCACCTTCATTCACTCGGACAGAGCAAGTAATATTTTGTTATCCCTAATTTAGTCTCTGGGTTAGTTTTCCTGTGCATTGGGTACGCCTTCCGAATAGACCTTGCCATAAATCTTATGATTACTACATTTTATTGCCATTCTAAAGGGTGTTTATAGCATCTTTTTTGTTCAGACTTTGAATAGTACGAGCAGGATCATTGTTGGTGTAATGCTCAGTCTTGTGGCCGCTGTATGGATCTGACGATTCCCAGACACCACAGTCAGTCTGCTCGACTTGCGCAGCAGGTATTTCGATGCTTCTGGAATTCATTTACTTGCTCCAGTCAAAGCAATGCTGGCAGAAATAGATGTTAAAAGAGAGCACCTCTTCCGGTTTGTCATCGACTTCACAAAAGCTAGACGAATATTTAGCCACCAGTCGCCGCAAGTGAAGCAAGAACGGTCTGTTCGGAGACTCGGAGACTGTGCTATAGACAGTGGCCAATTTTTTTTTAGAAATTCGTACTAAAAGTCACTTCTATTTCGCCTTGCTTTTCTTTTCACGTAGGACTTTCCGTATTTGGGTTGATTGCGAACGACACTCTCAGTGGAGTTGTCTCAAGTCCGCCGCCTGAAATCTCGTCCTTCAGGTCTCTCAGAAACTCGTGCTCGGAGACAGAGCTTGGCTATGAACTTGAGCTTGATTCGCACGCACGGGACACAGAAAGTTTCTCACCAAGATGTCCGAAGCAATTCTGGCACAATGTGTCAGAATCATCCCTGATTACTGGAATATGTGTGAGTGTGTGTGGGGGGAGGGTGCTGAGTTCAGCAGATCCATGTTCAGGTCCTTTGTAGGTAGAAAGCGTTCATTCCAATATATCTGCTTTTTATGACAACCATCGTAGTCAGCGCAGGACACTCGACTACAAATGTGAAACTTGGCCATTCACCAAATCGGACAGGATCAACTGCGACTGTAAAAGGCTTCAGCAGAAAACGTCGATGCTAGCTGCGTCGCTGTGACACCAGGACAACTCTGGTCTTCCAAATCTTCTCGTTGGTATGGTCTTTACGAGTTGTGACGATCGAGTTGGAAAGTTACTCTTTAGGATAAGAACACGACTAGGAAACAAGTAGAGACGGTATGGCTTTTCAACTGCCGACCACACGCAATGTGTATAAAGGTTGTACACACAATTGCGTAAGTACGACTGATTATGACTGCAAAGGCTTCCGACATACGGGTTGCTATGGCAACATCTGCGTCGGCTCCCACAAAACCGCTTTCTACCCCGTTTTGATGGAGCCGACGCAGCAGTTGTCATAGCAACCCGTACGTCGGTCGGACTCGACGCATATGGGTGAAGGGCGATTTACACACTTTCGTTTAGCCCAACCGAGTGCGAGGGTTGCTATGGGAACAGCTGGGTCGGCTCCAGCGCAGCTGTTGCCGACGTCGCTGTTGCCATAGCAACCCTCGCACTTGGTGGGACTCAACGCAAGAGTGTGAATAGCCCTTAAATCGCCCTTTAAGCAGCGCGTCTATTGCGACAACGCAAGCCGACGTAGTGGCAGCACAATGTGGCAAACTGATAGGAGAAGATTAAAGGAACCACACCTAAGTGATGGCGGGCTAGGCCTTGGCGATAGGGATAAGGGGCTGCATCTTTCACGGGTCATTGTCACCAAACTGGTCCACAAGGTGATGTTGCATGGCCTCTAACCAGCTGGACAAAAAAACGACAGCAACAACATCAACAGCAACAACTAAGTATTGCTGACCTTCGTCAATTGTAAGGTAAAAAGAAATGTTTATCTTTCAGGTCTGCATTCAATCTTGTTCTAAGGGCTCTCAACCCTAGCGGAAGTGCGCTTCTTTAAAAAATAATCTGACCACAAAAATGAATGCGGATTCTTTAGTGACGCCTTTCATGGTTGAATAGCATTATTCACCCAAACACGACTCTTCTCATTGATGTGCCACAAATATTTAACCCTTTGGGATGAAAATTATACTCTGAGTCAAGTTCCTGTGGCAGTGCAGTCAAAAGTAGGAGCGCGTACACTCGCACTTTGAGCGCCGAAAAAAGCTGAGCACGCGCGCTCCATGGAAACGCGATCCTGCACAGCTTTGATCGGAGCTCAAGGTGCACGAGCGCACGCGCTCCTACTTTTGACTGCACTGCCACAGGAACTTGACCTAAGAGTATAGAAGATATCAATATAGTAACTAGGGATGTCGCGAACCACCCTAGGTTCGATTTCGAAAGGTTTCGATATTTGCGAAGCGAACTGAGGTTCGATTTCGAAAAATTTCGATATTTTTGTACCGACCAAGGTTCGATTTCGAAAAATTCGCAACTTTTGTCCACAGCGGAGTTTCGAATTCGAAAATTTCGAAGCTTTCACGGTTTCTAAATTTTCGAATTCGAATATTTCGAATATTTTTTTACTTCAGGTTCGATAAATTCGAAGATTTCGAAATTCTTTGTAAAAAACATTCGAAAACTTCGAACGCTTCGAATTTTTATAGACATAAAGTTCGAACAATTCGAAGATTTCGAATTTCTTTTGGCATAAAGTTCGAAAAGTTCGAAAGTTTCGATTCTCTTTTTACGCTAAATTAAAAAAAAAAAAAAAAAAACCTTCGAAGATTTTGAATTTTTTTCTAATCCAAGTTTTCAAAGTTTGAAGTCCGATTTTCAAGTTTTTCTACAGTTTCAGTTTCAAATAACGTTTTCACGACTCACTGGTTTTCACACAATCAAGTTTAGAAAAGTTAGGGTGTGATATCTAGATTCTGCGAAGTTGGTCAGGCAATTAAATGAGACACGAGTGTCCCGGACGTGCTAGAATATTTGCCAGTGCAGAATTGTGACCGCCAGCCCCGGGGGGGGGGGGGGGGGGGGGGGGGGTCTTTAACCTGCATCACGCAGTAGTGATTGCACGAACACACTGTTTCACGAGACTCATCCAGTTCGAAACGGCCAGGGGCGAGCAGGAGGTTGAGGCTCAGAAAAACCTGGAAGCGACCTGGCAAACTACCTCGCCACCCCTTGCACGCTGGTAGTAATCCGATCCGGTGAAGTTTATAATTGTCCTGGAGGTTTATTTTCTGGGACGGAGGAATCGCCTCGCAAAAAGCACAAAAGCCGACACAACTCGAGGTCGAGGAGCGTTCTACCATACAAGTGGCGTCGGAAGAGGAAAAACGGGGGGAAAGAGGGTAGCGGGGGGGCTTCAGCGTCTTTTTCCCCCTTGCAGGTATTTCGGACTGTTAAAGAAAACAATACGGGGAAAGAGGGCGTGGTCGAGCTTATTTTAATCTGAAATTATTTATGCATAGGTATAGCTACTGTCGCTCTTCACTGCATAAAAGGTTGCGTAGATGGTCACTGTTAGAAACTCGTTGTCAGAAGGCACTGCTCGTCACATGCTTAGTGGTTCGGAAGTTCAAAGCTATGTCTTTTCGACCTAAACACCTGTGCCGATAGTAACAAAAGGAAAAAAAAAAAAAGAATAAATGCTGGAATAAAAAGCAGGAGAAAAAAAAAAAAAACTATGAAGAATTCGTCGGAAGTGTTCTATTCTTGCATATTCAGAGGTTCAGAACTTCGAAACAAGTTTCTTTTATTAAAATGTGTACAGGCTAAAAGAAACACGTCCCAGGAACGTGAAGCGAAAAAAAAAACGTTTTCTTTTAATGACGTGCTGAACTTGAACACTACTAGAAATCTTCTGCAATTAGTTAATTTATTCCTTAACGTGAAAAAACAATAAATATATTATTTTGTATTCTGCAGATGGCAATGATATGTACTGTCTGTGGTGTTAATTTAAATGCGATACCTCAAACAACTTAGACGAAAATAAATATCAAGTTTAGGTCATAATTGCATGCAGATACATGTTTGGACATTTCTTCGAAACTCACGTTGAATAACAATAATCACATCTTAAGACGGCACTTACCTAGGCTATACATAGATCATTCTTAAAAAAAGTATAACATATCTGCCATAAATAGCTCCGGCTGCAGCGTGCTTCAAATCTGGCACAAACGATAATCGTCAAAAACCCGTCGTCCGTCCTCGCCCCTTCGGGGATTTATTTCTTTAAACCTAAGCATGCCAGAACCTTGAAATAAATGACATTGTCTTTCGTAAGAAACGCAGCACCGCGTGTAAAAGTTCGAGAAAAAAAATTACGAATGTACCCCACTACTTGAAATCAAATGAAACCGTCAACCGGTCTTTCGAAGTTCGACGAACGTCGAACTTTTACCCTAAAAGTTCGAAGTTCGTCGAACTTCTGACTTTTCAAAATTCGAAAGTTCGAAACGTTTCGAATTTTCTTGATAAATAAGTTCGAAAGTTCGAAATTAATCGAATTTTTTGGTCAGTCAAGTTCGAAAGTTCGACAAGCATCGAACCTTGCAGCGCAATAAGTTCGAAAGTTCGAAAAATATCGAATTTTTTAGCGTAATAAGTTCGACGGTTCGAAAAGCGCCGAACTTCTTAGCTTAACAAGTTCGAAAATTCGACCTCCGTCGAATTTTACGATATAGACAATTCGAAAAATCGAAATCTTTCGAACCTTTCGAACCGCTTGATTCGATCATCGAAACTTCGATTCGAAAAAAGTTCGCGGCATCCCTAATAGTAACGAAGCCAACTTGCGGACCCCGACTTTTTGCCGATTCCGGTGCATGGATTTGATTTTGACGTCTGATAACGAAAATACAACAAAAAAAGAAGAGATTTGGATCGCGCCACTAGAAAAGCAAGATGACTGGGAATTATTAAAAAAAATCACGAAGAAAATGTTTTGTTTTTTTCTAGTAAAACAGTTTTAACGTATGACCAAATTTAGGTTTTTATAAAGTTCGAAAATTGCTATAACATATTTCGAGAAAATAAATCAAACATACTATTGGCGTATAGGCCACGAACAGGACTACACAAGTACAGTATTTGTGGGGCGCGAAATAAAAAGAGCATGGAGATTCAAGGCTCTAAATATGTCACCCCAAAGTCAAAGGTACAACGCTTGACATTTTTGTTTATCTCGATAATAGAATCTGACTTATTTGCCGAGTGTATAACCAAATATACTCGGCATACAATGGATTTAACCGAAAAGAATTTATAAATATTT
The DNA here is from genome assembly GCF_016920785.2 of Ixodes scapularis. Classification (NCBI taxonomy): domain Eukaryota; kingdom Metazoa; phylum Arthropoda; class Arachnida; order Ixodida; family Ixodidae; genus Ixodes; species Ixodes scapularis. The sequence continues at coordinate 32,965,463 of NW_024609882.1, forward strand.
ACTTATTTTCAGTATGCATAACAAGTAACAGAACTTCGTAGAAAATCAAACACAAAATTTGATTTTCACCTTGGTCCACCTAATATGTATTCGTAAAACAAAAAACATTTTTAACGCGTTTTCTCCCAACAAATTTGGGGGTATTAGATGTATATCAAATTGAGAAAAATCTAAATACACACCCACCCCGAGCAGTGTGTTCGATTTGAAATGAAGGACCTTGCTCGTACATCATACAAAAGACAGTCATGCATAGAAATTCGAACGCGACTCACCGCGGTATTCGTGCTTCGAATGCCGCACATGCCAATCAGTTCAAGAAGGAAACTTGGGCGCATTTGCCAGCGACTCACACTTTTGACGCTTCTTGATTGGTACCATTAACTCGTCGCTTCGGGGGGCGTATGTCCTTGAGCTCAAATGAAGTATATTTATCTGACCACGGTAAGCCAGGCTTGTCAGGAAATTGGCTTTGGAAGCCAGATAGGTGAGTTTTGTTGTTGTTTTCTTGTCGAAAAAAAAGAAAAATGAGTACTCGATGAAACAGTTTTAATTAAGTCGCAGATATGACCGAGGCATGACTCATTGAAACATTACTATTCCGACTTGAGTTGGCAACAAAATGACGAAATTTGCTTCAATGGACTTTTATTCCTTTCGTGCAGTGTGTTTTTAGTGAAGGCGCACAACCGTGTCAAAACACCGCAAAAAAAAAACACAAAAAAACTCGAGAGTGTATTTAATAAGCATACACACACTCTCGAAATAGGAAAAAAGTAAGTGCTCTGAACCCATGCTTTGGTACAGACATGTTTGCAGACTCGCACTTCCTGCAAATTGATCGGTGACATTTATCAAGCAGATCCAACGCCAAAGAAAACAAAATATTGGGGCTCCAATTCACGCTGCGAAGGTGGTTGGCCAGCGAAGCTGTGGTATCACCTGCAACGATTTCCCACTGCACTATAGACCCTTTTTAATGGCAAACGCCACCAGGTTGTACTGTAGATTTTGACATCCTAGAGAACTTTCGGTTTATAAATAGAATGAACAACGCCCACCTTAACACCGCTGCTTGAAATGTAGATGAAACTTTAATCCACCAATTCTCCAGGTGAACGCAAAAAGAACGAAGGAGTGCGAAATCTGTTAAAATGTTTGGAGTATTTTGTAATATTGTTCAGCCGAAGGCCATCATTAAATCTCCAAGCTTGCTGTCCGTGTAGCCTTTATGCTTTCTAGCACTGGTGACATAAGCATGCTCAACAGGCTTGCAAAGGCGGTGCGACCGGAAATTGCTTGGGGCGCAAGCGGTTGTTCATATTTGTAAACAGCAAAAGGGTCTGTACCAAATGATTGACAAAAGAAAAGTAAATGCACTTTACCAAAACTCTTTTTTTATATATGCAAGACCTCGTACGCTGCCGTTGCCGTGAGAGTTTATGCAACCGCAATCTTTACTGAGAAACGCATGCGGGGAGCGCTTCGTGCTTATCATCTTTCGCGCACGCCTTATCATCCTGCTTGTGGTTTCGACACGTCGTTTGTAGTTTTTGTAATGAAACACCATAGATGATAAGACGCGCGTGAAGGATGATAAGGCGCGGGCGATGGTTTTCTGCTGACTACTGTCCTGTCGACGGACCCGGAAAAACCCAACCTACGAGTCATATACAGCTTCGCTGCAATAACAATGGCGTCCCTTTGGGCTCTTACAAGATTGCCAATCAAGTACCACGTTGTTTTGGTAGATGCGACTGAAGATTCGCTGAATTGGGTATATATTTATAACACCTGCTTTTTTGCTGTAAATTTAATTTGTTTCGTCACAAGAAACCGGCACCGCCTGGCGAGTGCATCTCTTCCCAGACTCTTCGCGCCATTTCTTATTTTGTTTCCACTTTTTTGTCAAATACCCAATGTTTGATATCCTAAATTCTCTTCTTCTTTTTCACTATCTTTTTTTTTATCGATCCCAATCTCTGCGACGGTTCCTGTTTCGTGATGATGTTAGTGCTACTACGCAATTGTTTGCGTTACTCTTAGACCGATCCGCTACACCCCATATTTTCTTCCGCCGTTTGCTTTTTCTACATCGCCCCGGCTCGCCAGATTGGTTTTCCTGTTTATTCCCCAACCACTCTCGTATGCACACAAACCGATATACGCATACACACAAAGACACACTTACACACACTCGCACAGGCCCACACACGCATACATACGCGCGAGCACACGCACATTGTCACACGCACACACGCGCGCGCACGTAGGCACAGTTACACGCACACAACATACACACGCAGGCAAGCGCACAAACACACACACATACACAGACGTACGCGCAAATGCAAGCGAGCGTTCAAATTCACGTGCACTCTTGCGTTTTTTGTTTCTTTCTGTGCGTCAGTGCGTGCATAAGTGGGAACGTTCATGTACTAAAGCGAGAGCAGAGCCCTCCGCGCCATCTAGCGGGAAGGCATCGCAACAAGACGCAGCTAGCAAGCAATAATGCATACTCATGTATGCGAGCCGGCTCTCTGTGTGTGAAAGGCACGCCAAGGAAACGAGTAGCCACTCCCGGATTCGTTGGCGCACAGTTGCGGTTGTCATATACATAACCCTTGGAGAGGAAGAAATTTGTCCCTGGGGATAGATTGGCGAGAATGTTTATTCTAGGAGCGTGTTTTGCCGTTCGCGCAGGTCTGTGTTTCTTGTTGTCTTTTTGTTTTTTTTGTTTTGTCTACAGTACAGAATTGAATGTCGCCGGAGGATATTTGTTTATTCCGGCAATCTGATTTTTTGGGGTAACCCTCGCTTAGACTGGTATACCGATAGAGGTTTGACTTCTACTGCGCGCCGCTTCTTTCGTGTTAGCAGTTTTGTTTGCGTATAATAATTTTAGCTCAGTAGTATGACTCGCTACACCTTAATTTCTCGCTCTAGTCTGAAATGAGTGCGTTTGTTTTTAATGTGTATCTATATTCACGTGTCGGTAAGCAAGCACAAGTTGTTTGTAAAGTGTCAGCGTAATATCGGGCCACTGCAGCATAACAATCACTTCAATAATATTTTACCCTCTCTTCAAAAAAAAAAAAAAAAAAACGGTGTTGTATCTTTCAACCAGCATTTCTACGTTAAATGCCTCACTAAGAGATTACATTGTACTCCGTTCGTTAGCATTGAACGGCAAGCCTACAGCACCGAATTCTCCACTAACGGTATAGGCAATTGTACGCATGCGCGCCGCACTGTCCACGCTGTCGCGCTTTTATGCTGCGCCGAGGGAGAGGGCTGCCGCCGGTTGACCGAGATACCGGACTCGCCAAGACAGCAGAGACAGCTGTGTTCGCTGTGTCGAAGTGTTTCAACAAAGATAAATGGGCGTAGCCACCCCTTCCAATTCAAAGGGGAAAGACCGCAAGGCAACGCGCGTCCATGCAGCAGTTCCAACTACACAAAGCCTGTTGGCAGAAATGCCTTTGGATTTTCGCGAAGTAAGAATCTTTCCTAGTAAAATATTCTTTTAAGGGGCTGTGTCTTTACCCAGTGTAGTCACTTAACATGTCCTCTTCTTAAATTGGGAAGGACAGCAGACAAGCGCGACAAGTGTCACGTTATCGAGGAATCAATGGCATCGCGACTTCTGGTTGATTACGCAACGAAAACGTGCGTTGGTGTGCCGTGTCTGAAACAAACTCCTCGCGATTTATAAATATGCTGTTGTGCTTTCAAATTGTGGCGATTAGTAGAAAATGTGCACAGAACCTGATACGGTCGTCAAGTGTCCAAGAGCCGCCAGGGCGGCGTTGGCGGCGCTTCTTCGATTATGGACACAGCCGGAGACGAAGACGAAGCCACGACCAACTGTGTGTTCTCCCCGTGAAACGCTTCGAAAGCTGTAAGTGAAACAAATACTAATATAGATATCGTCTAGGAAAGTACCAAGCTATGAAGCAGTTTTGTGAACTGTCAGAGACCTTTGAATAAAGTGGTCTATGCTGTAGCTTTGGTACTTATCAAAAAAAAAAATATATCAGCAGACATTAAGAAATGGAGGAATATTTCACGCTGTCAAAATATTCCTTTAAAACAGCACGAAGAATATTATTACCCTTGAAGGTTAGCGAGCTGAGCGTAGAACCTTTTTCAGTGTATATTAGACAAAACAAAATTGCGCTATTATATTTTTATATAAATTAGCGCAATTTTTATATAAATTACCGTTAACTGATCGCTTTAATTAGTTTTATCTCAAAAGAAGTTTTGTGTAACATATATTATGCCACGTTTTACGCGGGATGTTATCAGCTAATGAGATCTTGCTTTGTGTTATTAAAAGATAAAATATAAAATATGAATCGCAGCTATAAACTTTCTCCTCCAAAGTTCCAAACTCAGTTACTCCTTTATTTAAGCTAATAATATACACAATTATATGTATATATATATCTCGTTTTCTTTAGTCCCGGCATTTAAACGCACAAACATTTTTCAACTAGGTGATAACTGAAAATATGTGTGTTTCGTACAATATAAGGACTGTAGAAATATTTCATAATTTTTGTGAAAGCAAACGCCTATGTAAACAGCCCTATTGTATTGAAGAAAAAAACTTTTTTCGTCATTCAGTGAACTTTTCGGGACCGTCTAGCTTTTCAAATACATATGAGCGCTTCGAATTTTGAACATTTTCTCATATTAAAAAAAATGATACCTATCTTAGACATGTTATGACGTCTCTCCCACCCCCCAGAGGTTTGTATGTTTAATTCATAAACCTTCCACTTACTTTTCACTCTATTGGTATGAGGAATTGTGAACACAGAACTCACAACTGGAAGAAAAAGCTGTTTAAATCATCTTCGGGAATTCTGAGAAGTAAAGCGGAGCGAACGGCTTCTGTCAGGTACAAATCTAGATGGTGTTGCTCTGAAAAAGAAAAAAAGAAAGTGTGTTAATAAAGTTTGATATAAGACAAATATTCATTTGTTCAAATAAAGGAGGCAAAAAAGCCGGCCTAGTGAGCGAGGATTGACAAATTAAATGGAGGCGAGTTCGTTGTATGTGTTGCGAAACGTTAGCCATAACGAAGCTATGATAAGTATTTGGCAAATTTTGGCGCACTATGAGGAGCGCTGATAACGCTCGAAACCTTGACTTTCCTATTTTACGCGCTTCCCCTCTCATGGTTCTAACCATTCTTAGCGTAAAAAAGCCTCGTTCTTTTGGTGCGTTCTCATTTCGAAAGTATATCACACTGCGGAGATGGAAAAACGGAGAAACTGGTTGAAACGAGCTGGGAAATACAAATAATTTTGTTTGATGCTGTGTGTTAGTCTTTCACTCACTGAGTCCTTACATGGTGTTTGTGCACATTCACCGTTAAGTATTTTGACGGACAGGAAATCTTTGAAAACAGTCACTGCTGTGTGTGGTACTATGCGTGACGCAGAAATAATATTGGCTTTGGGCTCGGGGCCTAAGACGCTGTTCGATATTGTAAGCATGTTGACGAAAATATAGTCACTCGCCAAACAAAACAATTGAAATGCAGTGATAAGCATAAAACATTACCTGCGTAGCTTTTGTTTGCAGCGTCAAGAAGAGTCAGCTCCACAGCCAGACTTTGACGGTCCATTTTTGATCCTACAACTGGATATTCCGAAACTCGTGTCACAGCGATTCCTGTATAAAAAAAAAAAAATCTTAATGTGTTTTTTTATGGCAGCTGCATCGACAAATCCTAATAGCGGCGCGAATTATGGGATAACGCTAAATGATACCCTACAAATAATTGAACAAAAACAAATTACTAACTCTTTTTTCATATTGTTAATTGTTGTGCTAGCCTATGCGAACATCCCTCTGTAAAAAAAGTGAGAGCTACCACACGCGGAAGATAAAGAATTTTTCCAATTAAAGCAGCATTCCTTCTTCTTATCAATCAATCAATTCTATTTTGTCACAAATCTCGCTTGTGAACGTAAATCCCTGCGTATATCTATGCTTCTTGTGCGTAGGGTGGCGAAAGTTTCGTCAGTTTTAGGCAATTTCAACAATATACGTATGCGTATATTGCGGTCGAGACTTTCCTCAAATAAACAATAAAAAAATCAACATAGTATTTTTTCTCTTTTATCAGGCTTACACAACTTCATTATTATGCTTGACTACCATATCAAAGACGTTCAACATGTCAGAACAAAATAAATACTACATAAGATAAGCTTAAAATGTTTACACAACACCAATTATTTTCCACTTTCACTTGGTGATACGCATACAACTTTAACAATACACTTATTTATTGTACGTAAGTCTCGCGTAGCTCGAAATAGAATTGTGTTTACACAAGAACAGTTCACATGTTTAACGTTGAGTGTTATTGTTGTATCGTCCTCGTCCTCCATGTTTTATTCTTTGAATTCGAAGTATTTTATTTCCACTTTATTTTTCTCACCTTAATGTTGGTTCTCTTCTGTTTCTCATTGTCTTGCGTCTTTTTTATCGCACTTACTTTTGAGGCTTCTAATATTTATATCGAAACTTTAATGTATTTCTAGGTACGTACACAGTATCGTAACGTAGCTGTTCCGTAATTTGTCAATACAAATGGCTCGTCGAGCAGTTTTGGTGTCTTCTTAACGTTCTAACTTGTACATGTTTCTTCTTGTATCTGTTCCTAAATTGATGCCTTAAAATAATCGTGACGTCCAACAGGTCACAAAATCCTTCAACATCTTAGTTTTGTTTTTATGTACTACCCAAAGAAACGCAAAAACAGCATTCTCTTAGTATTGAGTTTGTTTTACTTATATAGGTAGTTCGCACAATAATCGTACACTATTACCAAACAGTGTAGTACTGACTTTCCAAGGAAATAAGATGTTCTTTTCTACTGTTTTAAGTGCACAATGGTACAAAAAGTAAAGAAGGCTGTTAGTGGTGTATGGCGTTTGCAAACAATGACAATAGCTCGATTTTACGTTGGGGTGTTCATCAGTTTATACAGATTTCATGACAACTAAAAATATAAAAGAATTTCTATTCTCTCGGAAAAGCTTTTTCACCAAAACGCTTACATTTTTATATCCACTTTAATGTTTTTCGTTTGTTTTATGAACTTCTAAAATGCCTTATTTGTTTTATGGGTATTTTTAATTATTCGATTTTCTTCGCACAAGGTGAGCAGCTTCTTAATATCATACTGAATTTTAAGTGAAGACATGTTGCTGTTTCTCCCTGCGTATAAAAAGAGCAGGCATTTTTATGATAACCAATTTAGATTCACCTGTGTAGTGGCGTTTACTTGAGCTAAAATACCGAACGGAAAAGAGGAACTCGGGGGGCACCCTGTTCGACAAAACATTTTTGTTTCAAATTTTACAATTTATCGATTATCTGAATCTGGAATTTAAGGTCACTACAAAACTATACAATCGTAACTACTAGTGGCATTTGTATGACACACACAGAAAGTGAATCTTGACTCCATTCGTAAATAGACGAATGCCTGCCGCATAGCTTATCTATCTTCACGGGGATGGTTATTGCTTTTCTTCTTACAAGGGCAACCCTAATTTTGCAGGTTGTTAAATTAGCTCGGTATTAATGCTCTATAATGCGGATTCTGGCGAAGCTTACTTCTAAAGGCCTACCGAATTGATTTAAAAGGTTAAAAAGCGCAACACAACAAGGACAATGAAGACACGAAGACGACGCCTACCGAACACTGGTGTATGAATTTGTTTCGAGTACACAATCACGTAAAATATCTTCTCAATCGACACTTTCGGCCGCATTGCGTCGAAAATACAAGCAATGCAGAGGTATGCAACCTATTTCGAAATCTTTTAGAGTCTGATTTTCCGCGCATACGAATTTCAGCCACTTTTAGACTCTCGGTAACAGCCAACTATACACCAATTCCAGTGTTTACAACATCGCTGCCCAGCGTTCGATTTTCACATTCCAGCACGCGCATGTTTGTCGTCCTGAAAACCGAGCAATGCACGCGCTACATGCACGCACACGAAAATGACACCTGTCAGAAGCCTTTTCTTGGAAAGGCAAAGTAGCGGCGAGATGTTTTGGTGGCGCTTTCCTATGGTTTTCTCTCGTGACGTCATTACCTTGCGAAAAACATGTTCGATGGTGTTTGTAATGAGCATGGTGGAAGATTGAAATCATTGCGTTCTTAAAGAAACACTGCCAACACCGTCAAAATTGATGTTCTTTCATTACTATTATTTCTGTTGATGAGAAATACTTCGCTGACGTCATAGTCACCATTCGGCCAATCGTTGAAGGCCAATCACAGTGACGCTTTCGATCGTGCACGTCACCAATACGCAGAGACAGGATGAGGAAGTCAGTATGTTTCTTTCCGATGCCCCACCTCCAGTACGCGGTCGCTGCCTTCCTTCGTGTTTTGCCTGCTCGTGCACGATCGAAGCCCACTAAACGCTGAAGTGTTACCGAAAGTAACAAGCTCTCGCTGGAAGGGAGAAAATTGAAACTTCTCCGTGCAGTTCTGATCTTCAAGTAACTACAGCGTCGCGGGACTGACAGCCTTTCTGTGACTTTAATTTGAACCCGAAGAACCTCATTACTTTATTCCCTTTGTTCCAGCCTGGTATCCTTTTTTTTTTTTTCTTCTTTTGCGTGCATTTCTTTCTTGCTAAGGCTCTTAATTCCTTTCCCGATTCCTTCGAGATCACTCTCAATTTGCTTAATTTCCGATTTAGCAGGAAAACAACACTGCTTCTCACCGGCGCCACCGTATTTTACCGTTGAACCTTACCGGTAACGCGGTTAGGGAACTCCCCCGCCGCTCCGTTTGATGTTTCGATTAATGAAAGGCGAAGCTAACGTCGTCGACCTTCTTCTTTTTCTTGTCGTCTATACTTCGTTTCACAGTACAGCTTGACAAAGAGCGAGGTCTGAGGCCCCCTCGAGCCAATCAGAGCGACGGACGCGAGCACGTGACAGCCCTTACGGAAGGCACTGGGACCAAAGCGTAACCCAGGCTGTTGGAGAAGAGAAGGGGAATTCACCTCTAACCCGAATCCTCTTTTGTGCGTCCCAAACGTCGCCTTTGCCCCCTCATAAATTTCCCCTTGGCTCCAAATTCGTAGAAAAAGAAAGCGGCTTTTCTTTCTTTCCCGCCCGTGGCTTCGAGCGAACTGCGCGCAACTAGTGAGCATTTGATTTACATTTACCCCTAACCACGTGTCTCCCTCGGACCTGCTCATTGGCTCACATGGGACGGTAGCGTTCTCTGTTTTGCCAAGGTGCGGTGAAACAGAGTATGGCAGTGTTGTTTGCGGAAGTAAATCCTCCACTCTAGCCGCTTCCATGCACTCCCTCCGACTAGGGTTACCTCGTTCATTTTTAATTAGCCGGGGGGCTTCTCTCAATTACCGGCTGCCGTACCCGTCCTTTTCTTTTGCCTAATCCGCGAGAGCGCCGAGGTGTCAAGCGAAGAAGGATTGATGAAAGGGGCCAGGAACAGGAAATGAGACTCGGATAGAACTTCCATGGTGTTTTGTAAGTACGCGTCCCCTGGACGCCGCCATCTTTTTTCTTTTTTTTTTTTTCTTTTTGTGCTTGCGGTTGTTAGACGTTCCTGCCCCCTTATTGTGTCCTCGCACAAGGTGGCCAGATAGCGTTCTAAGGCGCAGTTGGTGGCAAACGCGTATTCGGAGGGAAACTGAGGGAGAAGGGGAGAGGAGAGCGTGCGGTGATGTCAGAGTGCCGAGCTCTAATTGCAAGGATTAGGGGGTAGACGCGAAGGCTAGCTGCCTTTTCCTTACCCACTGCCTCCCTCCAACTAGAGCGAACATGAGCATCGTCAGCTCCTTGAATAGGGTCTGGCGTTCAGCGTTCAAACGCGAGACCCTGCTCGCACACACACACACATACGCACACAAACACACACACGTATGAACGCACGTGCGCGCACGCACAACAGACACACGCACGGACAGACTTGCAAACAAAATAATACGAGAGCAACTACATTCTTTTTTCTCGCTAGAGTCTCGGTGTTTACAAAAATATGATGAACCACCTCGCCTGTGCTCACATTAGGTCTGTTAGATTCGGCAAGAAAGTTATGAACTAGTTGTGTCCGAGGTCAGAGGACTGCAGGATTGGTGCAGTTCAGGAGTCATGCAATGGCGGCGCGGAACCAGTGCAGCCACAGCGTTAGAACTGGCTACGTGATAGGCTTCCGGAGCGGAAGCGCAGGGCGTCCCTTAGCGAAAACTAATATGTTTGAAATATACCACATTCTAATTTGAGTGTATTTGAAATACAGTTCATAATTGTAAGTACACGAAAAATAGACCGAAAATATAAACTTTTTTTTTTTTTTTACTTAGTGCTAAAATATACTTCTAAAATTCATTTTAAAATACCTTTACTTAAACTATATTTGAAGTTCCCTTCATGCGTTTTGAAATATATAAATACTAAATTAATATTCACAAAATACCTTTCAGATATATTTCTTGAAATATTCATTTAATTCATGCAAAATATACTCCAACCCTAAAAAAATGGAGCAATCAAAAATACGTGCAGAATACTCTTAAAATACCCGAAAATCGTAAATACTGTTGTGTTATACTCTAAGTACCTTTTGACTGCAATACATTGGTAGTTTGACTTAAACTACCAAAATATTGAAAAGCTCCCCTTCTAGAAGTTCACTTCAAGCAGATATGGAGTACACTGAAGTGCCTAAATACAACATTTGATTAGTTTGCCAACTGAACTGCGCCGCATCGCCCTGATAAATCAGCCCAGTTTATGTTATTGTTTCCTTTTTTCTATCAAGAACACACTTGATCAGTTTCTTGCACACCAATCACAAACGGGGTTCGGAAACTACAACCACAACATTTTCTGATGCTGGAAAGCTTCAGCAGGTGCTGTGAACAGATACGTTTGGCGTGGTTTTGTTAGCACAATGTTAGTTCACTGAACGTGTATACTCACCATCGTACGTGATGTGAATAGTGACTTTAATATAGTGACATTAACTACCATATTAAATGGTCAACTACTAAAAAGGAAAGGCAAAACAACTACTGTAAAATATTTATTTTTCGCGGGCTCAATATTTCGCGATTTAGGTCAAAGTTGGAGTTTTGGGATAATTCGCAAATTCTAATTTTCGCGACGCACTGGGATCGCAATATAGATTTTAATGTTTTTACATTTTGCCGGAATTGTTCACGGGACCTATTTTTGGGAATTGTAGGCGATTCGCGAACTTTGCGAGAATTAGGTCCTCACGAAAATAAATACCTTTGCAGTATTTTAAAGTGAAGAAACTGCCTTGATTCGCTTCGTCCTGAGTGGTGCTACGCAGAGAAGCAATAACATGCATTTTATGAGCCGTTTGTGCGGATATTGTTTTAGGGACTGCGCCGAATTGTTATTAATTGTACCCATGCATTTTAGTAAGAGATATCGTCCACGAACTTCAAAACACGGTTTCCCCTTTGACAGACTCCCGAGGAGAACATCGAATACTTGGAACCTTAATAAGCGCAGAGGTGGCCACCGAAAAAATGATTACCTTCAATATGTAGGCTATATAAGGCTTTAGAGCAGTCAACGGGACTGTGAATGACCTGTTCAGTGCGTCATGGTGTTTGTGTTTGTGTTCGTTTTTAATATAGCTTTGTGAGATGTATTTAGTATTTGCTGACAAAATCGAAAAAAAAAAACAATTGTGTAACCGGCTTTTTATGCACAAATGGCATCTTGAGTGTGAAGGGATAATATTTTTGGTATATCTAAAATATTTTTTGATTCATATTCATAATGTATTTTGAATACCTTACGCGCGTATTTTGAATGCGGCCAAAATAATACAGAATAAATACAAAATAAATATTCGTATTAAATATATTTCAACTTCGTTTGAAGTACGGCCTCTTTTTGCTAAGGGGTCGTCTGCATCTGTTGGCTCTTGTTTTGTCCACGCCACGTTGCGTGCTACATTTATTCTTAGCGGCTTGATGAGACTATTCGCGTTTCATTACTTTTAAAGTATATAAACCAAACCGCTTCTGTGAATATTTTTTTATTCGAGTGTACTAAAACTAGAGCTTGGCGTCGATTAAAAATTTAACCCAAGTATTGCTAGCCTTTAATCGATTAATAAATCGGTTTCGTTTATTTCCATGACTAATATTTTTAAAAAGGTTAATATTTTTTTTTGTCCTGGCTGAATATGTGATACACGGCGCGACGTGCAATTTCGAATTTTCAATCAACCTTAATGTGTAGTTGAGAACAGTCAAAAGTAAAAAAAAAAAAAACACAGAAATTATTACTTTATTTGCAGAGGCAAAGAGGGTTGTTGATATTCCCCTGCAATAGCGAACTCCTTTGTTTGTTCATAGTCTCTGCTGTGCTAAACAGACACTGGCAAGAACTTGAAAGGTGTGGGACACGTATACCTTTCAACACTTGTTTGGAGTTAAAATCTCGCCCCTGCTGTTTACTACGGGTCAAAATTACACGAAACGTTTGCCATAAAACACGAGTTTCGTCCATGTCTGCCTCGTGAAAGCGTTGAAATTTATTTACTTAGTCAAATTTTACCTAATTATACGGTTAAAAAAACTTCATCGCGACTAAATCATTAATCAAATAATCGGTAAGTTAATCTATCAACTCTCAAGCCCTAGTAAAACTTTTTCAGCATTAGATACGTTTCTGTCTGCATTTTAACGGTCATCGTCCTCTTTCTGTGGTTCATGAGCGTCCATGTCCTTCAACTGCGTACGCCACGAGAGGATTTCCTTTCATTTGGCAATAGTGCACGCATTTTAAGTCTCAATTTCCGTATTTCGACGATAGATTCGCAGCATCAGGATGATTTCGTGTCGGGAGTTAAAGGCCGCAGCGCGCGTTAGTGGTCACTGCGAAGGCGAAGGACTGACGAAAGCATCGCCTTGGCCAAAACAGTTGTCGACCCTCACTTGGACGTCAAGCTGAAGCGTTTGTTCCGATTCTCAAAAAAAAAAAAAAAAAAGGAAAAAACCATGCAATGCCGTCTTTCAACGTTTTCTTTTCTTTTTTTTAAAGGTTTGCTAGGGAGCGGTTACGGACGCCAGCGGACAAAGCATGTAGTATTATGCTCAGCTACGAGGGCATGCGAGTGCCAATCTACTAAATCGCAGAACTCTTCAATGTATCGGAGTCGTCAGGCTGCATCTAAGAGCAACTGAATCAACTAACTATCAACAGTGTAATACTTTTATTTTTTCCTTTAAGAAGAATATCAACATTGTGATTACCCGCATAGCACCAAAAAGAAACAATTTACGTGAGCCTATTGTTCAACACTTACCACAGGAAGCCAAATCTGCGCGAGAACGTGCGTAAGATGCTTTCAAAATATTATCTTCTCATGCTAATTCCTACCTACGTTAGGATCTCTCTCCCGCATCTACTACGGGTACATAATTTTCCTTAATGAGAGAAAATATCACCCCCGTCTCGGCGTTATTGTAATCGTCGCAGACATTTGAGTAAGAGCTCCGAAAAATGACACCCCGAGCAGAGACTAACGAGGAGTGTCGTCTGCTCTCGTCGACTGCTCTTGTCGTCTGCTTTTGCACGAACGCTGAGCTGACTGTGGAGCCGGTGCAAGGTTTGGAAGAACTGGTTACTAACTCGTTCCGAGCTGAGGTGAATCGAACGCGCCAGTGCAGCGGCCATGCAACTTTGGGTTGAATCGAATGTGCTAGTTGCTGCACTGCTGACCTATACTCTGTTCATCTTCACCCTTATCTTCCCCTACGGCAAGTCTGTAAATTCACTGAAAAAGATATTGCATATGGAATGCGACTTCGGGTCCTTGAGAGTACCACGTCCATGAACTAATTACGGACTTCAGTTGTTTCAGCACACACTTCTAACAGTATAGATTTAAAAAAAAAAATAAAGTCTACATAAAAAAATATTAGATAAAAACATTGCGTGTGATATCCTTTAAAAAACAAATTTATCGGTGTAGTATATATACGTCCTTTCTTTTTCCAAAAAATGTAATTATATCCGGCTGGCCAATCTGCCTGTAGGGGGCACGGGCTTCGTCAAGCTGGACTACTACAGCTTTTTCTCCTGCCTCCATGACCCATTTTATATTATGAGAGGAAATAAAGTTAATGAATTGAATTGAAGCTGAGACCGAAGCCAAAGCTACAAGCGCGAGCTAGCCCGCACTCCTGGCTTTGAGACGTGCATTTCTAGCGCGAGTGCTCGTTCTCCGGAAGAAAGCCTTAAAGCAGCGACCTCTACCTCTCGTGCTTGTGGTATTGGCTGCAGTCTCGGCTTAAGGGTGAACGGAGTATTTTTCTGCTAGTTCAGGCAAATCTAAAAAACCTATGCTCCGACAAACTGAAAGAGAGAAGGAGACCGAAGCGCGCGGAGTCGTGAGAAGGCCGAGTTCTGTTTGAAAGGGTTAGGGGGTATACCAGAGAACGCGATAGAACAGCACACGACAAAACAGCACCATCATGTAGCAAGCAATATCATGTAGTAAGGATTTTCCGAAATACGCTCTATTGGAACTGTTGTTAATAACAAAATATCAGGGTGGATTTACGCTACTGCTTAACGTGTCACAGCGAAAGATGTTTACTTCATGGCGTGATTTCTGTCAGAACATTTCGTTGCTTCGAACCCGCCCACGTGCTTTGGTCCCCCCCCCCCCCCCCCCCACACACTTCAACAGTGAGAGCGCCGAAGGAGGAGAGAATATTCCAGTCTCGGATGTTTGTGCGGACGCGCCGGTACAAAAACGGGGTGCCGACTACAGCGGCAGCGGCTAGGAGCGATTACGTGATTTATGACGTAGCTAACGACGTCACCGAAAGGTTTCGCGGCGGACGACCAGGAAAGTTCCCAGTGAGGTTCACACTAACACGAATCGAATACCTGATGTCGGGAGTCGACAGTGCAAGTTCCGTTTTTATGTACGATCCTTTAGTGCGCGCATGCAAAAACAATATGCGTAAACATTTTTCGAAGATGAAGACTCTTCAGCAAAATATTTTTTTTTTTTTGCTTTCGACCGTCTTATCTTTTTATCGTGTAGAAGGGTACATGCAGTCGCTGCACCCACCTTATTTCCTACATATCTTTGAGCACAGCCAGAGTTCACAGTTCTCCTAAACTACTTAAATACCAGTTAGCAGCCGGCGACGCTTTTACGGTTCTCGATTTCTTTAAAACATTCCTTTTTCTCACTCTTGCTTTCTTTATTTTCTCTACCTACGTAGCGAGTCAGTTTGTCGACGCCTGATAATTAGGGTTCCCCAGACTTCTATCAAAATTATGAACCCCAAAGATGAATGTTCTATTTTCTGGCGCATTTTATGTCGGAGTATTTTCTTACCAGGGAAAATAAGCTCGAGGCCGTCTGCGGGTCGAATAGCCAACAAACAAAGACTGTCGAGGGGAAGTGTCCTAAAGAAAGGAGGAGGGATTGTAATGAGTTCGTTATAAACCCGTTTTCGTAATAGGTGAACCGGAAATGCCGGCCGGACTTTGGGACAAACTTCCTTCGCAGACGCACTCAAGTTAAGCTTAGCTAATTCATCCACCCTCTCGCTCCCTCTCCTTTCCACCTTTCATTTCCCCTTCCAACCCTTTGTGGCAGTTAGTAAATTGATATTAATGGAGCTAGTGCCGGACAAATTAACCGCGCGACCGAGGCTGGCCAGTTGCGGCAGCGTGTCCTAAGAATCTTTGTCAAATCAAGAGAGAGAAAGCTGGCACTGATGCGTTTCTGCGGCGAAACAAGGGTATGACAAAGAATTTGTTCTGCGAGTCCAGTCATGGGGGGGGGGGGGGAGGGGGGGGGGGGGAAGCTCTGCCGTGATGGCAGTGGGGTATCTCGTTTTATGGTCGTGCGTGTGGCGTAGTCAGCGGTGACGAATGCGCGCTACGTCTGCAGTAGGCGTTTTGGGTGTACGCGCCCTCGAGAAAAGTATGGAACGGATTTGAGAAAGCGTTGCCGGCGAAACAGGGTGTTCATGCAGTGTTTGTAGAGTACTAAAAGTGCCGCGCGATTTCCGTGTTTTCTGTGTGCAAGGATGTTAGGACAGCGAATCGCACTTCAAAACAATCTAAACAACGTGTTTAGGAATGTTAAAAAATGCAGCGCCAGAGAACTTGCTATGTGAACGATATAAATGGCTACAAATAAAACTTAAAAACAAAAGCGGACGCGTGTCGTTGAATTTTCCTTACGTAATTACATGATACAAGAGAATTAGGTTAAAGAACGGCGACCCCACACATATTATTTGAAATGCACTGTGATTAGAAGGGTGCAGCTTATGCCTAATTTGCTCTCTTTATTGCAAATTTCACTCAAAATATTGGTTGTGTCAATATTGCCGCAATCAGGTTCAAATGTCGATTGTGTAGTTTCAACATTTCCCTTAGCCATCACCGCTCAGTACTTGTAACATTTGTCAAGACAGCAGCAGAACATGAAGTGACACTACTTCTGTGCTACCATAATGTTATATTCGATCAAATAGCTATGTGGGAAAGCAAGCTTGTATATCGAAGGAAGCGGTATCGTTATGCTAAAGCACTGCTTCGCTAAGGTTTACCGCAAATTTGCTGCAAAGCAGTATAGAAACATTATATCGTCATCCAGAATGTTTAAGGATTCCAGGCAAGATATCCCACTTGCGTGTACCAATAGTTGTTTGTCGCATACTTTTGAAACTAGAAGCAAAACAAATTCTGATGTCTTTTCTGCATGAGTGCATTAATCTTTTAGATGTTTTGAAGAAGAATGTCTGAGGCTGAACAAGTCACGTCGGTATCGGTGAGTGTCGGTAAATAATATTTAATTTTAACTGAATTATTTTTATTTGGTGATGTGTGAAAAAATAGATATAATGACATATTTCAATTTTTGAGATTCATGTTTAAACATAACTTACCAAACTATTCCAATAAATAGGTGAATCGTTTTGAAACATTTTTTGTGAGTATCAGAACGTTGCAATTCTCATTTAATTTTAGTGAACCGCTTTTTGTTTTATTCTGATGAAGAAAAGTTGTATTTCTCTGAGCTTATTAATATTCGCCGTCAGAGTTCCCTAAACGAGCGTTCCAAAGAAAGGCGACCTTGTATCTTTTAGAATAAATAAAAGACCGACAATATTGCGGTGGAACTGTAACAGTAATTTGCTACTTTTTTCTGAACAAAAAGCAGGAAGAATACTTTTTTTAATATAGGAGCCGTGCAACAATATTGGGCTGGAATGACTCTAAGCTTACACTTTACTGGCACTACTGGGACCCAAGTATGTTCATATGCGACGAAACTGATCAAGAAGTTTTTTAGTTGCGGGGTAGCTTATAAAAGAAACGCGGCCTTCACAAATCAGTCTCTCCTTCGCAAAACACGATGACGTCATCGTAAGTGGCATTGTTTACGTGGATCACCCGTGGTGACGATGTTCAAATGAAGCTCATAGAGTGGGCACGAGCCCTGCGTGAATACTCTGCTTGGGCTTGTAACAGTCAATACCTCGACGAACATTCGCTAGTGGCTCGGGTCCAATGGCTGAAACGACAGGAATCGCCGAACCCTACACTGCCTGCAAGTCAGCAGGTACCCTGTGCTTTGGCAACCCCAGCACGTGGCTACGATGAGCATTGGCGGCATATAGGTAATGAACCCTTTCCGAAATTCAGTCGGGCCGCTTGATAGCTGTCATCACTTAAGAGTGTATTATCTCTACATGCTAATGGCGGCCTTTTGGTGGTTGGAGAAGGAAGAATTTGAAGACAGAAAACCGATGCAGAGCCTGAGTACCCGGACCTTAGTTCGCTGTAATATTGTTCGATGTCAACGTGACGAGACTTATGAGCTTCTATGCGCTACGCATTTGAGGTTATCATTTAAGTATTTGGAGTGCTCGGCTTCGTCGCACCTCAGGCAGCGGTGGTGATGAGTGACGTCACTGGGTGATTCAGTGTATTTTTTATCGGAGGTTGATCGCTTCAGTTGTGTTTTAATTAAATGTTCAGTTGAGAGTATGCGCTCGTCCTGTTCGCGCCTTCCTTTTTGTCTTTGACTTTGTCAACGTTTTTAGTTTTATAGGATATTTCAGCCAATAGGTGGCACTGCATTTGTGAAAGGGTCTAATGGCACCAGATCGCGGGGCTGCTTTTTCTGGCTGCCAGGTGAGGGTGTGAACGCTGCTCATTTTTCGCAATTTGTTTTCTGCGTCTAACATTGCGTGAAGAAAAAAAAAGTACGAACGCGTACTTAATAGGGTATTGGCGTCAGGTAGTAACCCTAAGGGGTTTTTATTGAAGGCACAGAAATTGTTTCACCATCCCTTTAAGATACATATCTCAATACTTTCACAAACTTTGTTAGACTCTTCTCCCCGTCCTCAAGTACTTATAAACAAGCTTAACTATAAATTAATTATAACGCGAAGCGACTGACACCAAAACCGGTAGGGGGTAGTCATTCCAACATTCGAGTACACATTGCATCGGGAAGTCTTGTTCTGCATGAAGGAGATTTGATAGTATCTAACAGAACGAAAACAAAAAGAACACGGCCAGGTATTTGCGACAGGCGCTTCTAGTTCACTTATCTCTCTCCAGGTGGCGTATTCACCTTCAACAGTTACGCCGTGTGTGAACGAAGTGTGTGCCGAGTGAAAAAAACAAACAAAAAACATTAACCTAAAAGAAAAAAAAGGTTGAAATAATGGTTGTTTTACGGTTTAGACACACTGATATCTTTATCATTCCACGTCACCGCAGACGTCATCGCCCGCATATCTATAGTTCTTATAGTTTACTTGGAGTGCGATATATTTAGGTACTTTCATATATAGTTTTGTTGTGAGTGAGTATAGACCGTAAAATGTACGCTATTATTAGTGGCTGATTTGCTAGAGAACGTATCTAAGCATAAATCATCAGCTTATGTGTTTCAGCAACCTGATGTTTTACGCGTCAATTTCTATCTACCTTCTGTCTGGTGAAATGTTGTCACCAGTAAAAAAAGATGATGAATTTAGAATGAAAAATAAACATTTAATCAGGCAGCAATCGTGCCCACAAAGATATATAAAATAGTGCCACGTATCTTACCTCGGAAAAGGAAGGGTGACTGTCCCTAAGCAGCGCGTTATCGCTACTTTCATACACGCGGCAAGTTCAGCAATGCTTTGAACAGGAACACTCCACGACAGTCGAAACTGGACCATACTTTCTTAGAGGAGTACATAATTAAAAAAATAATGATCCTTCAATATAAGTTATTTTTGAGAAAATTGATATCAAACTGGGGATGGTTCGGCTGTTTTACGCACTCGTTCACTTTTTTAAAGTTGGGCACCCACCCCTCGCCAGGGAACTTTTTGAGGACAACCCAAACCCCGGCTCAAGGTGAAATAGAAACTTTAGAGCCCTCGATCACATCCTGGTAGTATGGCAAATACTTCAACATGAGTTGTTTTTGAGAAAACAGGTCTCAAAGTGGGAATGGTTTGGCTGTTTTTTTGTATTCGTTCATATTTTGAAAATCGAACGCACGCGCCTCGCCAGGGAACTTTTTGTCAACAACCCAGTTCATAACTAAAGGTGGAACATGAGGTGTAGAACCTTCGAGACAATCCTAGTACTATGGGAACGCGCCATACTCACGAACACTCAAGATGGCACCGGCCACAGGCTCTTTCCTGGAAAAGTCTTTACTCACACAGACCGCAGCTGATTCAGAAGCTTCTTTGTCGTGGTAAAATTGCGAGGATAAAAGGGTACTACTTCTCTCAATATTGACTTCGCAAAGCTTGATGACGTAATTGTTGGTCGAAACCACCCGCCGTACGGCAGTCCAGCGCGGCTTATAGATTGGACACGAGAACTGCGTGAGCACTTGACTTCGGCCCGTAACAATCAATGCTTTTGCGGACACTCGGGTAGTAGCTCGTGTCCAACCACTGTGATGATAGGATAGCCGAACTCTAACAGTGCCTGGAGCTCAGCACGCGTTCTTAGAGCGCAGCTCTTAGGTGCCCCCTTCCGGCTTGTGCGGTGCCGGCGACGGCGTCGGCGTCGCCGTCAACGTCGGCGTAACCACGCGTTACATTATGGGACGTTTCCCAAAATGACGTCACACACGACTTCATGAGGGTGACGTCACCCTCGTGACGTCACACAGTGCCTAAATCTGGCTGAAAATTTTTCCGCTAAACTTAGCGGGGAAATATCCTCGCTAAATTTCGCGGAAAATATTTCCCGCTAAATTTAGTGGCAAATTTAGCGGGAAAATTTCCCCGCTAAGTTTAGCGAAAAAATTTACCGGCTAAATTTGACCGAAAATTTCCCCCGCTATATTTGGCGGGAAAATTTCCCCGCTAAAGTTGTCGAAAAGATTTTTGCGCTAAATTTAGCAGCAAAATTGGCGGAGCAATTCTCCCGCAAAATTTAGGGGAAAAAATTGCCGCTAAATGTGGCAAAAACGTTTCCCCGCTAAATTTAGGGGAAATTATTTCCGCTAAATTTATCGCGAACATTTTCCCACCAAATTTAACGCGGAAAATTTCCCGCCAAATTTAGCACGGAAATTTTCCCGCTAAACTTAGCAGGTAAGTGTTTCCGCCGAATTTAGCGGGTAAATTTCCCCGCTAAATTTAGCGGGGGAATTTACCGAGAAATTGTCCCACAATTTCACGGTAAATTCCCCTTCCTACCGTTCCCTCCTCTCCGTACACTTCCCTCATCCTCCTCAAGAGCTGCGCTCTAATTTGGCCTTGCAGAGAATTGTAAACGTCTCTCATTTTGTACTTTGCCAACTCCAGCGCGTGGCTATGATTAACGTTGGCGGCACAGGACAGGCACCAGGCCACGTGGCCGCTTGTTCTGGCTGCGAGTTGAGGGGACAAACGATGCTTATATTTCTCCTTTTTTTTTTTGCGACTATTGTTGTTTAGGAAAAAAAAAATAACTAAGGCAAGTTTATTCAGTTAATACCATTATGGAGTGATTTTATGTAGTATCTAGCGAAAGCAGAAAAATGGTTTCGTGACCCTTTTGAATTCTGGGAGAAACCTACGAAGTTTGCACGCTGCTTTTGAGCAAGCTGCACCGCGCTGATCGTCGTCCTTCGCATAGAATTTGGAGCCAACGTTTTTGCTTCGACGGTGTGTGGACGTGGCGTATATATCCACAAAACGTTCACGCACCCCTTCCTAAAAATCGATCCCACAAAAGAAAAAAAGAAAAAAGAGTGCCGTTTTGTGGCCTCTGGATGGGACGGATCAGAGCTTGACAGGTAATTAGGAAGAAGCGGGATAATAGCGCAACTTCTTTTATCCTGCTGTTTCTTTTTCTTTCTTTTTTTTCTTTCGGCCTCTCAATTTTGCTATCGCAGCGGATTTGCGCGCTACCTTTTTTGAGCGAGTGTCGGTGTGCACGCGAGTCTTTGTGAGTTTGTGCAACGCGTGTTTCGTAGATACGTTCGTGTATTTGTGCGTGCAAGCGTACGCGCATCGTCAGATAGTCTCTTTTTCATCTATTTTCTTTAAAATAAAATATATATTTATATATGTATGAGGGTGAGATGCCAGTAACGAGGAATTCATGCCGCGGGCAGAGCTGAACTGTGCACTCAGAGTGAATTTTGGTGGAAGCGCCCAAGCAGCTTATCTGCGATTCGTCCGTGAACTAGTTCTTTGACCTGTGCGGAGATTCTTAAATTTTTGTATTGTCATATTAGGCCCTCTGCTTTCAGGTTCTCAAAGTGACAAGCTCTAATCAAATACTGGTCACACATTATTTTATTCGCCAAAAATAATAAAAAAAAGAAAAACACGAAAATATTGTAGAGTTATTGAGGTGTAAGGCTCAGTGGCCCAAAGCTTTGCAGTGTAAACTGAGGAAATTTTTTTAACGCGTTGATGATGGCTTAACGAGATTTTGATGACAGCCAAATTAAGCTTTTGATGATCTCGTTTGTGATTTAATTATTTACCTCCTTCTACCCGTTACATTGACGACATATTTTGTACAGTCGTCGATTATGCCTCTTGTTTTTTTTTTTTTTTTTAAATTCATGTGAAACGTGTTTGGGGTATTAGATTAATCTTTTCGCTGAGCCGATGAGGTAATTAAAGTTTAACGCTTTGCCATACACCGTATTTAAAAGGAAATTTTCTGTGACAACGTTTAAACTCATAAATATTCGGGAGTTGCTACATTTTTTTCTTGTCGGCTGAGCCCGCGAGGCGACGAAGGGCAAGATAAGGCTAATTCACGTTATAAAAGAAACGTCATTGTGGTGCTCTAGTGACACGCGGAGAGCCTAGATTTAAGAGAAGGCGCAAACCAAATCACGGAGAGCGTTCGCAATTTATGTGGCAGACGCCTCCTGGCCGGATCGGTCGCAAGTGCGTATGCGTTGCGTTGTCACGTTGAAAGGAGGAAAGCGGGCCGGAAGACAGAGACGCTTGCAAACGACCAAAGCTTTCGTCTCCTCCACGCAACTCGTACATTGCTAACGCGGCCCATAAACCACGTGACAACAATCGGGGAGTTGCAGGCACTCTGAAATATTGGCACGCCAGGAAGACGCCTTGACTTTCTCAAGTTTTTTTGTTTTTTTTTTTAGAGCGCAGCTTTTAGGCTCTTGTTTCCGGCTTGAGCGGCATCGGCGTAACCGCGGGTTGCAATATGGGACGTTTCCCATAATGACGTCACACGTGACGTCACGAGGGTCACGAGTGACGTCACGAAGGTCACTCATGAAGGTCACGACCGTCACAATGCAGGTCACGTGAACCTTCACTCGTGAAGGTCACTACCTTCACGAGGGAGGGAGGAGGAAGGGAGGAGAATGACAGGAGGAGGGGGAGGAGGGGGAGATGGAGGAGAAGGGGGAAGGAGAGGGTAGGGAGGAGTCGGAGGGGATTATCCTCCCCTCCATACCCTGCTCTCCTCCTCCTCAAGAGCTGCGCTCTAATTCAGCATTACAGGGAATTGGAAACGTCTTCGATTTTTTTTTTGCCCTTGCAAAATGGCTTTTGATATTTAGCATCAAATAAATGGGCCGGAATTCCTGCTGTCGCCACCCTGATTTTCGAAAAAATGCGTTAACATTTCGCGCAGCGTTTATATATAAGAACGCATGATGAATGCAGCCTCTCAGCACTTTTCCGCGGGATGAACCATTCCCGAAATTCCTCTTCTTTCCGGTGCAAGCAGATCGGTTCACTTAGCGTGTGCATGGAGGACCTGCGCGCGGTGAGCGGAAAACAGCAGAGCCATTTGGTTGCTGTGCATACATGTTCTGCATAGAGGGGCGACGACACCGAGCGCTTACGGCCCGGTGACACGGCAAGACGAATGTGAGTCAAGAACGACGCAGCAGGCAGAAGAACGGAACCGCAGCCCGTGCGCGCGTACACAAGCCTCCAAAGTCGGTAGCAGGAGCTTCCGAGGGCGTCTAAAGCGTGTTCTCGCACGCCGCGACCGGTTGACGTAACACCTAGTAACCGAAATGCAGGGGGGGGGGGGGGGGGGGAGGCGGGGGGGGGGGGGGTTGTGGGTTGACACGCACAACAGTGATACACCGCCGTCAACCCTCTGCGCGGCGCCGAAAATGGCGAAGGGGGTTTGGGCGGCGAACTTCGGTTGCTAGGTGTTACGTGGCGCTGTGGTGCCATCCCGTGGTGACGTTGCTTCGGAAGTAGGCAGCCGTCTGACAACTGGAGGAACTCTCAGGAGTTCGTTGAAAGTGAGAGAAGCAATTTAGTAAATTACGTGGCAGGGCTAGTTGATGTATATTTAAGTGCGAAATAAAATAGCGCAAAAATATTTCAAAAAGAAGAGAGTAGACAGGTCCTGGTTTACTCCCTTGTCCTTGCCGATTTAGGGATATTTTACTATGCGCTTGAAGAGTGGAAGTTGTATTTTGTGTTTAAATACTAACGCGAGAATACCATTCTCTTAAAGTTTTGATCTCTTTAGTGTTTTTTTTATGGTTTTATTTTGTTTGCGCTCGGGCACCGGGCGCTTGCCAACGAATGCTGGGAGTGCGTCTAGCTCCTTCCAAGGCTTGCCCCTGTTCGATTTAAGAGCTCAGCTCTTAGGCGCCCGTTTCCGGTTTGAGCGGCGTCGCCGTCGCCGCCGTCCTAACCGCGCGTTGCATTATGGGACGTTTCTCAAAATGACGTCACATGCGACGTCACGAGAGTCACGAGTGACGTCACGAGGGTCGAAGAGGAGGGAATTTATTTCGCTAAATTTAGCGGAAACGTTTCCCCTCTAAATTTAGCGGAAAAAAATCCCCGCTAAATTTAGCGGGAAATTTTCCCGCTGAGTTTAGTTGGAAATGCATCCAGAATTTCCCTCTAAATGGGAGGGGAGCAAGAAAGGAGGAGGGGAGGAAAGGAGGCGCACACCCTCCCCTCCTTACCCTCCCCCTCCTCCTCCTCAAGAGCTGCGCTCTAATTCGGCATTACAGGAAGTTGTAAACGTCTTTTATTTTTTATTAAAATATGCGTCATGCCACCAAGCAGTTGTCAATGTCTGTGACACGCACATGTCATCCTATTTTGAACAAAATATGCAACGCAGTAAAAAAGAAGCGCCTGCTCAGAAATTATTGGCTAAAACCTCTTTCGAATTCTTTTTGCGTTTCCTTTTGCAGGTTGTTCTGGGGAACGCCCTCGCCAGGTAATTTTCAATTCACTCGCCGATAATTAAAAAAAATATATCCCTCTGCTTTTCGTATTCGTTTTAAGTCAGGATAATATATGGAACCCTGAAACTAAACAGCGTTCAAAGCACGCACAAAATTACGTATTTTCAATCTCCTAGATTGTGCTAAGCCTCACCGTGCATCTATATCTTAACAAAAATGCCATTAAAAATAGCCCGGTCATTCGTAGAGAAAATGGAGTAGAGTACTTCAGCACTGACTGCACTCGGTATGTAAATTAAACGCGTAGAAATATCGCGGAGTGTAGCTGCGCAGACTATAATATAGTAATTACTAAAGAACGAAGACAGCTTTGGTGGTCCTGGAAAGAGAGGCATAAAAACAAGTGAGCGGGCCCCCACATGCCGTAATGAAGAGTGAGTCGTCGTCCCTTTCTTGCCGTAGCCAGGTCAGACGAGCTAATGTCACAGCATCTACTTTATTCTCATCTCCCGGCCCCTAAAAGGATTCCACGGCGACGCGGATAGCCTATACGGCAAGCAGCCATGGCGCAGAAGCGCTTCGCAGCACGAAGGAAAAGGCACGACAAAAAAAGCAGAACAAACCTTACAAGAAGAGCAAAGACGAGAAGAGCCGGTCACGCCGAAAAGACGCAAAACAATAGCTCGGTGGACGTCTTGCTGGGATCATCTGCCACAGCGAAAGCTAGCCCAGGCTCGGTTGCCATGGCAGCTTCAATCACGCGATGCGAGCGCCCCCTCCTCGCCTCTGCTTTACCCTAGCGGCGGCCCGCGGAACCAACCTGCCCGCAGCAGACGACTCTGCTCGCTCTGCTCCGACCCTCCTTCAAAAATGGTTGCCTAAGAAAAGTTACTGTTCAACTAATGATAGTTTTTTTTCCTCCTCTTTATTAGCAAATACTGAGCAGTGCGGATATAACGCCCCGAAGGGTATTTTTTACGACGAATACGGTAGTGTGAGCGAAAGCCGGCTTCTAAGGCGCTGTAAAATAAACGCGATTGCGGTAGCAGACGACGCCCTAGCAGACGACGCTGACGAAAAAAAGAGGCGTTGCCGGGGTCGAGGGTAGAGAGCGACGCGAGCGCACCCTCGGACCCGGGCTACCGCAAGGGGGAGGGGCGGGGGAATGGGTTCTCCGTGGTCGTTTTCGCTACTGACTTGGCGTGTGTCGTGGAGTCAACGCCGGATTCATGTTGTCGTCGGTGACTTTGATGCAGTCGACGGGATGATGTGACAATGGTTCCGCCCGCGCCACCAGCGGTCTTGCTGGCACTGTGCGGCGTCTCCGTCGCTGCGTTGGCCGTCTTCGTGAAAGGTTGGCGCACGTTTTGATCTCCCGTTCGCCTCAAAGACTTTCCGACACGGCTTCTGTCGATACTCTCACCTCTCGCGTTTCTTCGCAACGCCGCGGCGTAGAGAATCACATGGGATGAAACGCGTGGATCGGAGATGTCGATTTAATTCTCAATTTTTGTTGGTTTGTTTGTCTGTTTGAAGCGTTCAGTCCGGGGAGACTGCGTAACGATCTTGACATCACACGTCGTCGAAAGCTTTAAGTTTACAGATTTCGTATGCACTGATTTACGCGTGCGGTCAGGGCAGGGATCAACTAAGCTTTTAAGCTAATATCGGAGTTTGAATATCAAGGCCGGCGAGTCGTCAGTGTGTGACTGAGTAGGAACATGAACTTTAACGGCTTACGTGAGAGCTGCGAGCATTCTGAGTTAATCGGATCTGGGGATTATGCTTTGGACGAAAGTAATGCTGAGCGTCTTCGGCCAGCCTCGGGCGCTGTAATATTACGCATTTGCGTCGCTCATTAGGTTGATTGCCTTTAACTTTAGAAATGTTACCAGTTTAACTTTAGAAATGTTCTTCTGGGGTTCTTATAACAAGTAATCCTAGCTACGACTGTTCAAGAAAAAAAAATATAGATATATATATACGTAATTCCACGTTTTCGGGTGTGGATATTATTCACGTTACAAGCGTACTGGTACTGGCGTAGACCGAGCGTATTTGCATGCATCATCAACTGACTCAACAGCGTTTTCTTACGGTGTAATTTTGAGAATAAAGGGTGCGTATTTGATTAGGGAATAGTCTGCGGTTCTTAATGCGGGAATCGAAATTTTGACGTAGTCGCGGTGATGAATAATCGGATGTGGCTCATAGATTGGACACGAGCTCTGCGTGAGCACTCCATTTCGGCTCGCGCCAACCAATGAAATGCCTCGGCGAACGTTCGGAATGTGAATCGTGTACAACCGCTGCGATGACGAGAACAGCCGAACTCTTACACGTTCTGGGGCTCGGTATGTTTCCTTTGCTTTGCCCATCCTAGCTCGTGGCTATAATTAACATCGGTTGCATTTACATGGAGGCGAACGTGGAGCATCGAACCCAGAGAGGACCAATCAAACGCGCTCAGTTTCCCTTTCTTCATTTTCTTCTACCCAATCCTAGGCTGCGTGTACGTTTGCAGCTATAGCGCGGCGAATAGGATCGGGTACGGTGATTGGGTAAAAAAAGATGGGGCATCCACGTACTATACGAGACAGCAATATCAAAGGTTACGGAATTCTTCACGTTTTTGACGTACTTACATATTTTGGAACAGGTCATGGTCGCGATGAGTGCTAGAACGGAAATATTATATCCCAAACTACATACTGTTTGACAGGTTGAGGTTTAACGAAGGTTGTGGGAGCCGCGAAAATAGAGATAATGAAGATTATCTATTTTATTTTATATTGATGCCGAGAGTACACGCGGTAAACCTTTTTAGTTGTTTAATTAGGGTAATTGAATGACTGTAATTTAGTTACATTTTATATTTTAATTATAATTCATTACTTGTGACTAAATGCAATTTTGTAATTTATATTATTACTTTTGACTAACGTGCTTTTTTTTAAATCGCACTTTATTAATTTTGACTTAAAGTAATTTTGCAAATGTAAAAAATTAAAGCGCGATTTTATGTTTTTAATTTTTTGTTCGATTAGTTATACATTTTCGTTTGGGCCATCTATTTATTTCCGTGCCGGTTTTATAGTTTTTATTTCAAAATATTCATGGTTTTAAAATGATCAAATATCTTTTTACCGGCCTCTGAATTGTACACGCATCACCTGACTGCTTAAAATCTGTACAAAAATAGCGTTATCTAACAAACGGCGCTGAAACCCCAACAGCAACAACAACAAAAAGATGCTAAGATCCACAGAGTGGGTACTGACAAAACAATTATCCTTGAATTTAGTGTCTGGAGACATTGCATTGCAGTTTTTCAGAACTTAAATGTATCGGTGATGCGTTTCCAAAGTTGTACGCGACAATAATAGAATCGCAAATTAGATTGCTAGAGGTAGATTAACTTTTTTTTTTCATCGGTCCTTTCGCCGACCATAACAAACCAGCTCGTTAAACGATTTATTTACACTTTAGCAACACCCAATAAGATACAAGAGGCCGTGTCTACGGACTAGCGTGGGATATGCAGAATATTTGCTCGGGTCGTTTTGCACTAAGCTGATTTTGAGCTGCCCACGGCAAATATAATTTTATCTTCGTTGCGTTAGTGTGATTCGGAACATATTTTCAGCGCGTACTAGCAACAGATGAAAAGCGCAATGCAAGCTATAGTCCACAATAATTGACATTGTGGGCGCATGAAGGATTTGTATCAGTGAAAACCTCTTGTCAGCAAGAGAGAGAATATTATTTTCTTTCTTGCTGATTTTCTTGATTTCATTTTTACTAAAAAATATGCAACAGGCGCCCACAATGTCATTTTATGTTTCAAAGATATTGGGCTTAGCTGGACGTATAAATTATCTTTTGATCCAGGTAACGTAATGTTTTCAAATTTTCGCTTTTTCTCGCAACCGATAGCGCCCCATTGTAACAGAGTTTGAGCCTTCTGTGATGCACGGTTTATTCACCCGGGCTGCAAAACCCGGTTCTCTTTTTTTGGGAACGCCTTGCACTTTTTTATTGGCCACACTTTATTTTATTTTTACTTTGGTTATGCTTAAATTAGTTAATTTATCTTCTGTCGCCCAACCCAAAACTACATCATATTTCAACATGGCAACCGTCACACGAAAACGGTCTATAGGCCTGTCCGCAACACGCGGTCACTTAGACCGGCGCTGTAACCTCCGCCAGCGTCTCTGAGACGCGGCCACGTAATACTGACATAAAGGGGCGTCCCGATGTCACTGGCAGAGGAGAACGGCAGTGCGCGTTGTCTCGAACGCCTGGTCTCCAACACTTTTTTCCACGGATTCCGCCTTGCGTTGTGTACGCGCTGTTGCGCGTTCGAGGAGTTCGAGACGCCAAAACCTCGTTGAAGGTACGAAGCTCGTGCCGGAGGCGGGAAAACGCTGCCGTTCTCATCTTGTGAGTGACACCATATCCACCTATATACTGACAAAGCCCGGCAGGTCGCCACTAGAAGCGGCCACCGAATTAGAAAAGGTGGAGCGGCAGACAACGGATGAGAGAAGAGCCACGTGACTGGCGACCCGCTGCGGCGAGTCGCCGAAACGTACTTCTCCTGAGCGAACAAGTGTGTTTGGGTCCTTGCCGCTGTAAAACTTGTGCGCTGACGTCCAGGTTACCCTAGAAATGGCTGTTTTATGCTCTGTGCTACCAGATCCTCGCGCTCCAAATCTGCGACCGGGCACCCTATGGCTCGGTCGTCGAACTGTCAGGATTTGTGAGTATAGAGGAGGCTATGGTGACATTATGCCGCCGAGAAATTGTGGGAGAGGAGGACAGCAGGAGAGACGCGAACGCGCTGAAACGCCAGAACGCCGAGCTCCAACTGGTGTGATCAGTGGCTAGACTCAAGGTTAGCTGCCTTTGTGTCTATTCGCTCATCTAGCGCGTTTGTACGCGAAAGTGGAACGCGGCACGGCGGCGTTCGGTACTTGAACGCTTTGGAAGTGTGAGTGGATGCAATAACAGCTTGCTTTGCGTCTACCCCCTAATCATTCCAAACCTGAATTGGGTGCACTAACGTGCCCGCGTGCTCTTGTCCTATTCTCTCCCTCAGTTTCTCGGTGCATAGTCATGGACAGTGTTTAGAGCGACAGGGACGTTTTTCACTTCTACCGCTTCACGCCAACGAGCTTCCGACCTTCGATAAAACATCGTTTTTTTTTGTTTTTTTTAGCTTTTAGCATGCACGCGCAGCCAAAGCACGGCGGAAGGCTACTCGCGTCTCGAGCGAACTATCAGACCACTATAATATTTTGTTTTTGTTTTTCTCTCTCATATATTCGCTGTTTAAATATATATATATATATATATATATATATATTAACTTGACTGAGCGTTGCGACGCCCAACCGACACGCGGCCTAAACCCATCCGCTATTGCTCGCCATGGTCGCTGCTCAAATAATCGAGTAGTGCGGGCGTGTTTTATTCGAATGGTAATACCTAAAGTTGACTTGGAATTCGTATATAGCGTGCCGAGCAAAGACCCCATGTTTGAGCAAATCGATTCGGACGGAAAGAGCGGATGAACGTTTTCTGGAGATCGATGTCGCGCCAGTAATCCCCTGGCGTCTCGTTTCTGACCGTCTGCGAGGCTTTGCAGAGGTCAGTGATTGCGACTCTGGCTTATCTTGCGGCGGAGAAAGTGTTTTTTTTTTTGTTTTTTGTTTAGCTTTGAGAATAAGAAAAAAAATGAAACTGAAGAAGGCAGAGGGTAAGGTCAATAGATTAGAAGAGCTAAAACTGGTATGAGCGGAAACTTGAAGAAAAAAAGGGGTAGAGTAGTACGCTGAAAGACCCCGATAAAACAAAATATTTAAACGGCATAAGCGTGGACGTATTTTAGCGTGGCACGTATACTAAAATGCTGCCTATCGCGCTTTTTTTTTTCTTCTTAATTTTAAATAGTGCGTTTACGATCGGTTTAAGTTGCTAAACTTCTGCGCCTTAACGCAATGTGTCGGGAATTATCTGCGGCTCTAGATATTTTGGAACAATCCTTATCTCACTCTAAGCCACATTTATTTGAGGGACTATACATTGAAAACCTGTCACCGATTATAGTTCACAAACATCTGCGATTGTCTGGTGGCCGTGTGCTGTGACTAAATGCCAACATAAGCGCAAACAAGTGACGTTGCCAGTACGTTATTATTTTTTTTTTATTTTCTCATTCTTCTGGACAGGCACTCAGTTATCCTTCGAATCGAAGTCATGGTATCAACTGATATAGATTTAAACACATCAACGGGTCAACAAATATGGATTTAGTCTATGCGTGTACCAGAAGCCGTGGCGTTTTCTTCATGTTTATAAATTAGACTCGCATCAGATAATGATCACTTTCAAAACTGCAGCTGCGACGTCACCAAAAAACTTTTAAGCCAAAAAGTTGATTAACGAGCTGTAGTTAAGTCGCTCACTAATCATTGCGCTCATCTCCCTGTTCGATGCAAGCCGAGCCCGATAAACAATTGGGAAACCAATATTCATATGCCGGTAAACCGCACTGTATTTTTTTTTTTCATTTTTATCTACCCGAGACAAGAACCTTACTCTGTATGTCCATTAATATGCTCAGTAAACATGAAACACTTGGCGTTCATAATCGTACAGGTGACTGAAGGTTGGTAGCTAGAAGTATCTTCACACTAATTTTCTCCACTCTCGATATTTCTGCCAATAGACAATAACAAACACACCAGATAACTACAAGCCGTTGTGAATCCTGTTGTACTCATTTCTTGACGGCTTTATCAGGAGGCAATACATGAGGATCTTATTTTTTTTCATCTGAAAGGAACGCAAGGCATTCAACAGTGCTCCGAGGTCCACCACAGCTGCTGTGAACTCCGTTCACGCTTAAGCTGACACTGCGATGGAGCTAAGCACTCACGGGAACAATCAAAACCCCTCCCTTTCGAAATTTGACCCCGCTTTCTGCGCGTGGGTACGGGCGGGAGCGTGTGCACGTGGTGAAAGACAGACCTTAGACTTGCCCAACGAGAATGTAACGTCCACCGCACTGTCAGCTTAGGCGAGAACCGAGCGTAGACGGCACTCGAACGCGGTCCTTCATTAAATCGTGGCATTCGGCGACATAATTACATGCCGTGCGCGAATGCGCGCGCAAGTGTATGGCGACGGTCCTATGAGTGCCCCAAGCAATCGGAATTGCCAACTCAGTCACCCGACTCCACGACCTATTGAGGGGCAAGGGGTCGTTGCTTGCTCCGCATCCTCCGCCGTTATTGGTACCGAGAGGTCGGCTTTCCCTCATAATTATGCTTGATGCGGGAAAGCCCCACTCGCGCGGGTGCAACCGAGCGAGTTATGGCCGAAGTAGCGCGTTTCGTTTGAGGAAAACGCGCAGTTATCTCGCTCGCCTTCTCTTTTTGTCTCTCTTACAATTTCATACTTTCTCTCTATATCTATGTATTTTGTCTCTTCTTTTTTTTTTACTTGCTATTTTCTTGTATGTCTCCCTTTATTTTCTCCTCCTTTGCATTTCTTTCAATACTTTTTATTTTCAGTTTGTTTTAAGCTTACAAATAACACGTTCTAAGACAAGAAATCATGCCTTAAGTTATTCACGCTTTTATGCTAGTGTTACCATCTTGAATATCGTAACTTTGTGTGTGCGGGGAAGTATCGTTTTGCTTTCGCCACACCACTGGAAGAAGCTCACGTTTTAATCGCGACTGTCTATCATTGTTGTTTTGCCTTTTCTACTTTTTGTATTATTTTATTTGCTCCTAGCTGTAACGGCTTACTTTTTTTCCCTCCTACATATCGGATTTGTCAACTACGTGGCTGGCCAAGAAGGAAAACGAAAAACATCGTTAATTTATACCAAACAATATCTATGTCACTTAGCTCTTCACTGTACTTCCGCCTCTTAACGTTTTACACATAATGGATATAATTTGGCTCTTTGAACGAAATACGTTTAGCTGCACTTCTGTCCTTTTGGCATTTAAGGCAATCAGAGTACTTTTTTTTTTGTTAGTTTTTCAACCAAAATTAGAGTGATGGCGAAGAGTGTCCTCCCATTCTGTGGTGACAGTCCGGGAAAACATTTTATGCGTTTGGCATGCCTCAACGTTACGAAGAAATAGTAGCCCTTAAACATCAATAAACTCGCACAATCATCCTCAAGGGTGTGATATCAGTCGCTTCGTTCGATAGAACCTGGGAAATTCTCAATCTTTTTTTCGCCCTAAGGTTTCAACAGAGAATTTAATAAAATACGTAATTTAAAGCATATTCACTGTTATGTATCAGGTATGCGTACCTATGCATTCAATGTGCCGAATTACCTAGTTTCTACCCAGTAAACAAAATATAAGCGTTGATGTATATAACAGAATATACTGGTCTTGTTTGCCCGTGGTGTGAGGTGTTCTACAGGCAGGTCACGCGACAAGTGACTTGAGAGCACCGTAAGTTCCAAAGAGCATGCGCAAGGCACCGGCTGGAGCGGCTCCCACGTCATCTCTCGGCCGTAGAAGAAGTAACAAAAAACTGCTGAAGCAGAAGTAAAAAGAAAACGCAGTGAATCACGGCACGCACGCGGTTACCGGCAGGTGACTTGCCAGCTGGTTACGACAAATATAGACCCCAACGCTTTAACAAAAGTCCTTAGTCTCGAAGGTGTTGAGATATTATGGCGTATCGAAGCTACTCTTAGCCGTGATGTTTAAAAAAAAAAAAACTGTCACAACTATCATCACCGACAACTTAAAAAACAAAGGGCGTGGTGAGCACAAAACATCTTATTATTACTATGCAGCCAATAAGGTCGCGGTATGATCCAAAAAGAATGGAAGTCTGGAATAAGTAAGGGCAGAGAGCATTGAAGTAAAAAAAATATTGGGATAGTTTCATATCATGTTAAAAACTCCAAGTCAAAATACGAGCGTTGCCAAAGTTTTTCTCAGAGTGAAGCGGTTGGCTTTTAAAGGTGTGTATGCGTGGCAAGCATTATAACGCCGTAGGTTTAAATATTACGTAATAAACTCGCTGCGTCGTTGAAGAAAAAGACAAACATGACATTATCTGATTGTGCGATAAATATTTAGATTTATTGGGGATTTTAATTTTTTTGGCTTCATGAGGCCAAGACGAGAACATTTTGCCGGACCCCGTCTTTGGTAATTTGATACTATTTCTGCACGAAACGGTACACAACTTTCAGAGGTAAATTTTTGAGTATCTGACCCTAAAGTTTTAGTATGGTTGCTCGGTTTTAAGAGATTTTTCAATGCACTCGCGTTTTTCGACAAATCTGTGCAGGGCACCCCTTCCGATTGGAAATTTGAAATTTGGCGCGTGCTATAGCCACACGTCGCATTAAAGGTAAAGTCACACTAAACGAAATATTGCGCCTCTTAAAGTGAATTCCAATTGAGGGACGTTCAATTTTCGGATAATCGACTGGTGTGGCAGGGCGACAGCGACGACCGATTTCTTCCGTTCTCATTGCATTACCAGCCAAATAAGCGAACAACCCCGAGAACGAACTCGTTCTCTTCTTTTCCCCCATTTCTTTCCGATTTGCCCCTTAATCTAATTTTTCGTGCGCCTCTTAATAAACCGGTAATACGAGAGCGCTGATTGGGCCGACTGTCGAGCAGGAGCGCGAGTTGCATGCTTTTTCTCCCTACACTTTTTCTCCCACGTGTTCGCCTTCTTTCTCTTTTGGTCCCTATTTCCCCACTTTCTCACCTCATTTTCCCCTTCTGCCTCGTGAGAACTACCTCGTTTCACTTTTTGTTGTTGTTGCTTCATCTTGTTGGCGTGACGCTTAGGTTGTCGACTTGAAAATTTCTTTTCTTTTCTTCTTTTTTCTTTATGCATTGAAAGGTATTTTGAGAGTGGGTGATGAAAAAGGAGGTGTTTTTTTAAATATATTTACTCTCAACTCTCGTTCGTTCCCTATTCCCGATAATAGGAACGCAATTGCGTAAAAAAACACAACAAGAATATTGGAAATGACATGGAAGATTGCGACGTTCGTTCAAACGCCGGTGGTTGAAGTTTTTTTTTTTTTCTTTTTTTGTGTGTGTGAATAAGCGACCCGGCCTTTTCATCGATTTAACTGTCGTGAGCGCCTTTTTGCGTGTAACGAATGAAGTACCCTCATTTTTGCTTAGGCTTAAGATGCGGGAAGAGATAGCGGCGAGTTCAGTCTAGGAACGAAGGCTGCCCCCCCCCCCCCCCTCCCCCCCCCCCCCCCAAAAAAAAAAAAAGTTACCTTTGTAGTTGCCACTGTTGCCGTGAAATAACAATGAGCGGCTTATTCGCTTCCGCACTTTCGTAATCACGGACAGTTTTAAGAAACCGCAGGCCGTAGCGAACCCTAATCATCTTTTGACCGCACCCATCGAGATGGCGTCATTAGCTCTTAAAAACGTATAAGAACGAGCCACCAAGCAGGAACACCCTTTTATTAAATTGTCTTAACTAAAATGAAAAAAAAACGCAGGCCTAATTTTTATTACGTTTTTTGAATCTCGGCCGAGGTGCCCTCAATCTGATGGAAGGCTTATTGTTTAGAAAGGGTGCCGTGTCAAACGAGATTTCGATGCAAGGTCATAGCGTACTCATGCGGTAGATGTTAATCCTCAGTCCTCCGCTGAGAGTTGCAAAATTCTTTTTGTTAGAAACACCAAGTTCGTTTATTTTCGTTTTTACTCGCCCACAAATAGTTGCTCACTTGAAATGAGGTACATATGATTTGTTTGGTGTGTGTGTATGTAAAAAAGTATTCTTGCCTTTAAATCTTGAAACATCAGTATTATTGAGCCGCTTTTTTAATTCTTGTTTTAAGACTTTGTTTGGTGTGTGTAAGGATTATACACGCGAGAAATTGTATCTGTGGCATTAATTGCGAGACGGACTAATTCTTTTTTAGATGCCATACTATTTTTTTTTGTTAGTCGATAGGAATTATGAATAGTGAATCAGAAAACAAAAAATGCGTGAGCGCAATAAACCATTATTCTCGTTTCCTATCTGTCGGTTACTATGCCACTGCAGAAAATGGTATCGTCGAAAACAACGAAATGTGGAGTAAGGTATGTAATCTTAAAGCTGCTCTGAAAGCATCAGAATGCGACTTAAAATGCGTACTTTTAATGTTGGACAGCTGGGACAATGCCACGTGAGAAGGGCGACAGAAGAAATCGAAGTCGGAAAAATGGGCGCTGAGAGGCCAGTCTCGTACAACATGTTACTCCAAAAAGTAATTGACTACAATTACAATTACTCTTACTTAAAAAGTATTCAAATAAATGAATTGATTACTTCTGACAAAAAAATACTGACCGTTTCTTGAAAAAAAAACAAAAAAAACTTACTTTTCCGATAACTTTATGCTTTCAAAACCACAGTTTTCTGCCGGTATGAAAGCAGGTCCTTTACACATCCATTATTGGATTAGACTAACAGAATTATAAACTACATATCTTCTTAACCCACCACTTTTGGTAAACCATCCTTTTATCGCAGATTTGTTTGAGAATTATTTTTTTAGATAATTGGTGCGAAAAAAAGATATTGAGGTATTTAGCGCACAAGGTAGAGAGAAGAAGAACAGGACAGAAAAGAGCGTTTTTTTATGTACTGTTTTTCTTCTTCTCTACCTTGTGCGCTAAATACCTGAATATGTTAGACTACCAACTAGCCCAAATGTCAACATTACTGCGAAAAAAAGGCGCCATTAAAGACGGGAGGGAAGCAAAATGAGAGTTACAAGTAATTTGAGTACTTGAAAAAGTAATCAAATTACTGTTGCGATTACTTCCTAATAAATGTAATCAAACGATTACAAAATTACTTCAGAACGTAATGGCATACAAGCAATTAGAGCACATTAAAGGTTGGCTACGTTTGCTCACACATGATGGGGAATCTAGTGCGTCACTAATTTGTTCAGAGAGCAGTTGGGTGATTATTTAAAAATAATCGCATTTATTCCGCTTATTTTATACCGCTGTCATTAGTCGTCTCCCTATTTTACGGTTGCGTTGTATTAGAATCCTTAGGGGTAACCGGCAAAATTATTCTTTGTAATAAAATAAAATACAACTGCTGTGAAGCGAACTAATCTTTTTTTACAATTTTTTATATTTAGTTTTACAAAATGGTTTGTTGTAGAAAGCAATAAAAACACGAAATTATACAATACCGTATGCTCTTTCATCTTGCAATGGTTAGCGTTAGAGGCAGCTTAAATTGTAACGCATGTCTTTGCTCAAACGTCAATCATACTGGTTAAAAAAAAATAAATAACACGTATGAGAAACCTCGGAGATCGACAAAACGTAAGTAAAGAAAGCGGTCCAAGAAAGATCTGCGTTCAAAAGCGACAGCTCGCGGGCAACACTGGGTCCCACTTGGATGGGGAAAAACGGGGGAGATTCGGAATAGCGGAACTAAAGGTTCGAGACAAAGAAAGCACGCAAATGGAGGGTAATGCAGGAACGGCGACATGAAGCGAATAAAGCGAAAGGGGAACGCGGGATCGATTGAATTGGAAGAGGGGGATGGACGTGTGATATGGATGGGGAAAAAAGGGAAAGATGGGGAAGGGCGTGCAAGTTCGGGCGTCGTTCGCGCTGGTTACTCTTGTCCGAGGGCACCCCAGTGGCTTTGTAGCCGTTCAGCGGCGGAGCCAGCGGGTCCGGTTTTTTGGGGCGACGGGGGCTGTTATCTCGCGCGGGACAGTGGGCAGCGGTTGGGGCCGGATTTTGAAATCAACTACTCCTCTCCTTTTTTTTTTATTGGTTGTTTCCCCATTTTTGCCTGGTTCGACTTCGACGTTTATTTGTCGTCCAAGTCTTTTGTTCAGCTTCTGATATTTTTTTCTCTCTTTCTTTTTTGTATTTTCTGCTTTCTATACATTTTTATCGCGGTTCCCGAAAAATTGCTTTTGTGCCGCATTTGATGGGTTTGAATCTCATGTGTTTGTCATTTCTAATATTGTGTCTGAAGTGATCGGGTTGAGCTTGTTTCTAACATTGACGTTCAATTGCTGCCCTTTATTATGTTTGTATTTTGTATGTTATCTACCAGCTCGCATCCGTTTTCCCCTCACTTTCTTCACATTTCAAATATCTGCCAATTCTAATATTGTATATGATACACGGTGTAGCAATCGGACGTTGTTCATCCTGTTTCTAACACTGAATTCCAAAAGCCGCCTGGACTATGCCTTTTTTGTTCAAATATTTATTAGATCTAGATGAAACAAAGTTGTTATATATTTCCTGTGTTTTTCAATTTGTAATATTCTATCTGGTGCACCGAGGAGTGATCGGTGGGTGTTAAGCCTGTTTCTAACCTTAAAATGCGATTGCCGCCTACAACTACGTTTTTATTTTGTTTTACTTTTTGTTAGATACACTTGAAAAAAAAAAAAGACATAAATCTTAGATGTTTGTCATTTTTAGTATTCTATGTCTTTCACCGTGGAGTTATCGGGCGCTATTGAGCTTTTTTCTAACACTAAAGTCTGATTGCTTTTAATTGTGGTAGGCTTTTTTTTTATACGCAACAAAAGCAATTTTGGAGATTTCACTCAAAGGAGGATTTTCAAAACATATTTGCGAATATTCTTGTAACAGAGCCTTAGAGTAATGAGCGAAATGTTAAATGAGACAACAAAAAGCGTGGAAAGCGTCAGCTAAATGATTGGAAATTCAACACCTGTCCCTCTGTAGTAGTAATTTTTTTTAAGTTACCATGCGTGTGCATTTATTGTCTTATTTTAGTAATTTGTTTTGAATATTTTTTAC
The DNA here is from genome assembly GCF_016920785.2 of Ixodes scapularis. Taxonomy (NCBI): domain Eukaryota; kingdom Metazoa; phylum Arthropoda; class Arachnida; order Ixodida; family Ixodidae; genus Ixodes; species Ixodes scapularis. The sequence goes on from NW_024609882.1 coordinate 33,004,046, forward strand.
ACGCAAGGCAACCGCATGCAGCTCAAATGATAAATAGCGATCATGATTTTTGGTGCAGCAAGCATTTAGCAAGATATCCATGGAAACTTGTCTCGAGTTTGTTTTTAATTATTGAGCTTTGAATTATATTTTCGTTCTTTATATGTAGTTCACTTGGCAAGACAGTGCAATATGGTGGTGACAACGCTTAATAAATGTGAATAAACTAGAACAGCAGGGTACAGGAGAATTGATTTATTCCATTTTAGATTAGGTAGTTGTCCCCTTGAAAGGTGAATTTAAAAAAATTGTGAAAGGGACGAAGGCTACGAATTTGACGTTAGGCCATATTATGTGAGAAAAGCGAAAAGTTGGAATCATTTCGTTGCGGTTCCGTGTTAGCAAGACGTGTGTTCAGATAAGTATAGATGTGGTGTTCAGATAATATACGGAGGCTTTGCTTACAGTCTCAAGCAATCAGCGGCGATAGTTGCCTCTTGCTTGAAACTTTTAATGATGTTCATGTTTTTGCAATGTGGTTCAGGTCTTCTTGTACATAAAAGTATCGCATACTGTAAAGGAAGAGCGTCTAAAGAGGAGGATTTTTTTTTTGTGTGTGTGCGGGAGCTAGGTTTTTTTTTATAAATTTTTCCTTACAACAACATCAGAAAAAGAGCTGACGTTGTCTCGATGTCTCGATGCTAAGTTTTTGCGTTCGAACTCTTTTCTGAATGAAGGTAGTTGCTATGTTGTTCCGCGGCTTCTTGAGCTTCTCTACTTCTAGTAGACTCAACAAGTTATTATCTTTAAAAAAAAAAAATTCGCGTATTTTTTTTTAATTAAGAAATTCTGGAAATCTTAGAAAGAATTAAGGTCTCAGCAAAATAAACTTTTCCGCGTAGGCGCCTCATCTGATCACGCTACTTTTTTGTTCCACAAAAGATTTCTCTAAAAATGTACGGCGAATTGCTGGTCAATTTTCTTGCACACGTGACACGTTCTGGCATCACAGACGTTAATATTATTATTTAGCAGCACGTCTAGCCTGTTCAGACAGACGCCTTTGTTCACGGCGCCATTCCTCAGATAATGTAACGCGTGGCATGTGTACACCTGAAATGATAAAGCTGGTGATCTTCAGCAACCACCCTCTTCTCCTCTCCCACTTCGAATCCTCGCCTACCATTCTTCATCACTCCAACCTGGTCACATGACCTCCCCGTTAACCAATCAGCGTCGAGCAACTCACTCACTCCTCTCCCGCCCATGAACCAACCACTGTCGAGCCTCGCGGCCACGCTTTTACCCAGGCTTCCCTTTTGGTTTGGGTCAGCTGAACAGTAACAAATTAGAAGAACCGAGAGAGGAAAATACCTGCACATTCCTTGACCTGGAACTTCAATTCAAAGAAGACCATGCGTGCTGGAGATATGAGCCGCGCTCGTGCCACGGGTTTCTTCCATACAACTCCGGGCATTCGAAAATCATAAAAAGGAGTGTTGCCACAAATGCTCTTATTTCCACCCTAGAGAAATCATGTCACCATCAACTTGAACCAAGTTTTGAAAACCAGATAAAGCGTCTACGTGAGTGTGGTTATCGAAAGTCTCTCTTGGTGGTCGTTTCTGAAACCATTCGCCAGAAGTTGAAACGCCAGCATGCAGGGAATGAGGCTTCATCGCATGCTACAAATCGAAGAAACGTTGCGGTCGTACCCTACATACATGGACTCACACACAACCTAAAAAAATTGCCGGGAGGCATGATATTCGGGTTATGTTCTCAGCACCAAACAAGGCGTACTCCATGTGCCGCCGAATTAATCCAAGAACAAATAAAGACAAGAAACAATGCACATTTGCTCACAGGACACCGTATACCCCGTGCCAAATTGACGTTGTGTATTACATGCCACGTTTCTGTGGCAGATGCGACATAGGGCAAACGGGGCGGTGTGTGAACGATCGATCTAGAGAGCACGCGGTTTCTGTTAAAGGAACATCGGCCGGACATCTCTCTGCACACTGCCGGTCCTGCAAGTGCACTCCTGATATTAGCAACATTACCATTATAGGCGACACCGGAACGCATATGCATGCGAAGTAATTGAAACCTTGGCCATCGAAGAAAGTGGTCAAATATGCGTGAGCACCAAGCCTATCACGATCCACGCGAAAGAAAGGCAATACTTGGGATGTGGCACGAGCCGCTTAACGTCCTAATGGATGCAGCGCGCGGACATGGGGGATGGCTTTTATCACCAGCAGTACTCAAAAAGGAAAAAATAAGACGAATAATTAAAGCAAGGAAATCGATAGTCAGGGGTGTGTATGTCTTTTCCTCCCTCGGTTCTTCTAATTTGTAACGGTTCAGTTGACCCAATTCAATATGTACCAACTAGCTCAAGTAAAACCTGTAATTCACTTTTGGGCTTACAAAATGCCGAACATCTAAGGCCGAACATCTAACAAAATGCCGAACATCTAACATTTAATGTGAACAAGAACGTTTCACATTAAAAACAAGAAGGAAAGAAGTCTGTTTTACCAAATGTTTCGTTTTTTGTTGCAAAACATAACCGAAACCCAATAAACAGGCGGCGCCACTATGGCGTAACTAAGGATGCCCTCTACTCATCTAACAGCGCCAGATTACCGGGTAACTCAATTAAAATCTCCGGAAAATTGGCGTGACGCACTGTCTGCACCAGGATGCCTTCCGTTACTGTGTAGCCAGTTCGCCTCCCAAAACACCCTACAGTTTCACCGTCATTGCGCCAGTTATTCGTTCGGAAAACGGGGTGGTGTTCGGGACAAAGATTGCGCACATCGAACCTTTACCCGTTTCGACACTGCCGTGCGCGGACGCGCTTAAACACGTGGAGGTACGAGGAGCGGAAAATTGGGGAAAGAAAGGGTGCGGACAGGGACATAATTAGCGAAAAATTATGCGGCTCATTTGTGCGCACACAATTCCCCTCGCCATTTTGAACTAAACGCCGCGTCGCACTTTGTGAAGGTAACCAAGTTAAACCCCCCCTCCTCTCAAGCGCGATTATCTGGGATATTTGGCAGCAGGCGCTTTGTATGTCGTCAGGACGGTAGAGCTCGGTCTGTACGCTCTCTTCCCATATACGATGGACCGCGGCCAACGTTACGAGCCCTCGAGGCCAATCAAATAACGTGTGAGAATCACGTGACTTTCAAGAAAAGCACAACGAAGCGGGTCTGGTTAATATTGAAAAAAAAAAAAAGTCCCGTTCTATCGATAACGGAGGTGCTGCGCGATGTCGGAAATTTTTCAACCCCAATAAACAAAAATATGTCGTAGCGATTTGCTTCGTATATACGTCGCGCGCAGCCCGAAATACAGTAAAGCTCGATTATTAAAAAAATAAATAACGAAAAAAAAAACTTGTAGCAGCTCGCTGATACAGTCTAAAGGTCTAAAAAAAAGCTTCAATGCCTAAAGGCTTAAATCGTAGCTCGCTCGTACGGCGTAAAGGCCCAAAACAAATCATGATTACGGTTAAGGTTATAATAAATCGGCTCCGTAAAAATAACAAAAACGTTTGAAAAACACGGTAAGTCAGTTAAGCTTATTTAACGTCAATTTAAATAGAGAGAGATAGCTGCGATATCTCGGTCTCTTTTTCTATCTCTGTATATACAAGTTTTCCCCTCCTACATTCCAGTTGGCCCTATTTTAGTAATGTACACCAACTAGCTCAACTCAAGCCCATTACTAAATGTTCTGTGTTTTTCTCCTTTTTCTTCCGTCGTCTCATTTTTTAAAGATTTTTTTTTATTGTGCTAACTGTACTTTGTTTTAACTTAGCACCTTATCGCCTATAGACGTTTTTCGTTTTCTTTCATTCTCAGTCACGTGGGCTCCATATCTTGTATGCGGGACGAAAAAATAAATCACTTAAACTTCGAAAGTGCGAGAAAACACACGTGAAGCAAAACAAGATGTGCGACAATCACGAAGTTTTCGTGAACACCCTCTAGCGGCGTGGAAAGACCAGAAGTGACGACATTCAAGATGGCTGGGACCCTTGTGGAAAAAGTGTGTACACCTTTCCATAAAAGCGCATGAGGGCGCATTTATTGCTGCGTCTTTGTGCTATGCACACGCACTTTCCGGCTTGCCGCTATTGCGAGCGAGCGCTGGCTGGACTGTGATTTAGCACGTCTGCACTGTGATTTTCGTAAACAGTGGACACGTGCATAGCTTCGCTGTAGTCGTCAGCGGTTGCTGACGACTACAGATAAAGCTGCCGGCTCGCGCTGTCGTCTTTGCTGCATTCGGTGTAACGCTTAAACGGAGTACAGTGGGGTTTCTTTTGTACACTAATTATTTTCAGGAGCTTAATTATTTAATAATTATCGCAATACGGGCGCATGTCTGGTCTCAGGTATCAAAGTTAGAACATGCTTTTTGTATGTGTGTTTTTTTATCGAGTGCACGTATTCAATTCGCGACTAGTGTAGTAGGATGAAAATGGGGAGAGGATGTCAATCGAAAGCTTCTGTATAGACCAACGCGCTGTCTATAAACCACTTTGCGCCATTGTCCACACCAGGTGTCGGTACGGCGCGTGCACAGAAATCAGATTCGCGTCAAGCGAAGCTTTTGCGCATGCGCCGCGCCGACAGCAGCGCCACCGCAGCCTCGTGACGTCGGAGCCGGACGTCACGTCCGGCAGCACTGTGCGCGCGGCCATCTTGTTGGCGTCACGTTTCTTGAGTTTCGGTTTGTCTGCGTCTCGAGGGAAGGAACGCTCTGCCACTGATTGTGATTCAGCAAGTTGATTGTTTTCCGACTTACTACCACCCAGCGGGGACAAAGGACGAGGCCGCCATGCCTTTCATCTCCGAAAAGACTTTCGATTCTTTCTCTGATGCAGACACATAAAGTCGTACTGTCTAGCAGTATACTGCTCTACAAAAATACGCAACTCAAGGTTTTTTTTTTCATTTTTTCTTAGCTGTTATTGGCGAATGTTTTAGTTGGTTGAAGGCTCCGAGTTCTTGTAAAAGAAACTGACCTGGGCAATATGTTTCGGGCGCTGCAAAGAGCATAATTTTGTTTCAGATAACATCGACCTCAAGCACAGTTAACTGATGTCGCCCTGGTTATTAAAGATTTGTTCAACATTGGCGGAATAGCTGCATTGACTTTCCCAAAACCATCGCACAATTTTCTTTTCACGTAACAAAACTTTGGTTCGGCTGCGACAACAAAAGAAAAAAAAGAAAAAAAGAAAACCGTTAAATTATTTAGCATCGTCCGTGTTGCTGCACTCGACGTCCACAGCGTAACTTTCTGCCGCCGCCAACATCAAAGTTGTAGGCCCTGCGATGGAGCTAAGCACGTGATGTAACCGAACGTGGCGTTCGACAAAACATACGTCAAAATTCCGTCTGTTCGAGAGTTGAGTAAACGGATAAGTCAGCCGTGTCTCTTGTGTTTTCTATTCTGCATAATCGAGCTTTAAATAATCGAGAATATTTTATCATCAAACTATTCTGTCTATTTTTAGATGCTATTAAAAAAAAAAAAAAAAAAAACTCACTTACCGACGCCACATCAAGTGTCTAGGAATCGCTGCTAAAAATGAGACGGTTTTCTGTCTGTGCAAAGTAATTTTTTTAATGACATTAAAATGTAAGTTTTTGTAGTGTCTATCAGCTTTTCATGCTTTCTGTTAACCATACCGTTAGTCATTCATGGTGGGCAGCATAGATTATTAAAACTGTCATCGTTTTGCCTCGCTTCGCTCGTCTGCATACATTGAGCAGAATTCGCATCAAAGAAAACGCAAACCGACAGTACAGCGTGGACAAGAGAGAAATATAGAAACAAATTCGGTAAAACATTCTATAAAGATTATGACCCAGTTCAATAGTTGTGAATGGGTTCCCGTCGAGCGATAACGTCAGCATGTTTCCTTGTTTTATCATTATTTGTTTTTGTCAAAAGCTGCGTGTAACGTTACAAATAAAAAAAGAAAGAAGAAAAAATTGTGCATCTGATTTTCGTTGGCATCAACGTCCCTCATGAATCGAAGGTGCCACGCATTGGCACAGCGTCTCTTGCAGGAAGTGCGGTCGCTTATCTACATCGGTTCTTTTCCGGTAGGGTGACTGGTTTCGTTTTCTCGCCGCTACCAAGATGGCGGACGTAGGACTTGGCGCCCTACTAGATGGCGCTCTACATTTCGCATATCGTCTATATGGACACACAGAGCGGGATTAGAGAGTTTTCGTAGATCGTTTTCGCCGTCCCGCAACGCTCCCCGAAACCCGCTACTATAACCGGAACTGTACAGTCAAGGCCATCGGCGATCAGACGCAGTAGCGGCTTCTTCGTTGCGGAGAGCTTAGCGGAGGGGGAAACCAGGTCGACAAAAACTTTCTATTAGGCAGTTTTCGTAGACCGCGTTGCCCCCTCCGCTAAGCGTTCCGCAATGAAGAAGTTGATACTGCGCCTGCGCGCCGATATCCTTGACTGTGGCATTCCCCCTATCGTAGCGGGTTGCGGAGGGCCTTGCGGGACGGCGAAAAAGATCTACGAAAACTCACTATTGGCTAGGATAGCGCGTAGCGTCCGTTAAGTCCGGACGTAGTATAGTCGCGGCGGTCGGTGGTCCCACTTAGAAAATCCTGGATAGAGAGGTTTGAAGTCAAACTTCTTTGTTTTGTATGTTGTGTGGATTGCCCAATATTAGCAAGAGACTGCGCTCGCGCCAGGCCTAGATTTTTAATATGTACGAGCGATCCCAACCACGCGTTATGCTCTTGTTTGTAAAGATGCATTTTTAAACAAAACCTGTACCCGCTTTGTTTGAGAACCACTCACCACGGCAGATGCTCGGATGTTTCCAGCGCGCACCCTAATTAAATGGCGCTTAATTGGATTTTGGTGGGTCGTGTTTTAGGTTGTTGGAAGCTACGCTTACGTTGCTTTAGTCTGTAAATTTATCATTTTTGTCACCTTCCCTGGAATATATGTTTCACGCGTTTATAGGTCCTTCGGGCGTTATTTTAGCGACCATACTTCAGGTTTCATGAACGCGGATGAACGTTCTCAAAATTCTGCTCTTCCTGACCCTAAGTTGCGATAATTATTTCCCGTGTGATGTGCCTTTTTGTTTTTGTTTTACAGCTAATTTTTATATATTTATTTTTAAAGCCTCGTTCGCGTGACAGTGCACAGCTCGTTTACCGGGTTTACAATTTATGTGCGCTAAGTTTGTGTTATAGAGATGCTCCAACAAATTGAAATATAATTATTATTTCTTTTGTTTACTTTATACAAGTACATGTTAACTGCACTGACTATATATATATATATATATATATATATATATATATACAGGGTGTTTTTTTTTTTTAAGCTTAACAGATTTGTTTAAAAAAAGCCGCGAAAGTCACACTTATGACGCTTGTGGAGGTGAGTTATGCGGCCAGGGGGACATCTTATAGGGGGCTTATCGTAACAATCAGTCGACTAATTGACTAAAATTCGTTAATTAACTTTTTAATTAATGAAAATGGACATATGGTTCCAATTAGAAACTTGCTCAGCGTCATCGAAAACCACTAAATCAGTGATTTTCAGAAAGACTTTGAGCGCGTGAGAAGCGTAGTAGTGCACTAAAGTTACCACTCGTGGAGCAGGTACAAAGCTAGCGGTTGTGATAAGGCGCCCGCGCGATTTTTCCGTCTCTTATCTAGCCCCAGCCTTGTACCTGCTCCACGAGTCGTAACTTTAGTGCACTACTACGCTTCTCACGCGCCGAAAGTCTTTTTGAGAACGACTGATTTATTGGTTTTCGATGACGCTGAGGAAGTTTCTAATTGGAACCATATGTCTATTTTCATTAATTAAAAAGTTCATTAACGAATTTTAATTAATTAGCCAACTGATCGTTACGATTAGCCCCCTATAATATGTCCCCCTGGCCGTATAGCTCACCTCCACAAGCGGCATAAGTGTAACTTTCGCGGCTTTAAAAGAAAAAACACCCTGTATATATATATACTATATATATATATATATATAAGGTGTCTGAAGTTACTATGCTCGATCTAAAATGGACCTGAGAAACCGCCGCCTGCACGAAGCAATCTGAACTTTTCTTCAAAGGTGTATTTCACAGGTCTGTTTTGTTTTGTGAAAGGTAGCTTCGTTTCTATAAAACATGGAGCCAAAAAACTTGCCTGGGTTAGCGGCGGGCGGCGACGCAGACGACCGCGTCGAGTGGCGGGGCGCGTTTGGCCCACGAATTGATAGATGGCGCTTCCTCCTTCTCGTGGCTGCTCGTGACGACCGTGATTTACTAAAGTGAAGATAATAAATTTGTAGTATAGTATTGATTTAAAAACAATTGCAAGCAACAAAAACAAAACTTCAAAAACAAAAAAAAACAAAAAAAAAAACACGGTTGCATAACAGCGGCGTTTTCGCTGCTGACGGATTTCGTCTGCGCGTCGTCTGCTTTCTTTCGCTGGCCGGCTACACCTTCCGACGCTGCTCTCGACGCCCTCGGTCACAACGTGCGCCAAACGCGCCCCGCTTCTCGACTCAGTCGCCTGTGTCGCCGCCGGCCGTTGACCCTGGCAAGTTTTTTGGCCCTATTTTTTTTTTTTTTTAACAGAAAGGAAGCTACGTTTCGTAATTTGTAAACACGGGATCGGTGTATGAACCTATCAAGTACTTTTAGCAAACTGTTATACCATGTTCCGCGTACCGCACTACCGGAGCCTTCGAAGCATGCCTTTAATTAGGCGCGCGTCCGGCTGATACCGTGACCGCGGGCACGCACTTAAAAGCATACTTACAAAAAAAAATGCTCTGGTAGTGCGATACGCGGCACATGGAATAACGGTTTGCTAAAAGTGGCGTGTTGTAATGTAAAATGCAGAGCTCGACCTAAATAAAAAATTAAAAAAAAAACGAGCAATTGAAGAAGAAGAAAAAAAGTTGGCGAAGCGTTAACCGGAAACTGGTTTATGCTAAATTCATGTGGCACATTTTTATTTTAAAGAAAATAGAAGAAAAAAATAATCTAGAGCTAACTTTTCTCGATAAATTTTATTTTAACTTTGGCTACAGTTTTTTTTTTTCTCACAAAGGGGCAAAATGGAATGAGGCTGAGCGAGCGTATCGGTATTTCTTGCTTCCGCCTCCGATGCTCATTTTCGATTGAACTTTCTCGAAAAAAAAAAAAAAAAAAGGAACCATATATTTTTTTTTAGGTTCGCGAGTGTTTCCAATTAAGTTTAAAAGCTATTTAATGTTACCTCAATTCTGTGAGAAATCGATACAGCCACGGACAAGGCGTGGGCGTATCGATTGCCACGTAGTGTGAAACAAGCTTACTTTAGAAAGGCCGGAATTTCTCGCCTACTGGAAGATAGCACTCCCCTAAAAGACAAACGACGTTGAGAACTGAAATAGCGAAGGGAAAGGCAATCACTTTATAAACTCCTCTTTTTCTTTTTTTTTTTCTTCTTTCTTTGGGGGGGGGGGGGGGGGGATTTTACGGACGTAATTAAAATCGCATCCGGGCAGCTTCTGTGTTATCCTACTATACTTTGCCTTATTTACTAAACGTTATATTAAATGTGAAAAAAGAAATTAAAACCCGTTAAAGAAATTGAAGTATGTTTAATTCCTGTTTTTGAAAAAAAAAGACGATTATAAATTTTAATTTATTGTTTCTCAGCCTGCCGACGAAGAAAAATAAAATGTTTGTGTAGAAAAGAAAGAAAAAAAAGAGATCAGATGATTTTGCCAAGATTTATGTTTATTCTACCAATAAAGCTATGTTCTATGTCTTTCTTCGCCAAAAAACAAACCAAAGAAACGTTCAAACTTTTTTTTAAATTTAGGTTTGTTGTAGATTATCAAACGTAAAACCACTCACATATATATATATATATATATATATATATATATATATATATATATATATATATATATATATATATATATATATATATATATAGAGAGAGAGAGAGAGAGAGAGAGAGAGAGAGAGATTGTTAGAGGCACACGAAGAAGAGGACGAGGAGTAGAATGGTGCCCTTGTGAAGGTTAAGTGGCATTCTGTCAGCCGGAACTGCAGTTGACTCCAGTGAGCCTGTAACATTGTGGTAGCAGCGGTGGGATCACTTCTAAACTTCGATGGCGAATCCACTGCATGTTACGTCCCACTCCGGCAACACTTCGCAGCGAGCAACTGAAAATGGCTTCTCCATGAGCGTTCCAACGCCGCTACAACGCCTCCAAATTGGCTCGAATGTTTTTCCGAGTGACATCAATAGGCCACAAAGTGACGCTTTGGAGATTTCTGTAGTTGACCTCAACACCTGTCCATCGGCCCTGGATGAAGGTGAGATCGTTTCAACAGTTAGCCCCTTGACGGATGTGAACCGAGGTACCCGCGCAAGGGCTAATCCGTCACTGAAGTTAAAACCCTTCGACGGCAGCGTACCAGTTCACCTTTATCTGTACCAGGCTGATATTATTGCACAAGCCAACGGCTGGGTGCAAGGCGACAAAGTTTACGCCCTCGTCTCCCAGTTGCAAGGACCCAGCTCTAGACGTGCTTTACCAATTCGATGGTATTCACCTATCATTCCCGGCCCTACGTGAAACACTGGAGCTACGTTTTGGGAATAGACATCTCCAGCCAGTGCACAGCTCGGAGTTAAGTTTACGCCGTCAGCGCTCCCACGAAACCCTCCAGGAGCTGGCAGCCGACATCCAGCGCTTGATTGTCAAGGCATATCCTGGAGCCCCAACAGACGCAAAGGATAAGATTGGCACCTCCGCTTTTTTAGACGCAATAGCTGATTCAGAGGGTCAAGTATTTGTACGTCTTTCACGACCTACAAATGTCAAAGATGCCCTGAATCAAGCACTAAAAGCGGCAACTGCTTAAAGGGCCACAGAGTTTGTGCAGAGGGCTAGGCATCTACAAGAACCACCATTACCACTTTCAGCTTTATCTTCGGCGCGAAAAAGGCGGCATGGTAGAAGGAAGTACAAGCCTACACAATCTGCACCTGAAACCGGAAAAGTGTTACTTTGGGTATAAAGAAGTAACCTACCCTGGACAGTTTGTATCAAAAAAAGAGATTACACCAGATCCTGTCAAGTTTCGAGCCTTCACAGAGTATCCTGTACCAACATCCTTAAAGGAAGTAAAAAAAGTTTCCAGGGATTCGCATCATATTTTCGCCGATTCATTTCTGACTATGCGCGCCGTGCGGCTCCAATGACCCGTCTGCTACGCAAAAATGTACCCTGGCGATGGACAGAAGAGGAACAAGCTTCCTTTAAAGACCTGAAGAGTGCCTTGTTGAGTGCCCCAATCCTCGCCCACTTTGACCCTGCTTAGGCGACCTATCTTCACACAGATGTCAGTGGAGAGGGACTCGGTGCTGTTTTGTTGCAATAAGATGACGACACGCAACGTGTTGTTTCATACGCAAGTCGCCGTCTGACGAACGCAGAACAGCAGTATCATTCTTCAGAACTTGAGTGTCTTGCACTAGTCTGGTCAGTGCAACACTTCCGGCCGTATCTCTACGGACGATACTTCACAGTTGTGACCGATAACTCAGCCTTGACATGGCTCCAAAGCAAGAAAGATCTAACAGCCGAACTGGCTCGTTGGTCGATTTTACTTCAAGAACATAACTTCACAATTGTTCATCGGAGTGGCAAAGAACACCAAGATGCAGACTTTCTATTTCGTCATCCGATGAAGGACATACCGGATTCTCCTGACCGCGATGCTTGCTTTTGTACGTCTACATTTAATTTGAACGCAGGCCAGGAACAAGATTGTGAAATCCAGGACATCATGTCTCGACTTCAAACAACTGACGTACCACCAACGACTAATCGCCTACGTAAAGCGTACCAGATTCGTACCGGGTTACTTTGCCATCGCAGTTCCAGCACTAAACATTGGGTACCAGTTGTTCCATCTTCACTACGCGGAGCGGTACTGCATCTTTGTCACGACGACCCTACGGCGGGGCATCTAGGCCGTGACACAACTTTCCAGAAGATATTAGAAAGGTACTGGTGGTCCGGGTTTCGAAAAAAACGTGGCAAGCTACGTAGCCTCTTGCTCACAATGTCAGCAACGCAAGTCACCGAATACAAGCAAGCCATGTGAACTTCACCCCATACCACCACCTGAGGCTTCATTCGAAGTGTGGGGAATCGACCATCTCGGGCCTTTTTCACGTACATCAGACGGCAGCCACTTCATTCTGGTGGCGGTAGATCATCTTACCAAATGGGTAGAGTTATGCCCCGTGGCCAGTACCTCAACCGAAGAAGTGGTGCGGTTCCTTAGAACCCAGCTACTCCTGCGACACAAAGTGCCACGGACGATCATAACTGATCGAAATACAGCTTTTACCTCTGCCGTGTTTCAGAAGAGCTAGCATCTCAAGGCATAACTCATGCTAAAGCAGCTCCCTACCGACCGTAGACGAACGGGTTGGTTGAGCGAGCTAACAGAACAATTGCTGGAACTCTTTATTCGTACGTAAATGTCAAGCACACTGATTGGGATACTTTTGTTCCTTATGCCGCGTTCGCGATGAATACCGTGAAGCAGTCAAGCACCACTTATACACCATTTCAACTTGTTTATGGTAGAACGGCGGTGCTTCCTCAAGAATGCTCATCATCTGTAACGTGGCGGAATAGGGGGGACGATTTTGCTGACAATAACTTTCAGCACCGCCTGGATGACGCACGAGGACGAGCAAGAATCGCTATATTACATTCCCAACAGCGTGCGGAATCTTGAAACAGCGCTCCTGGCTGAACACCATGCCTATCCCCGGGTGACTTTGGTCGTGGTTCGAAGGGAACAGCGAAAGAGAGGTCGAGCACAGAAGCTTCTGCCCAGGTATAGGGTTCCCTGTGAAGTCACTGAAAAAATTGGACTACTAACCTATGAAGTTCAAGATTGGGGAACTTCACGGAAGACCAAGACATGTTCAATGCATGTGCCTCACCTAAAGCTGTACATCCCACGCACAAGTATTCTTCCTTCTTCTCCGGGTCAGTGAATTGTGGGAACCAAAGGGCCGATGAGTTGCTTTTTGTACTGTAGTAACTCTTTTACGGGGGATGGGGAGTTTGTTAGAGGCAGACCAAGAAGAGGACGAGGAGTATAATTGTGCCCTTGTGAATGTTAAGTGGCATTCCGTCAGCCGGAACTGAAGTTGACTCCACTGAGCCTATAACTATATGTATATACGGGCGGTTTCATTTGGATTCAGGCAACGAGGTGCAGTCGTACTTTTTATTTTGCCTCAATTTTTTTTTATATTTCGTGGCCCATGTTCCAAGAGGAACAATCCTTTTATTTTAATGTCCTAACATGTTTAGTTTCTGAGAAAAAAAATCTGAAAGAAGAGGGAAAGAACGACGAGGTTTCGACGATTGTCGTGTGTGGCGTTTTTGAATCACTCTCAATCTCAAAGTATTCAAAAGAGAGCTTCTATATTTTTTTTTTATTGTGATATATATGCAACTCGCTAAAACGAAATTTCTACTACTATTCATTATTCGTCGATCCAATCTTTGTAAAAATCCCCAAACATGCCTCCGCGAACAACTGTGACCTAAACTGCGGATTATTTTTCTTTTTTTTTTTTTTTAAGGCGACTATTGCGTGTTGCTTTTAAAATAATACCAGGTGCAAAACCTTTCATTGCCTTCCAAATTAAACAAAGGTTGTGCCTTTATCATGTACGAGTACTAAAAAATAAATTATGAAACAAAGAAAGCTTTCACTTTTCGTTCAACTTCAGCACGCTTAATAAAAAAAAAATTATTTTTTTTGTTGCGTCGTGTTTTTCTTTACACCTTCCTTTTACGCATAATATATTCCGTTAAAGGTACATGCACTGGTCTTGAGTTTGAAGCCTCTAAATATGCAAAAATTATTCTGTTCTGTTATCAACATGAATTTCGCATTAAAAATATAAAATTCCGCATTTAAAAATCTAGGTTTCCAATAGGAAGTGCATTTTACTCTAATGCCTTACAATATTATACTTTGATATTTCTAACGTAGTATAGATTATGTAGCGCACAGGGTTTAGGCTTGAGGCCTCTCCAGTCATGGCACCGGCAGAAATTGTCTGAAAACCCGCTTTCGACTGTTACGATTTATTGTGTTTAGATGTTTGGAAATGCAAACTTGTTATTATACGCCTAACGACGTCAATGACTTTTATATGATTATTTATTAAACGCCCTTAGATTATTATAATAAAGAATAAAATATACAGCTATAACTCATAAACCCACCATCAGCATTTGCTCTTTTTAGCATATTTACAGGCTTAAAACTCAGAACTAGTGCATATACCTCTAACGGAATGTATGATGGCTAAAAGATGGGTGTGAAAAAAACGCAATGCGTGAAAGAAAATGCTTTTTTTTTTTTATACAGCGTGTTGAAATTGAGCAAAAAGTGAGAACTTTCTTTGTTTCATAATTTATTTCTCAGTACTCGTACGTGATTAAGACACGAACTTTGCATAATGTGGAAGGCAATGAAAGGTTCTACAAGCGGTATTTTCTCAAAAACAAAACTAAACATAGTCGATTAAAAAAATAAAATCCGTAGTTTAGGTCACAGTTGTTCGCGGAGGCATGTTTGGGGATTTTTACAAAGATTGGATCGACCAATAATAAATAGTAGCTGAAATTTTGTTTTAGCGACTTGCATATATACAACAATAAAAAATATAGAAGCTCGCTTTTAAATACTCTGAGATTGAGAGTGGTTCAAAAATGTCATACATGATAATCGCCGAAACATCGTCGTTGTTTCCCGCTTCTTTGAGATTTTTTTTTCTCAGAAACTAAACATGGCAGGACATTAAAATAGAAATAATTGCTCTTCTTTGAACATGCGCTACGTAATATAAAAATTAAAAATACGACTGTACCTAGTTGCCTGAATCCAAATCAAACCGCCCATATAAATATATATGTTCGACTCCAATCGGACATCCTCGGAAATCCCAGGGATGGTCGAGAACCCCGGACGCCCTGACCCTCGTCTATATAGTTAGGTTGTCGGCAAACGAAACAACCGCACAAACGGCTGTACTAAAAAAATAAGGTAATCGTACTTAAATTCATTGGTAAACGTAACCGCCTAACCTTAATCGACTGGATGTATTGAATTTAGCGTGAAATTGATAGGAAAAAAAAAACCGAAAGAAGCTAGCGTTAACCTATCGTACTCCCGCAATTTATATAACAAAAAAAAAGTTTTCGAAGGCAAGTTTGAGACGGTGCTTATGGAGCGAAATGACTACGCTGGCAAATGAAGCAGTGAGAGCAGTTTGGAAACGCGGCCATTAATTTCAAATAAAACAAAATACGAGCCTAGATAAAACATCTTCCATAAAAGCAATGAGGGGTTTGGAACCAAGAGAGGAACGGTCGTTTCAATCACACTTTACGGTTGACCATTTTTTTTTATGTTATCTTGTTTCGTAACATAAAGTTGTTCGGCTACCTCGTGCTACCAGCCGCTGGCCCCGCCGTTTTATCACCATTACGCTCGCTCGCTTGAAACTATTCTTGCGCGAACTAAAGGGCGTCTGAAAGCTAAATACATAAACAAAATGCCTCAAGTATCGGAACAGAATGAAGCGGACGCAAAGAAGACACGCAGAAAAAAAGTGGGTAACAAATAGGTGAGGGGGAAAACAATGGAGAATAAAACTTGAAGAAAAAGAATGGCGTCATGTCGTTTTTTCAGGAGGGGGGGGGGGGGGGGGGGACTTGGGTAGTCTTAGCGTCGCTTCACGCTCCTCACGAGTCTTGGCAGCCGAGTTAAATTGTTCGTTCACGTGAAGTAACGGGAACGGCCGCAGTTCCGGTTTCCCGTGGAACCGTTGCGGGGTAGTCGACGGAAAATGGGAGGGGGAGGGGATGTAGGGGAAGGGGCAGGGAAGGGGGGGGGGGGGGGGGCGAAAGAGAGGACAGGATGTCGCGTTTAAAATTCAGCGCGAGCGGAACGCACAATTTGTTCTTTAATAGCCCGGATTGTCGACGACGGCGCTCTCTCTCTTGTGAATGGGCTTGAGGTGTCCGCCGTTGCAGGAGTGTATGGGTCTGTTTCAAAGAAGGGGGAGGGGGGGATAGAAGTGTGCAGAAAAGGCTGACGAGGAGATAAGAAAATAAAGTGGAAAAAAGTGGTTGAAGTTTTTTTTTTTTTTCTTTTGCGTAAAAATTACATTTGTTTTTACATCCAGGATTATATTTTTATCGTCATAACTGTGTTTATTTCTGTAGAAGCGTATTTTTTTAATTTTTTGTTTCATAAAGAGAAAGTGTTTGAGAGCGAAAAATAAAACGAGAGATTGAACAGCATGAATGCAAGTTCAAATACATTGCTATGGTCACTGAAAGAAGGAGAACGTCAGAGAGTGTCTTTCCAACGCCCTCCGACGTTCAGCGCAGAAAGTCGCGTTCAAAAGTCAGCGCGAGCGGAACGCACAGTGTGTTCTTTAATTGCAGGGATTGTAGACAACCGTGAAGCTCTTGTGAAAGTGCATGTGAATTTGCCAACAGCAGAGTTATTCTTACGATATCACACAGAAGGCTACTTGGTGAACTCGTAAAGATTTGTACATTCAACTACAATCTGACAGCCTCAGAAATGCAGGGATGGTTGAGGCCCGGGCGTCTTAACCAGCTATAGCTACGGTGTCGCACCGCGAAACAGTCCCACAAATGGCGTTATAAAAAGAATGTTACTGTACTGCATTTCGTTAATAAGGGTAATTGCATAATTTGGCCGACTAGAATAGTGGATATGACATGAAATCAAGAAAAAAAATGAAAGCCGTTTACAACTCCCTGTAACGCCGAATTAGAGCGCAGCTCTTGAGGAGGAGGAGGGAAGGGTACTGGGGGATGGGTCAAGTGACCTCGGAGGGCGGGGGGGGTCACGTGACCTTGGGGGTCACGTGACCTTGTGGGAGTCACGTGACCTTGGGGCGTCACGTGACGTCAAGGGGGTCACGTGACCTGGGGCCACGTGACGATGCCGATGACGTCATCAGTGACGTCACTGATGACGCCATCAGTGATGATGATGATAACGATGCGGATGCCGGTGACGTCATCTGTGACGTCACTGATGACGTCACCAGTGATGATGACGATGACGATGGGGATGCCGGTGGCGTCATCAGTGACGTCACTGATGACGTCATCAGTAGCGATGACGTCAACGGGGGGTCACGTGACCTGGGTAACCATCGTGACCCTCGTGAGGCTAACCCTAGTAACCCTTGTGAGGGCAACTCTCGTGACCCTTGCGAGGGTAACTCTCGTGACCCTTGTGAGGGTAACTCTCGTGACCCTCGTGGGGGTAACTCTCATAACCCTCGTGACCCTCGTGAGGGTAACCCTCGTGAAGGTAACCCTTTTGAGGGTTACTAACCCTCGTAACCCTCGTGAGGGTTACGAGGGTAAGTAACCCTCGTGAGGGTAACCCTCGTGAAGGTAACCCTTTTGAGGGTAACTAACCCTCGTAACCCTCGTGAGGGTTACGATGGTAAGTAACCCTCGTGGCCCTCGTGATCCTCCTGAGGGTAACCCTCATGAGAGGGTTACCTGAGGGCAACCCTCGTAACCCTCACGAGGGTTACGAGGGTTGCGGTTACGCCGACGCCGACGGCGACGCCGACGCCGACGCCGACGCCGCTCAAGCCGGGAACGGGCGCCTAAGAGCTCTGCTCTAAAATTATGCGTCCAGCCATTCGAGCTGTTCAAAACGTGTTCGCAACCAGACCATTGGATATTTGACGAGTGATCACGTACTGCCCTATTAAGGTGCTGAGCCAATCTGCGCTTGATTTTAATAATTTATTATTTATTCATATAATCGTCAGCATGCAAGCGCCAAAACAAAAAAGAAAAAGAGAAATACATACTAGAAAAGCAATATTTGCAACAGAATGCACAACTACTCGACGAAGGAGGGAGCGCGTCGTTACTCATAGTCATTTATTTTGAGCTAATAATAACATCAACGGTGTTATCCAGATCGCCGCCCAACCCCCCCCCCCCCCCCCCCCCCCGGTGAGGAGTTGCACTGCGGTGATAAAATATTTATTACTTCGCGTTTGTTATTAGCAGACGCCATTTCAGTTCAGTCTAGCCAAACCTTAATACAACAAATTTAATCCTTTTTCCGCGTGGCCCACCTAACAATGCCGGGAACTGGAAGTGCCGACGTACTCCTTTCTTGAATTCATGTATTACTATGTTAAATGTGGCTGTCGCATTTAGTTTATTCTTTTACAAGCGGGCTAAGCAAGTTAACGCGCGGAATTTAACAAACACAGTCACACATATACAAACAAACTAATGACTTTATATGCGATATATTCCGGTTTGGTTTTGACCTGCTATTGCAAAGTCTGCTCAAGTTACATCTAGCGGCGTATAGTCAGTGGCTTTTTATTGGGTTGCTCTTTGCATTGCCACCAAATTGTGTAAAAAGCATTTTTATTTTGTTTTAGCACAATGTACTTGCGACCGAGAATAAGTGCCGCTGCGTATCTTGTATACTCAAGCCTTATAGTTATCTAGTTATGTCTTTAAATTTTGATTAACCTATTAAGACTCCAGATTAAAAATGCGAGATACGGAGCAGGATTGAATCTGTTGTTGAGCGGAAACGTTCTTCTACCTAATATAAAATTTTAATTAAAACAAAGCATTCCCATGAATGACTTTCGGTGATCACACCCAGTAAAAATAATTTTTTTGAGTCGCTGGTATTATTTGTTTTGTTATAGTACGCGTACAAAGAAAAAAATATAAAAGAAAACTAAACGTTTTGCAGAGTATATAGCGATTCTTCGTTTGCACCTTCGTAACTCAATTTATGCTTCGAAGGAAGACTGCGATGTAAAAACAAAGGGGGAGGGGGTTGGTTTAAGGGGAGCGGGATAATATTAGTCAGTATAAATATATGAAATTTTCTTTGCTTGGAGTTTGTCCCCAGAAAACTTTGTTTGCTCTTCCGCTTCAGGAAAATTTCTCAACCGACTAATTTCAATTCAAGTCAGACGGGTTTGTGCAATGGGTATAGTCTGAATCTAAATTTTCGGTATCTTTCGAACCAGTATTGACTTGTTTTATTTCGTATCCACTTCGCTTGCTTCTTTTTAATGATCGTTTCTTCTCCTTTCAGTTTATTCTACAAAATGCTCATTTTTATTTCGATTCAAAACTGGCATTTCGTGCGGACTCAGAAGGGGAAGGAAGAGAGAAGAATATTTAACAATAAACTAAAATGAAATAATCAGACTAGGCAAAGTTTTGTGAAACTAGGTTAGTTTTACGATCCCTGAAGAAACTCCCAAAGTTAACACTTTTTCTTATTCCGGTTTGGAAACCTACTTAAAGAGAGAACTACTTTGCAAGAGGTCAGCCAAATTGTAATAAACACTACTTGTTCTTTGTCCACGGAAAAGACTCCGTTTTGTCCCGCGTGGCGTAATTTCCTTGAGTATTTAGTATTTTGGTGCCGAAAACCAGGAATTATTCAGCGACCGAACGGTGCGCTATATGGGACGTCATAAAGCGGCTTCAAGCGAAACGATCGGTGACGCGAAGCGATATCCAGCTGAAAAGCGAGGAGCGGCATGCAATGTCGAAGGCGGCAGATTTCAGCCCTCAACACGAGGAACGTCTTGAGGAGATCGTCGACAAGATAAAAGCCCTCGACAGAGAACTAAAAGAACAAGGAGCGCTCATCGAGCAACACGTCAAGTCCGACATCCTCGCCGAAGGATCCAAAAGCTTCGGCGAGTTTCAAGGCGTCCTCGCACGAACGCGTATTCCACACCCGCCGACGAAGATATCTATGTGTGACCGAGACGGGCCGTCCATCGACTAGCGAACACGAATACCGCTCAAGACAACTCAAGTTATAGAAGCATGCACTTTAGCGTTTCAACGATAACAGACTGAATTGGCTTTTGTTTGTTTTTTCTGAGAACTGGTTAGGGAAGCGGTTCATGAAAACGATGCATTGTCGAGCGTGGAGAAGTTCCTGTACTTGCGCACGGTGCTGACGGGGAAAGCGGCGGCGGCGTTGAGGGGCATCCAAGCGACAGACAAGAACTACGAGTACGCCATGGAACTGCTGAAGGGACAATTTGGAAAGCAGGACGTATTGGTTCAGGAACATCTTACACAGTTATTGAACTTGCCGAAAGTCAGAGCACTGAGCGATGTCACGTCCCTACGTCGTCTACAGGACGATATTCATGGGAACATCGCCGGATTGAAAATTGTCGGCGTCGAGTCTGATAGGTACGGGGCGATGCTGTGTGCCGCACTGTACCGCGTGTTGCCCGCGGACTGGGCTGTGGGCTTATAATACGTGGTGCGAGCAGGAAAAGGTGCGTGACGAATCGGCTCCGAGGCCACCTTGTGATCGCTCCGTCGGAAGCTTGAAAGCCGTGAGATGGTGTACGTCGGCAGCTCGCAAAGTCAATTGCACTCTCCGAGGGTTCGTTGCGCCAAAGATCGACCGAGCGGCGACAACAGAGGAAAAGGATCAGCTGCTTTCCTCGGTGTTGGTGCCAAACCCTCAAGTTAAAGGTCCCATTTTTGCTCTTTCCAGTCACACGACGCACCGTGGTGCTATGCAGCCATTCAATGGAAGGAAACAACAACAACAAAGAAGCTGCGAAGCGAAGGGAGGTGATACCAATGCGCAGGGCGAGGACACACAACTAGGGAGTAATGGTACCTTTCACTTCGATGCACCAACTGTGATCGACGTCACATTAGCTCAACTTGTGACCCACCTACTTTACCCGTCAACAAAGAGACGGCTCCTTAGTTTCACTCTCTGGCATCTCTGAACTCTGGCATCTCTTAACTCCAGCAGCAAGAACACAGTGTTGTTGAAGGTGGCTAAAGTATGGGTGGACGGATGATGCCGAAAGCATTTGGCCCGCTGTCTGTTTGACGGGGGCAGCCAGCGCTCTCTCATCGCCGAGCACCTCTCGTGAGAGCTCAAATTGAAGGTGATTGGCGAGGAGGAAGTGACAATCTATCCGTTCGGTGAGCAGCTAACGTCATAGGGAGGATGTGACGACTTGTACGAGTTTGGTTGAGAAGTCAATGCAGCCACAAATAACAGAGATAACACATCTGTTCCGATTGATTGGTCTCACCGGACAGCCTGCTCAGATGTCACACTTCCACGGGCCTGCAAGACCCCACAAGTCATCGAAGTCCTGGAGGGGGCTGACTACTATTGGAAGATAGCGGGAGGAGTAGTCCGCAAGCTGCAAGGATCATTGGTCGCAGTGACGAAAGACTTTGGCTGAACGCTGCAGGGCCCAATTTCTCAAGCTGCTTCCGTGTTTTCCTTTACTACTGGGGCAGACTTGAGCACTAGCGTCGTAGAACAGATGTCAGGCCTCTTAAACGAAATTCGAGCCTTCTAGAAGGTAGAGAGCTTGGGATCCCAGGGAACGACTGCACACGCGGAAAAGAATAACAAAAAGTAAAAGAAGATTTCGGTTCACCTCTCACCCTTGTCAAGGGTTGGTATGAAGCAGGGTTGGGCAGAAATACTCAAAAATGTATTTGGAAATACAAATACTGGGATACATTAAAATAGTAGCTAAAATACTGATACTAAGATACATCTGTAAAAATGTATCGCGATACGTATCGGAAATACATCTTAAAAAGAGGCAAAAAGTATTTGGAAATACAAATACAGGAATACATTTTAGGGAGAGCAGAAATACAAATACAGAAATACTGATAGCGGAATACATTTTCCAAATTTTTTTAGACGCCAACTGAGATGAGGCTTTAAGTTTGAAGTGGATGTTTTCGATCCCGAAATTACTTTCCTGTAGGCTTGGCACTTTGCCTTGAAGATAATGGTTTCGGACGACAAGGAGTCTTCCATGGGCCCCCAAAAAAAAACGTCCCATCAAGGGCTGACCGAAGTCCCTTCCATGATATCCTGTCTGTCTGACGAGGGAACCCTGTCAACATTGATCACATGATGTCACGGTGGAATGAAATAATATTCTTTATCTGTAGGTGTGGCCTTGAACATACAACTTTACCACGCTGCTGTATGAAAAGACAATACGTACTTTCGTTGTAGGTTACCTAGCTAAAGATCGTGCATACAGTGTCATTTGGAATTTTCGAGAATAGTGGACCACCTGAAGCATCTTCGAATACATGTCTTCTGTTACGATTGAAAAAACGATACGGTAGCATCCCTGTTCTGAAGGTCCTTATTACCGACCCTCCGCCACTGACGCGCGGATTGCAGTCCTCAAGTTTTGCCTAGCATTATCCAAACAGAGACCCCGTGGATTGCGAGCTGATATTGCCGCCACAGGTGCGAGCCCTCCGAGCAACAGCGGTCTCGGGACGAGTCGCGGGAGTACGTAGCCTGGGATAGCACAGCGAGGCCACTTCTGGCCTCCTTCTGGGTTTCGGATCACCAGAGCAGCGGGTCACGTTCACGTTCGCTGATGATGTACCTTTGAGCCGTGCAATGTTACGGGCGCAGCCGCAGATGAATTCGAATATGTGTTGAACTTCACAGCGTGAGTGAGCCTTCCTACTACTTCAAGTCAAGCACCGCCAGCCTCGTGCTGCAACGGAATGTGACTCAGCTGTGCCGGCTTGGTGTATTCTGTACACTAAGGCGAGAGAGACGGTTAGCAGCGGGCATTGGATGCTATTAAACAATGACTCAAGAAATCTTTACCTAAGGACCTGCGGCAGAAGATGCTCTGACTCCACTCCCGGTACGCTACCTGGTTCGAGTCCCCGCCTACGCAACACTTCTCAGAAGAGAGAAGAGGACGCATAAAAAAATAGTTTGCAGAAGCAAAAGGAACCTTGGTCAGCATAGTAACAATGTTCCCGCATCTCCTTGACTCTGATGCCCTCAGAAGTAAAAAAAAAAAAAAAGCGTTCGGACTTGCTTTTTTTTTTTTCTGGGGGAGGGGGGGGGGGGGAGTATTTCTCAAGAAATGTAACGAAATACATTTCACCCGGATTGTATCGCGATACAATGAAACATTCCAAATGTATTTCGATACAGGAATACAGATACTGGTGAAAAAAATGTATCGCGATACAGAAATACAGATACGAAATGTATTTCTGAAATACTATCGCGATACATTCGTATCGCGATACTGCCCAACCCTGGTATGAAGCAGGCCTTAATTGGAAGATCCTAGATCGACCACTGGACAGGGGTCGATCTAGGACAGGTGACTAGATCGACCCCTGGACTGGGGTAAATCTAGGACAGGCGACTAGATCAACCCTGGACAGGGGTCAATCTAGGACAGGGAAAGCAACGATGAAAGACTTTCTCAGTACGACACAGCGATCCGCGACTACCTGAAGCAGGGTTTTGCAGAAAGCGTCCTCGAAATTGAGGCCAACAGCACGTCGGACCGAGTCTACTACATGCCACATCGTGCTGCTTACCGGCCTGATAGCTCAACGACTAAGACGCGCATCGTGTTTGATGCGCCTTCGAAAGCGCCGGGCTGTCTATCCCTGAACGATGCGTTGTCGACGGGTCCAAGTCTCAATCCAGTCCTCCTCCAGCTAATTCTCAACTTCCGTCTCTATGCCATTGCATTCACATTCACAGTGTACATAGAGAAAGTCTTTCTGCAGATTCTGGTCAAGCGGGAGGACCGCGATGCCCTTCGTTTCTTGAGGTATGCAAGTCTGCCAACTGAAGACTCAACAGGCACAGAGACGGAGGTGCGGCGCATGACACGCTTTCAATTTGGCGCCACGAACAGCGCTTTCGTGCTGGAGACAACGATCATGCACCAGCTCGCCAACGTCTCGGAGGACCTGTCCGACACAGCACGGATACCATACACCTGCCTCTACGTGAACGACTTGATTGCTGGTGCTGATACAGTGGAAAGAGCGACGAGTTTCAACAAAGGATCCCAACGTATTCTGAGCTTAATAGGGATGAAGTTAAGAAAGTGGAGCTAAAACAGCGATTCGATGGTGATGGATTTGGAAACCCATCCTGTGAGACAGCAACGCCGAACTCGGCTGTGACGCGGGTGTTGGGGCTTGAGGAGGATGGAAGCAAGGATGAACTCAAACATTCCCTCGGAACAGCTTTGGAACTTCTCGCAATAAACCTCAACACCAAGTGCTTCCTCTTGCAAGCATCAGCAAGGATCTTCGACCCTCTCGGCCTTCTTAGTCCTGTAGCAATCACGGCCAAGATGCTGTCCCAAGAACTTTGGATGCTTGGGCTCGACTGGGACAAACAACTGCCACCTGGCGTGAGCACAATGTCGAACGAATGCATCAGTGTCCTGCCTCATCTCAGGGACATCTCAATTCCGCCCCCCCCCCCCCCCCCCCCCCCCTATGCTTGTGACCGAAAGAGAGTCGAGCTGCACATCTTCACAGATGCGAGCCCACAAGCCTATAGAGCAGCTGCCTATCTACGATGTGACAGTGAAGACAAGATAACCGTGATGCTTTATAATGGCAAAAAGACGTGTTGCACCAATCAAGACACTGTCCCTTGCCCGACTAGAGTTGATGGGAGTGTTATTGGGCGCTCAACTCGCCACCTATTTGAGAAAGGCCATGGACTTGAATCTTTCTGCATTGACACTTTGAACTGATTCTATGTTAGCACTTCACTGCGTCAAGGGCGAAGCAACGCGGTGGAAACCCTTTGTCGCTACCTGCGTCAGGGAGGCTCAGGAGAAGATGGAGCCCAGCGACTGGCGACAATGTCTAGGAGTCGTCAACCCGGCGGATCTGCTGACTTGAGGTTCAGTCCAAGCTCACTCAAAAGCTTCAACAGGTGGTGGAACGGACGTACTTGGCTGTCACAGCCACCCACAAGCTGGCCTTCTGCGCCCATATGTACCCCAAGTCTGGTACCTGAGGAGGAAAAAAATCCTCAGCGGTGACGGTGAGCAATAGTAGCACGAAGACTACCTAACCTGTCTTGTCTATCCAAAGGTCTGGTGAGTTAAACCACCTGCTACGTGTCACAGTCTGGGTGTTGCGCTTTGTGCGAAATTACCGGCGCAGCGAACCGAAAGGAGAGGGCGCACTCAGCGCCTAAGAAGTGCCAGAAGCGACACCGTTGTTGCTCTGTCAGGCGCGGAAGGAGGCATTTGGCGAAACACTCAACAACCTAGAAAGAAGCGGACTTCTCAGTGGTTCAACGGAGTTACAGAGTTTGGACTGCAAATTTGGACGCCAAATCTCACCTGTTCGACACCGATTCAGTGGACGCCGCCACGAAATTATGGGACAAACAACAGCGCTGCCACGGCAAAGCCAAGGCAACGCATTCTTCTGTCCCATATTTTCATGGCGGCGTTCGTTAACTGAGTTTTCTAATCATTATGAAAATTACCCGAAAGGTTAAAGACCGGGAACTTTGTAAAATAAAAAAGGCACAGAAAATGAATTGTCTCAATACCCGGGAGAATACGACATTTCGTGGCCACGGCTACTTCCGTTATGCTTTGCTCCATGTATGGAGAATACGGACGTCACCTCCTGCCCATTATAACCTCCTTGCCTCCTGTGCTTCCCAATGAATGGCCAAACTCTTTCTATATATGGCTTTGAGGGACTCGTTAGGAGTTGTTTTGGGAAGTACAAACTTGAGCGTTTCAAACCGTCACACATGTAGAAGCGTGCCTGTTCTAGTACGGAACGCCAGATCACGAGGGAAAAGAAAACAACAACAAAAATTTGAACGCCGTCGAAGCACATAAGGTAAAAGCTAAGACGCTAATGGCGCGTTCACACTGGAGGCAAATCCGCAACCGAGAAGCGAAATTGCGCGACTTCAACCGCAAAGCGGCTGGGATCGAGCGGTTGGGGCGCCTTTCTGCAAACCGCTTCAAGATCGATTTCTCCCAACCGTTTTCGCCAATCTCGAAGTGGCAACCAATCGGAACGCGACGCTGACGTGACGTCGAGGGCTTTCGAAACAAGATGTCACATGTCGCTAGTAAGGCGTTCAAGACGCTGCAGTGGTAGCGTTGCTGCAGACCAATCAACGAAAAAACCTGAGTTCCCGTGCGTCACTTGAATCTGCAGCGAAAATAATTGACTCGCAGTCTTAACGGGTTTCGCTCCGGTTGTTCGGTTCAGGCTTGTTTATTATTCGGGGTGCCAAAGCTCATCGCTGCGCTTCCTTGTTATTCTTTGCACGTAGAACACCGGAGCACGCCCCCGATCGACCGAAATGACAGATTTTTTACCAACTAAGGCAGTCGCGTGCACTACTAAAAGTTTTAGCCACTGTGCGTGACCACCAGGAAGTCAGATAGAGACGCCGTGAGCCTAATTGCATAGGCAACACACTACAGCGGAGCTGGCAGGGTACCTGTGGTAGCTCTTCCTGTGTGTAACGTTTCTACTACCGAAAGAAATAAAGGAAACTTATTCAAGGAATTATTGGACTCGACCGACGTGTGAATGATGATAGGGGTGTCCGCCACCAACGAAGCCACGACCGGCTAGCACCAAACACATTCCCCGCGCCACGATCCACCAGTGCCGCTCACTATTCTGAAAATGATAAGAACTAACAAAGAGAAAAAAAAAAACTTCCCTTCTATCTATACAAAGAAAATTATGTTGATTGTATGTATAAATGTTGCTACGCCTCCACGGTTGACCGGTTTCATAGCTGTTCATGGGAAACTTAGGCAGTGCAGTACAACCACTAACCTCAGGGCCTTAACGTGCACCACGCAGTAGTGATTACACGAACACGTGCCAGTACGAAACTCATCCAGATCGAAACGGGCGAGGGGTAGAGATCGAAACCAGGAGGATCTGCAGCGCAAGCTTTCGCTCCACGCTCCGAGCTGAGACGCGTTAGCCCTGTCGGCCACCAATCTCGAAACAAGGTCAGCTGTTTCGAAAGGTCCACTTCGAAGAAACGGTCGGAGGCATCCTCTTCTGGGTCAGCAATGCGCGGCTAAGTGGGCTTTGCATGTGTGCGAAGTAGAGAAAATAGCAGGCGGGTTTTACAAGCTAATGTTTCTCTTTTTGCTGCCTCAACTCATGATGCTTGCGAAAGTCCAGAATAAAAACTTTCAGTACCGAAATAGCTCAGTTTTGGCTTTGGATCGTAGATTAAACAGGATTTCGAATTGTAAAGCGAGGTTGCCAAACAACAAACTTCAAAAGATCACGCACGACCGCCGAGAAATCGCCAACCGCGCTTCGGTGTATCTGAACGTTGTCGCTCACGAACTGCATCCGCGACCGATTCACAAACGCAGCTCAACCTTCCAATATGAATGCGCCATAAGAGCGTGAGCCAAAAAACGCCATTTCACGTGTTAAAAAAAAAACAAAAAAACATAAACAACTGTGTGTGTGTGGAGGGGGGGGGGGGGGAGCGAAGGTGTTTGGGTGCCAGATGCTTCGGCGTCACCATCCAGAGGTAAGAGACGCGTACACTAGCGGTGGTGGCATGAATCTGCCCCTTTCGATTGTCTTGCGGCGATGAATCTAGCCGATTTCGGACGTCGAAAGGTGTTCTTCCGTTTTTTAGCTCCACACAGAAAGAAAGAAATCTCAGCGAAGGTGTCATAAGTAGTTCGGGCCCCAATCAAGTGAGCTTGCATACTACCCAAAATGAGGGCGCCACAGTTTGTTCAAAACTTCAGCGCAGGGGGCTTGTACTCGGGCATCTCTCTTTTTTCCTTTGTTCATGCTTTGGCTTTCGCTATCAGAGGCGGGTGAGTGTTTGGGGTCGCAAAATCTTTATTCAAAGTTCTCTTTGCCTGCACGTGAAGAAAAAAAAAGAAATGAAAAGAAAAAGAAACTTGCCATTTTGTGTTTGCGGGGTTGGAGGGTTTCACGCTTGACCTGCTCCCAGGAGCTGCGAGAGACCGGTCGAAAACACAGAATCTTTTTTTTTTTTTCATTTTCTTTTTGTGCGTTTGTGTTTTGCCGGTGTGGCACGCCGTTCCGTTGTTTCCGCACACTTTCAAAATCTTTTCGTCTTGAACAGGCGTTTCCAAGCTACGTCGTTCATATTCGTTTAATTGTGAGTGTTTTCGTTTGCTTCCGCTTCGTGGCAGAGGCGTGAATACACGTGACTTTGTTTTTACGCGACTCAAAGGAGCTCTATTGTCTCCGAGATGTTTCGGTAGCGACCTCTTGTGGTATCCGTTCGTTACGTCACGACCAGGTTTCTTGCTCGCCGTGAAACGGCGAATGAGCAGGCATTTTCGGTATATAGCAAGCTATCTATGGTTTCGCCCATCGCGAATAACGAATGCAGCGACGCTTTTTATCGCGCACCTGAGCGCACTGAACGTAGTAACCTAATGAAACTTTCCTTTTCTCGAATTTTGCTTTAACTTAAAAGTTATAGGCAAATTAAAATTACAGAAACAAGCAAGAAATAACCTCTTTTGTAAAATATCGGTACAGGAGGAGTAATCAAAGGGATTTATATACAATATTTACATTTGGAATGCGTTGAGGTCCGTTGAGGCGTTTCTTTGCGATCACGTCTTCATCCTCCTCTTCATTCCGTTTCTAAATTTCGCGATCAAGTATTTGTCCTTTTCTTTGTCTTCAATGAAACATGTAAGTTCATACAAATATTCTACAACTTCCTTTATGATGTCCTTGGTCGTGGCTTGATTGGCCGTGAACCAGAGGAGGGGTGGTGAGCTCAGCGAGCGCTCACGGCTGCCGCACTCCGTGTCGACGGCTGGAGAGGGCGCCACTAAAGCATGTCCAGGATAGGCTGTATGAAGCTGGCAGACAGGGCGGCTCGCATTGCATTCGCTGCGCGATTGAATACTAGCTAATTCGGCATGAGACTTCATTGGCCACAAACGACAGGAAACACAGGGCAAAGATCACTTCAAAACGGGAGCTCCTTCGTGCTGCCATACTGCTAAACGGCCAGACCGCAAGCCAAACCTTCTCGCCGAAGGCCTTCGGAACGCACGGAACCGGTCGGTTTCTCGAGCTCGTAAGGACCGCAGCGCTGCCGCGTACATCCGGAACCTTTCTACGCTCGCCGCTCGTCGGTGCCTGATCCCACTACACCCTTCCGCCGCCTTTTCCACCCCTTGGTGGCGGGTATGTCGACGGGTCATTTCTTGTTTCCATACTTTATAAACTGCATTTGCTTCTTTTCTGATCTAAAATACTCAACAAAAACTACTTTTATAGATAATTGAAACAGCTCGCGCCACTTATATTTTGTATTTCGACTAAAAAGAAGCTTTTAGCGGCTCTGACCAGTAGTAAGCCCAGGACCAGAAACTTCACATTTTGCGCGCTTTCGGCACCACGGGTCGCCCCCGTAGGATGAGGAGGGTTCCGCGTCATCCGGTTAAATTATGACTCACTGATATTTAGTTACTCTCTCCATGCCCGCTTGCTTGCCCGAACCCCATGAGACCTGGAAACCGCAAAAAAAAAAAAGTAGACGCTTAAATATCATTGCAGATCCCCTTTAAGCAACGAAGGGCGGGGCATATAATGATGGCGCGTCTTGATTCGTGATTGCTTCTTCGGCGTTCTTATCGGAAAATGCCGCAATTTGATTTGGAGCGAAGCGATAATGAGATGTCCGGTACTCGTCATACGCCCCGTGTTTCTCGTTGGTGTAGACCACTGATCTCTATGTCTATTTGATGGATCGCGTTTGCCTGCTTCGCGAATGCGGCCCCTGGCGGCAATCTTTTTGGTAGAGTTATAATACCTCTTGCCGGTTGTACAGCTGGTAAAGCCACTATCGTCCATCCATGGCAGACGGCGTTGTGGCAGTTGTGCTTGCAGGCTGCCATAAAAATAGCCGTGGATGATATTTCGTTCTTGATTGAGATTGTTTGACGAAACATATTGTTGAAACCCGGCGTGAACGGTAGCTCGATCTTTGAGGTCCCGGTAAAAGTTTCACGAAATTGCAGCACCGGGGAAAACAAGCACAGCACGCATCGCAAGTCGCATCGAAAGAAGCATCGAACGCAGACGCCGGTACGGCGTCTGGTTTCGATGCGAGCTGCGCTGCTTTCCCCCGGTGCTGCTGTTTCTTAGAATTTTCGCCGGGTCCTCAAAGGTGGGGCTACCGTTCACGTCGTATTTCAAGCATCCGCTTCGTCGAACAACTTCAGTCAAGCATGAAATATCACCCACGGAACAGTGTACTAGACCCATGGCAATTTTTATGGCAGCCTGCCGCCATAGTGCTGTTCGCCATATTACTATGATGGCTAGAGATAATATAACTCTACCAAAAAGATGGCCGACCGTGGCCGCATTCCCGTCCATAGGCGCAGAGCTGGTCAAGCGCGATCTAGCAGATAGACATAGAGATCAGTGGTGTCGACCAACTCACCTCTCCGACGTCACGCCGCTGTAATGGCGCTGCTGTTGCTGTCGGTACTGCGCATGCGCAGACCGTTTTCTCTCACCGGAACCTGCCTTCTGCGCAGGCGCGTTCTTTACATCTGGTTTCGGGAAAACGCGGTCTTGATTTGTAAACACCGCGCTTGTCTGTACGAAGACGGTCTGTTCTTCTTAATTCACGTTCTTTTATATTTTCTCATAAAAGAAAACAAAACAAAAAAAAAATATTTGATGCCGTATGGGATTTTTCGCTGGAGAGTGCCTTATTTATTTCGTTTTGCGATTCAAAGTGTGTAACGTTTTTTTTTTTCTTGTTTTTTTTTGTATTTGATACAAATGTACAGCAAATCTTGCACGCCATGTCGCCTTTTTTTTTTTTAAGAGACGGTTTTAGAAAATGTGTAAGTAAATATTTTAAAAAGCGTCTTTACTTGTAATGCATCTTTGTGAATGCAACCGAAAGTTGTCTGCGTTCCCGGATGTCAAATTCCAAGTAAAGCGCTTATGGCGGGGGCTTTGTTTTTTTATGCGTGTGAAAACGCTATCCCTTCCTGCGACGGTCGGTACAAATTGCGGCGCAGAACTGAATTTTAAGTAGACGCAGTGCGATTAAGCCTGCTGGATTAAAGTTTACAAACAGATTATCTTTTCCTATACGAGGATGCGTCGAGGCTTAGTAATACGTCGGTCGAGCGGCATTCTCGAGTGCCATTAAAATGTATCCAGTCGTCCACGTTACGTCGCTTATACTGATAATTGAAATGGATATCCGATTGCAATTGATAACCTCAAAGATTAGTATTATCTGAACAAGAACTTTTCTCAACGCGGTTTGTGTGTTTGCGTTTATTAGATGTACAAAAAAAGTGCGATAAGTAGATATGTAGCCTAACCATTTTTGGTAACAATTGAAAAACACAAAAATATAAACTCTTGACGCTTTTTTTTTAATTAATAGAAACGCAAAAAAACGATGAAAACGCAAGAAGAAAAGAACGAAGATGTGCGAACATAGTATGCCACGTCCCTGCTTTTTTAACGCGAGAGCGTTAGGGAGCTCATGCCGCAGAAAAGCTGGCGTCGGCGTGCGTCGGACGGGAAAATTCTGATTGGTCGATCGGACCATGACGTCACAGCCATATGACCTCGCGCGGGAATTTCGAACAACCCGCAACGCTCACGTGAAACGTAGCATCACGCGTGGAATGAGAGTGATTAGAACGTGACATGGCTATGCGAATCATTTGAGACGTCGCCGCACATCTCAAATGATTTCATTCGATAAATTGATTCATTTGCTCTTAAGGAAAAAAAATTTAAGAATATTAGGCGGGATCCGAACCCCCTGTCCTTGCGCCAGACACGCTACTGAGCAGGTCACGCAGACACGTTTGTGATGCTTTGGGAACGAGGGGCAGTTTGTATGTACAGGGTGTCACAAAAGAAATATTACACGGTCTTTTTCACCGCAAAAATAAACTAGGCATCGCCGAACGCTCATTCTCCGCCCAAAGGTAGAGCTAGAGGTCACAGCCAGATGCCAAAGTTTCAGCCCGATCCGATAACTTAATCAAAAGTTATAAGCAATTTTCTGAACATTTCAATGGGTAAATGGCGGCCGACGGAGTTTTCGAACACATGGGGCTCTATGGCACCAGAAACCGAAAGCAGGCAAAAATGGGCTCCATTTTCCCATTGAACTTTTCAGAAATTCACTTATAACTTTTAATTAATTTATCGGATCGGGCTGAAACTTTGGCATCTGGTTGTGACCTCTACCTTTACCTTTGGGCGGAGAATAAGCATTCGGCGACGCCTAGTTTATTTTTGCGGTCAAAAAGACCGTGTAAATTTTCTTTTGTGACTCCCTGTATATCTATCCTGTTTCACTCTTAAAGGCGAAGCTTAAGGGTCCTCCTGTAATTTTTTTCTTATGCTGTCAGAAACTATAGTTCTGCTTTTAAGGTATGAACGTCTGCAATTTCATATTGGAGAGGCATGGTCACGTACTGAGCACTCGTGTAGATTTAGGGCGAATTCGGAAGCATTCTATAGATAAAAGGTACACCCCTTTGGATGTAGAGCGAATGACATGGCCAGTAAACGTTCTCATGCTTAACAAAGTCAGGGACGACATCGCGCGTGACATTCGACATTGTGACGTCTTGCTGAGTACCCAAGAGAAACATTTATTTAGGCACAACAACTCCCAAATTATTGTTGCAAAAAAAATAAATATTAAAGGCGAATTATTTGGAGCGAGAGTTTGTGCTGCACAAACCAGAGATTATGGGCTTAATCCCCACCCCTGCCCGTTTCGATCCGGGTGAGCATCGTCCCGGCGTGCGGTCGTGTATCACTACTGCGTGATGCACGTTAAAAGCCCCAGGCTAGCGGTTGTATTACACTGGCTAAATTTCTCATCTACAGCTGGGAGACAAGTCGCACGTTGAGGCAGCCTAACTTCCGGCTTAAGACATATACACACAACAATATTTTATTTATATCTTGTTCGAAACTTTTTTTTTTTTTTTTGACAGCTCATTTCACAGTTACTTTTATGAATAGGCTTTTGAAACTCCGGGTGTTCTGTGGGAAAGCAGAACACGCACTCAATTTTCGTGTCCTCGAAAAAAAAAATACGGTTAAGTCAAGCTCCGTGTTGCCCCCGCGTAACTTGAGGACGCCCTTAGTGAAGCAGATCGTTTCTTGACAAAAAAAAAAAAAGAAGCTATACAAGAAAGTGCTTATGCGCCTATAAAATAGAAGCAGACCAAGTTAACATATCGCTACAACGTGAAGACAACAACAACAACAAAAAAAGAAAGCAGTAAAACTAACGCTTTCCCCAAAGTTGTCCTCGTCATCAGCCAGAAACCGATTACATCCCCTCCAAAAAAAAACAGAAATCAGCAAACTAGTGGCTAGAACTCCCATGTAGGAGTAGCGCTCTATCGCGGTAACGGTGTGGCGTTGGCGTGCGGGGTACCGCAAACGGTGTGGATCGCGGTTCCTTCCAGTTAACGACTGCGCCTTTACGACAAACTTCGAATGATCCCCAAAGACGGTCTTCGCGTCCTTATCAGGAACCGAGGAGGACCTGGTCGAGTATGGCCTCGCTTCTTCTCGCCGCGCTACCGTCTTTAGTGTTTGGCCTTTATAGAGTTCCCAGTTTGGGAAAGATCTGTGGAAGTGTTACACTTTTCTTTTTAGGCTCCGGGCTCTTATCTTTTAACGAACCCCTTTTTCTTGCAAGATTGTTTTGTTAGGTTTTCTGAAGATACTTTTTCTTTCTGGCCATGAAGCATTTATAAGGGTTTCTTAAATTTGGCATACTTGTCCCTACATAAATTTTGCTTTACCGGATAAGTATTTCTTTGGGGTTAACGGCGTGTAAAAATCAAAACAAAAAAGGCGATAGTTTTTTTTTTAACTTTGATACTTGGAATTTAAAGCTCATTAGTAATCTTGTTGCTCTTACTTTAATGAGTTTTTCTGGGAGCAGGGGTAATCTTTTGTCGTTGCTTCACCGTTCTTTAGAGGCGCGTGTCACTTGCGATATGAAATGTCTCAGTTTTAGCTCTGGTCGGGAAAAGTCTTTCTTGGTGTAAATTTCCTGATATTTTCACCCAAGTCCTATTCTTATCGTTGTAATAATCCCAATTTCCCAGTTTATCCTAGTTTATCGGATGTTTGTGTTATATATTTCATAAGCATACTTTCTAATTTCTAGAGCCCTGCCCGGATAGTAATTTGATCACCCGCATCCCATACGCATCCAAAACGCATGCGCGAAATTTCGGAACCACATCCCACTCTCATTCGGCCCATTAATTTTACATCATAAAATCAAGCATGAATAATTAAATATTATAAAAAGTCTGGATGGTATAAAGGTAAGCCGTCTGCTTAACTTAATTTGTACAACTTACTCTTCGTCTCAAAATATTGTGAAAGTCAACTAATCGTATTCTGTTTTATCGTATTTCTAAAATAAGCGACCATCTTTCCAAAGACACTTCGCATCGCTGCAGTGGAAAGATGATCGCAGTTATGATATCGTCTTCGGAGTCCGTGGTATTGACAATCTGCTCAGAAGATGCGCTCGAAAGGAAGGTAATTTTAATATTTATTTTCCTTTTTGCTTTGTGAAACCCTCTTCAAGCAGACGCGTACTTTGTAAGCATGAAAATTAACAAAAAAGAGACTGATAAAATTTTGTCATTTATTTTAGGCCAAACACTAAAAAAGTGGGAGAGGAAAGGCGCTCACTCACGGCAGCAAGGTATACTCGTGTATATGTGGTGAGGTACGAGTACACAACTGGGAAAATATCACGCTGTTCAATAATGGCAACACCTTTTATCAATTTCAGTTTTGAGCACGAAGCCTCAACTGCATGCTCAGAAGCATGTACTTGAAAACAAGTCAGTGCCAACTGTCGAGAAAAATAAAAACGTTACAGACACGTAACCTTTCACTTGTCGAGGTTGCTGTGTAGAAGAAACAGAATATAGCTAACATGGACATATTCAGACTGGTTCGCATCTCTTAAATTAATACCCGCTAGTGAGAAGTCTCTCTCCATTGATACGCTGGATGCTGGGATGGCATACACGAACTGCGCTGCAAGAATGAGGTGCGGAAATTTGCGCTGGCGCAAGTACCACCACTCCAGAGGATATAATTCAGTCTTTTCGATCTACATGTAGGCAAAGAAGCCACTTGCAGGCTTCTTCTACTTGCTTTGGAGAAGAGCGTGCTGGTTTAAGTCATGGATGAAGTAAGAATAAAACAGTTAAAACAGGGACAACACAACCACATCTTTCAACTAGCAACAGACTAGCTTCTCTTCTCCCCCGTTCTCTTCCTGGGTATAGTCGGCTGCTCGCTGTTCAAAGTTTACCCGTCTGTTGCTAGTTGAAAGATGTGATTGTGTTCTCCCTGTTTTAATTGTTTTATTCTTTCTTCATTCATGTTCTTCTACTTTCTTGTGGCTTGTAAATTTTGATTTTTCTTTCCCCCAAAACGTTTTCTGCTCTTTCCCTGCCCAACAAAAGCACGATTTCCTGAGACAACTGATGTTCCTGCATTCTTTACTTTTTCTAGAGACATCAATTTTGGCGAGTTAGAACATTCTAAAGCGATCTTTGGTGAGAATCAAATCTTTTCTCGATTGGCATATTTTGCCTAAGAGAGTATAGTTCACTCCCGCAATATATTCCATGGGGCACCTTCATAGTATCGCTCACTTATTCACTCTACACTGCACGGTCACACACGTGTATGGGCCGCTTCGGCAAAAAGGTAGATCTGGACCCGCAGATATCCCCATCCGATCCGCCTTCGCAGCTTGTGGCATCTGCATTCAATCCGCAATCCACCCAAATTTGTTTCATTTTTATCCGGATCCGCCAGTTTACAGCGGATATCCGCGGATGATCCGCGGGTAATCCGCGGATATGGGGGGCTCTACTCATTTCTATTCGGAGCCTCACAAGTTGACTTTTGCAATGAAACATTCGAGCCTGAGTCGGTTTTTTGTTTCCGCTTTTACAGAAAATCAAACCTTTACGCTCTTCCCGTTAAGATTTGAATATCAAGCAAGACGAAAGAGACACTCTCGTGATCGTTCGTCTTTATTTGCCAGAACTTTTACGGCCAACCGCCAGAATCGCGACATTCGAGAAGACGCCACGCCAGTCTCCAGGACGTCATTTTAATGCAATAACATTATTAAACTACTACACGACATTTTTAGCTATCCTAATGCGCTTTGGTGTGCGCGGTAGGCCATTTCAGCTCACTGCGCTTGCATCCCATTGCGCCGCGCGTATGTGAAGCGGCGCAGTACGCTCTCGTTCACACTTGCACCCTCTTCGAAGGACCTGACGACCTGGACGTTGTCAGCGAGGTCATCCTCGACGTCGTCCTAGAAATGGTCCTAGAAGTCGTCCTACGCGGCGCCTTGAGGTCTTCCTAGATGTGGTCCTTGAGGTCGTCCTAAAGGCCACCCTAGACGTTGTCTTCGACGTCGTCCTCGACGTTGTCCTAGAGGTTGTCTTAGAGGTCGTCCTGGAGGTCGTCCTAGATGTCGTCCTCGAGATCACCCTAGAGGTTGTCTTAGACGTTGCCCGAGACGTCGTCTTTCACGTTGTCCTGGACATCGTCTTTTAGGTATTTCTAGAGGAGGTCTTATAGGTCGCCCTTGAGGTCGCCTTAGGGGTCGTCTTAGAGATCATTTTATATGTCGTCTTTGACGTCTTCCTCTAGGACGTCGTCCTCGATTGAAGTACGGCGTTTAGGACGACGTTGAGGACGACGTTAAGAACGACGCCTTGAACGATCTCAAGGACGACCTCAAGGGTGATCTGAAGGACAACAAAGATTTGGCGTCGTTCTAGAGGACGACGCTAAGTTTAGCCGGGAGTTTCCCTGCTAAATTTAGCGGAAAAATTGACGTCACAACCTATGCACCAATTCAGCTTCCCCGCAAAATTTGTCGGCGTGCAACGGTAATAGATACCGCATTCATAGATAATCGCCCCCCTGGTTTCTGCAAATTTGCCTCGACCATCAATTTGCTGCCCTGTATTTACTTTGTTCCGCCACTTTGGGACCGCTTTCGATGCACGCGTGTATGACGCTCAATATGTCTGTCGAAGACGCGTTTCAAGCTCAGAGCTGCGGTTACTGTAGTCACCGGCAGAATGAGAAGGGCACGGCGTATTTTTCCGACGCCTGGCGTCCTCCGCGAGATTGGCCTTCAGCCGTGCTTTGGCTGCGCGTTCACACCCGAGGTTCGCGAGACGCCGAAGCACAATTGAAGGTAGGAAGCTCGCGCTGGAGACGGGACAACTGAAATACCTCCTCCGCGTTCACATCTTGTCGGTTACCATAGACTCAACCGCTAACAACCGTTCTCAAGGGCCCTTTCCTTCACTCTATGTATGCGGGAACCTGTTGACTGCGTAGCTCCCTCTTTACAACTCCCTAGGCAACTCCTTTTTTCGCTCGGCGACGCGAGGTCCGGACTGAACTTCTCTGTTTCTTTCTAATTGTTTTTCTCCTTTTACATCCTCCCCATTTTACTTTTTTTCCTGTTCGTTGCTTTCTTGTGTTGTCACTCGTCGTCTACATTTAAGTCGGAATAGATTTTATTTTTACGCGCTGATGTGTTGGGCGTAGTTTTGGTGTTCCTTTTTTTCCGGTGATCCGAGCCACCGCGTGCGACTGATCTTCGCACGGGGAGTGGTTGTATCGTTCTATCGCTTCTTTCGTACCTATTTTTATTTTCTCTTACCCTCTATTGTTCCTTGGTTTTGTTGAGGGGTTCCCTTATTTCTCTCGGTATGTATTTCTGCTACGGACGACTTGGTTCCTCCAAGTGGCAAGCGTGAGCGTGTGAGTTCGCGTCTAAAAAATAAGCAAAACTCTCACACAGACACTGACACATACACACACACAAAGACGAAACTGCGACGAGAGGCAATGATGTATCATTTGTTCCCTCCACGATTTCCTCTTTTTCGTAGTTTTTGGTTTGTTTGTTTGCTCGCTCTATATGTTTTATTTAATTCCTCGTTTAATTTTATTGGCATTCCCTCCTTTGTATGTTTCGAACTACCCCTTCCTTGAATTTTATTTGACTCACCAGCACGTGCCACTTATGCCGGGGCCGTTTTGAGGCGAGTTTGGTTTTTAATGGTTTGTGCCCTTTTTGGTTCCTTTTTAAAATTTTTGTTTTCGACACCTCGTTACATTTCGCAGACCATTTGCCGTGTTTTTGTTTCCAGAACAAGCGTCGATCGTTGTCTATGCTCCATCGTGTTCCGCTTTTGGTTGCCATATAGTTATGATTGTCTTTTTCTGTTTTATGTTTACTCGATTTTATTTTCTGCCGTCCGTCTCAATAGGCCCTTTTCGAAATTTCGAAATGATGCCTATAGATTATGTGCGGCCGCAATAAGTTGGTCATGCACTGCGATCACGCATTGGACACGAGCGCTTCGTCAGCATTCGGACACTACTCGGATCGAATAACATTCCACACGACTGCTGCGTCACTGCTCGGCGGAAACTCGATACCAATCACAGGCTTCACGCAAGAACCGACGGGACAAACTAATGGCGGCTGTGCATAATTTATGCATCATTTCACAATTTCGAAACGCCTGTCCCTCTTCTGGCACACTTTGAACACTTGAAGAAGTAAAGGCTCCTTCCAAAACGCCTGTGCATTAAAGTCTCTATTGTTATCCAAATTTCTCTTAACAATTTAATTAAACGTAACGTTCTTTCGATTGGTTTCCGATGAAGGAAGTGAACGTCCGACACAGTGATTAACCCATTGACGTGTCCTGTACCATTGTTCCTTCCTGTCTTATTCTTTTGCGGTATACCCTTGTAATGATTAGCCCATTAGCACGACAGTTAATTTTATTGGCCTGTGTTTGGGTAAATATGTGTATGTGTGTGTGTGCGCGCACTGTATTCATGTACGTATGTGCGTTTGTCTGATTTGTACATTCTGTTGGGGTGTGCGCGCGAGTGTGCATCTGGGGGTGTATATGCGTGTGTGTTTATGCGCCCACGTGCGTATACAGACGAGACACCATTCCTCGAACTGACTCCCCCAGGTTCAAGCAGCTTGCTCTCGGGTATTGAGGAGCAAACTAATGCACACACACCGAAATGGGAATTTAGTCATTGAAGAAGGCGCGGGAATAAATCGTACGACTTTCGGAAAGATGTCTACAACCCAAGGCCAGTGAAGATAATCTTTAAGTATTGATTTTAATGAACGTCTGTAGGTAACTAATTACAATTAAAATATAACTATTGTACTTCGTTCCCTTTTATTAACTAAATAGCTTTAAATTCACGATGAAATATTACTAATTATGTACAATTTAGCAACAACTTCGTGCAACTTGGAACTTGATTTAGTCACAGTTGCTGTCCGAAATTTCCGACTAGTTTTTTTTTATCCGGTTCCCAGACCTTGACAGACAACCACACGCTCACGCGCACATGCACACGCGCACTATTTAATGGCTAGGGGCTTGTTAACATGGTTCAATTGTTTTTTTTTCGTTTATAAAACCGCTTCAGCTTCCCTTTAAACACACTGGAGAACAGCTGTCAGTTTGCGTGCAAGTGGAGGTCCAAACTTTGGTATAAAGAAGAAAAAAAATAATTAGAGCAACTCAGAGCTAGAAAATGAAAACGCACGCATAGGCAGGCAAGCACACTCACACGCACAAAAAACGAAATACACGAAACTAAAAATATATACGAGTCAGCCCTTCGTAAAGAATGATTGCATAATGCTCAATGTTCCGTTCGAAAAAAAAAAAAAAAAGAGCACGCAGCGACTAACCCACGAAAGTCTGCTCTGTCATGTTTTTTTTTTTTTTTTATTTAGAAGGAAACAAGGCATCAGAAACGTGATCTAAACTGACGTTCTCGTTGACTTTTTTATGCTCTAGAGTAAGGTAAGCAAAA
This sequence comes from Ixodes scapularis, assembly GCF_016920785.2. Classification (NCBI taxonomy): domain Eukaryota; kingdom Metazoa; phylum Arthropoda; class Arachnida; order Ixodida; family Ixodidae; genus Ixodes; species Ixodes scapularis. Next base: position 33,044,054 of record NW_024609882.1, read on the forward strand.
ACATATGAAACGGAGAATGGAGCTATATATCGTTACGACTTTGACTCTGCTTCCAGCTGACTGCTGTAGCTCAGCTCGTGTATGTGTTACTATACCTGTTTTTTTTTTTTTTTTTTAAGTTTTAGTGGCACACCGAAGTCGTAAGACGTGGAGGCATACCGAATGACATCTAAGAACCCGCACACGCATTGTTCAAGCACTTGGGTGTGATTGGTGCGGGCAGCCCTATAGTAAAAATACGAAGATAAGTGACTTCTCAGAATTCAATGTTGAAAATTGCGTTGTTCGTTTTTTTGTTTTTGTCTTTTTGTTTGTTTGTCTTTACTTGCAAGCTTAGTGTGGAATGTTGTGTTTCGATTTTAAACGTTGCTCCTATGCGGTCTCTAGTTTTGCCTATTTAAATACGGGTGCCTGTACTTTTTTTGTTGTTGTTGTAAGTTTTTGGCATTTTGACGTATCTCGAAACGCCACAAGGCTCCTTTGTAACTGCAGCTTGTAGCGCTAGTGCCAGAATACCTACACTGGCTCGTTTCCGGAAATGAATGGCACTTCCTTGACAGAATTGCTTCGTCTTCCTTTCTATTTATGTCACTATTTTGCTTTTGTTGTAGCTGCGTGGTATTGTTTGATGATGGCACGCGGAACGCCGTCTGTTTGCGCACGTGTCTACAAGCATGAATATGGTCTTGCATATTGTAAGTATGCATGTTTGCGCGTGTACGTGCGCGGAAAATGTAGTCCCGAATGTGTGTTTTTTTTAATGTAAACATTTATGTTTTGACGCTATGTCTGTTTCCGCTTCCCAAGTTTGAATTTTCCAATTTTCGCGAAAACACGTCCCCCCCCCCCCCCCCCCCCCCCTTTTTTCTATGTTTTGCTAACGCAGGTAGCGAGCGTACCAATTGCAACCCGTGACTCGAATGTTTTGTTGTGAGCTCTGTGTGGGGCACGCAGGCTGCGAAGTTCCTTTTTCAAAGCATTTGTATATGTCGTAGCAGAATTCCGAACTATGAGAACTCCAACTTTCCATGGAGCAGGAAACAGACGAAAATCTTTTAGTAATTTTTTTGTATGCGTCAACCTTTAGGGTGTGGTTTATATATGTGTCATACACGTGCATGTTATATTGTTGTCCACTTTTTCCATTTCGGCGGCCGCTTTTCTTGGCGATTTGCCAGGCTTTGTCAGTATATAGGTGGCTAGGTCTCAGCCAATCCGGAGCTGCGATCAGATCACGTGACTACGCGCCGCTGTTGCCCCTCGAAGGTAACGTGAAGCTCTGACTGGATCAGAAGACTGATATACTGGTGTTCGCATCAAAAACCGTAGCCAAAAAGAAAAAAAAAAGAAATGTCCCCGTCTCATATGAAGCTTTACTAATTAACTCCTTTATGCGACGAATACGGCGGCCAAATTCGTCCTCTCCTCGCCCCCCAAAATGCGCCCACGCGCACTTGTTCACCTCCAACTTCAACCAATGATGGCGGCGCGAGCCTGGTTGCCTCGTAATCGTCCGTTATGTCTACGCGTTCTCGATGTTGCCCTGTAATTGACGTGCTCTCCTTTACTTTCCGATGCGCCTTTAAAGACGCATTATAGAACACTTGCTCGCCGTATTAGGTTGTACATAGGCGCATTTTTGATTGACTATATGTTCTTTTATCAAGACGTACACGTTCCAAACGCACAAAGCATCGTTCCGCGGTTCATCCTAAAGTGAAAGGGGGTATAGTAAGCCTCAGCTAACAAGATATAAGCAACTCTAAAATAAAAAAAAGGACAAATACCTAACGTCAACTTAAACATTGCGGCATATTAACCGAAAAATAAAATAGTTGCCTCTTTCGAAAAGCATTAACGTAGGTTGCTGTTAGCATCTCTGGCGCTCAGAAGGCTTTCGGTTCATTTCAGCGTCTAAGCTCTTTCATAATGCAAGGCGGAGCCGGGCCACCGTGACAGACGCTCGTTTCGGCCCGTGGCGTCATTCCCCCAACGTTGCTCGTGTTTTGTTTGTCATTTTTGTCGCTGGGTCGGGGTTATTAAACCGTCAGTGTCCCCCGTGGCTCCTAAGGCTCTTTTCTTACGTGCAATTTATTTTGCCTGTTTTTGTTTGTCCTTTTCAGCCTCTAAGACTGTCGTTACCTAGTCTCATTTATTTTTGTTTACGCAGAAGACAGCGGGTTGAAAAATGCCACTCGTCTAAAATTTATAAAGTGAACCTTATACACGTAAGCCAAATAGAACCGGAAGATGGTATTTTTGAGTATTTATGAGCATGGAACGAAAGAACTCAACTCCCATGATATCGTCCGCTGCCCGTTTGTTCGCGTTGTTACACGCATTTATTCGTATTTTTACGGGATTTCTTATGTCGGTTTAAGTATAAAATTCTTGGATGCCATCAAAGTATGTGGAAGAACGTATTGTACTCTGTAAATATTTTTAGTAACATTGCATACAACGCAATATCGTCGTGTGTTAAACGAAAACTTTGATATACATACATCATGGTCATTACTCTGTTTCTACTAGACTGAATTCCGTCTACAGTCTTTTAGTGTACTACCACGTGCCGTATTGCAGTTCACTGTGATTGTCTTTCTCTTTCACCATGCAATTAAGTTAACTTCTTCGTCTTTCTAATAAACCATTTTTTTTCTCTCTTCGTATTTCGTGCTCAATACTGCGGTACTGCATGATCTATTCCGCACCCGGGGTTCGATCCCCGCGCTCCTGCCCGTTTCGATCTGGATGAGCGTGAAGTCGTGTATCACTGCTGCGTGGTGCACGTTAAAGACCCCTTGGCTAGCGGCTTTACTGCACCGGCTAACTTGCTCGTCTACAGCTGAGACACAAGACGTCCACTGGGGCTGACTGACTTCCGGCCGTACGAACACACACACGCACACAACGCAATTATTATTATTTACTGCGATCATCCTTTTCCCCAGAAGTAGCTAACGCTGGAAAGAAATAGAACAGAGTTTTCTCACGCTTTTACCCGTCCGCCCTATTTCCTATCTGAAGAAGAGCGGCTGCGACAAGCGCCGCGCATGCGTGTAAGGGTCTCTTCGTTACATTTTCTAAGCGTCTCTTCTTTCAAATTGCGGCAGCCACAGTCACACTGCCCATAGATTAGACAAAAAGACACCGCGTCCTCCGCAGACATGACGACAGAATTGTTTGAGGACAGAATTGTTCGCGGACAATTCTGTCCGCAGACAGTGTTTGTAGATTGTCTTTTGTACGACGTATTCGCGTTATGAACGCCGTCTAATGTGCTTCATTGAAACGAGGCCCGCCTTGAGTCTATACGGCAAAAATGAAGCGCGGGTCGAACCCTTCTCCCCAAAGCCCCAGGAAACAGTGACTTCAAGGAACGCTAGCACAAAATAACCAGACGAACGCGGTAAGTCTTCGGTGTCGCTCTCTAAATAGAATCTGACGCAACGTCTCAGTGTATAGTAGTCCCCGTCGGATGTCGTAATCTCCATCGCTCTAGCTTCCTTCTTTTCTTTCTGTTGGGTATTAGTCTTGACGGAGCCGTCTTCGCCGCTTCGGGATCGTAAAGTGATGTTACGCGTCTCTTCCCCCTCCCCCCTCTTCTCCTCCATTTTATCGTGCAACGTTCCCCGTGCACAGCGGATGTGTTAGAGTGCACTTAGGCGCTACTGCCGTGCATGATGCCTGCGCGACCGACCACGCGCGTCGCCGTCGAGAGAGTAAAAATTCTCTCGACGCGATGGAGTCGGGGACGCGATGGAGTCGGTCATGATAGCGTTCCGTCGTGGCTTATTAGTAGGGAGGAGCGTTCGCGGCAGCGCATCTCATGTCCGGTCGGCGTGCCGTCGCCGAAACGCCAGCGGGAATCTTATTGACTTCTGCGCGGAGAATCGTTCAATCGTTGAATCATTTGCTTTTCTTTTTTTTCTTGCTTGTTTTCGCTGGTTCGTATTTGTTTATTTTTTTAATATCTGAATGATATTTATTATAGTCCCTCTCGGCATTAAAATCGGAGAGCGTGGTGCGTCCCGAGGAACATTTGAGCCGTTGAGACTGAAAGATTAACTAATACTAGCGGCGAAATAGGAATAGGGCAGTTTGATGCGTGAACACAATAATCTCGCGTTTTCTTCTAAGGGTGTCAGGGAGTATGGAAAATGCCTTTAGATTTTGTCGACGTCGGCTTAAAGATTCACATATTGATAATAAAATAAGCATGATTTGGTCGCGTATGGTTTTCAAGTTAAACCGATGTGGTCCGGTTTCCTGGTTCTTCCTATATACAAGATGGTATACGGTGTGATCATAACGTCGGTATTTGTATTGCATAAAAATTGTTTGCGGGGTTACTGGCCTTTCCTAGCTCTTTATAATTTCCTCTTAGATCGACGTTTCGTTTAGGTCCCCATTTCCTCGCTCTTTCCACCTTTGTAATTATCAAACGTGAACACAAAAGAAATAAATCGAACTGTGGGCAGAGCTAAAAAAAAAAAAGAAATTAACGAGGAAAATGATTGTACCATTGTTAGTATATTTAAACGATTACTTTAAGTATTTATACAGAAATTTAAAATTTGAATACTTCTTTAAGAAGTTGGTGGGTTTTGAAAGGTCAGGTAAAATTCTGTGTAAGTTATAAAATGAGTTTCCAACAAATAAATAAAACTAACACACACACACATAAAAAAAAGACCGTGCTATGCTTATCTAAGTAGAGTAGTAGTAATCGCACTACCCTTCGATTTGAGTCTTGCATGAATACATCCGTTCTTTTTAGATGAGTTTTGTTTATAGCATAACAAATAGAGAAGCCGAAAACGAAGCAGGCGTTATATCTGAATTGAAGCGATGCACTCGAGTCTATTGTTGTCGGAAGGCCAGAGATAGACGCATAAATTCGTATCTTCCGTTTTTGAAAACCTTAAGCCCGCAAACAACAATTCAAGTTTGAGCGCAGAGATGAGCGGAAACGACTGTGTGTCCCGTTTGGCGAGAGTGCGTGGAAGACGGAAGCCATAATATTTTAATAAGCAAAAACTAAACGGTAAAATAAATTTCAGTTTCCGCACGCAGATCGAGTCGGCTAGGTAAGATTAGGTTACACTAGGTTAGGTTAGGTTGGGTTAGGAAGGGTTAGGTGAACTCCTGGACGTGTCGCTTTGTTTTTTCGTCTTTCAGAAAACACACAATAAAAACAGGAACCGACTTTGTTTGCAAAGTAGTGGCCTGACCAAGGAAAGACGAGGAGGGAGAAGATGGGGAAGCAGGGATTTTACTGCACATCGATCGAGCCAGTCTTTATAACCACCGTCTCCGTCAGCAGAGTTTTGTCCTTAATTCAGTTTGTGCTCGAAACTCTGAAGTGCGCCGGGTCGCTTCGCTGCACTCGCCGCTGAGTGCCTACGCCCTGTGTGTGCTCTCCTCACTTCGCCTTTATCTCTAACCCTCCCCCCCCCCCCCCTTCTTTTCCGCTTTCTTCGTCTCGCGTTTTTGTTTGGACTGTGGGCGAGATTCGCTGTACGCTCAGGACGCAGTCAAGTGGACTAATCGGCGAGTTGACTGTTCCCTCCGCGACGCTTGTATACGTCTATGTGTTCCTTGCGTTGTTTGTTCTTTCGTGGATATAGTGGGATCAACCTTGCGGCACAGACTTTTCCTCTTCTGGACGGGATCGCTGCGTGTTCTTGGTCGTTTTCGCTTTTTTTTTTTTTTGCTTCTTCTGGGGTTTGTGGGGGCTGTACGTGTGTCGCTGTTGTGGCTAGAAGAAGAGTTCATGTCACAAAGTGTGTTAGGGGATAGTAGACTAGAACCGTGGTTGTAATATAGTATTTTTTTTTTCTTCTGCCTGAAGTTTCGGGGACAACATTTGAGAAGCACGTTTCGGCAGATCTTCAACTTCTCCATCAATCGAACTTTTAAGCGCGTTAACGGACCTCTCAACGTGATTGGCTGAAGTAGGCCTGGCGCCGAAAGCACGGGAGGGCAACGCTCTTGGTAGACAAGCTAAAAGACGTAAACTCAATTACACTTCAAAAGAAAAAAGAAAGAAATTACCAAGGCAAGTTTCTGGATGTGAGAATTTTTAAGTTTGCCGTCATATAGACGTCACGGGGATTTTTGGTGGCTATACTTAATTTCACATTACGATGTATTGCAGCGGATGCTACAAGTCACCGGAATCGATCCAGAGCTTGGAGCGTGTCACATGACGTTTCGGTCGCGTGTTGCGACGTGTCGGGCGTGAGTCACGTGGTACGACGCGCTGTTCGCTGGATATGCTAAAAGACGGCTCGCTAATCCGCTGCTGCTCATTGTAGTGTGATGCGTGTAAACACGCGACCGGGTGACTGAATGATTTACGTCAGGTGTGCTGTCCTTAGTGTACTACTGCTTTTATTTATCAACGAAGCGAAAAGTCAGAATTTTATTAGTTTGAAGAAGAAAAAATTGTTTTAAAGTTAACTTTGGGTCACATTTATTTTTTAGTCGCGATATGGATTTGAAATTTCGTATTTATTGATTTTAAGCTTGTTAAAATAATCAACCTCCAAATTAAAAACGACCTGTTGGATTTCCACAACAACAAACATCCACAAATAATGACATCTTCATTCGATTTAAGTTATCGCGGGCCTCAATGTGAAGTTTTACATTTCGTATCTGTAGAACAAGATCACTGACGGTGACTAAGGCTGAAGAAAATTTACAAGATCGCTGGCTTGCGAGTAGATATGCCGATAATGTATGTTCTTTTTTTAATTGAAACAACAACGCGTCTCACACACATCTAATTGATGCTTTTAAAGTTAGGAATTTCAACTGTATAAAAAAGAAAGAAAAGAGACAGGTATGTTTTCGATGTTGACAACACTTACCTTTTTTGCCGTCTTGGGATACGTGTCGCAAGTCATCACCTAATGCAATAGCTATAGTAAATACCATCCATCTATTTAACCCGCTATCCTGGTTCCCACCCAATTAGCAAGCGTTAGGGGGTAAGAACCCGACCAGCTCTCGAGAACCAAAGCTCCTTGTTTTCCCTAATGGGCATTCCAGGTTAAGCGCGCGCAGAGACACATGGAATTTGTGGCTAAATTCTACACATAAAAAATATTTGTTGGCCGCTTTTTACACAATTCTGTTGCTATTGTAGGCTGCTAGTTGGCGGCCTACGATAGCGTATCAGTTTTTGTTTTCATTTTATTTCATTTTTTTAGCCATTTTTAAGTGGAATGGCTGGGACAAAAGGTACTCAATAGCACCTGAACAAGGTAGCGTGCACCATACAAGTTTCAGAGGTGCACAACAAATACAAGGCAAGCACAAAGGAAAAAAAAAGGTTTTGTGTACACATTTTTAGGCAAGATATAATTCATTTATAGATAAGGATTTATTCATGCTGCTCAGATATGGGCTGAACAAATTTTGCAATGTTTGTGATAGTTTCTTTAATGCTCGTTAACGTGTAAACCTTTCCTGTAATTATCGCCAGGCTGGTAAGTTTTCCGTTTATTTTAGTTTACAGTGTAGTGACATCAGATTTCTGTTCTTCCTTGTCCTAATGGGTGTTTTGGGTGCTTCTGACGTTTCGTTTTCGGCATGTTGAAGACTTCCGATTTTTTTTGTGTTATGAGCCTCTTAATCCGTATCAGCACAACTCTCAAAATGGTGACCGTAACCACATTCGGAACATGTCCCAAAAACACAATTCACTGGTAAAGATTTGCGACATGTTAAACAAATGCCATCGTTCTCCATGACACAGAGACGCACAAACACACAAACAAAACGGCTCAGTAGTGGCTGCAGCTGCAAACCATAAAAATGTTTTTGCAGAAAAGTTATAATAACCTGTAACGATGAAAGCGTTGGTTTAGCTTGTTACGACAACTTCTCTGCCGCCACTGCTGAACGCCTGTAAGAAATATATATTCATCTTGTAATAATATAGCTATTGTTCGTAAAAACATTTTTTTTAATAAAGCTGCGAATTGTCAAATAAAGAAATATTCAAAAAAGCATGCCATAAGGATTTTGCGTACTTATTATGTTTTTAATATAAACTATTTGTTATTCGACACCAATATTTTAATTATATTGGAACAGATGTTTCTTTTCCAGATATTCAGGGTTTACGATTCCCTCGTCTTTATTTGTCCGCTTTACTTAAAATATCTTGGAATTTCGGGGGTTAGAAAAATTTGGCTGTACAAGATAGAACAAGAAGAATAGAATAAAAGGGGAAAACGTTGGTCCGAGAAAAAAATGACAATGATATTTGAGACCATTATGAAAACTCAAAATTATATTTGAGAACACAATAAAAACTGACGATGATATCTAAGCGCATACTAAGAACTGTCTTTCGCGCTATATAAATTTCATGATGTTCAACCAACTAGGCCATCAACCTATTTTGTGTCAAAATACGCCTAAAAAAAAAAAGTGACGAGCACGTGAGCTAAGTGTCATGTTCCTCTGGGACCGCACCCTTCCACTTCACCCTCCTTATGTTTCCCTTACCTCTTCCTTATCATTCCACCGCCCGGCACTGTTTTGTATAACCGGTGTGTCATGCCATGTGAGCTTCGCCGACTCCGTCGCGGCGTGTGATTAGTACTCGCAACAGCGTGTAGAGAGAGAAACTAAAAGAGAAGAGGAGAAAAGAGAGTGCGGTGGACTTCCGAGCGTCCAGCTCTGTAGTCACTGCACTCTTTTCTCCGATTGGAAGGATTAGTGGGTTCACACAAAGGCTTGCTTCCTTCGCCTCTACCCACCGCCTTCCTCCAATCAGAGTGAACAGAAGCATCGCCCGCTCCTCGAGCAGGATACGGCGTTCGTACGCCGTGTCGTCTGCTAAAAAGCAGCAGTTACGATTGCGCCTTGTGTTTTCTTACTTCGTCTTGGTCTTTGTAGTTTTCGGCGCTTTTAAACTTTTTAAGCTATGAACAAGAACTAGCCCATTTTTCAAAGGTCCATCGAGCAACATTGGCGATCGCCGTTGCTTGGACACGAATCGCGTGATTGGATCCGAGTCCTCGCCGAGCGGTGACGTCACGCTCGTGTCCAATACATGCCCAGAGCACGCGATCAAGCAAGCGCGGACAGGCGATGGCGCGGACTTTTTGAAAACGATCTATCAGCATGTAGCTTTGCTGTCTTTACTCTTTAAGGTCACCTGATTCTCACCCTCTGTTCCGCTGCCGCCGTCGGCACGACGCTTCTCTGGCGTCGAATTCCGGACAGATACAAGAAGCGCTACAAGAGCGGCGACCGAGTCGCGGTACTCCTCCAGTTGCGCTTCGTGCGCCCCGTTTATTGGGTCTTATCGCCGAACTCTACTGCGTCGACAGGGTGTAAAGCGATGTCGTGGTGCTTGCGCCGAGAGGGCGGCGTCGGAAGAGCGGAGGGGATGAAAGAGGCGGAGGAGAATTAAAGAAAGAAGGATGAAAGAGGAGAACAGGGGATGAAGGGAAATTGGAAGAAGGAGCGAAAGAGCAGTCTTTATAAAGAGAGGGAGGGCTAGTTGGACGCGGCGAAGCAGCTAATGACTTAGCTAATTATCGTGACATTGGTGCCTATTTCACCGACCCTCGGTAACACTCTCTCCCTCCAAGCGCGGGCGCGCACACACACACACACACACACGCACACACACACACGAAAACGCACACACGCACGTACACACGCACGCACATACACACACGAAAACGCACACACGCACGCACACACGCACGCACACACACACGAAAACGCACACACGCACGCACACATATCTATCCTATTTATCCTTTCGTCGCCACCTTCTTTGGTACATTTCATGGTCTTCATTCCTTCTCTATTTCTTTATTTATTTAGTCTGAAGTTTCGGTTTGCCTCAACTCTTCAGCCTCCTGCGCTCCTCTGAATGGTGCGGCATGGCAGAACGTTGGTCACAGCTTTAGCACGTTCCCTATTTTCGGTTTCGTAAGCGCGGTCTTAATTTAATTGCGAACATGTATTTTTGTTTTCTTGGCAGCCCGTTCGCTTGGCAATTTGGTGAGGTTAATAAATGTCGTTCACTGTGCGGTGAAAACGTGTATTCGCGTTAAACTCCGTTCAGATGTTATATTTAAATGGGTTAATGGGGTTGGGGGTGGAACATCGAGCACAACTCAATTACGGCTTATGAACGTCTTTTGTAAACACCTTCCGTTTTGTAAAACACGCGGCGAAGATTCCTACTGCGAAATGTGCGGTGAGTTGACACTTTCAGATAAAGCATTTCCTCACATTATGTTTTTTTTTCGGTCGTAGTCCCAAGAAGTGAGATCCCGATTTTTAATTGTTTTAAAGTTTTATGGAAGTCTTTTTTTTTATAATCTGCAGTGAATGGAATAAGGTGTGTGAACTCTTTTATTTGCTAATTCACAGCTATTGTTTTAGAAATAAAATAAAAAGTAAATGGGAGGTCTCGTGGAAATGGAGCGTGCTGGTAAAGGTACGGTTTTAGAGAAGAATTACATATGTCACAGAGTCGTCCTGTCTTCGTCATTTATGCATTTCTCCTCCCGCTCGAACTTCGGTTGGGAGAATTACATAAAAATTACATGGTGTTCCAGGAAAATTGCATGTATGTAATTCTCCTCAAACTTTGATGGTAAGCCTGATGACCACTTAAAATCGACAAATGAAAACGACGCCAAAACGAAGATTCGAATATACCCGCGCTTTTCATTGCCCTGACGTCACGGTTGGGCTGGATTGCGGTTCGAGCAGGCAGTCTAAATATGAACTATGCCGAGCATTTGTATCGTGCTGCTGCGCGGGAGCTAGAGCGACCTTCCAAAGCATTCATTTGACACCATGAAACTGTTTGTAATCAGATGTGAACAAAGTCTACAGCCCAAAGAGTGAACTCCTACCCAACCATGACGTCACTTTCTCAATGTTGCCCGTAGAGCTTTTCATTTTGAAAAACACGATGGGGTCCAAAATTGTAAATTCTGTAACTGCACGAAAAAAAGTTATTTTGTCCAAATATTTGGGTTACTAGTTCAGCGATGTTTGTTGGTGTGTCTAGCAAGCTTTTAGGCAAATCGGGGACTATGAAGAAAACGGCGGAGTACCCCTTTAACGTCTTCGGCTCTGCTGTCTTAGCGTCTTTGTCGATGCTGCCTTTTCTCTGGTATTGTATTTGATCGTAAATTTCTCCGGATGACGTATTGCTTTGCGCTCATTACCTTCCGATGCTATTCTAGTCTAAGAATTATCTGATGTCTGGGCCGCCTTCGTCGTAAATAACGCGTCCTCAGCATGAAACGTCCCGAGCATGTTCTATTAGGATGGAAGGACCGTTGAGTTTTGGGTGGTTGCTAAATAATTCTTGGGGCCTCTCTGTTAGCAATATTTTGAGTTGCATCTTTTTGTTTGTGGAAGTCTCTCTACGTTGTTCACCGTACCTACTTAATGACTAGGGGTTCTTGGTTTTGGGGTTGTATAGCAATCGTTAAAATAAAGCACTTGTTGCATTTTTTTTTTTTAGTTATCTAAAACGGTGATTGGCTGTAGTACCGCAGAACCCATTGATTCTACGTTCAATTTCCGCTCCTTCCAGTCTGGGAATATATGGACAGTGTAGAGGTTTGCGGTCATAGAATCGCTGCTGCTTGATAAGTTTACAAATTCTAGGTTTGCAGCATTGCGTCACTCGCCAAATTGTAGCTCTTTAGTGGTTAAACTAGAAGCCATTCTAAAATAGGTTGACTTCCCGCTTTCTAAACATTCATATAATAGTTGTTGGTTTGATTTTGTGTAGCGGGCATGCACACTACTTTAACAGACCAATTCTCATAATATCAGACTGTTTTATTTATGGATAGAAGGTTAACATATATGTTTAACGTTATGCAACCTAAGCAAACTGGCAATTGATGCTACTCCTTACAACTAACTTTAATATCAAAGGTTTCGGCTCCCCAAAATGGTTAGCCCCAAGCTGAAAATTGTATACCAGTTTTTATTCTGAACGACCCGCCTGAACTGTTGTTTCTCCTCGTCCCTTATCTAGCGTACGCGTTTTCAAACGAATAGAAAAAAATAAAGAAAACGTAACTTACACATCTGTTTGCAGCATTACGTTGGGGATAAAACACAGCCGCACAGACCCACCTCTTTGAGTTCTAGCACCTTCATCTTTTTACGGCACTGAGAGAGAAGTGCGCAGACGCGGCATCGCTGTCCGTTACTGTCTCGCTTTAGGAACATCAAGCGAAATGGCCGGAGCCGCGGCTGTTGCGAGAAGTGCCAAAACCCACCCGATGTCCTCCTCCTCGTCATCTTCTCCGGTTTTATGTACATTCCCTGTTTTCCTTTTTTATTGCCACTCGCAGCCCGGTCTCGGGTCGCGGATGCGGAAGTTGCTCTACATAAAATGTATGGCTTTAGAAAAGAACTAGAAACGATAAAAAAGCTCCTCCACCCGTGACGATTATGACGTTGAACGTTTTTCCTCTATTTTGGCGATGAACGACTTTTCGGATTGACGCCTGTGTTGGGGACAGCTAAGTGGTTACAGAAGTATTGGTGTTTTCCTTGTTGCTTTTTAAAATAACCACTAACGACGTTTAAAAAAATGAACGATGTTATTTGCGTGGTTTTTTCGAACCCGCATTACGAACGTCTCGAGTTACCAAACAACTTCCACTTCTGTATTCTGAACGACTTATGCTTTTTTTTTTTTATTGACAATTTATGCTTTCCAACACTCCTTGACTCGTGGTGCACAGACGCTTTGCCTATCTGTTCGTGCGCCTCAAACTTCCCTTCAATTTCTTCATATTTTTTGTATTTATCTGTGTTTTTTTTTTCATTTCTGCGGTGTTATTAATTTTCTGACAAGTTTATAATTTCAATGTTTTTTTTAAGTTCCTTATTTCTGCGCTTGCCTACATCCCCAGACGGACACTGCTCGCTCATCGCTCTCCCCGTCTACGCACGTAAGGTTCACACAAAGGATGGGCTCTTTTCTATCCCCAGAAATGCCCTTTCAAAATCACAATGAAACCAAACTTTGTTTCCTTAATTACCATTCCTTCAACTTTTCTTCCATCCCTTTTTCCCTCTCTGTCTCCTTTGTTTGTCTTTCTCTTTGTTTGTCAGTATTCCTTTTCTTACCATTCTCTTTGGTGTCGACAATTTAATATCTTTTCCCTTCGGTTTCACGAACCAAATACACTAATTACTACTTGCGCTCACTCCGATTTGTCGTATGCTTTGTTTTTGTTTATATTCTTTGCTTGAGCATCGGACATCGTCATTTGCTGGCAACGTTGGGCTGCATCCTTATTTCACTCGCTTTTTCAATGTTTCCCCGTGTTTATGCCGCTTTTACTGAGCAACCTTTCCTCGGGTTAATGAGCGTGTTAAAAGTTCAATTGCCTTTTTACGAAAAAAAAAAAAAACAAACTACCTTGCAAGTTTAGCCGCACGGACCGATTTACTCGTGCTTCTTTCTGCCTGCGAAAACCATCAAGCGAAGCAAAGTTTGTTCAAGCCCTGCCAACTTTGGAAGCCGGCGAAAGGGAACCAAATTACAACTTGCATTCACTAGTTGGTCGTGGGAACGCTCGATTGTTTTCCCTAATGATTACACGACTGACATTTAGGAGCGGTTGTTTTGGTAATGTCCGGAAGCTGTAGTTGATTCTCGTGATCTCAGTTTCGCGGGCCTTATTTATCTTTTAACTCTTCGGATACTACGATACTATTCGTCTGGTCGTAATTTATTTGGTGAACTTTAGGTGCGTAAATGAATGCCAGACTCATCGCAGTAAATTAGCTGTTGGGGCTACACGGAAATGTTAGGCCCGCATTCCGAACCGCGGCATCATTAGATGGCTTTCTGCGCGCTCGTTGCCAGTAGATTAGCAATTCATCCAGGATCATTTTATGAAGTACTTTTAGCATGCTTTTATCAAACAAAATGACAGCCTTTTTATCTGTGCTTCTCATCTTTCTTCTCTGTATATATGCAGCATATATTTATTCGGCAGAAAAGTTTCGATGAATTCAGGCACCCCCTTCTCTTTATCTCCCCCAGGTCTCCCTTTCATATTTAATTGCTTTCCTTCCCTTGTGCTACCCTGTGCATAGTCCTCATTCTAATTCTTTTTTCCTTCTTTCGGTTTGCTTTTTTAATATATATATATATTAGTAGCATTATTGCCGCAGACCGGCGGATGTTAAAGTCGTCAACACTTTAGTATTTTCTTTTCTACTGTTTTTTTTTTAAATTATATTATATATCTTTGTGTATGCAGTGCGAGTTCCTCAATTTGTTATTTTCCACGAGTGAGATTTGTGCCAATGGTCAATGATGTTTGAATCTTCTTACTCAACACACATCTATATTTGTGAAGAAAAAAAAAAAGCTTCATGGTTTTTCTTTCGCAAAGTATTTTCGTTACACAGCGCTCACCATACGTGGATGCCTCGGCTATCTGATAGTCCCTGAGATAGATAAGGGAACTCTACTTTGGTGTGGTCCTAACAACCCGTGAAACAGTCTGTTGCCTATGCGAGGAGCCCAAGTTCGTCTGCTTCTTTTGCCGGGGGTGCGGTGTCTTCAGAACGCCGAGCTCTCATTGGTTCTGATTGAAGGATAGTGGGTAGACCTCAAAGCAAGCTGCCTTGAGGTCTACCCACTATCCTTCAATCAGAGCCAATTAGAACTCAATCGGCATTCTGATGTCACCTGAACCTCTGCAAAAGAGGCAGACGAACTTGCACTCCGCACACTACCGATGGTATGAACCCAAATAATTTGTGGTTCGTAGCGCTGATTCATAAAAACGCTTTCTCCTCAACTCCAGAAACGTGAAAACTCAACGCAGCTAAGTACAGTTGCATTTGAGAGCGTTTGAGTGCGTTTGATTATAGTTGCGTCGAGAAACGAAAACATTTGTGCTTCGTATGAAGCGTGGAATTCAATTCAAGGAATAGCTTGGCACGTGACATAAGAACCAGAGATGTCCGGGTTTTTCGGCCCCGCAACGCGCTCTCAAACGCAACTGTGCGTAGGTGTATTACAAGAATAGACCAATTGCTAAATTGCCCAAGCCTCAAGGAGAATGCAGGGATCGGTGCTCCACGCGCCGCGCGTGCTGGCCTCAGCAGTAGTAACTTTTCTAAAGCAAATGCCTAAAACAAATTTCATCGCGCACGCGCGTTCGTCAACGCTTTATTTTGGTTGTTTACTTCGAATATTTTAAATGGGGAAGGTGTGCGCGAGTGGTGTGTGGAACACCATTCCCTGCATTCTCCTCGAGGCTTGAGTAATTCAGCGATGGGTCTACTCAGACAGAATGAAAGCCATTTCCAGAAGGTCTGGTTACCACTGTTTCTACGCAGCGCGACAGTCTGGTTCACACAGCACCGTCCTCTAACGTTACGTTACATTACAAAAGCTCACGTACAAGTCACCGGGACATCTCTGCTTCATAATAGGTGCGGTTACCCGTTCAGAAAGACAGCCTGGCATGTGACACTGGAGACACGAATGTTCCGGTGATTTATACGTCAAAAAACCATAAGCAAACGGTGTTGTGTCAGCGAGACCTAGACGATAGTACACACAGCACAGTTTTCTCACGTTGTTTTAGAACGCAGCTCTTAGGGGCCCGTTTCCGGCTTCAGCGGCATCGCCGTCGGCGTCGGCGTCGCCGTCGGCGTAACCGCGCGGTGGATTATAGGTTAATTTCCCCGCTAAATCTAGCGGAAAAATTTCCCCGCTAGATTTAGCGGAAAAATTTCCCCGCTAAATCTAGCGGAACAATTTCCCCGCTAAATCTAGCGAAAACATTTCCCCGCTAAAACTAGCGGAAACATTTCCCCGCTAAATCTAGTGGAAAAATTTCCCCGCTATACCTAGCGGAAAAATTTCTCTGGGAGTCACGTGACCTGGGGGGTCACGTGACCCCCACCCCCGAGGTCACGTGACCCCCCTCCGAGAACACGTGACCCTCACTACCCTTTCCTCCTCCTCCTCAAGAGCTGCGCTCTAATTCGGCGTTACAGGGAGTTTTCTCACGTTGTTTTTAACGTTTCGCATAAGTCACCTAAACATTCGACATTCGTGTCTCAAATGTCGCTTGCCAGGCAATCTATTTGAACTGGCAGCCACGCTTAATATGAATCACAGATGTCCGAAGGACTTTTGCCGTAAGCTTTCGTAACATAAGAAAACGGGCTGTGTGAAGCAGCCCATTCCGACAAAAGCGTTTTCTTACTTTTTCTTATCTTACGTTACGAGTCGCCGACCGATCTGTGCCTTGAATGTTGCGTGCAAGGCTACCGCTTTAACTGGTAAACACGCATAATAGGAAGCGCCGGTCTTACGGTGATTCTCGACATAAGCAAACGCAAGCTTCCGTAATGTAACGTGAGAAAACGAGGGTGTGTAAACCTAAAGTTAGTGGATCTTAAGAAAAAAGTGTCATTACCTTCCCTGCCTGCTAGCCGGACGCGAACAGATACTAACACACGAACGACTAAATTTCAGTAGATGATTGGTCGATCGGTCTCAGTTGCCATTGCAACCGCCATTTTGGTCCATCCAAGTCGTCGAAGCTTCGAAAAGGTTGTTCGGAACCAGTCGCGCCAAAATCGTCATGGAGCTTCATTGTGCTGATCAAGCGTTCCTCGCCAATAGAAGAGTGTCTGACGCTGTGCATGCAATCCACTTATCAATCATGCTAATCCACACAGATCTCTATGAATGGTATTGTGGTTCTTTGGTATTTAAATACGAAGAAAACATATTTCTTAAAAACCCCAAACACCGGCACCGCATGGTGTGGGAGCGCGAAGATGTGGGCATTGTTTCGCCGGTGTGTCGATAACAAAGTCTGGGTGTTGAAGAAACGTCTCTTTAAAGCTAATCATCATTGGCGTATTTAAATCGGTCACCAAGAATTAAGAGGTCCAAGATGAAATGTTTCATTTCATGAGCCGAAATGGCGACCATACGAGGAGCTTGACGCTACTTTCCCAGGATCCAGCGACATTATGTGAACCAGCCTTTAGAGTGAACAAGCATTTTCCAGGTTCCTTTGTTGCTTACTTAACATTGAAAAGCTGCCTTGATAACCACTCATGTGGTGGAAAGTGCTCATTAAGGGCAGTAACTTAAACAGTAAAGGGTCAGTATTTTGTTTAATTGAAATACAGAGTTGCGCCGATGTAATTCTCGCGCTAACATTTTCGCGTACTGTGTTGTATCCTTTTTTTTAGTAACCATGTTGCTTTTATTTTTTAATGGTGATAATTTTTTGTACTTTCGGTTGTGTCTCCTTAGTTCTTTAATAGTTTTTTACTTGAGTACATACCTTTCGCAGGAAACGAAAAACAGTGTGTTATAAATAAAACCAATAGAAAAACAAAATTGAAGAAAAAATTACCGAACAAAATATATAAAACAAAATGTAACATTATAAGGCAAAACCCAAACTGTGGTAGATGCACAGAAATGCTTGTGAAGAATTACTTCCCTAAAAGGCTGTGTTTTACAATAAGAAAAAAACAGTATACACATCTGCCGCCCACATGTAAGAAAAAATGTTCCTGATCTTACCGACATCAAAATATATTAAACATGACTTGCATAGATTAATCACTTCCACAAGAAAAGACCGGCTCCAAAGCGGTCGTCGTCTTTTTTTTTTCTTCCGTTAACGTGATTATGCTAGGACCTTTAATCGCCTTGCAAAGACATATGCGAGAAATAATTTGAAAGGACAAAGTCAGACCGTAAGAAAGATAATTTATTTTGGGTCTGGATATTTTTTTTTCTCAGCATTTTAGATCGATGTCTCGGAGTATGTTAACAGCAAAACATTCCGTTACGTACACAAGACGCAAAGTATCGCATTATAGTGCCCAGAGTAACGCTTTGTTCTCCGAAAATAGGTGTTCGACAAGATCGCTGCTGTGACGTTCAGAGCACTTTACACTAATGAAACCAGTTAAACGAAGATAAACGAATAGAGGGCACAAATCTGGTGCCGCCATTTTGGTATACCAGAACAGTTTTTTTTTTTTTTTTCAACTTCGTCAATCTGCACGCTCTATTGCACGAGCTGACCCTAAATGGTGGATGACACAGCACCGTTTTGTTGAGTTTTTTTTTCGTTACGTACAAATCACCGAAAGAATCGTGTCCCGAATATTGCGTGCCAGGCTATCTCCTTGAACTGAAAGCCAAACTTGATATGAAGCGCATATGTCTTTGCGGCTTGTGGCGTAAGCGGACGCAAGCTTTCGTAACGTAACATAAGAAAATAGGGCTGTGTAAGCCAGCCTAGAGGAACATGTTACTCTAATTAGAGAGACACTAAAGCACCTCGTCGACTGACTTGGAGGTGAGATTTTTTTTTTCTTGCGGAAATTTTTTTCACGGAAAACAAAAGAAAGCAACTTGAGCGAGTGAAGCGAAAAGTGCCTATCAGGCATAGAACATACAGCACAGCATACGTTTCCATAAAAAAAAAATGAAAGCCATTTACAACTTCCTGTAACGCCGAATTAGAGCGCAGCTCTTGAGGATGAGGAGGGAAGGGAACTGGGGGGGTCAGTTGACCTCGGACGGGGGCGGTCACGTGACCTCGAGGGGTCACGTGACCTGGGAGGTCACGTGACTTCGGGGGGGGGGGGGGGTCACGTGACGATGACGTCATCAGTGATAATGCCGATGCTGATGCCGATGACGTCATCAGTGACGTCACTGATGACGTCATTAGTGACGATGACGGGTTCCTTCGGGTTCCTCCCGAAGGAACCCGAGGTCCTGCCGAAGGAGCCCGAGGTCCTCCCGAAGGAACCCGAGGTCCTCCGAGATCCTCCTGAAGAAACCCGAGGTGCTCCCGAAGAAACCCGAGGTCCTCCCGAAATCCTCCCGAAGGAACCCGAGGTCCTTCGGGAGGACCTCGGGGTGGGGGGGGGGGGGTCTCGTGACTTCGGGTGGGGGGGGAGACGTGACCTGGGCTGGTCACGTGACGATGACAATGACGATGCGGATGCCGATGACGTCATCAGTGACGTCACTGATGACGTCATCAGTGATGATAACGATGCGGGTGCCGATGACGTCATCTGCATCCGCATCGTCATTGTCATCACTGCTGACGTCATCGTCACGTGACCCCCCAGGTCACGTGACCCCCCCTCCCCAGGTCCTCCCGAAGGAACCCGAGGTCCTCCCCAGGTCCTCCCGAAGGAACCCGAGGTCCTCCCGAGGTCCTCCAAAAGGAACCCGAGGTCCTTCCGAGGTCTTCCCAAAGAAACCCGAGGCCCTCCCGAGGTCCTCCCGAAGGAGCCCGAGGTCCTCCGGAGGTCCTCCCGAAGGAACCCGAGGTCCTCCCGAGGTCCTCCCGAAGGAACCCGAGGTCCTCCCGAGGTCCTCCCGAAGGAACCCGAGGTCCTCCCGAAGTCCTCCCGAAGGAACCCGAGGTCCTTCGGGAGGACCTCGGGTTCCTTCGGGAAAATTTACCCATAATGCACCGCGCGGTTACGCCGACGGCGACGGCGACGGCGACGGCGACGCCGCTCAAGCCGGAAACGGGCGCCTAAGAGCTGCGCTCTAAAAACAAGCACAAAACAAGCATCCGAACCACCTAGGTGATGTATTGTAGATTTGTTTTAAAAACAAGCCATGGAAGCTACACTTATGCGGTTTTTGCGAGTGAATTATACGCCCAGGGGGACATTATGTGGGTAGCTAATCTTTGCGATAAGTTGGCTCATTAATTAAAATTCACTAATTAGCTTTTTAATTAGTGGAAATAGACATATGGTTCCAATTAGAAACTTGATGGGCGTCGTCCAAAACCCCTAAAAATCAGTCATTTCCAGAAAGACAAATTTCAGCGCGTGAGAAGCGTAGTAGTGCAGAAAAGTTACCACTCGTGGAACAGGTACAAGGCTATTGGTTTCGGTAAGGCGCCCGCACAATTTTTCCGTCTCTTATCTAGCCCCAGCCGTGCACCTGCTTCACGAGTGGTAAGTTCAGCGCACTACTGCGCTTCTCACGCGCTCAGTCTTTCTAAAAAAATTACTGATTTAGGGGTTTTGGACGACGCTTAGCAAGTTTCTAATTGGAACCATATGTCTATTTTCACTAATTAAAAAAGTTAATTAGTGAATTTTAATTAATTATCCGACTTATCGCAAAGATAATGTCCCCCTGGGCGTATATCTCACTCGCACGAACCGCATAAGTGTAGCTCTCATAGCTTTTTTTTAAACAAATCTGCAAGAATAAAAAAAAAAAAAAAGAAACAAACAAACAAACGAAGCAAGCGGTATATAAAAGGTTTGGTACAGTCCATTTACCTTTTTTTGTCAATCATTCGGTATAGGCCCTTTTTCTCTTTAGGGTGTATTCACACGAGGGAGAAATCCCGGGGATTTCTCCCTCGCACGCGCATCCCGCGGCGAAAACGTCAGGCTTTGCGATGTGCAAAAGCCTCGCGTTTTCATCTCGTAATTCGCTCGTGCCGGGGAGAAATCCCCGGGATTTCTCCCTCGTGTGAATACCCCTATACAAACATGAACTGCCGCTTTCGTCCCAAGCTACTTCCTGTCGTCTCGGTGGCTCCGAGGCGAGAGCGCTGGCCTACGGATCTCCATGTGGCGGGTTCGAGTCCCGGCCGAGGTGCCCGCAATCTGACGGAGGCTTATTGCGGAGGAGGCGCCGTGTAACCGAGCTTTCGGTTGTACGTCAAAAGATCCCTAGGTGGTCCAAACTAATCCTGAGTCCTCCGCTGGGACGCGCCAGATGCCCGTCGTTGGTTTGGCACGTAAAACCCCCCAAATTTGACCAAGCGACTTCCGGCCACACCGTTCTTTGCAAACCTGTTGAACCTGCTGATGTGACCAGTGCTAGAAAGCAAAATTGCTAGCCGGACAACAAAGTTGGAAATTTAACGATGTCTTGGGCTGTAGAATATTACATCTTGGAAGACTAAAGTTTGTTTACAAGAGTACTCGAAACATTATAACAGGTCTCGCACTCCAGTGTTCTTTTGACGTTCACCTGGAGAATTGGTGGCTAAACGTTTCATCTACGTTTCAAGCAGCGGTGTTGGTGGCATTTCTTCATTCTTTTTATAAACTGAAAGTTCTCTGGAACGTCAGAGACTGGAGCACCGCCTGGTGGCGTTTGCCTTAAAAAATGTCTATGGGCACTCATTGCAGGTGATATAGGACAGCTCCGCTGTTTAACTACCTTTGTAGCGTGTGTTAGAGCCTCAACGTTTTTCTTCCCATCCCTTCCCCAGTCGCCTCCTCCTCTTATTTGCGACTCCTCCTCTCCCTTCTACAAGTTCCTCGTTTCGTTCCTGCGTTCGTGATAATTATTTTTAAGATCTCTTTTTTTTTAAGGCAAAGTTGTCTGGTTTTCACTTCGTTTCCCGGCCTTTTTTTTCTATCGTTCATTCTTTAATTATAATCCAATCATTTTAACCTCTTTTATATTTTCCTGTTTTGTCCGACGTGGCTGGTCACCGCAGGAAAAAAACTCCGACTTCCAGTTTTTTTCTTCTTAGTGCAAGCTCTCTGCATTCAGTTCCCAGGTGAACTTGTTCCCCTACTTTCCTGGAATTTAGTCAACTTCCCCAATTCGTTTTATTTCTTTTTCTCAGCGAATATTTCGTCGCTTCTAACGTATTTTTATGCATGTTCTCCCTAACTTTCGTCCATTTTGTTTTCTAATTGTCGTGTTGGCATTTGCGTTGTTTGCCTTCCATTACTAATATCCGTCTCTTCTGCCTGTACCCGATCTATCATGTTTTCGTGCTTTCTTTTATTATTAATTTCCTCCTTTTTTCATATCATTCGTATGTTTTTCCTTTTATTTTTTGTCGAGCAAACCCTCTTTCTTTCTTTTTGCTTTTTCTATGAAGTTTTTTTTTTTATTTTGAATAATTTTAACCGTTTACTAATCAATCTTGGAGACACCGTAGATTTTAGTAATTTAAAGGCGTAAACGAAGTATTCCAGAACCAACGCGGTATGAAGGGCGCTAAGAACAACTAACAAAAGTTCCAGTAACATCAACGAATGCGATATGAACAACATGTCAGTACACACACACGTACACGAACACGTAGACGCACACACGCACGCACGCACACACACACGAACACGTAGACGCACGCACGCACACACACACACGCACACCCACGCACGTACACTGAAGTTGGAATTCCGGACAATGTGATCCTGGTCAAAATAATCCCGGTGAAAACTGCCCCGGACAAAGTGGTCCCAAATGTAAACCCGGACAAAATGGCTCCAAGTAATTTTCTGACCATCGTTTCCGGGGCCACTTGGACCGCGACCTTTTTGTACGCACCGTTTTGTCTGTGACCCTTTCGTCTGCGACCGCTTTGTCCGGGAGCAGTGTCAAAATATGCCCGACGCACGCTTCGCGCTTTCCCCTTCTGATTATTCGCAACAACGTCCGCCACTTATGCCATCAAAGACCTCTCCCTGGCAAGGCTTCCGTCGCTTCTAGCCGTTTTATAGACGCTTTAATCACGCGTCAGTTTGAACCGCCATTGCCTTACCGTGATGCCGAGCCACTGAAGCGTGCGTTGACGTGCCTCCACAAAGGCCTAGCTAGGAAGAAGGACAAGGTAGCACATAAAATGGAAATACTCTGTCCTGCGTTGGCGATGATGAAGTGAAGTGAAGGGGATAAAAGGAAACAAAAACTGAAGGTCGGCTACGGCGACGCCCATGCACAACGGCCTGAAAGCGTCTATAACCCATTCACACAGCCAGGTTAACGCCGGACTCACACTGATTATGCATCATACGAAAGACAGTCTGCAAACACAAGTCACCGCATTATGTGTGGTTCGAATGCCTCGGTATTTGAACCACGGATGCGGCATTCGAAGCGCGGATATCGCGGTGTCTCGCGTTGAAACCTGCGTGCAGGCTTTCCTTTTTTTTTTTTTTTTTTTGTAGGACGTGTAAGCAGTGTGACTCCGGCTGTGCAAACGGCCAATCAGTCCGCGCTCTGGGGTCGCGAGTACACACCATGCGCGGAGGATCGGGATTTGATTCGCCGCAAAGAATAAAGGTCCCTTAACTAAAGGTACCTTAATGATCGTGTGAAAGGCGGTATTAGTTTTGGTGCCTCACACCCGTGTCAACATAGACTCGCCATTGAATAGCGTCTAGTAGAATTAGGTTTTCTGAAATCTAAGAACTACTATGGCCAATTAGGAAAACGTCCTACAATTCCTGACTGTCGCGTTACATATATGCCTTTAAGATAAATAAAAAAAATGTATACATGAAGTTAAGGTAATTATAGACGGCTAGTTTTGACGTTGCAATCCCACTATTCCTTCTACAACGAACGATGGTACTGTCCCGAACGAATTAATTCTTTAAGTGCCTTGTTTAATGAGCAGCTGCTTTCTGAAGAAAAGTTAGAACACGATCGTCTTCATGTTGCAATTTCGTATTGGTTTGAACGGGTGGATACAGATTCGAAACACGCTCACGCGAAATGCGCTTGCGTTCCAGCTGATTTTTTTTCTTTTTTTTTGCCTGTGTAGTTTGTTTGGGCGGACTTAACGTCCATGTGCGATGTGACGTTTTTTTTTGTTTTTTTGTTTGTTTGTTTTTCATAATCTTGGTTTTCTCACATAATCCCGGATTTGTGTGCGGTAAGAACCGCTCCATTTAAATCCTCGTACTCGCATTATACCCTTGAGTCGGAAAAGTGTCGTTAAGACGACATGTATAAGCTGCCTTGAATTCTCGGGAGGAACCGAATTGAACACTCACTCGCAACGGGTATAAAGTACGGAGAAAAAGGATGAAATGGGATTGTGCCAAAAAGTTCATAACAAGGAGTTTTCGAGAAAAAAATAAAGATAGACGGAGGTACACTAGCATGGATGCTAAGGTTGTTGGCTTTCCGGCATTTCTGAAGGCCTTCAGAGTTCCAGCGTCGTGTCTAAGCTCTCCCGCTTTAAGTGAGCTTCCGGTAAAAAAAGTCTCAAGCAGTTTACAAAAAAAAAACAAAAAAACAATAAAACATCAATATTAACAAGAATACCGCATCTGCAGAAAAAAACAAAATACATTGGATTGAGAGGTTTACCGAGGCTCTATCTGACGTTGAGTGAGCAACAGCTACTTCTGTATACAACTAAAAGAAAAAAAAAATCACACACACTGGCGAAATGCATTTTGAAAATCGATATTTTGAACAGCCATTAAGATGCGCATTTATAAGACCCGGTTTTCTATTTAGTTTCTTCTTCGGTAGAGTTCTATACTGTGTGCCACACGCAGAAAGAGCTCAATGAGTTTGCGTTGGCTTTTTTTAGCAGTGCATTTATTGAAGCGAGTTTCCTCAAATATAGGAGGAGGCTTTACTCTTTCATACCATGTTCATAATGGGTGTTTTTTTTTTCTGAATGAGTGGTTTTTTTTCTAAAAAAAAAAACAAGAAAAAACAGGACACTGAAAATACAGTACTTATTCTTGCAGAATAACGTTCGTGGCCGCGTCGTACGTAGGGGCTCGAGTATAAAGAAACAATTAGTGGCTTAGTTAACTGCAGTTCGCTAACTGACTTTTTACTTATTTATTTTAGCAGTATACCTACTTTCCCCTACTTTCATTAAAGATTTTCTACCTGTCGTTATTACAGGAAAAACAATTGTTAAATAAAAGAACATATTTTTCACTCATTGTTTTGTAAAGTTTGGTAACTTAGGCAATGCGAAAGCGAAACAACACAATCAAGTTGTGCACGATGTCGCCGTTGCGACGTGTCTTGTGCAGCAAACCAAATCATGAAGGAAGCTGCAATACTCGATGTCCCAGCTGCAAAATCGCAAACAAAATATTGCCATGTGACTTAGGCGTGAAACGGCAAAGGGCGCAAAACACTACAAGGGTACCTCCCCCAAAGTCGGACCAGCGTTTTACACTAACTCACGCATTCGGAAACAGTATTCTTCGAACTTTTTTCTTTAATTTTAATATATTATATTTGACAGCTTTATGAACTTATGGAGTGGCTTATATTAAGCATTTTTGTTTCGCACCGTGCCTACTGAAATTTTGGCGTCTGCCAGTAAGGACGGCGAAGAACGAACCGCAAAGCAAGAATAGACTTATTCCAAAACTCGAAGCGCCCCATCGCGGCGTAATGCCACGTGATGCATTGTGGGAATCAGTAGGAAGAAAAATCCACACGCGCTCCGCTCATGGCCAACAGGTTCCAAGAATGCAACGCGCGCGGTGACGTGTTTATGGAAGTAGTCCATTAAGCGTGACCATAATAGGCCCCGTTCTGCGTTTCTTAAAGTTTCGGGGATAATAGAAATTGTAGCGGAACTAGAGTGACTTCGAAGCGCTGCTGTCTCAAACTGTTTTTTTTTTTTTTCTTTTTTACAGGTAAGATTTTACTCCTATGAACAGATCCGAAGGTGCTTCTGAGACGTAAGTAATTTGCAACCTTTTTGCGTTATTTGTGGGCAACCCATTCGGCTTTTGATGATTGGCATCTTCTTGTATGGCATTTTTAATGGAATTTATAGCATTCTTAAGCGACTTATGCATTGTTTTAGTTTATAAGATAACTAAATCATAATATTTGAAACATAAATATAAAAACCAAAAAGATATATTATACAGTATACTTGTGAAGCATATATAATATATATTTAATTTTAAAGGCAATAAAGGGTTATACTAGCGAGTAGAAAAAAATGTAGGAAAATGTTATTAACACATTTTACGACTATTTATTTATTACTTTTTTCATTCGACATACTATTAGTCCAAGTCAAGGACTTCAGTATCAGTGGTGACTACAAATATATTTTGAACAGCAATAAAAACAGCAATCGAAGCACACGCAGGAGCGCCGGTACACAAAACACAAATATTATAAACAATAAGCGGCATTCAATGCACAAACGATTATATATATTGCCATATACAAATGGTCATGTTGTGTTTACATAAGATAAAAACAACTCAAAATCATGGAGGGAAACAACAATATCCGGTTTCGAAATGTCCTAATATTGACTTCTTACAAAAGTATACGCGTAAATTGTTATTTTCTAGAATTTTTTTTTTGTTTTTTTTTTATTATTTTTATTTGGCAAAATAGCCGTACGTTTTAGGGTTGGTAAGTCTCGGTGCAGTCGTCTATGTACAAGGGCTCGTACCGCGACTTCCGGTGAAAATGCGATTGGTCATCCTATAATATGGTCAGATGATCGCTTACGCCAGCCAATAGGAGTGAGACGCCACTTACTAGGAGGCCTTGCTGCGGTTCCGGGTGAAGCAAGACATTGTTCTCTCTGATGTTAGGCTTTCAAGTCTCGCACTCGCGTCTCGCTTCTGCGTCTTTCGTTTTTACTGGGTAACCCTCGAAAAACAACAACAACAACAACAACAACAACAACGTGTTCTAGCTTGAAAGTTTGCGCTAAAAGTAAATAAAAGCTCACATGGTCTGCCAACACAAAGATAAAAATAACATCATTTTATTGGTCGTTTTGAGCAGGATGGTACTTCTGAAATACAAATCGGGCATGATACGTGCGAGAACTATTTGTTTCAATATTTCACTGAAAGGTATCTAGAGGAAATAAAGCTTTACACAGTATAATCGCAAAAAAAAACACACACACACACAATGCCGTGCAAAGCCTGGACTGGCAGCTTGTTTAAGCGTTTCCAAATTTAAAATATAAAAGGTGAATTTGAAAGCGTTTTTTTTTTCTCCTGTTTATTAAAAAAAAAATATTTTCCGTACTTCGAGTGTTCTACAAAGTTGCAATTTGCTTTAATGAGTGAAGCGCTTCAACATTAGTTACACGTTACCAAGCAGATAACCACGCACGAAAATAGCAGCAAAGGCGACTTTAGAAACCCGGATTAGTGGACCGTTTGAAAGGTAGGCTTTGATTACGTTTGTTTTATTATATGACAGCGCAGAACACACGAAAACAGTTTCCGTTTCACTACACTGATCAAAGCGCATTAAAGAAGTTCGTGTACTTTTCTTAGAAGCTTTAACTTTAATCATTATAATCTGCGCGACGACGCGCAACTCAATCAAGGCGGAGCATCGCAATGAACCTGCAGACACAAATAACAAGCACTATGACAGGCACATGCAAAGTAATAACTCTAGAGTTTGTTAGCAATGTCTGAGAACTGCTGATAACAACACTCGACAATGATAATATTAAAGTATGGAAACAGATCCACAAAAACAACGACGACGGGTTTCCAGATAGGTGCCTTAGTCCTTTATTCTTTCTTTCCTTTTTTTCTGATCATCAGGCACATATCGAGCTCCGGAATTTGTGATGAAGACAGGCACATCCGCACGGGAATTCTAAATATTCGAAGCTGAAAAGCCGAGGCTTTGTTGAGTTGAGCTGTTCCCGAATCACTTGGCGGAGAATCTCTCTAATGCAGTCTGAAAGTTCAGTGTTCCAACCGAGCGACTCGACGAGGCTTTACGGAAGGTTCGTGCCCCGCACCGTCTGGGCTCACATAATGACTCCGCCACGGATTTATCGTAACCTCGCGTCGCCTAAAGGCACCGTGTAGTGTGTACTCCTCTGCCGCTTAAAAACTCCGCATATACTGTAAACCCTTATTGTTCGCGAGCCCCTCATTTTCGCGAATTTGGCGAATTCTAAAATATTCGAACCTTAGGGGGCGCGTATATTTCTATTGTCTGTGGAGGCCAATTCCAGCCTTTAGGATTCGCGAAATTTAGTGGTAGCGAATGGAAATCCGCAGCCCGATTCGCGAAGAATCAGGGACATGAAAATCGACGGTTTTGCAGTAGTAGACGTTGTAGTTCTAACGTTCCTTTAGTGTGAACGGGTTTGTGGGTTAGATTACACGGGGTCAAAGTATTATTTTGTGAATGGTGTCAAAGTAATATTTTGCGGCGGCGCACGAAAAAGCCATCTAAAAACACCCCATATCTTACTCCTGGTTTCATTGCCTTACGTATGTTTGTGTGTTCTTTAAGCGATTTTGGAATATCCTACTTAAAGTGTAACTCTGGCCAGAAGTCGAACAAAGGAAAACGACATGTTGATTTACGGAGGCTAAATACGAGGACTCCCAAAATATCACACTCCACGCGAAGCCGCGATCCACTCTAAAACCGATATTAAAAATGCCACCACCAGCTTTTCTGCGGGTATTCAGCGGGTTGGCTGTTTGTCAAGGAACCTTGTGCCCTGATGTCATCTTCGCTTTTAAGGAGGTTTCTTGTTCGTACTGCCACTTCTTTCGCTGTGATTTCTGCTGCGTTTTCAACCATCCCAGGGTATGATTTCTGTTTGTTATGTTGTTTAAGCGGCCGTAGTTTCTAAATTCTCTTTGGCAATCACGCACGCAGATTATGGGCACGCGCAAGCGCGTCGTAGTGCCGACGGTGGCATTCACTGGCTGCCATAGTCTAGTAGTTTGTTCCCGCTCAAAACAAGCTTGCGACTAGTTTCCGCAACGCTTCAGCAAATGCATTGCACAATACCAAGATTGTAGTTCTTCTCAGAAAATAAGTGGGGGCTCGTTCTGGGTTTGGGTTCATCGTGGCAAACTCTCTTTTCGACCGGAAACTTTATGAATGTGTATTAATATTTGCTACAGATGTTTGATATCTGCAAAAGCAAAGCAGTAAAAAAGCCTTAGCATCTTACCTGACTGATCGGAACTGCTCTTGCGACTAGGCCACTCGTATGTTTTTCGGCTTCGCAATGCGGCCTTTCTGTCACACGATGGGCATGCAGCTGATCACCAGGGTTGCCATTGTGCTCGAACCAGTAGTTTCGGTTTCGCCATAGTCTCCCGAAGTAAAACTTTGAGATGGATATCTACAAAAGTACACGAAGTATATAAAAAAAGGGTGTCTCGTAACTCAGCGACACTTCCTTCACAAAAAAATCACCATAAACCTAAAATCGAGAAAATATACCGGGGTCACTCTTTAAGTCCGCATACTTTCTTTCATCCAATGATCTTTTTTTTTTTTTTGCTATGGCGAATACTGTGCTTCTGTATGCCACAGCAGTCCCAGAATTTCGCTGAAATTTGACAATTATCGAAGCCAACTTGCGCACCCTGATATCGTCATTACATCTTACATCATTATATCCGTAGTTCGTCACTACAAGAACAAATTTCTATCACTATAGCAACACTTTCTAGTCAAGATTTACTATCCGCGAAACTTTCTTTTCTCAGCAGCGCGTTTCAAAAACACGAATGGCGTCACGGCGTCTCCCCAGTTTGACTTGCGACTATGGAATTTGTTTCTATATACAAATAATCGCACCAACTGCTCTATTCTGATCGCATGCTATTACTCACAATTTAATTATACAACTAACGTTCCTGATGTTAGCGAAACCTCTGGTGCTGACTGTGCAACGAAAATGCGCCATCGGAATGCTAAAAAACAAAAAAAACAAAATTAGGCATGCGCAGTGGCCGAATGCGCATGAATATGCGGAGCGCAGTAGATCTCAAAGCATCTCGCATTGAGGTCCACCCGCTATCCTTTCAATCAAAGCCACGTCATCGCAGTTCCTGCTCAAGAGGAAGACGACTTGCTCGCCGCATAAGTGAACAGTTGGTATACACTAAAGAAAGTCACTCTTAGAAGATGAATGCAGCTCGGTCATCAACCGATTATTGTAACAGAGCAAGCGTCTAACAACTTTGAGGGGCTATCCTCAACCTCTACTTAAGTTCCTTAAAATACGCCGTCTTCTATAGACACTGACTATAGAAACTCTTTCAAACGTGGTTTGGGGTTGCGTCGCTGAATTCGCATCCGCGCCTGCGAGCTGAGAGAACACTTTGCGGGAGAATGTCAAACTAGGTTTGTCATTCGGCGCGGAAACGACGCCTTCGCTAGTTTCTGGCGCAAACGTCGATTCGACCGAGTCAGGTACGCTGGGGTTTGTGGTTGGGCTCCCGAACGTAATGAGTGCATCTTGCCCGCAGACGCGGTGGTACCAGATCGAAGCCGTTACTGAAGCCTCTGCTGCTATGTTCAATTTGTCAAAGTGGAGTGTCTCTTGTTCTACGAGTTTTTTATTATTATTTTTTGTTTAGACTCCTGCCCTCCTTTTGTGGCTTATTTGTTCCCTGCTGTTCCGATTAGGTTCTCTCACTGCCACGTGGAATTCGTTTTTTTTTTTTTTTTTCAATCTTTTTTGAGCCTTTGGGGTCGTTTGGGCTCACGGTGTAACGTGCATTATTTTTTCCTTAATTCGCAGTTTTTGTTTAAATGTATTTATTTTACGAACGTAGTAGTGAGGCTTTATTTATTTGAATTTATTTATTGAAAATATTTTGAGATATTTGGGGTAGATGAAGTTTTCGTGTATTTTGCAATTTTGTAATATTTTTGTCCTGATACTGTCAAGGAAATAATAATCCCTTTGTCTGTACTAAATGAGATTCTTCTCCTTCTGGTCATAGATACTGCACGATGCGTCGAAAACAAAAACATATGTTAAGTTAAACATGTAATAGCCCACATTTTTTACTTCTAGGAATACTTTTTAATGCAGGTTCTGGTATTTGTTTCTTGAAGCTTAGGTAATTCAATATAAAGTTCATAAAACACAGAAAACGCTCTGATAACTTTGTTCAGGGTGGGTTCAGTTGGACGTTACAAATGTTCATAATTATAGTTGGGTTGTGTGTACGTTTATACAACCCTAAGTTAGTCAGCCGCAATTGGCGTCTTGTGTCTCAGCTGTAGATGAGCAATTTAGCCTGTGCAGTACAACCGCCAGCCTGGGGCTTTTAACGTAAACCACGCGGTAGTATTACACGACCGCACGCGGGTACAATGATTATCCAGATCGAAACGGGCATAGGTGAAGTATTGAACTCAGAATCTCTGGGCTCTCCAGCGCGATCTTTCGCTCCATGTATTCCGATCTGGTGTGCGCTAGCCCACTCGGCCACCGATCCCCCAAGAATATTCCTCTAGCGAAAACCGTAAAAAAATGTGCCTGTTGTATTACGGAATGTTTAGCTTAACAGACGCTCCACCATGTAATTTTCTTCTAATGAGATCTGCAAACACAGAGAAACATTGAACCCGGAGAATGGTGTAGGTGTGAACACCACGCCTTGGTTAGAAGATAAACTGCTCTCCACGCCTTGGTTAGAAACGGCGCCACAAGATGGCTCCTCGATATGCGGCTAATGACATGGTCGATCCCGTCGCACAGTTCGCCCTGATGTGTATCCTCATCTTTCCGGAGTTAGCGTCTCTTATTTCTGCCCGATAAAGGACTTATTGCGAACCGAAAAAGACAATGATGCATGAGACGCTTACAGTTTGAGAGTCGTGCCGTCCATCTGCTAGTTTCCTGATCTCCTGTCTTGAGGAATCTGGCTAGGAAGAAAGAAGACTGAGCGAAAAGACGTATGGTCGAAAGGGCTATTCAACTTGTTCTCGCGCATCGCTGACCTAATCTCGTTTTGGCTAGCTTTTCGAATGAAATAATGTCATGAGGGGGCAATGCCACGAGGGCACGTTATGGGATTTGTGGTTCCCTCCGACAGGTACTTTCGTGGCTTTGCCCGGTTAACCTCCTTATGGCTGTGCTTTTCAAACTCTGCTACCCTGTGACCCATCAACAATGTAAAGTATAAAGTCCCCACCACCTCCCCTCGGTATTTTGCGATGTGGAGGCTTTTGGATTCCAGTTCATAAGGAGTAATACACGGAATTGAAGCTGACATTTTACTTGACTGATAATACAGTCATAGTAAATCACTAAATCAATAAAACAAGCAGGCCAGCACCCAGCACGAATAATTGAATAAATAATGTGAATTTGTTTGTTAGAGCAAAGCTTCTCAAAAAAAGGGCGAAGTTTGGCCTCCGCAACTTTCATTTCCGGCGTGGTGTTGAGCTGCCACCTGTACTTACATTTTATTGACGCCTACGCAGAGAAGACAGACTCCTTTTTTTTAAGTACCAGGTCCGCTTCGCAACCTCCCTCTGACTGTGTCGCGACCTACAGTTTGGGAAACTCTACCGTATGGCTTTTCGCGTAGGCAATTGGGTCATAAAAAAGCCGAATCTTTTTGGGGAATTGCTTGCTTCGCTGTGTTCCTCAAATGCGCGCCAGCAATACCTTTTTTTTTTTTGTATGAGTGAACGCTACAAGATGATGCAGGAAAAAAAAAGGACGTGTTGTTTTTGCTAGAGGAAAGGCGGCCTTTCTTCGCGTGCACATGTATTTGGGCCAATATACACGACGAGGGATCTAGCAGCAATCGTTTACGCCTTTTAAAGCCGCCCCCCACCCCCCTAAGAAAAGAACAACAAAAGCAAGACAAGTTTGATTTTGCTGACAAAAGCCAGGAGCTCAAAATTGTTCAGTGCGATCTATACATGATGTCTGTGGTTTGCGTTAGTCCGCCCCGCTCAGATGAGCCTCACTCGCAAACCACGAAGGAAGTGTGGTTTAAGCGCTCAGCACATTTTGTGCTCACCGGTTTTTGTCAGCATGATCAGGCTGGCGTAATTTTACCAAATACTTTATTCTTAAGAGCGATGTGACGTGAAGCGTGCTCTTCCATAAAACCACGTCCAACGCCCAGCTGTTCCTCACACACCTTCTCTTTCCGCAGCTGCTCTCCGAACACCTGCGAGGCTTAGCTCGGTTGTCATGAAATCCGGTTAAATGTAACTTGTTTGCAGAGGTCGGCATTTTAGTCGCCCTCACTCACCCTTACCCTCACAGCCACACTCACCTCAGCCCTTCACATACCCTCACCTTCACAGCTACACCCACCCTCAGCCCATCACTCACCATCATCCTCACAGTCATACTCACCTTCGGCCCTTCACTCACCCTCACTGGGCCTCACGGCCCCCACGCCTCTCACGCACCTCACGCCCTTCACGCACTCGCTGCCCTCATGGCCCTCACGCCCTCACACCACTCATGACCTCACGGTCCTCACGGTCCTCTCTCACCGTCACACTCATGAATTTTTGGGGTTCAGAAACTCACTCATCCTCACCTCACCTGTGAACATGAGGGTGAGTGAGGGCCCTCATGAGTGAGGTTTGCCAAGGGATGCTTGTTTGCAAGTTCGATTTCCGTCGGGATGTCCTTCGTATGGTCGCTTTAAGCTGCCCTTAGGGGTTTGTACTTTATACATGACTTTAAACTTTATATAACGCTCAAACATAATCGTCACGGAGGGATGTCTCAGTTTTTGTCATGGAATCGGGCTAATAAAGAACATCCTCTTATTTTTCTTTTTAATTCCCTTTTTTTTTTTTTCAGCAAAAACATTTTTGTATGAAAAAAAAAAAAAAAGACCCGGATGGGGAGTTGAAGAGAAAGTCATTGACAGGAGTTGGAGACGTACGCATTCCCCACCTGTCTTTCGAGAAGACGCGACAGCGCGTCTTTATGACGCGCTGTCTCGTCGCCATCTTCGATTCGGCACTTCACATTTATCCCTCCCGCACTTTGCCTTCACCTCATCTTTTAGTTATTGCGTAGACGGAGTCAGCAGCACGGAAGCCAATGTTAACGCCGAGCAAAAAAAAGAAAAAAACCTTGATGCGAAGATTTTTTCGGAGGTGTGCTCACTTCGCCACATATTTCTTGCTGCTGGTACGTTTTTCCCCGAGGCATTCCCCGCGCTGGAGAGGAAGAACAAAGGTGGGGAAGAATAGGGAGTGAAGGAGAAAGAAATTGAAGATTATTAAAATAAAATACGTAATATCTATGCGCATATGAGGAACGACGAGGCTGGGGAATGGGACAATAAAATTGGAACTAGATTGGTGTCATACATTTAAAGTATAGCGCAATAGAAACAAGAAGAGGGCTCAAGTGACCAGTGGGGAAAAAGTTAAGGGAAGAACAGGGACGTTAGAGAGTGGATAAACCAGAAAGAATGGTAGGGGAAAGTCTGTTGGGAGAAGGTGAAGTAGAAAATATGAGGCTATTTGCGACTCACGCGAACTATTATTTGGGGCGGGCTGGTCAGGGCAAAATGGCGACCGAAAGGAGGTAGTTTTTGTCGTTCAGCAGATCCAGTCATCAGCAGCTTAGAAATTGTGCGCTATATCGCGCACAATTACCCGCGTGTCGGTGCCCGCGTGTCGGATCACTAAGAGGGGACGGGTGGCCAGTGATTCGAATCGAAGAGCACTGAGTGACTCAACAATTTTACGTCGCAAAAAAAAAAAAAGAAAAAAAAAAGCCACAACATATAGGCTTTTTGCAGCGTCAAAGCTATCGAAATGATGCGGCGCTTTTGGATTCGGAGTATTATTCGACCACCCCTAATCAATCTTAAGCGTGTTATTTGTTACTTGTCCACCCGCACTCAATGTTAAGTGTTACGCATGAAACGTGATTGGTCCTAGCGGCCCGTGGCTTTGGATTTTCGTCAATCGTAGGAGGAGTCAAAGTAGTAGTCAGTGCGTAAGAAGGACACGGCGGAAGCTTAGATATAATTACTGGAAAAGATGTTTATTTCTAAGTTGCCTACGAGAACCAAGCAGCTATAGCAGACGACAGAGTCAAAACGACCCCCCTGCTGCTACGCGGCGTCGGTTTCGCTGGCATCGCCAATGTAAAACAATGGAAAGGGCTATCATAGAATTGTGAAAAAAGTTAGGGAAGAAGCGTAAGATGACAAGATAGTGAAGGATGAAGAGATTGGTGTAATGGCGATGTGAGGTTTTAGGGTGCGGAGAAGGCAAAGAGAGAATTTCTTGACGGTTGCTCTGGCAACAGTGGCAACGGCTACGATGGCGGCAGGGGCGGCGCATATCTCACATTGGCTTCGCCGCTCGAAAAACCTTTCCAAATGTTGTAACTACAGTGTTTTTTGTTTTGCTTTTTGACGGTGGGGTTGGTGGTGGTCGGAAGTTCTCGGATTTTATGAGGCTTAGAGATCCATTCAGTGTTCATGTTTGTTTCTTTAGACCGTTCCTTTTGAGAAGTGTGTGAACTCATGCAGTAAAGTAAAGGACATGCGGGAGAATGATCAAAGGCCATCGAGTCGGTAAGAACAAATTTGCTTCTGGGGCGGAACGCTGGATATAAATAACGTGCACGCGGAAATGCGCAGGAAAAAAAAACTTAATAAATTTTGTAGGAGGATGAAAAAGACCGAACGAATCTGCCACTTTGTGGTACTGTAAGATCTCAAGGCGCCGTGTAAAAAGAAAAAGATAGCATTTTTAAAATTTGTACGAATAAACAATGCATTATGTATTTCTCAAAGAGGCCAAGAAGTCGAGCGTTCACAATTAGATTAATAGTTCCGCTACGGTTGGATAACACAGTTTGAAA
The DNA here is from genome assembly GCF_016920785.2 of Ixodes scapularis. Lineage (NCBI taxonomy): Eukaryota > Metazoa > Arthropoda > Arachnida > Ixodida > Ixodidae > Ixodes > Ixodes scapularis. The sequence continues at coordinate 33,079,477 of NW_024609882.1, forward strand.
ATAAATAAAGGCTTCAGTGCCTTTACTGAGAGTTTTTTTTTCTTCACGACTTTATATGGCAAACGATTGAGCTGTGAGGCGTGTATGATTTGTCGTATACGCCCGTCATGAAATATTGGACTAGTTATTTTTATGAAAACTCCGTGCTTCAATGCTTTTTGTTCGCTCATTCCTGTCGCGTATAATATTAGGATTTCAGATGTTCTCGTACTTTATACAGGAAACTAAATAAGACTCAGTCTGGGCCCTTAGCTCGGGACTGATGGGAGGTTTGCAAATTTGAATAAAAAGGTATTAACGAACATGTTTCGTTCACTCGTCGATTTGGACAGAGTGAAGTTCTAACTACGTCACATGCAATATGAACTTTGTGTTGTTTACTTCGTCTTAGTTTCCACTGTCAAACGTTACGTAACATAAATGGCTGTAAAAAAAAAAAGAAATGGAAGTTAAAAAAAAACAAATTCTAGCTGTACTTTTGCTGCAACTCGGGAACAATTCTTGCCGTCTTGTTTCTCGATAAGTAATGAACACTTTGAATATTTTATTTTGATATGGTATTAGACGTATTCAAAGAATTTTTTGTTACACCCTTGGTTCCTTGCATTGCGCGCCATGTACTATATCAAAAATATCTACAGTTTTTTTTAAGCTTTACAGGTTTGTTTTAAAAAAGTTGTGAAAGCTACAATTATGCAATTGATGCAGGTGAGTTATACGGCCAGGGGGACATAGAATAGGAGGCTAATCGAAATGATCAGTTGGCTAATTAAGTAATGTTTGTTAATTAACTTTTAATTAATGAAAATACACATACGGTTCCCATTGGAAACTTGCTGAGCGTCCTCGAAAACCACTAAATAAGTAATTTTCAGAAATAATTTTAGTCCGTAAGAAGCGTTGTAATGCACTAAATTTACCACTCGTGGAGTAGGTACAAGGCTAGTTGTTGCAGTAAGGCGCCTGCGGGATTTTGCCATCTCTTAGGAGAGCCCCAGCCTTGTACCTGCTCCACGAGTGGTAAATTTAGCGTACACCTGCGCTTCTCACGCGCTCAAAGTCTTTCTAAAATTTACTGATTTAGGGGTTTTGAACGACACTTAGCAAGTTTTTATTTGGAACCACATGACTATTTTCACTAACTAAAAGTTAATTAAATTTTTCTCTTAATTAGCGGACTGATCGTTACGATTAGCCCCATATACTATATCCCCCTGGTCGTATAATTCACCTGCACAAACCGTATAAGTGTAGCTTTCGAAGCCTTTTTCGAACAAATCTTTAAAGCTCAAAAACAAGCAGCCTGTATACAGGGTGTTTCATCTTAATATGAACATATATTTTTATGAAATAAAAGACGTCAACGATATACAATAATCTAATATATACGGATGGGTGATACGGTCAGGGGGCATAATACAGGGGACTAATTGGCACAATGAGATAGATGATATACAAATATTTGGTAATTATCTATTTAAATAAAATAAAAAAAACGGATTACAATTTTTTAAATGAACACATGAGTTTAAGTAGGAACCTGCGAGCGTCGTCGAAAACTACCAAATCACGAAATTACACACAAAAAAAAAAAGGAATCGAGCGCGCTCGTGCAACAGGTGCAAGGTTAGTGGTGAGGTTAATGAGAAACGGAAAAACAACGCGAGCGCGTACAATGTAGATGCATTTTTGTGATCCAGAAAAACGAAGCCCGCGCACCAAGTTTTTCTTGAATTAACAGATTCATTAATTTTCAATGGCGCTCAGCAAACTTCCGATAAAACCATATTTAATAAATTAGTATCTTTGGAGACAATGACACTGATGTATCAGTCACGGTTTTTTTTCGGAAATATTGTTAAACTTGTAATGAAACAATATCGATATTAAAAACGTCTGACAAATTTACTTCACTTACGCCTGACTCATATGATGTTATTTTATTTGAGATTTCGCTATTGTAATGTACTACTCAAACGGGAAAAACAAAATTACAGGAGGACGTTCAAGACTGCCTGCCTACGTTTATGAATGTAAAAGCATTATAGTCCCGCGCTGTCATCTCACAGTCCACCGCATGAATCACACAACGAGCACAGATGAGGTCCGATGTGCACCTTTTGCACACGGCACTCCGGTGGTGACGTCACTCTACCCCACTGCGCAGGCGCGGCGCTCCCGCCGGCTTCACGGCTTGCTAACGAAGCATCCGCGTTGCTGGGATTTTTTTTTGTTGTTGTTTGTTTTACTTCTGAGGAGCGTCCGCTTTGACCTTGAGCGGCGCGGGCTGATGACGTATTTCTATGGCCATCTTTTGGAGCACAACGCCGACGCCTTTTCGCGTAAAAAAAAAAAAAAAACAAATAAAACTTTCGCCTTAAAAAAAAAAGAAAGAAATGCGCGCGGGAAGCTGCAGTGCTTATCGTAACTGCAAAATTCTAGGCAAAATCGCACTATGTGAATCGGGCTTTATACTTTGAATCTTGATTGCTCGGTAATCAATCAGCCTACGTATCATGTTACGTACCCTCTACGTTCACGCTCTTGTAACTGGCGAGGTCCGGTTCGCAGATAAAGCAGAGCTACATCACGAGGAGTGATATTATCACCGAGGTGTCATCGCGCTAGGAATCCCGGCTAATTGGGCGTTCCGAGGCGGCGACGGAGGGGGGCTAACTGGCGGGTCCGCTCGAGAAAATAGCTTCCTTTAGGAATGACGTGCCGGAACAAGGCCCCTAAGCGCGCCTACGTCGGAGCAAGGTTGCAGGCCAATCGCCTCCACCCCTACCCTGATCGGCATTCGCGTCTGTACCCGCGTACTGCCACTTGGGCGCTTGGCGTGCCAACCAAACTATATTTGTCGTTCGTGTTTTGGCTGTGTAAAGTTGGTATCCCTGTGATGTACGGCGACACCGGTTTACGCTCTAGATGAGAAACTTAGCCAATTCAATACGACTGCTACGCTTCGTTTTACATTAAGTCCAAACGCAGGCGACGCTACAAGTTAATGGGACTCTTAAGACAGCGTCGAAAACGCGCCATTACTGTGTTCGTCATGTTTCCTTACGTGTCCAATAATCGCTGAACCAATCATGAACGGAAAAGACCTGTATTCGGTAACAACGTTTCCTAGCAATGCAGTCAAAGGCACGGGCACGCGTGCCCTCTCCCATTTTGAGCGCTCATCAAAGTTGTGGTGCGTGCTCTCCTCATCCTCTCGGAAATGCCAAGAAAAGTTGTCCCCGAGGATAGTGAATGTGTAGCGCAAGTTCGTCTGCTTCTTTTGCAGGGATTGTGGTGACGTCAGAAAAACGATTAGCTCTGATTGGTTCTGAATGAAGTGGGTAAACCTCAAGGCAGCTTGCTTTGAAGCCTACCCACTATCCTTCAATTAGAGCCAATCAGAGCTAATCGTTTTTCTGACGTCACCACAATTCCTGCAAAAGAAGCAGACGACTTCCTCTCCGCGATGCGCTTTTGCCGCTGCTTGATCGGTCGCATTCCCTCGTAGCATCGGGTATACGTCTGGACTTGAGCTCAAACGAAGTGTAGCCGGGATGTCTAATATGCATGACGCGCAGTGCACTCGAGCAAATCTGGAGCGTCTGCTTTCCCGCAAAGCCCTATGACGAGCCAATCGCCGCAGCCCACGGAAGGAGGTCGACGATTGACGATGGGGTAAATCATATATTTAACCCCCCCACCCCTCTCTCTCCTCCCTGCAACCGGCCTGCGTCGTGGCACTGGGCACGGTGAAACGTCATTCTCAGTGCCGAAGCGCAGTCAGACTTTTTATGTCTAAACATATGTTCGGCCACGTCAATTGCCAAGCTCCATCCGTTGATCCTAGCAATTGGCTCTGCCAAGTTATTTTATGATGGAGCATGGACACTCCATAATTCTAGAGTTTCGTGATTCGCGACCGCACGCCAGTATACGATGCTCATCCAGATCTAAGCGTGCAGGGGTCGGGATTGAACCCGAGTTTGACGTCCCCCATCTTGGCTTTTGAGCTCTTTCCCCTCCGCGGCATTCTCTCTGTATGAACGCAGACAGCTTAAAGAGAAACTGAAGCGGTTCCGTATTTTAAGCAAAAACACTTCAATCGTCTTTCTTTGGCCTCCAGAATCTTGACTATCGAGATTATATCTCGATAGTCAAGAATTTCCTAAACAATATATATTGTTTAGGAAATTCTGTTTAGGAAACTGACACGGACGCAGCGCTACGTCCGTGTCACTTCTTTGTCTGGTCCTCGTCTTTTCGCGCTGTTTTTAATTCCGAAATATGTACCAACTCGGCCAAGCCTCAACTTTAGCATATCTTGTTTATTCAATTTGTTGCATAAAAAACAAAAAACAATTTTTTTTTGAGGTATTACTGAAGCTCTTTGTTCCCGGAGCGTGACGCCATACCCAGAGTTTTTGGAATCTCCGCTTTCGCTCATCTTCAGCGACTATCAAAGCTACGCGCGCGCACTCTTGCTATCTCCAAGAAGATCAGAAGTTGCGACTGGTTTCAGTGCGGGGGAATATTCGCGACTCCAGCGAGACGGACGGCACCTAAAGAAAAAACACTTAACTGGCCGGAACAAGTCATTTCGCGATTTCTACCCGTCTCTTGTGGCTTCCGCGATGACATGTTGTCGGTGGTTTGCGCGATGCAACGGTTTCTTCGATGACTCTGTCGTAACTAAAGTGTCAGCTTGTTTCCCATGTTCCTCTGAACGCAACTTTCGCCACCGCGTGAACCAAACATTCCGCGTTTGCCAACCTTCATCAGCACCTTGGAAAGACAGTAGGCGGTCCATTTCATCGCTTCCTCGAAGAAAGTCAAGGCTCTGGAAAGTCGCTCACGCCAACACGCCGCCGCAGGTTCGAAACGTGGAGAATGAAAAGCGGGTAAAATTATTTTGAGTCCAAGGCTCGCTTTCTGATGCCCCAGCGTTGTGCGTTGAGCTGGCTCATGGCACGGCACGACCTGGGGCTCTAAGCTCCAGGTCGTGACGATAATGGCGTCCGCTAGAGGTCGCTGGAGTCGCGAATACCTGTGAAGCTTGCAGTTGCACGCGCTGCCCACACGAGGGACACGCGATTGACGGCCGAAAGATCTGGGTCTCACGTAACGGCGAGTCGGAGGTCTTTCGTGTTGTCTCGCGTTTAGTTACATCTGCGGAGAAAATGAACGTCATCTGCAAATTCACAGGATAGAAATCAATCGAAATTAACATCTAACTTTTTTTTTTTTAGGATTTCTTAAAGTTCTCAGCCACTATGCATGTTAGAAAACTGGGGGTAGTGAAACCGTCCACCACTCATTGCTTATGTGCGTCCCAAGAAGAGCGTATGTTTCTATTTAGTTTTGTCAGAATGTACTTTACAAGCAAAATACTCGAGGTTCTGAAGTAATATTCTTATTCTTGGCTGAAAACGTTAACAGAGGACGATAGAATTCGTCGTATCTGCACTGCAAAACACAGCGTAATCACGACATCTGCGGTTTTAAAGACTGACTGAATTGTTCATGGGATATAATTAATTGTACGCTGCTGCGTCGGACCTTGACTAAAGGGTATTTTAATGCACAAGTAGGTTTTATCACAACCTTCTTTCCGTTAAAAAAAAAGGAAAACGCGCAAGCCCCTTTTTGTGGTAACTGTGACGCTCTGTGCAGCCAATATATTATCGGTGGTAGAGCGTAATTTTTACACCTCATGTTCAAAATATTTAATAAAACGCCGTGATCGAGCAGTGTCTTGTACTTGTTCTTATAGCCTGAAACTCTTTTGAAGTAAAACATGGAAACATAAATTCGTGGTGTGTCATTCAAACACCACGCTCTAGAATGCTAAAACAAAAACGTGCGCACATAATTTTTCTTTTTTTTTTTTACTCCTTTCAGTTGCGCTTTAGAAAATGAAATTATCATGGCGTTTCCTTCTTTGAGATTATTAAAGGAAACCGTACTCGCATCTTAGTGTGTATGTTTCTTCGCTAAATTGCTTTCGTAAAGTCGAGTGCTCTAATGAAAAATTGGACGATGGGGACCGCACAAGAACCCAATTTTGTACTCTGCTTAGCGGCAACAGAATAACTTACAACTTTCTTTCGTCCCCAAAAATTAAAATTTGTTGTCACTGTCAAAGCCCTAACACAGACGCAAATATTGTTTGTTTGTTTTTTGTTTTGTTTTTTTTGGGGGGGGGGGGGGGGATTTGTTGCTCTGATTTTTGTTTGTATGGGCTCGCCATTTTTGCCAACCACAGCGGAGAAGAGAATATACTAAACGAATTCTCTGGAGGTCTGTTGCAGCCTCCGGCAATGAGTATACGAAAGAGAGTAACGACAAAAGGTTAAACACACAATGAAGTGAATTCGAGATAAGAGGTCTAAAATATTAAAGGGGAATCGCAACAACAAAAATAACAACGAAATACTCTGGTTAAAAAACGAGCCCCGTGAGGAGTCGTTATAAACATTTCCTTTTTTTTTAATATAGTTATTATCAATGTCTTTTGAGACACCAGGAAGACCATTTTACGAGATCCTCCAGGCTAACTTTTTAGGTGTAGATGGTCCGCGGACTTGCATTGCTTTAGACTAGGCACTCTCTTCTTTTTAATGTCGGGAAAGACTTACTCTCCCCTAATTGCAATACATCTTTTCCGGAACCTTTCAAAGGACATTGGTCGTCTCTATACTTTTTTTTAACCAAGAAGCGTGTCATTTGGTCTGAGGTCACGCCGAATGCTGACACAACCTTCGTGTCCAGTACATGCTCGGAGTGCGTGCTAAAGAAACGGTAAAGATAGGCAATTGGCGTAGCCGCTATTAGATGGAGCGTATGTTTTGAAAGGAGCTTTTAGCCGGCTCCCAAGGTGAAAAAAAAAAAAAAAAAAAAACGCACGCAAGAACACGCGCGCGTGAGTATGCGCAAAAAAAAAAGAAAAAAGGATATACGCGATTATTGGCTTTACTTACACAGCGCTACCCGGCATTGACGAAACGTTTTATGTGGACGTGTTTTTTCACTTAGAGGTCAAAGTTTCTAGACGCAATTTTCTGTGCGTACGTGACGCACTTTGTTATGAAGCGCGCAACGCTATTTGACCGAACGACTGAACGCGGCACAAAAAGAACCAAACCAGGATTATTTTTTTAATGTAATATTTGCTGCTTATTTTTTTTCCGGATCTTCCCAAGGATCTCATATTTTGCTTTTGTTTAATTTTTATTATATTGTAAAAATCACGGTAGCGTAAATAAAATCACGGTCGCGTGCTTGAGGTACTCGAGAGGTAGAGCCTCAGTTGGAAGGAGGGCTGGTATTCTGCATCGCAAGAGGGAAGAGTTAACGACGAAATAAAAGGAGCTTCTAATATTATTTAAAATTTCGACTTATATTTATCGTTGCGTTAGTCAAGGAGAAAGAAATACACAGAAAGGAAAAAATAACAAAAATAGAGATTAGGCAAAGTGGAAAGGAACGGGTTTAACGAAGCGATTCAATATAAATAGTTAAAATGACCAGACAGTGATACTATGGAGTGTCCCAAGTCACCGGGCTCGATACAAAATGTACCGCAAAAATCGACGTTTGCACGTAGTAATCTAAACTTTTCATCAAAAATGTACTTCAAAGGTCGTTTTTTTTTTTTGTAAAATTAGAGATTGTAGTTTTTTTTCTGTAAAAAAATTAGACTAAAAAACTTGCCAGGGTAAATGGCATGCGGCGACGCAGACGACATAGTTGAGTGGCGGGGCGCGCTTGGCGCTCGTATTGATAGATGGCGCTACCTTTTCATCGAGACGGCTCGTGACCCCCGTGTTTTCTTTATATAGACATAGTCTTTTTGTAATGTACCTTTGGTTAAAAAAGTGAATGCAGACAATAAAAGCAAAATTTAAAGTAAAAAAAAAAAAAAAACACGTCTTCATAACGACGGCGCTTTTGCTGCCAACAGATTTCGTCTGCCTGTTGTCTGCATCTTTTCGCTGGTCGACTGCACCTTCCGACGGTGCACCCGACGCCATCTATCAATACGCGCGCCAAACGCGCCCCGCAACTCGACTTGGTCGTCTGCGTCGCCGCCTGCTGTTGACCCTGGCAAGTTTTTTGGCACTAATCTTTTACAGAAAGGGAGCTACGCTTTCTAGTTTTACAAGAAGAAAACCGACCAGCGAAATACACCTTTGACAAAAAGTCTAGATTATTACGTGCAAGCGTCGATTCTTACGGTGCATTTTAGATCGAACCTGGTGACTTGGGGCGTTCTAAATATTGACCGTACTGTCAAGAACAACGTTTCTTTGCCTTTCCGAGAAGCGGAGGAAAGAGCGGTGGCAGCATTATTCGGCACTCAAAAGGAGAGTGTCCACATGTGCCCCTTCCTTTGACTGCATTGCCAAGAAAAGTAGTCCTCGACTATTTGCAACTCTTCCAAGATGGCGGAAGAGACGGGGATAGGTTTTCCAAGATTTCCCGTGCGACTGCTCACTGACGCCATAGCCTCCTCTATACTCACAATTCGACCACGGAACCATAGGAGTGCCCGGTCGCAGATTTGGAGCACAGCTTTTACAGCGTCGAGGTCCCGAGACTCACTTGTTCGCTCGGGAGAAGTGTGTTTCGGCGTCTCGCCGCAGCGGGGCGTCAGTCACGTGGCCCTCCTCTCATTCGTTGTCTGCCGCTCCACCTTTTCTATTTCGGCGGCCGCTTCTCCTGGCAATCTGCCAGGCTTTGTCAGTATATAGGAGGCTATAATGACTCTAATCAGTGCGCTAAAAATAATTTATTTGTCTACAAAAGCGAAACGCTCAGGGTAGGAGCATATTACAGGTGGCGGAGATGTTCAAATGCGTTAGTAAAACTAAAATGTTGATATTGCCACGCGCGTCGCTGAACGAGCGCGTGCGTGGCCGAAAGGTTACCGTGCTTAACTTCCGCTCCCAAATTCGGTTTTTGGGAGCGGAAGCTTTTTTTTATTTATTCTTTCAATTTAGTGTTCTGATAAGTTCGAGAATCTTGTCGTCTAATCGAGGTACGAGCGTTTACTCGCCGAACGTTCTAGGCCGAATGTTCCAGAAATCCACTCGGGTGCTCCGCGTGGTTGTCCGGTATATCAGTCTCGCTCTTGCGCTCGAACCTGCTGCTACGCCGACTTCGGCGCTTCGCGACACCTTGTTGTTATCTTCAGTTTTTTGGGGTTTTTTTTGGCGGGGGGGGGGGGGGGGGGGGAGGGGCACATTTTCGACGACGTCACAAAGCAGTCGCTGTATTCGGCGAGGAGGCATGGTGTCAGTGCGCCGAATGCGAGGCCCGGAGGAACCGGCTGTCGTTTGTTGGCCAAGAGTCGTCTGCTGCAAAAACAAACAACTTCGAATGAACGTCCACCGCCACAACACTGCCGTCCGCTAGAGTAGCGAGCTCTTCGGAAACAGTTCATGAGACAACCATAAGCTCACTTTACCCGCGAATTTGTGGGGTTGGGACATTTTGAGCGAAAGCGTTCGATAACAGCGCTATGATCGTTCAGACATCGTCCATAAGCCACTTTGTACCCAAAAAATTGTTGATCAGAATTAAGTGTTGTTGAGAAGTCACCTATGTCTTTGTCTTTCTTCCGTGTCGTACATCGCAGTGTCGATAATAGAGACGCAGACGCACGTGTTCATTCCCCGTTAAAAGTAAAAAAGCCTAGAACTACTTTTTGTCGCGGGCGGCGCTGTAGCTCTGGCAGATACGAGGCCTTCGTGGCCGCGAACTTGGAGTGCTGTCACGTCCCTTGCTTCGACGCCCTTATTGGGTCGCGGGGGCCGCAGCCTCCGCAGTTCGCCAAGTTATCATGAAACAGAGCATAGAACCCAGCAAGCTGTTTGAGCGTTCCCAAAAAAGAAAAAAAAAATTTCCGAGGACACCTAAGCACTTCATATGAGTTGTGAATGCGAAAGCATGAATGTCGTCTTTCTGCTCCTTTGGTTCGTCTGGGGCGCAGTGGCGTGGACGGTCACGTTTCGGCACCGCCGAGGTGGCGGCCGACGGCCGAGAGCGCGCTCTCGTGAAGTGGCCGCGCTGCGCTGAGCTCGGCCGTGCAGCCTCTCCGGCGTTTGCCCGAGTGGGCTCTGCGGCCATATCTCTCGATGACAATCAAAAGCATGCTGAAGTGGTTTACCCTGCAAACCTGTTTTCCAAAAGAATTAAAGATGTCAAAATGACTAAAGCCGGCATTTTTACCTATTTAAGCTTATTCCAGCACAAAACGCCGATTAAACGGCAAAAACAATGTATCGCAATTAAAGCATCACTCGAATAATTTGAACGTTAATCGATGAACTGCCCAGTCTCGATATGAGTAAGGCTAGGGTGGAGGGTTATTAGAAAGTCTCGTGAGAGTCGCTAGCCCTCATCAGTAAAATAGGGTCGCTATGGTCGATGTTGTCGGTGTCGTGGTGCGGGTCGTTTGTTGGAGTGGTAGAGTCTGCTACGTTAGCCAAAGCTTTGTAATATTAGCCTCATATAATATCCGCGTCCTTCCCTGGAAAAATTAAAGCGAGTAAGCCCACACTTCCGGGAGGAGCATCTAATAAGACGCGCGCTGCTGCGTTGCTAAGTTGCACTCGTTTATTCAACTCGCGACATATATTAGAGCAGTTTGTTTTACTTGTTTCAGGTGTTTTCCCAACGAACAGTTTGCGGATTGTAACTAGAAGAGGCACTCTCTCGTCATCGCAATGCAGTAAAAGTCTTCCGACTCTGAAAAACTTACACATGCCATATTGCACAGTAAAGGAAAACATTAGTTGCAGCCGAACTTTCATACTCATAGAAACTAGCAATATCACGGGAATTACCAATACAGTACTAACTTCTCTCAACGCGAAATAATTTTATTAACGCGAAAGCTAAAATTTGACTCCTTTCCCCTCCCTCCATCCTCCTCCTCCCCCCCCCCCCCCCCCCCCCCCGGGCAAGAAAAAAATGGAACCTGCGGTTCTACGACCCACAGTACCAGTCAGTACCAGTAGTATATAAGTATACGGGTTGCAATATTTTTAATAAATTTTGACGCCGTTGAATTGATACATGTCGTTTAAAAGAAACAAATATTAAACATAAATAGTGCAGTTCACCCGAAAACAGGCATCCGTCATGGTGGTCCATGCTTCTCAATGTCTGCTTAGGTCAGACGACGCATCAACACGAGCGCATATTTAAATTTTGCCCATACGCTGGTAACACGCTTCGAGCTTCACTGAAGCACCGAACGGTACTGCATCATTTTCCGCTAAAATTATTTTCCCAGCGATACTATGCGACAAAATAAACGCAAAAATCTACACCGTCTCGCGCGCGAACGTGACGAGCCTCCGCTTCGATCTTGTTTATAGTGCGACAGTATCGCCACTTTTAATACCATCTCGAGGCCAATAGCCTCTCTTGCTGCGACGTTCTGTTGAGAAGGTCTGCAACGCCCCTCAGATAACCAGTAGCCTTCCTGCTGCGCCATTTTCTGGAGAAGATCTGCAACGCCCCTCAGATAAACCATTGAGGTAAGGCTGGTTGACCCACTTGCGACTGCTCAGTGCTTACGACCAAGGAGGCCTACAACACAAACTCAAGCAACAACTACCGACAGGAGTTTTTTCGTCTTGAGCTGTAAAGCGTTCAATAAAAATTACGTAACCTACGTTACGTAAATTTCCGCTCCAATCGATGATTGAAAGACCGTTACAACACGCCACCGCTACTTTCAGGTAGCACCAGGAGAATCTCGTCAGAACTTGCGACACTTCTGGCCGCCGGACGAAGATGTCGTATGTCGGAGCTCGGGGCCTCGAGACGGGTTCGGGCAATTAATCTTCGTCGGGCCCAAAATGTCGGGAATCGAGGAAAATCGGCTTTCGGATCTCGTAAGCCGAGGGGGCCTCTAATTTCTCCGGGGAGGTCTTGCCAGACCCTGGAAGATTTTGACTTACGTCACTCAATGTATAGAGGCCTGGGTCGATACTCGGCGCTGTCTTGAGAACGTGTTGTCCATGAAGTGGACATTACTGTGAAGTTTTCTAAACCAAAAATAAACGGCTTTGGCGATGAGGACATGGGAAGAAAAAATCGTAACTTCTTGAACACGGAGGTGTAAGAGTAACTCCTAGCTGTGTCAGGAAATTATATGAGAGCAAACCGTCAATATGTTTCAAAATCTTGTGCGTCATGTCTTTTGTTTTAGGATATTCTTTGTTGTTTTCGTTTCTATGTTTACTTTCACTTGTAAAATTAATTTCAGAAATTTTTCAGGTCATGTGAATATAGGTTTATTAAATTTTGTTTTTTACAACTGACCAGTCATTGATTTATGTCATTTTGACATGGCGTTCCCATTGTGGAATTTATAACTGATACCCTTTTTTTCTGGGGAAGTTTAGGAGCCGAGGGACTTGATTTTCCCAAAATAATGCAGCCATTAGTTTTACTTTACTTTAAACATTTTTTATGTATTTGCATTAAATTAGTTTTTATATTACAGTGAAGATGTACGTAACCTTAGCGGTAGTGTACTAGTTATTGACACATCACGTCAGTGTTTTTCAGAAAAGCTTCGAACACTAACCATGTGGGAAATGTGAGGACGAAGGGCATTATTTCATTCTGTGCTTTCAAGTTTATTTTTTGAGCTAACACAATCTCCGCAATAAACGGTTTTCGCAAACAATGAAGTAACAAACGATCAGGTTTCTTGTTTGTTTAGCGTTTGCTTGCTTGCTAAAATTAAACAGCCTGATAAAGTAAGAATTCAAGAATTAAACAGCAAAAAAAAAATCCATTTTAATGCCACAGTTATAATGTATGCTTAGTGCTGCTTACCACAGTCTTGGAGGCTGAGTTAAGTTAAAGGGACCATGAAATGACCTTTTTTTTTACTTTAGCATAATAACTTTTGCATTAAACCTTCAATGTTCCCTGAATGTCGAATAGGCATCCGTTTTTGTTCGGTTTATTAACTTCTACGCGAAATATTAATTCAATATCGAGCTTTTAATTCTCTTAAATTCACCGCAAAACAAACCGCGGTGTAATTTTGACGGTCGTGATGTACTATGCCACCGGAACCGAAAGTTATTTCGGCAATAGGAGAATAGGAGCGTTAGTGGTGAGGTGGTGGTGACACGGTAGGTTTTACCACTTGGGTTTTCTGCGCAGATGGCTCCTATGCCACCGACATATTTTCTGAATCGGCGCCTCTCCTCACCGCGATAGCCATGGACACATCGCAACTGAGTAAATTTCAATTAGATATGATTCGCTACAGCGACAGCATGGAACTGGTCCCATACGCCGGTACGCCTGTTGGAAAGTGCGGCGAGTTTTCCTACGAAGGTTCCGGTTCTTCGTCAGGATCGGAAGACAAGGAGTAAACGGAATGTTCTGAACATGCGTGGATTACCTTAGACCTGGGATCCCTCAAATCGATGATCCTGCACCAAGTGATTCGACGTGGTTCCTCGAGTTGCGAGCGGTTAAACTGCAGCCGTTTCTTTTTAAGCTCCGGATTGCACAAACTGTAATTCGAATACTTGCAATGACCGCGTTAGCTACGACTGCGTCCGTTGTGACCGAACCGACCGGAACAACCGCCCTGCGCCGCGCGTACCCACTCCTGAAACCACTGCAACAAGCGTAGCAGGTCATCAGCACGACGGCCGCTTCTCCGCCGCCGTCAGAAGAAGGGGACGCGCTGTCGCTCACTGGCCTATTAGATAATGGACAAATTTTTCTATGGGCTCAAGCTTTATTAATTTTTATTTAGTCATTATAAGCTCGCAGGGCAAAGCGGATGAAAAAAGGAAAGAATAAGGCGCAGTCTTGGACGATCATGACTTTAACACACACGACTTTACTGATGGTACAAATCTCGCCACACGCCTTTCCTACGATTCCAAAAGGCGATGTAGTCTTCGCAGCGTTATAGCAACGCAGAAATATGATTTCGTGATCACATAGACGTCGCGAGCGTTCAGAAATGCTAACACTAATCACTTCTGTTCCGGTGATGAAAATGCGTCAGTAATACCTTGAACTTTAGCGCAAGCATGCAATGCGCAAAATAAGAAGTCCCGGCGATGTTCGAAGGCACAAATGCTAAGAAAGCACCACTCATGTCGAAGTAAACAAACACGACGGCACGAGCGTTTCTGCTGTCTTGATGGTGCCGCCACAACATCGCCGCACGAGTTGGATGGGTTATCATCGCGGCACATGACGATAATTCAGTCAAAGTTAGCGTTCTTATTTTTCAGCAGATAGCAGGAACCGCGACCGGCATGCAACGCGCGCGGCCGAGCTCTCCTCAGCAAACGCCGGTCTTGTGTTGACAGCGGAGGCGCAGTCTGATCTTTCACTTGCTTTGTTTACCACACGATACATGACGCATAGCTCCGAGCATTATTTAGGCTTTAAAAAATTTGAAAATTTCCGTCACATCGCAAAGTATGCTACAAAATGTGGATCAAAATATTCTATGCCAAAACTTTTAAGTATCATAAGTCAGCTATTTATTGTTTATGATCGCGGTGATGGTGAAGTAGTCTCTTATCCAATAGGCGACGCGGATTTTGCTGACGCGCTTTGGCAGCGCGAATGCATCGCAGTGAAAAGGCAAAGGGCTTTCAAGGGATTTCAAAGAAAAGAGGATATAAAAGAGTCCGCTGTACTTTTAGAAGTTCTATGGGAAAAAAATATTTTACTCTCTATTTTTGTGGTTTGGTTGTTTTTTCCCCCACACCTTTTACGACGTGCGGTGGATGAAATTCGTTTTCAAAATCAGTCCATGGTCCCTTTAAAGGACTGTAAATGTATCTTTCATAGGAACTATGCGAAGCAATATCCACTAACCTACAAAGCAATAGTTCGAAATACTGCGTAGCTAGTGCTCATGCTTTAGTCCATTCTTCAAGTATACATGACCCTTTTTGTAAAACTGAATTGAATGTAAGGAAAATAATTTTGCACATCTTTGCACTATTACCCACGTGTTAACAAGCGTATTGTTTTTTATGCGAAATAGCAAAATCTGACAAAGCTAAAAACGTCCAAGTAGCCATCAATAAATATTAAATTCAAACTAGAAAATAAATTTAAGACAACCGTTAAAGTCCGCATAAAAGCTGTATCATAATCGAAACACAACAGTTTTTTGAAAACAAGCGACTCATTTCTTGTTCTCGTTGTTTATATTATTGTTTGTTTAAAAGAAGAACAGTGATGCTGAGAATAACACCATAACATAAATTGTCCCTTTGAAAAAAAAAATAAAATTACCCCGTATATAGTTCTAGGCAAACAGTATCGCGTTCTAAAATAAAATTCGACGTCTTAAATTTTGTCCTAAGAGCAATTAATTAGAAGGGATTTTGTTTTGAGGACCTTAAATCTGGGGTCACACTGCTCATACCTCATACAAAAAAAAAAAAAAACGAATGCAAACACGAGTCACCGAAATATGTGTGGTTCGAATGCCGCGTGTCCACGTTTCTCCTTGAACCCAATGTCTTGCGGCATTCGAAGCGCGAATATCGCGGTGACTCGCGCTTGAGTCTGCAGACTGCGCTTTGCATGATGTTTAAGCAGTATGATTATTATTATTTATTTATTATTATTTATTTATTTTACCCTCAGGGCCAAAGGCGTTACAGAGGGGAGTGGGTTTAAAACAAAAACACATAGAAACAATACACAACAGCAAAACGGCAGAAGGACTATAGGTCTGTGAGGCAATACATGTTAGTTAAGGCATTTCTAAAACTCTTAATGTCCAGGATTTCGGCAACATCCATGGGAAGGCGATTCCAATACAAAGAGGTGCTGGGAACAAAGGAATGATGATATGCGTTAGTCCTGCAGGATGGAATGCCAACCCTGAATCTATGATCGTTCCGTGCTGAAAGATAATGGGGTTGTGTTAGAAGTCTTTGCTTGAGAGATGAATTATGATGATATATTTTGTGGAACAAACGCAAGCGAGACACTTTTCTGCGGATAGTGTGACCCCGGATTTAGAAAGCTGAAAATGTCTGACAAGAGTACGAAAAAAAAAGTTTATCGTTTTTTTAAAATGAAAATTTTCTATCCCAGGAAATTAGTGTTACAAAATGCAATATGATATGTAGCGATCAAATAACCCGCATGATTGTTTTTTGTTTGTTTTTGTTTTGCTGGGAGAACAAATTATATTAGTCTGCGCGAACGCGTGCCTCCAGCGTCGTTTCGCATTAATCGTAAACAAATGGGAACACACGATATGACATGGGACATGTGGCACGTGATATATGACACCCGACACGTGAACACGTGGCACATTTTACGTTATAAAAGGTTCATTAAAAATGCAATACGCTTGGAATCAGAGCCCGTCATTTTTTGGAAACAAAACACACGCGTTCATAATGCATCTCTCACTACCGCAGCTCCATTTTCGCGATCGAATATTTACTACTTTGTGCAGCTCTATATTTTTCACCAAACGTAGATAATTACTGCGATTTTTATTACATTTTCTGGAGGACATTGTGCGTGCAAGAGTAACATTTTAAACCAGTTTTCTTCTAAACCATGCTAGAAATATAATACCTCAACTACCCTAAGAGGGTATTCACGCGGGTACGTGGTGGTAGACCAACTAAAGTAAAACAAAACCCCTGGGCCTTTTCAACTTGTATTTGCTCGGATTCTGTGGAAAGTGACCCAAACGCATGTCCTGCTGTAACGAACTGCAAAACTAGCTCGGCTAGAGACTGGCTCGGCCGGTCCCAAGCCGAGCCGCTTTCAAGTCAAACGAGAACTGCCGCTTCCAGGCGAAACTCGGTCGTGTGCTTGTTGCCGCCGCGTCAAGAAAGGCGAGGAAACCTGAAGCACTCCCTCTGGACGATGAGTCCTGCCAACGGGATGACTGTTTACCCACCACAGCCACCCTCCCTCTGGCATTTTTTCCTTCCCTTCTTGATCTCTCTCTCTCTCTCTCTATTTCTGCTTCTTTTTTCTCCTTTCTATTTTGTCCCCCGCCTTCTCATCGCCCAAGGCTTGCGGCTGTAGCGTGTGCTTTGCTTTCGGCGAAAACAGTCCTTTATATTTCCACCCCAACTTTGTAATTATCTCTTCTTTTACTATATTTAAGCGCGGTTATTAAATTTTTTTAATCTATTTCCATAGTTTAAACTTGTATTGGTTGCAAAAAGGGTTCGAAAGAAACTACGATTAGTTGCGAGTCCAGATCAAGATATGGCACAAAAGAAACAGAGAGTGGCGGTTGTGAATCACCATGCACAAAACTGCGCACAATCTCAAAAAAATAACAAACCACGTAAATGCTCGGTTTTTTTTTCTTTTTTTTTTTTGCACCGGAAAAACTTGCCAAGTTGTGCAAACCTACGGACTTTTACCGCAGACCACCAGTTGGCTGCGTGAAAAAGCATCGCAGCCCGTTTGTTGAATGCGCAGGAGTTGTCACTCAGATCCCGCTGACGTGCAGCAGAAAGTACGTAGGACAGAAGGAAAGATGTCTAAATGACAGATTGCGCGAACACAACCAAAAAGTGAGCGGACGACGTAACGGTCATTTGTCAATGCACTGCCATGACTGTGGGTGCAAACCTGAATTTAATTCGTGCACTGTTATTAGAAAACAGAGAAAAGACGGCAAGGGTTATCATAGAAACAGACCTGATAAAAAAAAAATAAAAATAACTACGGGGATTGGTGTGGCGTCGATCGATTTGGGCGACAAGAAGACACAGTTTTTGCGAGCATTGGCGCAGCATGGGATTGGTCGAATGGCGCGATAATGCAGGGCATTTATTTTCTTGCTTTTTTTTTTGAGGATTACACAGTTGAAGTTAGCACAGTGTGGTTGTCTCAGTCTTACTCCCGTACCTGTCTTGAAGCGCTATCGTTCTCTCAAAGTTTCAGTAACAACTCACCCAAGAATGCGCATTACTCAATTGTATATTGTGTTGACGCGACTTTAATTTGTTTTCAACCCGAAGTGATCCCCAGCTGTAAAACACTGTATGTATTAATTTGTTTTAGGATGGCGAGACGTACGTTTCCTGCGGTAGCCTGGTAACGATTGCCAACCACATTTTTGCGCTGACGTTTTGAGAACACGGTAAAAATTATCTCTATTACACCCAAAGTAGACATCTCGTTTCTTAGTTTGTATTTTTGCCTCACTACAACTTTTATTCGCTTGGTCACTATAGTTCCTAGTTGAATAGTTTGTAGAGAAACATTTATAAGGACCATAGTTCAGAAAGGGACACTTAGTAGAGCTGCATTTTATACAGTCACATTGCGTAGAACCGAAGTTTGTTTAGCAACAGTTCATAGATTAACAGTTATATAAGCGACAGTTCATCGAACAACAGTTCGTACAACGACAGTTTTTAAGGTAAGCTTTTTTTAATAACGTTACTGTAGGACGAATACATTTTTCTACAGCAATTTGTAAAGAAACAGTTCCTAAAGACACAGTTTGTCGAGCAGCATTTCGCCCAGCCACATTGCATAAAACCAAAAGCTTGTGAAGCAATTATTTTTTTCAGAAGCAGTTTTTTCAATTTAGTCGTTCGAAATTGGTTTAAGAACTTAATTTAACTTCTTAAAAGAAAAGTATGACAAAGTCACAAAGTTTAATGATGCAATTATGCTTGCATCTTGGTCAGCTTTGGATCTTTAAGTTGATGAAGAGTCCAAGAAGTGGAAAACAAGCCAGCTTCTCCGAAGCAAACATAGTAACAAAAACTAAAAAAAACGCTTGTACGGTCGCGTGCTTGCCAATAATTAAGTAAGCAGGCACGAGTATTATTTATAACGTCCGTCGCCTAAAAAAAAAAAAAAAAGTTCCGTAGTATTACGTTATGGTCTCTTCGGAGAGCAGTTTTAGGGAAGGCACCGCTTTCCGGTAAATACTGAATCGGTGTGGTGTGTGGGGGGGATCTCGCGTTGAATATTCAAGTGCGTGGTATACGGCCTTCCGCCGGCTTGCTTTCAGCTATCGCTGCTGACCCCTGAAGGCAAAAAACTGCCTCGAAGTTGCCGTGAATTACGCGCGCTGTTTACACAACAAGACCGCGTATGCCCACGCCGGGTGTGGGCACTGCGCGGGCGCAGAAACCAGATTCCCGTAAGAGGAAGCGTCTGCGCATGCGCAGTTCAGACAGCAGCGCCACCACGGCAGAGTGACGTCAGAGAGTTCGGCGTGTGTATGGGCGGAGCTGTGATCACGGGACGAAGGATAGACGCACGACTAGTCTAGCGAGCTCGTTGTATAGCTTGCATCGCACTGTCAGCTTAGCGGTGAACCAAGTATAGTTTCCTGCGGTAGCGCGACGAAACTTACAAACGTTGAAGCAGTTTTCGGTGGTTTCTTGGGTTCGATCTGGCCGGGTTTATATTTATTATTTAGGGTAGTTGATGGCGTGAGACATGGTTCGTGTTTCCTTCTGTGTCTCTTCTGTGTCTGTTGATTCGACTACAAGGCTTTCTTATCTGCACCACAATGTGGGGTGTTAAACGACATATTCAAAACTTATGAGAAGCTGAAAAAAAAACCAGTAAACTAGACGGGCTTGAATTATGAACTGGAACGCTGCTCCCCAGCGTTAGATAGTCCAGGGGGAAAGGTGAAACCACCTTAAATCTCGGTCAGCTGTGCGTCTCTTGGGGGTGGCGTTGTATATAGTTTTGAGAACTTCCGTAAAATATAGTTTCTTTTTTGTTGTTTTTTCAAGTAACAAAACAGGGTGTTTCGAACGTTGGGAATGTTAACACAGCGATATATGGCGAAGCTGGTTCCACTCTGAAGATGATAAACTTGACGATTGGAGTGCGACTTTTATTACATGACAGGATTCTAGTGTCCTCAAGATGTTATTACTGTTATTACAAGAAAGAGCACTAAAGGTCTTTTGTAAATATTTGAACTTACAAAAACGCAACTCAAAGAAGTGTTTTTTGTGTGTGTGTTTTTTTAAGCTATGAACGGTTACGCATTCTTTAAATAATAATTTTATCCCTTGAAATTTGGAGGCAGAAGCCGATTAACCTTTCAAGACGTCTGGTTATGTCGTTTGTATAACAAAACAAAAAGCTCATTTAGTAAAAAAAAATTCTATTTATTTGAAAAGGAAATGAATTTGCGAAAGGAAGATGCTGAGACAAGTAAATAAAAAATAAAGTAAAAAAGGCTTCGATGAGACCTGTAACACAAAACGTATACGCATTCGTGCGGGAGTCATGAGTGCACAAAATATAAAGAACAAATTTCCTAAAGTCGCCGGAGCAAAATCAAACCCAAGACCTTCATATTTTTTAACCCGATGCTCAGCCACGCTGCCGAATGAGACACTTGTGAAGCTATAACCTATTATATGCCAATCTCCTCTCAGTTGGTAGAGCGTTCCACTGAAAATCGATAGGTTCCTGGTTTGATACCAGGACCAGGCAGATTTTTTCGGTCGCGCACCAGTCATCTAGTTGTGTTTTGAGATTTGCGTATGTCCTTTTTCTCTCTTGTTCCCTCTTCTCCAGCAATTTTTGTCGTCCTCCTTTCCTCATCCCGCATATGTGCGAGTCGCCGAACGTAGTGCTCCCATGCACCGCTGTCTCCACAAGGGGAAGAAGCGCACTGCACTGGAAATAACTGAACAGAAATGGCGGCGTGCAGGGTACGACAGTTTTTTTTTTTTTTTTTTAAGAATGAAAATAAATCTTCAACTTAGAAACTCTAACCAAGCTTTATTAAAAAGCAAAAATCCCGACGTTTCGGAACCAACTCGGTCCCTTGATCACGGGTGACTGTTTTTGTCCCGCGGAACGGCCTGCCCACGAACCCGAACACCCCCGGGTGTTTTCCGGATTATCCCTCTTAACCCCGAAACGTAGCTGCTGGGAAGGGTCCCCGTCGACCGGTTTATGTTGCCACGTGTGCATTGAATGTGCCACGACTCCAACAGGAGGCGCCTCCGCCAGTTTTTCTCCGTTCCGAGGATGGAGCTGTTGTCAAGGTCGATGGAGTGGTTCGTCTTCTCGACGTGTTCGGCCAGCGCGCTTCCCTCCACATTTTTCTTCGCGATGTCGTAGCGGTGGCGCCGCAGGCGCTCTGGATAGTTTTTCGTTTCCCCAACGTACGACGCGGGGCAGTCACCGCAGGGAATTTTATAAACCAGTCCCTGTGCCCTCTCCCTCGGGGGGCGATCCTTTGGCAGGGGGAGAAGGCCGCCGATGGTCGAGACTGGCTTGTGTGATACCGCTATGCCGTACTGTCGCAGTACTCGGGCGAGAACCTCGCTTGTGCCCTTGATGTAGGGTACACACACGCGGGTGGAGGGAGGGGGGGCGTCTTGGGTTGAAGGGGTGCGTCGAATTTTTTTGATCGTGCTTTTTACAAATCCAGCTGGGTAGCCATTCTTCTGCAGGTCTTGTTTTATCGTTTCGATCTCTTTTCGAAGGGTCTCCTCTGATGTGCAGACCGTGATCGCCCGTCTGACGAGTGCCGAAGCCACGGAAGACTTATGTGTCCTAGGGTGGCTTCCCGGTTAAAGGCGACTGCTGTCGCCTTTAACCGGGAAGACCGACACGTACGTCCAAAATTCTGGACACTTCATCGAGCTCACATCGGGCCTCGAACTGCGGGACGACGAGAGCCTTGTCTCCTTCGACGTCGTGTCGCTTTTCACAAGTGTGCCTGTGCCTCTCGCAGTGTCTGTGACGCGGGAGGCCCTCTCGTCTGACACGAAACTCTCCGAAAGAACGTGCCTTGAGGTGGACGAGATTTGCCGTCTACTGGAATTCTGCCTATCCAGCACTTATTTTTCTTTTGCTGGCCGCTTCTACAGACAGACCAGTGGTACGGCTATGGGTGCTGCGGTCTCCGTAACTGTGGCAAACCTTGTAATGGAGGCGATCGAGAGAAAAGCCCTGGACACTTTCTCCCCAGCACCCGTGTGTTTCCTGCGGTATGTCGATGACTGCTTTTGTGTTGTAAAGACTAGTGAGATCGACCGTCTCCACACACATCTCAACTCCATCGAGCCAGCGATTCAATTCACGATTGAGCACGAATCAGATGGCTGTCTCCCTTTCCTAGACGTCTGTGCAGTGAGAAAGTCCGGCCACCTGGACTTCCGTGTGTATAGGAAGCCGACACACACAGGCCGATACCTGGACTTTTCCTCAAGCCACCCTAGGACACATAAGTCTTCCGTGGCTTCGGCACTCGTCAGACGGGCGATCACGGTCTGCACATCAGAGGAGACCCTTCGAAAAGAGATCGAAACGATAAAACAAGACCTGCAGAAGAATGGCTACCCAGCTGGATTTGTAAAAAGCACGATCAAAAAAATTCGACGCACCCCTTCAACCCAAGACGCCCCCCCTCCCTCCACCCGCGTGTGTGTACCCTACATCAAGGGCACAAGCGAGGTTCTCGCCCGAGTACTGCGACAGTACGGCATAGCGGTATCACACAAGCCAGTCTCGACCATCGGCGGCCTTCTCCCCCTGCCAAAGGATCGCCCCCCGAGGGAGAGGGCACAGGGACTGGTTTATAAAATTCCCTGCGGTGACTGCCCCGCGTCGTACGTTGGGGAAACGAAAAACTATCCAGAGCGCCTGCGGCGCCACCGCTACGACATCGCGAAGAAAAATGTGGAGGGAAGCGCGCTGGCCGAACACGTCGAGAAGACGAACCACTCCATCGACCTTGACAACAGCTCCATCCTCGGAACGGAGAAAAACTGGCGGAGGCGCCTCCTGTTGGAGTCGTGGCACATTCAATGCACACGTGGCAACATAAACCGGTCGACGGGGACCCTTCCCAGCAGCTACGTTTCGGGGTTAAGAGGGATAATCCGGAAAACACCCGGGGGTGTTCGGGTTCGTGGGCAGGCCGTTCCGCGGGACAAAAACAGTCACCCGTGATCAAGGGACCGAGTTGGTTCCGAAACGTCGGGATTTTTGCTTTTTAATAAAGCTTGGTTAGAGTTTCTAAGTTGAAGATTTATTAATCATTCCTAACCAGACGGATGTCCGTCGAAAATGTTTACATTTAAGAATGAAAATGTACGGACATTTGCTGCTGGAGTTGCCCGGTTCAGGGTTCATCGCAAGTTAATCAGCGGAATATAGTTCCGGTAGAAGACAAGCAAAGGTATCGAATTTTGACGTAATCATGCGCAAAGCCCCGTTTTCTTGTTTCTTTTCTACTAATAAATAATATTGAGAGCCTCAACTACACTACACAAGAAATCATATCCTTTTTTACCAATACTGATTTTTGTTCCATCCTCCGTGAACTGAAAATGCTTATTTTGGAAATTAGTTCGTCAAAGTGAAAAAGAAAAAAAAAGTTTTATTATCATTTTAATGAGTTAGCGATAACTCATTGTCATATACTGAAACAGAGGAACAGAAATGATATAAGACACTCAAACCGAGACCTATGAATACAGTTTTTTTTACCTAGCTCGTTTTTTCATGTTTATTTTTTTATTTTTAAGGGAGGAGAAAAGTTTGAAAAGATTATTTTCTTTTGTTCGAGTAGTTTTTGATGCGAACTGAATATATCGTTCGCCCAATGATGAACGGGCGCTAATGGCTGCCGTGATTACCTCGAAATGTGTTCACTGATTGCGACCCACGAATGACTTCATTGAAAACCCTCCCGATTCGGAGTGCCATTTCGTCGGCGACACAACTCCCTCGGGGTACCTTTGAGAAGGACCCGCTAATCTAATATTGCTCGAACCGGGAAAATTCGTCGAAGTTCTTATAAAAGCGGGCTCGTTTGGAGTTCGTTAGCGTTTTCTATGCATCTCTCGAAGCGTATATTAACTCGAGAGAGCTGGCTCAGGACACCATCGATGGCACGTTCGTCATGTCAAAGTTTGGGTTTAATTAGTTATAGGAATTCAAGGAAGTATATAATGACGTGGTTGGAGCTTATTACTTGTACTTAGGTATGCTTTTAAGGGTCAATTTAGTTTGAAAGCAAGAGCGAGATGTGCTCGAAGGTGGTTTTCTCAAAAATTATTGGTTTTGCGTTTCAAATAAAAACAAAACTAAATGCTGTTTTTTAATATTTTTTTTATTACGGAAAAAAAAGATGGGAGTGAGCTTGAGCAAGATGAGTACCTACGTAATATAAATAGCGGTACCATACAAACGGCGATAATATATACATCCACGAAAAATAAAAACATAAATATAGATACATCTACGAAAACATAACTTTATGTATTCGAAACGTGTTTGCGTGTTTGATCTGGCTACTTAGCTTTTGGAGTGGGTTGTATTATCTGATATGCAACTCTAACAACCTCATCGCATATGTTTTGTGCGTTTAAGATATATTGCGCAGCATGGTTGCTCCAAACGCCTATGCACTTTGTCGCCGTACGATCGCGCGATTTAGCGTATCGTACAAAATAACGTATGTCAATATTGCGCCAGAGATGAACACATTCCGCCACAGGTATAGTTGGATTATTATTTTATCTCAGCGAAAGATAAACATTAAAGGTGAAAAATATATCATGATTTCTTCACATACCGCAACTATGACCTGCGCTTTCTTAATTCGTCTAGGCATATTTTTTTTGTATGCGGTGGCTTAATTGAATTTTCAATTCAGCTCTATTTAGCCGCAAATTATATAGCGAGTTTTTTTAATATTCTTTAAACATTAACTTATCTGCCCAACGACTCCCCGCAAAACAGTCAAGTTCAGTTCAGTTGAATCAGACACGTAACTGATCGCACTATCCTTGAATAAGTGTCTAGGTAACACCTACCGTATTTGAAAGATAGTTCTGAAAATGAAGAATCTGGAATGAGGTAAAAAACGTTTTCTTTTAATGCGTAAGACAAATATGCTTGAAACCTCCAATTACCTTTTTGTTTTATCGGTTTCTTCAACACTATTACGCTTAATCTGATTACCTCGTCACAGGCGACAGACGAAACTTCCACCGTGATGTTTCCCTCCACACTTTTGTTATTTTGTTCCTACGTTTTTTCCACAAAAGTTAGTTTCTTCGATATTTTTCGTCATGTTGCTCTCATTTTGTTTCAGAGAACCTAGCAGAAAGCAATCATCTCTCCAAACGTCCGACCTAAAACCATCACCATCATGCCGTAACACCGCCTTCTTTATATATATCATACATTCTTGCCATCTTTAGTAGCGTCACCACATCTTCTCTTTGTTTCCTAGGAACTTGGCAAATACAGTCTCTGCGTTAGCGAACTGCTAAGAGAGATCTACGAAATAAAACGCAGAATCAAGAAATAGCCATACAAAAGACACGGTAAAAAGAACCGCCGGGGACGCCGTATAAATTTCCGCGGTGGTTGTCGCCATCATCATTTTGTTCTCGAGCTACTACTGCTCGTCGGTTTTTACCTTCCTTAGTTTTCGTGATGACAGCTGGGCGGAAACTGTTCCAGACGTTAAGCCTAACATAGAAGCTGCCTAGCTCAACTGCTGGGCCTAACACAGACGCTTGGCCTAACACAAACGCTAGGCATGACACAAGCTCCAAGCTTAACACAGATGCTTAAACACCTCAGACGCTAGGACGCACATAGACACTATGCATAACCCATGCGCTAAAATCTAAACAAAATTTAGTCTTCTTCTATTTGTCTTTTCAGTATAATTGAAGGAAGACAAAACTTCGCTCGTAAAACAGCACGTGAGCTACGAGTGGCCGAGAACAGAAAAAAGAAAACACAAAAATAACTGAAACAAGGAAAAAGCACAGAGTTATGTTGTAATGTTGTTTCTTCTGCTTTTCCTCTTTTTCATGCAGCGTTGTCTTATAGTTGCTCTTGTTAATATTCTTTTCCTTGAGCGTAAAGTAGCGCCGAAGGGAAAAGATGCGACTCTTTCCGGCGGATATAAATTGTTCCCGGCCCGCGTCGACGGGGGCTGGCTTCATCAATAAAGCTTTTCCCGGGGTTGAAATGTTGTCGCGCTTTCGACCCACTGCGTTCGGTGGCGAACCTAGAGTAGGCGTAGGCGAACCCTGTCTCGGCGAAATGGTAATGGGTCACGTGAGACTTGAGACGAACGGAAATGAGGAAACCGATGAAGTGCTCCCTGAAGACTGCCTACTCCAGTGTTGCCAGAGCGCCGCTGTTTGGCTTATCTGGCTCTTGGTTTTCGTCCGTCTGGGAAATGCATCTAGACTCACTGGATTCGTTTTCCTGGCTGGTTTGTCTGGTATGGCCTGTCCACTTAGATGGAATGGTGCGGTAGTTGTCATTGATGCATCGGTATGCTGGGCATGAGATCAGCATCAACCGAGTTCCGGCGTTCCCTTTGGGTTGTTCACGAGATTGGTTCTCGGAAGTGAATGAGATATGATGGCGAAAACGAGCGTTTGTCGGTATTTTTATGCAATAATGCTAATCGTTTGCGTGCATGCCTGAGTGCCTCTTTTGGTTTCTCGGACGGGCTGGTCGTTTATTCGCTCTGTCCGACTGGCTATTTGTAAAAGGGTCGTTTTGAGGTTTTGTTTCTGCAGATCGTGTGTCTGTCTGTGTATCTGTGTGCGGAATAGTTATTAGTTTAGGCCTCATGTGGCCCAGTTAAACAAACTATTGCTCCTTTTGTAGCTGCTTTCTCCTATATAGGGTGGTCCAACTCACCAGGCTCGATCTATAATGGACCGTGAAAATCGACGCCTGCACGTAGCCATCTAAACTTTTCGTCAAAGGTGTAATTCACAGGTCGTTTTTTTCTTGTAAAATTACAAAGCGTAGTTTTCTTTCTATAAAAAATAAGGCCAAGAAACTTGCCAGGGTCTACGGCGGGCAGCGACGCAGACGACAAGGGTTCAGTAGCGGGGTGTGTTTCGCGTTAATATTGATAGATGGCATCGGGAGTAGCGTCTGAAGGTGCAGCCGACCAGCGAATGAAAGCAGACGACACTCAGACGAAATCCGTTGGCATCAAAAGCGCCGCAGTTATGCAGACGCGTTGTTTTACTTTGAGTTTTGCTTTTATTGTTCGTATTTATTTGTTAACCGAAATTACATTTCAAAATATTATGTTCATTGTAATAAACCACGGTGGTCGCGAGCCGTCGCGATAAGGAGGTAGCACCTCTATCAATACGAACGCCAAACACACCCCGCTACTGGACCCCTGTCGTCTGCGTTGCTGCCCGCCGTAGACCCTGGCAAGTTTCCTGGTCTTATTTTATACAGAAAGAGAGCTACGATTTGTAATTTTACAAGAAAAACCAACATGTGAATAACACCTTTGACGAAAAGTTTAGATTGCTAGGTGAAGGCGTCGATTTTTACAGTCCATTTTAGATCGAGCCTGGTGACTTGGACCACTCCATATATTTTTTTTCAACAAAACAGAATTCGATCAAGTGCTCGGGAAAAATGGGGCTCCATACACCTGCCATCGTAACGATTCTTCTACTTCAACATACGCTATAATCACTGGCAAGGCGATAATGGCAGGGGTGAGTTTTAGTTGCCCCGCATACAGCGCGATCTTCCTACTTTTGATGACGCTTCGGCATTTAGCGAGCTTGGAGCGTGCCAGCAAAGTCAGCGAACGTTTGAAAGCAACAAGCCTGTGCTGGGGACGCGCACTGTAAAGACATGTACACCCTGCCTTTTTAATCCTGTCAGCAAATGTAATAAAGGCAACACTGGACGGAATGTACAGCGCGCTACGCAGTTTACACAAACAAGCCGTTGCCGATTTTGATTTTTTTAATAACTGAAAGTAAAAACAGACATTTGACGTATAAGTTGAATGAAGAGGCTCGTTTGCATGACAAACCTTGTCGGTTTAGTATAATGGTCATTGATAGCCCGCCTTAACTAAATAAGAAAATATGCTGCTGTTGTGTTCGCGTTAACTGTTTCGCGCAGTGTACTTTAATAAACTTTTTCCAAACACAGAACCAAGCATTTAAAAGGACACAAGCAGATCGATCTCTAGCTGGCTAAATAGCTCTAAACCCCCCCCCCCCCCCCTTCTTAAAAAAAAAAAAAAAATCCTCACCTAAAGCTTGAAAACCTGCTCCGGCGCGAATTTTTCAGTCTCTCTCTAGAGCATGCAGTAAATTTCTCTTTGCCGTTAACCGGCAAGCCAGGGCTTTTCGCTTAAGACGGCTCAAAGTGCGCCTAAACTATTCACCAAAAAGCATTGTTAATGGCGGGTGTTCAAAAATTTAGGAAGTCCGATCATCACTTATTTCTTGGGAGTTGTGCGAGAGAACCGGTTAAAGTTTAAACCAGCCACTTTAGGAGCCGGATGCATGATACATGAACTTCGAACGGTGACGACTTGAACCCGCCGAAGAGCAGGTTTTTGTTCCCTCTTTTTCTGCTTTGAAATTGTGACATCTTTTGAAGCCAATTTTCAGCTCAAATACACGTACTAGCGCAAGTATGATTCTTACCACTATGATGTTTTGGAAACCTGACTTTCTTCGTGGTGACTCATGGTAATCGTTCATGCGCACGTTCATGTGCACTTCGGCTGCACTTCCGCCCATACAAATAAGTGTCTATTAATGTGACTAAAAAAACTTTCAACCTTTCCACTCTGGTGAAGAAGGAAGAGCAGCGGAACTGTAGCTTCTGTTCTCAGCGGTTGCTTTTCAGGCGAGCGATCAGCCCTTCTTTCGCAAGGAAATCTGAAGCACTCTACACTGTGGAACTTCAGGCGATAGCGGCCTCGCGGCGGTTGCGAAAACCTTCGTGGTGCTGCGCACATCGCCGCTCGTTCCGCTCCCGCTCTTCTTCCTCCGAAAAAAAGTTGGTGACATCTATGAGCGACGCCGGCAACCAGTTCTCTGGTTACCGCCATCGCTCATAGATGGCGGTAGCTGGGCAGAGTTCGGTGTCATCATTTCTTTGCTGTTGAACACGAACGTAGGGAAACTAGTCCTTAACAGCTCCGCTGCAGAAATGTAGGGTAAATTGCTAGGCGATTGTGTAGCATACGTGAAACATTCTAGCATCACAAATTTTGATTGATACTCTGAGTATTCAGTCGCCAGACGCCTACGTTCACGGCGGTTTTCATCAGATAGTTTTACGCGTACCACGTGTACACTCGATAATTTTTCCTAGAATGAAGCAATACAAGCGCTAATGGGGCTGATAAGCCTGGCGATCTCCCGGAGCCTTCCATACTCGCGAGCTCCTCTCCTTCAGTGCACACAAGTGGTAGAGCTCCTCCTCGTCTACCCCTCTGGTCACATGACCTCCCCGCCAACCAATCAGCGTCGAGCACTTCACTTCTCTCCCACCCGTCAATCAAGTAGCGTCGAGCCTCGCGGCCACGCTTTCATCTGGGCCTCACGAAATGCCAAACACATAAACAAAGAAAGTTTCACGTTAAATTTGTGTTCACGTTGTGGAAAGAGTGAGCGGACAGTTTCGTTTTGCCTTCGGAATTTTTTCGTCGATTCCTCCGACACTTCAAAGAATTCAAACGTAAATATCAGTTTTTTTTGGTCGATTGATGATTGATTTTGTATTTATTGATCGGGGAACCGACTAAATCAATTCACATTAAAAAGCTTCAATCACTTTAGCTCTACCCTTGAAAGTGGTACCATGTTGTGCGTGTTTTAGCGTGCACCAAGCAGAGTTAAGCGAAGCGAGTGTCCAATCTTGTATCAAGGTGTCCCATTACTATACTTGCAGAGGACTTCTCCTGTGCATAGTGAAGTCATAGTTACGGTGCCAGTAGCGCGTCAGCGACTCGTGTATTCGTCCTATTAATCCCATGTATTGACAGTGGTCCCGAGGTGACAATAAATGACGTCACAAAACACTGTAGTACGTGTCACGCTGTCGGATGTTGAAATCGTAGGTGTCGGTCGTGGACGTTCTGGCAAAAAGCACGAGCAAACGCGAGTGTCGAGGTCGTCACGGCGCCCCAACTCATCAATGCCGAGACTTCCGCGAGCTGTAATGCATGGACGGCGACCTGCAGAAGAACAGGCCTATGCCACATCCACTACCGCCGCTCTGACACCGCCAGGAACGCGGCCGGCGACAACAAGACACTTCTATGACGTCATCAGGCGGAGATCTAAAAATAATATATATATATATATTTTTTTTTTTAACACGGTAAAGACATTGGTTTGTTCTTGACCACCACACGAGCAAACATGGCTGGCTGGTGCGTGCATCGGGAAGCCTAACCAGTCAAAAAACAAAACGATGGTGTTGCTTGGGATACCAAATTTGGGTAAGTAAACAAAAACTGCACGCAGACGATGCGCAATTTCAGCCTAATGAATTGTAATTGCAGCCACGACCCACCTCGCGAGATCGGAATAAACAGTGCCCTTCGAAGGCGCTCAGTTTTCTTCCTGCCGTGATTAGGGATGGGTGCCGAGGCGACGCGTCCCTAGAAACAAAGAGATGACCCGATAAAAGAGGAGATGCCCAAAACAGTGAAAGAGCACACGTGCGAAAGCTAATATAAAAGAGGGCGCTGCCGTGAAAATTGCTCCTTTATGGCAGCGGGCTCCCCCTACCGGCCGCTTGGCGCTCACAGCGGGGCTGAAAGAGAAAGACAGAAACACCAAAATATACGTCAATCCCAGAAAGCAGATAGAGCCAATCACAAAGGCGTCGAAAGCGATTGGCGGGAAGTCCAATCAAGTGGCCTTTCGTTTTTCTTCTTTTTTTTTGACACTTTATTCCGTTTTTTTCTTCTAGGCCAATTTTCGTGTGCCTTGTTTTGTGTAGTTCTTGACATATATATATTTTTCTTATATATATTCACAGTGTTCCACTGGCAAGCGGAAGCCTACCGTAATTTATTGGTCAGTTCCCTCTCCCATCCCAAAACCTGCACCTCTACCTCTTTCTCCATCTTTCCCTCTGGTCTCCGTCTTCTCGGGGTTGGGAACCCGGATTTGACGTCGAAGCGGACAATATAGCAGCCAAGTTGTGTCAGCCCGTCAGAGTGTTGCCTATATATCCAGGAGCGAAGCTGAAGTAAGACGAATACGTCTCTGTCCACTCGGGTCGCTCCCGTCGTCTGCTTATATTTCCCGACGTTGTTGCTTATATTTCGGTTTCGGTTTCGGTTTTGGCGTTCTCGTCGCTCTCCCGTCTTTCGATCGAGACCGTTGGCAGCCATATTGGATTTGGTGTCACTCCGCGTTCTTGGACGCGAGCCAGACAGAAAAAAATGAGAGGGTTATTTTTATAGGCCCGTCTTTGATGACGTCATAAAAAATACTCAAGAGAGGCTTTCAGATCTGAAAAAAAGGGGGGTCGAAGAGTGTGAATGATGGTGATGACGGTTGGTGAGGTTTCAGTGGGTTGTGGGGCGCAGCATTGCTTTAAGCAACCCTGTGTTCAATGGACAGCGAAAGATGAGCTGAACTTTCGTGGTCTGGAAAGCGCTTGAAAGTTATCGCTTTCTGTTCTGTTCTGTCTCTTTGAAGCAGACGTGAATTGTACAGAATCTTCAGTAAGAGTTTGAGGTATTTGTAGATTTTACGTCTAAAAATTGGGATTAAAAAAAAAAAAGACTGAACGAAATGGCCGCTGCAATTGTCGGCGTCCTATTGTTTACACAATTTTCGGTCGGTTACATTTTCTAGAATTTTTTTTATCTTCCCGTTTCCCTCGATTTGCACTCGATTGGCAGATATATTTTATCAGCGATATATCATCGCGACCGGCTCTAAAGCATTTCTTTATACCGAAAACGTTTTCATTGAGCACACACATCTTGGAACTCTCTCAAATTGTGGTAAGCGGGCGTAGTTATTATATACGGTCTACCAGCCACGATTCTCGCCCATCTGATGAAGTTCCCGCAGTATGGCCTTCGAAGCTTTTGCGCCATAAAGCCCGTAATCATCATCATCATCATCATCTTCTAATACAGAGCGGTTCTATTGAACTTTATATATATATATACATCAAGAGCAGCAACATTATTTTTTCTACAGCGGATAACCGGGAGCCGTTCAGACTTTGATCCGTCTATTACCGGAGAACTTAGAGACTCAAAATCACTCGTAATGTCCCTCTATCACGACTATTATAGGTTCTTCGAAAGCTGTTCCTCTGAATTCTCGGCAAGGCATAAGCCTGTTTTCTTTTTTTTTTTTTTTCATTCCTGCACATAAAACAACAAAAAAGTAAAGTCAGTGGAATTGCAGGACAACTGGAGCTCTGGGAAGTACCGGGATTCTGTTGCTACTTAAAATGACGTAGGACCCGCGTGCTAAGAATGTGAAACAAAATCTTTTCAAACCGAGAAACTGTTTTCTAGTAAAGCCTGTTTGTTTTTGTTTTGTTTTGTTTTCAATTTCACACACACACACACACAAAAAAAACCCGTCGTCCAAGTGTTTTTTTTTTGTTTTTTTTTTGCGCGGGCTCAATAGCATTCTTTTTTTTTTAACATTGCGATGTCTGATCTTAAGGTCTATTCCGCAGGCACCATATTTCGAGAGAGGGAGTGCCACGGTATGCATTCATTACCGTGGGGTGGTATATTTGCGTAACCAGTTTTCGCCATATTTGCTTCTATCCTACTTGACAAAGTTAGAACGGCATGGAGGAGCATCTGTTGCCCTGCCTCAAGCACAAGCCTCCTACCTTCGATAACGCTTCAGCGTCTCGGTCCCCTCGAGCGCGCGCGCAGTCAAAGCACGACCGAAGGCACGGGGCGCGTGCCGGAGGACGGGCGTTCGAAAGACACGCCCTGCCGTTCTCACTCTGCCAGTGACTATACGAAGATAATTTGAAGGATCCCGGACACCAGCGTTCCTGGTTCGGTCGCGTTCGACGGGTGCAGTGGAGACAAAGGCAGTTAGTTTTAGGTGTACCCCCTAATCGTTCCAACCAGAGTTTGGCGTTCTGACGTGCCCTGAAGCTCTCTCGTCACCTCTTCTCCCTCAATTCCCAGGCGCATAGTCGCAAAATTTCCGAGAATTAAGTCGTTTACGGACAGGTTTACATCTATGGGTGTGAGATGGTGGCTGCGCAAGCCACCATCTCGCACCCATAGATGGCGCCACAGGATGATATTCCCCTACCGTGCATTACAATCGACACTGAAATCGGCGCCGGACCTTTTAAATTTCTTACGTGGCATTTGTTCGCCATATTTTAAACAAGTAAAAAAAAACGTAAACCTTGGCGTCCCGTGTTTATGTCGAGGGACATGGCCACTGGTTGTCTTTTTGCTCGCTTCTTATACATTCGCTTCTCAGGGTTTCCGTTTGATCGCTGCGAACTTTACTTTTACAGTCTTTCTTATTTCATAATGGTTTTTTTTCTTGTCTGTTTGTTTTAAGCTTGGCAGCGGGAGCCCTTTCTTCGACCATGTAGAAATCGATATAAGAGTACGCCGACATGAGAAATGGAGCGGAAGAATTGAATGTCGATTGTAAAGCAGGAATTGAAAAAAAAGTAAAAAAAAAATGAAAAAGACAGGAAATAAAAAGGGACGTGGTTGTTGGTGCGAAGTGTTGCCGTATCTGTAGCCTTGTAATGTCGCCCGCTTGTGTTATCTCATGTTTATGTCAAAGCATGTGCAGTTCTGCAACAGTCAGCCTGAGATGTGTCTGCATGGGTTCATCCCCAAATCTCATGCGCCTAAAAACGAAATTGAGGTTTAATAAAAAAAAAAAAGAGGGAGACACTTTCAGGAAAAAAACAAAAAACAGCGACATAATTTTATGTTTTTTTGTTGTTCTTTTTTTTCCTTTGGCGGCTTCGTTTTATTTTAGTCTGAGTGATGTTACTTTTACACCGCTCTTTTATTTGAATTTTTTCAGTCTCTTTATTACATTATTGGTTTCTACAAGCACGCGTTTTAAGTTTGAATCTGTGTGAGATTAATGTCGTGTCCTTGGTCATAAAAAAACCACGCTAGAAGCATCAGCGATTTCGCGCTGGTTCCCGTCTGAAAGCGCCAAGAAGGAACGAGTGATTCTTAATTCCAGTTGACTACAACCTAGAGAGTCTGAGAGTGTATAACTCAAGAGGTCAAGGTACAGAAACTCAACGACCGTAAAAATAGCTGGTTTATTAATTTCACCTGCCGGAAGAAAGAATTATTCATTGTAGCACTAAAAGGCTATCGCAGCACTTTAAAGGGTCGAGTGCGTTGCAGCTTGGCGTGCCTCGATTGCAACTGCGTTTTATAAAATATTACTTTTAATATTTTCTTACACTATTAGCATAGACTACAGGGTAAACTCAAACAATTCCACTTCAACATCACCTCAACGTCACTTCAACTTCACTTCAACGTCGACTTACGAATTTCCTCAGTTTTGGGTTCCTTCAAAATGTACAGTATGTACAGTCTCCGGCGATATGAAAGACCCACTGGGAGCGCGTGGCCGAGGCAGTGGCTGGCGGGGGCGCTACGAGCGCTCCGGGCAATTCCATTCTGCTTCGAGGGGAGGACGCTCACTCGGGGCTCAGCACAATCTGATAAGCGCGCGCTTTAGCTGAGCCCCGAGTGAGCGTCCTCCCCTCGAAGCAGAACGGAACTGCCCGGAGCGCTCGCAGTGCCCCCGCCAGCCACCACCTCGGCCACGCGCTCCCAGTGGGTCTTTCATATCGCCGGAGACTGTACCAGCTTACTTGCGCCCTTACGTTTTGTTTCTTGAAA
This sequence comes from Ixodes scapularis, assembly GCF_016920785.2. NCBI lineage: Eukaryota > Metazoa > Arthropoda > Arachnida > Ixodida > Ixodidae > Ixodes > Ixodes scapularis. Next base: position 33,114,179 of record NW_024609882.1, read on the forward strand.
AATTAAAAAAAAAATTATATATCAAATGAGAACGTGGTATTTATCACCGTATACAGCCTGCATTTTTTGTAGCAGTGTTGTGATATTTTGACCTATTGTTGCAGAAAATTAAAATATTTGTTTTCTATAGTTTCAAACCAATACGAATATGATAGAGATAGGTCTGTTGGTTCACGACTGCAGTTGGACGCTTCTTTCAGTACTTCATTAAATCGCGGCAGTCGGCGATATCATCACTGGCATTCAACGAACGTCAGCATGTGTCTTGTTACGGTCGTTTCAACGTCCGACGTAATCAAAATTTTTCCCATCCACGCACTTATTTGCATCATAAGGTCGGCTTTTCCTCATAATAGACGTAGTTTCGAGTTTTTTTTGTTTTTTTTTTTTTGTTTACAATTAGGTTGTTAGCGGCGAAGTCCAACTCAAGTGAGAGACGTGGGCTTTCCCTTCCAATTAGGTGAATTGCGGGGAAGTCTAACTCACGCAAGAACGACGGAGGGATATTTGTTGGAGGAAAACGTGAGAATATGTTTTCTCTATCTTTCTATGTCTTCCTCTGAATTTTTTTTTTGTTCTGCCTCTTTCTTTTTGTAGCCCTGTTTGTGCATTGCCTTGTTTTCAGGCTCTTTAGTTTTTAAGTATTTTTTTCTGCAGTTTCACTTCTCGGTTTACAGATAAACAGTATCTGCGATCGTCGTGCCTTCGATAATATTCACGCTATATTAGGAACTAAGCAATTTTTATTTTTGCGCGGCTCCTCATAAACCGTAATATGAGCGTTCTGATTCGGACAACTGTCAAACCAGGGCAAAAGCCGAATACTTTGTTTTTTCTACCGTTAATTTCTCATTTTCGCCTTCTAGCTTTTGCTCCCAATTTCACACTTTCACTTCCCATTTTCCTCTTCTGTTCTTAAAACATGGCGGGAGGATAGGACCAAAATATTATGGCGTTTATTCCGACTTCTTAGCTTGAGTTTTTTTGTTATATCCAGCTAAATTAAAAACAGACCTTTGTATTGACTTTTTTTTTTTTTAAGGGGGGGGGGGGGCGTTTTTTTAAAATGTCTAATAAACCGACCTAATTTTAGTTTATTTGAATGCGACGAGCAAGGTAGCGGTGGGTTCACTTGTGTAACGAAGGGTTGCCTAATTTGTAAACTTTCGTTTGTTTTTGTGGAACAGCGATGATTGATTTTATTTTGCATTTTTATTGAGGATTTACGGGTTTGTTACAACAGAATCCAAAGTGTTTATTCGTGGCACATGCTGTCGAAATAAAATGGTATCTACAGCTGAAAGCTACGATTTCTGGTTAACCTATTTTCACCTATTCTCCTTTACTTAATTTCACATACTATTTACCAAAAAAAAAAAGAAAAAACCCGAAGACTTATGAAGAACAATGGAGAGCGAGGAACGCCCAGAAAACAAAGCGGCCAAGAAACATCTGTGTTTAAAGGCGACGGCTTGCGGGTTATTCCCTGTCGCGCTTGGACCGGAGAAAAAAACAACGGGATAGAATCGGGATAACGGAAAAAGGCTTAGGGAGAAAGAAACGGAACAAGAAATGATAATGGGGAAACGGCGACATGAAGCGAATAAAGCGAAGGGGCGAACGCGGGATCGATTGAATTGGAAGAGGGGGTGGACCCGCGATAGGGATGGGGGAAAGAGGGAAGATGGGGAAGGGCGTGCAAACTCCGGGCGTCGTACACGCTGGATACTCTTGTCCGAGGGCGCCCCCGTGGCTTTGTAGCCGGTCAGCGGCGGGGCCACCGGGTCCGGTTTTGGGTGGAGAAGGCTGTTATCTCGCGCGGGACACTGGGTGGTGGTTGGGGGAGGATTTCGAAATCTGCTCCTCTTCCTTTTTTTTCATTTATCCCCTTTTCCTGGCTTCTCCCAGTTCGTTTATCTTTTGGCCCGTTTCATTCTTTCCCTTACTTTTTTCAGCTTGTCACATTTTCTCCCTTCCTTTGTTTGAACGTGTCTTCTTTTAAAACGCCATTTTCTTTCCTGGTTTGGCTCTTATAGCTACTTACGTTTTGTTTGCTTTTGTCCGGGTTTGCGGTGATTCGCTTTGGTCTTGGATTTGATTGGTGTTCGTAGAATTTTGGATATTTGTAATTCTTTATACCATATTTGTCCGATCGTTAAGAGTCTGGGAATTGTACAGATTTTTTATTAACGCTGATGATCGTCTTTGACTATTCCATTTTCCCCCTGTTCATTCTTTTAAGTACACACGAAAATAAATATAGACTTTGGACTTAGTCACTATTCTAATGGCACACTTCTGGACATATTGTAACTCAATGCTGAAAATTTATTAGTTTGGGAGACAAGTTGGGCGTTTGGGAAGAAGATTGCGTTAATGAAAACCTTCCGGTTTCGACACGGCGCACAGGCCCATTTGTCTTCTAGCCAGATTGAGGAAGGAGACGCGGAAAATGGGAATAGTGGAGAAAGGATGAGGGGGCAGGGACGGAACAGGCTCATAATTAGCGGAAAATTATGCAGCACATTTGCGCGCGCGCGCGAGTCCTCCCACACTATCAGCCATAGACTTCGCCGCAGTTTGTGTAGGTAGAGAAGTTAGTCTGCCCTGTCCCATGCCTGGTTGTCCAAGGGCCCTAATCTACACGATGGGGCTAAACGGGACGTGGGAACCGGGACAACGCCAACTGCTGCGATTAGCCTGCTCCGCACCGCTGACCAATCGCAACATGCAGCGATGACCCGATCCCCTGGTCCCGCCGTGTGGATTATGGCCCCAGCATGGGATATTGCGCGCTTTAGATGTTGACCACAGGGTAGTCCACGGTAGACAATAGTAGTGTAGCGCGAGGAAGGATACACCAAATTGCGTCTTTTTTCTACGGTGACTGGCGTTGTGTAGATGAGGTTTCGCAGCAGATCCCCGTGTATGCGTTTTTGTAAGGTTTGTCGTGACACATGATGTCACAGCGTCACGTGATGTCACGGTGTTATGTGACGTCACGTGACAACGAGTCGGGGCACAACAAGGAACCATACTTTTTTGGGTCAACTCTTCGTTTGGAGGATGATTGAGCTTTGCCATTGTTCAGTTAGGATCCGGTTTTGAAGTGGAGAGGGGTCAGTGGAAAGTCAGATGCATGGGCGAGGACAGGAATGTCGGAAAGTAATTTTAATGGGTGGGCAAAGGCAACGGTCAAAATTATGCGGATAATGAATCCTTAGTCGAAAGAAGTTCATAAGTTGCTAACATATGGAGGGAGTCTGCGGTGGAAAGGAAAATATGCAAAAGAAAAATGGTGCGGCGGAATCTTTGGGATTTGTGTCGGAAGCAAATTGTACCCTGATTTTATGATGCGTTCTGTTGAAACATTTCTCGCAGTCTCAAGAAACGTGTCCTTTCACTTGACTTCCCCATAAATGAGTCAATAAAAAATATAAAAATATAAAAATGTCAACCTGAGGAAGCTCCCGCCTATATTTCTGAACTTTGGAAAAGGTAAAAGAGGAAACAATTGGGTGCGGTTTACGTTTGTGGTTGGGTAAGGTAGGCGACCTTGAACAAAGTTTAATTGAAAATGTCATAGATGCTGGGCTTAAAAAATATATATATGTATATATATATATATTCCTGAGCAAGGCCGGACTCCGGCCGAAGCGTCGAAGAATAAATTGTCCGGTGTTGCTGTTTTCACCAAGGGTTTTCCTTTTCTTCTCAGTTATACCCACGCCTTCGGCCCCCCCGCCACCATGCCTGTTATATATATATATATATATATATATATATATATATATATATATATATATATATATTCTTAAAGGGGCCCTGCAATCATACAATCATATTTAAGCGTCTACCTTTCTTTGCGGTTTCCACGTCCCTCGGGGTTTGGGCAAGCCAGCGGGCACGGAGAGAGTTACTAAATATCAGTGCATCATATTTTAACTGGACGACGCGGAAACCTCCTCCACCAAGGGAGGCGACCTGCGGTGCCGAAAGCGCGCGATATGTGACGTCTTTGGTCCTGGGCTTACTACTCGTCAGAGCCGCTAAAAGCTTCTTTTTAGTCGAAATATAGGCGAACCGTTTCAATTATGTATAAAAGTAGTTCTTGTTCACTATTTTAGATCAGAAAAGAAACGAATGCAGTTTAGAAAGTGCGGAAACAAGAAATGACCCGTCGACATACCCGCCACCAAGCGACGGAAAAGGCGGCGCATACTAGAAAAGTGTAGTGGGATCAGGCCCCAAGGAGCGGCGAGCGTAGAAAGGTCCCGGATGTACGCGGCGGCGCGGCGCTGCTGTAGTATGGACTGGAGGATTCGACCGGTTCCGAGCTTTCCCAAGGCCTTCGGCGAGCAGCACTGGCTTGCGGTTTGGCCTTTTGGCGGTGCGGCAGCGCGACGTGGCTTCCATTCTGAACTGTTCTTTACCCCGTATGCCAATGAAGTGTCATGCCGAATTAGTGTTTAATCGCGCAGCAAATGCAATGCGAGCCGCCCTGGCTGCCCGCTTCATACAGCCTAGCCTGAACATGCTTTAGCGGCGCCCTCTCGAGCCGTCGACACGGAGTGCGGCAGCTGTGAGCGCTCGCTGAGCTCACTACCCTTCCCTTAGTTCACGCCCACTCAAGCAACCAAAGACGTCAAGGAGGAGGTTATTTTTTCCTTGTTTTTGTAATTTTAATTGGCGCATAACTTTTAAAATAAAGCGAAATTCTAGAAAGGAAAAGTTTCATTAAGTTACTACGTTCAGGGCGCCCAGGTTCGGAGCAAATTAAAAACCGGTAAAGAAGTCCTTGCAGGGCCTCTTTAAGCGTGAGATCACGGTTTTTTATCGCGCTTGCTACGCACAAGAGCCGTATATGTAGAGATTTCGGGCATTCATTGGGAAGTATAGGAAGCGCCATTGCCCGAAAGCGGGCTGGGCTTGTTCCAGGGAGTCTTCACAAAATAGAATGTGGCCAGCCAGAAGCCGAAATTGATACCGGCGTCGGTCGGAGTAACTCTCGGTGGTTGAAAATATGGTGCACGTGATGTTTCAATCATGATCATCCAAAGTCATAGTGTAAGAGTGCGACTAGCGGAACGATCGACATAATCCCTACGCCAAGCTTCGAGGGCCGGGAATTTTCCGTCCGAGCGGTCACACACTATCCGAGCAAAACAAAGTTAAGCGGTACATTCGTTTCTTACGCCTTTCTGCATGACCATGATCGAAACATCACGTGAACCCTATTTTCAACCATGTAGGGTTACTATGCTTGGTAGAAGAGCGTGTTGGTTAAAGTCATGGATGAAGAAAGAATAAACAATTAAAACAGGGACAACACAACCACATCTTTCATGTGTGGTTGTGTTGTCCCTGTTGTCCCCAACACAACCTCATGAAAGATGTGGTTGTGTTGTCCCTGTTTTAATTGTTTATTCTTTCTTCATCCATAGGGTTACTACATTTAACTCTTATGCGCCTATTATAACGATTAAAACTGTGCCTCGTTACCACCGCTAGGGGATTCTTTTCGGCTTCTGGTTGGCCAAGAGAGCATGTCAAGCCCTCTTTCCGAGTCTGGTGCACGCCCTGGCTCTGCCCGCGCTGGTCCGCACTTGCGGGCGTGCAGCAAACACGCCAGCCACAAACACCTCCGCTTTTGCAGCCTTGGGGGCAGTTCACGTTAAAGTGAGGCAAAATACCTCTCTATTTGTTTTGTAAAGGTTTGTGTTCTGGAGCTGATTTGCCTAATATTTAAAACGAGACGCTCCGGCTGATTGCACTCAACAAAATTAAATGAGTATTTTAATTAAACGAATCTTGATTTTGCAGGGTTATAAAAAAAAAGAGGGGGGGGGGGGGGTGTCAGATGAGTGTGGTGGGTTTTTAATGTGTCGAGGCTAGCCAATTAGAGGCTAGCGTCGACACATTTGCAGGCAAGGCCGGACTTTTATTAAAATCGGGAAGAGCGCTAACATCCCCGTTGTACTCTGTTTTTATACATTAATTCTTGACGAAATCCGTGTCCCGCTGAGGTTAGAACTCGGCCATCACGGCAAATACCAGAAAGAATTTGACTGTGCTTTGCTACGAGAACCCTTAATTGAAGTGCGCCTTATTAGTTTTCGGTGACTGCTACCATGTTTTACGGCGCAGAAAATTACGTCCGTGGTTATATTTGCTCGTTTTTTTTTTCTCTTTTTTGCTGCCATTTTCTTTTCATATAGTTATTGTTTCACGCGTTAGTGGTTAGCTGTTAGGATGATGGTTCTAAAACGTTTTCTTTGGTGTGTTCTGAACTCGTTGGAAGCAGTTTTGAAATTAGGATTTTCCCAACCGTAAATTGCAAATGTTTAATTTTTTTGTTATATTTTTTTTTGTTGCTTTTGATATTCTGGAGCATATTCGCGCGACAGTAAACCGTGTTATTGTCATTTTTAGGGTTTATTTGTACCTAGTTTGTTGCCCAAAAACACGAGCCGTTTACAATGAATGTTTTTGCTACCGAATCTTACTGGAGTTTATGCACGGTCCAAAAGATAACGAATTGGAATGTATCGATATTTACACTTTTCATTTTCGTCTCGGTGTTTGGAACATGCGAAATCCAGAAACACGTGTGGCGTATGGTTTTATCTGTATCGTTATTGAGCCGTAGATGGCTACACCAGATTGTGTGTTGAAGTCATAGGGATTTTGGTAGCAGACATTCCACCGCCGTGGTTGAAAATACGTAAACGTTTAGAGCGATCCCGGGTGTTTTACAGCTTGCACCAAATGAGTTCAAAACAGAACGCATGTTGCGTGTAGATGTAACTTTTTAAATGAGTCTAAGTCAGTTTTCTAGGAGTACGCTTCTAGAAAAACGTACTTCTAGAAGTACATTTTTCGTCCAGCTCTGCATGTTTCTTGGGACTTGCCCAAGAAATAGATTCAGCAGAAATTCTTTTTTCTTGACACTCAGAAGTGATTTTTTAATCATCGGTAAGAAATTGCTTTGGAAATTAGAGAAAAGATGTCTGCATCAGTTTCTTCTTTTAAAGGGTAACTGTAAAGAAAAAAATGTATTTTTAAACAGCCTAATTGGGACAAGCATGTCGCAACACAATTTTTCCAACAAAAACAAAATTTTTTACAGCAATATTTATTGCGGGGGACTGATTTTAGTTTGCGGCTATCTCGTCCGTTTTAAATCGCGCGCCACAAAGTTGGTACTATACGTCACGGAGTGGCTGCTCTACGTCACGAAGTGACATATAACAGCCACTCCGCGCGCGTCGAAAGAGTGGGAGTTTCAAATGTGGAGAGGTTGTGACTCCGACTAAATTACGTTCTGTAGCGTAAATATTGATAAAAAAAAAAATTTGTTTTTTCGCGAGAGGTTTGTTTTGTGACATGCTTGTCCCAATTAGGTTATTTAAAAAAGAAACTTTTTTTCCTTTGCAGTTACCCTTTAAGTATGTAGATCTGCCTTTTATATTTGTTGGCTTATAAACAAAGAAGAAGACATCAGCGCAAAAGGTAACGTAAAATTTCTAAATTGATTCAAAATAAATATTTTTGAAACTAAGTCAAGCACGCAGTTAATTAAATTTGATTTGCTACTGATTTAGTTAATACTGTAGTTATCTCGTGTTAGGTATTCGAGCTGGATTTCTACGTGTAAAAAAGAAACAAGCATAATAAAATTTAAAAAAAATAAAAGCGCGCAGGTGAGATGGTGGTAGCTAACCGTGTCGTTTAACACCTAAAACTGTTAAGCTGAAAAAAAAAAAAAAAAACTTTAGTCAAAGCAACGGACACAGAAGTTAATGTCTCTTCCCTTCTGCGTCTGTTCTTTCGACTAAAAGTTTTTTTTTCTTTCCTCAGAACAGTTTCAGGTGTTAAGCGTCATAAATAACATAGTCAGCGTTAAGAGACGAAACAAATCGCCATTTTCGTTGCGTGAATCGATCACCGGCAAGCTCAGCGATTGACTATATAAAAACAAAAGTAGACTAGTCGCGGCATCATGTTTTAATAAAGTTTGCTCTACCTTTTCAATCTATAAAATCCACAAATGAAAATGCGAAAGAAAAATTGCTTTTGTATGCGGAGGGAGGAAAGTAGACAACCTTTAAGGTTCGTCAAGAATTTTAACCTAACATTTAAACGCAATGCAGCCTGTTTGTCTCAGGGGTTTCCCATTTGGAAACGCGCATTTAACTGGTTTTATTTTATCGAATGTCTAAATATCGAGCAGGAGAAACAAAAGTTGTCTGCCTGAAGACGAATATCAACAACGAAGAAAAAATGCGCCACTATATACAAAACGTACCAACCGTACGCAGAATAGCGTAGCGAAAGATAACTCGATGTGCAAACTAAATGGCATCAATCACTTTAATAACGATAATAAAAAATAAAACAATGAAAAAAAAAACAGATTGGACGCTGCCGAGCCCAAACGTTGCTGCTGCAATCTCTCTCAGCAACCGACACTGTTTTTTCTGTGGTTGCAGTCCCGAGAAACCGCGTGGCCCTTTAAGAGCTATCGGCGGAATTTATCCTCACAGTTGGTTGCACGTGTATTATGTGTCTTTTACTTTTCGTTTGTTTAGTTCGTTTTATATTCGTAGATGGAGACAGGATTTGGGGGGGGGGGGGGGGGGGGGGGGGGTGGAAGCCCGAATTGATTCCGGGGTTGTTGCCCTATATTTAAGGATTTTTACCTTGTTCGTGTATTTGTTGCTGTTGTTGTCGACGTTGTTTTGCCATCCGGTGCTGGTGATATTGGTCATGAGATTTTTGTGCCGCGTTCTCTTTGTCTTATGGGGAGAATAAATGTTGGCGTGTTCGTGTTCGCTGTGCTGCCGGATTTAACGCTTGACCTGCGTCACGGAAGATGTAGCAATGTGGTCGGCGAAAAAAAAACAAAAAAACTAGCCAATGCTCGTTGACTTTTTGCTCTTTCTATTTGTTGGTGTATCAGGTTTTCGCGGCGTTGTTTTCGCGCACTCACCAGATAGGTCGTATAAAAGGGATTTGCAGACGCCCCGATTTGTGTGTGGGATTGCACGTGTGTTTGTGTGTTTTGTGCACGTGGATGCCACGGACGTGAGGACGTATGTTCCTGGCTGCGTTTCTGGGCAAGAACGTGGGCTCGGGCATTTTATTAATGGCTCGCGAGTCGGTGTGAGGGTACGTTTGTGTGAGCACGAAAATATGTGACTTTGCGCGTTACATGCCTGCACATTTTAAATTGAACGTTTTATGAAAGCTCTAAATTATTTGATTTTCTGTTTTAATAACAGTGTGCGCTGAGTCATACAAATATCACCATTGTCCGTTTTTTTTTTTTTTTTTTTTTTTTTTTTTCACCCTTGTATGATGATTACTGTTTTGGTCGTTGCTCGTTCGCCTTTCCAAGAAAAATAGAAACGTTTGTTTTCGGAATCAATAGTAGTACAATATATGTGTGATTATATACCTATACAATAACTGTGGTCCTATTCGTGTAGGGTCTCGTGTAGAGGTATATCTTGTGGTATGCCAGCTTGAATTCATCGTGTATAATGTATGTACAGTGGGCCCTCAAAGATAATGTACAGTTTTTTTTTTTTTTTATCGGTAAATTGAACGAAGCATCGCCGAATGCAGGCCGCCATTTTCGCATTTCAGGTCAGCCGCCATTTTCGCATATCATATTTTAGAAAATCACATAACTTTTTAAGAAGATGACGGTAAGTTCTGAAACTTTGGCGTATTGTTTGGATGTCTAGCGCTACATTTAACCAGAGAAGGAGCAATTCGTAGTTTATGTTTGGAGAAAGGAAAAAAAAATAATAAACTTGCACTTTGCTTTCTTTTTTTTCTTTTTTTTTTGTAGGTTTAGGGGACATTTTGTTGATAACATCGTGCCTCCGGGTGCGTTTTCTCGCATCTTTAATATTTGCGCGGGTGTACTGAACCTACAGAGGTGCTATGATCTGGTACGAGTGACTCGTACCAAATGAATATGCCAGTATTTTTACGTCCGGTCCCCTACGTGCAGCCAAAACACAAGTACAACGCGCGTTGAAAGCAAGACTGCGTAACAAGTGCCATTTTGCCTGCTGCGATTCTTCTTCTAAAGCTACCGAAACGACACAAATGCAAAAACGGGAGATGCGTGATATTAATACATTTTTTATTTTAGGTAAGATTTGAGGGATGTTCGAACGTAAAGTTGAATTGAAGAACAACGCGGTTGTCATTTGCTGTTAAGTATCATTTCCTTTTTGAAAAAAATGCTTACAAATATATCTAAATTAATACTAATGCTAATATACAAACCGTGTGGGTACTCTCCCCAACCGCGTGTCTCGTTTTGTTTTGTGCCCATAAGCTTGTCACAATATGTCTTTTCAGTTATGCAAATGTATGCTAAAACAGACATAAGTATACATCTTTCATTATACTAAAAATATATTTTAATAAAATTGTTTTGAAAATGCCGTTAATAATTTTTTTTCGTCTTTTTTGCAGGCACAACACATGAAGCAGTGATCCGCGTTCCCGGATGTTAGATCCGACCTAATGGGATTACGACGGAAGGTTCTTAATCTGACAGGCTAAGCTGAGGGGGATTAAAGTTTATAAACAGGTTATCTCTTTCTACACGAGGATACGTTGAGGCGCGAAGTTTTAGGTCGGGCGGAATATATTAAGTTTGATTAAAGTGCATTCAATTGTTCAACTAGCGATGCTTAAAACATTTTTTTTTTGCTGGGTATGTAAAATACGTTTTTATTTCTTGGTCAACTTATTGCGCAATATATGAGGAATGCCCTATTATGCAAACAAAGACTTAATTCATTTGCATATAAATATGCGCGAATAATGAAGTTAATATATGCAGATACGCTTTAAAAAAACGAATCAAAACAAACGATTCAACGTACTCATAACAACGCTAAAATATAACTACCTCCCACTTCGACTTTGTTGTCGTCGTCGTCGTCGTATGTCAAAATACGATTACACCCAAAAAAGAGTAGGAAGAAGCAAACTAGGGGCAAAAGCTCCCAGGTCGGAGAAGCCCTGCATCGCGGTAACGATGTCGCGGTTCGCGAGGGGTACACCGCAAAAGATGTGGGTCGTGTCTCCTTTTGAGTTCACGACTGCGCCTTTACGACGCACCTTCAAAAGATCCCCAGAGGCGGTCTTCGTTCCGCTATCAGAGACCTAAGAGCACTTCGACGAGAACGACCTAGTTCTCCTTGGAGGGGCACCCATTTTTACTGTTTGCGAAACGATTCTCAGTTCAGGGAAAACAAACAACAACAAAACAATGTCTTACTCGTACCTTTTCCGCATGGTAATTGCTTCTTATAATGTAATAGAGTCTTTTAATTGCTTATAAGATTGCTTTAATGGTTACTGCATTGAGGATAGTTTCTTGCGACGAAGCACTTTTGAGAGTTAGTATCACACTCAGTGCCGCTTTTTACATTTTTATTTACATAATACGTTTAAAGGGTTACGCCGGCGATTTCTTCAGCTACCGCGACTAAGTATACTTTTTTGAAATTACCGACCTTTACCCTATTCAGTGTGTTACTTAGTATCGCGCGATTTAGAATAGTTATAGCGAAATCTGCTAGCGAAAATAATGCTAAAACAAAGATTCAAGTATACCCGCACTTTTCAGTGCCCTAACGTAAGTGGAAGGCACGCTAGCAAGTCGAGCGGGTACTATGATGCCCTGTTACTTGAATGATACTCTGTTATTTACCAGTCACACCGATATTGAACCCGCCATGCGTATGCTACAAACGGATGCTGTCGCAGTTATGAATTGGTTCAAAGAGAACAGAAGAACTGTGAATTCTTTAAAAACTAAGCTCGTCTATTTTCGCAGCCCTTGGAAAAAGCTCACTGTCTTTCCGAACCTACTTTTGCATGACTCTAACTGTATTCCTTGTTGCTGCACTTCTGTCCAGTTTGTTAATTCTGTTAAGTATCTTGGTATCTTTTTCTATTTCGATTTATCATGGAATGCGCATGTGATTTTTGTTGCGAAGCGTCTCCGAAGTGTTTCATGCCAGCTGTACCATTTAAAAATGTTCTTTCCGTTTGCAGTGAGAAAGTCGATAATGCATTCTCTGGCATATAGTGTGCTCAGATACGGCATTACTTTCTTTTTTAATTGTTCCCTGCAATGTCACGATAGAATCGATTGTATTTTGAAGGGGATGTTGAAAAGTGTGTCCTACAATTTATCGCTATGTTCAAGTGACAAGATCTTCGCCTCGCTTCAGTTACCTTGTTTTTATTCACTCTTTTTGCAAACTGTCGTTCAGCACTACTTTTGGAACAGCGGCTTTATCATTCAAAGAGTTGCACCTCGTATAACAAGGTGTAATACTCGCTTTTTAAGTCCCACGTATATATAGTCGCTATGGGGAATGCATTAGGGCATTTTATGTTCCGAAAATATTCAACGCGTTACCTGACTCTATATTTCTTTCAAAATCAAATTATCACCTTAAAAAGAATGTCAAGAGACTGTTTAATGATAGAAATAAGCATTCTAAATTTTGAGTACCAGTCGCTAATTTGTGTTGTACTTTTGTTGTGAAGAATGTGCTTCCACTCCCAGGTCGCGCCACACTAGCCCTAACCGGCTTCGGCAGACCTGACATTTTGTACTGTAGAATCTGATCAACAAAGACTATTATTATTATTAATATTATTGTTATTATTATTATTATTATTACGTCGAGCATATGGTTCGTACTGCTGCGCGGGTGCTGGTGCGAGCTTCCAACGCATTCATTTGACACAATGGAACTGCTTGTGATCAGTAGGGAGTAGAGTATGCAGAACGAAGAGTGAATCCCTGTCTTCCGGTGATATCACTTTTTTTTTGTTGCCAGTAAATACTTTCGCTTTGCAAAAACACGGTGAGGACCAAAACTGTAAATTCTACAACTTCGCAAAAAAAGAAATATCTTTGGCCCAGTATTTGGTTTATTATTTTAGCGATGTTGGTTGGTATAGTTAGCAAATTCAGGCGAAGAGGGGACTGTGCAGAGAACGCCGGAATGCTTCTTTAATACGTTTACGTTGGTCCTAAAGACGCGGAAAAATATAAAAATAACGCTATGATTTTTTAAAGCTCAGAACCAGGAGGTAAAATATTGGTGGCAAGACGTTTGTTTTTACTCTAGTAATATTCATGACTTTGCGGAAGTTTGGTATTATTGCCTCGCCGTTCCTTCAGCCACATTTACAATGAGGGGCTCGGCGACATAAGATCACTGAGCCGTTTATTTCTTTAGAGCTTTCTACATACTTGTTTTAAATGTAATAACGCTTCACAGTTTTATGTGTGTCACAACCTTTGGCCTTTCTTCTTTGTATACTATTTATCAGTCATTATACTTTCGTTAAGTATCGCAGATCGCTCCTCCTTTCTTGTAGGCGCGTATCGCCTTTGGAGCCGCCTCGGTGGCTCCGAGGCGAGAGCGCCGGCCTACGGATCCCCAGGTGGCGGGTTCGAATCCCGACCGAGGTGCCCGCAATATGGCGGAGGCTTATTGCGGAGAAGGCGCCGTGTAACCGAGCTTTCGGTTGCACGTCAAAAGACCCCCAGGTGGTCGAAATTAATCCTCAGTCCTCCGCTGGAGCGTGCCAGATGCCCGTCGTAGGTTTGGCACGTAAAACCCCCAAATTTGAATTTTGGTATCTGCCGAGTTTCTCATTCGTTTCCGGAGCTGCACAAGCCGACTTGTGCGATTAAACATTTCAGTCGAATTTGTCTTCAGGACTCCGAATGTAATAGCATGTTGTTAATGTTATATGTGTGGCAGTGTTTATATCGATCTCTTAATCAACCACAAATGAAGGCGCTGCAGTCGGCGCGGCGCATGCCCAGACGATTTACTTTATGCAAATCAGGTTCTTGCGCACGAGGACCTGTTTGCAAACAGCGTGCTGAATTCTTCCTTGTGAATTTGGTGGCCCCGAAACGCTGGAGACCTGGCTAATTAGTCACCATTTCAAAGTTGGGCAAACATGCTTGATCGTGGCAAGCGATGCATTGCCTAAGGGCACCTGAAATGGAAAATAATTGGAAGTAATTTTTGGCTTTATACTCCCCTTGTATTGACGGCTCGCGGGCATCAACGAAAAGGAAGAGACTATAGAGCATGAAGCGAAAACAAGAAAATTATTTTTTTGCGGAAGCGAGAGTGAAGTTCATTTGACTCACGACCCAAAACTTCTTTTTGATGTTACTCTGCTAATAACAATCTTTCTCTATCGACCTAACTCCTATGACCCTGACCCGAACGTCCGCGTCCATTTCCACAAGCGAAATGACCGCAATGAATTTTATTCAAAATGGGAAGGCTGCAAGTTTAAAAAAAAGAATAACCCGCAATAACGTTAAAGCAACACACACAACAAAAAAGCAATGACCTTAATATTAACAATAACCTTAACGGTAATTTATAACGTAATCTTGAGATGAAAATCGGGCAATCTCAAGCTTCTCCTTTAGGCTTCCACCCAGTCGTTGGCTGTCCTCGATGTATCCGTTTGTTTTTCTCGCTATGATGGCGTACCAGTATTTTTCATCCGGTTCCCCAAATATTCAAACACGAGAAGAAGAAAAAAACTACTCAAAGAGCATACACGGGTCAGTCCTTTGTAACAAACGATGGCGTAGATGTTCAATGTTCCGTTCGAGAAAAGCACGCAGCGTACAACCCTACTCAAGACTGCTTTATCTTTTTTTATTTATTCGGAAGAGACCCAAGCTACAAAAAGCGTAATCTAAATTGATGCATTCGTTGTTGTTTTTATGCTTGCATGTACGATAAGCAAACAGCAACCATAATGGAGCGCTACATCGTTAGGAACATGCGGGCACATCTGTCAGGCACTCAGGAGCGAATAAGGCGGTCAGATAGTAACAAATACAAAACAAAGTGCCCCAATATTACAGTTTCAGAGTTTACTTTCGCCTCGCTCGTTTCTCAAACCACACACAGGCAACGAATTGAAACATTACATCTATATGATCTCTGCTTTTGCCTGTGAATGTTCGCGAAGAATATTTTTTTTTTTGTCTGTCGTTTTGATATGCCTTTTGATGTATTTGTAACTGCCACAATGTTTCTTTGTAGCCGCATCTTTTAAAGCCTCTGGCAGAGCATACTCGTGGTTTGGTTCCAGAAATGAATGGAACTTCCTTGACGAAATTGATTCCTCTTTTCTTTTGTATAGCGATCTTTACTTTTTCTTCTGTATTCGCTGACGTTGTTGTTTTATGACGCCAACTCCAGGCGCTTCGTGCTTGCGCACGTGCTTATATACGTGCATGTATGTGTTCTTGTCCCAAGTGTTTTGAGCGAATTCTCTCGAATATTCCTAAAATCAGAATATAAAAAAAAAACTCTTTCCGGGAACAAGCTAGCTGTCAGCAAAGGCGGGCGTCAAGGGCTACAAAAAAAAAAAAACTATACGATTTAGCGAAATAATTATTGAAAATTTTATGATTTAATTTTTTTGTTAGTAAAATAAACATATGGCTTCATGACAAACTTGATCGTCGAAAGCAAGTAATTAAACTAATCTTGGAAAGATATAAAACCAGGGCATTATTTTATGGCGCTCCTAAAGAAACGTACGATTTGGAGGCGTTTCTATACTTCGTTTTACGATAACTTGACGAACTGTGGAGGCTGCGGCCCCCGCGACCCAATAAGGGCGTCGGAGCGAGGCACGCGACAGCACTTCATGGTCGGGGCTACAGAGGCCTCGTTATTGCCACAGGAACAGCGCCGTCCGCGACAAAAAGTAGTTATAGGTACGTTTTGTTGTTGTTTTAACGGCAATTGAAGTCTCTCGATTGCATCTCTATGACACTACGCTACACAACAAGAAAAAAAAATATGAAGACGTGTTACTTTTTTTTTTTGAGAACGACGTGACTTTTGAACGATGTTTGGACGATCGCAATCCTGTAATCGACCACTTCTACTCAAAACGTCGTCTTGGCCTTAGCACTCGCCACAGATTCGAGGGTAAATTGAGCGTATGGTTGTCTCATGAACTGTTTCCAAAGAGCTCGCTACTCTAGCGGACGGCAATTTTGCGGCGGTTGACGTTCATCCAAAGTTGGTTGGTTTTGCAGCAGACGACTCTTTGCCAGCAGACGACAGCCGGTTCTTCCGGGCCTCGCATTTGGCGCAATGACACAAAGGCTCCCTTGACGTGGTGCACGTATGACGCTTAGCAAGCTGCTCATGGGAACCACATGTTTATTACTTAACTAATAAAAATGTTATCTTGTAGAGTGTAGATATTTATTCCGGTAATTATTTTGGCAATCTTCGACGTCACCTGTGGCTGGAAATTTGTTCGTGGAAAAGATTTTTCTTTAATCACTCTATTTTTAGAAATTTTTCAAAAGCTTTCGATCAAACACCTTGTATAGTAAGTGAGAACGTAAGAAACGTGGCGAGTTGTAAACATTCTACGAACGCTTCGCTGCCTCTGGGATTGAGGAATTCGTTGTTAAGCGGGGGTCACACTGTTCAAACATCACACAAAATACAGTCTGCAAACTCAAGTCAACGGAATATCTGCGGTTAGAATGCCGCGTGCCAAGTTTTCTCCTAGAGCTCATTGCCATGCGGCATACGAAGCACGGATCTCGCGGTGACGCGCGCTCGAATCTGTATGCAGACCGTCTTTTGTATGATGTATAAGTGGTGTGACCCCGGCTAATGTAAGAACGACGAATGACGAATGAAGAAGCAAGAAGAGTGAACCTGCCCTGCCTTTCTTAAAATCTCGATGCCTATTAGGTATGTCATTAAGACGCATACTGTAAGCCAGTCGGCTAAATAATTAAAATGTGTTAACTAACTTTTTACTGAGTGAAAATAGACATATGGTTCCAATTCGAACCTTTCTGAGCGTCATCGAAAACCCCTAAATCAACTCTTTTTAGAACGACTTGAATTGCTCGTGGAAAACTCGGGGGCGCGTTAACATTACCACTCGTGAAGCAGGCTCAAAGCTAGTAGTGGCGGAACGCGATAATGATCTAATCATCCGCGTTCCGCCACTGCTATCTTTGCGCCTGCTCCATGAGTGGAAACTTTGGCGCGTGCCCGAGCTTCCCACGAGCTTCAAATCGTTCTAAAAAGAGTTGTTCTAGTGGTGTTCGCTGACGCTCAGTAAGTTTATAATTGCAACCATATATCCATTTTGACTATTAAAAAGTTAATTAACAAATTTCGATTATTTAGCCAACTTATCGCAAAGATTAGCCACCACAGAATGTTCCCCTGGCCGTAAAACTCGCCTGCTCAAACCGCTTAACTGTAACTTTCACGGCATTTTTTAAACAAAAATCCTATATATATATATATATATATATATATATAATATTTGCCCTTAAGGAGAGAGTCGCCAAAAAAGTAGTGTATGCAGAAACGTTTCAAGCCTGGTAGGCTCTTTGTCAGTCCGTGAAAGAACACTTCGTTTTCCTTTTCTTTCAATCAAAGCACAAACGGCCGCAAAGAAGAAGTAATTGGAAAAATGCTTACCGGTTAGCGTGCATCTACTAAACTAATTTCTCGCTTAAAAGTCTAATATATCCCGACATAAAAGCAGTAAACAGTATTGAAATAACTACATTTAATATTGTTAACGCCATAATTTTCACAAAACCAGTTTTTGGGACATGTGGTTGGACATAAGCCAACTATACCTGGTGTCATGTGAAGCCAATGAGAGGCCCAAAGCAAAGCGTTTGCTTTTGTCACATTAAACGATCAAGCGAAAAAAAAAAAGCAACAGTGCGGCACCGATTTGAAGATCTAAATTAAATGTCCATAAAAAAAGACGGCAATGACCGCGCCGCTTGTTGTGTTGGTACAACACACCAGCATGGCGAGTGACTCCGTCGACAACATAGCTCAGTAACGGTGACCAAGAGCATATTTTGGACCCTACACTTTATTTGTTTCTTCTTCGGAGCCACCCGGCGGCGTCTGGCGGGACCATTTTGGCTGCTGACGAGTCGACTCCTCGACCTCATCGTAACACCATGTAAAGTCCCGTACGTGCAAGAATCAAAGACCAGCCGATGCCGTTTAATGTTCCCGACTATACACTGGCTGGCGCAGTCGATCCCATTGGGAAAGAAATCGAGCGAGCTGGAAGGCACTGCCTTCCCGCATAGCAAGACACAGGGCGAAACGTTAATCAATATGGCGTCCGGCAAGATTTATCCAGTCAGAAGTACGACACGTGAAACCCTCTATATACGGTACTGGGATCTGTCGTGCGCCGTCAGCTTGCATAATTTTACTTCCCGTCCGTCATATTTCTTGCCTAAAGAAGTGAGGTCGCTGGGAGCACAGCGCACCCGTGTTGCTACCCTATACATTACCCTATCCGAGGCTCTCCTTTTTCGACTGGTCGCCTGACTCTCTTCACGAAAACGGGCTTCATCATTTCCAAAAAGATACTACAAAGAAAAAAAAAAAAACACGCGAATACGAAGAAACTAAATAAAAGCGGTTAGGTTCCAATGCCGCTCCAAATTGAATGTGACGTAACTCACGGTTTCAATGTAGTTCTGCTCCTTTGTCGTAATCTGCATACTTCCTCGCTTCGGCTTTCTCTTTCTTTTTGTTTTCTCTGTTAGGTATTAGTTGTAAGCGAGGCGCTACTGCCGGGTTAAGCTCGTAAAGTGATGTTCTCCGTTGCCTTCTCGTCCTTTCTGCTCTTTCTTTTGTCCTTTCTATCGTAATATATTTCCTCCGGTGCTTATATATTAGAGTGCCCGTACCCGCTGTTGCTGTGCAAGAGGCGTACTACTGTCCAAGCGCAAAACGTGTCACGGGAAAGTAATGCGGCCGAGATGGAAAAGAGTTGGTTGCGACAGCGCTGCTTCGAGCCTTGTTAGTAGCGAGACGGTGTCGCGGCGTATCTCATGTCCACTTTGCAAGCCGTCAAAAATAAGTGCTAGCTAGAATAGAATGAACTCACGGCGCAGCAATCATTTATTTGCTCCTTTGCCGATTCGTTGCTCCTGTGCAGGTGCCCGTTACGGGACGAACGATGTTTATGAGTAAAGCCATTTGGTGCTATCTTGGATGAAGCGTTGACCTGGCGTTATTGAGTATGTTCGAATAATAATAGTCTAAAAAGTCTACTTTCCCGCAAAGACCTTCGGAGAGCCAATCGCTGTAACTTACTGAGAGAGCTAAGTGATGAACACTTAAAAATATTCTTAAACCTAGAAATAAGTTTGCGCTGTCACACTGTGCATTGCGTTTCACCATGCTCATTGTCATAAAACATTTTTTCTCGCGGGAATTTTTTTTTTTTTTTTTTGGTTAGGACTTTGGCATTTTATGAAGCATAAAAATGAAGCCTGTATAAAAGCGTGGTCGCGAAGTTCGACACTGATTGGTTGATGGGTGCGAGAGGAGAAACGAAGTGCTTGACGCTAATTGGTCAACGGGGAGGTCATGTGACAAAGGGTAGAGCGAGGAGAAGAGGTAGGCGAGGTAGTGAGATGGGAGTGGAGGAGTGGGTTAGACGTTTCTGGAAGATCAGCATGTTTATTATTTCAAGTGTACTCATGCCGCGCGTTAAATTATCTGATGAAGGACGCCGTGAACGTAGGCGTCTGGCTGAACAGGCTAGACGTGTTGCTCAAAAATAATATAAATGTTCGTGGTTCTAGAATGTTTCGCGTATGCAACACAATTGTCTATAAATTTGCCACGCACTTTGTTTTTGTTTGAACGTATTTTTAGTCTTGTCGTTCGCCGAGCTTTCTCAGTAGATTGCAGCGATTGACTCTTCCTAATGGTTTGCGAGAAAGAAGACACTGCATATTTCTTGGAGTGTTTAATCCTGAATCGCGAATCAGTTATAATTTGTTATCGGCAACAACCATGTGATCTTTCTGATAGCATATGTTATGGTTGGTATGACTCTTCGTCCAACATGGCAGGATCCAGCATAGCATGGTTCGTTCGGTCTACATACTCGGTCCTGGTGTAGACCGTACGCCCTGATCTTGGTCCGATTCTCTTATTATTGTTGCAACATTTTTATTTCAGAGCCAATCGCTTTCTGCAAGTTTCTTTTTTTTTAGTCATTTTTTTAGCTTGCTTTTCTCTATGTCTTTCCATCCCCCTACTCAATTTTTCTTTGTTCCAAACAAGACGAATCAATTATTCAATATTTCTGAAAGCTTCGAGGCACGAATTGGAAATACCATAATTGCATCTCGCAGTTGTGTTTTACATAAAACGTTTTGAATATTTCAATGTTTACTTGATGAAGCGAAGAGTTGGGTCCTATATTTTGAAACCAGCTACTTTAGATGAAGTAATGTACAATGTGAATAATATATGATCTTCAACTATAAACTTATGTTGGATGCTCATTCTGCGTTGTTATGAGAGCTTGATGATTCTTGAAAGCGCCGTTAGAATTACGCCTACGTTATAAATTTTGCTACCGGAAAATAAAATATAAGAGTAAAATTTATTCATGCATGCCTACCGTAATACTACGCAAGAACGCTTACTCCGAATAAGAGGATAAGTGACGCAAAATATGGGGTGGGCGATCTTTGGGGATGCGACCACGAAAATGTTTTAGAAATTAGTAATAAACGCCGGGCACCCGCCACAAATGACGTGGCACGGGAACCCATAGCGTAGATCGCGGACTCGGCGAATTCGTCTTCCGCGGTGCAGTAAGCACGTGGAAGTTCGCTACGAATTCTCATGTGACGGGAAAGGATATCGCAAATTGCGGACGTAGGGTGCCTTCTGTGCGCTTTACTTAGAGTGATGGCATCTGACCATTTTGTTCTTGATGCTTTTCTTTCTTTTTGTTTCTTGCGGTGGCACTGTCTTTGCATTGACAGTGATACGGCGGCATTTTGTAACCGGAGATTTCTTTGTATTTTTCTCAAGAGCACGTGCCGTCGGAATCGGATACCACAAAGAATGGCATCACCCTAAACAGGAGGACATCAGTGATGTGATTGCTGCGCCAATTGCGCCAAACTGCGCCAAGGGGCTAACCCTGCTACATCCTGCTACATTTTGCCAAAATATGAGTAATCTGCACCAAGCCTGCGCCAAAGGACCGATTTTGGTCGCCTTTTAAAACCGAAACTAAGCTGAGTACCGTAAATGAGCACGTGTGAGCTAGGTGGCGCAAGCGGCCGCCCGACACGAAGTACCGTGCATCAATCGTTCATCTGGTCTTGCGTGGTTTTTCCCGCCGTCTCTCGTTTCGCGCTCTCGTTGTCTCGCGTTTCTTTTTTTTTCTTCTTTTTTTTTTATTTCAGCGATAGACATGTTTGTGTGCAGACGCTCCGAGACTAGCGTGCCGAGTATCAGCCATGCCATCATGCTTTGAAACGAAATTATGTTTCTGTGCGGCGGGAGTTGCTTTGTGAGCTGGAGCACTCGCTCCAGAAAGCAACCGCCGTGGGAATACTAGATTTGGTACCTGCCTGTCAGTCGCCGTGGTCGCGCGACGTCGGGTGTTGCCGTCCGCACGTCGCTGCAGATATGGCGCTTTTTAAGATAAAACTAAGTACCCCCACAAGTTCATCAACATTCCTGTTCTCGTTTAACTCACGCGTTACTGCAAAAATCTACCTTTAACTCTAAGACTGATGTGTCGAAGTATTGATTGCCTAGGTTTCTCTCGGTGAGCCTTCTTTCGGGATGGACCCTGGTACGTGAAAAATCTGCCGCGAAAGAAATTTGGTGGAGAAAAGTGAACTAAAGCAAAGAAGGCAATGTCTGCACTCTGAACCCGCACAGCGCACTTGTTTGCCTTGAGTTCGGAATAACGTTTTGATCCTGGCTTGCGATGTCTTGCATCGATGTGCTCAGGTTCTTTTTTTTTCTCTGTGTGTTTAGCTTGTACCTCGCCTGGTGGCCTGGCAAGCGCTGGACTGTTTTTTGTCGTATGCTGGACAATTTACATTTTGCAAACAATTTTGGGAACCAGTTGGCGACGGAGCAGAGTGGCATGGTTTCGATCGAACAGCCATCTCCGCTCGCGCGACAATTTTGCATTGCATTGTAGTAGGTACATGTTTAATCAGTTGGAGACTTATTCCATTTATTATATAACTAGTCTACCTAATACTGTGCTATTTACTACTAAGCTGGTCGTTTTCAAATAAATTTTAATATGTGCAGTTTGGTTCTTATTTAACTATAGTGTGTACATAAATCTGTATAATTTAACTGAAGCATTGCAAAATGTGTCATGTCAAAGGCATTTCAGTTACATGTTGAAAGACTCCCAGGTGGTCTAACTTGACTATAATTTGTTGATTGCGGCGAGCAAAGTGATTTTCGTCTGTCCAACACTTAAAGCGATTATTTTTATTTTTCTAAGAATATTTGCTCCAAAAGCCACTTTTGCTGCTCCGAAACACGGTTTTAGCTGCTCCAAAAGCCACGTTTGCTGCTCCAAAACACTGCTTTGGCTGCTCCAAAGGCCACTTATGCTGCTCCAAAACACTGTTTTGGCTGCTCCAAAAGGTGCTCCAAAACGGCTTAGGCCAATCACATCACTGGGACATTGAAGCACCCTATGCGGACGCAGTAGATTCACGTTTCAAGGTGCAATGAACATCCGGAAACCGGCTACCAGTGCCGTGGCAGCTTGTTTTTGAATGGGGGAGGGGGGGGGGGGGGGCGGGAGAAGCAAACCAGAACACCTCCTCCCCCAGTGCAGGGGGGCGGTGCCCGTCATATCCCTTGGGCGCCGCCGGCCAGTGTGTGCCCTGCCGAGTGGCAGAAGTTTGGGGGGGGGGGGGGGGAACACAGGCCTTGCCCCCACTCTGAGAACTGAAGGGGGGGGGGGGGGCAAGCGCCCCCTTGCCCCCCCCCCCCCCCCCCGGCTGGTATGCCCATGCAGGCTACTAACTCGTGCGGGCGTAAATTGGGGGGGGGGGGGGGGGAGTGGGAATTCGTTACGAATTGGCACGTCACGGGAATAGATACTGCAGATCGTGGACGCAGCAGATCTGCGTTTCTCACGGTGTAATAAACAGGCGTTTCACACGGTGTAATAAACAAGAACAGGTTTCCGATTCACGTGTCACAGGAACCGATACCGCAGACCACGAACGCGGCAGATTCGCATTTCACGATGCAATATACACGCGGGAATAAGTCTCGTGTCAGGGGAACCAATGTCGCGCGCGCAGATCGCGGACAAAAACGCGGGAATCCAATGCGAACTCGCTTGTCACGAGTACCGGCACCGCTGATCGCACGGTTCATGTGATCCTCGTCGGACATCGCATGATGTCAGACGAAAAGCGGGGGTGGGCGATGTTTCGGAATTTTTTTTTTTTTACGTTATGAATGCGTAGCCAGAAAAAAAAAATGGGTGGGCAGTCTTCCGCGGGAGGGTGTTATTCCATGATTTTGCGTAAGCAAGGTGCCATAGTAATCATTTTAACCTTACCGTCCATTCCAGTCTGGCGCCAACATTGAAGATGTCTTCAGAGATGATGAAACATTGTAATCAACCAGGGAGAACTAGCATAATGCAAACGTAGAGTACAAAAAATAAATCCACCGTTACATCTTCGCATGCAAATTAACATATGTTGGGTGGGCAAATTTATACAGGGTTTGGATATTTGAAAAACGTAAACATATCTTTTGCTTTTTACTAGAACGGAAAAAAAAAAATGTGTGTCGCGTGGTGGTAGAGTTCTCGGAAAAAAGAAAACATTAAAAACTTGGGATAGAGGAAAGTAGAGTTTCGTGTAGGAATATCGAGACTTCCGTCTGCTTGAAGTGTTGTCATTCTTCTGATCGCTGCGAAGACATCAAAAGAGGCACGAACTTTGTTTGCGAAGAAATCGCGTTACCAAGGAGAAAAACATAAAAGGAAGATTGGGGGGGGAGGGGGGAGGGGTTGATAAAGGACTCTGCTACATCGATCCAGCGGGTATTTTATAACCACCGTCCCATGCCGCCGGCCAAGTTTGGCCCTTAATTCAGTTTGTGCTCGCAACACTGGAGTGCGCCGGGTAGCTTCAGTGCACGCTCCGCTGAGTGCGTACGTGCGTGCGTTGTGTGCTCGTCTCATTTCCCCTTTTCCTTTATCTCGTGTCATTTTTGTTTGTACTGATATCGAGCCTTGCGCTTTAGATTCGCTCATGTGCACTAATCGGCAAGTTGACTGTCGCTACGACTGCTTGCTTGTTTGTCTTTTTTGTGCGTGTTGTCTTTGCTTTTGTGTGTACAATATGATTATCCAAGTTTGCTTTGTGACTGTCAACGTCCTGCCATGGCGGAACAGTTGCGCCTTCTTGGTCGGTGTTGCCTCCCGACGCTCGTAGGTCCCGTACGTGTCTGTTTTGGGTGCGCAGAGAAAAAGGAAAGGAGTGCGTGTCGCAATGTACGCTTGGTGCGAGTGGTCTAGAAGGGCGCTTGTAACCTTGCTTTTTTTGTGATTGGCTGAACGTTTGGGACAACATTCGAGGAGCACGTTTTGGTGGATCCTCATCTTTTCTTCGCTCAAATCTTGAAGATCGCTAGCGGACCCGCAATTGCTCAATTTTAGAAAGGCTTCAGTAGAGCAAATGTCGGAAGGATTGAAAGACACAGCACTGTTATACAGAAAATGTCTAAAAAACTTGAACGTAAACCAACTACGTTACAAAGCGGGCAAGATGGTATTAGATGAAAAAAAGGGTTTTGATGAGAGAAAACTAAACTCCGGTAAAACTGCCGCCGTGCGCTTGTCGTTTATTTATTCATTTATTGTACCTACCAACAGCCATGGGCCTATTACGGTTGCGCACGAAAGAAAAATATTCAGTATACAACGCTGCAAAAATATACTATAACAGGAGTGGAATGCTTCTCTTGAAAGATAAAAGGTCATTATTGCAAATGTCACCACGCGATATGGCAAGATGATTAAAGAAGTCCTGAATACGAAGTAGTGGCGGAAAGTAAACTTGTACGGTACCCCTAATTGGACGAATTATCTTGGTTCTCAAGGTACTATCATTAGGTCCTTAATTTTCGTTATTTAAGGTATACAAAAAATATTTTTTTTTTTTGTAGTGAATAACTTACAAAAACAATTTTTTCTCCCCGTAGAGCACTCTTTTGGCCATAAATATTGCTAAAAAAAAAAAAAAAAAACTTCTGTGCTTGTTTTAATCACTCAAAATCGCCAAACTCAAAAACAGCAATCCGTTTTGTTTTGTTTTTATATATTTTTTCGGTAACAGACAACGGCCGCAAACTGAATTTTTTGGCTGTTATCTGGGCCCATCTTTGGTAAACAAATGGTCAACATGCCGGAGAGCCGTTGTTACGTTCGATAACTGGTGTTATGTTTGATAACATCTCTGGTGTTGTCTTTGATAACTACGAACTAAAATGAATGTATAAAGGTAACGGCTTGTACCAGAGATATATAGAAAAAATTTGGAGCTTACAAGTAAGTGTTCACGTCGGTATTTTGGCCTTCTAAATATTGGCGTCTTGAACTTCCCTGCGTTCAGTGTTTAACAAGCCTTTTTCCGCGAGCTGGTAAGAGACGACACCAGTGACAAAGAGTATTTTCTTTCCCTAATGGGAATTCGGTGTTAGACGTGCGTGGGACGACAAGAAATCTGCGGTGAGGTCCCAAAGAACAAATCACGTTTGATGAAAATAATCCCTGGAGAAGGGGAACAAGAGGGACAAGGGACAAACATAATGTTTGTCCCTTGTCCCTCTTGTTCCCCTTCTCCAGGGATTATTTTCATCATTATTGTCCAGCTCGCTTGCCCCCTTGCATTTAATTGCATTATAAAAATCACGTTTGTTTTCTGCCTACCACGCAAAAACTTGCAAAAAAAAAAAAAAAAGAGAAAAAAAAACGAGCCCGGTGGCAGACGGTGCACGAAAATTCAATGCCATCATCGTCTGCTTCACACGCCGGAGATGGGAAAAAAAAAACAAAAAAAAAAACGCAGTCGGGTGCAGCCACGTGATTTCCTGCCATGAGCTTCAGTGCTCGAGTTTCGGTTTCGAGCAGTTGAGTTATTTGCCTTTATTACATATATATGCGACTCTGTAGCAAATATTTTATTGAATTATCTCCTAGCACAACATTATATTGGTTTTCAAAAACTAAAACAAAAAACATTATTTGGGAGTGTCCGTGTTTCTTTTATATATTACGATTCTCATATCTATGTTTAACCTTACTTTCAAGGTTGCCGCCCTATGCCATTTCTTGGCATAAGCGACAAAGTATTGCAATACATGGCGAAGGATGAAGAATGGGAGAGAGATACAGATAATAGAAAGGAGGAATGCAGAATTTAGGGGCATAGTGTGACTCGAAGTGGCATGACAAAAAAATTTGAGAACGTGAAGAAAAAACCCACCCAAAAACCCAACAACTAAAAAATATAATACAAACAGATGTGTCGCACAGGCATTGCACGAAAACCTTCTGACATTAAAGACAGTTGTTGTTCATGGGCCCGGAACTAAAAAGATGATGATGATGGCAGTTGTGAATACTCTCAAACGACATCCTTTCATCTTGCGCTCATTATCTTCCCATTATCTCTTCAACGTCATTCTATCGTGTAGCCTGTTTGCTTAACAAAAAAGGTACTACTACCAAGATTTGCCAACTCCGTCGCGGCATGTAACTGGTATGAAAAGCGGCGTATACCAACCACTCGCGCTGAAATCTTCCACATCTTAGCCGCATGCTTCAGCATCACGCCTGTCGCAAATATTGAAGTCCCCCCCCCCATGCCTCGCTTTCGCTTCAGCTCCACTTTTCTCCGGTGTCGAACTTTGGATGGGCACAAAAAGCACGAAGGAAATGGCGATATGTAGATGAGGTACTCCGCTATGGGCCTTTGTCTCTCGGCCAGGGTGCGCTGTAGTGTCACGAGACGCGACCACAAAAGAGGCACCTCCGCTGGCGTCCGAGACACGCAGCCATTTAATCCTGAGGGGAAGCGCGCGTCAGCGTCCCATCACGCGCGAACCACGGAAGTAAACTCTAGCGTGTCAACGTCCCTTGTCGTCAGCCCACGCGCCCTATACCTGGGGGGCCTCTTGAAAGAACGCAACACGCGACGCACAACGGAAACGGGAACCTAGACATAACCAATCTTGCTCCCCAAAAACCCTGCTCAAAACTTGAGAGCTACATGTCTATACACTTTGTTTTCCCGTTACGACGGACCCCACGAACGCCACGAGTCATATCCCAGCCAATCCAGCGTTTAAAAATATCACGTGACTACCGGGTTGCGCCTTTTCCCAAGATCACGCGACACTCCCACAGCGCCGTATTGGCTTCGCTGGGTCGTAGCTTCCTCCGCGGATTCTCGCAAGGCGAAACGGAACGCTTCAAGCGCCCGATTTGTTGGGTCTTATCGCTGAACTCGCTGAACCGGCACGCAGGGTGCAAAGCCGTGTCGTGGCCCGTGTGCTGGGAAGACCGCGTCGGAAGAGCGAAGGGGACCAGAGAGGAAAAGGGATGGAAAGCGAGAAAGAAGGGATAGAGGGGAAACTGGGAGAAGGTGGTGTGTGGGAGGGGCTCGTTGAACGCGGCGAGGCGTCTAATTGCTTTACTGTAGTGTGTTGCGGGTTGAGAAAGCCGGACAGGAGGCTGCTCGCGGAAAGCCTTCCACTCTTTCCACTATAGGAAAGTGAACGCTGGATGGAGAGGAGACGATTCTCTAATTGCCGACTCTTACCCCATCGCCAGCGTGTGTTTGGCTGAAATGGAAAGAGCGAAGAGGCTTTCGGGAGAAAGTTGTTATGCTATCTTAACCTGTAAGAGGCTCTAGTCCAGTAATTAGTCGCTTACTTAGGTGTTCATTACAAAAGTTTTTTTTCTTCTGTCCCTATACTTTCCCCGGTTCTAAACTGACAATTTCCTTTTCTTTTCTGGTTCGTCATTTTCCTTTAATTTTATTGAATTGCATTGTTTTTTTGTTTTGTTTTTTGTTTTGTTTTTGTTTTTACAGACGTTTTTTGTTTTTGTTTTTACAACTGAACATTCTTTTTGTCTCCTAAAGTTAGAGCAAAGAAAAACGATTTAAATCGCAACTTGCAGGGGTTTGTGTTTTTTCTTACTAGTACTTTCTTCTTCCTCGTGTATCGTGTAACTATAATTTTAGCAAGATTTTAACCTGGTTTTTCGTGGAGGTTATTAAATGCCGTTGAGTACGCAATGGGCCCTCGTGTTTACTCCCGCTTGGTTAATGTATAAATGGGCTAATGGGCTTCGGGTAGGACCTCGGGTAGGACTCTATTTCTGCTTAATAACAACGAGTATTGTAACATTTTTCCCGCTTAGTAGAACATGCTGTGGACTCCAACGACGAAATGTGCTTTGAGTTGACTCTGTTCAGATCAATCATTCCAGTTTCGTTTTTTTTTTTTTATTCTTGGTTTTTCTTTTTTCTTAAACCCTTCGAGGTTCCGCTTTTTGATGATGGCGGTTTCCAAATAAACATTTACAAATGGACGATGATGAGGGATCCTTCTTGCTTTCTTGTTAACCGCCAGTCTAGTCGGAAGACTTTTGATGGTCGGCCTGTGGGTACTTAAGGTCTTCGGGGCTGTTGTCCGTGTGCCTTTGTTGATGTTGCTGTCCCTTTAGGCTTTTTTTTTTTTTTTGTAGTAGATTTTCGGAGATAGCGTAAAGATATACAGAAATATTCTGAGAAAGGCTATTTTAGCGCAAGGATTCTCAGAAGCCTGTTCCGCCTTAGTCGTAAAATAAATCGTGTCCTTAATAGAAGGCTTTTGGAAACATCAGCATTTATATTTAGGATGAAATGATCAATTGCTAATTGATAAAATTTTTTGTTCTTTTTTTTGCCTTGCTTTCGATGAAGTTTTTAGTTATCTATGTTACGGTGAGCTTTCATACGCTCTTCGTCGAGTAAGTACACTCCTCAGTTTTCGTCCTTCTATTTAAAACAATGCGCCGAAAAACTAAGGAGGAGGAGGAGATATAAGCACTCGGAGTTGTGAAAACGCCGACCTCTGATTGGACCGATTAGTGGGTAGATCTAAAGCTAGCTGCCTTTTTTTCCACTGCACTCGTCGAATGCGTTAAAACACGGAACGCCGGCGTGTTACACTAGAATTCAAACGCGTTCGACAAGTGCTTTGGTAACGGCAGCTAGCTTCAGATCTATCCACTAATCATTCCCACGTCCTCCCGCGCTCTTCCCTCTTTCCCTCCCTCCGTTTCTAGCACTGTTGTACGGAACGGCGTTCTAAGGAATGGCGTTCCTGGAACGCGTTTCTTTCAGGAGGAACGAAGGAATGCCGCCGTTCAATTTTCTCTTCGGTAAAACTGGAACGAAAACTCCTTACATTTTTACTGAACGGAAAATGGTGCGGCGTTCTTTGTTTTCGACCGGTGGGGTAATTTATATTTTATATCAAAGAGGGAAATTCTAAAATTCTAAAAAAGAATATCTCTACGAAGAGCAGGATCTCATTAACTTTTTTTTTTTTTTTTACTTACCTTCTGGTTTATTTTGTTTGGTCCCCGCTTGGTAACAGTCGGGCGCAGAAGAGCTAGCGGACATCTATTCTTTTTTTAGTACCCGAAACTACGGTTCGAAAAGCTTTTAGTTGAAGGAAAAGACACAGAAAGAAGAACGTTTTAAATTCAGCTACTTTGTTCGCTTTCACGAATACTCATACACCCAGACATCTAAGGCCGACTACAACCATCACTGAACTCTGTGCTCGTGTTCAAACTGCGGCATCCCAGAGAGAAAGGTGGCGCCATCTCTCGCTGGTTACTAGATCTCTTTTCTCTGGAAAAGTCAGCGTAGAGCGTCACCATCAGCATGTTTGGGGTATCGCTGTAGTAGCCTTCTTTCCCTTGCTCCTTTTCGCGGCTGCGGTCCCGGCTGAGGCTGACTCTGGTTAAAGTCACTGGAACTCTGTACCGTGCCGGCTGTCTCTTTCCACGTGGAGGTCAGTTCTTGTCGAGAACCTGTCGCCGGTCGTAAGTGTTCACGGGTTCTTCGGCGGATTTGATCTTCTGGGGTTCGAATGTTGTAGGACCTCGGCGCTGGATGTCCTACGACTATGGCAGGTGACCATGTGCGCCGCAGGACGTTGTAGACGGTGATTGTAGAGCCCGTGTCAAAGTCTGGCAGCGTTCTTGAGTTTATATCGTAGTTCGCCTTTTGTTGCCGCCTTATTTCTGTGAGACGGCGTGTGACAGCCTTGGGTGGCACAACAGCGGGCAGGTAATGTTCCGATACCGCAGGTAACAGTCTCCTTGTGTGTCGGCTCATCAGTCTGTGTAGTGGCGATTGGAGGACATCGTCTCGTGGAGTGTTGCGCCACTCAAGGAGGGAGCAGTAAAACTCTTCCCTGTTCGCACTCTTTCGCAAGAGTTGTTTGGCCTGTCTCACGGCTCGTTCAGCTATTCGATTTGATCGAGCGTGGTAGGGGCTTGATGTAAGTTGTTCTATCTTGAGGTTTTCTAGGAACTGCTTGAACTCCTGGCTCCCAAATGGTGGGCCATTGTCGCTTGTAATTTTCAGTGGCAGTCCGTGTGTTGCGAATGCTTTAAGGCAGAACTCTTTTACTTGGGAAGCTGTGGTGTTTTTCATTTTTTCTACCTAAAAACTAAATGAGTAAAAATCCACCAGGATTATGTAGTATTTTCCTTTATGAGTGAAGAAATCGGTCCCGACAAACTGCCAAGGAAGCATTGGCAGTGCGTGGCTAAGGACTGGTATCTTGACGTTTCTTATTAATTTGTACTTCTCGCGTTTGCTGCATTTGTCATGTTCGCGTTCAATGTCAACGTTGATTGCGGGCCAGAACAAAATTTTTTGGGCTCTTTTTTATTTTGTTTTTGCCGGCGTGTGCCGTGTGGATCAAGTTGTGATTCTTAGATCTGATGGCCGTTGGTATTATTATCTTATTGGACCGTAGCACAACGCCGTCTTCCTCGTGTATCTCACCTCTGTAGGAGAATGGCCTTCCGAGTTGAGGAAACTGATCTTCCTGCTCGGGCCATGACGTCTGTGCATACTTGCGCAGTAGTCGCATCTGCGCAGCGGCTGCAGTTTCGTCTCTTATTTCATTCAACCGATCTTGTGTGACAGATATGTACTCCAGTGCGTTGACTTGAAATTTCTCTTCTTCGTCTTGCATTGTTTCCTTCGTGGGAAAGAGTCACAGTGCGTCCACCAGCTGCAGTTTTTTTTTCAGGTACGAATTTCAATTCCAGCAAGTATCTTTGCAGAGCCATCTTCATCCGCTGCAGTCTTATCGGGCACTGATGCAACGGCTTCATAAAAATCGCTTGTAACGGCCTGTGATCGCAATCTACTGTTACGTTTGGTTGGCCGAATATGTAATGGTGGAACTTGCTGCAACCATGAACGATGGCCAGCATCTCTTTCTCGATCTGCGCATATTTCATCTGTGCGGCTGTCAAAGGTCTCGGTGAGTACGCTATTGGTCTTCCGTCTTGGGTGATAACGGCCCCTACGCCGTATTGGCTTGCGTCGACTGACAGCGTAATCGGCTTTTCTGCAGTGAAGTAAGCCAGCACTGGTGCCTTCGTCAAAGCATCTCGCATGTCTTCGAAACTTCTTTGTTGATCTTCCGTCCATACCCATGTGATCTTTTTCTTCACCAGTTATCGTAGTGGTGCCGCACGCTGGGAAAGTCTTTGTATGAAGCTCAACAAGCAGGTGATCATTCCGAGAAATGTTCAAAATTCCTTGCGATCTTTTGGTTTTTTTGACCTCCGGTATGGCTTTGATTCTCTCTTGGTCCACAGCTACTCCATCACCAGTCAGTACTTGTCCGAGGCAGCGGAATTCTGTCTTGGCAAATCGGATCTTCTTTGGGTTAAGTCGTAGATTCACCTCTCGGCAGCGTTGGTGCAAGTGTCGAAGATTCTCGTCATGTTCCTGACGCGTCTTTCCCCACATCGATATGTCGTCCATCACGACTGCTTTTTCAGTGAGTCCATCTAGTACTTCGGTCATCGCACTCTGAAAAACTTCAGGTGCTGTGCTTATTCCGATGGCATTGTCTTAAACCTGTACCTTGCACACTCATGGTGCAGAACTTTGAACTCTCTTCATGAAGTTTGATCTGCCAGAATCCTGAGGATGCGTCTAGCGCTGTGAACACTTTTGCTCCCGCGAATTAAACGGCAATGTCATCCATTGTCATCATCGGGTAGTGTTCTCTCCTCAGGGCTCGATTCAAGTCAATTGGGTTTATGCAGATGCGCACGTTGTCCTTTGCGACAACTAAAATGAAACTGGCCCATTCTGTCGATTCTTTTACTTTTGTCAGAACTCCCTGGTTCTCCATTCTATCAAGTTCACACTTGACCTTTTCTTACAGTGACACAGGCACCTTCCTGGCTTGGCGAACGACGCCTTGTGAACCTGGTTTCACCTTCATGTTGTACACAAATCTCTTGATCTTTCCCAGTCCGTGGAAAACGTCTGCGTATGGTCAGGCTAGGTCGCAAAGATGTGTACCTGCTGCATTTGTGTCTTCGTGTTCTCTTGACACTGAAGCCAGACGCTTGATCATTCCAAGTTTTTCACTCAGTTCCCCTCCCAACGTCACCGGTACCTCTTCCTTCCCCACAAATAACTGGCTGGCTTGACCACAAAGAACTCTTCCTCGACCATTCTGGCTCCATTCGACACTGTCAGTGTTGTTCTCCCACATGCGTTTCTCTTGTGGCCAAAACACGATGACAGTGTGGTGCCGCACTTCCGGACTTTCTTATTCAATTTTAAACGGAGCGGTCTCTCTGGGATGACTGAGCAATTAGCCCCGGTGTCGAGCTTGCAGCGTACGCTATTTTTTTTTTCATTGTGACTGTCTCGCTCCATCGGTCTTCTTGCTCTATCTTATCTACGGTTAAATGGCACAGCAGATAATCTTCATCGCTGTCGTCCGTATCCTCGCGCTCTACTTGTCGTACATTGGGATCAAAGTTTCGTTCTTTTTACGCCTGGCGTCGCTGACGGCTGTCTGATGTCTGGGTCTCGCTCTTGCCGAATTTCGGAAAAGCCTAGCTCGCCACAACCGAGACATTGTTTTCCAGTAGCTGGGCACGTGCTCGCGCGATGAACGAAGCCGCAACAGTAACACGTGGCTTGGTCCACTCTTCTGAGCACCTTTACTGCCAGTGGGTCCTCGTGTCGCTCGTCCTTTCCGCGAATTTTGTTGAACTGTTCTTTAGTTCGTTTCCTTGTTCGGCATATCTCCAGGACTTTGTCAAAGGTAGGATTGTCGTTAATAAGTTTCTGCTGTAACTGTCGGTCTTTAGTTCCGAGTGTTATTCGGCTTCTTAGCATACGTCCTTCGACGTCGCCGTACTCGCAGTTGCGCACAAGCACCCTCAGTTCCGTCAACCACTCATCAAATTTCTCACCTTTTTTTGCTCTCTTTTACCAAAGATGAATTTATGGTACGTGAGGTTGATCGCTGGCTTCATGTGCGCCGCGAACTTATTTTTCAGGACTTCGAGTTTCTCTCTGTCTTCCTCGTTATCGAATGTGAAAATAGTGTAAATTCGCCTACCTTCTTCTCCGATGCAGACCAGAAGTGTTGCTACTTGCACCCTGTCAGGTGGGTCCATCAGGTGCGTTGCTACCGCAAACTGCTCGAATTCCAATATCCACTTCTTCCACGCGTTCCAGGGTTCCCCTGCCAGGTCTGGCGGTTTCGGCGGCGGCAACAGGCTTGTCATGGTGGTCGCTGTTCACTCACTTCGGCGTTCTTCGCGGTTGCCACCTTCTCCAGACCTCCTGTCCAGCGTTGCTTTGTTTCTTTGAAGCGCTGCAAACTAATTGGGCTTAAATCGCTGTCACCTTTTCGGAGGCGTGGGTTCGTATCCCACCGCTGCCACCATGTAGGAAGCAACAGTATATTGTTGAAACTATGTGCAAAAGCTATTCACACGGCAATCATCTTTCCCTGGCAAGTCCCTGCATTTATGACTGAACTCGTATTAAAATAATTTTTATAATTTATCGTTTTGAGTTAATTTTAACTTTGGCATCACATTATTATGACTCCAGCATCAACCCTACTTTCGGTTTACCAACTCAATATCTACACCTGAGTGTCATTTTTCTTCAGTCTCATGGTTTGGACTAAAATAAACACTCAGTTTTGAACAAAATACACACACATTTTGGAAGCCCAAGTCTATCACGTAATCACGTTTTTCTAGAAATACATAAACACCTGCACGACAAAAAGGCCGGCCCCTTCATATAAAACTGATCACATGCAAATATGTGTACGTTGGCCTCCGAAATCCCCGGAGTGCTAATGGCGCACAGGCAATTTTATATTTTCAAACGCGTCGGTTCTTTTGTTGTGCATGTGCATCGCCATTAGCTTAAGGCTAGAGCCACTAAAAAGCTACGCTCATGGCATCGGAACTCTGTTCCCCGATATTGGTGTGGGCGCCGCCATCTGGGTGGTTATGTAGAGCAGACTTTAGAGCGTACCAAATATTAAGCTTAAGAGATCTTCACAAATATAAACTGTCCCTCGAGATTTGGCGGCAGTTTCATACTGACAAATTGTTGTTCCATGCAAAGTACCCCACGAAAATTGGCCGGTACAATTTAAGACAAAATGCAATAATGAAATCTCGTCCACGGACAAATTATGGAGATCAGGAGCTAAGTTTTCAGATACCAGATTTTTTGAACCAACACCCAACTATTTTATGCTTTCTAAATAGTGCCAGGCCATCCCTTAATTATAAAAATAAGTGTGAAAGAAATTTTATTTACGCGTGAATAAAACAACGAAAAATATGTCCTAAACTTCTTGAATGATAAATGCATGTAATAGCACAAAAAAGTAATTTCTTCAAAATCGGTTGAAGAGAAATGTAATATTATCGATAACTAGCCCACATCTACTCGCACACCACTGGTTGTTTCTTATTTGTTTTCTTTTGTATTTTTTTTTATTGTATAACAGTGAAAGCATGTCACTCTTGTTGTCTTGTTTTGCTACGGCTGCTGCCAAAAAGGGTGGCGTGGCCTCGTCAGGCACTTCAAAGTGCCTTTAGCCATGTCTTCTGAGACTTTCTGTAAGTTTGTCTCAAATAACCTCATACAAACAAACAAAAAGACGTAACTACCGATCCTCATGATTCAAAGGTGCGGCTTCCTCTGCATTAGATTAGGTGTTAGGAAGCTCAAGTAAAATTGCTTCGCTTTCTTGGGAACTGTTTAAATATTTGTGGAGGACGAAAAAACGTTTTAAGTGATTTCAGGTAAACCTTTAGATATGTGGCAAACAATCTCGCGTAGAGGAAAACGAGCGAAGGACCAGGGATGTCAATTTCAGGATATAGAAAAATACCACACTCTATCGAAGCGCCACCACACACGATTTCTTGCATTGGTGTACAGGTCTGGAAGCCGATCCCATTGCCATCTGTTGGTGGTGGGGTTGCAAATTACCGAGGGTGGGGTTGCAAATTAAGATGCAATAACATCCCGTTCTGTAATCCTATGTAGAACAGATAAACAGATTTGGCTTTCAGGTTGTGGTATATGTGTATTGCACTAACATAATTAATTTACTATTTATTGAATCAGTATACAGTGAACGCTTTGTTTTGACCCGTGATAAATATGTTATTTCCTTTGCTGTTCTTTGCTTTGTAGTTTAAATTGTATAAATCAATGCATTCATCTGATTAAAAGGTTTAAAACAGCACAACAGGCGAGGGACGAGAAGTCGAAGGACACAGACTCTTCGCTGACTCTCAGCTAAATACTATTGGTCGTAACCGCATAGGGAACACCTACTTGTTCAAGAACAAGAAAACACTAAAATATAAGACAGTTATGACTCAACGACATACATCACCACAAAAACCGTATCACACACACACACACACACGCACGCACACGCACACGCACACACAAACATTTTACACTAGTCGCATACAAGGAAATCTATTTCCCCGTCGTATAGGGCAACAGACGGGCACCTGGCACTCTCGGCGCCCAACCTAGACATCTCTAACGTCACAATAATTTCATGTGTCACTTGAACATGATGATGTTTTATGTTTTCACATCGATGTAACCCTGGAATACAGCCGCTATTGCGGCGATGAAAAGTCCAAATCGTGTCGTGCGTTGTTTAAAACCTTTTAATTATGTCGCACCAACTACCCCAAGCTTAAACCTTAGCCATTCATCAGGGTTCAAACTGCTTGTATTTGTCAATGTAATGTTATTGTTTATCTAAATTAAACAAAACGTCTATACGTGCCTTTTTACGAATGAGGTAGAGGGGCTTAGAGAGATAAACTGGTATCCCGTTCAACAGGCAGAAGTGACCCCCACTTGGCTGCCGCCATGTTGTTCGATTTTGACCACTAGACACGTGATCGTACTACCAAATCCTGAGGCTTTTACGCAAAACTGAGCCGGCATTTTTATTGTGATCGCTGTTGAAAGCGTGATAAACAATTTTTCAATGCTGTTAGCCCCAAAGATCATTGCCTAGCTCCGATAAAAACCCAAAATACAGCACCGGGGCTGATGGCATCTAGCGGAGGCATTGCGAAGCTGCCCGAGATTTTTGTCGTAAAAGCCCATTTCGGGCTTAAAACAAACAAAGCAAAGCTTTTCTCGTCGGTACTGTTACTAAAGATCAATAAGAAATTATTTGTGCACGGTACTTTGTTCAAATATAGACGTAAAACTGTAATGTCACGTATCCAGTGGTAAAAAAATGTGCAACATGGCGGCGGCCAATTGAGGGTAAATTTCAGCTGCCAGTTTAACGCTCTAAGGCCCTCTACCTCGTTGCTTTTACTGACACCTAACCAAAAATATTTCGATGAAGTCAGAAATGTCTCGGCGCGTTGCAAAAACGCAACAAGATAATAATAAAAAAAACACAATTTTTTTGTATTTGTTGTTTTTACTTGTGGTATGTCTTACTTTTGTTCAGCTTTTGTAGACATTGATTTCTTTTCTTTTTTTGTTGCTGACTATATAGAAGCGAGGATGTATAGAAAACCATTTTCTATAAATCAGCTGTATTTCATCTCCCATCTTTTGATACACTATTTCAATAGAGTTCGACCGGACTTATCTAGCACGCAAGAGATACAATGACGTATAAGGTGCTTCAATGTAGAAAAGTTAACGGCACAAATTTGTTTGCATGTAATATAAAGAGCCGATAAGGCCTGAGTCTGATGGATTGTCGCTGATGGATCGTCGCTGTCTCGTCTTGTCTCGGCACGTCGTCACTTTTATGTGTAACTTTTGGCTTTGTCTTCTCTGTACCTGCTTTCTTTCGACCTCCTTGCTTTCTTGGTTTCTGACGATTTTATTATCATCTACGCTTTTATACATCTTTAAGGTAGGTTACTCGCAGTATTAGCGTCGATTCGCGCTGCTTAAGTGGCATGTAGACGTGGCATCCTGGGTTCCTTAAAGGAAGTCCGTTCAAAGCCATTAGCGCTTTCCGGCTCAGGTTTTTTTTACCTATTTATATCATTTTTATTTTCTACTTTTTGAAACGTATGAGAGAATATAGCTTTATTTTATAAGATTAGACACTAGGATCAAAAGAAAGAAAGAATGACACAGAAAGAGAAATATCATAAAAAAAATATATCACAGACTGCCGTGTTATCGGTAGGAAGATGAAAGGTATCTGGTAAAAAGCGAATTATTGATTTAAAATTGATTTACTTCGGAACGATTTATAATATGTTTTTTCATTGTTATATGAAGATTCCAGTAAACAATAATACCCACGCTCTCGAAGCTACTTTTAGCTAAACATATTAAATAGCGCAACAAAAAAAAACAAAAAAAAAGGGGGGGGGGGTCGGTTTTTTCGAGTTCTGATGGTACGAGGTGAAAAGTACCGCTGCCTGTAGGATAAATAATCTGATGCTTCTGGTATGCGCGCTCGCACGCATGCGGTAGATCCGATTGTGCCTCGAGCGGCTTGTCATTTAAGAAGTCCGCAGTGATGTCGACAATTATTAGACACGACACCATTTCTATGGCGAGCCTCCCTCCCCAGGAAAATTCTCATCTATAACCCGACACTATTTGGACCCTTCATCTCCTCCTCTTACTGCTCCTACATACTATAAAAAACAAAAAAAAACACAAAAAAAACGGTGTTTGTTGCAGACATGACGACAATATTTTCCGCAGACACACCTCAAGCACGTTGGAATATGTCTCTTGTGTGTCACCAGTGTAGCAGCATTGTTATACCTGGAAGAAACGCGCCTCAGTCGATATCTACAGACTTTCGTGTGTACGATGTGTTTAGAAGAGTACGATCGCGGTTTTAAGTCTCTAGGATAGCCATCGAGATATCCAGCACTCGAAATCGCGGCACCTCACCGTTTTTTTTTCCGCAGTGAGAGAGAGACAGAAAGAACTGGACAGCCTCGGCATTGCTGCCCTTTAACTATCTCGCTTTATGGACACATCAAAACGACGCAGCCGTTTCGGGAGTATATCCCGAAAGGCCTCCACATAAACTGGCCTAAATGTACAGCCTTTACGAGGATACCCAATACCGCTTAGAAATCCAGCCGTTTGCGCCCGTTCCCGCTCAAGCGTCATCAATAGTGTACCCCAGACAGCGCCACCTAGCTTTGCGTCAGCATCGCCGGGATCCACCGACGATGACGTCGTACCTAGTAGGCCTTGTGTTCAATGCGGTATTGGTATACCTCCGCTCCTCGCCGCCTCTTACGTGTTTACGAACGTCCCATGCACTTTCTACCGTGGCCGGTCGGGGCCTAGTGTCCGGTCGTTAATGCCGAAGCTCGCCCGACGTTAAATGTTTTGGTTCCGGAGAACTGGCAACTACCGAAAGGCTTCTGTGCGCCCGTGACAATTAGGACGTCGAACATCTTGTGTGTGTTTTTTTTTATAAATGTTTGGTCTGAGCAGGCTTGCGCCGAGCGCTTTTTTTTTCGAGTGACGGTTCTTCGGAAACGGTTAAGTGGTTCTGGAGGTATTGGTTGCTTCCCTCATTGTTTCCTTGTTAGGCTCGGAGAAAAATGGGCCTGTCTAATGATCACAAACTCCGGAACCTTCTTTTCACCTTTCTTGTGCCCGATGTTTTTATTTGCATTTTTCTTTATTTGAGGCGAGAGTTATTGTTTCGCAATCAGGGTTGGCAGAAAATGAGAAGTTCTGTATAAAGAAAGTTCGTTCTAATTAAGACAATACATGTCTCTCTTTTTTTCCGGCACCAGTTTACTTTGTTTCCAGTTTTCTGGTGTCTCATTTTTTATCATTTTGTTAAACTATTCAGCAAATTTTATTGTTGCGCCGTTGCCAAAATATCGCCTTTTTTGACTGAGTTTTTGTGTTTGTTCGTTATTTCTTTTGAATAGCTTT
This sequence comes from Ixodes scapularis, assembly GCF_016920785.2. NCBI lineage: Eukaryota > Metazoa > Arthropoda > Arachnida > Ixodida > Ixodidae > Ixodes > Ixodes scapularis. The sequence continues at coordinate 33,153,678 of NW_024609882.1, forward strand.
AGTTATTTCTTCTTTGTCATATCTAACGTCTTTGTGTAACTATCTGCCATTTTCTACCGACTACTTTCCCTCTCAACGGCATTGTTTCCCAACTTGTTTCATTTATATTGAATTACTGTTATTATCCGTGTCGAGCCTCGTTTACTGTGGTCTTCGACGTCTCACCTTACTGTTATTCGAAACTCCAACGCCTTATGAACGGCGGGGCCCTAGTTCTAAGAGGTAAGAAGAGACGGGGATAGATTCTCTAGAAGTTGCCGTGCGCCTGCTTGCTGACTCTGATCAGTGTGCAGAAATTTCAATTCTTTGACTATAAAAAACGAAGCGGTCAGGGCAGGAGCATCACAAATGACGGAAGTGTTGACGTCCGTCGAGAAAACGAGCATGTTGATTTGGAAAAGTTGCGAAGTGGAACACAACTCCTGGCTAAATGCACTCGTGTTTTCTTTTTTTTTCTTTCTTTTCTTCCCCGTTAAAACTGCATGATATGCGAACACAGCGACCAGAGCCATGCGGTAACAGCGACGCTGAGGCCGAGGGCCACCGTCTCTGCCTCCGTCCCCGCTTCTCTCTGGCTCTTCGCCTGTACGCGAGAAGGCGAGCGACGAGCTGGAGTTGCGAATCTACTTTTAAACTTCTACCAGTACATTTATTTTCCGCTTTATTTCCTCTTAGATTGCACTGCCTTACCATCCCTAACGCCGGAAACAATTCTTCTTTGTTGGTACTTCCATTCTCTTAACTACTCACCTGTCCTATTGCAACTTTTTAACCCTCATATTTATATTTCGGTGTTTCCTTATTTGTACTACAGTTTGCGTTTTTTTTTTTCATTTTTGCTTTTTGTTTTGTGGTTCGTTATTCGTCGTTCTTATTGGCTAAAGTCGCAATCTGATTAGGTGCCAAGAGACAATAAGATCCTCGGGCCTCGCCACGCCCCGCGTTGATTAAATTGTCACTGACTGTAGTAGTGTTTAAGTTTATGATCCGTAGGTATCTCGGGTGACGGAATGGGAGAGCCGGTGCAAATACTATCATTGCTTTAGATTAGTTCATACCCGAAAGCTTCGCGTATACGCGCAGAAACAGCTTCGTCGCATGTGCGCCAACCCCAAAACACGGATTTGGTCTCGGCGAATTCGGAGTCGGGACGGCACTATTTCATTGCGCACACAAAAATCTTTCTAGAACACTTCTCCAAAACTCCCTAGCTAGAGTCATCGGGGTTGGGGTAAAGTCCAAAGCCCATTTCGTATAACTGCCGTTACCAATTTTATCGCTTTTTCTACGAGCAAGTAACTGAGCGTGTGGTCGAGGATGGTCTTGCGAAATGTAAAGAACTGGCTTTCGTTCTTCGTACTTCGTACACAAAACTACGAGCGAGACATGCTATTCGAAGAGAAAGTCGTCTGCTTCTAGCACAGGAGTTGCGGTGACTTCAGAACAACGCCGAGTTCTGATTAGACATGATATAAAGAATGTAATTGAAAAGATAGGGAAAAGACCTCAATTCTACATGCCTCGAGGTCTACTCACTATATATATATATGTTTTTTTTTTTTGCAGTCGGCCAATAAGAATTTGGCGTTCTGACATCATGGCAAACCCCTGCAAAAGAAGCAGACGAATTTGCGCTCCGCATGGTAGGAGTGCTAAAAGAACGCGGCTTCCGATACACGGATCACCGAACACCGGCTACACTGTACACCGTTTCACTGTAAGGCCGAGCGCTAAGATTCGACGCGATCGAATGGCGCCAATCTAGCGGAGTAAAAAAGTCAATCCTTACAAACGCTCGTCGGTCCCGTGTGTTCGCAATCACAGACCAAACCAATCACGCTTTGTGAATGCCACCTTGATTAGGCGCTTGTTTAAATGCGTGATTGGTTTAGTCAATGATAGCCTATGCAGTTTTGATCCGCTTAATTGACCGCGTTGAATGGTAGCGTTGGCGGTGCTCAGGCATGGGGTGAAAACGGAGAACCATAGTTCGTTTCAACTTGAAGCCAGACGCAGCCGACACTACCAGATGATCCGCCCAATCCGACAGCGTCACGAGAGCACCATCGTGGTCCTTTCATGTTTCTATTTTTTTAATACGTAATTTATTATTGATGAACTTATCGTAAACTAAAAAAAATTTAAGTGAGTTGCGGTTTTGACTATACCTGATCCGTCGTATTAGCTCGTAGCGCAGGTTGCGACTGTACTTCGGCAGAAACGAAGTATAGATAATAATGTTAATGCGATTAATGGAAAGATACAACGAGCTGGGCAAGAATGTCGTCTGCTGCGTACTGGCACGGCGCGCGCGCTTCGGAATCTCCGATGGCGCAGCGGCCAATGGGAGCCCGTCGACGCGCGCCAGCCAGTGGAACCGAAGGATCGCGGAAAGTGGGAGCCGTTTTTGCGCTTCAAACTGATGACGTCAGCTCGCTCCATGAGACAGTTAATGCTTTCGCATTAATAATCCCCGGAGAAAGGAAACGCAGGGGACAAAGGACGAACACAAATCTCCAAACACAGCTAGGTGACTGGTGCGCGACCAAAAAAATCTGCCTGGTCCTGGTATCGAACCAGGAACCTCTCCATTTCCAGTGGTGCGCTCTACCAACTAAGCTAACTAAGAGTCGAGCCTCGCTCACACACTTGCGTGGACTGCATTGCGTGCGCTGCGCCGTGCAGCACAGCGCCTCCCCATTGGCTTGTCGTAAGGATCCCCATAGCAACAGCTCGATCCAGTCAGTCTTAACGCGGTCTAACGCAGCCGTGAGAACGAGTCTTGAGACGTCAATAGAGCCAGAGCCTCCTCTATACTCACAAAGCCTGGCAGTTTGGCGACAGATCCATAGAGTGCCCGGTCGCAGATTTGGAGCACGAGGATCTGGTAGCACAGAGCATAAAAGAGCCATTTCTCGGAGAACCTGGACGTCAGCGCACGGCTTTTGCAGCGGCAACGATCGGAAACACACTTGTTCGCTCGGGAGAAGTGTTTTTTTTTTATTTTTGCCGTCTCGCCGCAGCGTGGCGCCAGTCACGTGGCTCTACTCTCATCCGTTGTCTGCCGCTCCACTTTTCCATTTCGGCGGCCGCTTGTCGTGGCGATCTGCCAGGCTTCGTCAGTATACAGGAGGCCATGGTAGAGAAAACGGGTTTAAACAGCTATCACCTGCCTAACACGAACGAGGGTGATCGGCTCGCATTTGAAGGTTATGGTGTTAGTGCAATTAATGCATAGGTGAGGAGAGCTGGACAAGTATAACGATAATAATCCCCGGAGAACAGGATTCCGTCCTCCAGGGAATATAATCGTTAAATAATGAAGGTTTTCTGGCGTCCGTGTCCTACCGGTCGACAACCTTCAGCTAAAACACTGTTTAGAGCGCGAAACACAGTTTCATCAGCTGACTTCTCAACAACAGTTTTCCTTTCGTAATATTTAGATAATTTTTACCCCATTTCGTGGCGATTTATAAAGCGTGGGTTAAGCTTAAGCTGGTCTGGAATTGCTTCGGGAGAAGGAGAATGATAAATACACAAGTTGTCCGACAATTGTCGCTCTTTGTAGACGGTTTCTCTCTTCCTTTTTAGACGAAGGTCGAAATACTCTTTTTCGATCGCCTTAACAAACTTTCAGATCGCCCCCCCAAAAAAATAGTTTTATATTTAAATTGGAATTTCTTGTTACGAGTAGCTTTCTGTTCTGCTTATATAGATATCGGCCTGATTTGTGTGGAATCAAACTATTCTCAAATATTCTAATAAAAGAAATTAAAAAAAAATATATATATATATATATACACTATATATACGTTATTTTTTCTTAAGGTGGCAAACACTGCATTATTTTCCCACCTGGGATTTTCCTACCCCATATCTGAATTTGCTTTTGCAACGGATGCGTCTCTGGCTTTTTCGGCTATTCTATCGCTTCGCGGGCCTGATAGTTTCCGGGTCCCGGTTCGATTGTCATGCAAAACCAGTAAGGGCCGTTGCGAGGAGCGAAAGTACGAAGGCGAGCTGGTTAGAAAACATCTCAGGTTTTCGATTATGATCAGGAAGGGCCCCCCGTTCCGGCGTCTTCCGACACTGCGTGTCTTCCGATGCGCCTGTCATTTTAAAAGCTCCTTGTGCAAGCGCGTGTTTTTGCTTGTTTGTTCTTTTGGCGCTCGGTCACGTTTTTAATTCTTGTGACTTTATATTCCAGAGTATGTTGCAACAAAAGGTTTACGGTACAAGCCCTTGACTCGGCACTCGCTCGATGCCTTCGCTCGTTCTTTGACTGCGCTCCAAGCCCATTATAAGGCAAATTTTTGTCGAAGGAAGGAAGCTCGTGGTGTAGGCGCAACAGCCTAAAGGCCTTCCTGCCGTTCTTACTCAATGCAGTAGCAATTGTTTTCTTGTGTTCACAGCACACTCTTTCCCTAAATCGATTTTTTTCCTGAGCTAGGATTTTAGTTTAAAGAATATATATATATATATATATATATATATATATATATATATATATATATATATATATATATATATATATATATTATTTTACTCTAAAGGTTTTTATTTTTGTTTAAAAAGTCAAGTTCTCTACAATATATCGAATGACGTCGACATTTTAAAGTTTCATCTGTGATTTTGTGTGGATATTTAACTCACGTAATGTGGATATACTCGAGGGGTGTTAGCGTTCGCGCTTTTTTGTATGCATAACAGCTAGCGCGCATTTATTGCTTGCGAGTAGACTGGTGGCTTTCTTTTTTTTTCTTATTATAGATATGTACGCATAAGCCTGGATTCAAGAATTTGAGCGTGAGAAAAGGTGACCCAGTTCAAATTCTACGCAAAGTAGTAGAAATTCGCAAAGTTTATTTCTGTCGAAAAATGGTCGCTGAGATAAGGTCTACGCGAAGCTTTGAATTTTTCGATGAACCATAAATCTGTGCTCTGTTACCCGCCTATAAATCTTGAGAAAAAGGAAATGAGGAAGAAAGAAGCGAGAGATGGGGGGTTTTATAAACACAATAAAATCAAGTTCGCGAAGGAAAAGATGCATGAAACGTTTATACAACCCGTGACAATTTCAAACTGTCTACGCCTTTTCTAAGGTCTCTTTTTAAGTAAGCTTGCGGAGCGTGCAAGCCTCCAATGCTACAGATCAAAATACTAATAGGGACAGGACGGCATCTGCAGGAACCGATAGGATTCACTTATACATGAAGATTTCTAGTAAAAGCTTTGTCGTATCGGCGGGTGGTTTCAGTTTACCAGGCAACAAGATATAAGAAGGTGAAACTGAACATCGATATTGTGCACTGTAAGAGAGAGCAGATAACAGACTCTTTCGTCTGCTTACTGCACCTATCGGGAGGTGACGCCACAAGCTACAGACATCGCTAACTTTGTCGTCTGCGAACAAGTTCACCGTTGACCCTGGCAAGTTTATCGGCCTTCTAGGTAGTTACGCCTTGAAATCTAACCTGGCAAAATGCGCCATTTAAGTGAACACTCGGTAAATGTTTAAAGTTTCTGTGCACCGGCGCCAATTTTCCTTACTTATTTAAGTCCATTTTAGTCACCCTATAGTTAGAAAACTCCCGCCCGACCTTATTATAGTCTAGTCGTGATGTGCATTTTTTATTAAAAAATCCACAGTGGGCGCTTCTGACCGATGAATGTAATCCTTGTACAGGGCTTCAAATCCGAAACTAACTGACGAAGCGCGCCTGTAACACCATTCCTCCGCCCTGTCTTTGGGCGATGACTCGTGGTTTGCGGAACAGGCGCAGGCACATCGACGTCACGGACGCGCTTCGGCGGGTCAGTTTTGGTTTGGAAGCTCCTGCGAATAGTTTTTTTAGAGTTTGGTCCTACGTGTAATTAGGCAAATCTAAATTATTTTCGAATTCTCAAGTCATTTATATTTTTGTCTCGGAGCATTCTTTCATGCTAATACTGTTTGTAGTAAAATAGAATTTGAACCCTCGACCAATATTTCAAATCCACTCTTTTCTTTGCAGGTAACCCATTACCCCTTTAAACATTCCCGAACTCCTGAGCGCACTTCGCAAAGCGTAAGTCATTTTAAACTCTTCGTGGCATTTGTGCCACGGCCATAATGTTCTTTTTTTGTGTGTGTGTGTTTTTAGATGACTAAGGGTTCTTGTAGAACCCTTATGTCAAGCGCCAAGATGTTTCGGTGGCGCCCTCTCATATGTTTTTCGTTCTTCACGTCACACACGGGATTTGCCTCACTGTGATTGGGTAGGACTTTCCTCGCCTTGAACCGGCGATCGGGCTGGCATTATCAGTATACAGGAAGCTATGGTTTGGCCAATCGCGAGTGTTGACCACAGTGACGCTTCTGGTCGCGCACTTCGCTTCATACACTCTAAAAACTTCCTGCGCGTCTACTTACCCGCAGAGCACTCGAAGAGCCAATCTCTGCGATCTACGAAACCAGCTCAGCGAATGGTGAGGCGGAACATTCGTTTAGACCTTAGCATTAAGACTGCGCTGTTGCATTACGCAATGCAAGCCTGACGCTTTGCATTGCGTAATGCCACAGCGCAGACTTCCTTTTTAGGTCTAAACGGATGTTCCGCCTCATCATTCGCTGAGCTGATTTTGTAGATCACAGAGATGGGCTCCTTGAGTGTTTTGCGGGTAAGTAGACGCACGGGCATTTTTTACCGTAGACACATATCTCACATGACTGTATCTTGAGTACCCCTTGATTGGTTTAGCCAGTTATCACAAACGCGCAAAGATAGCAAGCATCGTGACTATGCCCTTTTCACTGTAAAAAAAGTCTGTGCATCTACTTTCACGCACAACACTCGGAAAGCGAATCAGCGCAACTTACGGAGGCAGCTCAGCGAATGACGATGCCGAAACAGCTCTTTAGAACAAAAAGCGCAGACTGAGTTGTGACATTAAGCAATGCAAGCGTGACGTTTTGCATTGCTTAATGTCACAACTTAGACTCTGTTTTTTGGTATTAACAGATGTTTCGGCATCGTTATTCGCTGAGCTGCCTCCGTAAGTTGCGCCGATTGGTTCTCCGAGTGTTGTGCGTGAAAGCACACTCACGGGCTTTTTTTTTAGAGTGTATGCCCTTTTCACTGTAAAAAAAGTCTGTGCGTGTACTTTCACGCACAACACTTGAAGAACCAATCAGCGCAACTTACGGAGGCAGCTTAGCGAATGACGATGCCGAAACAGCTGTTTAGACCAAAAAGCGCAGACTGAGTTGTGACATTAAGCAATGCAAGCGTGACGTTTTGATTGGTTCTCCGAGTGTTGTGCGTGAAAGTAGACGCACAGACTTTTTTTAGAATGTTGGAGCGGTTGCCCGAATGACTCCATTGAAACGTAACGTCGGCTGCGCTTTGGCTTCGAGGAGCCCGACTACTGGAAAACAGTCGGCAAAAAGACGTGCGGCCGGGTGGGTTGTTTATTCTCTTTGACGAACGCTGTCGCTCGTCGAGAGAATGTCGTCAATAGATTGTTCCTCTGATTGGCTCTTCGGACGAATGGACGTCTCGAGGAGGAACGTGGTGTGGCGGTACACCGTGAGACCTATGGTTTCCTGCAAAAACGCTCCTGCGTGTCAAAGCCTAGTTAATATCGTTCGTCTGTACATTCGGCCAATTGGAGCGCGAATAGGGTCAAATATGTTGCCGGACAACTTGGCTACTTGGCGGCGTTCGTTGGGTGCGCGCGTTCGGGGAAGGTTATTAGGCGTGCACGCGATAAGACCACGAGAAACAAGAGTGCGACTCAAAAGTTTCGATCCGAGAAGGGTCGAAACGTCTGAGATAATGACTTAAGTTTCTGAAGTGGCTGTCTTTCTTATATATATATAACAAGAGAGAGACAGTAAGAGAGAGTTAAGAGAGAGAGAGAGAGATTTAAGTTTCTGAAGTGTCTTTATTATATATATATATATATATATATATATAGAGAGAGAGAGAGAGAGAGAGACGGAGAGAGAGAGAGAAAGAGAGAGAGAGAGGAAGAGACAGAGGGGATGATTGAAGCTTGTGGGCCGGTGATTATTCAAATGCACAAGAGAAGTCTATGGACTGAATAAAAACAAGGAAAGGTTTATTGACGTTTCGAGAGGAGGCCTCTCTTCCTCAGGATGACGATTAAGGGAATTTGGCGAAATTTTTCTGTAGTCCCGCAAAGTAAACAGTAACAACACAAGCTTACTTCACACACACACGGAAAAGGAAGAAAATAAAAATAAAGGAAAGTAGGAGGGTTGGCTCCCTTCCAATTAGCCGAGAGGCAAAACCAGCGTCGCCGCCAACGAACACGGCCTGCCCCTTAACCCCCGGGGCGCTCCGCGGTCGCAGCGGTGGAAGAGACACGGGAAGGTCCCTTCAAAAATAAAAACCTTGCCACCCATTAAAAAAAAGACGTGGTTTTGATGGCGGTATAAACAGCAACCAAGAGACCAGCAGTGGAAGACCCAACGGGGAGAGGGGGAGAGGGGGTGGTTGATAAGGAACGCAACCACCACGCCAAAAATGTTACAGGAGAATTTTTGTTGAAAATGGGGAAATGTAGGAATCACGTTTCGACTCTTAACTGCAAATATGACTCTAATTTAATTCTTGCATTCGCTTTTAGATTTAGATGTCAATGACTTGAATTAGTGTTAATATTCCGAGATCTTCGTTTCCTCTTCGCTGTGTGTTGAACTTATGAATTAGGAATGCTTCCTTCTGTTCCCGCTCGCGATGCGAACCAAATCCAGACTCTGAGAGCGTGACGTTTAACTTCTCGAATGAGAGGTCAGGTAGTTTTAGTTGTTTTGAAGGAGGGAGAGTGGGCTTTGTGGTCCGGTGTCAGATCAATGAATATTGAACCTCATCAGAAATGGAGATTTTGTTTGGCCGACGTACTCCATGTGACGTTCCCCACACTCCAGTAAATATACAACGTTGGCGGTAGAGCAGTCTAGATCACCCCGATTTTTGAAGGTCAAGTTTGATCCTGTGATCCTAGCTGTCTGGGTGGGGAAGACGTGTGGGCGAACCTCACGTCGCGGCCTCATGCATGGTCGGCTCCCAATGTTCTCCACCGGGGTGGTCCTGAAACTCACCATCATATCTTTTAAGTTTCTAGGGCGCGTGAATACAACACGTGGCGGCGCGGGAATTATATTTTTCAGTCTTTTGCTTTGTGAGATAATATTATATATATGTATATATATATATATATATATATATATATATATATATATATATGCACAGAAAGAGAGAGAGAGAAACTCTGCACCTCTGTCTTCTACGCCTTCGGCCTCCAAACCAAATAAAATGGGCGCTGCCAGCACAATGAGCTAAAACCCGAAATCGCAAATAATATGGTTGTGCTTCTCGAAAAAAATACGTGGACAGGAAGGTATACACGACGTTTCGGGCGGACGCCTTTCTTCAAAGGGCGTCCGCCCGAAACGTTGTGTATACCTTCCTGTCCACGGGTGTCCGCGCGAAACGTCGTCTATACCTTCCTGTCCACATATTTGTTCGAGAAGCACAACCATAATATTACCGATTTCATATATATATATATATTATTGGGAGTGAGGAAAGATCGACAAGTGCGGCAATATATATACAGGGTGTTTTGTTCTTAAAGGGACCATGAAACGATATTGAAATCGAATTTCATCCACCGATCGTCGAAAAAGGTATGAAAAGAAACACAAAAACAGGGAGCCAAAACAAAAATCTTCGCTATATAACTTTAAAAAAAACTGGACTCTTTTGCGCCAATTTCCTTCGAAAGCTCTTGACCTTTTCACTGCGATGCATCCGCAGAACCGCAGCACGTCAGCCGAATCCACGTCGCCTATTGCGTAAGAGCCTACCTCACCAGCACCACGATCATAAACAATAACTAGCCGGCGAATTTTTCCTAAAAGTTTTGTTAAATAATATTCAGATCCACATTTCGTAGCATAATTAGCGATGTGACGAAAATTGCCAAATTTGATATAGCTGAATGCCAAGCGCCATCTATCGTGTGGTAAACGAAGCAAGAAAAAACCCTACTGCGCTTGCACAGTAGGGTCGACAGCGTCGCTCAATTACTTGTTCGTGACGACCAACGAACGTTTATTGTTCTTCGTGTTCTTCTCGCGCGTCCCGACTTCAAGCAGCAAAAAAAAAGGAAAAAGTACTTGAAACAGACCACGACGAACAAGAACGCTGGATCCACAAACACCCGAGAAAAGCGACTACGGCCACGAATCCACCGACCCCGACTAAGCGGGCTCGGCAGAATATACACCTAGCAGGCACTCCGACTCGGCGCAGCGTTGCTACAACGGTACTGGGCCAAGAACGTCTGCCCACGACCGGCTGGCGTGCTGAATGGAATATGCCCACGCGACCCTTGTGGACCTTTCCCGTATTATAGTTTAATCGCTGACCTCAATTTTAGATTAGGAGGCGGCATCAATCTCTTCCCCTTGTTATCTCCTTGTTTTCGGAGGCAGTGGTGACGAACACTGTCGTCGAAAAGGAACTCTTGTCGATTCGATCTTTTTGTTTTGTGTGATATAGAGCTCAAATAAACGCCGCATGGATTACCTTCGTAATACCGTATGTCTACTTCGTTATTATACTCCGCGACAACTTTTCTTGGCAATGCAGTGGAAGGTACAGGCCCGCGTCCCGTCTCCCATTTTTGAGTGTGCACGGGCTCTCCTCCTCTCCCTGGAAAGGGGGGGGGGGGGGGGAGGAGAGCCTGCGTACACTCAAAATGGGAGAGGGGACGCGGGCCTGTACCTTCCACTGCATTGCCAAAAAAAGTTGTCGCGGAGTATAGTATGCCATTTTTATTCTGACACGCCTGCACGTCGCTGTCGAGCTATAACAGTTCGTGGGAGCTACGTGCAATGCCATTCAAACCTTCCTTTGCCGAGTGTCACGTCAGTATCGAGTTGCAATCGTAAAAGATCGGTCCCGAAGCGCTTACTGAAACGCAGTCTGAATCCAGCACTTCCATCAAACGCGGGCGTCCGCTTCGAGTGTGAGCAGGTATTTACGTGGCTCTTGCTGACACTGTCGTAGATCGAACATATGTCTTTTAGCGTCGGCTTGCTCCTGCATCTCCGAGGTCGCGAAAAATGCCGCGGCCGTTTGTTTCCATCTACGTCGCTATGAAAACGGCTAACATGGGTCGCCTTTTACCAACAATGACAGTTGGGTTGACTTCTCGAGTCTTCACCGGAAGACTCGCCGCACTTTCCAACAGGCATACCGGCGTATGGGACTAGTCCCATGCTGTCGCTGTAGCGCAACGTATCTCACTGAATTTCGCTCAGGTGCGATGTGTCCATGGCTATATCGCGGCGATGAGAGGCGCCGCTTCAGAAAATACGTCGGTGACATTAGCGACATCAACGCAGTAAAACTTACCGGCGCACCCCCAAGTCGTCGCCGCTAACGCTCCCATTCTCCTACTGCCGAGAGAACTTTCGGTTCCTGTGCCAGAGTACGTCACGACCGTCAAAATTACGCCGCAACTTGTTTTGCGGTCAGTTGGAGAAAAAGAAAAAGTCGATATTTCAATAATTTTTTTGTGTAGAAGTTAATAAACCGAGACAAAAACGGATGCCTCTTCGGCATTCAGTGAACGTTGAAGGTTGAATGTAAAAGTTATCTGGCGAAAGTAAAAATGTCATTTCATGGTCCCTTTAAGCTTTGGAGGTTTGCTTTAAAAAAGTTGTCGAAGCTACAGTTTTGCAGCTTGTACAGGTGAGTTATACGACCAGGAGGACATAGAATAGAGGAATAATCTTAATGATCAGTTTTCTAATTAAGTAAAGATTGTTAACTAACTTCTAATAAATTAAAATAGACATAGACGCAGCACAGACAAGCGGCCGTCTACATTCCGCGAAAGAACCTCGTAATACCTCTCCAAAGCCACTAATCGATCAGACACCCCTTGGTATAAAAGCATGAACACCTGGACGGCGAGGGGAAAAAGAAAAAAACATAACCAAGGCATGAGACGGGGATGTACACATTCCCCGCATGTCCCTCTTCTTGAGGCGCTGCCGTGTCGCCATCTTCACTTCGGCACTTTATGTATTTTTCTCCTTACACACTTTCCTTCGCACTCGCCTCCTCATCTTTTATTTATATCCTACTTCGAGTCGGCAGGACCAAAGCCGATGTGGAAGACTGGCGAAGGGAAGTGGGAGCCATCAAATGTTGATGGGATGCCTCCTTTTGGGGAGCAGTCTCTTGCCACATCTTCGCAGTCGGTAAGTTTCGCCCCGGGGCATCCTCTGTCGTGGAAATGGGGAAAGGGAGGAAAGGAATGGGAAAAGACGAAGGAAAGGAGGACATGACGAAAATGAAATACGAACTATACATACGCATGGGGGGACGAAGATCGGGAATGGGGACAGGAGGGGGAAGGGAATAGGAAAGCGGTGGATAGGAAAAAAAATGGAATTGAAGTTAGGGAAAAAAGAGGGAGCACATTTGATAAAAAAATTAGTCAGGCAAAGGGCATTAGGCATTAGGTAGAGGGAAAACGAGCGGGAAAGATTAGGGAGAGTCGGTGTGAACACGTGAAGGAGGAGAAGTGTGGACATGGAATGAAATGAGGAAAGGGAACACCATCAATGAATCGAGAGAGGGGAAGGTTAGGGAAGATGTGAAAGAGGGGGAAGAGAAGAACCGAGGTTGGAGAAAAATAAGAGAGATTCTGGGTATGACGACGATAGAATGAAAAAGGGATGCTGGCAAGTTGAGGTTTTGTATGGGCTAGTACCGTTTGGGCGGGGCGGGGGGGGGGGGGGGGAGGTTTTCTTGTTGGTTGCCCTGGCAACGATGGTAGTGGCCGCGATGGCGGCAGCGGCAGCGACATAGCCCGCATTCATTCAGCTTCGCCGTTCGAAGATGTCGTCGCGTTTTGGCTGCTTCCGTCGATATTTTTTTTTTCTTTCTCTTTCATTCTTTTGGTTTCAGGTTGGCACTGTTCTGAGCCCTTCGGATTCCGATGCGCCGTCCGTAAGATATTAAGCGTTCTGGTGTATTGGTGTGCTTAGATTGTGTCTTTCCGGAAGGGTCTTGAAACGAGAAATAAAGTACAAGGGCAGAGTAGAAGAAGGTCGAAAGCGGTCGGGGCGCTGCTAGGAACGAAGTTGCTTCTGACGCGGGACGCTAAAGCGGAACGCAACGCGTGTCGGTGCCTGAGAAATAGAACTCGGTAAATGTTTCCAGGATGGGGAGTACGATAGATGGATGTGTCGCAGTGTGTTAATATAATTATAAAATTGTGCATGCATTCTTCAATTGGCTTAAAAAAAAACACCAGGCGTTCAAAAATAAATTATGTCCGCTGTCATTTTAATTAAGTGTATTAGCTAAATTTGTTTTTAAGTGGACTTAGGAAACCGATTGTTTACGGTAAAAGTATGAATTTGGCGCGTTTAAGAATTCGTCATTCGAAGTACAAATAAAAGGTTTCATTGACACTATGGATAACTTACGTCTTCTCGCGACCGAATATGGGAGACGACCGAATTAAAAATCGCGAATGATTTTGGGGATACTCCCCCGAAAACAATCGTTACTTCCCCAATCGGAGCTCATTGTTTCAATTTGTGTGCTGATGTTTTTTTTTTTTTGTTTTTTTCTTGTATATAAAAACTTGCTTAAATGCCCTGGGAATTTGTTTTACAACTGCGGAGCACGATTCAGCTTGTCTTAAAATCTGGGGTTAATGGGAGGTCCGTTAACCTCCCCGATATACCAAAGAATCAGTTTTGCACCAGCTCCTAGAATTCGACAAATAAACGCTGAAATTTTAGATAAGATTCCTAACAAACGTCACCTTGGTTCCTGCGTTATATTTTAGTAATCGAGTCAGAGACCTAAAGACCAATACTGCTGCGAGACTTCAGTAGATTCCCGCAATTTTTATTTCTCGTGTCTGAATACTCACACAAATTTATCTTTTTCTTTTTTTGCTTTAAGAGGCGTTTTTATAAGAAGTGTTTGACTAGATTTTGTTGGCTTACTTTCCAGCATTCCCATTTTTATATAAAAAATGATTCAGAGTGTAGCGCCAAACGAATGCCACCAAATTGCTTCGAAATGGCTTTGAAACTATGAGCGGTCGGCGATAAGTGACTGCCCTCCGTTTCATCTTACAGCGAACAGCTCAGGATGTTACGAGCAATCAAAGTCAAACGCATTGCGCGCTAGTGTCTTGTGACTTTCGGATATGTTCACGGCTCTTGATCGGCAGAGTGGGCTCGTGGCGTCCGCTGTCGCAAGTTGAAGCGGAGTGCGGACTCTACGTTTGAGTTCTTTTAACCGGTCAGCCACGATGCACGCATTAAGGGGACCAACATCGGGAGAAGCGACATTATCAGCTAGGCGTCGTCACCTAGCGAGGAATCTCGGCTAATTGGGCGTTGCGAGAGGCGGCACCGAACGAGGGTAACTGACGGGGTTTACTCGAGGAAATAGCCTCCTTTCAGAATGGCGTGCCGGGACAACACCCCCGAGCGCACTGACAACTCGGAGAGGGCTCGGCACGACAGCCTCCTCCTCCCCCCCCCCCCCCCCCCCCCTCCCCTTGGACCCTATTCGAATTGGTATTGGTGTTTGTCTCCATAGACGCTTCCATCTTTTGGCGTCTCAAATTTTCTGTCACCTCTTTTTTTTTTCTCGCAGTGGCTTTGTTTTTTCGTCTAATCTCTAATTGCTGAGACTCACGTAGCATGGCGCTTTATGCTCCGAATGCTGCGATTGGGTGAAGAATTGTGAGCAAATTTTACGAGTTGACAAAAAAAGTGTGCGTAAAATAAAAATTAAAAAAAAAAGTTAGAAATGGGGGAGGGGGAGGGATATTTGGCATTTATATCCGGACTAATAGAATGGACTGCACTCGATGGTATCAGTTCGCGCAATAACCTCATATCTCTAGTGAAATGGAACTTATCGTGTTACTTGAAGATCCTTCCAACTCCAGATGAAGAGCTTATACTATATAAAAAGAAATAGAACGTCCACCACTCATTTGCCCGTGTGCACCATCAAAACAAACTTTATATGCCAAGTTGTGTGAATCCTCTCCTATAGGGTATTTGACAGGGTGTGCATGGCGGGAATATCCCTATACGTCCGCTTCCTTTTTTTAGTAAAAAGAAGAAGAAATAAAGATTTTTTCGCATTTTGAAGTAAATTTTTTCGCAAAACTGTGTTGTGAGGTCAAGTGCCCGAAAGACAAATGTGACGATGGGGACAGAGCAAGAATGCTATTTCGTACTCGGGTAAACGGCAGTAAAATGGGCTCCGCCGTAACTTTTGTCTCTCAGTCGTTTTTGTGACTGTCAGACCAGAAAAATGAACAACAAAACAAAAACGCTGCCTGTTTAGTGCTTTTTTTTTTTGCTTTTGTTGTCTCATTTCATATTTTTGGAGGCCTCCTATTTCATACATCCACAACAGCGGGGAGAATTGATTACACGGCCTTTCTCGGTGGCTGACGCGGCTACATACTACGTCTTCTTTCATAGTAAAATGAGAACAATAGCAAAAAAAAAAAAACACCTTAAAATGTTGCAAGTTAAGTTACGAAGAGCAAGAAAAAGGGCGGAAGAAAAAGTAAGAAAGATATAGAGAAGTGGAGGAGACCAGAGTGAGGAAGGAGCACAAAAATACAAAGGGCACTTTAGTAAAACGAACTTCGCAAGCAGTCGTTATACACATCTCCTCCCTCTTTCGACTTCTTATTATTAATACTGTCTTCGGAGGTACGAGCACAGGCCATTTTTCAAGAGCTTCCGAGCTAACGTCTCATGTTTCGCTCGAGGATTATGTGCCTCGTCTTTTGCCTTGTGTGCTTACGCCGCTGAAACGAGGTCCTCCGTTCATTTCTTTGTCGTAAGACATCCTCTCGTCCAAACTACTGTTACCAAGTCCACCCCTTTCCCCTAAAAAAAAAAAAAAAAAGGAGAAGAAAAACGTAGACAAGTTTACGCGTTCGTTAGTGTGCGCAAAAACTGAAGAAAACGTTAAAATGACTTGAGTTACGGTCGTACTTGCGACGCTCAACCCAGCGTAAAAACGAGCCTTTTATGTAAGCTCTTTGTTGGTGTTCTGAGGGACTCAGTGTTTCGAGATGAGTATTTGTAAATGTGTGTTATATCTACATATACACTTACCCGTAGTGAAATGCTCAGCGCTGATACTAAAACTTTAGAGCGATTTTTTTTTCAGCGTTACTAAACCAGGAAACTGTGTGCGTTCGTACGTAATCGACTCGAGGAGGAGAGGAGGAGAGAACATTTGGCAAGAGAAAGAGTGCCGTCACTGGTGAAAGATGTTTCAACGGACCAGGGGCCCTAATCTATAGACGGCAGGACCAAGCGGGACCATAAGACAGGGACGTCGCCGCCTGCTACGATCGCCCAGCTCCACACCGCTGACCAATCGCAGCAGGCGGTGATGTTCCGGTTTCTTGGCCCTGGTTGGTCCCGCCGTGTAGAGAAGGGCTCCAGTTGAGGTCAGCGCGAACCAGCTGCGCGCATTGAGATCAGGCACTATGTAGCGTGACCTGAGGGAGGCGACGTAAGCACGTAACGCCCGAGTCCCACTAGAGCGACTAACAGAAACAAATGACAGCGACAAGCCTCAAACACATGCAGCATGCTAGCGATGGTACCTTTGGCAGGCGTTTAGTCGTTCGTAGTGATGAAGTAAGGACGAGTGATTGCAAGCCTGCCAAATATTCCCTCGCGTGCATGATACTTGTATTTGAGCATGGCATCCTTTATTCTACAGAGCTTGTAAAATCGCGAACGACTCTGGTTTTAGGCTGGTCGCTTTCGTTTATTTCTGTTTGTCGCTCTAGTGGGACTTGGGCATAACAGCTGTGTGTAGGAGTGCGGAAAAAATCCAAAGTAAGGAAGAGTTTCTTTTTTTTTTCTGTAAGTTCATCAAGCAACATTGGTGATCGCAATTTCTGGCAGTGGCAATGCGGGATATCAGGCGATGTGGGATATTACCAGGATAACACAAAGGTCATCCTGGCGATATCCCACACCGCCTGGTGAAAGGTACGAAATGGCAGAGGGTAAGCGAATCGCCAAAGGAAAGATATCAAACTTTTGGTTCTTAATTTCTAGACTAGGTGGCGCAAGCTACCTAGTCTAGTACAGCCGTTAGCATCCATCCATTCATCCATGGGTACGAAGCGTGCGATTGGACCCCAGTTTTCGCCGAACGCTGACGCAGCACTCGTTCCGCGTTCACGCCGAAACGCGGACGCAACTTTCGTGTACAACGCATGCGCAGTGTACACGTGCACAAACAATGGCGGACGCAGATAACTGGAGCACTATAGCTACTAGATGGTGCGTTTTTTTTTTGTTTTTTTTTTAAGGCTCTAATGGCGCGAACACGTTGCCACGCTGTGACAGACGGAGAACATCGAGTCTTACGGACGTCGCAAGAGCGCTCTAAGCTTGCAGAAGTAATGCGCGCCAGCGAGGAACTGCGCAGAGCTTATAAGATGACGGGGAAGGCAGATGCATGCAGCCATTTGAGATATTGCGGTACATGCGTACTTCCAAATTCAACAGCTAAATGATTCCAAATGTTGTCAATTGGCAGCTCTTTTGACAGCAGCCGGAAAGGTTGTTGTTGCGGTTGTTCAAAACCTGTTTATTGACCCGCAGAGCCTTTTGGAACCGGTGAGAAGGGGTCGCCACAAAAAAAAAACGTGCTCCTTAAAGAAAAGAAAAAGAAAAGCGTCGTGTTTCTTTTTGTTTTTGTTTTGTGCCTTTGTGTTTTAGGCGGTGATGCGGTGATTTAGTTTTGCTCAATTCCGCGTCATTTGTTGATGTTTGTGTGTTTGTGTTTATCGGTTATATACCGTACGAAATGACTGGGTTAAGCGCTTCTGTAAGTTTCAACCGAATTGATCTATGAACTCCATAAATGTGAATCTGGACTTCGTTGGAGGGAAGGGTGAGGGTCGCCGGGCGTTTGCTTTTTTTGTACAAAATTTGTGGCTTTTGCTGTTTTTTTCAGTCCTAGTCTAGGCGAGGACGTCAAAGCTTTATGAAATAGGATGACAATAGAGGGTAATTATTTTCGTGGTTGAGAACCTACATTCTATGCAGCCTTTAGCAGTGAACTAAGCCCAGCCTTTCCTAGGACTCCCTGTAATTCCGTGGTCATTAAAGAAACATAAGAAAGCATGAAGGCGACGGACTGCTTTTCCTCGGCAAATACGTGGTCGGCCATCGGTTAGAGTATCCGCGCCTTACCACCGCAGGCCAAAAATGGCACAAAAAGTAGAGGACGAATACCAGTAATCGTCTACTCTTTATTGCTCTTCATGTACCTCTTAGAGGTAGGAATTGCTGCGATGGGCTCCAACGGATGCTTGAAATGTAGTGCAAATGCCGAAATAATATCCATCGTATCGCAGTTTTTTGTGTGTATATAAACAGACAAGGTCTTCATATTTTTTTAAGGTCGATGATAATTTTATTGATTTCAATCGACATATCGACAAAAGATGGGAGCATTTAAGTTGATTCAGGACAAAAATAGTAATACTATTGAACGTCCACGAATGAACTTTGGTTGGCTGGGGTTGCGCTGAGTGAGACATACTCGGGCTGGCCGTGGAGGAACATGAAAACAATCTCAGTCGAACTGCGACACAATGGTTGACGAGTGTACGGCAAAATCCCGAAAAATTGCAATTAGTGACGCGAATGTCGGAATATAAGACAAGAGATACAATTCATACATAGTAAGGAGCAAATATCAAGTGAGGTAGAGGCAGACCGGCAGACTCAAACCTTATGGCATTGACAACGAGGCCTGTTGTACGAGGCACTCAAACATAGAGCTATTGTTTAGATCGCCCTTCAACCTACATTTCACGCCAACAGCCTCACTGTCCTACCTGTACAGCCTCGACTGAGATCCAGCGGTATACTGGTTCCAAAAGAAGACCTTAAAACGAAAAAAGACCCTGTAGTGTTTACACGCAGTTGGCACCAGTGGTAGTGCGCGCGGCATAGGTTCTATTGACGGACCTTTTTCTCTAGCGGTGTAATTCTGCTTCTTTTGCTTCCTTTCCACAGGGAAGTGGGGCATCGAGTAAATAGTCGCAAGACGTCAGACTGGCACGGTTTATGGAGCCCGCAATAAATCCGCCGCAGTTAAATTAAGCCCTCCCTCGGGCGTGTGTCTCCTTTTTTGTCTTTGCATTGGCGACCGAACTTTGGGCGTTTGTTTTTAGCTTTTTGTTTTCAATACTGTTTTGTCTTTGTGACGGTGGTTACCGAGGAGAACCGTAAAAACGTGGCATCTCTCTCAGCTCTTCAAAGTGACAAGTTGATTGGATCGCTACTTCCGAAGGCACTGGCCAAAAATAGGCAACTGCGTTCTTCCAAATCGAAAAGCGCGCTCTTCAATTTTTTTTTTTTCTAAGCTAGTAAATATGAAGTAGTGTACGTGTGCGTTTCCGCCTGATATTTCTAAAAAAAACGTTGTTTACGCGCCTAGGGATAGGAAACTTTGACGCCCGAGCTGCCTTAGGGCTTTCGAGGAGTCGGGAATTCGAGAGACACTTTCGGGGCTGCGTCTCTACTTAAGCTCCTTCGGTGGGAAAACTCTATAGCGTTTCGACTAACCGCTCTTCCAAAGAGGCACACGCAAAGGGCTCCCGCAAGTAGGTTTAACGTGTGATATTTAGTCGTTTTTCTTGTTTCAGACTCAGAGTTATTGAAGCGAACTGTTTCTTTTATAATAAACGCCGCGGATTTTTTTTTTGTCTATACGTTTTTGTTTTTGTTTTTAACGCCAAGTCCGACCGCGGTTAATTCTACGATACGATGGAACCAAACAGACACCGCCAAAAGTACGTCCTCAAGGCACTCTCCGTCGTTGCGCGTTCGCTGTCCCCGACTAAACAAATCACTCACATAGAAAAAAAGCGCGAGATTATGACGCATGCGCTGTGTGCGCGATTCGCTTAGCCGGGGACAAGAATCGCGCAAAGACGATATATCGAGACGAAGCACTTTTGGTAATGCTTGATTGGCTCCATCCGACTGTGAAGTCGGCTTTCGTCGCCTTTAAGAGTGAAACAGATAGTGCTTTGAGCAAGTCGTCCGCTTCTTGCGCAGGGGTTGCTCGGACGTCAGAACTCCGCAGATCTCTGATTGGCTTTGATTGGAAGAATAGTGGGTAGACCGCATTGAGATGACTCGAGGTCTAGTCACTATTTCTTTCAATCAGCAAAAAAGAAACTTGGCGTACTGACATCGTTGCAACCCCTGTGCGAAAAGCAGACGAACTTGCGCTTTGCATAGCGGGATTATTGAACGGGTCTCGCTTGCCGGCTGCTGAACTGCACTGTCTATCGAGCAAACAAGGCGATGGTCGTCGTTTTACAGGTCATTCCGCAATGTCCGGACTAATGAGTTTGACCTAACTTGAGATCGACCTACGCAATGTGACCTACAGCAGTTTAAACCGCTAAGTTTGAATTATTAACGTCGGTCTACCATGCTCCACCTAATGAGTTAGGCATACTGGATATGGCTTCTACGTTCATTTTTACAAAACTTCGGCTTATTAGTATAGACCAAGCAGCGAATCTCAACTCACAAAGCTCGACCTAATAAAGTACACCAACGAAGTTATGAAGAACAAGCTCTACAAACGATCTTAAACGTACTAAGCTCAGCGTTTTTGTGTGTGCTAGGAATGCTAAACTTAGCCTCGTTAACTTCGGTGATCCTGTGGGCATCGCAGCAACAGGGGGCTGGACATGGGCAAGCGGGGGACAAGAAAGAAGAGGACGAGGACGACACGAGCCAGAACCCGGGCGACGAGTTCAAAGACGATTTGGCCCGGAACGGGTATAGGTCAAGCTGCTACTGTGAGACACTGGGGACTTTTAGCTAACCGTTACCGCGTTCCGCGTGCCGCACTATCGGAGCCTTTGAAGCATGCTCTTGAGCGAGCGAGCCGCGGTTTTGGTAACCACGGTGCGTGCGCTTAAAACCATTCTTTAACGGATCCACTAGTGTGGTACGTGGAACACGGTAACGGTTTGCTAAAAGTCCTTGCAGTCATGTCCATCGTAAATCGCATTGTGTGATCTCCCTCGGAGCGATCGAGGTGGGACCTGATCGGGCGTTGGCTAGAGTGGACGCCTACAAGCTAAGCCTGCCGCCCACTCCGCTAAGCCGCTCTGTAAGGATTATCTACTTAGCCCGTGACGTTCGAGGGAATTAATATATTAATCGTCTTAGCTGATTCCCTGCTAATTCGTTCTGATAAGCCGATGAATAACCGGTCAACTAATATCTCCGCAACGGCGCAGACCGGTAAAATGTTGCTGAACAAAAAAAAAAAAAAAACATTTGCAAAGTACTTAAGGAAATCGATGTGTCTACCGAGCTTGAGACACTTTGACGACACGTACAGGGTGTACCATCGTATTCGAATGAAATGCGAGGAGGGACGGAACTTCGAGCCCATTACCGGCGCTGCGTCCAAGCTTGGGTTCTGCTTGGCGAGGCTCAAACACATCAAAGTAGGGGGCTGCGAGGTTCTAATTAAAAAAAAACGCTTCTAATTTTTTTAATAAGAAAACGGCTATTGTTGAAAACTTTTGCATCGGGTTCTGACCTCTAGCGCTGCATTTGGGTGGAAAATTAGCATTCCGCGATGCGTAGTTTATTTTTGCGGTGAAAAACAAAACATGTAAATTTTGTTAGGGACACTTTGTATATTGAGAACCCACTATAGTCGCTGACAGCTTAAGAAATGTAGGGCGTGACTTACTATATTAGCGTTGCAACCTGGCATCGCTTTTCTCAGGCTTACATCCGCGGAGCATCTCGCCGTAGACCTTGCCATACCCCTCTTCACGGGACAAAGACGTAGTCGTCTGTCGGTGATGGCAGCCCCGGGAAAGGGTTTAAGCCATTAATCTTTCTTAGATCTAACGTCTTGAGCTGGGAGATTCGGCGTTCGCCGCCCGTAAGCCTCTAATTTCTCCAGGGAGGTGTCGCCAGATCCTGGGAGACCTTGACTAACGTCACTCAAAAAGGTAGACGCGTGAGCTTTTGCAGAGACCCTTGACGCTAGCTCGGAAAAGTGTTCTAGATGAGCTATACTGTTGAACGAACGTGTAAAATTTAGGATAAAGAAATATAAACGAAGAGGACGATGAAAAATTTAGCGAAGTTGGCACAAAGTGTAAAAGTAAAACTTGAAGATGTTAAATTATTATCTTTAAAGAAAAACGTAACTTTTTTTTTCTGTTATGTGTGGCCTTTTTAGTTGTAGGTAAATATTTATTACGCCATTACCTCCAGTGTTTCTTGTTTTCTTTTTTCCTCTAAGTATTGTTTTTTTAATTGAAGTTTATTATAAAACTACCAGAAAGAAATGCGTTTCTTTTTTTTTTTTTAAGAACACATACGTGCGTGCATTTATATTAGTTGACATTCTGCCATTGGTTTTTAAACTGAACAATGTAAAAAACGATTTTTTTATTTTTTTATTATTTGGGAGGGGGGGGGGGGGGGGCATTCGAGAGATGCGACACAGGTTTTCTTCATCTACCAAATTTTGATTTCCTGCCTTCGTATTAGCAGGTTTTTTATTTAAGTACTTCAGGTGATGCCAAAGTTTTTTTGTTTTTTTTATAGGAATAGTTTTCTCTATTTAGCTTTTCGACGCGGATGTCAATTCCTCGTTCGACCACTTAGATTGTCCTGCTTTTGGGCCGGCACTTTCAGGTAATCTTTAAGCTTTTTCCTCGCACGCCTCTAGTGTTTAGCTTAGAAAGCGCGCTTTGTTTTTCAACTGCAATAAGTAGGTCACGAAGAACACTTTGCGACAGACTCGTGTGTTGAAAACTGAGGGGTCCCGATTGTTTTATTCTAAGCTGTCAAACTAGGGAATCGGGTCAAGCAAAACAAACTCCTTATTTTCATAGGTGCCTTTGCAACACGACAGGGAGTGTTTTATGCGTGCCTCCAAATTCTCTGCTGCTTGAACACTTTGCCTTGCGAAAAAAATAGCTTTCAAATGTCATAGACTATTTTTGTATGCCTAGTTCCTTTGTGTCGTGCGGCAGTGAATGTATGTTTATTCTTATTGACCTTATGCCTCGTGGTGTTTGTGCATGCTCGAAATATTCTTTTTTTCTTTTTGACCGTCACAAACACCAGTGTTTTTGACCTTCAAGTCTCCTTGCGTCCTGTGGTAGTGTGATGATTGTCTTTTTTTTTTTTGTATTGAAGCTTACCTCACCGTCACTTCTGGGAGTCATGATTATGCCATTTATAATTGGTGGTGTGCACCAAACTTTTGAGACTGACTTTAAATCTCTACCTGATAAGATGTTCGCGATGTAGAACTGAAGATGATGTGGGGATACGTTAGAAAGAACAGGGAAGAAGCTTGTTTTTAATTAAATCATTTCTGTGCTGGTTATGAAATGTTTTTCGGGGCGAAGCTTCTTAGGGGCTAGCCATGTCCGTATGTCCGTCCGATGTCCGGCGTCGGGTGCTCGTGCTCACGAGCACGTGAGCACGTGCTCCCGTGCTCGTATAGGGAAAAAAAATTACACCAACTTCCCGAGGGGAACCATGAGGTGATGCGGAGCATCGTTCCACCACACTTCATCGGAAGAACAGAGTGAAGTGGAGTCAACAGCGGTGAACTGAACGCGCGCAGAAATTGGTTTGCTCTTTATGTTTATACAGCCTTAATGGAGATGCGCCTCAACGGGTAATCGGTCTCTTAGCTGTAGATAAGAAATTTAGCCAGTGCAGTACAACCGCTAACCTGGGATTTTTAACGTGCATCACGCAGTAGTGATCACACAAACGCGTGCCGGTACGAAACTCATCCAGATCGAAACGGGCGGGGGCGGCGGGGACTCGAACCCAGGAGCTTCCCAGCGCAAGCTTTCGCTTCACGCTCCGAGCTGAGACGCGACAGCCCACTCGGCCACTTCCTCCCCTTGAATGCGCGCAGCGCGCTACCGCTGCTTATATTCACACTTGAAGGAGAGGAGACTAGAGGAGGAGAGTTGCGCATACGCACGCGGTGTGAATAGAAGCGAACGCACGCGAAGTGCACGCAGCTGGTAGAGAGAGAGAGCGGAGAGAGTAACGGGCAGCTGTTGGAGAGAGGGAAGGAGAAGAGTTGCGCATGCGTAGTGTGAGTGCGGACTACGACGCCGCGGGACATAGACCCGAGCAAGAGATGCTCCGCATCTAAAAACCGCATCTTCACGTGGTGAATGATGTTGATTGGGGCGAAGCTCTGGTGGTGCTTGTCTGCGTAGACGGTGAGCCGCAGCATGCCGAGCCTTTCGTTCGTTTTCATCCATGTCAGAAAGAGAATGTGTGGTATGGAACGTGGTTATATACGCATTTGAGCATTTGACCGCAGCGTGTCATGGATGGAAACGAACGAAAGGCTCGGCATGCTGCGGCTCAGCGTCTACGCAGACAAGCACCACCAGAGCTTCGCCCCAATCAACATCATTCACCATGTGGAGATGCGGGTTTTGTTTGGTTTTTTTCCTTGTCTCTTTTGTTCCTGGTTCATAGATTTGTCAATATAAAAGAGATTCATTATTGGACTTTTAAATCGATTCATATTTTGACCCGTTGAATCTTTTGACCAGACGTGGCATTTCAGAAGTGTGTAGGAAGACGGGAAAGGCGCTGGTGCCATCTATGTACTAAATGTGTCGCGATTTGTTCACGCGTAGAATATCCTGAAAACAAACACGTCGTCCAATATTAACAGCATGGAACTCATGACATGAAAATCTAGTGACGAAAGCTCCATCAGAATTGAACATTTTTTACTCTCCAATAAATCATTCACAGAGTCGCACAGATCATTCGCGTACGTCATTTGGGTAGATCATTCAATAAAAATCAAAGGAACATTTTGTCGCACCAACTACAAGGGGTATTAATTTTTTTTCCTCGCACAATCACCGAGTGGAATGCATTGTCAGGGTCTGTTATTAAAATCTCGATTAACGTCGGATCGCCTATTTTAGGATTTGACGAATTTTTAACTTGCCTCTATTTTAACTTGTGTTACAATCAGCGGGCTTTGATAATTTGTTACCTGCTTATATTCCACAAACCAGATTTGTTTGTTAGTAATTCTAGACTGTACCGGCTATACTGATCCGGCGCTGGGGGTTGTTTTTGGAAATAAAGTAAATATATTGTATACTGCGAGTACAGTTCAATGCGAACTGTACGAAAGACATTGCTTCATACTCATCGTGTGTTTTATGAATTTACAAAGCGGGGCAAGGTTATCTTGAACGAGCGATCGACAGTCGTTTAAAATTTTCTACAGCCGAGAAAGTACGATCGTGGCTACCATAGAGCATTTGAATCTGCCAATGTACGGAACAACATTATCACCGGGGAACATTAACCTTTATAATTACCCTAATAGAGTATTACCAAGGAACAATGTCTATGTTGTATTAGTGCTGAGCAGCGTGCATTGATGAGTAACATTTTAGCCTGCGATATCATCTGCATGTCACCAATGTTAGAAGCTATTCCATTTCTAAACCTGAATCGCTGCTGTTGACCTCAGCTTGAAGCCAAGTAGAATACCATATCTTTCAAAGTATATTAATCTTATTTTTTACTAATCCGACAAAAAAAAACTGTATTGGAGTTATAGTCTTCTTGAAAAACTCATAACGTTGAATTGTCTCCAAAAATGAAATCGTAAACTTGCAGTTTTTGATGAAAACGGAGGCGCCAATGAGTTTCAAAACAAATGCAAATAACAATTTTTTTTTCGCTTACTGTCGTCAGACAAGGCATAATGTCGCAGCAGGTTGCCTTCATAGCATGCTAATGAGATTGTCTCGTCATCTATGCGATTCATATGTGCAGCGCAGAAGGCTCCATGACCTAGACATAATTAACAATGACAATTATTAACGAAGATTATTCAGAGGTACCCAGCTAAAGCGCGAAGAAGCAATATGGGCTACTGGGTACCGCTCTTTGTCATGGATGTTGACGGTGTCTTGTAACGTTTTCTTTTGTGTTTTGTTTGTTGTATAGCGTTACCTCAGAACATATAAGGCGAATATCATTACTTAAAAAAACAAATAGCTCTGCAAGAAAAAGCCAAGAAAAAAGAAAAAAGAAAAGCTAGAAATACGTTTGCGGCTTACTTCATGGTTAATTATCTCGTCATAATCACTACGCTTTTCTTTAATATTGTGGGCAGATGGTATTTCATTCTTACAATTTCCCACTATGGTGAATTTAGTGTTTCTTACGGCCTGATAAATTTTGAGAATTATTGTGTTTCGATTTAATTGTGTTAATCCATGGGATTCATTGTGTTTCACCGCATGTTTGTCTATTGTGACCTCCGTCGCATTCATTCTTATATTTCGTTTTCCAGTAAATTCGCCGGCAGCCAAGGCTACGCTCAGTGGAGCCACTCAAGTAGCTCTAAAACCGCATTGTTACGGCGCCCGTCTCTGTGGAGCGTTTTGCCATGCCCCGCTATAACCAATGACGCACAAAAACAAAACGAAACGAGGAAGATCACGTCGCATTTAATGTGCACGATTGGTCTCCCCGGTGATAATCGTGCACCTCACACACGCGCACACAGGCGTTCTGAAATCCCGTCTACAGAACGGCCACAACTATTTATCCTTCATTTGTTACGTACCTATCGGAGCGAAACAGACATACATAATTTTGTGTTCCCTCTAAGGCTTATTGTTTTTGTCTTTTAGATTCCTATTGGTATAAAAATGATCGGCAAAGTTCCAAAAAGAGTGCAAGCCGGGGTGAGCTTGAAGTGGTTTCTTTTCGCGTTTTGGTGCCACGGCGTACAAGATTTTTCAATTACCGGGCGGAATTCGACCATCTTTTCTTCTTTTTTTAATTTCTATGTACTCATCTAGGCGTGCGAAGTGCTTATCTCCAGAAACAGTGCATGCGGCAACCAGCTGTCAAGCAACAAATCTATTCTGTAAAAAAAAAAAAAAAAAACGACTGTCCCGCCTGCTTTACTTGAAAAAAAAAAAATTTGGTAAGTCTCTCTTTAACCCTTACTCATAAACACCTAACAAACTTCAAAAATGCTTAGTCAAAATAATTATTTTTTTTGACGCTTCATAAGCGCAAGCTTTCATATGTCTGCCTTTATAGTTAACTTGTTGCACCTTGTCGTACAAATTAGGAATCGTATCTTTTGTAAAAAAAAAAAAAGGTTACTTTGGAACTTTAAAAAAGATGGCATGAGTTCCAAGTTCACAGACGACATGAAAGGATAAAAACTCGAGGACGGGGACGGAAACAGCACTCCCTTGAAAGAAGCCCTGTTTCCGTCCCCGTCTTCAATGTTTTTTCTTTCAGGTATTCGTACCAGTCTTGTACACGTTACTCAAAAAAAGTAATCGATTACAATTACTATTACTCTTGGCTAAAAAGTATTCTATTAGATTACTTGATTACTCGAGGGCAAAAGTAATTGGGCATTACTTAAAGAAGTAATCGTTACTTTTCCGATTACTTTATTGTGTGAAGACACATCTTTAGCGCTCATAACAATGAACTACTTCCAACCTATATTACACATTTGCACAAGTATTGAAGAAGAAAAACTGGCTCCCTCTTCGTGGTCGTTGCACCTTCACGATGCGGACACAAGCATAGAATTCGTTTGAAGACGTTTAATGATTTGGGCGTTCGCCAGTGTGTGTTTGTGGGGGGGGGGGGGGGGGGGGCGGAGGGGGTTCTAGATCTTAAGCTTGAGCAAGGGTTGTCGCTCAAAGTTTGCGTCGCTCATTTTATTATTCACATGTGGATGAGCTCGCATGTTATACAAAAGAGCAGCAGCTCCAGGATTTGAAACGGATAATGTGTAGTATTCATTAGTGGAAGAGATCGCCCCAACCACTTCTCAACTCGAAACATTGCTTGTCACAAAGACCACGTAGGGGAAATGGGGAAATATTGCAACTGCCTTTGATGCCAACTGCCTCAAACTTCGCCCTGAATGACCTTTGTCACGCAATGTGGCTTCCCTGCGGCTTCCCACTCGCAATCCCAGCTCGAAAAAAAAAAAAAGAAAAACGGACATTCCACAGAAACTGTACATAGAAAGAGATTGACCTCGTTTCCTACAGCTCCGCAAAAATCTTTAATTTTTCCGTTCGAAAAAAAAAAAAAGAAGCAAATTTTATTTTCAAAAAAGGCGTGTGCCGGGGGGGGGGGGGGGTGTTTCGTGGACAAATTGTAACGGTTACAAGTAATTTTATTACTTCAAAAAGTAATCAGATTACTCTTGTGATTACTGCCTAATAAAAGTAATCAACTGATTACAAAATTACTCCAAAAAGTAATCGATTACAAGTAATTTGATTACTTGTAATGCGTACGGTACAAGTCTGATTCGTACCTATTCACCAACACGCTCGTTTCAAGTTATTAAGTAGGCACATTTTATTTTGCTTGTGCCTGAGGCATTGGCGTTAAGGAAGTCAAAATAGTTATTTCCCCACCGTGTCGAGAATTGTCAAGTAGCCAGATCAAACGGATAGCGCGTCACATGTTTAAAGTCGTTTTATTTTACTACAATGTTTTATTTTTTTAATGAAGGCCACTGGCTGCTTGCGATCATCTGATTTATTTGTTGCTTAATTTTTCATGACTTTTCGAAACGTCACTTGGATCACTTTAACTAAAATGTAATCTAAAGCATAATTCCTTCACTAAAATACCTTCATGCCAGTTTTATAAAAGAAATAAAGACATTAAGGTAGCGAAATAAACAGACGAAAGTGTTCGGGCAAAGTTATTCGGACGGCTGTATTTTTAGTGGTTTCCAAAAATACAATGGTTGTCACTACCGAATACAAGCAGCTCTTTTAGCTATGCATGCCTAAAACCCCAGAAAAATTTTAATAAATTGTTTACTCCGTGCGAACAAATTAAAACAAACAAAAACTACATCTTTTTTTTTTACATCCTTTTTTCAGTTTTGGTTGTTTTGTTTTGTCAAGTTTGAGTTTAATATGATTACAGTCGACTTGTCGGTCGATGTGTTTCTTGTTTGTTTACCAGTTTATTAAAAAAACATTGTCTTTTCTGAGTTTTATGCATTTCGATAGTACTGCTCCCTTTTATGCCGGGTATCGAATTTGATTCACGTTGATTTAAAACGGCCTGCACCCGAGTCGGCAATCACCCTGCAATTTAGGAAGAGCACAATGAAGCCAAAGCTTAATCCTAGAAGTGACAAGGAGAGTCAAGACGGCCACATCAACTTACATCAACTCTGAGATTAAGAACCCAAAGCTATCAAAGTCTAAATCATAACGACGCGATGCCGGGTCGAAATAGAGTAATCCAGTTTCCCAAGCCTAGCCAAGCCAGGCCAAGTCAGTTCCAAGACATATGAGAATCGCCGCTTCCCGACAACACTGTTCTGTGGGCTTGTCACCCCTCCACAGAACAATTCGGAAAGCGAGGAAATCGGGAGCACTCCCCGCGGACGATGAGTCCTTCTGCCGACGGGAAGACTGTTTACCCCTACTGCCAGCTTCCTTCCAGACTTTACTCAACTCTCTCACTCTCTCTCTCTCTCTTTCTTTTTCTGTTTCCACTGTTTTTCTTCCTCCTTGTTTTCCTTCGTCGCTCTGCCCGACAATTTCCGGCAGTAGCCGAAGTTTTACTTCCTGCAAGAACAGTCTTCCATATTTCCAAGCAAACTTTGGCCTTGCTTTTGGCTTAAATACTTTGCTTGCTGCGTGTGTTTTTAGTTTAGTTTTTTTTTTTTTTTTTTACTTCTCCTTGTGCAGTTATAAATTTCGAAATATTTCATGTATCACGATCTCGATTCGTTTACAGCCGAGTTTGCCGAGTAATCGTACGGCAATTCGTCCCGCAATAATTTGTCAATCACAACTTTGCTTGTCTAGTTGTTATGGATAGGTTATATAATTTATGGTAAGTGGTTGGGACGAAAAGGCGAAGATTTTGTAAATTAGATTATGTAGAAAAGGAAAGTAGAAAAAAGCTTAGCGGAATTGAAATATTTATGGGCAAACGAAACTCGTCCGATCACGGCAAAGGCATGTTGTAATTATTTAGTGAGTAGGCATGACTATTATTTACTATATTCATACGTTGTACAGCCGATCATTATTACTTCAATCTCGCTTCAGGGAGCAGATCCAATGCACGCCCGGCTTTGTAGTAAATACTGAACATTAAACACCCCAAAACAACCACATGCAAGCCCGCTTTCGACTATCCCCTCTGGCCCCCGAAAAGGAAAACTGAATCAAGACTACCGGAAGTTTCCCGTTCATGGTGCAACAGAACTTAGGAACTCTTAATCGTTTTCGGTTCTGTAGTAAGTTCGCTCCGGCGATGTATTTATTATTTGAAGTTGCAAATAGCCCGAGGGGTCGATCGATCAGCGTAGCCAAAACCGAGAATCTGCGAGAACACGCCGGCGTGAATTATAAAGCACACAGAGTTGTAGCAGGGTTAGACAATTTTGAACCGCCCTAGGGGTTTAAACATGATACGCATCTAAGCTATCGGCCCGCTCTCCGGCTCTCGGAGGGGGCGTTGCTTCTGCTTTGGAGAATAAGTGTTTCGCATGATCTAGAGACTTTTTTTACAGAAAAAAAAAAGTTGAACAAACTGTACGTCGTGAATGTGTTTATTGAGAGTGGTCGTTCTGTCGTTGTTGCTTGCCGACACAGCTTCATCAGAAGTACGGTGTTTTGCGGGCAATCACATATATAGTAGTAAATACATGACCATCCGTTCGCTCTTCACCGTAAATAAATTGAGAAAGGTCTATTCGGAGGCGGCTTAATAGAACGCTGGCTCATTGGTTGGAATCTGGGGGAGGAGGAAGTTACGTTTGACGAGGAAAGGACCACGTGACTGGTGGATCAAGTTTCAACAAGAGTACGTTAACGCGAACCACCTTCGCGCATAAACAAAATTGTGTTAGAATTTTGTCTGCCTCAACGGGCGACGAGTCTCCCGGCTGTAGATGAGCAATTTAGCCAGTGCAGTACAGCCGCTAGCCTGGGGTCTTTAACGTGCATCACGCAGTAGTGATACACGACCGCACGCCTTTACAATCCTCATCCAGATCGAAACGGGCAGGGTTGGAGATTGAACTCAGGATCCTGGGTTCTGCAAAGCGAGCTTTCCCTTTACATGGTCCGAGCTGCTGTGCACTGGCCCACTGGGTCACCGATCCCCGTAGCTGCGGGCATAAAAGGCAGGTGCTGTTTTGTGATCTGGACGAGTTGACGTCAGCACATAACAACTGCGCGAAGGAGGAACGAACGGTGGCACTATGTAGGAGTTCAGTAGAACGACGGTACGGTGGCTTAGACTTCGCAATTCCCCCGAGAAAAAGACTGCTGGATCCCGAGGAAGAATCGGCGCGAAAACGGCGCCTCGTTGAGTCAGACTGAGAGCACCGAGCTCTACGGACGTCTTGAGAACTCGATAATGTTGCCGAAGGAATACGCCATCGGAGAGCTCGCTATCCCGGGCACATGTAACGTGCGAACTGAGCAAGCAAATGATCGCTGACGCTATTGCATTGCAGCTCCTTTTGGAAGAAACCGCAGACCGTTATAAAGATTATAACGGTCTTGTATAGTGTGGGTCACATAGCATCAACATCTCCAATGTGTTTTTTTTTATTATTTTTTAGATTTAGATTTGTGACAAAAACAACAAAAAAACATGAAAGCTACACTTATGCAGTTTGTGCAGGTGAGTTATGCAGCCAGGGGGTCATAGTATAGAGGGCTTATCGTAACGATCAGTCGGCTAATTAACTAAAAGATGTTAATTACTTTTTAAACTAATAAAAATAGACACATGTTTTCAATTAAATATTTGCTGAGCTTCATCAAAACAATTAAATCAGCTCTTTTTAGAAAGATGTCAGGCTGGGGCAGCATTTACGGCGTTGAGTAAAAACGCTCAGTTTCAGCGCGTTTCTGGATTTCGGTTTCTTTAAACCCATGTTAAACTGAAGCTACAGTTGGACAACTTTATCTAGCAACAAGAGGAAAACGTGTTGCCGGCGACCCTGTCACATCGCGGCAACAACAACAGCCGGGGAACATGTTGCCGCCGTCGCCCGGCACCCGTGTTGGCCGATTTGTTGTCCGACCGCCCTGTCACACCGCCATCTTGATTGTTTACCTACGCTCGTTTGTGGCGCAGCGGCGCTGGAAATGGGACTCTATAAAGTGCTAGTGAGCTCGAAGGGCCGGAAATTACCGCGGGACGACGTCAACCAGCGACTGTGATTTGAAAACTTGACACGGGAGCATTTTCCACCCTTTATTTTATCAAAATGTTCTTCATTCGCTGACGAAGCAGATAGCCCTGACCGAGGAAAGTGAGACCGCTGATATATGTTCGGGATTTAGGCCACCGTATGAAATGTTCCTGTCCGGGTCTTTCTTTCAGGCAATTTCTATTTCTACAGTAACATTCAGTTAGCACCGGCAGTACCCCAAGCGTATTTTGTAACGTGGTGTTGAGCTGAACTAACAGCGCTTAAAAACTGCGAAATCGATCTGATCGTTCGTAATAACAATCGCTGTAATAAATATTTTTCAACGCTGTCTATTAGCCTACCGCCTGCCATGTAATCGCTTCATTCCCCAAAACGTCCTCGAGATTTTTGAACCAATTCAGGTGTCTAATAGAGGCTGTCTCCAACTTCCAAGCATCAAGAATCATAATCAGAAGGGTCATTTTAAGGCTTCGATTTTTTTAATATTTGCTTTCCTGGATTCTGTTTATTATACTTTATCAGCGGGTGAGTAGGCATGCCATTTTATTTCACTAGCAGTTTGAACTGGTCTCTCGACAGTTCTAATTTCAACACCAGTCTAAACGTTCACGACCGTAGCTGTGACAATTTTGACAGTGGCTTTCCGTAATTACGCAATAAAAACATTCATCAAATTATTTTACCTGAACGCCAGCCCTCATTATTGTTAAATAACGCTTTCCAAGCCCTTCTTTCAGTAAGCTCTTAAAAAAGACGTTGATAAGGAACAAGCCCAGCCATCAAAGCTATCTATGTTATCGTGTTGCCGGCCCGAAATTCGCTTATTCAGCGATCAGGGCTACACACGTTGTTCAACACAAGTCAGTGC
Source organism: Ixodes scapularis (assembly GCF_016920785.2). Taxonomy (NCBI): domain Eukaryota; kingdom Metazoa; phylum Arthropoda; class Arachnida; order Ixodida; family Ixodidae; genus Ixodes; species Ixodes scapularis. Next base: position 33,186,960 of record NW_024609882.1, read on the forward strand.
TGATTTTGTTGCCGATAGCTGTCATAAAAAGGCAACATTTTCGTTCGTCGATGTTGTGTTGCTCTTGCCGGGGTGTGACGGGTTTGTCGGTCAACACGGGGAGCAAGCAACGAGTTACCCGACTGTTGGACAACGTGTTGTGTTGCTGTTGCCTCACTGTTACCTCAGTGTGACAGGGCCGTTATCGGAGCGCGTCTCTGCGCCCACGGTCCTGCTCCCCAGTGGCTGAGACGTGCAACCCGTGCGCGCCCCACTTCCCTCCATTCTATACGAGCGCAACGAGAGATTGGTTTGCGCCGCGACCACCGGGTAACAAGACTGCGGGCGCAAAGATGCAGTCCAGTAAAAAATCGAAACCTAAAAACGCGTCCAAATTTAGCGTTTTTTTTTAGAACGCCGTAAAACTCTACCCCTGTCTTATATCTTCCTAAAAGAGTAGGTTTAGGGGTTTTCGATGATGCTTTGCAAGTTTCTAATTGGAATCATACGTCTATGTTCACTGATTGAAAGTTTATTAATAAGGTATAATAATTAGCCCATTGATCATTAAGATTAGCCCCCAATACTATTTCCCCCTGGCCGTATAACTCCTATGCACAAACAGCGTAAGTGTAGCTTTCGCAGCTTTTTAAAAATAAATCTGTAAAGATTAAAAAAAGAAAACACCTTGTATATGACAGTATTGGTCAGGTGACTTCGGGTCACGTGACTACAATTTTACCTCTAAATTTAGCGGGGAAACTAAGATGGTGCATGGTTCACGTGACGTCAAGTTGGGCGAGATCAATATCCCCGCCATATTTAGCTGGAAAACTGAATTGGCGTATTGGTTATGTCACGTCAGGTCGGGCGATATCCATTTTTCTGTTTAAATTTAGCCGGGAAACTGAATGTGTGCATAGTTGACATTACGTCAGGTGACGAGACATCAACTTTCCCGCCAAATATAGCGGAAAATAAAATTGTTGTATAGGTCACGTGCCGTCAATTTTCCCGCTAAATTTACCTGGTAAACTGACTGCGTATAGTTCTCGTGATGTCGGGTCACGCGACATCAATTTCTTCTCTGTATTTAGCGGGAAAACCGAATTGGTGTATAGTTCACGTGACGTAAGGTCACGTGACATCAATGTTCCTGCCAAATCTAGCAGGGAAATTTATTTGATGTATAGGGCGCGTGATGTAAAATATGTTTCGTTACATTTAGAAAAGGAACTGAATTGGTCTTTAGGTTTCGTGACGTCCTGGTCACATTACATTATTTTCCCGCTTAATTTAACGAAGAAACTAAATTCGAGTATAGGTCACGACGTCACGTGACATCCATTTTCCCGCTAAATTTAGTGGTAAATGTAGGGACGGGCGGACGGATGGACGGACAAAATCTTGGTATGGGGGGATAGCGTTAAAAAAGAAATTCATACTTAAATAAAATCAGTTGTGTTATTTCAGGCACACAACAAATGCACCAGCAGATCACAGGTACACTTGGGGATTCTCACTCAATAGAATATACAGCCAAACGACACTACTGGTGACAGATATGTGTATCGCCCTGGCCTCCACCTTGTGATGCACGAAATACAGCACTTACGATATTGCTGTCTTGTTGATCAGCCGCCGAGACATCCTTTTTGATTGAAGAGGAGGAAAGGGATCAAATGGAAAGGAATAAGACACTGGAAGAGGGCTTCTTGCCAAGCAGAAAACATTTTGCAAGTCAGCCTTCAACGGCGATACACTCCTCGTGCGCTCTCGTTTGAAGAAAAAACGAAATCTTTTACAGCGAACAAACGAATCCCAGTTTTATGAATAGCGCGCAGCGCATATAGGCTGACTTTTGTGTGGACATGACCAGTTGAGCAAGCAAAAAAAAAAGTAGATAAATGAATATTTGCGTTCCGTCCATATGTCTTTCATTCAAATTGAATATATATTTTCCCCCAAAGTATGGCCGCTAATGGCTTCGTTGATTACCCTGAAATGTACTTACTAATGGCGCACCGATGAATGAATCCATTGAACGCAGCGAGGACTCCTCGAATTTGGAGTGTCATTTCGTCTGCGACAGAACTCCCTCGGTGCACCTTTTAAGAAGACCGGATAATTTATGGTAAGTGAAACTGGAGGCACTCGGAAGTTTGTATGCTTCCGGGCTTGGTAGGGGCGCGCTCGAGGATTTTATGCGTTTCTTCAGACGTATACCCCTTCGATAGGGAGTTTAAGGGAACCGTTTTCACACATCCGATAGGGTTCGATAGGCTCTCCGGTACGAACTGCACATGTGATACCGCAAAATACTCTCACATGCGTAGTTTGTACCGGACAGCCCAGCGTACTTCTAGGATCTGCGAAAACGGTTCCCTAAAACTCCCTATCGTGGTCAATAGAAGCTACCGTGGGTGGTACGGTTGGCATGCATACGTTTGGTAAGAATTATGTAAAAATATTCACTCGACATATGTTCACATTTTTTTCACATGATTTGTTGCAAATAGAATTTCAGTGCCCCTGTAAGAGCAAGGGGATCGGCGAAATAGTATCCGAAAAATGATTACTTTTGTGTTTCAAGCAAAAGTAACTCTGTGTCTCCTAATTCGGTGTAACAAAATGGCATAGCATGAAAACAGTGGGGGCGTACGTGTGCTCACGAAATACAATTATGCATACATGGGCAGGCATGCATACTGGTTAATCATGCATGTACATACCGCGGTACTATTAATGCGAACAAGCAATCGCTGTTGTTGTTGTTGTGGTTGTCTGTGTTGTTGTCGTTGTTCTTCTTGTTGTCGTTGTTGTTGTTTTCTTATGTCATCAGAAACTGAGAGAGAATGGGAGATAAAAGCGCGAGGGGACGCCTGGAACGCCGACCTCTGGTTGAAATGATTAGGAGTACATGCAAAGCTAGCTAATACCTGTATTCACTGTTCGAACGCGTTCGAACGCCGGCGTCCAGCGTTCTGCACTCTCAGAGGTATGGGGTGTAAAGGGGTACACCCCTTGTCGCATATGTAACGCCCCAAAACTACATTTCGACGCTCTGTCCACCGACGTCGAGCTGGCGATACCAACTCTTACGAGCGGCTTGATAGTCGAGCGATATAACTTATTAAAATAGCTAATGTACTCATTAAAGTCTACAGTAAGACAATAAAGTTTTTTTTTTGGGCCCCTTAGTAAAAACTCAGCAATTTTTATTTTAGTCTTTCATACGCACATTAGCTATTTAGTATGTTACATCCAACAGCTATCAAGCCCATTGTAAAAGTTGGTATCGCCAGCTCGATGTCAGTACACAGAACGACGAAAAGTAGTTTTGGAGAGTTGCATACGGGACAACAGTTGTACAGGGGTACAACTGTCGTCCCATATGCAACTCTCAACTTTCTGAGAGTATGGCTTCGCGTTTGAGCGCGTACAAACACCGAGTAGAGACAAACTCAACTAGTTTTGCGACTACCCGCTAAGTCCTTCCAACTGCGGATCGGTGTTCTGACGCCCCCGTCAACTCTCATCTCCTCCTGTCCCTCAGTTGCTGCCCGTAGAAGAATAAAAAAGCTGTCATTAAAACTACGACTCTGTCGTAAAGTGCTTATTTGGAACACTAATATGTGTTGTAAAGTTCTGTTCTGTTAATACCCTTTAGAAGTAAAATGCAAAAAAGCATCAATATTGTGTTCGCTCTAACAATGTCGGGCAGTGTACACGGATAGACATGCGTGATTTCGTGTTCATGGATTTTAAAACGAGTAAGCAACGTCTGCGAGCGTCATGGATGTCGCGGAATACATTACGGGTGATGTTTATCATTTTACCGCGGTCTCTAAAGCGAAAATATTCAAACAAATTGCAGGTGGACGTTTCAGTAAGCTTCGCCTTTAAGAGTGGAACGCGATAGCTAAGCGGATAAGCCCAGATCGTTCGCAAGGCGCACAAGCGTGTCTGCGTGGCCTAGTAGGTAGCGTGTCTGCTTCGTCGTACACCTAAAGTTCTTGGTTTTTCTTTTAGAGCGCAGCTCTTAGGCGCCCGTTTCCGGCTTGAGCGGCGTCGCCGTCGCCTTCGCCGTCGACGTAACCATGAGGTCACGTAACCCCCCTCCCCCCGAGGTCACGTGACACCCCCAGAGGTCAGGTGACACCCCTTCCCTAGGTCACGTGACCCTTCCCCCCCCCTCCGGGAACACGTGACCCTCAGTAGCCTTCCCTCCTCCTCCTCAAGAGCTGCGCTCTAATTCGGCGTTACAGCGGTTGTAAACGGCTTTCAATTTTTTTAAGACAAATGCAGGCAGATGCACTCTATGTTGTGGAAAAGTTTTCATCGAGCCAACTGGGCGTTGGTTTAATGATAGCACGAGATATATTTTTCTGCTCTCAACAACGCTGGGGGCCACCTTGGAGACCACTGCAGGAGATGCGCTGGCTGTAAGCTTGTTTTAGATGCAACAATTTCTTTAAAACAAGTAGAAGATAAAACCGAGAGAGAAATTATTGAAGCTTTTTATCATAAAAAGGCAGATGACAAATGCGTTAGCACGCCTTCTTTCCATCTGCTTCAAAAAGAAGTGACTTCTGGATTGGCAGCTTTTAAGAGTGGTCATTGATTAAGATGCAAGTAAGGCAAATGAGTGTGTGTATATAAGTGAACGATGGTTTCTAATAAAATCAGTCGAGAGTTAGCACCTCTCCTGTGGTCTTTGTGTCTTTGTTGTCCTCGTTTTGTTCGCGCTTTTAACCCTTTAAGTACAAACCAGCTCGCCCAAACCCAAGTATTAATGCAAATGATTTACTTTATAAAGCGAAATAGCTTGAGACACGCGGCGACTTTTAATTCGCATCACATGTCATGTTTTGATCACTTTCAATCTACGCGTGACGCCATGTTTCAAGTGAGCGTTGTGGGTTGTTTGAAATTCCCGCGCGAGGTCATGTAGCTTTGACGTCATGACCCTATCGATCAGTCGGAATTTTTCTGTTCTACGCCACCGACACCGACGCCGACGCCGGCTTTTCTTGGACATGAGCTCCTTTAAGCTGTCGCTTTAATATGCAAGTGGATGAACTGTGTAAAGAAATAAAGGTTACAAAAAAAACACCGAAGATCAAAAGTTTAGCGGGGCCGGGAATCGGAACTCCTGGTCTGCTCAGTACCGGTTAGGTATGCTAACCGCTACACTCTCTCTCTCTCTTTCTCTCACCGGCCTTCTCTTTCTCTCTCTCTCTCTCGGCGTTTTCTATTTGTTGCATGAATGCACCGAAACGGAATATATTCAATTAGACGTGTTATGGATACCCATTCTGCCGCGTGTAACGCGGGAAGACATTGTCAGCCTTGAAAGCTTTGCAGCGCTCCTTCTGTAGCAATCTCACTTAATAACTTTCATCGTAACGACTGCCCTGACACATTTGTTCGCCCCGTTCTCAAAACTGAGTGACTTGATTCTCGTGTGGTGCTGGTATTTTTCCCCCTAGTTCTTAGCATTACAGTTCGAAAGATTTCGGGCAATCATCTTTCCAAACGTTTCCCCCGAAAACCATCACCACCACGCCTTATCGCCGTTTTATTTATTTTTCTGTTGTGCGCTTTTCTCCGCGTCTTTAGCGACAATATTTCCTTTGTTTCCACGGAAGTTAGACAATAAAGTCGCAGCCTTCGCGTACAGCTAAACAAAAGAGCACCTGAATCAAATGCAGTCAGCAGAAGAAAGACGTAGAGGAAAACAAAACCGTTGGTGGCGGCGTGTAAAGTGGCATGGCGGCTGTCGCCATCATCATTTTGAGCTCGGTTCCCAGTTCGTCGGCTGTTACGCTTTTCCGTTTACACGATGACAGCTGGGCGGAACTTGTGTTTCATACGCTAGGCCTCACATAGCTGCTGGCGCTAACACATACACTAGGCCTGACACAGCCGCTAGGCTTAACGAGCTCCCGGCGTCTCCTTTCCCGCGAGCGTATATACGGGTGGTTCTTAATGGCGCGCAGCGACAAGTGAGAGCGGCACTGTTTGCCAGAGGGACAATATTTATTGAGTTCCCGGCGTGAAAGGCGGGAGCCTAACCGTTTGTGATGTTTCGGGAGTACGAACTCGGGAGAGGTGGCTCTGGCGAGCAGGATTATAAGGGTGAGCCAGAAGGTTCGATGGTTGCTTGATGGTTTATGGGTTCACCATAAATAGGTTTCTAAATGAATCAAGTTAAACATTTTGCACAGAGGTGACCGACAAACGTGCATTGAGGGCATGCAATTTCAATTGAACAAGCTTAACTGAGTAAAAAGTTGGAAATAAGAAAATTCAAGTCCCTACTGTAAAAGCTTGGTCTGCTGGGCAAGTTGGTAGTGGACATTCATATTAAAAATAGCGTTTGTCCTGTGTGCTTCTTCGTCTTTTTGTCCTGTCTCTTTTGCGCTATTTTTAATATTAAGTCCCTACCCACGGCGGCAATGTGCTCACCAAAGGTGTCTGGTTGGCGAAACATTAGACAAATGTTAGCAGTGCTCTCCGCGCCGACAGGTGGGGATCGACCGTCATTGCACTGAGTACCGCATTTTTCAGCGTCATCCTTGGTTGTGACACCATTTTTGTCGTTGGCTTCTTTTTTTTTTTAATGTTTCCTTCCTTGTTGAGGCGCCTCATCCGACGTAGAATTCTAGGGGAGCTCGGAGGTTGCCGCCGAAACTCCGCCCGAAAAACGGGCGGTCCTCTTTTCGTCCCCTGGCATTCCCAAATCCTAGAAAGTAATATTTATTCTCTCGTTGGTAGCTAAGTGCACCATGAAAATGACTTTCCACCTAAAACAGCACGATCAAATTTTCAGAGAAGAGAAGAGCGGCGGAAACAACCAGATTGTGCAAATCAGACGACGACATGTAATCAAAAATAATTGTGAAAAAAAAAAATGAAGCAACACTTCTGTTTTGTTGTTCTCGTTTTATTTGAACTTTTTTTTATATTTTATTGATAGAATAAAATAATCGTGCTATGACAGTTCATGCAGAGAACGGACGCATCGTTTCAGAAACGTTGTCTGCTATTGCCGAGGTCGAAGGAAGGAACCGTCGTGGCCACCTGCGATCTAGCATGCCGCCATTCGTCGGCTGTTGCGCCAATCAGACAAAGTTATTAGAAGACTGCCGCCGTACGTAGAGATTTTAAGTTTTTAATGTCCAACATTTCCCTCGGGTAAGTTACACAGCGAACATTTTACTCACTAATGTGCGTTCTTCGACCGTCTGTGTGAAAAATGTCAGCTCGATACGTTCAAAAACCGATTTATTTGGTCTCTTGAAACAGCAGTCGATTTTTTTTTACTCATCCTGCAGTATGCAACCTGGAACGCGTGCCCAACTCGTATGTTTAGCGTTTCATTCTAGCTAATGCAATGAAAATGGTCTCGAAGTGCCAACAAAACACGTCAGAATAACCGGAGGGCCGCGCCATGGTGTACCCAGATTTCAGAGTGTATTCAAACGGTGTATTGGGGTCATGTGGTTTATGGGCCGGGTTTGCAGTGCCAGCCACGAAAAGGTGACGAAAGCGTTGGTCGTCTTCAAGCGTGCCCGCTTCTCCGCCCGCTTTTCTCTTTTTTTTTTTCTTTCTCGACATGAAGCAACGCAAAGCACATGCGCGTTTGCAACCCAATTGCGCATGATGTGTCCGCCATTATATTGCAAACGCTTAACCTGGTTCCAGTGGCTCCCTCTTTCAAATCTAGGCTCTCTATGTCATGCTCACGGATGTCGCGATCCCGGTGGTCAGTCATAGAGGTTCCGGTCGTCGCGTTGCCTCAGATTCTGGTTGCGGAAACTTGCGTAGACCGTCGATCTGGAAAGCGGCCCGCAACTAATAACAGGCGTCAGCCGCGTCCAGATCCGCTGCTGTGTCGCCGCCAGGATCGCAACCGGCAACAGCGCGACGCAACTGTTACGTCATCGGGTGAAAATAGAGGGACCACGTTTGAGGACGGGCTAAACGCGCCAGTCGGGTGTATGTCCTTTGTCCATTTTGTTCCCCATCTCCAGGGGTTATTATCGTTATTATTTGCTAATGCTGAGCTTGTTTGGGCTTGCTTTTGTTTGGGACAAGTCAAGAATATTCTTTTGTTCCAAATTCGATTCAAATTCGGTGTTTTGTGTTTGCACCTCTCAATTTTTTTTCCAGGTGTCTAACGCAAACTTTTAAAAAGAGCTAGTAGTATTTACTAGGTAAAATCTAGTAACTGCTTGTCACGTGTGTTACTAGGTACCTAGCGACCGTAGGTAGTAACGGTCAAGCTAGTAACGGTTACTAGGTCAAGAAGCTATAGCGGTTACTAACCAACCTAGCATTTTAAACTACCTTTCACTAGTAACTGGAACTTACTCTCATAAGACCCAGGTGGCGCTAACCAACGTCAAATTCAAGATTACCAAAAAAAAAAGTATTATCGCTGGGATATATATATTTTTTCACGCTGCTTGCATGCGCATTTCCACACGTAATACGCATTTAACATAGGCAATAAATTAGATCATAGATGACACACACGCACAACACAGATGTGACGACACGCTAATTGCAGTCTCCGCCACCAGAGGTTACCTATGCGTCTTTTATACTGATCATTTAAAAGAAGTCGGCTGGTCAGCGACCCCCGTGAACGATGTTGCCAATATGGCGCTGCTTTCGTACCAATATTGTTGTTAAACATTCAAGGCATGCATGTCTTATTAAGAAGTAAGAGTACACGTAGTAATTATTTGCGACAGTTTATAAAACAGCGTCGTCAAGAGTTCCCAGCAGTCATGTTCTCGCTTCCCCGCATAACAGCTGTAGTTACTACCTGTCGCGCACTTGAAGTACTAAATAGCTAGTAAAATGGTAGTAACGCTCTGGAGAGGGTAGTAACTACTGCTGTTACCACCTACATGCGCCAGAGGTGCTTGTGTTCTCGCTGTGCCAGCGTTCGTGCTACTCAAATGTATTCAAAATAAGGGGGTTGGCGCTTATCGGACATTTTAACTTGATACGATGCATTGCCGCGAACTAAGCACTGTTTTTTTTTTTGTAGGTTTAAGTCACACTTTGTACGACGAAGAATTATTATTACTAAACCCAAAGTAGAACAATACGTTTCTTCGGCGGTTTTATAGTAGAACGACGTCTTAAGGCTGTAACACAACGGCGAAAAATCAATAAAAAAAAAAACGCAGGAATATCGGAACTTTGAAACAACAGTTAAGCACCACTTTTCCAGAAACCAACACCACGAGGGTCTTCACGGTGGAGAAATAAAATAAAATAATAAAAAAAAACTTTTTACGAGGTTATATTTGCGGTTTGCGTGCAAAAAATACGCTTCGGTACTTAAAAACGGCGTGTATCTGATGTTGCATGTGTCGAGTTTTGTCCGACTTTTGGGCGACTTTTCGCTCATGTTTTGCAGCCTTTGGGCTTTTCCCGCATTTTACGTTGAGTCAAGTTCTGGGTTGGGTTGTTTCAGTCGTTACTTCCGCCTAAAGATATGGTAAACTAAATTTGGATTTCGAAAAAGAAAACAAAAAACCAATGCAGGAGATTTAGGCGGGACACTACAATCCCTACAACAGTACTTGTAAGGCGATATCTCGAATATATGGCCGCATTTTTGGAAAAAAAGGTCGGGATTGAACCAGGCCGACAAGGCGCGTGACCGTCAGGATACCTAGTTTCCTCCTTCCTTCGCTTCGCTCCCTGAAGGCGGCGAGGCAAAGAAGACGCGAGGCCGTTCCCTCTCCTTCTCGGAGAAACATGACGTAAACATTTCTGTCAAATGCGCCTCCTTTTTTTTTTTTTTTTTTTTTTAAATACGGTTATCCGTTTTATATATTGCTGTATGAGTTATGTTTTGGTGTTTGTAGCATCCCGTTGCACGCTTTTGCCGCGTGTTTTGGGGAATCCAGATTTCGGTTCAGCATCCCTTTGAAAGCTTCAAATATTCATACTTTTATACACAAAGATAAGAGTAAATATGGCGTTGCTTCATTCTTCAGGCTGTCTTAGAAGAGCTTGCCGCGGCATTTAAAACAGTCGATCACCAAATTATTAAAAAAAAAAAAGCATATAAAACACGAAAAAAAAACCGACAGATAAACAACAGACTGGTCTCACCAGCCAGTTTCGCCACGACGCCGCTGCCGGCACGTATCGCGGGAACTAGAGCCATTAAATAAGCTACGCTTCAGAGTATCGGCACTTCAGCCGTCTTGGGGCTTAAGGTCATGGTTGTCCGTTATCCGAAGCGTTATTTGAAATCGCAAGAGTCGCTTTTCTGTCCTCCAGAAATGTTAAAACAGTTGGCGACATAGTATCACCTGGGTTTCTAAACACCGTATCTAAAGCTGAGGAAACCGCATTTTTTAATTATGACGATCGACAGCTGCGTCTGATGTGCACTAAGCACCAAGATGGCGGCGCCCACGGGTCGATCGGGGAATGGAGTGCCGATATACTTAAGCGTAGCTCATTGAATGGCTCTAGTGGGAACTCTGGTCGTTCTTCTCGATCGACAACCCTGCCGCGGGTCTGCGAAGCTCGACGTGGCACGAGCTGCTCCGTCCACTGCCGCCTGCCTCCTGTGAACTACCGTTATGGCGCCGTGACGCATGCGCCGAACGCTTGGAAAAATCAGTCGATTAATCGTACAGAAAAATAAAATTGTCCGGCAGTTTTGTGTTTTGTTTAGAGCCTTTCACATTTTCTGGCTTTTCTCTTCAGTTTCTCAATTTTTGAGAAAATCATTCATTTCTTTTTATCGGTTTAAAGTTTACGGAGCCACGAACCTCTGCGCCGTTTAATCCGCGTTCTACCGCAGTTCTGCTAAACTAATGCTTTCCGACGCGCGCGTCCTCACAAGCACGTCCTCACAAGCACATGCGCCGTCGTGCGAGATTAATTACGTATAGACTACACGACGCTAAGCAGGGGAGTACTAAGCGTTTCCCTCTTTTGCCAACCAGGAACTTAAAAAAACTGAAAAGACTACTAAAAGGAAGAAAAAGTGAACTTTCGTAAGAACAAGCCTCCTTCGTCTGTTTGCTCAGCCCTAGAATTGAAAAGAGCCAGAAGAAAATCCCCCTTTCCCCGTAAAATAACACGCAAAACCAAAAGTAGCGAACGAAAAAAAAAAAGGAGCTGTTAAAACATGCCAATTCATAAACGTGAGGAAAAAAATATAACGCATTGAGTTATGATGTTATGGGTGCTTACCGAGCCGTAGTTTCTAGAAAAAAAAAATAGATATTATTATTATTATTTCTAGGAGGCGGGTGCTATAGTTAACCTCACCTTGTGATAGACCGAAGTGAACGCTACGAGCCATCTAAGCCAATCTAATGCCTCGTGAGTGTCACGTGAACTTTGGGAGGGGCGCATCGACGCTTTGGGGGGGGGCACATATAGTCATGTGGTTACTGTCACAACGTTAGATTGGCTGGTGTGGATAGCGTCGTCGGATGCGGTTCATGGTAAATTGGAGCGGAGTACCGCGCCCAAAAAAGAACAGGATGCGGCTCTTTCCGGTCGGGATCGTGGTTATAAATTGTTCCCGGCCTGCGTCGGCGGTGGCTGCCTTCATCAATAAAGCTTTTCCCGGAGTTGGAATGTTGTCGCGCTTTCGACCCACTACGTTTCGGTGCCGAAACCTTAAGCCGCGGCTTCGTCGACACCAGTCTCGGCCGAAATGATAATGGGTCTCGTGAGTCTTGAACGGAAACGAGATGGAAGGAGGGAACCGATGAAGTGCTCCCCATATAGACTCCAGCGTTGCCAGGAAGCCGTTCTGGTCCTCCTGGGAGGTTGTTCGTAACCCGCTGGATTCAGCGTCTCGGCCGGTTCGCCTCTTGTGGCGTGCCCACTTAGGCGGAACGTCCTTATTGTCGATGCGTTCGGTCTTCGGGGATAGGGGATCCCTGTCGACTGAGTTTCGGCGTCCTCTTCGGGTAGTTCGCGAGATTGGCTGTGGGACGTGAATGAGAGTTGATATATAACGACGAGCGGTCATCGTTGCTTATGAGCCACCAGGCGAATCGTTTGCGTGCGTGTCTGAGTACGCCCGTTTTGATCTCTCAGGCTGTCTGGCTGTCTCTTATATCTGACCCATCTCCTAGTTGGGCAGACCTGTTCCTCAGTTTTACTTATGTTGCTAAATAGTTCCTTTGTTGAGTTGTCATTAACTTGTTTTATATCTAGGATTCCGTGTTTTCGGAGTTTATTTTTCGTCAAATTCGAAGGGTATTTTTTCGGAGTTTTTTTTTTTCTTTTGCCGAAAATTCGGAGTTCATCGGAGTTTATTTTTGTTTTATTCCCATTTCTTCGAAATATGGAGTTTAATTTCGCAGTGTTTCCTATTAAAAATAAATACAAATTATTCGTGGGTAAATGACAAAAAAAAAAAAAACCGCTTGTATTACTTAATATTTTCTCCACATTGATTTGGCGTTGGTGCCATTACCATTGGCAATACTAATTTGTACTACGACAAAAGGTGCACACAAGTGTTTCTTCGATAAAGTCGATACCTTACAATCAATAAACTCCTGGAGGTAGTCGCTGGGAAGCTTGTATTCATTCCATCCTATTCCACAAACCTCCCACGCGGCTCCGTGAGGTGGAGAGGTAAAGGATAGAATAGAAAAGTTTCAACTGTCCCTCTTCCCCATTCTGTGCAATCGCTATGGTCCATAGCCTTCACAGTTACGAAACACAACTTTTCCTTGCTCTAAAGCACAAACTGGAAACATAAACTGACTTTTGCCGTTACCCGAAAGCACACTGACATGTTGTCCTGACCGAGATTTGAAAGATAAGTTTGGTGGCATTTTTTTCAGGACCGTTGGCTCTGTTCACTGATCAAACCTAATTGTAAAACACGTGTGTGTGTGTGTGTGTGAGTGTGTGTGTGTGTGTGTTTGGGGGGGGGGGGGGTGGTGTCGGCACACCCAAATTCGGAGTTTAATGAATAAATCCGCATCGAACAACTTCTTACCAGCGTTAGTTTTGAATCCTTGTTTATATTTCCTACAACCAAGTTCAACTAACAACATTAGGCAATCATTCTTGCTCTGTCTCATACGTCGTTCAGCAAAAATAAAATGTGTAAAATGTAGTGCTTGGCAAAAAACACAGCTCGACGCAAGTCAACTCGAAAATAGGTTCGAATAAACACTCAGTAAGTAAGCAGCCGATGAATTGTCAGCCGTGAATTTAATCTCACACTTTGACTTCCTCGCTTGCGCATGTAATCTATTTATCGCTCCACCTTAACCTAACAAGCCCAATGTATAAATAAAGACCACTCGAAACACGTTTTAACAATTATCCAAAGGGCATTATTAATGAAGACTTAAAAAAAGAGGAAGGCTAAATCTGAAATACGATACAGGCTATATGGGGGCGTGCTCGAATTAATAAAACACTCAATTTAAGAACTCCGTGCCTGATACCGGAACTTTGATCGGCGAAAGATTGCATAAAAAAAGTAGGTTTCGTGTTTCTCTTTTCCTGTTCTTTTTTTTTTTTTTCCTTTTCAATTAAAAGTCTCGCGTTTCAAATTCTACTTGGCACTCGAGCACCCAAAGAGATGGTGTGAGCCCCAACTATCACACTTTAGTACGTTCCGGTATCTTTATTGACATTGGGGAGATACCACTCAAAATATTGTTTCCTCCTCACGCGAGCTTTCATCTTGAACAGTATGTGTACCGAAGCGCCATCGAGGAAAAGGCGCTCCAAGTGCTGACTTCGAGAAACAGTTTCTCTCCGTCTTCAGAATTTTTAACGTCAATGTCTCCGAGGTTTCGGACAAACCCTCTTAAAAAACGGGCATCTGCTTCTAGAGTGCTTTGCTTCAGACTACGTCGAACTGCGATAGCATTGCTTTTCGTGAACGAAAGCTATATATTTTGCTGTTTAATTGAGACGAGCTCCACAGCGGGTAAATAAGCATCAAATATCCGCACCTTTTGATAAAATAAAAATGCTAATTTTTTTTTATTTGTTAACCTATTAACGACAGGTCAACGGCATTTGCCATGCCTCGTTTGAAGGTCAAACTCTGTTTTCTCTTTTCCGGTGATTCGCTGATACAACGATCACCCTGAGCCTATTGCGCCGCAACGTCTCTTTAACAACATCCTCTCAAGCCGTTGTTGTTGTTGTTGTTGTTTTGTTTTCCTGTGAGGCATTTCGAAGACGGTTGGAGAACAATTTTAGCGAGCATATAATTATTACCCTAGAGTGGAACCAACTGCGACACGGGCTTACTCATTGGAACAACCGCGAATAACGCCACCCCTCATCCAATGACGCACGTGAAGAGCGACTCATTAAAGGCCTGTTCACCCATACAGCGGAGCGCTAAGTTAGCGCTACGTGAGCGCTCCAAGGACCGCTCACGTGCCGCTTCCTAGCGTGCCGCTTCCTAGCGTGCCGCTTCCAGAACCTCTGGTGACTCCGCTCTCGCTACGATCGAGGTTCGTCTACCAACGTTCTGGCCTAAAAACCCGCAAGTCTGGTTTACCCAGGTCGAGGCCCGTTTCCACCTGAGAAGAATCACGTCCGGGTCACCAGTTTGTAGAAAACTCGTCAAGCACGGGGCCCCTACAGGCGTGACTGAGTTCTAACATAGCGCGCGATTAGCGCTTCTGTAGCGCCTTGTTAGCGCTTCTGTAGCGCCTTGTTAGCGCTTCAGTAGTGCCTTGTTAGCGCTCCAGTAGCGCCTTGTTAGCGCTTCTGTAGCGCCTTGTTAGCGCTTCAGTAGCGCCGTGTTAGCGCTTCAGTAGCGCTTCTTGAACCGCGGTGCTGCGGATTAGCAGGTTCATTGCGGTTTCGGTTCCTGTGGTTGGGTATGCGTCAGCAGCACCATGGCGGACATGTATGATGCTGAAATAAAAATGCGACAAATGCTCTTACATACGCGATTAGTGCATATGTGTGTGGACGGCTTAACGCCAAGAAGAGCCTTCTAGGTGCGCGAAATCTTTCGCCAGCGAGATACCGAAAGGTACCCGGTGAACCTTGTTCCTAGGTTGAGGGACCGAGACACAGAGCTCTTTCGAAGGCGATTGTTTTTAACTGCGTGTCTTTGAAACCAGGGGCACGCATATCGAATAGAAAAGCGATGAGATCGTATCCAATCAATTAGTCGCTCAGAGTCCATGACTCTGAATCGCCTGCCCGACCCTTTGCTTGGAGAGCAGCTCTTTTACTTCGTCTTCTCTCAATGCCAAAGAAAAATAACAACAAAGGAATCGCCGTGCACGCGCTGTTCCACAACAGCAAGCACGGCACAAAGAGAGTGAGAGCGCTAACAGAGCGCTTCTGTCGCGCTAACAAAGCGCTTCTGAAGCTCTAACAGAGCGCTACTGAAGCGCTAACAGAGCGCTACATCACGCGCTAGAAAGCGCCACATGAGCGCTCCTTGGAGCGCTCACGTAGCGCTAACTTAGCGCTCCGCTGTATGTGTGAACCGGCCTTAAAGAGACACTGCAAGGAAAGGAAACGGTTTTTTTAGGGCGTAAATGGGACACGTAAATTTTTGAATATTTTTGTTCGCGCAATATGTTCGTTAATAAACGCAACTTAGGTCGAGGTCACAACCCGCCCTAAGCCCCGCCCACGAATCAGTGGCCCCGCTCATTACTACTCGACTGACTTGGCTACTCGACCAAAGAGGCTAACAATCGTAGTGTCTCCCTTTTGTTTCATTCGGCGTCTAGTCTGAAAGTCTAAAGCCGCCTGCTAGTCGTGCGAGCGAACGAATGGGAGCGTCCGGCATCGTCTGCTATTTCACCACCGCCTATCGTCGTCTGCAACGCCCGTGGGACGCGGACACGAAAGCTACGCTTCGGCGTCCGTTCTCGCCTCCGTTCGTCTGCTATTCATCCGCCGTCTTAAAACTTCTGCAGCGCTCAGAAGATGTGACGATGAAAGCGGCATTCTAGCGTTTCACCATGCGCGAGTCACGGTCCCATACAAGTGTCGTCAGCATCCGTCGATGCGCGTAATGAGCGACTGAGGTAACTAAAATAATCAACCAAATAAATATGCAGTCTTTCTAGCTTTACTGTTATTGTTATCTTTTTTCCCCATAGCGCCCATGAGCAAGGTGGGTGAGTGTCATGACGAACAATTAAAACGCGTCGTAAAAATATTCGCTTTCGTAGGCCAGGTGCACTGCAAAACTTAAAAAGCTTGCCTTTAGAGGCGCCGATGAAGGGAACTTAGACAAACTTGATGGGAGCCGAACGCCCCATTGCCTCCACCCAAATCGGCTCGCAAATTCTTACCTTTGTAGGTATCTTCTCGTCATTGAAACCGTGTTCGCAATCACTACGATTGCACAATTTACAGGGTAGTGGGGCCGCTTTCAAGGAAACCAACATCTTTATGCAGCACCAACACGCGCAAAGAAAGAGGTCAAGCCAGATCGATAAAAATAGTTTGGTCTCGGACGCTAGGTTTAGGCCAGTCCCGCTACGAGCACAAGCAACCGCACAGGGCATGCGAAGGCGCGTACTTGCGGCAGTTGTTTGTTGCAAACTACGTCGGTCGAAGAAATCTTTCTCCAAACAAATCCGTAAAGTCAAAACCACTCGCACTCATAACCACTCACGAGCTTGACGAGCTCGCTCGTTCAGCACTCTGAAGACACCGGCGGCCATGCTTGTTAACGTTTCAAACCAAAGCGGGAGAAGCAATCCCATTATACGTTTGAAAGCAATAATGACTCTATCTTGAATATATGCTTCTCATACATAAAAAATAGTCGCTTAGGATACTACTATTACGGTACGGAGATACAAATTCACAACCAAACTTTCACCCATCACTCATCTCTCCAGCCAATGAGAGATGCAAGCACTCTGTGAGAATGGAGCAAGGCTTAGCGGGCTGCGACCTCTGCCTTCTGCACCTCAATTGCGTCTAACAGCGTAAATGTTGCGCAAATTTCCTTTTAATATTTACTTTTTATTAGTTATCTTTAAAAAAATGTGTTTCTTTTTCTTGCAGTGTCCCGTTAAGGCCAGCGCATGCGCCTAATGAGGAGAGGAGGCCAATACGTTTCGTGTTACGGGTGATAATTTTTGTGGCGGTGCATGGCTTCGGTTTGGGCGATACCTAACAGCAGACATGTGGCCCGCGCATTCCGTCATCCTTAGACAACCCCCGACTAGCCTTAAGTGGCAACCGGGCTGAATCCCGACCAGAGCAACAGCGCGCGAAGCGGCAGACGTGTCCGTGTTAGAGTTGCCGCGAGCTAACGTCGAGCTCGTCGTGAGGCACTGCATGAGGTGCTGTCTATGATGCCGACACACACTAGGCGCCGCTGCGTGGATCCACTAGGTAGCGCAAGTCGCCGCCCGATTCAAAGAGTTCAGCCTCATCCATCCATTCACCCAGTGATTATGTTTTAATTTGTATGTGTGTGAATGCTTGTGTGTTTGTGTGTGTGTGTTGTGTGTGGCTGTGTATATGTGCGTGTATGTGTGTGTGCGTGCATGTGTGTTCACCCGTTGAAAACCCACCTAACATAAATGAATGGATAGAACGAACGTTTATTGTTTGTTAAGGTTTCGCGGTCGTTCTTGGGCGCTGCAGGCATGTCTGACGCGAGTAAAACCACGAATTTACTTTTGGGCCGGGAAGTGATACCGCGTGCTGTGGGTGTCTCAGCTTACGCCTACGAACGCGCAAACAATGTCGATCCTAGTTCGTCGCTGCGCCCATGGTTAAAGCTGAATCGACCGGCACGAGTGCCAAGAAACACATTGAGAGCGGCTGTCACCGAATCGGAAGACTAGGCTCTATTCAAAGTGAGCCGGAAAAAGAAAAAACAAGAAAAAGAAAAGACAAACACGTCCTTTGAGAGTACGCAGGCGTTCGGTCAGCCGTGGAAGCATCGGAAATGGAAGCTCGAACCGGCACTTGGGGTGACGCAGGATGGCAGCGCACTCGGCGTATCACTGCCTCTCTCTCTCTCTCTTTGTCTCTTTCTCTCTTCTGCCTTGCACCGGCAGACAGTCGCCCGTGGGGTTCTTCGCTGGACGGAGCTCTGCAGATTTTCGCGCCATGCGCGTGTCGTTGCACGTCACATCTACGAATTGGTGCTCTGTCAGTTTATTTTTGTTTTTTTCGGTGGGGAAATGGAGACGAGGTTTCTCTGTTTTATTGAGTAGGGTCAATGTCAAATGTGGGTTATTTACGCGCCAAAGCAACTTAGGGCATCTTGAACGCCTCAGCGGAGGACTGAGAAGTAATTTCGACCAGCTGGAGATCTTTTGACTGCAACGGAAATCTCGGCTACACGCGTTGCCTTTTCCGCAATAAGCCTCCGTCGAAATGCGGGGCACCTCGACTAATATTCGATCCCACTCGACCTAACGATACGTACGCCGGCGCTATGCCTCGGAGCCACCGAGGCGGCTTATATGAAGTAGGGTTCTTTTGTTTAAATTATGTAATGCCTTTTTGAGGGTACTTCCAACACCATAGAATTCGTCCATCCGTCCGCTCGTCTGTCCATCCATGCGTCCATTCATTTCCCGGCTAAATTTAGCAATGAAATGGTCGTCACGTCACCTGATGTCACGTGACCCATTCGGCAGTCCAGTTTCCGCGCTAGATTTAACGGCTACATTGACGTCACGAAACCTAAAAGCCAGTACAGTTTCTCCGCTAAATAAAGCGGAAAAATGCGTGCGTAAGTCACGTCACCTGACGTCACGTGACCCATACACCGACTTTGTTTCCCTGCTAATTTTAGCAGAACATTTAAAAAAACATTTGTACGATTGTTTATTGTTTTTTTAACTAATTTAAACGCTGTTTTTAAGTACTGCATTAAACGCATTGAAAGATTGCAGAACCTGGTGGGTTCAAACTATCCGACATACAGTCATGCTGAAGACATTTTAGCATTTCAAACAAAGCAGAACACATTTCTGCTACAAATTCCTAACTTTGGCAGCGATTCAAATTGGGACATCTTGGATAGGTAACTCCAAACTCGAACTTAATTAACTAGGTTAAAACTACGTATCATGAATTATCCTGGATAACACGCGTGTAAATAACACGCTCTGCCCATGTAAGCTTTAACGACTGAGATACATCACTAATTAGTCAACATAATTAAGCACGTATCGAGAGTAATCCACACAAAACAAAACCAAAGCAAAACAAAAAAAAGAAGAAAATCGAGGTTGGACATGCCGTTAAGGGTCTCTCGGATAACATCCAGTGATCCGGTCACCGTAATATCCTGTTGCGATGGTGGAAAAGCATATAAAAAATAGAAGTAAGGATCAGTCTGACGTACGAAGACAGGGGTTAGGGAAAAGAAAAATAGGGATGAATTAGGGAAGGAGAGGGACCAAGAGGGGAAACTCGTAGGGATGAAAGGATGCAGGCAGCAAAGACCGTCCAGGAAGAAGTGCGGTAATGGTAATGACCTGGGGAATAATAGGATGCTTCTTGAAAAATCAAAAGGAAATACATAAAACATAACTAGGAAATCGTATAGAAGACGGTTCTGACGCTTAGTGTTTCCGGTGTAGAGCGCAAAGCCCTCTCAAAGAGGAGTTCAGAAAAGCAACGAAAAAAGGAGGGATGGACTGGCTAGCATCACATGAGTACAATGAGAAATTGCAAAGCAAAGATTATGCGTCGTGACAGTTGTGGCTTAAAGTAGAAATAACGAAAAGCCTGGTATAAAAAAATATATATATTCGTTTTTCTTCTGTGCTTCTGGGAAACCTATTTCTTGAACTACTATTGCATTTCCCGGAGTATTGTCCGCTGACTATACATATTTCAAAGCTGAAATTTGATCCGATGCGAACTATCTACTGATGCAGACTATACAAGGAATTCTTTTTTTTCTTGATCGTTCATAGTGACAAGATGTGAAGGATTTTATGAATAGCAGTGTATACCGTATTTTCCGGACTGTAGTCCGCACCTGGTGTATAGTCAGCAGGGGCGAATTCGGGGTCAAAAATAAAGGTTTTTGCTTAGATAGTCCGCACCCGAGACACAGTCCGCACGTGGCGCATGTTCCAGTTTTTAATGCATAATCGGAACGTAAAAATTATCATACACAGCACACCTTGCGAAATGCGTGCTATCTTAGCTCACATAGAAGCTTGTATCTTACATAAATCACTATTACATACTCTGTTACTCATAAAATTCTTCGCGTCTTCTTCGAGAACGATCCAGAAACACACAAAACCTTGTGTATTCCTCACTTTTAAACATTCCGCATCGGGTAAAATTTCAACTTTTAAACATGTATATTCCGCGGACTATAGTCCAGAAAATACGTTAGTAGTGTTGCTTTACTTATTATACAAGCTTTTTTTGTGAGCTACGATACAACAGGCATTTGTTACGGTGTGCTGTGTACGATAAGTTTTAAGTTCGGACTGGGCCCTAACTGCAAACTATCTGAACAAAAACTTTTATTTTTGACCCCAAATGTTTCTCTGCGGACTATGCACCGGGTGCGGAATATAGTCAGGAAAATGCGGTATTAACACCTTGAGTTTGATAGCGCTAAATAATGCAGCGCGTGGGTTGAGTCGGTCTAAATTACTTCCAATAAATTGTAGAAATCAGCCTCGCGCGCTATTATTTTGTAATTTGTTACTAATGTACGGCTTGGCGGTGGATTTGGTTTGCAAATATATCGAAGGAAACACCTCTCTTAATTCTAATTTACGAACTAAAACTAAACACCCCAATGACTCGATGGGACGTTTAGCTTTTTTTGAGGCCGACTAGTCGAATACGCGTCATTGTATATTAGGATTTAAGGAAATAGGCAAAGATAGAATGAAATATGACTCTGACTTTCCTTTCATTTAATTTCTTTGTCAATTTAAAAAGCCAGAATAATCCACAAGTGCGTCTTTTCGTTCTAACTTCAGACATGATCAATTCCCTACCATTGATGAGTTTTGGTGCCTATTTCTAACTTTTGATTAAGGTTATGATTTTATTTTAATATTTAAACACAAAACATTGTTCACCTAGCGTCACGTTTATGTTAAGTTATAGTCTGGTGACATGCAATTTTTTTTTTTGCGTTTTGCTTAAATTGGGTTGTATTCATTCCCCCCCCCCCCCCCCCCCCCCGCTACATTAAGGCGAATCCTAGTTACATTGTATGTTTGACCCAAAAGAGTTGATACTTAATTTTATTCCCCAAAAAGAATGATTAGAAATTGAAAAAAAAGAAAGTGACTGGATGACGTTCAAAATTTTTATTATTTTAATGAAATTTTGTTTTATATTAAAATGCGCTTATTCATCGACGCTCGTGTAGTATAAAATGAGAGTCAAAAACGTTTTAACATTTTTGCTCACGGCTCGTTCCTCTGCATCGCTTGAAATATTAACAATCAGCGCAGTGGGGGATAGAGAAGAAGAAAGTCAAATATAATAATATTTTACAAACCAGACCTCGAGGTATGTTGTAAAGATGACTGTGTGCGTTAAAAATGAAAAGCTCACAAAATCCACAAAGAAAGCTTACAGCCTTGGATACGCGATGTCAAGGCAAACTACGCCCGTCTTAGAAGGTGTTTTTTGTCTTTCTTCAGTGATTAAGCATAAACAATGGGGCACGACCTCGACAACAACAAACGAGATGCTCCGATAAAAGCGGAGGAACCCAATCTAAAAGAAAAATTGCGAAAACTTAGTAAAGAACGTGCAGCCTTCATTATTGCTTCTTGCCGGCAGCGACCGTCCAATAATGGCCGACTGACGTTGAAGTCACGACCCGAAAAGGAAAATAATGTATCCACAAAGATATACCTTCATTCCAACAAGCACTGACAATCAATCGCAAAAAACGCCAAAACCAATTAGTAAAGGTCCTATCAAGTGACCTTTTTTTTGTGCGATAAAATTTCTTTGGACAGCCTCCCCCACAAAAAATTTTCCTCTGTAACACGAAACTTACGCGCATGAGCGGAAAAGTAATACATCTTTAAAGTGAGAAGAAAAGAGAAAATTCCCAACGTCGCCTAGGGAGAATCAAACCCAAGACCCCCAAGATTTTGAGTTCGACGGTCAACCATTGTTCAAAGGGGGAGACTTGTAAAACGATGGGTGTCATGTGCCGTTCTTCTCTTCTTATTGCGCGCATGCTTGGGTTACGGGACGATGCACTCACCTGGTGCTCCGCAGTCTTCGCAAAGCCTCCCAAGAACAATTAGCAGACTGCAGAGAAGACCAATGAAAGGAAAAGGCAACGTGCTTAACATGACCTTAACTATGAAATGTACGAACATTTTAATGCTGATTTACGCGCCGTAGCATGCGTCGACATTTGATCAGCGGAACGCCAGCCTGTTGCAGAACGAAGTTCATTTCTTCACTGGCTTCCATCGTGAGACGTTATCGAAGAGGAAGATCGGGTTGATAGCTTCATCGTGAGGACACCATCGAAGGAACCGTCCTTGTACGTGAATGTGATATTATTCATTGCACTTAGTTCACAGCTTCCTCGGTGTGCGGGTGAACGAAGGAAGGCATTGTGTTTATACACGACATACATGTGCCCATACACCAACCGGGTGGCGCCTAGACAGGTTATGGAAAACACACACACACACACACACACGCTTGCACACAAACTGCTTACACAACAAACGCACGCACACGCTTACACTAATATTCGGGTCATCGCTCTACAGAGCCCTTGAATGATATATCTGTCATTGAGGTATTGCCTCCGTCAGTTCATAGGGAAGTGTCCTCCAAAGTGCGGCTGTGTGCGTCGAGCACGACTTAAGTGAATAATGTAAATAAAAATCGTGTAAATATATCCGCAATAGCGTTAAATAAGTGTTTCTTAATTAAATTACTTGACCGACGGAAATGAATTCCGCCACAACTCTACCACAGCCTTCGTAAAAAAAAAGCCAGGCATTTCGACGTGGTCTGTGCAGGAGCGTCCCAGAAACTAAGGCCCGCTTTGTACACGCACGAAGCTATGTTTATTTTATTTCGTTCTTCCCATAGGCTATCTTCCGTGTGGTCAGCTCCAGGATTTTCTTGTCTTTTCCTTGCTTCCGCAGGGTGCCACTGGCAAGCGCAAGCTCTTCGTAATTTATTGGTTATTTCTATCTCCCCTGTCCACACCCTTAACCCTTAACCTTTGATTGTTTTACTTCTTTTCGCATCTCCGTCTGCTTGGGACTCAAGCAAGCGAGAACGTGACGAGTAAAGAGACAATATTGGACCGAGCGGTGTCATCCCGTCACGACGTCGCATATCCGTATATAACCAAGAACGTAGCCAAAGTAAGACGAATCTGTCTGCCTGGATCACTTTTGTGTCCGCGTTGCAATGTACGTTTTTTTTTTTTTGTGTGCCAACCTCGCAGCTGTCGGCGTACCCTTGCCCCCCCGCCCCCTCTTCCCTTTTGCTGGTTCGTCTTCCAAACACTTTTGACAGCCATATTGCAATTCGTATTATTTCAGGATTTTGAACAGGGGCCAGACAGAGAAGCGCAAAATGTGTTTTGTGTATTGATTTGTTTCACTGGATGTCATTTAAGGAGGACACTCTACGAGATGGTGGAAGGGCTGACGTGAATATAGTGGAGTGTGAAGGATGATGGCGGTTGGTGAGGTTAGAGTGGGCTTTGAGCGCTGCGTGGCCTTGGGAAACGCTTGTTTTCTGTGAGCCGAACTTGCGTAGACTGGAGGTTATTTGGACGGTTTTGTCGCTTCCTTCCCCATGTCCAATTTTATCTTGTTTCCTTTTTTTTTCATGTTTCTCGTTGGACGCAAACTTCATCCAAACTTTAGTTTGTGGTTACAATGCGTTTGGCTCTGAAAAAAAAAAGTAATTTGATTCATTATTTGCAAGGGATACTCGGGTGCGCGCTCTTTCGTTGACCATGTTTTTTAGATTTCCATATACTATATCATTTTGTGATTTGATATTTCTTTGGCTGAAAGATATGTAACCTGTGGAAACATACTATCAGTGCTACATCAGTGGGACCACCATATTCACTTCTTTTAGAGCGCAGCTCTTAGGCGCCCGTTTTCGGCTTGAGCGTCGTCGGCGTAACCGCGCGTTGCATTATGGGACATTTCCTGTCATGACGTCACAAGTGACGTCACTCATGACCCTCGCGTTGCATTATGGGACGTTTCCCATAATGACATCACGCGTGCCGTCACGTGTGACGTCATGAGGGTCAGGAGTGACGTCACGAGTTTCGTCATTATAAGAAGCGTGCCATAATGCAACGCGCGGGTCACGAGTGATGTCACGAAGGTCACTTGTGAAGGTCCCGACGAAGGTCACGACCTTTACAGTGACCTTCACAAGGCGTGCGCGAGTGACGTCACAAGAGAGGAGGGGGAGGAGGAGGAGAGGATAAGAAGGGGGAGGATGGACGAGATTGGAAGAGGTAGAGGGGAGAGGAAGGAGGAGGAGAGGATACCCTCCTCTCCGTGCCCTCCCGTCCTCCACCTGAAGAGCTACGCTCTAATTCGGCATTACAGGGAGTTGTAAACGTCTTCCATTTTTTACCCAATCTGTTAACATTTCTTTCAAAAATAGATAGTGTCATAGACGAAAAAAAGGCCTGCCGTGTATTTTAATTTAGCGCAAACAAAAACATGCTCAAAAGAAGTAATAGCTCTTTATTCTTAAATTACTGTATTTTGACGTAATGCACCACTCAAAAAACGAATAGCTCAACATGAACACTGAACATGAAGCAAAAATTAATGAATAGTACAGACGACTGGACTGCCTTCCTCATAAAACAACGGCAGCTCAACCAAATGTATGTTATACACGGTTTTCCTTTTAAGCTTGGCAGATTAGTTTGAAATAAAGCCATGAAAGCTACAATATTTTTAGAATCACTTTGAGGGCGTAGGTAGCGCAGTAGTGCGCTAAATCTACCACTCGCGCAACCAGCACGAGGCTTGTTTGAGAAAAAAAGCGGATGATAAGACACGGAAAACCGCGCGGGCACGTTATCGCACCGGTGTAGCCCTGTTGCACTAGCGGCAACTTTAGTTCTCCGCCGTGCTTATTGCGTGCTCCAAATCATTCCAATATTGGGGACTTTTAGTAAACCGTTAAGGGCCGGTCCAAACCAAGCTGAAAAACGTGTCCCGAAAAAATCTGCGTGTGTGTGTTTGGGGGGGGGGGGGGGGGGGAAATTGACGTCAACGGTCATGTGAACGTGACGTTTTGCGGTTCAAAGTTGAAAATATCCAGCCTTTTTCGGCCCCGGAGAAAGCCGCAAGACGCCGGAGAGCCCTCTTGGCAAAGCAGGGGATTGCGGTCCACCCTCCTCGCAAACCTTGAGCGGGGAGGGGCAGGAGAGGGGGAGGGGGGGGGGGATGCGCTAATAGCTTTTTAGGAACCCAACAGAAGGACAAAGGTAGGATTAAGAGACAGTTGCTTTTGGTGTATTTTCCCCCCGAAGCTTCTCATAAATTCCACAAAGATGTTCTTCTCTCCCTCTCCCGCCCATCATGTGCGTTTTCCTTTTTTCTCTCAACCTTTCCGTCTCCGACGTCCCGGCGAGCTGCCCTTCCGAATTCTTGTTTATACACCCCGTAGGCTTCTAGGCTAAAATGACAGGCGCAAGGTATAAAAAAAAGAAGGAAAAAAATTGTTCCGCCTGCCTCATTCTTGTGGGCCGGTTTGCGGCTTTGTTTGTACCGCGCTTTACGGTGTTCCGCGTACCACACTATTGGAGCCTTCGAAGCATGCTTTTAAACGCCCGCCCCTGGGTCACGGTCCGGACGCGCGCTTAAAAGCATGCATCAAAGGCTACAATAGTACAGTACGCGAAACACGGTAACGATTTGCTAAAAGTTCCTTTTGTCTGATTTAGTGGTTTTCGATTACAATCAGCAGGTTTTTAATTAGAACAACACGTTTATTTTTAATCATTGAAAACAGGTTATTTACAAGTTTTAGTTAATTTGCCGTCTGACTGCGACGATTAGAACACTAAACTACGTCCCCCTGGCCGTATAACCCACCTGTACAAACCGGATTAGTGTAGCTTTCGCGGCTCTTCTTTTTTTTAAACAAATCTGCTAAGCTTAAAAAGAAACATCATGTATACATGACTTGCATTGAAGTAACATCGGCAGTTGTCGTGGTGGTCTTGGTACTGGACGAGCACATTCTGTAGCCCAGATTTCGCACCCATCAAATTAATTGTTTTAGCAAGAAGAGGATCGATCGCCATCGAGGTGCAATGTCGTCACTCCAAGCCATGATATATTATATACATAAAAAATCCAAGGTTTATTTCTTTTATTTTTTAGAACCCGTAAGTTCGCGGTCTGATACGTCTACGATAGCAGCTTATCGCCACCGAAACAGTCTGAACACTCCACCGCGCCATCACTTTCGTTTCCGGTTCCCCGCAAGTTTTTATTTTGGGATTTTTCGGTGGGCGAAAGCGTGTCCGCAGCTTTCTGCGCTAGATTTAAGCCGACGAAACCGAAAGGTAATCGAAGCTTTTCGACTCTTTGAACGCGCTGCAACTGGAAATAATACAGAGCCGGTGTGCTGTAAAATGTGGAAAAAAATAATTAAGAAGAAAAAAGATTTGGAGACACGATTCTCAACAAAAGGCTCTGGCTTTTCCCGGGTCCGCAGGAAGTTAGAAGAAAAAAAAAAAAAGCATCGGCGAAGATATAAATTTTACTTTGCACCCGGAATAACGCTTTCCAGGCTACTTCCCAAGATCACTTTTTGATCGTTTATTACCCATAGGAGTGTGGTTTTGTTCTCTTAGGTTTAGATATATTGTAAGACCGTGTCCGTCTTATTGTTTGTTTTTATAAAATCTTAGTGACCCCGTTAACTTTTCTTTATTTTCATTTTAAAATGAACTTGGTGTGTTTTCTATTTTCGATTTCTTGACAAACATTGGCAATGCAATAATGAGAAACTTCACAAACAATGATTTAAACTTCCCCCACCCCTTTTTTGTTTATTTTGTTTTTATTAAAACTGGTTGCGCCAACAAAGGCATTGAATATGCTCCTATCTTTTCGCGTTTTCCCTCTAAAGAAACCAACGAGAACTAAACAACGTCCCGATAACCTTTGAACTTTACGCATCCTGATAAATGTTCTTCTTTGTGCGGCGTTCCTGTTAATTGTTCGAGTCACGTGACACGAATCTCGCAGCGCGCGCAGTGACAGCAACACCAATGTTGCGTGGATGTGTACGCTGTAGTGGCTACTCACAGTTACTGGCAGTTATATTTCCGCTTCCTGCTTCGTGATTGGCTCGCTTTCGTTCTCATCGGCTAATACTGCAATCTGATTGGCTACTCAGCGGTAATGAGATGCGCAGAACATGAACCATACCGCTTCCCGCGTTTCTTAAACTGTCAGTGACTTTAATTAGTCTTGGCTCGCGACATTTTTTTTTATATTAGGAGTGCAAGCAAACCTGCTGTCGGATAGGCGCAGCGCAAGATCGTCTGTTTTTTGTTGTTTTTGTTTTGCAGGGGTTGTGGTGACATCAGAACGCTGAGCTTTGATTGGCTCTGATCGAAAGATAGTGGCTAGACTTCAAAGCCAGCAGCCTTGACGTCTACCCACTATCCTTCAGTCAAAGCCAATCAGAGCCCAGCGTCCTTCTGACGTCACCGCAACCCTTGCAGAAGCAGCAGACGAACTTGCGTTTCGCATAGCCGAGCAAGCGCAACAGCCTTCTTAGCAAACATTTGGGATAAATACTTTATTCGTTACTTATTCTCCAAAATTCTCTTGTTCCAAACTTTATGTCACACTTTTTTTTTCTTCCGGATCGTAAAATGTTTAGCCAAAAGCCTCGCGCTGGCATTCTTTGAAAGCGTGGGAGCCTCGAAAGGCTCAAAGCCATAAGCCACGAAGCCTCGTAGTCTAAGAGCCACAGTACCCCCCAAGGTGCGATCTGTCTCAAACTTAAAAATACTTTTCGGCATTTATGCTCATCTTATGCCTGTCGGTATTTGCCACGCGCAACTGAATATACGCGCCACTACTGGTGTACAGCTCGGCAAAAGGAGAACGAAAAATCGATAGTCAAACGCTCTTTCATGGCCGACTATTCATAGCGGAAGCCGTGGATAATGTATTTTGTTTGCTTTTAGAGGCTTCGTTTGCGTATATATTTATTAATACATGCGTTCGTGGGCATTCGTGACATTTCGTGCGTGTTGGCGTGTTGCGTTGTTCCCACAGAGTTTTCTCACACGATGGCACATGAGAGCACGGATATGCACGCCTGCTATTCTGTGCGTGGGTGTGCATATGCCGCTATGCACAGTGCATACGCACATTCTATTTGTACACCTATACGAGTAGGCGCACGTGTTCATGCTTCGTTTTGTCTGCTTTGTGGTCGCCATTTCTTCGAATCTGTGTGGGCGTATACCTATGTTTCTGTATGTGCGTGTGTAGTACGTGCTGACGTATGTACACGTAAAACTCCTCAGGCTAAAAGAAAAAGCATACTGAGTGCGCAGTCTTCCGAAGCAAAACTACACTGCGGTAGAGCGCTTTTAAGGCTTATTTTGAGTTTTTTGTTGGTGCGTTTAAAAATGACTTGAGTGGGGTAGGACTCACGCGAATAAAATAGTTTTACTTGTTGCGGCAGCTGACAGGTCTCTGGGAACGTGAACGAATCAAAATATCTTCTGTAAAATCGAGCAGGTTTACGCGGGAACCTATGCACATGCAATAATTCGGTAGGATACATCCGCGATGTTTTTAGACCCTACGTGGGATAGCCAATATTTGCGGAATGAATTAATTTTATCGTCGCCATCCTCTGCGTCAAAAATAAAATAAAACGCAGAGTTGAGCTGCTAGAATTAAGGCTGGACTTAAGCTGAACGCTGCGTGCTTGC
Source organism: Ixodes scapularis (assembly GCF_016920785.2). NCBI lineage: Eukaryota > Metazoa > Arthropoda > Arachnida > Ixodida > Ixodidae > Ixodes > Ixodes scapularis. The sequence goes on from NW_024609882.1 coordinate 33,215,890, forward strand.
TCCATGGAGCCAATATGTAGTGAAGATGCCGAAAATATGCTGCCTTTATTCTGCCAATATGTTTCGAATATGACCGGAGGCGTTCGCTTTGCACGCAGTATGAGAACAGTGGCAGTTGCGCTGCGCGCAAAGCAAATGTGCCGCCTTGTAATGTTAGTCCGCTGTTCGCCTGATATTAACCTAATGTTTTTTTTTGTTTGTTTGTTTTGTACTTCCGGCGCCGCAGCATTATTATTAAACTCTTGCTGCGCATCACCGAAACGAATGTTACACTAAAATCCAATTGGAAGAATATTTCACCATTATGAAAATGTATTTCTGCTTACTGAAAATTTACGATAAGTGCATTTCTGGTCAGAAATAGAGGTGCCCAGTATGTATTGTCTTAGTTTGCTTCTTTATTTCAAAACTAAAAATTGAATTAACGCAGAGATTTATCAAAAGCACTTGTTTATGAACGCATAAAGTATAGCCGCACGAAGTCGAGTGGTCACAAAAGTGTTCGTTCGCTTTTTTTCTCACGTAATACTGCCGCGCGCCAAGTAAGCAGCGCGGCCGTAGCCTAATGGATATCGCGCTTGCCTCCCACGCGAATGGCCAGGGTTCTATTCCTGGCCGCGGCTACGCATTTTTGTTTACACTGTAATGTGATGTTCTAGTGAACTCGAGAACCGTCTAGCTGATTCGAGGTCAGAATGTTCTACGCGTCGAACCTTCTACGTCGAATGCTCCAGAAGCCAACGCGTGTACAAAAACGGCTCCGCGTGGCAAGCCGGAGTCAGTTTCGCCCCAGCGTCCGACTCTGCTGCTACGCCGACTTCGACGCCCGCGACGCTCTGTTATTATCTTTTGTACCCTTTTATTTTTGGCACAAGTTCGCCACATTAAACGTTTATTTCTTCCTTTTTATTTCCTGTTTTTTGGTCACCACCCGTGACAATACTACTAATGCTCAAAACCCAACAACCCTTGTGGGTTCACTGGAGTGGGATATATTAATGCCCATCTCCGCGTTGCCTAATTCGAAACGATGCATTCGAAAAATCGCATTTATATTAACGGACCCGTCTGCTTGAGAACCACACATCGATCTGGTTATACTCAAAATATTCAGTGCGTACGGCGTCTCCCCTCGGAGTGGACAAAACCGTAGTGAACTGCAACGAAAGCTACGAGCGAAGATTTTTAGCTTCACGCGCGCATCTACCACTTTATGTAAAAGCATCCGGCAATGCGAAAAGATCGGATTTGCAGCTTTTGCTTTGCTTCACCTTCCCGTTTTATGAGGAACTGTCCTTTTATTACTGTGTTTTCTGTAATTTTTTTTTTCATCGTATCTCCTAGCGTTGTGCAGAAGGATAGAGCGTAGACGGCTTCGAACACACATTCTAAAAGCGCAAATCACACTTTGCCTTCTCTGGATATGGCCGGTTTCGCGATCGTATTACAGGTACAGAAACAATGACGAACACTACACACAGTGCTCTTTTGTCGCTGTTCGATTGCTCCCATTAGCTCGTAGCGTCGGCTTCGCCCAAACTTAGGGTGAAGCGAAGTATATTCTACTCTGCCTATGACAGCGCGAGCCATTACCTCACGCCGAAAAAATGTCTCCATATAATGACATGAGTCGACAACTCATTGAGATACTTGTAAAAATTCCATATATCTTACACGATACTTGTTGGCGACGCGTTCGACAAAATTAAAACTTTAAACTTTATATCCAGGGGCGTAGAGTCACTCAACTTCCTTCTAAGAATGTATTTATTTTTATTTTGTTTTTTTAAATTTGCCCCGCTTTTTCGAAAAATGCTGTTCGAGGTGTTGAAGCGCACTTTTTTTACATTTTTTTCTTCTACACTGATCGTATTTTTTGTTTGTTTGTTTGTTTTAATTTCATTTAGCGTCTTTCTTCTCGTTTTTTTTATTGATTATACATTAACATATTATTACGTCGCGATGAAAAATGAAGTGGAAAAAATGGCAAATTTACAAACTGAGAGTGGGCGGGACGCTGAAAGATGGAAAGGGGTGTGATTGCTTTGTACAAAACGATGCGGTAGCTATAGATCGTACTATAGTTCCTTGCAGCTTAAGAATCGCGGGGCGTGGCAAGTCCCGTGCATCTCATTATCTTTTCTCAGCATATGACGTTGCAGTATTAGCCTATAATAACGCTGGAGAACTAATCACGTAGTGGGAAGTACGATTACACTAAAACACGGAAACACTGAAATAATAAAAAAAAAAATAAGGGAACACTGAAATTCTTTAAAGCCGAAGTCACACTGCTTATACACCAACTCATCTCTGTTACGTCACTGCGCGGTGGTGGCGCGTCGGACGCACTTCCGGTATGGGGCTGTGGGCGGAAGTGCCCATTTGAAACATGTATTCCTGCGTTGTTTTGAAAGGAACCAGACAAAAACCTGCGTTGTCGTCAAAATGCTGCGACTGGGGCTGTAGCAAGAGAGTCGAGAAAGGTTTGAAGGTCAGTTTTCATGCGCTCGGTTCGTCCGAGAACGCGGATATGTGCCGTAAAAAGGGAAAACCAGACGCCGTCGGACAACGATTGCTTGGGCGGGAAGCATTTTGGGTTAAATTCACGGATACTACTGGCCATCAAATTTATTTGTTTGGTTCCAAAATGAACGCCGGAAAACCGTCAAGTTGTACGGACCACCTGCGGACTACGTTTAGTGCGTCTTCAAGTTCAAACGGTCGCCTGATCGTTCAAACTGTCGTCTGCTCTTTCAAACGTTTCTGCTTGTCGTCTGCTCTTTTAGAGGACAACGGCCCGTAGACCAAACGTGGGCCCGGTACTTGCGATAAGAATTAAGTGCAGGCCTTAAAAGACTTAAGTTTGAAGGTTGGTAAGCAGGCTCGACGTAAACAGTCGATACAAGGAGATGTTGATCATTGTTACCAGTGGCCATCACCGACTTGTTATGCCTGATTCACTTGGTTAGATTCTGCTTGCGATTTTCAGTATCGACGTCGACCATCTCAGCTACGGTTCACGCTTTTGCAGTCCGAGCGACGTCGCTACTGAATATTGCGAGCGAAATCTCATCACGTGAATCAGGCTTTAGCGTACGTTCTGCGGCGTCCACGCGGAATGAATCGCCGCATGCCAGATTATTCACGCGAAGTTTTGCGGTGTAACGAGCCTCGTTAATTTCGCTGACGCTGCTCAAGTAGTTAGACATCGTTAGGAGGTTGTAGAATCAACAATTCCAACGCGAAAAAGAGCGTGGGGACTCACACCGGCGCCGACAACACCGCATTTCAATGGTTTGTTTATGGGCGACGGCGCGCTTTTTGCCCACACCCCCATCGCGCATGCGCGGCGCCGGTGGCGTCCGCTAGGGGCGCTCCGGGCGCTCCGGTTTGTTTGTAAACATGAGTTGGTGTATATACATCATATAAAAGAGTTCCGCGCGGTGACTCGAATGCGAGTCACCGCAAGATTCGTGCTTCGAATGCAGCAGGACAATGAGTTCAAGGAAGAAACGTAGCACGAGGCATTCGAACTACGGATATTGAGGTGTTAGTCGTGTTTGCACACTGTCTTTTATGTGATGTGACTCCAGCCTACGTCAACAACGAAATTAAAACAAAAACAAAAACGTTTTTGAAGCGCCGAGGTAGGATACTTTTTTTTTTTTTTCGCGAAAGTTTTCGTTAACAAAATTTTGTGCAATTTCTACGCCGTCAGACTCAGATAAGGTGGGAGTAGCCTTGCCCTTAACGAAATTTTCTTAGCTAAGCACCGTTTCTCGGTTCTCATTGGCTGGAGAGATGATGGATGTGCTAAATGGTCGATGTAAGATTCTTTCTCCGTGCCGTATTAATATTTTTATTGATCGGCAGTATTTTTTTTTTGTATGAGAAAGAACTGATGTAGATAAAGACATTATTGTTTAAAAAAAAACGAGATTACATTGTCTTCTTTGGTTTTGAACAATAATAAACATGGCTCCCGGCGTTTGCGGCGTGCTCAACGAGCTTGTTGAGCTTGTTTATTTTTATGAGTGCGAGCCGTTCTGCATTCACCGAGGTGTTTAAGGGAAGGTCTTCTCAACCGACCTAGGTTTTAGCGAACAACTGTCACAAGTACGCACCTTCAGAAGCTTTGTGCGAGCGCTTAATTTCGTAGCGGGACTGACCTAAGCCTGCCGTCCCACGTCAAACATTTTGCTTGATCTGGCTTTGTGTGTTAGTTTGTTCCTGTTGATGCTGAATAAAGAAGTTGGTTCCCGTAAAACCTGTTCTGCAGCCTTGTGAATTGTTCAACCGTCATGATAGCAACAATGGTGTCAATATAAAAAATACCTAATATTTACACAGCTAAACATTTGCGAGCCATTTGGCTCCAGGTGTTCGGCTCGCATCAAGTTTCTCCAAGCATGTTCCCGTCATGTCGCCTCCAAAGGCGAGTATATCTCAAGTTTGCAGTGCATCTGGCCTCCCAAAGCGAATATTTTTAAGTCGCGTACGTTAATTGTACGTCATGGAATTCATCCGCTTTGCTCGCGGATTCCATGCGAAAAAAACACAAAAAAAAAAACAAACTACAAGGACTACTCTCGGTCGCTGTCTACCGCACATTGACAGACGCCGGCAGATGCTTGTATTGGACCATGGCTCGTGCGTAGCCGCGTACCAAAAATGTGCTAGACCATAGCCTCATCTATACTCACAAAGCCTGGCAGTTTGGCGTCGCAGCCACGGAGTGACCGGTCGCAGGTTTGGAGCGCGAGGATCTGGTGGCCCAGAGCATTTCTCGGCGAACCTCGTCGTCAGCACACACCGTTTGCAGCGGCGATCATCCGAAACATGGTTTTCAAACTCGACGAGAAAAAATCGGTAGCGCGAAGAACGTGAGGAGCACGAGCGGACATTCCAACGCTCGGGATAAGCGTGTTTTAGCGTCTCGCCGCAGCGGAGCGCCCGTCACCTGGCTCTCCTTTCATCCGTTGTCTGCCGCTCTACCTTTTCAATTTCGGCGGCCGCTTCTCGTGACAATCTGCCAGGCTTTGTCAGTGTAAAGAAGTCTACGGCTCGACCTCACTCTAAGGTAAAGGTTCTCTACCTTGGCGTTCGAAAAACGTCCTGAGTCCAGCGTTGCTCTATATCTTCTTTCACGTGAGACGATTCCCCGGAGTAACCTTATAGTAACTCGGATTTAGAACACAGCTGTTGATGGAGCGCTAGAAGGCCGCTTTCATAATCGCGTCTTGCGAGTGTTACATGCATTTTTAGAAGGGAGCAGAATAGCAAACGGACGAAGGCAAATACGAACGCCGACGGGCAGCTTTTACGTCCGCAGCTTACGGTCATTTCAGACAACGATAGACGGTGGCGGAATAGCAGATGATGCCGGAGAATGCCGCTCGTCTTTTCGTATCACGAGCAGACAATGTCAGACGTCAGATTAGACGCAGCGGACGTCGCGACGGGGAGACGCTAGACTTTTGGGCGTGTGTTCGGCCGAGCAGCCAAGCCAATCCAGTAGTAATGGGCGAGGAACTGATCTTTCGGAGGGGCTTAGAACGGGCAGTGACCTTTATCTAAATTCCGTCTAACAATAAAAAATCTCCCTGCCTTTTTCTTGTAAAAAAATTTTGAATGTTTTTCTTTTCTTTTTTTTTTCTTTCTTAAGCTGTTGGCGACTATAACCTTCGCTTGTCTTCCTTCGTGTGCGTGTAGGCGAATACACAGTGGCGCTAAAGTCGGCAAGCGAGGTTATTTGTTTCCCGAGGTTATTTGGTTCATCTCATGAATCTCACGAGGACTCAGTGATAAAAGACGAAATAGTGTTGCCAAAAATGAAACTGCTGAATATTTCGAATGATCTAGGACATTTTCATGAAAAAATACCGAAGTATAACACACAAAAAAATGATGGGATAAAAATGAAAAGGGGAAGTTTATAAGAATGCTAGACATTTTCTTTGCTTGGGCTTCAGTGAAGTTCGTGCTAAGAATTCGCAATGACGTTTGAATGAGTTTCTCCTTTTTCCTTTTGTGCTTAATTTGCTTTATTTATTTTGAGCGTTTTTTTTTGTTTTTTTGTTTTTTTGCTTTCGTTTGACAGTTTGATTTTTTTTTTCAGTATTGGTTTGCACTCGCTCATGAGTTTAGTGCTACTTTGAGTGTGTGTTTGAGATTTTGTACGTGTCCTCGCTCATCAAAAATTGAAGCTAGAATCTGCTGCGCTTACGTAGCTTGCGCGCTGTTCCCCACTCAAGAGCTCCGAAGACACTAATCTATTTTACATCTTATTTCTAACTCCAATAGTCCTTCGACTTGCGAGCTGTTGTCGGCTGAAAGAAACTAAAATTATGAAGCCAAGGGGTGAGAACAAAAACCAAACGAGTGTACAAGAATACAAATTTTTTCATTATTTTTAAAAGCGACGATTCATCACAGTAGCACTTTCATACATGTTGATGTTTTCAATTTACAAAAAAAAAAAAAAAAAGAGGCGTCTAGAAAGATCGAGATTTTCTTTTTTAAATTTATACTGCTATGCATGCATTGATTACAATTGTCTGTGTCTTATAAAACATGGTTTTTTTCTCTATAATTTTAGTTCACGTACTAAGGGCCAGCTTAAATAATAGCTGAAATAAATAACAGTCTCGTTTGGTTACGCCGCCACGGCTGCGATGCATCGAAGTAACGCTCAGGCACGATCACAATGTAAATGCATTATAAAAAAGAAACGGTCTGTCAACACTGTCTGAGCTTTTTCTTGTATGATGGTATTGTGACATTGGTCATACACAAATTGCCAGCAGGCATGTTCGAAGCACTCAAACTTATGGAGGAAACATGCACAGAACTTGCCTGATGTTTGTTTGCATACGCTTGTATCATCGTGTCTGCGACAAACACCTTGTCTTCCGTATGAGGCACGAACAATGTGAATGCGCCTTAAACAAAAAAGTTAAAGCGGTTTTGTATTATAGGAAAAACGCTTAAATTGTCTTCATTTATCCACCACGACCTTGAATATCCCGGTTATTTTTTTTTTTTTAATTTGGTCCATGGAGCATGCGGAAAATAGTTGTCACAGTACCGTTGAAACACCCTCCTTTCCTGCGCGTGTCGACATAAAACGAGTTTTCGGAATCACCGCTCTTACGCATCTTCAGCGCCTATCAAAGCTATGCACGCGCACTCTTGCTGGATTAAAAAGAAAAACCATAAAAAGACATCACGATAGTCTCTGTGCGTGGCAATAGACCTGGCAAGCTTACAATAGGTCTATCGCTAAATCACCCCAGCATCGAGGAGAATGCTGGGAATGCATGTACACGCGCCACGGGCGCTCGCCTTTCCCGTATACAAATTCGAAGTAAATAACCAACATAAAGCGTTGATGAAAGCGCGTGCCATATGCAATTTCTTTCAAGCATTTGGTTTAGAAGAGTTACTTTTGCTGAATGACGTCAGCACGCGCAGCGCGTGTAAATACACTCGCAGCATGCTCCTTGGCGCTTGAGTAATTTAGCAAAAAGTCTATTGCACGTGCTGCCTACGGTACCGATACGCTCTTGGTGGCTGAAATATCTTCTTGTGACTTAACGACTCGTCGGAGGTTTTTTCGTGTTTTCTCCGCGTTCAGTTACATCTTCAGAGAAAACTAACGTAATATTCAGATTCACGGGATAAAACTACGCTAAAATAAACCCTCGTATTATTTGTTAAACGTGTTTTAGCTTCCTATTGAGCTGATCTCTCGAAGATCTCCCCAGCCAGTTTGGCAATGATGCCGCGGCCGCGATGCGTTGAGGAAATGTGCGTCTTTCTGCACGTGCAACAATCTCAGTGCTTCTCTGCGTGCACGGAACACGACGCGGCACGAGCCGTTTCGTGCACCGTCACCTGTCTCCTGTATTCTAAAGTTATGGCGGCCTCACGCTTGCGCGGAATGTTAAGTAAAATCGGTCTATTGCAGGGGTGGCCAGGCTGGCCTGGCCTAAGAGCCGCAAACAAAACCTTGGAACTTCTAAGAGGAGGGGGGGTTGGAGGGCAAATTTAACTTTTGTTCGGAGTCTGACGGTACGTATGGGGGCACAAGGCTGTACTAGGGTGCCTTCATGTGCGCTCATGAAGGCTCCCTAGGCTGTACGACTGTACGTATGGGAGTACAAGCCTATCAAACTGCAAGCTGCAGTGTGCTTTATTCTGAAATCCTTTTTTCTTTTTTTTTTCCTGGGGAAACGCGGAAAGGGGCGAAAGGGGGGGGGGGGGGGGGGGGTCCTTTTACGAGGGATTGGCGAGCCGCACTTGGACCAGCAAAGAGCCGCATGCGGCTCGCGAGCCGCGGTTTGGCCACCCCTGGTCTATTGCCATCTTCGCTTAGTTTTCTTCGGGCATCGGGAGGCATTCGATCGGGTTACGAAAGTCCACGATGGTTGATAGACGTTGCTCGAAGCGCTTCATTAAACCGCGGAATTTGGTCTCATAATTGCATACCGTCGGCGAACGCAGAGAACTGTCTACGTGATGTCCTCATAATTGTCGGTGTACTCTGAATTGCCAACGCCGTCATCCGACCCTACGGATGTTTGAAATGTGAGTGGTCGCCCGCATCCCCGCAGTTATTGGGCCGAAGAGATCGGCTTTTCCTCATAATGAATCCTAATGCGGAGAAGCCCAACTCGCGCGAGAGTTTGACCGAGTGAAATGTGACCGAAGTATTCTTTCGGTTGAGGAAAAGAAAAGCTCCCTCTTTTTTATACCTTTCGTTTTTGACAGCTTACTTTATTTTCTCTTTTTTTTAATTTTTCTGCTTTGTATGTTTTTTTTATTTTTTTTTTTTTTTTGCGTGTGTTCAGAACGAACGTATCTTTTAATGAAGCAATGGTGAGGGTGCAGGCTAGCTGGTGTCAATTAAGCACAGTTGTAAACCCCAGACTGGTCCGTATCCCCAGTCTCGGGTTTACAACTATGGTGAACATACCTTACCGGAATCATGCCTTGAATTGTTCGTAGTTTGTTTCCAACTCAAAACCAAAAAGAAAAAAGAAAAAAAAAAAGATTACGCCGAATGAAATAGTGCGCACATGAGCTTTTTAGAAATGTTAAGTTTTTTTATGCGTTTCTTGAATGTCCCTATTGCAAAAACTTAAACGACTAGAAAGTTTTTTTTTTTTTTTGCCTGCATCATTAAAACAAGCGTGAAATTACACATGCAAAAAGATTTCTTCAAAGCTTATTATTTCATTATAATATCGCTAATTCGGGTAAGAGTAAGTGGTACCCAAAACATTGTTGGATCTTTTTGAGATTCGGAATCCAGTTGAACATATCTTAGCATATTTAAAGTAGCATGCGATGCCATAATTTGGTTTCCGATAATACGTCTCCAATGTTCGTATGACTTGTTTTAGAAGCAATGTTTACGCCACCCCCCCCCCCCTCCTCCCCGCGTAGCAATTGGTAAGGCTCACTTTCACACTGCAAAAACTAGGTCTTTTTTTCTAATTAGTTATTTCTTATGCAATTATATTGCGAACTTGAATTGATGGCGGGCCCAATAAACACACGCAGAAAACTACAAACCATTGGAAAACAAAACCTTACTGAAGTAACTAGATTGTAAATAACGTATGTGCTCCACCAGTCTAAAGAACACAGGGAGATTATATTCCTAACTTTTATTATTTTATTATTTTTATGCAGGAGCGCAAATATATGACTAAGTGACACAAACCTGTGTCTAAATTCGTCCAAACCTTGCGTGGTGCCAAAATCAATTTCGAAAAAACGCGCGCATTATAAAATCTACAGTCAATTCTTCCGAATTAGGGTCTCTAAATAATTACGCGTTCGCAGCTACTCGCCACATTAAAATGAAGTCATTCTAACCGCATTAGGACTGTCCATTGACACATTCTCCATTCTTCGGCAATCGAGTCTCGTGTTGGCACGAGAGCGACGACTCATTTATTTTATAATCAAGGTAATGGCTGTCTAATAAATGAACACGAGTGCGAGCAAGATCGTTCTTCTTTTATTTCCCATTGTTTGCTTTATTTGTCATTGTTGTCCTGTTTTTTTTTGTTTTTTTTGTCACGCGCTTCTAATTACACTCGCAATATGATCGCGCTAATTGGGACGAGTGTCGAGCAAGAACACGAGATGAACGCCTTTCTCTTTTTATACATATATTTTCCGCTTTATTCCCCTTTTCTTATCGTACATACCTCTTTTTCCACACCCCTATTTTCTCTTCTGCCTCGTAAGGACCATTTTGTTTTTCTCTCTAGTTTCGTTCCCTCATCCTTAGCGTGAAACTTGAGTGGTCGACTCGGGTGCTCTTCCTCGTTGGAAGGAATTTCTCCTTTCATCCTGAGTAATAAAGAAAGGATGCCACTTGTTATACGTTTGCTCTACCTGTTTTTTTTTTATCTTTCTTTTCGGTCCCGAGAATAGAACTAAAATTACACAAACAAAAGCAAAAAAAATACAAAAAACGTAGGCATGACAAGGGACGGAAATGGGGATCGTTTCAACGCCTTCCAGTGACGCTTCTTGTCCAAGAAAACTAAGGACGCCCTCCTTTTTTTGCCTTTTGCCATTGCCGGCGTCTTTGTATTTAACTCCCCCCCCCCCCCCCCCCCCGAAACTGCAGAAAAAAAAATCACTATCGTCAGGCTTAACACGCCCGAAACGTTAAACTCGGCGACAAATTTTCTTGGCAATACAGTGGAAGTTGAGGATAACCCACGCACAGCCTTATCCTGAGCTCAAAATGGGATAGGGAACGCGTGCCTGTACCCTCCACTGCATTGCCAAGAAACGTTGTCGCCCAGTATAGTGGTGAGTTCAGTCGGTTGAAAAAAAGTAAGCCGCAGTCAAACTTGCGGTTGGAAGAAGTCATAAGCGGCTTGGAAAACGGTTGTAGCGCAGCCGGTCATAAGCTGTCGCAAGTGTGTGAACTAAACTTGGCGGTGCTAACCAAACACCTGAAGGTCGACATTTGAGTTAAAATTGTCTTGCTGGAAAAAAAGGAATAACACGAGTACGCTTAAGACTGCTTACGTGTAGGAAGGCGAAAGGAAATCAAGGTCGGTGTCTAGGACAACTTCTAGGCCGACCTAAAGGACGACGTCTGCGACGACGTCGAGAAGGACGTCTAGAGGGCGACATATAGGACGACCGCTAGGACCACGTCAAGGACAACGTCTTGGACCACGTCAAGAACGACGTCTAACACAACCACTATGACGACGTTTAAAGGGAAGCTACGGAGCTTCTTGGAAAAAATGAGTTAGAAGTGAATTCTAGTGTATTTTTACCCCGTGAACCCGAATACCCAAACCATTTGCTGCGTAAGTATTGTTAAGAGCGAGAAAACGCGAAAAACAGTCGCTGTCCGTGACGTCATCGACGGATCTTTTGGCTGCCCAAGGCTAGGGGGGCGGGGCTTCAGCCCTATCTTGAAATTGCTCTTGTGGCTCTCCGGCGCGTCGCATTGAAATATAATTTTGATATCTGTTATTCTAAAGGCCAAAGAACGCAATTCAAGCGTTTTTTCTCAAATGTAGAAGTGCCCCATCTTCCCTTTAAGAACGATGTCTTGGGCGACTTCTAGGACGAGTTCAAAAGCGACGTCTAGGACGACGTCGAGTACAAAGCCTGGAGGACAACGTCTAGAACGATGTCGAGAACGACGCCTGGAGGGGGGCACTTAGGGAGGCTGTGGCGTATTTGCGTGGGCGGCCACGTTTGCCTGCGGAAGCCACCGTTGATGTAGACGCTGTTACCGATGTTGAGACTGTAGATGTAGACGCGGTCGCCTCACAGTCCATCGCACGAAGCACACAAGGAGCAGAGATGAAGTCCGAAGCACACCTTTTGCACGCGGCGCTCCGGCGGTGACATCACGCTGATGACGTGTGATGACGCTTGATGACATCACGCTAATGATGCTTGATGGCGTATTATTGTGGCGATCTTTCGGGCACAACAACCCCGACGCCGCTTGTTTTTTACGAAATGTGGCAAGTGAAGTCTTCCTAGAGGTCTAGACGACCGCATTTACGACGCCAAGGTGATGAGACAAGTGGGGTCACCCTATGAGCCCATTCCGCGCGTCGCATTTCTATGGCCATTTACTTCGATTTTGCTCTCTATGGGACAAGGATTTCGCCTTAAAGATAACGGACGGGGCATGAGCCGTCCAGGCGTGGACATCGGCTTGAGGGCCACATTGATTCCTTCTTTGGCTAGCACGCGGGCCAGCGTTCCTTTGGTGTGCAGGTGTGCAGATACGCGAAATCGAGCGAGGCTGTGCACCTGCTTTTTGCTGCTGGTGTCCTTGAGCTTGACAACGAACAACATCGTAGATGAAGGTGCTCATGTACTCGTTTTTGACGTATAGCTACGTCCTTCGACGGGCTTGGAACGGCGTGCAAAGTTGGGAAATAGATGTCACGGAAATTTCATCACGGTAGTGACGTCACACAGATAACGCCGAGAACTGCCGAGGGCCGGGAAGTGCGCAAGCGCGTCCTTTTAATGCAATAGCATTCCTAAGCTTCCCCCCTTAACACTTTAATAACACTTTAACAACATTTTACCACACCTTCACATTCGCACCCTCATTGAAGGACCTGACGACCTTGACGTCCTTTTAGAGGTCGTTCTTGAGGAATCTGTCTACTTCGGACCTTTGAAGGATGAGGAAGCCGTCATCTACATAGCGCAAAAGCACCTTTGGTGTTACGGCATTGAGGAAGGGCCCTGCAGTCATTCGCCGCAACGCTCAAGGTATAGGTTCTAGAAAAAAAGACTACAAAGTCACTTTAATACAGGTGCTAGCATTGTTTACAATAATAGTATACCAGGCAACAATATTTTTACGTATTTTTAGCTCGTACGTTATAAATAGTTATACATGGAAAAAATGAACGCTTATAAACGCTTTAAACACTCGCCAGATCGAGCCGCCATTTTGAACCTTGTCTTACCGAGATGGCGAGCCACTGAGGCGGTTGTTGACAAGCCCCCACAAATGCCTACGCTGGGGAGAAGAATGACAGTAGCACCTAAAGGGGCAATAATGAAGTGAAGCGAACGGAATGAGGGGAGACAAAAACTCAAGTTCGGTTATGGCGGGGCCCATGCAAAGCTGCCTGAAAGCGTCTATAAAAAACACTGGATCGCAAAAAAAGGTGAAAAACGAAAGGGTAAAAAAAGAAGTGATTTGTGACGACAGCTTTAGTGTTACGAGTGGCCACCTTCCGATTAGAGATACCGTTATCCCAATTGGAACGGGATAACGGAGGAAAGGTTAGAACAAAAAGAATCGAAGTCAGCGATTGCGACGTAAAAACGGGGACAAGAAATTCATGATTTCTAGACGCTGGATATTCTTGTCCGTGGGTATTACGCAGCATTGTGGATGGTGCGCGAAGCAATATACGGTCCGCCTTGAAGCGAACAAATGCCACCCAAAAAACAATCCGCTCGAGCTTGTAGCCTCTACTACAGTTCACGTTTTAAAGTATAAAACGAAATATAGTGTTGTTTGTTTTGCGTCTTTTTGCCCTCGAACTAAACCGCCTAATCATTCAAGCAATCCATGAAACGAAGTTAGTTTTATACTATTATTATTTTATAGTCTGTGAAGACGGACGACAAAAAAAGGGGGGGGGGGGGGGGGCGCTGTCAAATTTGTTTGTGTTTAGTGTGGCTAAGTTAAACAATTAGTGGCATCTCGCTGCACCCACAGCGGTTCCGGGCGTTTAATAAAATGCGGACGAGCGATAACAAGCCCGTTTTACAAGTTTTTCGGCCGTGCGTGTTTTTACTGATTTTTTACTGGGTATACCCCGATGTGTTTGAGTATGCGTTGATACGAGATTTTTCTAAATTGAATTGCGCCTAATTAGCTTCCGGTGCAGGCCATCATTTTTTAGAGTTTTGAAATATGCGATTCTTTCTTTTGTTTAGTTTTCTTAACAACGTTGTAACTATGTTGTAAGCGTAAGATGATCAATGTTTCAGGCGTTATGTAGACGCTAAAATGTTAAGTTTTTTTTTTATTTTCACTTCATTACGAACGCGTTAAAGCATTCTCCAACTTGAGCTCTCTCAACTCAATGTTGCAGAAACCATTTCTCCTTAAGATTTGTTTTTATTTTTACAAAGCTTGTTTATGTTTATTCGAATAAATATTTATCTGCGTAATTTTGTATTGTTCGATCACAGATTTTAAAACATGCTTGTTTTGACTTTTTCTTACGAAGAAGCACAAGCAATTTATGAAACGAATTTTCACTTTGTTTCCTAATTTTAGTAAATGTGTCTTCCTGGGCCGTACTGGCGGCAGAAAAGCAGTGTTGTACTTTTTGAGGTACTGCTGTTATGATAAGATAACGAAATTAAAACGTGTGCTTTCGATCATCCCCGCTCTTTGAGAGACACAAATATTCGTGCGGCGTTCTGTTTTACCTGTTCAGTTAAGCCTCTTTATTATGAACCCCATTAAAAGAAATACGCCACTAAATAATAAAACTTTAGGGGTCGAACTGGGTAAATACAGCAATTTTTGTCGGGTTATTAAAGAATGTTCACATTATGGAGGATTGTTAAGGGGAACATGGATGTCTATATTAACGAAATATTAGTGCACAACTATAGGTGGTAGATTGATTTACGACAAGGCAGTTTGAGTATGACAGTATTTGGGTTTCTGAAGGATTATTTTAAGGATTGAATTTCCCGAACTTGCTCATTTAAGCAATTAAATACTGAACGCATACAAACAAAGACATACTTTCAAGGCGGTTTTGGCTTCAACTCGCTTCTAAAGCGCCGTGCTGGGTTTTTCTGACATTTAGCGGTGAGATCCTTAGGCTTGTCGGCCCTTTTAGTTGTTTATCTGTTCAAGGCTAAAAAGCATGAACTTCGCATATGATTTCGTTTTTAGCATTTCGTAGTTCAGTTTTAAGCCGGGATCACACTTCTTATGCATCATACAACAGACAGCCTGCAAGCACAAGTCACTGCAGTATTCTTGGATCATATGCTGCGAGCCAAGTTTGTCTTTGAACTCAATGCCATGCGGCATTCGGAGCACGGATCTCGTGGTGAAAGCATGGTTGTAATAAAACCTTAGTCCATTCCTACTTTTCTTCAGACGTCGACAAAAGTCAAACCAGTAAGTTTTTTTGCCAAATTCGAGGAAACAAATACATTTGGATAATATTCTTTTAGTTAAAGGCTCCTCACAATAAGGGATTTATAACTCAGCTTAAAATAGACTTACGCAGTGAACGTTTCCACTTATTTGTTCGAGCATAGGATTTTGAAACAAAAGCTTAAGTTTGAAGTAGCTTCATGTTTCACCACGCGCTGCAATCTTCGGTGTTTTTCAGAAGTAGATTGCTCGTTCCAAGCGACTGTTACCTGATATTTTGGTCTGTCGGCAAAGTTTCACTTTGTGCGATTGCAGGATAGCTCGAATCGGGCTCTCTTTGTGCTCTGTCCGCGTCATTGTATTGTTTTGTGGCTTTAAGATTCCTGAAGAGCTTTTTTTTTCTTCTGCGTGCCTTAACCTTTCGGCTTTCTTTTTTCTGACTTCTAAGATTTACTTCGGGTGGTTCTCAAGCAATTCAAAAGGTTAAGCGCAGTAGCAGCTTGTGAGAAACTTTATCGAATGCTTTGGAAAAGTCCAAGAATATACAGCGTACCTGGGACCCTCTGCTGAGATCTAAGTGTAGATCATGTGTAAATGATGAAAGTTGAGTTTCGCAAGAGGAGGATTTGTTTAAAGTTCATATTTACTTTCCATGTAACCACGCTCAGACAAACTAAGTTCGTTTTTTTTTCTATTTTTATAGGAAGGCTCGTTATTGAATATTGGTAATTAGAGGTGGACCAGCGAGCACAAGCTGCTTTCGTTTGTTCCGGATATCGTCGTGCCTTTCGTGCAAATATTGACTCGCTTTAATTGGCATCGATCCCGCTCAATTCAGATTAATTAACGTAATGTTCATAATTAGCTCAGTAAGGAAAGCGTTCTCTTTACCTTTATAATTAAAACCGACGCTTTCAAAGGAGCCGAGCTAAATTCAATTTGTTGTGGTTACGGACCGTATAATTAAAAACGAGCAAGAATAGCGTGAAACTTTCGTTCGCCATACGAGTTCCTTGAGACTGAAAATTCCAGTAGGCGTATTTCTGCCTTTGGTAACTCTTCTAAAAACTGTTGATCTTAATGCCCTAATATTTTGACAAAATGTAACTATCGATTATAAAAAAAAGAAATAGAAACTTGGTTGTGTTAACTATGGAGTGCAACTGTTTCTGCAGTGATATGATGCAGGAACCCACACATTTTCGGTGGCTGCGTAAAAGAGAAAGTTTCTTGGTCGTTAACCGGTATAGGGGGATTTCGCTTTACCTTTGTTGGTGTTTATTTGTGAGCAGAATAGCTGGTTTGGTTTATATTTTCGAAAAGAAAAAAAAAAAGGAAAGAGAAGCGAGAAGGAAGGGGAGACGAGATTAGATTGATGCCGCAGGGTTTGCTCACGTTCCTAAATGTTTGCTTTGTTCGCGTGTTTTTTTAATTTTTTTTCTCGATATTCGTGGCCTTTATTTGCGGTTGCTAGATGTTTGCTCCGCGTTCTGTTTGTCTTCGCGGGAAGAAGGATGAATATCGGCGGGTCCGTGTTCGCGGTGTCGGACGTTTAACGCTCGATCAGCGCCACGGAAGATCTAGCTAACCAGTGGCTCGGAAAGAGAATTTGTCGACTTTTCCTTTCGTTTTGTATGTGTTTTGCGAGTGCGGCACGCCTCCGCGTTGTTTCCGCACACCGGTCGGATGGGTCGTATCGAAGAGAGTTAGAAACAATGCGGATTCAATCTCTCCGTGAATATGTACGTGTTTTTCATCCGCTTCCACTTTGTTACACCCGGGTGAAAACTTGTGCTTTGTGGCCCTGTTATTTTTTCTGTTTTTTTACGAAAGTCCTCGAGCTCGAGCACTCCTTTACGAACGATCGCTCATGAGGTGGGTCAACACCGCTTAAAGTAATCAGAGCCCACGAACGGCTCCCTCTACCACCACGTAACGCCATTAGACTCGGATGGCGCCGAGCCAGCAATTGGGCGGCCCGAGCTCGAACCCTCGCGTCATTCGACGCACACATTAAACCATGGGCCCAGCTTGATGCTGACGCGCAGTCCAATTCGTGTGTGGGCTCTATTTCTCCCGTGATGACATCGAGAGGCGAGGGCACGGTCTTTGATTCCTATTGGCGATGTGAGCGATTGAAAGTGTCGCTGTGGTCGGTTTTACACGATAGGCCGAATGCTGACTATGATGTCAGCAAAGGATCTCCAATCGACGGAAATAGAAGAAATGTAAGAACTTCCATCTTGACGGTGTTGGCAGTGTTAGTTTGAGAGTGCTAGGACTTCAAGCTTCCACCATGTTCTTTACAAAAACCACCAAACTTGTTGTTAACAAGGAAATGACGTCACGAAAGGTAACCATAGGAGGGAAGGTAACCGTAGGTTCGCTTTTTCTGTATTTAGCGGGAAGAATTTTTTGCTATACGTCACGGAGTAGCATGACGTCACGTGAGACTATGAAGTGGCCTCGTGATGGCAGGGCACGGGATGCCATCAGGTCACGTGACGTCACATTATGTTACGGTCAGTGTGCAGTGTGACTGTGTTGCCTATGCGCGCAGTAAGGGATGCAGCGCGCCCGGTACTGTTGTTGCAGTTTGTTTGCGGAACATGGCAAGGAACCTGTAATTCTTATGGGTATTGCCGCGCTTAATGCATGCGGGTAAATATTAATTATTACGCATTTGAACATAATAAAAAATTACGCACAAAGAAACAAGTACAAAATGTGGAGAAACACAGGAAAGAGACGCCTACCTGTGTTTTTCGTTCTTTCTTCTTTTGTCTTGGCTCTTTGTGCGCGATTTTTCATTAGGTTCAACGTTTACTAACTCGCCCCACCTTTCCACCTCACTACGCATTTGATGTGTTTTTGCACCTATAATATTTTTCGTGCTGCCTCCTCCTCTATTGTGCTTCCCTAACCATTTTTTTTAAATTCTAGATTGAAATACAATAATAATTGGAGCGCTTATTCAATCGATTGCATCTCGTGTACAAATCTCTATGTCCGCGTGTATACTTTATTTTTTTTTCTTTATGAGGCATTGCGCGGGAATGACAACTTTACAGAAAATCGCGAGAGGCTTTATAATTTAAAATTCAAGTACTACTACGCAAACGTTATCGTTTATTTATTTATTTTTTTATTTTTTTTGTTCGGTGTGAGCTGCATTCCGTGGTAGTTTAGTTGCACATGGAGTATTATTGCGCAGACGTAGCTGAACAGCACAAACACGATTCACGAGCACACTTTGGCTGCACGGTAAGAAAACAAACGCTCCATCTATCGCATCGCCCATAAAAAGGCCGCAAAAAATAAACGACAGAAAGTAAATTTGAGTCAATAACTTCTGTACTTGCTTCTTTTGAGTGCTGCGTTTCGTGCTTGATTTAGTTAATGCCATTTTATTCTGTTTTCCATTTTTTTAATCACTATGTTCAAGCCGTTTTTGACTTCTGCCGAAGCTCATCTTGCTTTTATTTCTTTCCTATTTTTCTTCAAAGCTTTATATATATATATATATATATATATATATATATATATATATATATATATATATATATATATATATATATATATATATATATATATATATATATATATATATATATATATATATATATATATATATATATATATATATATATATATATATATATACGCATTGTACGGCTTATATTATAAACTTTCATAAAAATTGTTTTCTTTTTTTTAACACTTTTATTTGTTTTAGGTTCTGGAGGCCGGAAACGGTAGGGATTTCCCAGGTGCCAAATGCAAATTTAAGGGGCTGCGACGAATAAATTTTAGTCTTTGTCCTACAGTGGTCGGCAGAGCGTGGTGCATAAAGCGAAAATGGATGTCGACACTGTCAGATTAAGCCAACCTGAAAAAAAAAATTATAAACGGAATACTTTTTTAAGTTATGTGTCGATGCATTAGATTTATATTCTGTTCGAAATTTCAGAGCTGGAATAAAGTTAATTAAGTTATATCAACCTAGTAGAGATTATACAATAATGTCTATAAATTATTATAATCCGGTTAATTTTTTTTTTCGGCAAATTCAGAATATACACGTTTTATTTCCCTTTTTAATCGCAATGTAATTTTCAAGGCGCCGTATTGGTGCCTTATAAAGTTTGAGCGAGTGAGATAGTTGCCATGTAACAAGACTTGAAGAATCGAATTTGAACGGCGCATATCAGTCGCAGCGGATATTAGAAGAAAACAATTGTTTACTTTTCCATTTGTCACAAAGCACAAAGTATATAAATGGCCTAAGAAATTTAAAATAAATCAAACAAATACACTTCTGATTTCCTCAAAGTCCTTGTCGTTATCAGCCACAATACGTCTGCACCCCAAAAGGAGTTAAAAGCGGCAAACTACGAATGAGAACTCCTCGGGGTAGCGCTCCACCGCGCAAACAATCGCCGCGTTGTGTGTGCGGTGTAACGCAAAGGGTGTGGGTACTTTTCTTACCAGTGAACGTCTCACTTTTTTGCAATAGCTATCGAAAGAATACAAACAGAGGGTCTCAGTCTCATCATCTGGAACCGAAAAAGTCTTCGTCGAAAACGGCCTAGATTCCCCTCAACGCGCCACCGTTTTTGCTCTCCACACAGTGGTCCCAGTTTAGCGAAAGAAACGCTATACTCTTTCACCTTTTTTGTTTTACGACCTATTTTTATTTAGCTGTGTAATATTTTTTTCGACTTATATTCTTGTTTTAGTGGTTATGTTGGTTGAGTCAGTTTCTTGCGAAAAATCACTTTTAAAGGTTACTCAATATCAAACGATGCGACAGGAATTTCGTTTTTACTGCGAAGAGCGTTGTTTTTTTTCTTATGGTGATAGTGCATACAAATTAATGGTAACACGGTCGTTTGAACGTGTTTTTTTATACCTTATTCTTAGAAATAAACTATCGGTCGTAATATATTATAATTTTTACAGCAACATCTTTTTTTTTTTTTTGTGGAGGACAGACAAAATGTGTTTATTGTTTTCTTGCATTCATCAGGGTTTCAGCTTGAGAAAAATGGTCTGCCACACGAGGTTCGTAAGCCATTTTCCACGTTTTAGATTCCCGTGAAAATGTTTTGGCGTTTTATACTGCCCGTGATATATTCTTTTTATTATTATTTATTAACCAAATATTTTTTCTATTTATTGTTACCGTGCAATGCTCAATCTGTCTTGGATATATTATATACTGCCATTACCTTGGCCGATGCAAACTTTTTTAGTTATAATCGAACAGCAGAAGCTGATTGCTCTACTTAAACATTCCAACTAAAATCATTTTCATGTACGTACAATTTTACACACAAGTTTCCACCCTGCCACAATCCCCAAGTTGGGATTGCAGAAGACTTGAATCATCTTAGGGCAGCTTGGATTTAATATAAATACTGGCTTGGGTTTTTTTTAATGCTATTTTTATAAATAAATAAGAAATTGCTTGATGTTTGTTTTCTTCAAACAGCGCAAAAATAGACTAACAAAAAGAGGGAAAAAAACTGTGCACGCTTTGAACACTTAGTTCTATCATTCCAAGCGGGGCATTACGTACACGCGACCAGACATGGAACTGCATTAAATTGAACTCTTTTCCTCTCCTCTCTCGAATCTGGTGATTATGAAAACGTATGACTGTGACTTTCTGTTCCCATCGAGAATTGTTGCCATAGACTATACCAGTGACAACCCTCCTCATCTGTTCACTCCGGGACTCTAAGTGCAGGGAAACAGATTAACTAGTTCTTCCTTTTTTTTTTTTTTTTTTTTTTTTAGTCTTCTTAGGCACTATTTTTTCCCGCTCCACGAAGCATGACAGTGTCTCGCTCTCGATCTCTCCCTTTCTCTCTCACCCTTTCACTCTCGCGCCCCTTTTTCTACCTTTCTTTCTTACATTCTTTCTCTTCCACCTTTCTTTCCCGCTTATTTTTGTGTTGGTGTAAACCGCGAATTCCTGGTAAGTCGTGATATAGTTTATATTGATCCGTTTTTCTTTTTTTTATTTAGTTTTTATTTATTTGTGGGTATAAGTGATTTTTGGAATGTTCCTTTTTTTTTTACACCGATTCCAACCTTCACTTTTGACCGATCTCTCCATGTACAGTAGTTGTAACTTCTATCTCCCTATTCTTCCTTTTAAAGTATTTCGCTTGCCTCTATTTCTTTTTCGCCGCTTGCGTTGCGCCTCCTCCATCATAATTTTGCATTTGTTTTAAGGTTCTTTCTGTGGTAATTTCGTTACGGGTGTTCTAGAGCTTCCTGTCCCTTTGTTCATTTTTTTTTCTATTTGTTGCCTACTTTCTTTTTTTTTTTGCCTTCGATTGGGTACTTTGTGTCGCTCACGCCTCAAACCGCTCTTTTTGACAGTTTGTGGTTTCCAAATTCGCGCAACTCTACACAGTCCATTATCCTTGTTTCCGTTTTCAGCACAGCGTGCACCTCTCTTTCTACAGACGCCCGAAGTACAGCTCTTTGGCCTGCTTATTCGTTCTCCTTTCCGCACTCTACTTCGTTTGTAATAGACCTATTGCTAAATTACCCAAGCATCAAGGACAATGCTGGGAATGTAGGTACACCCGCCGCACGCGCTCACCTTCCGCGTATAAGAGATTCGAAGTAAGCAACCTAAATGGAGCGTTGACGAACGCGCGTGCGAGATACCATTTGTTTTAGGCTCTTGCTTTAGAATAGTTACTGCTGCAGACGTCAGCACGTGCGGCGCGTGTAACTACACTCGTACCATGCTCCTTGGTACTTGAATAATTTAGCAAAAGGTATATTACTTCGTATGATTTTGTGAATTAGCTCCCGTTCCCTGCCCTCTTAGAAGCGAGGCACTGTCGGTCTCAATCTGCAAAATCATTATTTCAACGAAGAAACCGATATGCACCGAAGGAGTACAAATACTTTTCCTTTTGCCGCTTTCTTATTTAAATTCTACGCGTTTTGCACTTCTTCCTCAGCCAATCGGCGAGTGTGCGCGATTGTGCGTACCCATGTATATACGTGTCTGTACAAACTGTAGTTCTCGGTAAGCTTCGCTGGCAATTCAAACAGACTTGTACAGCAGCGCGTTCCTTACAATTAGCGCGATACATGTACCTGCACTGGGCTCTGCCTGTACCCAATTACTTTTAAACAAAAGGAGCGAGTGACGTATTTTTGTAACATTTTGATGACGTAACGTGTAACGGTATTTAGTCACTTCTGGGGGTGGGAACGTGTGATGCACAAATATCCAACCTAGCTCCTAGCCCAGCTTGCCACTGTAATTTCCACAGCAAGACAACGCTGCGTAAAACATAAAAAAAAAAGATGTGCATATGGTATGTCAGTACCGTTACAGTGGCCGTTAATGAGCGCGTTAAAAAAGCAAGGAATTATTGACGACGCTAAATATGAGAAGGGGCTACTGGTTTATAAAAACGACGCATTCAGAGGAACGAGAAAAAAAACAAAACGCGTTAGGTACAAGGTGAGGTAACACCTTTTTGTTGAATTGGAGTAACGAGCAACGTAATTGGTGGCTTTCTAGTTACTAACAAGTAACGGCATTTAGTTACTTTATTATCAGTGACCTTGTTCATATCTAAATACAAATCTAGAAGTTCGATTTTTACGCGGTACGGCTATCTACAAGTGCAGTGTTCATATGAAAATCTCTTTTTTTTTTTTATAGATCGATTTTGAGGACGATATGTGACGGTTTCTTTTCAATTACAGAGTACATTATTAATTAGTTATGTACGATGCAACTTTTTTTGTGAGCTAATAAAGAAGGAATGTGCGAAGGTTATTATGATAGGTTATTACGTAAGGACTTGGCACCGGGTGCAGATTATAACTCGAAAAATACAGTATGTGTTTTAGTGTAATTATCTACTGCGCGTGAATGCAGGTCGCCAGTTCATTTCTGTACTCTGGTGATTGCATGTTTGTTCGACAAACTATGCAAGAATGTGTATTAGTTTATGCGTCTTTGCGTGCGTGTGTACACATTAAAAATACGCCATTCCTAGAACTAACACATTATATGAAAATACTGATCCTATAATAATATTAATAATAAACTAACGCACGAGACAAAAAAAAAAGAAAAAAGTATGCTCATTCAACCACGTGCGAAATGAAATGTCTCCGGTCGTAACTTCCTATCCGGAAGGGGGCAGCTAAAGAAACAATCCGTAACTGCCGACTTGAGCGTCTCAACCTTGACCGAAAAAGTGCCCATCCGTTTTTACAAAAAAAAAAAAAAAAACTTACGGCGAGCATTTGGAAAACAAAAAGTGGGGAAGGGGGGGGGGGGGGGGGGAGGTTACGATGAGTGTGGCCAGCGCCCCGCAATTTCTTACGAAGCACTCTAAAAATCGTGCAATAACCGTGACGATATTTTATAAAGCAATCTCGAGATGAAGGTCGTGTGACCTCGAGTCCGAGCTTCTATGATTTTTATTTATTATTATTTCGGTTGACCGCCCAGCTTTCATTTATTCATAAATTCGCTTTTCGACGATAATGCCTTTCTGACATTTTTTTATCCGATCCTGAGACCTTCGAATTCATGTAAGCTAGAAGCGTACATGGGGCAGTTTTGGAAAACAAACTATGGCGTAGATGTTCAATGTTCCGTTCGCGAAAGGCAAGCAGCATTAAACCCACGCGTGACTGCTGTATTTTTTTTTCTTTTTTAGAAACAGGCAAAACGTCAAAAATGAAATCAAAATTGACGTAGTTGGTTTATTTTTTTATGCCTGCGAGTGAGATGGGCTAACATGCACAAATAAAACGGAGCAATACATCGGTGTATGACTTTAGCTCTCCCTCTACTCGCCTGATGTTTGATTCTTTCCTGTGACTCCTTGCCATTTTTGCTTCTTTTATAACACGATTGGTGGCAAGCCCGTAAGACATGGGCACCACTTGCGACATTCGGAAAAACGCGCGGACATCCAATGTGCACTTGCAAGTGATTGGCGACGGCTGGATCAGTACAAACAACAAAGTAAACCATTCACAAAAAAAAAGGCGCTGTTTCATTGCCATTTGCGTTTCTAAACCGCAGGCGCGCTGTGGATTGGGATGCGTCGAAACTTTGTTTATATCTAGAATACTTCTGCTTTAGTTATACGTACAAAAGCACTTGTTTTTGTTGTTGTTGTTGTTTATTTTTATTTGGGAGGATTTGATGCAGTATATTGATGCGTGCGGAAGCGACGCATTGTTTCTTTGTAGTGCAAAGTTTATAGTCTCGCTGTAGAAATACACTTACTGCAGTGACGAAAATAAATTTACCGATTTTGTTTTACTGTCTCGTCTTATTGATCCTTTCTCCTTTGGTCCTTGTTGATGTCGTTTTTTACTGATTCTATGTGGGCCGCGGACTATACCTTTAGGTGCTTACATACATACATGTGTGTGCGTGCTCATGTAAAAGCGCATGCTCATGCTCATGCGCAATTCACATGAGCAATAGTCATGTAAAAGCTCTCTCAAAGATCTTTTTTTTTTTTTAGAAATTAGTTTTAGATACATCCGGAAACGTTGAATGGCATTTAAGGTTTCCGCTTTTCGAATTTGAACTTGAAATCACGTAACCCTTTTTCTGTTAGTCTTTTTGCTCTTACTATAACTTTGTATGTTAGTCTTTCCCAGTGCTACGGTTAAGTTAATTTAATAAAATACCTCGTGACAAAAAAAAAATTAAAGCATTGAGAAGAATTTACTTAAAACAAAAAAAAATTAAAGGAAAAAAAAAAATTGGCAACTCAGAGCAACTTTTCATGCAGGCGGGAAAATTTCAACGCAGTTCCAAATTGAATCCGAAGGAGCCGACGGTTCTAAAGTAGTTCCCTTCCCCATGTCGTAATCTGCATACATTCTCACTACAAATGTCTCCTTTCCATTTTTTTTTAATTATTTATTACGAAATTGCAGTCGCCCCTCTGGCTGATGAAGAAATGCTGTTTATTACCTCGTCGTTCATTCACCTCTTGCGTCGGTCCTTTTTATCATAATGCGTTTTCCCCAGCGAGGACATACTAGACTGCACTCACTCCTTGATGCATGGCATGGGACCCACAAACTAGCCTAAGTGCGGCGTGTGGCGGACTAAATGAATGCGGCCAAGATGCAAAACAGTTTGCATCTCGGCCGCGTCGCTGCATCCCCCTAGAACTCACGTGTCACTCGCACGACATTGAATTGGCTCATGTGACCTGTAGCGGTCGTTGTAACGAGCTGCAGTGGTGAGGAGTTTTCCTAGCATGGGTCTGGTGCGCAGTCGGACTCTTTGTTTCAATGCGTCAGAGATGCAGGTCTCCAGGAGTGCGTTTAAGCCACATCTGCTCGAAATGTAGATAATCCGACTATTTTATTAGCAGCTACGTACATAATACCGCCGATAGTAAAATTTAAAAAAAAAATACATGATTCGATGTTTAGTAGCATGGCTGTTATTGTGTTCTTTTACGATAAAAGATATTTTAAATAATTCATTCTGCGCGATCGTGACACTGTTTGTTCGCAGATGGGTTTTTGCGTGTGAATGACTGGATTTATGCTTATTTGAAAGACAGCTCGGCGTTATCTGTGATGTAAAAAGCGGGAACGCACGACCTAATCGTAGAGATTCAAAAAGTAGAATCAAGTATAATTGCAATTCGGTTGTGCTCAAAAAGAACAGCATTATTATATTTGAATTGGCATCGAGATTGCATAATGTGTTCAGGCTGGTATGTACGGTCCATGTGGCCGGCCAGCTTTGTATGGGCCGAATGGTCCCTGTGATCCGGCCGAGCATAGGCTATTGTGGTCCTTCGGTTTACGTCGGTGGGGTCCTATTGAAAGAAGTCTTTATTATCTGTGTAATTTGTGAGGTCGCTCTTGATATACAGGGTACGGTCTGGTCTTGGTTTACCGTTCGGTTTATTCTGTAAATTGTTGCTATTCTTTAAAATCCTCTCGCTTCACTTGTTGTTCAAATAATTATATTTCTCTAATGTATTTGTTTTGGTCAAATTATTTCTATTGTTCCAAATTTCTATCCTTTTGATTGAAAAAAAAATAACAGAGAAACAAGTCTTTAGATTTATATAAAGGTTTCATAATATGAGCGAGGTAAGAGTATTCATTCTCGCCGGCATCCAAGCTAGATTCCGTTCGGTTAACAAGGCTCTTCTCTTATTCGTGGGGGTGGTCAGGAGGTTCGTCGTCCCCGAGGGAAGACGTTCCTTGTTTTTTCCCCTGATGGGCATTCCGCGTTAGGCATGCTTGGGGACCCGCGGAATTTGTACGGAATACGTAAAGGGCAATGCACGCGTTTTGCTAGTCTGCTACGAAGATCAAGCGACGGCCGTGGGTCGCTACCAGACTAAAATAAGAAACTAGTTAATTTCACGTGATTTTTAATTGTTTTAAAGAAATGGCTCATTGAAGCTACGGCAGCGGTTATGTGACAAGAGCAAATGTAACCTATTAAACTGTTAAACAAATTTTTTGAACGTGTGTCTTTTTAGAGCACAGCTCTTAGGCACCCGTTTCCGCGTTTCGCAGCGTCGCCATTGCCGTCGGCGTAACAGCCTCGCTAAATTTAGCGGGAAATTAAATTGGTTTTAAGGTCACGTGACGTCAATTTTCTTGCTAATTCTAGCGAAGAAACTGTATTTGTTCGTGGGTGACGTGACACGAAGTGATGTGACGTCATTTTCTGTGCTATATTTTGCGGGAAATTGAATTGGTGTTGCGGCCACGTGACGTCAATATCCCCGCTAAATTTAGTAGGGAAACTTAACCCGCTAAATTTAGCAGGAAAATTTTTCCCGTTAAGTCTCGCGGAAAAATTTCTTCGCTAAATTTAGTGGACAAACTTTCGCCGCTAAATTTAGCAGAATTTTTTTTTGCTCAATTTAGCGGGGAAAGTGTTTCTCAAAATTTAGCGGGGAAAGTTTTTCTCTAAATTTAGCGGGAAAACTTTGTCTGCTAAGTTTAGCGTGTTAAGGAGTAGGATAGGAGCGTACGGAAGGGCATACCCTCCACTCCGTAGCCTCCCCTCCTCTTCAAGAGCTGCGCTCTAATTTCGCATTACAGAGATTTGTTAACGTCTTTAATTTTTTTATTTTATTTGGGCGCTAGTTTAATATTGTGTTTATAATTTTGGGGATCAAGAGTAGTATACAGAACGTAGGAGACAAAATAACGTTATTAACAGAAAAGATAGCCTCTCACCTGAACATTTAAAAATTCGTAAACGCTCAAAATTGTGTATGTCCGGTCAATAACAGTCACTGCAACAATCCGGAGGCAGGGTAAACAAATAAGTGTCAAGATTGTATGTTCGTACATTTATTTGCATGTTTACAAAATGTTTCTATTTTTTCTGTGCGTTCGCAAAATAATGGCGTGGACAGGAGAAACACATTAAAATGGCGAACTACGACCACAGAAATACGAGTAATAAAATGTAGAATATTAAATCGAATATTTGTATATTTGATTTTTTTTTTCTTTGAAGAGATTAGCACTGCAGCAGACTCGGTTATTAAAGAGGGGGTTTCTCATCATCCGTGCACTTTGGCGTTGACACGCAATCTCTAGTCTAAAGGATATCTTTCTATATAATATTTTTTTAAAGTAAAGGGTATACACACAATTTGTCGAGGAAGTCGCCATTCTTGATTTCGGGAATAAATTTTGTATTACTATCGAAAAGTTATTGAGAAGAAAAATATCTACATTAGCATGCATAACGAAGATATTTGTGCAACTAGCGAAATTACAAACACACAAAAAAAATGACAACGCTCATTTTACACGAGGAATTCTATAACAGACTACTATATTTTGATTGCGAATAAAAATTTACCTTTGATTGGTATAAAAGTTACAGTTCACATACGTCTATTAGTCTGATCTTTGCCTACAACGTCGTCTTATATTTCTGGAGATATATATATCAAGTGACAATTTGTCGTACACCAAGATAATCTATCAAATTTTCTCGAAGGCGAAACTAAAATGACGTGAAATTTGTTTGTGTAAATAGTTTTTTTTTTTCTTTCCGGCCACAGTGATGGACAGCTCAAGAAATGCAGGATTTCGGCAAAAGCGGGTTGCGGAAAACGCGACAAACGAATCACGCAGCAGAAAGTGTGAACACAATGAACCACGCCCATCGTTTCGTTTAGCTGTGTGTGACAACTGGAAGCGTGAAGTTTGATGTAGTTTAGTGTAGAATGTATAATTCGCGAATGAAAGGCGAGTAACATGCTCCGCCCGAAACTCGGCCCCTGCAAGTTCACTTTCCCGCATGAATTTAGGATCCAGCTCGTAGCACGTGACCGCTTCTCCTCGAATACGGAGTTGGCGGCGAAAGGGAAAAGGAACGCGATACTCTGGCTCTGCAAACAGAGCCTGTACAATTAATCGACGCGCAGCAAGACAGTAGCGTCATGGTGCGTTCCTAGCAGGACCATTTCGCATTATACGCGACCATGCAGGCTGGCATAGAAATCCTGTGTGACTGCTAACCTTAGTTTAGATATAATGTAAGCTTACCTGAGTACACGCTATACAAAACATTCAATAACAGAATCAACGCTTTTTTTTTCTTGCACGAGATTTTGGAATTGGGAATTCAGATCTTCTCCACGCGCCGGCGAAAATCGCCGCAGTCGTCTCAACCCCAGTACGCCTACTTGATCCGCCACCGAGCGATGAGCAATTCGAGAATAAGAGGAAAGAAAGCTAGTGATCATGTAGTTTTTATCAATTACTGGCACTAGTGAATCTTGTCCCGTAGTGATATCGGAACCGTCGGACACACAAACGCCTCACAGAGGCATCTTCCATCGCAGACACACGAAAGACATGGCGGTATCGTCTGCCGCCGTTGCCTGGAACAACTGCGGGACACGCGATTGAACACGGGCTATGAGCAACTCTCGCGAGTCGAATGACGGTAAATGCATCCAGAGTATCTCTGGACGTGGGTAGGTTTCAAATGTCAAGTTGCAAAATCTTTACTCCGAAGCTGGATTGAAAAACTCGGCCGGGAAAAGGTGCACCACGAGCGGCGAAGGCGCCGCGGGTGCATTAGAAGAAGTCGGAGCGGGTATAGCCGCATCCTTGTGCGGCGTAATATGGAAGCAGTCACCACCGGCGCTGCCAACCAACTGCAAGTATAGAGTAACTCTATATGCACCGCTTGCAGAGCAGAGTACCGCAATGGTGCTTCCAGGGCGGCCATGTTGGATCCAAGGCCGCACCGCGGGAAGCGACCGTCGCTTCTTCAAGAGCCACGGATACGCGATCTACGCGATCGTCCTCCGTGTCGTCCTCTTCCCAGACTTCGAAAACATGTTGTAAAACGTCGCTGGCGTTATAAAACAACGCGATTATACTGTATCCAGTAGCTACAGATAATGTTAAATGGTCAAGGAACCTTCCTGCTTGGTTTATTTTAGTGTGGGATGTATGTTTCGCAAACGCAAAGCGAGAAAAATGATTCGCCCGAAACTCGGCGCCTCCAAGGTTGCTTTTCCGCATGAAGCTCGGATCCAGCTCGGTGCACGTGACCCTTCTCCACCAACGCGGAGTCGGCGGCTAAAAGAAAAGGAACGCGATACTCTGGCTCTGCAATCAGAGCCTATACATAGTTACTCTAGCTGCAAGTAGCTGCAAGCAGAGCCGTATATTCAGAGAGTTTGGTCAATGCGAGGAGCCGGCGGAAGCCGGGGTGGAGCTGCGAAATCGTCGCCGCCGCCAGCGCCGCATATTGCCCCCGTGATGATTCTGCCAAGTACAATAAAGCCGAGATGACCTTGAAAAAGCCGAGCACCATAAGGCAAAGTTTTCTTATTTTTCTTTTTTTGTTTTTGGTGGAGGCTGAGAGTACGTGAATGGGTAATTGTAAAGCGCAGTTCACATATATGCGACCGAGTACGACCGAGACACGAGACCTGTTTTTAAGCCTCTTACGACGTCTTAGGACCGGATGCGCTGCAGCGTAGCTGGTCCTAAGAGCTCGCAAGAGGCTTAAAAACCGGTTTGGTCTCTCTCGGTCTTACTTGGTCGCATATGTGTGAACGGGCCTTAAGGAGTTTCGAGGTGCTGAGTGCGATTGCTGGGCCAGAAAAGGTGGCATTATCGAGAAAAGATTTTTGAAACATGTGGCAAAACTGCGAACATGGGGTCGTCTCCACGGTTTTGACCGTTCTCTCTGTCGTTGTCGGGGGTGATTTCTGAATGTCGCTTTGACCTCAACATCACGTGCGTTGCCCATTTCCGTCACGGAGAGTCGGAACTTTCAACTCTAGCATGCTGAAATGAATTTCTTAAATACATCCTTACCTAAAAATTGTTATTGAAGGGTATTTGTTAAGATCACAGCCTCCGCTAGGGTATATTCGTGGTCAGAAGAACTGTTAATCGTCGCGCGCAAAGACGGTGATAAAATTTCAGCCAATAAGGCGCCCTTATTTTTTCCCTATACCTACCCACTGATCACCAAACTCTCTACATGTACGGTCCTGCCTGCAAGAACGGAGCAGCATGCCCCCCCCCCCCCCCCTTAATAGGTGTCGTACCGGTGTCAAACAAAAAATAGCTTTCAAACAATTGTTTAAAAAAGGGTCCCGAAAGCGACAGCTGCCGAAGTTCATCTCTCCTCTCGGTTAAGTTGCATCGTGATGTCTTGTCAAGGTCGCGCTTACACGTGTTTCGCCTCTGCATCCAGCAACGTTGCGGCGTCTTATCGAAGACGTGCCTTTGCGTCGCCCGTCAACACCCCTCTCGCTCCAGCTGCGTCGCTCGCAGCGCCGAAAATACTGGCGTCCTACCTTGGCATGGCTCTGACGTCTTTATTTGAAGCATCCTGATGTCGGATTCGTATAGTGCAATTTCACTTGTTATTCTGCAGTTGCGATGTCGCTTGTGTGGTAAGAAAAGCGTAGTGAAGTTGAGGTGCCCGACGTCGCAACTACAAAATGCCAAGCTAATTCACACCATGTGAATCAGGCCTGACTCCGTTTCCAAGGAAAGGCTGCCTTTGTTTCTTCGCTTGAATTAAATTTAAGTCTGTGTTCAGAAAAAAAAGAAGAAAAAAACAATATATATACTTGACACGTTTATTTGCAACCTTAGGTATGGGATGGAACGAACCGACATTGGGTTGACTTTCCGAATAGCCACAACCATACGTCTGTTTTTACGGGGAGGAAAAAAAATCCCATACGCGGCATTTTGCCCCGTTACTGCCTCGCTTTACGGCCATCAAGCGAGGTAGCCGAAACTTTGTCGGGGGGCAAATCTTGTACATGTCTGTCTCTGTCCCTTGTATGTGTTTTGCTTTCCTTGTGTTGGGTATTAATCCAACACGCTCGTCAAACTCATGAGAGTTTCGAAAGCCCTTGGATATAAAGTGGCCAACGTCCTGCTTTTTTACAAGTACTCCTCTTAAGCGCAGTCTCTTCCGCTCTTTTGAACCTCCCGGACGTTTCTTACCCAGTGCGTGGTCATTAACGCGGACCCTCGTTCAACGCTAGATGTTTACGTGGCAAGAAATAGCCGGCAACGACCGATAGATTTCCGAGCTCGTGACGGTAGGGACGAACGACGTCCTCGCACTATTTTATCATTGGTCCGTTGTAAGCGGGCGGCTTAAGCGCAACATCCTTTCAGAGTGAGGTGTTCCTTCGATATAATTAAGTGGTTCCAGAGGTATTGTCTAAATTCCTGTCGTGTCTTTTCTTTTGTTTGTTGGCATTGAAGAAGAATGGGACCTTTTAATGATCGAAACAGGCGGGAACTCCCTTTAGACTTCTTTCTTTTTTCACACAATTTTGGTCTTCTTTTTTTTTTTTATCTTTTTCTGTCTCTCTTTTAGGGGGGATGAGTTATTGTTTCGCAATCAGGGTGTCGGAAAACTAGAGGTTCCCGAAGAAGGAAGTTCGTTCTAATTAAAGACGTACTCACTTTTGTGTTTTTTTTTTTTTGTTTTTATTTCACCCGCTATCTCCCCCTCGTGTTCGGTTCACTTTTGCTTTTGATTTGTTTTCTTGCCTTCGCTTTGCTTAGCTCTTCCTCTAATGCGCGAATTCCTGGTTCACAGTTGCCTGGTTCTCGCCGCTTTTGTCCAGGTTGTTTTGTAAAAAAGGTTTTGAGCTTTCTTTATTTTTGTTTCTTTACTTCCTGTCGGGGGGATCTTCGTTTCACGAAGCGATCTTGTCTCGATTTTCCGAATTACGATTGTTCTCACTTTCCTTTTATCCACTGCTGGATGTCTTTTTCTGTTTTTTTTTTTCTTATAAGAATTTTATTTCTTTTATTCACCAGGTCTTAGCCTTTACAGTTAATTTTTGGCTGTTCCAGTGTATTGTTCCATCCTTCTAAAACTTTGCCACTTTATTTCTTGTGAATATTATTCCTAATATTAATTCAACATTGCCTCATCGTCCCTGACGTTATAAGAAATATGCTGTACCACTTCACAGGTTTGTTTTGTCAATTCAATCTACTTGCACCTTTGCATTTAATTGCATTATAATCAATCTACTCTCCGCAATATATTATGTACTTTCTAATTTTCAAGTTCTGTCCTTTTCTTTTTGCACTTGTCTTCCCACTCTTCCTTCATTTCTGCTGATCTGAAGTCTCAATACCCCAGCTTTCCTACACTTGCGGTCCACAAGACCACGAAGACTGCTTGGCAAGCAACATGCCCTCCAGATTCCCCTAAATAAAAAATGTAAGCTTCTTCCACAACCTAATCAAGTTATGCTTTCATAAAAGGTCTATGCTTCTTGTGGCCAGCAGCTTTTTATGTCTTTTCGCCTTTATTATGTTTGGAAGCGTATATATAACTCCTCTTTCTCATTCGATCTCTTGTTGTTTCTTCTAGTTCAAAAACAACTCTCCTCGGC
The DNA here is from genome assembly GCF_016920785.2 of Ixodes scapularis. Classification (NCBI taxonomy): domain Eukaryota; kingdom Metazoa; phylum Arthropoda; class Arachnida; order Ixodida; family Ixodidae; genus Ixodes; species Ixodes scapularis. The sequence continues at coordinate 33,249,001 of NW_024609882.1, forward strand.
ATTTATTCATTTCCCCTTTTATTTCCCATTTCCTGATTCACAGCCACTTCCATTCACTTTATGTATTCCTCAATGATCCTTCCGTCAGCACAACTTTCGATCTCAGTTCTTTTGCGGAACTGTTTCAATTTTTTTTTCTCTTTTCCTCTAGTGCCTTCGTATGTTTCCCGTTTTTATGTCTTCTTTTCCCCCAACACACACCACGCATTCTCATCCGCCATACAGCATCCGTCAGTCAAAAGATTAAAAAGCTAGTCTTTCCCCAGAAGCACCTTCATATCAATAAAGCCTACGTGACTGGAGCCGAAGCGTCTTTCCTAAATATTCCCGTCGTGTTTGTCTTCAATTCCCCTTTTCATGCGCAGCTCATTTCATAATTGCTTCTTCCCCCCTCTGTCACTCTCTCTTTCTCTCACCCCTTTGATCTGGTGTCGACACTTTAAATTCTTTGCCTTCCTTGAATAATAACAATTAGAATGATTGCCATTGCGTCATTTTTTTTAGCTTCGTGGGCTTAATGACGTATACTGCGTTAATTGCCGGATTGCTTTGTTTTTGTGTGTTTTTTTTTTTTTTTTTTGCTTTCCACATTTTATTTTGACTTTACGATTTTCTTAATGAGTCCACGCTTTTCTCTTTGAGGCTTCCGTTTAACGAAGAGTTGCTTATTTACAATACACCATACCACGCCTTTGTGCATATTTAGTGGAAGTTTACCAGCACATGTCGTTTCGTTTTGCGCCTGTTTGGGCCATGCGGAATTCAAACCAGCGAAACCAAGCTGCTTTGAGTGCCACCAACTTTCGCAGCCGAATAAAGGGCACCAAATTGCATTCATCCTACGCGAGCTGCTCGTAGCAAAGCTCGATTGCTTTACTGTAACGATAACGCGACTGACATTTGGGAGTCATATATTTTCTGTCCATTGCCTGCGGATTCTCGCGATCTGATCTCGCAGGCTTTGACTAGCTTTGTTTTATTCGCTCAGACTTTACTATGCTACATATGGGGTCGTATTTTATAATGTACGCTGCAGGTCCCTCGGGTGAATAAATGTCAGACCCGGTGCAGTTAATTAGCTTTTGGAGTTAGTAGGAAAAGTTGCGTCCGTCTCGTGGCCGGAAGCATCATTAGATGCCTTTTTACGCGCTCGTTGCGTGTAGATTAGACTGTCCCGAGGATGGTTTCATAATGTGGAGGATATATGTTTTTATCTTGTACAAGCCAGCAGCATCACCAGTTGCTCTTTCACGTGACTCTTTTTTCCTATATATGCAGTATATCTAATTACCTCTCGCGAAACGTCTTGATGACGTGCAATCATACCCTCCCCCATTCCCCTTGATATCTCCATTTGTTTCTACTGCTACTCATGTTTATGTTATTTACATATTTGTTCTCGCTTCCTTTTCCCCGTTTGACGTTTGTTAGATAAATTTTTATATTTTTGACTTTTGCTATTTTTAACGCACATATGCTCATTTTCGCCCGACTCCAGGGTTATAGACGTTTAAGTAATTTTACTATTAGCGCTTTTCATCACAACTATTTCTTTATTTATATTTTCGGCGTTGCAATTTAATATTTTTAAATGCCATGTTACTCTCAAATTTTTCGCGCATAGGCCCGAGAAAGCTGGTGAAACAAGGGTTGCATGGTTTAGACTTCAAAGCACGCAATCGTTGCGCAGCGTTTTCCATACACAGACACCCTGGTTAAGCCATAGATGATAGCAGATGAGTAAGTTTGACTCATTCTCCGCCTGTCGACACGTAACGCATTTTTTTTTCGCCTAAGTTTGCGACGATAAACAATTATCAATACTGTGCGAGTCCACAAATAAAAAATTGCAGTGGCTGAGCTCGTCTATGCCAGGATATGCGTAGCGTGAGCTTAGGTTCAGCTGGTTATTCTTAGCTTTCCTCGTTTGTCGCAGCTATGACGTCACTCCTTTCGAATGCGCAGACTGGCGAGGCGCGCGCGGCGGCGGCGGAGCGCGCGGCGGCAGCGGCTCCGGCGCGTCAGTTGTGCGCCGTGTGACGTCACTGCTCCTCGCGCATGCGCAGCACGGCTCTCCAGGAGCCACGCGAAACTGCTCAACCCCGGCCAGTGTTGCTCACGCTACAAAAATGTACAGTCATAACTATAGCTGCGACACTTTATCGAACACCAATGCATCCTTACGTATCTTGCAGTATATCTGCGATGACCTTATGATTACATCGTGATCATGCGCTCCACTCCTGTCGCGGTCAGCACCTTACGCGAAGGAGCCACATCTAATGTCTGCTCGCTGATTGGCACCCTCGTTGATTTTATACACACAGAAGCTCTCTAATGGACGCGGCGCGAGACTGCCTGATGCGAAGTCACCACAACTGGGGCCATCTAGCGGGCGCCGCGTGAGGCTCTAATGCACAACTGATAGCCAGCTCGCTTCACGATCTGCGTACACGGCATCGAATCCGGAGGAAACCGCGGCGGGTTTTCTTTTTCACGGGTTCGGCGATGTCGACGACGGACGACCTACATCATCGTTTTGGCCTGCTTGCACGTGCTATTTGCAATGATCTTTAACACTGGAGCCCAATTGAGCAGGTATTGGTACGAGGTATCGCGATACGATAATATCGCGTTGTCAATTATCAGTAAACTTGCATGCGTGTAACATCAGTGCGTCAGTGATGCATCAAAGCACCGATGCATACGTTGAAAACACTTCTATTTTTTTATTATTTTTTGCGGCATAGGTGTTAGACGTGCTAGGGCCCATCAATATCAATAAATGTATCGAAATCGAACCAATAACAACTTGTGCCCTTTATCGCACATCCTCCAGTCCTAAAATCACAGTGTTAGCCTCCCAATGCTCTTCGAGTCGACTCTTGCAGCATTATCCCCACTTCTCTTAGTTCCATATTTTCGCTACACCAACTCCAGAACCCGAGGACGCATGAAGCCTCGACATTGATCCTTAATTGACATGGAACATGGTACGTAGAACTACTGGTATAATGACGCCCCCTTTGCTCTGATCTGTGCGCGCACGCGCTGGAGATGTGCAGTGTTCGTGTTAGGGAATGCGGCTTAGAACGACAAGTCGAGCCGAAAACCGTTCGCACTAATTATGTCCCAATTAGAGTCAGGTTGGTTGACCCCACCTCGTTAGCCCACGCCTGCGGGTGCGTGCGTGGAAAATTCGATCGCTCCCGACTCGTAACAGCGCGAGATGTCAAGGATCAACTGGATGTTTGATTAAAGATTCCAATTTCGCGATCCCAGAGCTATTAATTCATTTCATTTTATTATATATTTTTTCTACCCTCGGAGTCAAATATGCACCAACTCAACGCCGGTTTACATCGTTCTGTTTTCGTGTAGTGCGAAATTCCATCTTCTAAGGGTGTTCATTGCGCGGCACTGTCAGCGCGAACACGACTTCGGCTGTTTTTCGCATTTTACTCTTTTTTTTTTCCCGTTACTGCTTTAATATGTTTTGTAACGGTTATAATATGATTCCGTAAATGGAGTGTATATGTGTCGTTTTTGTACATTATCTAATTATTTGCTTGACCTAATATTCTGTTCGTTTTGTGTACTTTCTGTGTTTTCAATTTCAGTGCTTTACATCGTAATCTTTTAATAAAATGGGCCCGATCTAGTTGAAACGGCTATGGGTCCAGGTGGTATTTTTGTAACTTGCAATATACATTGACTTTTAGAAAAAAACAAACAAAAAAAACATATTGGTAGAAATAAATTGTAATGATGGAAACATTCGTTTGTAGAATGTTGAGCTTCCCGTAAGCTGGACTATTGGTTTCGAGCGTTCAATAAAATATCAACCTCATTGCTTTTTGCAGCTGCTTATATTTATTCTTTCGCCATAGCGCATCATTTTATATGAGACTCTATACATATTTCTGCTTGGTTTCAAAATGCAATATCTCTTCCCCTCCACGTATAACGCTAGACGTCATTTTATATCTCTCTCGAGCAATATGCTTTTGAGAGAAAATTCCTCTTTCCAGCTTCTTTAAATTTTGAGAGTTTAGAGCATGAACACTACCAAATAAAAATATAATTTGTCAAAATCTCTACAAAATAAAGAGCAATGGGGAATTGTTTTTTTTTTTTTTGCGATACATTTATTTTTTGGTTAAATTTTTCGCTCGGTGCTTGGCAACATTATTTTCCGTGTCGTGGTATGCAGTAATCACATAACTTGCTATGTGATCTTAACGGCTTCTGTCATTTATTCTGGGTTTTGTAACACGTGCTCTAGATTTGCATACTCCCTATTTTTAGCTCGTTAAAAGCGATGCACCTCGCTAAACGTCTTTTTTCTAAAAATGAAGCGCAAATCTAAAGCTTTAAAATTTATACGATATAAACGACATCGATGTTGAGATTGTATGAAGTGCAAAACATTGGTGTTTCAGGTCAATATCTGTTGGAGTTTGCGACAGTTTGCCAAATGACGTCGTGTTCTAGACTATTTTTTGTCGTCTTGGATATAGTTGTTCGACATGTGTTTGAGGAGAAATAATTCATATAGCTTTTCAGTCGTGTTTGCTGGAAAATGTTTTTTGCATCACAGTTGTTTCTATCCATACTACGTTTTATACTACTGGGCGTTTCTGAGAAAAAAGAAGCGTGCTTTTCAGATCGCGTAAATGAACTACGCATCGCAGGAAGCTCAAACTCTGTGAGAATGAGACGCTAGTCGTTGGAACTTGGGATAGAATGCGAAAGTTAGAAGACATGATGTTACCTGGAGCCAAATGCAGAAAGCTTTCAATTTCCCGGGAGGCGGGGGGGGGGGGGGGGGGGGGGGGGGGCTGGGGTCTGACGAAACACCGCCCCCACCCCTCTCCCCACCCCCTTCCCCGAAAAGACGCCTCACCAGGTTACAAATACGATTTTGTCTGGCAAATAATTATTCGAAATAAGTCATTCCGCAGTGCAACATGGTAACGAGTATCAAGCTTTAGATAGAGGAGCAGCCGAATAAATATACGAGTATCCTTAATTTAGCTTTGCCATATTGTTAGTTTTCATCGCGAACGTTACTCTATACCAGGGGTGGCCAGGCTTGCTTGGCCTAAGAGCCGCAAACAAAACAACGGAAGTTCTAAGAGCCGCGGGGGGGGGGGGGGGGGGGGGGAGAGGGGGGGGGGCAAACTTAACTTTTTTTCATAGCCTAACTGTATGTATACGAGGGCACAAGAGTTACGACTGTACGTATGGGAGTACAAGGCTGTCAAACTGCAAGCTGCAGTGTGTTTTATTCTGAAATCCTTTCTTTTTATTTTCCTGGAGAAACGCGGAAAGGGGCGAAGGGAGGGGGGGGGGGGGGGGGGGGTGTCCCCTTACGAGGGATCTGCGAGTCGCATTTGGACCAGCAAAGAGCCGGATGCGGCTCGCGAGCCGCGGTTTGGCCACCCCTGCTCTATACATATATCTCCGTCCTAGTAAAAAAGTAGCAATTGCTATCCTTTTGTTTGTGATATTGCTGGAACAGTATTAACATGCAAGCTCCACCCTTACTCCTTCGTGCCTCGACTGTATAAGTTGAAGGGAACGAAGACAGTAAGAATATTGAATACAAAAATATATATTGTTTAAACAAAATAAAAATAATGTGAGGCTTGTTTTATGCTGGTTTGGCTCTCCCTTAACAAAAAGCGAAAAGAAAAGACATCCCTGCTTGCCCTCGTCATCACCCCCTGGTAATGTCGAGGCAACACCCAAGGAGAGAGCTACCGTGGAGCCAGGCTGGCGCTCGGTAGGGAACCCGACGGCCAGGCGATTCTTGAGTCCGCGGTCGTCGGTCGCTGAAGCTTCGCTTTCTCGGTCGTGTCTGGTGTCGCCTTCGAATTTTGCCGCCTCTTGCCGCCATAGAACTATACATCGCCGACATGTAGATGTTTTTTTGTCTTTTATGTTTGGACTTTTCTTTCATATTTTTTTACAGGCGTTTATTTTTTTTTTGTGTTTTTTTTGTGCAGTTTTTGGGGACATTTTTTAGAACGCCTTTGAGCGTCCAAAAAGGCATTTGGCTTCTGTCACTAGTACGAGTCAGTGGACCACATTTCTGTTTTCATCAGTCCCTTCGTCTTGCTTCTGCTTTCGTTTTGCTTCCGACACCTCTATTGTAAGGTGTCCATCTCCTTTTTCGTCCTTCTCTGTTCATTTTGTAGGAAAAGAGCGCAAACTAAGCGCCTTAACAATTGCCGTCCAAATTGTAATGACCTGCGTGGAGTGGTGAAGGCGAGCGGGTTGAACATGAATACATAAAAGTGAAAGAATAAAACACAGAGGACAATCACAGGACAACCACTTTCTTTAGTCTTTTAATACTTATTTTCTGCCGTCTGCAAGCTTGTCTTCTTTTTTATTTCTATTTTTTTAACCTGGAATTGAGTTGTGTAAAATGTTAAAACAAGTATTTTCGCCTCCAGCGGAGGTGATGGTACTTGCCTTTCCGGAAAGCTCGGGAAAGGGGCTGGCATCGCCGTGGGGTTTCTCCCCTCCCTCCCCCCCCCCCCTCCCCCGGGAAATTTCGAGGGTGTCTCGGGCCCCCGATCTCTCCCATGGTCGGCGCCTATGTCTGGAGCTAAAGATAATTGAGACGATATTTCTCTATCAGCCGACGTCTACCTAAGCCAAGGTTAAAGCCAAAGCCAATGCCAAAGCCAGTATAAGCCATTGTCAAAACAAGAACTGAAATTGTAGTCGCATGTGGGATTTATGTTAGTCAAAAACACTTATAAGTAAGAAGGAAAATATTGGAGCGCAGCTCTTAGGCCGCTCAAGCCGCGCGGTTCATTATGGTTAAATTTTCCCGTAAAATTTAGCGGAAAAGTTTTCCCGCTAAATTTAGCGAAAAGTTTTTCCCGCTAAATCTAGCGGAAAAATTTCCCTGCTAAATCTAGCTGAAAAAATTTCCCTGCTAAATCTAGCGGAAAATTTTCCCCGCTAAATTTAGCGTAAAAAGTTTCCCTACTAAATTTAGCGGGAAATTTTCCCCGCTAAATGTAGCGGAAAAATTTCCCCGCTAAATCTAGCGGAAACATTTTCCCGCTAAATTTAGCGGAAATTTTCTTTGCTAAATTTAGCGGCAAAATGTTCCCGTTTAGCGGAAAAAAATTTCCCGCTAAATCTAGCGGAAAGATTTTCCCGCTAAATTTTGCGGAAAAATTTCCCCGCTAAATCTAACGGAAATTTTTTTCCGCTAGATTTAACGGGGAAATTTTTCCCTATATGGGAGGCGAACAGGAAAGGAGGGGGGCATAGCATCCTCTCCGTACCTTCCCCTCCTCCTCCTCAAAAGCTGCGCTCTAATTCGGCGTTACAGGGGATTGTAAACGTCTTTCTTTTTTTCCTTTTTTTTTCTTTCTTGCTGACTAGTTTGTTTCACCAAAATAGACAATAAAGGCGCCCCCAATGTAATTTCTTGTTTTGCCAATATTAGGCTTAGGTGGACGTCGGCTCATTGAGGAATATCGTTTTTCTCAGTCATCTTTTGATCAAGGTAACGTCATGACCTCAACCTTTCGTGTTTGATGTCGACTTCTAGCGTCAGATTCTCTCGGAGTTCGAGCTTTCTGCGATGCATAGTCTATATTACCTGGGTTGAAAACACGGTTCTCTTTTTCTCGAGAACTTCCTGCCTTTGCGTTTATATACATAATGCTTTTGTTGTATTCCATTTATGTTAATAATATTTTTTTTTTTGCAGTGCATTCTTGGAGGGCATTTGCACTGCAAAAATGCTTAACAGCACTACAGGTTTCTTTTCTTTGTGATAAGTAATGAAATGAATGGCAATTATGGCTTATTTCGCGACTCTGAATATGTTGACGGCTGTTGGGGTTTCGCTTAGTAACAAATGGCTGCTGCTGCAAAATGAGTATAAAACCTCAACCACTGTCTCAAACTTTTGTTGTTGTTTTTTTCTTTACAGGTAAGATGTCAGCAATATCAGCACACATGGACGCTCTTTTCAGAACGTGAGTAACTTGCAGATTTGTGCGATAGCGCCCTCATTGACGTTTTTAACGAATGCAGAGGCTGTAAAAAAACAAAAAAAAACACATGTATATAACTTCAGAAAAAGTCATATAGATAGCCTCGTTCTATTGTGGTCTCTACATATATAAAAACTGTACAAAACTTTCTTCGTAATTTTATTTTATTTTAACACATCGTTTTTGATAAAATAACGGTACCCATTTTTTTTAAAAAAACAAGAAGGTAACCATTCATCTTTTAATCGCGAGCAGGCAATGGTGCGTTTGTACATCGTAAGTAATCAGTCAAAAATCGGTTATTCAGATAATGTTCCTGCTGCCACGTGAAGGAGCTGGCGCTGGCTGTGAAACAAAATATAAACAAATGCTTTGTCAAAAATAAAACAAAAAAAAAACACGTTTTAGCGCATACGCAATAGCACAGCGCAACTTTATGAACCGACTATCGGTGAAACCGGAAAAAAAAGTCGCGTCCACAAACTTTAAGAAAATATCCCAAACCAATGTCACATAGAGAAGACAAGACGTGCGCACGACTTCGTCATGCGCGTCAAGTGGCAAACACCCTGAAACTCCGCGATAGACGCCGCAAAGAGGGCAGACGCGTTCGTCCTGGCGTCGCCGCGTGAAAGCGGTGCGTGACGCGCTCTCGGCGCAGGTCTCGTCGTCTTCTATCTGGTGTTGCCTAAGCCCGTGGGCGGCTGTCACAATACACGACACGCTGCGTCTTTAGTATAAACGCTGTTTACGGCAATTCCTTCAACCTTCGCGTGCGGTCGCGTCGGTGGACTCGCCTCGGCGCCGGCAGTCAGAGCGGAAACGTTTGTATGCAGGCGGGGTTGTGGAACTGAGTTCGCGTTGCGCCGCGGAAATGACGACTTCACTATAGTTTCCGCCGAAAAGGTCGAGTTGTCGAGGCGTAGGTTCGACGGGAAATAGCGGCGGAACGTCAAACCGCAGTGAATGTGTCTTGGCCGTTGACGTGACGGAATGTCAGGTCGATATTTGGGACCCAAGTCCCTGCGCTTCCAAGTTCAATTTGTCAAAGTGGAGGGTTTCTACTTCCGCGTGTTTCGAGAATTTTTTTTATTTCTTTTTTAACTAGGCTCGAGCACCGCTTCGCTGAGCTGTACTTTCGTTGACCGTTTTAAAATCCTTCTGAGCCGTCTCTGTCCTCGGTGTGAAATCAGGTTTTCACTTTGTTTCGATGCATTCTCTTTTATATTCTCCTTTCTTGTTTTATGAGCGAAGTGCGGATTAGGTTCTTTTACTTCTATTAGTGACGGTAATTCTGCTAAGACTGATGGGTCTTCTCTCTGGAGGGAAGCCAGATATCTTAATAACACACACCGGTGCCGAAACGTCATAAAATTGCGTATACTTTACCGAAGCATCTTCTAAAGCTTTAAAATATCCTAGTGACGAGACATTACGTTGTATATACATGTAAAAATATAAACATGAGCGAGTATAGCGTCCTACAAAGAAGATGAGGAATGCTCACATTCTCCACATGTCCCTTTTGTCTACGTGTGCTGCCTTGTCGCCATATCCTCTTGGGATGTTTATGTCCTTACGCATCGCACTTTACTTTGCCTCATATTTTATTTATCTCGTGCTCTGAGTCGGCATGGTCAAAGCCCATATAAGCGCCGGGGAAAGCGGAAAGGAACCATTAAATGTTGATGGTATGTCTTCTTTCGGAGACTTCTCTTGGAGCATCTTCCTCGCAGTCAGCAAGTGCCGCCCTGGGGAATTCCCTGTCGTAGAAATAGCGAAAGGGGTGAGAGGTAACGGAGCCCGCGTTCCCTCTTACCCCTTTTTCCTTTTCTTCTTCCCTGTTCTAGGGGGAAAAGGGTAGATGGCGAAAATGAAATGCAATCTATACTTTCACATCTAGAGAACAAAGACAGAGAATGGGGACATGGAAGGAAAGTGAATAAGTAAGCAGATATGAGATAAACATAGGAGCCAAACCGGGAAAAGGGTGATAACAGAGTAGCGGAACAAAGAAATTAGATGCAGTGTATATGGATTAGGTTGTGGGAAACGAGAAAGTTTAGGGAGACTCAGTTTGTAGGTGTGAAAGAGAAAGGGTAAAGAGAAAATGAACCATTTTTTTTTAACCTGAGGCTGAGTGAAGTAAGTTAAAGCAGCCAAAGTAGAAAAAAGAATAGAGGGGAATCGGTGGCCGAGTGCGCTAGCGTACACCTGCTCGGAGCACGTGGAGCGAGAGATCGTGCCGCAGAACCCAGGTATCCTGGGTTCGATCTTCACCCTTGCCCGTTCCGATCTTAATGAGCATCTTGTAGGAGAAGCGCTAATGTAAACTCACTCACACTCACACTCACACCAGGAAAACGGTCCCTCACGTCGCGCTGACTTTCAACTCAAATTGTATTTTCGTCTTTTTTCGTTTTTCTTTTACCCGTGTCAAATTTGTCATCTCCCTTCGTTCTCTTCTGTACAAAACAATTAGCAATCTCTATCGCACATTACCTTCGAGAATCAAGATATAACAATTCTTTTTTCGTTAGCGTTATGGATGGACTACTAACACAGGTGTCGCTCCTTTTTATGATGTTAGCTGCCTCTATTATCCAGACTTGTACACGTTACTGAAAAAAAGTAACTGATTACAATTACAATTACTACAGTCAAAAAAGTAACCGATTACCGTTACTGATTACTGCCTCCCAGAAGTAATTGAACAATTACTGCAAAGTAATTGATTACTTTTCAAGTTACTTTCACGTTACTTATTATTGCGATGACAGAAATACACAAATACACAGTAAAATATTGCGTACACAATTTTGTTTGGTTATTGTTCCCTTTTTTGTTTTCAGACCCGGACCTTGTCGTGTAGCTGACGCGTCGACCTAAGGAACAAAGCCCACTAAAAAGTCAATAGCGAGTTCCCGCTTCCCGTCGACTTTATCAACAATCTGCAACGAGATCCGGAACTCGCCAGCCAAGGCTGGTGGCGCGCTTGTAGAAGAGCGTGGCGCAAAAGAGAAAAAGGATTTGCCGACTAATCCTAGTTTTATTTTTTTTAGATGTTAAAAAAATGTCAATCATTTTTGCTCCATGGCTGAGTGACTATGTTGATTTTTGTGAGAAAAAAGAATTGTGGAATGAAAAATGTAATTGGTAATTGTGTAATTGATTTTGTAATTGATTACAGAAAAAAAGTAATTGAATTACTCCGAGCGTTACAGCTTGACAAATGTAATTGAAGCGTTACAAAATTACACTTAACTGTAATTGATTACAAGTAATCAATTACTTGTAACGCGTTACGTACAAGTCTGCTATTATCTCACGTGTTAACTGATGATGGTTCTTTCCGATTATGGTGCTATTTTTGAAGTCCGCGGCGCACCCACAGTTACGGCAGTGAACGCCCAAAAGTCCAGAGTTTGCTGATCGGGTATTGTTGTTGTGTTCCCTTAATCTGTCATTAATACATCTTCCGGTTTGTCCGTGTACTGTTTGCCGCATGATAGGGGAAAGGAATGAATCACTCCTTCTGAGCAAGGGATGTATGGGGTTCTATGCTTCTTAGTGCAGACGGCATTAGTTTTTGGTATGGCGTTAACTTTTTTACATAGGCCCGATAGTTTGATGGGGGCGGAAAAGAATACATCGATATTAGCGCGATTCCCAATCTTCTTCAGGTTATGAGAAATGTTATGAATGTAGGGGATTACTACCGGTCTCTGGTTACTGAATCTTTCGCGTTGCTTGCGGGATGTGATTTGACCTTTTTTAATCTGTTTAAGGAGACTTTCGGCGACTGAAGTTAATATATGTGAAGGATATCCCGCACTTAGTATCCTAGATACTTGTTCTGTGAAGCTAGTTAGGCCTGAATGCGGGCAGGACTTGAAAATAGAGTTTTTGAAGCACTGATTAACTATGCCTCTCTTTACCAATTTTGAATGCACGGAATTATATTTGAGGAGTGGTTATTTCCTTCTTGGCTCATACGACCAACAGACATGACGGGGCTGAAGAGACAATCTTAGGTCCAGAAATCTTAAAGATCCCAGCTCTACAAGCTTGTGCGTAATCTCCAAAGTGTTTAAGCATGTTTTAAACTTGACGGGCACATTGGGCACATGAATCGGGAGGTCTTTTTCGTTGGTGTCCTGGAGTATCAAATAGTCATCAACGTAACGGAACACCTTCACAACAGTCGAGGAATCTAAGCTCTTTTGAAGCAGTTAACACGTGAGATAATAGAGGCAGCTAACATCATAAAAAGGAGTGACACCTGTGTTAGTAGTCCATCCATAACGCTTACGGAAAAAGAATTGTTATATCTTGATTCTCGAAGGTAATGTGCGATAGACATTGCTAATTGTTTTGTACAGAAGAGAACCAAGTGGAGATGACAAATTTGACACGGGTAAAAGAAAAACGAAAGAAGACAAAAATACAATTTGAGTTGAAAGTGAGCGCGACGTGAGTGACCGTTTTCTTGGTGTGAGTGTGAGTGTGAGTGTGAGTGAGTTTACATTAGCGCTTCTGCTACAATATGAATATCCAACTCGCCGAAGCCCCCATTCTAATGAGCATCGTACCGGCGTGCGGTTGTGTATCACTATTGCGTGATGCACGTTAAATACCCCAGGTTAGCGGCTGTAGAGCGCTGGCTAAATAAGGCAGATTAACTTCATTCAAACAAAAACAATAGAAAGAAGAAAAGGTAAACTTACACCTGCCCACCTGTGCCATCTCCCTGGTGTCAACCAACTGAAATAAAGAAGATAGCTATTATCATTGTGTTGAAAGACGGGAAAAGTTAAGAAAGGAAAAATGAAATAAAGAGTGAGAGAGGGAGAGAGAGAAAGAACGAGGTTGGGGAAGAATGAGAACATGTTAGGGTGGAAACGACGGAACAAGAAAGGAAAAAAGGGGGACGGGGGATGCTTCATAGTTGAGGCTTGTGTGTGCGAATTCAAGTGGGAGGCTTCCCTGCTGGTTTCCCTAGCAACGGCGGTGGTGGCTACGAGGGCTGCAGCGGCAGGCATTTATTCGGGCTCGTCGTTCAAGATGTTCCCGCATTTTGATGCTGCCGGTGATATCAGTTGTTTGTTTCTGTCCTTCAAGATGCATTGGTGTTTGTTTGGCTATTCTCGGGAGCGCTCGGATTCCGATACGTCGTCCGTAAAATATTAAGCGTTTGGACGTATTTCTTTGTTTACATTCTTTTTCTGGGGGGAATGGCTTGGAGGCCAGGAGCAAAGTAAAAGGACATATTGGAAGAGAATCGAAAGCCCGTCGTGATGCATGGTAAGGACAACTTTGCTTCCCTGGCGCGGAACGTCCAATACATACAACTCTGCCAAGTGTTTGGAGAAACAACAATAATAGTTTAAGGTTGGCGGGAAAACAAACAGAAGAAACGATTGTGTCGCACTCCGGGAAACAAAAAACTCCAGGCGCTGTAGAAGAAAAAGAGGACGAGATATAAATACATGAGTGAGGCCTGTAAATCTAATCTCTAAAATAGGCGTAGTAAGTCTGCTGCTGCTGAATTGGCCGAGCTTGAAATACCGTAAACGATTATTTTTCGCGGGCTCAATATTTCGCGATTTGTTCAAAGCTGATGTTTTGGAATAATTCGCGGGTTTTAATTTTCGCGACGCGGTGGGATCTTAATAGAGATTCCTTATGTTTTATCGGAATTGTTCGCGGGACCTATTTTTCGAAAATTTTAGGCAAATCACAATATTAGCGAAAACTAGGTCCTCGCAAAATTTACGTTGTTTACAGTATATTATATCCGAAACGATTTCGAAGCCTCGGTCAAAACGTGAGGATTGTTGGCACCAAAGTCTGAAAGGTGACCAAGCTGCTAAGTGCGCGTGAGTTGTGGCATACGCCAAAAGTTTCTTGCGAAACTGAAAAAAAAAAAAACATTAGTAGGTAACGTTTTTGGAAGATTTATTTTACGAGTTCTTTGGTTCATTGGAATACACCGCCAGCAATAATGTCCGAGTGATTGAGTTCTCAGTGCCGCTCCGGTCAGAAGCAGCCAAGTGCATGAAAAGAATATTTCTATCCTCTCACATTATCTGTGTGGCATACTTGGTAAAGTCGGCGAATTATTTTTAAATGAACCTTTCGCTTCAAAACAAAAACACATTTTTTTATCGCCTTGAGACATGGGTCGTTCGTTCAAGCCCGTCTTGTTTCGCCGTGCAGTGTTAAAAGGCTTTCAGTTTTACTAGCTCGCGCCTGTTCAAGTGCCTCAAGTAATAAACTTTTTTTCTGAAACCGCTTCCATCCTCGATCGATTCGGTACTCTCGAAGCATACTTGGACGTAGTTCGACTACTCTACTCAAGTTACTGTAGTTTAACTACTTTTCTGAGTAGTTTAGTAACTTTCAATTACATTTTTATTTCGGTAATTTGTAGTTTACTTTAATTACTTTTTTGAGTAATTTCTGCCCAAGTTACAAATTACCTTCGAATTTTAGTGGTTGTTTTGCCTATCAACAAACATTTCTGCACAAAAAGGAGGTAAAATGTTGGAAGATCAGCTGATATTCGCAAAAATGGGGAAGCATGTGGCGTAGGAAAGGGGAGAGAAAATGGTTTTGAGAGTCCGAAACCCCCTCAAAACTTTTACAAGCCCACCCCTGCAACAACACTGCTACGAGGCGCTGGGAGCGAAAAGGCACGACGCAAGTGAGGCCGAGTGACTACGGGATCACACTCTAAAAAACGCCCGTGCGTCTACTTTCCCGCACAACAGTCGGAGAACCAATCAGCGCAACTTACGGAGGCAGCTCAGCGAATGACGATGCCGAAACATGTATTTAGACAAAAAAAAACACACTCTGAGTTGTGACATCAAGCAATGCGAGCGTGACGTTTTGCATTGCTTAATGTCACAACTCAGAGTGTGTTTTTTGGTCTAAACATATGTTACGTCATCGTCATTCGCTGAGTTGCCCCCGTAAGTTGCTGTGATTGGTTCTCCGAGTGTTGTGCGGGAAAGTAGACGCACGGGCTTTTTTTAGAGTGCAGAGCCGATGACTGGCGTTTCTCTGTGACCCGAAGCTCAAGGAGACTTGACCCACTTGAAGAAAGGGCTGGTCCCCGCTTCTCTTTAACGTAGAAGCTCTCGCCCACTACAGAAAATGCACACACTGCATTCTCACTCAAAGGAGGCAACAAAATGCAATGCCTGCTCGTAAACTCATCTGGTGCTCTCTTAGTTTTTGCTACACTCGAAGAATCGCGTGCTAAAGGCCAACGCAAAGATGACCTTTTTGCGTTGCCTTTCCTCCCAAAACTCTAAATATGCACATCTTCAAAGATTCAAACGTTGTTTGAGAAACCTGTAGTAATTCCCCCAATGATTTTATATAAAAAAATAATAAACAAGCAGTGTTGGGAAGTGCTCTATGTACATGGTGCTTAAAGTACTACTGTTTAGAAAAATTGTTCTTTACTTGAAGTAAATCTCTGAACATGTACTTATATTTTCCGCGGAATGGAAAACTCCTGACTTCACTGTACAATCCCCGAATATGAAAAAAAAAAACAAAAAAAAACAATGGCGGTATTGTCGTTTGAAAACGCGTTCTTTCGAGACGTCACCTGGTCATTTCTCTGACTGAAGTAATGACGGCTATAGGACCGATCCAAATAAGTGCCGTATAAGACGCTGGTGTTTAATAGTTCGTTAGCGAGAGTGACACAACTACTCTGCGCCGACTTGACATGATACAATATTTGCTGCCATTTCCATAAAGAGCTGATGCACCTCCGATTACCCCTGGAGCAACTCATACCAGTTAAAACAAACACTGTATAGGGAATTAAAGGGCATCATGAAAGATTGTATTAAAAGTACTTGTACTTTACCTTGAAATATATTGTATTTATATACGTTCCTTCAAGTTTATTGCACCCCGTGTACTTACTACTTTACTTGAAGCGCATAACCTCTCATATACTTTGTACCTTACTTCAAGTACTTTTTAGATGTACTTTACACAACACTGTAAACAAGCAGGCACTGTCTAAAAAATCAAACTCAGACAGTCCTTAATCTCAATGTAGAAATAGCACATTCGCAGTACATCAATAACCAAACAAAAAAGAAAGTACAAAACAGTTAGGCTTGCAGAAGCAGAAACAGCTATGAAAGCATTTCAGTGAAAAAAAACAAGCCGATTCATATTTGTCTAGCACGATTTCGCTAATGGATCAAAACCTCTGTACTTTCTTTTTACCATAAAAAAAACATATAAGGGTAACTTCAAAGTAACTTCAGAAGTAATTCGCTAATTTTTACGGTAATTAGTAATTTACTCAATTACTTTCTATTTGAGTAATTTCTACTCTACTCAAACTACTTTTGACGTCAATACTCAGTAACTTAGCTTAATTACTTTTTTTGAGTAACTTGTACATGTCTGCCTCGAAGTAACTCATGTGTGTTCCTATTTGTATGTTTCCTAGCCGCCGACAGCGTTTGAACTCCTAATTAAACGAAGTATGGCGGCTGTAAATGTGCGTAACGTAAGAAACTTTCAAATTTCATATTCTTGCTCCGCTCCTTTGAATAAAGTGAGCGGTTTCCGTGAGTGGGGTCTATTTAAAGAGACAACACAAAGCCATAGACGTCTCAAGACGGTTGCGTGTAAGCATGTGTTGTCCTTAAAGAAAACCCCTGTCTCGAGTTACAGACGCCATTGCCGACGTTCTATTGTCTTACCGAGATATCAAACCACTGAAGCGGGCTTTGGCGAGCCTCCACAAAGGCAAATGCTGGGGAAAAAGACACCGTCGTATCTAAAATGCCAGTAACCTGTCCTCCTGTGGTAATGATGGAGCGAAGTGAAAAATAAAAGAGGAAACAAAAACTGAAGGTCGGTTATGGCGGCGCCCATGCACAGCTGCTGTAAAGCGTCTATACCTTTAACCCTGTGTAACCTCTATCGGCTCACTTTCAGTTTTGCGTTTTGATAGCGTCTTAATATAGGGCATAAAAAAATGTAAAAAAAAAATCTTTCCTCGACGAGTCGTATTCCTTTTACTAGAGTTATTTATATCAGATAACCTAAAGCTTTGACGTTTCTGTTCTTTTAACCGGCGAGGCGCAATGCCCGGTTTAAGCGTGGCTGCGTCGGCGATAAAATACAGCCGAGACATCATCTCGGTCAGGAATCTCCGCTAATTGGGCATTTCGAGGCGGACGCGCGGAGGAGGGTAACTGACGTGTCCATGCGAGAAAATAGCTTCCTTCCAGAATGGCGTGCCGGGACAACACGCCCGAGATCACCGACACGACAGCGAGGATTGGACGCGCTTGGCACCCGGATCACGGTGGTGGAAGAGAGAGAGAGGTCTCTGTACTGCACCGCCTCGATATTGAACGAGTACATACTTTGGTATACAATACACTGTCTGTCTCACTTTAAGATGGACCGGAGTCGATAATACGATCCGGCGCTGCCAATCAACCAGCCAAAAGTGCATTGTCACTGCGCTCGCACTCGTTGTTTGCGGGGGGGGGGGGGGGGGGGGGGGTTCCGTCTACGGCTAAAGCAGTCACGCGCAGATATAGGCGTAGGGTCGCGGCGCATTCACAGTGCGTGGTGTGGTTGGTTTAGTCGGCGGTTGTGAACTCCCGAAGACGATTAACGCCGTGACGATACACTTTGGGCTTTGATTGACCCCATTGGATCGTAAAGTCGGCTGCGGTAGGGACTTAAAGGCAAATGGAGTATAGAAGAATGCATTCTACTCCGTTCGTCTGCATTAGATAGCGCTCACGCAGCACCAAAACATTGGCGTGGACATGCTGAGGGAGAAGGCTGCCGCCGACACATCGAGGTACCGGATTCCACAAGACGGCAGAGGCTTCGGGATCTCGGAGGCCATATGCTCCGTTGTCTCGGAGGCAGTCTACAAACGATAGATGGCGGTACCCACCTTTCCCAAATCAAGAGAGAGGGAGGGGGGGGGGGGGGGGGGGGGCTGCGCGTTTTTAGCCGTTGGAACTACGCGAAAGCTGTCGGATACCAGGCCATCGGATTTTAGCGGAGTAAGAGGTATTTACTAGCAGAGGATTTCGAGGGCGTACGTGGCAAACGTTCGTTCGCATTTTTCGCAGACGCCGTCAAAATGCCGCAGCATGTAAGGGTCTCTGAACGGCTCCGTTTCGACATTAAACGAGCAAACAATTTGGTATATACTCTGTTTCACTTAGTCCGACGGGAGCCGATGCTACCATCCGATGCAGTCAACCATTCAGCGCCAAAAGTGATTCAGAGATCATGTCGTACTGTTGTGCTCCGGACTGCAACCGGAACCATCGGCGGAGTGCAGGCAGACAACCCGAAAGCGTTCACTGGCGGGGCCGCTGGACTTTTAGCCTGTTCTCGAACCTGTATCATTTACATTGCAGAAACAACGTCAACGGCGCTGACGCTACGCCGATGGCAAACGGAGGGTGGAACGAGGGACTGGTGAGAAGCACCAAAAAAGCGATAGTAAATTGGTGGCTAAGAATTCAGAAAGGGGGCAACGTAAACCTCAAAAGCTAGGTCCCAAGCACCATGAAACCGCCCGATTTAAAGGGAAGAGCTGTTAATCATCATCATTATCGTCGTCATCAACATCATCAGCACGCAATGAAAGTCAGTCGCGAAGACATCCTTAATCGCGCATGCGTTTGCGAAAGCCCACATTGACACATTGAGAATGCCAGATGAAAACATACCGTTCAAAGGACAGGAAAAACAATTACGCGCCAAAAGCTTATTTCTTCTTGTTTAGTACTTGTTCGAGGCCTTTATACATATGCAACGCAAAACAAAGGCGTGATTTTTATAGCATTTTTTTTTCTTTTGTCATTATTAAAACTGAATTCTCTTATTTTTGGGTAAATTAATTCTCGATTTTTGTTTCTTGGCTCGAGTCCTGGAAAGAATTATTAAACAAGGAGAACAATAGGGGCTGAGAAAGCGTGCAATTTCGTTCCCGGTTAAGCGTAAATGAGATAACTTCCGACTTTATTTCATTTAAGCGGTCTCTCTGATTGTCCGACTCGAGCCATTAAGAAAAACAAAGCTTTTTTTTTCTCTCTCTCTATTGTTTCGTAGTTTTTTCACAGACTTATAATTTTATTTATCCGCACCGAGGGGCATAATATATAACCCGGAATATATCGGTCGAAGACGCGGCTTCAGGCTATGTCTGTCAAAGTAATAATATAATACAGACAAAATGAAAAGTAACAAAAATAGTGAAGGAAGGAGGTGAAAAACGAACACAAAAGTCAAATGATACTACCCTAAAGATAACCCCGCGCGCACTCGTTACATTTCTTAACTTTTTTGTACAGTATGTATTATTTTTATTTTTCAAGAGCCCTTCGGGCCAACTTCTTATTTATAGAAAAACGAGCATGCTTGTAAAGTTCAATTTACGCACGAAAGAATAAACAAATAAAACGTATAGCACAGGGCAGGACATCTTTCTCTGAAGGATGTCGTGCTCTATACTCTATCATATATTCTTTTTTTTATTTTTGTGGTTTGGAAATTTAACTTTTCATGGTTCGCTCAAAGATTACGATCCGCCCCGTCTTTTGCCTCGCGTACTTAGGCTGCTTGTACAAAGTCCACCCATTATCTCTGCGTGGTAAGTTTTTCCTTCGCCGGTACTACGATGCCCGTGACCCGTAGTGAAGGAAAACGAAAGCGAGTTTAAGGAACATGCTCACGGCAGCACGCACGAAAATAAAACTGGAGCAAATTGACGCCATCTTTTGTCGCTCTTGGCGAAAACTGACCTTATGTGCTGGAACGCTTTA
Source organism: Ixodes scapularis (assembly GCF_016920785.2). Taxonomy (NCBI): domain Eukaryota; kingdom Metazoa; phylum Arthropoda; class Arachnida; order Ixodida; family Ixodidae; genus Ixodes; species Ixodes scapularis. Next base: position 33,268,886 of record NW_024609882.1, read on the forward strand.
AACCACGAATTATATTATAACGAAGGTTCAGGGTGCCGGGGTCTATTTAGTTATAGATCATTCCACGATTTAAGAACAGGAGGCTTCCGAACATCCTAAACTAATATCCAGACCGTCCTTCCGCATTCATTACGATTTTCTACTCCTGACGTTGGGCTGACTTTGGCACTTTTTAACCAGCGGACTCCTTTGATATTTATCCCCATGTTTTACACCACCCGTCCCTAAGGCAAACCTTGGAATTCACTTGACTCTCTGCTAGAATTTACAGGCCACCGGCAGCTGAAGCGGGGTTCTCGCAAAAGTTGTTCCAAAAGTGCGGGTTTTTTTTTTTTTTTTTTTTCCAAACTTGTTTTTTTTTTTTTTTTCGTGTACACAGGGAAATGTAGTAGCATAGAAATAGACGCAATAGGACCGGAGGATGCCGGGGGCAGATGGACCCGTTTTTATGGACTCCGCAATAACTTTGCCGCAGTTAACTGAAGTCTTCGCTCGTGCGAGCAGTTCGTCTATATCCGTGCGTTGTCGTCCGGACTCAAATGTGTCTTCCTAAATTTGTTCGTCTTTTTTTTTTAATGTTTCCCTGTTGTGGTGTGTAGTAATACTTACCGAAGAAAGACGTAAAAACGCCCTTCGTCGCTCGGCGCTCTTCAAAGTGACAAGTTGATTGGATTCCTACTTCGAAGACGCACTGGCTAATATAGGCAACTACGGCGTCCTAAGTTGAAAGGCGTGTTTGTGGGTGTGTGTGTGTGTTTTGCAGACTTGGACGTAGTTCAACTACTCTACTCAAACTACTGTAGTTTAACTACTTTTCCGAGTAACTTGGTAACTTTCAATTACAACTTTATTTGGGTAATTAGTAGTTTACTTTAACTACGTTTTTCAGGTAACTTCTACTCAAATTACTAACTACTTTCGAAACATAATCCCTTTTTTTTTTTCTCATCGCAAAAGTTTGAGCGCAGAAATAAATAAGACGCTGGCAGATTCAGTGGTATTCACGAACAAGGGGCCCCTCACATTCCGTTCCCACGTTCGGCAGCCGTAGAAACTGCATCACAGGCGTCCTTGGGCCAAGGTGGCGACGAGCAGCCAAAACATAACGCCGGCGCGCACGAACGCAGAGAGCCTTTGTCGGGTATTGACCTAATCCGGTAATGCACGCAGGCGCCGCACCACTAGCTGCAACCGTGAAAGACGGGGACACTCCGAGGGTTGTTGTTCTTTTCATGTTGTGTGCCTTTAGTGAGTTCTGACTCAAGTGTTAGGTTCCACGGTAGACGCCACTGGAATGACCTCGCAGCTGGGCGCCTGTTCCCATGGTCGCCTCGTCGTCAGTTCACACTCCCTTGCAAAGCCGGACTCCTCCGCGCGCAAACGTAGACACGGATAATCCGTTCATGGGAGCACGTTCCCGCTTTCAGCTGCAACTGTATGAGCGCCGATGCTTGTTCACGTAATCCTTCGCGTCCTTCCGACCTTCCACGCCAGGGAGACCTCCTCTTTGTTAAAAACGTTTTCTTGTCAGGCGTGTCATGCGGGTCAGGATACCGTAGTCGCCGGGGAGGATTTCGAGTCACTTTTGGAAGATCCTTTTGTTGAACCCAACGTCAAGGGCAAAAAGCATTTTTTTTTTCAGTGGCGTAGCTATAACACTACAACGAGACGTGCAGTCGTCCGGATGATCTCATCGTCATGGCGCGAGACTTGATTCCTTGACGGTCAGGTGCACTCGCTTGGCGAAATCTTCGAACGTCGTGAGAATAAAGAGGGGCCAGTCATAACAATCTCAACTTGAGGAAGAAAAAGAAAATAAAGGAGAATTTGTTATAAAAGACCCTCAGTCGAGGCAAGCCTCACATGTTTCGCCATGGACACCAAAGATGCCGACACTCGCTTACCCGACCCTGCACAGCCTGCTTCTGAAATTGAACCCTGCCTTTGCGTCCAGCGCCACGGTGGAACGTCTTTTTAGCTTGACTGAGAACGTCATTAGAAGGAAAAGGGGAAAACTCTCCGATAACAACTTTGAAAGACAATTGGTTCTGCGAGCGAATAAACGATTGTGGAAGTCATAAAATGACTGCATTTATTTCAGGCTCGCAGGGTTTTTCACTGATGAAAACTGCTGTTTATTTTGCTGCCACAAAATATAAAAAGTAACTTCGAAAGTAACTTCAAAGTAACTCGCTACTTTTTTACAGTAGTTAGTAGTTTACTCAATTACTATTACAAATGCGTAATTTCTACTCTACTCCAACTACTTTTAACGAGGATACTCAGCAACTTAACTTAACTACCTTTTTTGAGTAATTTGTACATGTCTGGTGTTTTGTATACATTTTTAAAATATTCTTGCCGTCCTTTTTCTTAATATTTAACCGTGGTTAGGCGTCGGCGTGCGTGAGGGTTGACCTTTTGGCGATATATATATATATACCTGATTTGCGCTCGGGGATCGGGCATCCCTGTTTGGGAATGAGGCGGACGGCCTAGGGGCATTCGGGAATTCGGGGCTCTTTCGAAGATGGCGGGACGAAGTCTAAAACTGTCATTCCAATATTGCGGGAAAGAAGATTGCGGGAGCAAGTCTGAAGTGTCATGTGCGGTATATAGTTCATGCTCTTTCGAATAAGGGATGCGTAATTTGTTCGTTGGAGAAGGCGGGAAGTCACAAAGTTGTTTTTTTATAAGGTCACGAGAGGTTTAAGAATCGGAGGGCGTCACATCGTACGCTCACAACGCCCTTCGTCGGTTACGTCATCGAATGCTGCAGTCTCATTGGCTGCGCGGCGATAATGAGATGCTCGAGACTTGAAAAGTCCGGCGTGTCTTTAGCCGCACTCACGCTGCCCCTACATCGTTCCAAATACACCATGTGTTCGCTGCAGGCATATTAGGGAGTTTTAGGGAACCGTTTTCGCACGTCAGATACGGTACGGTGGGCCTCCGGTAATAACTGCGCATGTGCTATCCAAGAAGACTCGCATATGCCCAGTTCGTACCGGAGGGCCCACCTTACCGTACCAAATGAGCAAAGACGGTTCCCTAGAAATCCCTATTAGGGAGTTTTACAGAATGGTTTTTGCACATCAGATACGGTACGGTGGGCCTCCGGTAATAACTGCGCATGTGCTATCCAAGAAGACTCGCATATGCCCAGTTCGTACCGGAGGGCCCACCTTACCGTACCAAATGAGCAAAAAGTTGGATAAATTGTTACAGGAGGGAGGTCTGAACGAGGATTAAAACCATATAAGCATTCCGACAGCGTTTTGTTTTTCTTTCGCAATTTTATCGTCGTTCATTTGGTAAGCACGTGCGCCACTTATATATATATATTTTTTTAAACAAGCATTTGGTTTGTTTGAATAAGCGAAAAAAAAAAAAAGATTTCTCGACAAATTTCGAGCGGTAATCGAAAGTTTTGACACGGAGTAATGCCGAGAACGCGAGAGGAAATTACCGTCCTTTCTCAATCCCGCCCACGTACTTTTCTGCAATTTGCCGTTTAATTTCAAACAAATAGCGCGGACGCAGAACAACGTCTGCTCGTCTTGTTTTCCAACGATTACTTCGAATGAAGAATGAAAAGATAATCTTTTTCCTCAGACTAGATTTCGAAACGCGAGCGTGCGGACACCGCGCGAACGAGCGATCCCCCGTTAAATTTTTTGTTAGTTTCTCTCTAAGAAGCTAAATGCTCTTGCTAAAACTATATACTATACTTGGTTTCAGCTTAAGTGCAGATGTAGACGATGCTCTAGAAAATGGGGCCTAACGAGCAGCGCTAAAAGCGCAAGTCACTAGTCTTTCCTCGTACACGATTGCTTCAGCAATGATAAAACACGCACAGAAACATGTAGATGGTGCGCTTTTCACACTTTCTGATTGGTATATCAGCTCGTAGCGTCGGCTGCGTCAGGACTAGAGATGACACTAAGTATAGTGCGATGAAATGTGCTCGTTTGAGACATTAACTTAAATCGTAATGTGTAATGCCCGGCTAAAAAGAAACAACAAAAAAACACGCGAATGTTATGTTAGCGCTAACAGTATCGTGCAGTGTATGCTCAAATGCTGTCGTGCAAAATAAAAAAAAAATATATTCAAAGTATCGTATTTATCATATAGTCACAGCCTAGCAAATGCGAGGCATGGTGAGTCTATCGTGCCGCTTCAACCGAAAAGGATGCGGGGAGGACGAATCACACAAAGCGTGATGACAAAAAATCCGCGCCCTCACGTTTTTGAATCTGTCAATTTTTGAATCTGTCAATTTTTTGAATCTGGCAATTTTTTCGTACCTTACCGTACCAAATGAGCAAAGACGGTTCCCTAGAAATCCCTATTAGGGAGTTTTACAGAATGGTTTTTGCACATCAGATACGGTACGGTGGGCCTCCGGTAATAACTGCGCATGTGCTATCCAAGAAGACTCGCATATGCCCAGTTCGTACCGGAGGGCCCACCTTACCGTACCAAATGAGCAAACACGGTTCCCTAGAAATCCCTATTAGGGAGTTTTACAGAATTGTTTTTGCACATCAGATACGGTACGGTGGGCCTCCGGTAATAACTGCGCATGTGCTATCCAAGAAGACTCGCATATGTTCAGTTCGTACCGGAGGGCCCACCTTACCGTACCAAATGAGCAAACACGGTTCCCTAGAAATCCCTATTAGGGAGTTTTACAGAATGGTTTTTGCACATCAGATACGGTACGGTGGGCCTCCGGTAATAACTGCGCATGTGCTATCCAAGAAGACTCGCATATGCCCAGTTCGTACCGGAGGGCCCACCTTACCGTACCAAATGAGCAAAGACGGTTCCCTAGAAATCCCTATTAGGGAGTTTTACAGGATGGTTTTTGCACATCAGATACGGTACGGTGGGCCTCCGGTAATAACTGCGCATGTGCTATCCAAGAAGACTCGCATATGCCCAGTTCGTACCGGAGGGCCCACCTTACCGTACCAAATGAGCAAAGACGGTTCCCTAGAAATCCCTATTAGGGAGTTTTACAGAATGGTTTTTGCACGTCAGATACGGCACGGTGGGCCTCCGGTAATAACTGCGCATGTGCTATCCAAGAAGACTCGCATATGCCCAGTTCGTACCGGAGGGCCCACCTTACCGTACCAAATGAGCAAACACGGTTCCCTAGAAATCCCTATTAGGGAGTTTTACAGAATTGTTTTTGCACATCAGATACGGTACGGTGGGCCCTCCGGTAGGAACTGCACATGCGCTACCACAGAAGACTCCCATATTCGCAGTTCGGCAACAGGAGGGCCCATATCGTACCGTATCGAACGTGCAAAAACGATTCCCTAAAACTCTCTAATGACAAAATTAAAGCGTTTTAGGGAAACGTTTTTGCAGATCCGATACCGTACAGTGGTCCCTCCTGTAAACTAACTGCGCATGTACTACCGGAAAAGACTCGCGCATGCGCAGTTGGTACCGGAGGGCCCGTCGTACCTTATCGGATGTGCGAAAACGGTTTTCTAAAACTTCCTATTATCTGCTGACACACGCCTCAAATTGTTTGAAATCATTTTTGCTTCACACATATGTAGACTTAGAACCTGTCTGTAGCGACTTTTTTTTTTTTTTTTTCTTGCGTAAGAAATGTGACAAGTTAGCCGTAGAAAGTAGGAACACGCCTCGGACAGTAGAGAGCTTCAGGGGAACGTTTTTTCTGCGTAAGAAATGTGATAAGTTAGCCGTAGAAAGTAGGAACACGCCTCGGTCAGTAGAGAGCTTCAGGGGAACGTTTCTGGACATCCGATACGTACCGTATCTGATGCGCAAAACGGTTCCCTAAAAGTCTCTACTGTCTGTATCGTGTTTCTACTGTCTCTACTGTCTGAGGCGTGATGGGCCCTCAGCTACGCGCTACGCACGCGCTACGACCGAAGACTCTCACACGCGCAGTTCTTACCGGAGGGGGGCCCATCGCACCGTATGGGATGTGCAAAAACGGTTCCCTAAAACTCCCTACTGTTTCCGGACCGTCTTTTGTAATATGCTTTAGCAGTCTGACCGCGGTTTTTAAGTTGTTTCGTGACTACAAGCATATCCGACGCATCCGTGGTTTGTCCACAAACCTCGGAAAAGTTCGGTCGTTTCATTGCCGGTGTACTCCGAGGAAGCGCTGGTTGGTGCGGTTTCACTCAAAAGAAACTAGAACGCGTGGCAACCAAAATATTATCATGTTCTTTTTTTTTTGTATTGTCACCGACAGATTAAGAAACGTGAGGGCGCGGATTTTTTGTCATCAAACTTTCTGTGATTCATCCTCCCCGCATCCTTTTCGGTTGAAGCGGCACGATAGACTCACCATGCCTCGCATTTGCTAGGCTGTGACTATATGATAAATACGATACTTGGAATATTTTTTGTTTGCACGACAGCATTTGAGCATACACTGCACGATACTGTTAGCGCTAACACAACATTCGCGTGTTTTTTTTTTGTTTTTTTTTGTTTTTTAGCCGGGCATTACACATTACGATTTAAGTTAATGTCTCAAACGAGCACATTTCATCGCACTATACTTTGTGTCATCTCTAGTCCTGACGCAGCCGACGCTACGAGCTGATGTACCAATCAGAAAGCGTGAAAAGCGCACCATCTACATGTTTCCGTGCGTGTTTTATCATTGCTGAAGCAATCGTGTACGAGGAAAGACTAGTGACTTGCGTTTTTAGCGCTGCTCGTTAGGCCCCATTTGCTGGAGCGTCGTCTATATCTGCACTTAAAGGGTAACTGCAAAGAAAAAAAATTTTTTTTTTAAATAGCCTAATTGGGACAAGCATGTCAAAAAACAATTTTTCCGCGAGAAAAAACAATTTTTACAGCAATATTTATTGCGTGAGACTGATTTTAGTTTGCGGCTATTTCGCCCGTTTTAAATCGCGCGCCACGAAGTTGTGATTATGTGACGTCAATCCCAAAAGGTTCTCATTGGCTAAGAGTTTGATTGACAGCTTAGATCTTGGTTGTTAAACCTTTGTTATTCGTTGCAATTTCCTTTTGAGCGGCATATTTTTACGTTTAAAGAATAACCCATGTGATGAGAGTTATTATTCTTTACAAAAGGTTTACAAGACGGGCACTTCCGTTTGGATTCATACAAACAAAAGCTTCGCCATCTTTCATGGCCGCCGAAGTCTGCTCACGCCTGTCTCGCCCACCTCGACTAATCGTTTCGCCGAAGTGATCAGTGTTTCGTCGTTTCGTGCTGACCCAGGTGTTTGAGTGAGACTTCTTGAAGTGAAGTAGTGTGTGTTTAGCAGCTGTCGCAGGTGTTAGTGATAGGAAGCGACGCGGGGTTTTGGCTTTCATAGCGCGGTTCTTTCGTTTTCCTCTTTGCTTGCTTAGCGTGCTTTTTTTTTTTTTTTTTTTTTTGCTTGTTTGCTGACTTTTCGGAGATGTTAGATGCGTGATCCCGGCAGTGAGCCTTCCAGCAGCCATGTCGCCCCGAAAGGAATGCTATTTGGGTGGAGGCAATCGGGCGTTCGCGTAGCGACAAACGTGTCCAGTTACGTTCTCGTCATATCGCTCTGGAGGCCGTCGAGATTCGCCCCGTGTGCACCTAACGTCCGCGACTAGACAGAAAATAAAAAAAGCACTATGTCCACTACATAAAAATGGTCTCAGTTCATGCATCTGTAGGCAGGTACGAAATCGTGCCCAAATTTATTCACACCGCACGATGCAACACGTCGCTGTGCAAACGCAGTCCAACACGAAGCATAAAAACGGCAGATTTAGGACAACAATGCGGAGTCCATTGTTCAATTAAAACGTAGTAATTTTGTTGAAAACGCCCGCAGCTTTTTACTCACGGAATGCGTCGGGAAACTTCCACATTTTGAAACAGAACGAGGCAGATTTACTTTTAAGAACGCTCCCAGCGTCCTCCCGGACCAGTTTGACTGGATCAGCTGACGACGACGGGACTTAACTGGTTGAACGTCAACCCCACAACAACCAATTTGCGCTCCGTGTTAGCACCGCATTACACACACCACAAATGTTTCAGCTCTGTCTCATCGCCGTGTTGCACCAAACGGAACGAGGTCGCCGAAACCAACGCAGCGCTGTCGTGAACCTTGGCTCGTGGTTGCGCACTCGTGGATTCTGTGACTCCCTTCGCTTTGAAAGCGCGCACGACGATTACGAACGATACTTTCCATCTTCCGGGAACATCGCAGGGCACTTCTCCGGTCACGTCTTCGCTACATGTGCTCGCAAACCGCGTCAAACCCACCAAACCAAAAAAATACCACGGCCTGGCGTGGTTGCCAGATCTTGCCGGAAGTCGAGACGCTGCTGACGCTGCGTCGCTCAACTCCGCAACACAAGGAGAGTGAGGGGCGGGGCGTACTCCTCTTCCGCGGGGGTCGAAAGAGCGGGAGTTTCAAATGTGGAGAAATTCTGACTCTACTAAATTACGTCCTGTGGCGTAAATATTGATAAAAAAAATATTTTTTTTCGCGGAACATTTGTTTTGTGACATGCTTGTCCCAATTAGGCTGTTTAAAAAAAAACTTTTTTTTCTTTGCAGTTACCCTTTAAGCTGAAACCAAGTATAGTATATAGTTTTAGCAAAAGCATTTAGCTTCTTAGAGAGAAACTAACAAAAAAATAAACGGGGGATCGCTCGTTCGCGCGGTGTCCGCACGCCCGCGTTTCGAAATCTAGTCTGAGGAAAAAGATTATCTTTTCATTCTTCATTCGAAGTAATCGTTGGAAAACGAGACGAGCAGACGTTGTTCTGCGTCTGCGCTATTTGTTTGAAATTAAACGGCAAATTGCAGAAAAGTACGTGGGCGGGATTGAGAAAAGACGGTAATTTCCTCTCGCGTTCTCGGCATTACTCCGTTGTCAAAACTTTCAATTACCGCTCGAAATTTGTCGAGCAATCTTTTTTTTTTTTTTTTCGCTTATTCAAACAACCCAAATGCTTGTTTCAAAAAAAAAAAAAAAAAAGTGGCGCACGTGCTTAGTAAATGAACGACGATAAAATTGCGAAAGAAAAACAAAACGCTGTCGGAATGTTTATATGGTTTTAATCCTCGTTCAGACCTCCCTGCTGTAACAATTTATCCAACTTAATTTTCTAAAAAAAAAAACATATGGGTTTTGGGCAAACAAAGTGACAATCAAAATCTATTTTATTGTCACCAACGGCTTTACGAAACACAGGGTGCCGCGCATATTACGATCACGCTTCTCGGTTCGCGATTGGTTCTTCGGCTATGAGCTTATGCTTTAACCTCATTGGCCAAGGAGAAATAATGAGGTGCTCCTGGCTCGCCACGCCCCGCCTTTCTCAAGTTATCGGTGACGATAAAGTGGGTATTTTTCGCCCCTCTAAAACGGAAACTCAAGGTTCCATTAAACTTAATTGTTGTCCCGTGTCACAAAAATTTGTATCTTTTATTTTTCTATTTTTAGGACTGGCGTAATATTGCGTTGTAATTCTAAGGTTTTCGAATGTTTAACTTTGGCTGCAGATATCACATCGTGCACTCAAAGAAACCATCTGGAGCGTCCAGTCTCCCGCAAACCACTGTAGAGAGCCGAACTTTGCAATCTACGAAGGGCGCTCGGGGAGTAATGAAACTAATATGTTTAAAGCGAAAAAGAAAAAAAAAATGTCTGCGCTGTGGCACTGATAATGGTGTTTCACCGCGCTCAATGCCGCAATGCAGACCGTTTGTTTTTGAACATATTATTAATCCCGTCATACGGCGAGATTCCTTTTTACATTGCAACGACTTACTGCACCAAGTGCTTTACGGGAGAGCGGACGCTTCAGAATTCTGAATGTGAAGGAGAGGCTAAACAAAATGTTTGTTTAAAATTTTTTAAAAATCCGATATATACTACGTGAGGTATAAAACATAAGTATAGCGTTTACGCCGCTCATTATATCAGATTAGTCACACAAATGATACAATGTACACAATTGTGAACCGAAACTTTTTAGTGTTTTTCGGTTTCTTCTGCCGATGGTCTCCTTTGAATTCGCTTGCGCAATAGCATTTTACTAATGTGTGCCCACCCGCAGCCATATGAAACGACATCCTGAGGTATCTTGAAGCAAAACCTTAAGTTGAATTGTCTTTCATCTTGAAGAAGCCCGTCGGGTGAATCTTTTGAAGCGTCTTTCGCAGTTATATCGCTTGCCAGGAAACAGAACTCTCCTAGTTTTGGGTTCGAAACTCAGGGTTATACGAGAACGTCCCTATTTGCGATGAGTGAAATACCGTGTTCAGAATTTCAAAAACCCTCGCAAGAGTATCTTGCAGTGAACACGACCAATAAATTAATCAAGTCTGCGTTGTAGCGAAAAGGGATATGTACAAAGCACCTTGCGTATTTCGCAAATCATGCATGTTGTGTGCCCCTTTCTGCACGCCTTGCTTACATTTTTTTTTATTGTTCTTTAGATGAATCGTTGCCACGTACCTTGTTCTATTTACTATGCCTAGAGAAATTGTTAAAAATGGGGAGAGTTCAGCGACGCCAAAAGCGCCGAATACTGATGAGAAGAATAGCGGATAGACGGGACGACCAGCTGCTTTCGTGTCTATCCACTGTCGGAACTAGTTTGAACGCCGGCGTCCTTTGTTCCAGTGCGAGACACAGGAGCAGACGACGATCTTGCTCGCTTTGATTGGAGGCAGGCGATCGGAGCTCGCGCTCTCATTTCCTTCTCTCCTTCAATTTCTTTCCGTGTAGTCCTTCTCGGGGAAACGGACTGCCTTAGAAAGTGCGGGCGCAAGCGCGTCGCTTTCGAGTTTTGTGTTGTTGTGCGAGGATTCCTACGAAGCAAGCATATTCGAAAGTACGCTTCCATATTCGTGGCATCCATAACAGCGGGGTTTTAGGAACACCATGCACGTCTTGAAAGAGTCAGTTGTGCTTTCTCACTGAAGCCGAAGCACCAACACATTGCGTATGCGTTTGCCGCGTTCTACATATGCTATACGGAGGGGAACTGTGGAAGATTAGCAGATGAGAGCGTGTAGGGACATCAGAATGCCCAGCTGTGATTGGAAGCGTCTCCTCCTCTTCTTCAGTTTTTGCAAAGTACAAGTATATATACTCGCCAAAGAAAAAAAAAGTATATCTCAGGGAGTCGTGCATAGAAACTTACGACACAAAAAGTCCGCCAAGTGTTAATTGTTTACCCGCTAGTTTCCTTTCGGGCCGGCTTGTCCGGTCTTCTCTAAACGGCAAGTTGAACAGAAGAAGAATTATGAGGCTCAACAAATATAAGTTCCCTCCAAAACTAGGACGTGTCAAGAAATAAAAAAAGAACTGTTTTTTGTTTCACGCTTTACTAACGGGAAGTGTTTTTTTTCGTGCCAGTAGACCCTCGCGAAATTGCACACCCCCACACAAAGTGTGGGGGTTTGCAAATACAGATACATTGACAGCGACAGCCGTTGCGTTGTTGAAATATATGCTTGAGGAGATACGCCTTTTGTCAATGTGTTTTAAAATAGTTGCCTTAGGCGCTTCGCTTTGAGTAGAATAGTTGTAAAGACGCGCCGGAGGACTTAAGGGATGTGCAAACTGGCGCCGTTGTCCGTGAACGTTGCACCGCTCCGTCAAAAAAGTTGGATTCCCTCTCCGTTCTTCAGTTTGAACACGACAGCGAGCCGTGGCAAGCAGTGTTGAGACGGAGAGGCGGAAGCGAGGTGACTGGCCCACCATCCGTCCGCGTGCTCCGTGCGTTTCGCTGCCTATACGGGTGTCGGGCCGGTCATCCCGCCGCGACCGCCCGTCTCCGCGCAAGCTTTGCCGAGCGAAATCCTTGACCTGCTATCCACTTCGCTCGTGACTATCGTGACTGTGATTGGTAGCATCCGCGGTTTCGTCGTGGAACACGCGACACAGGGCGGGGCGCCGCGGCTTGCCGTGATGTGTCGTGGCGACGAGAGATGCCTCCTCGGCTCTTTCGACGGGGCGTTCAAACGTTCACGGTCCACGGCGCCAGTTTGTTTACCCTTTTACCAGAATCCCGAGGCTTTTGTCTGCGAGGCGGCGAGGGCAGGGTAGGCTGGGGGAGGCGAGGGGGTGAATGGGGACAGAATATTGGTTCCCGTGGGAAGCTCATTTTTGTTTTCCGTGTTCAATTGGCATGTTAAATTTAAAATATATATATACATATATAAATTTTTTTCTTCGACTCCATCGCTTTTTACGGCAATTGAATAGATTCTTCCCCTCAAAGTACCGGCGCTAATGGCTGCTCTGATTACCCCGAAATGTACTCACTAATGGCGGACCGACGAATGTTCTCCATTGGACGCTTTGCGGGCCCTCGAAATTCGAAGTGCCATTTCCTCGGCGACACAACTTCCTCGGCGTACCTTTTGAAGACGACCGGATAATTTAATATGACTCGAACCGAAGGCACTCGTTGGAGTTCTTATGCATGCGGGCCCGCCGGGAACTTGTTCGTGTTTTCTATGAATCTCGAAGCGTGTATCTAAACGAGAGGGTTGATTTAGGGCGCAATTTGTATGGAAGGATGTATCCGCGGATTTGAATGAGTATTTACCTTCTAATTGGTTTATCATGCGTAAGTATTACGTTTTTACCGTGATGGCCGTTACCGGTGATGTTTTGAACCTTATCTCGTGTTTTCTTGTGTACGTCGTGGCCCTCTAGCGGAAAAAAATGTATCTGGTAAATTTAGTGGAACATTACGGCGGTCTTCTGCACATTACTTGAACAGAGGAATCGATTACAATTACAATTACAGTTGGTTAAAAAGTAATCAGGTGAATTTCTTGATTAGTCGAGAGGAAAATGTATTGACCGTTATCCGAAAGAAGTAATCGTTAGGGACAGAACGAGCGGGTTGGTATGTGTTTGTGTTTGTCCGTCCTTTCTCGTTTTCTTCCTCAAGTTTACAAGTAATCGTTACTTTCCTAATTACTTCAGATTTTCAAAACGACAGATTTTTCTGCTCGTTTGAAAACGGGTTTATAACATTGTCCATTACTGAATTAGAATCACCAAATTATAAGCTACTTATCCTCTTGATATATTAATGTCGGTTCACCATTCTCCTCTTGGAGGCTCTGTTGGGGGATTTATATATAGGAAGGTAACTTGTAGAAGTCAAGGGGGTCATTAAAAAGGGGAGGGAAAAATAGTAATGAATAAAAGCAGTTCTAGTACTTCCAAAAGCATTCAGATTGCTTTGGGAATTACTTCCTCATATATGCAAACACGTGATTACAAAATTACTGCAAAATAAATAATCGAGTACAAGTAATTTTATTACTTGTTATGAGTATCGTACAAGTCTGGTATAATGGCGGCTTATTCCAGTGTTGCTTCAGTGTCACCTAATGTCACATGACGTCAGAATATTTTGACGTAAGTTGGGGAAGAAATTTGTCCGCTAAATTCGGAAAAAAAGTTTCTTCGCTTGATTAAACGGGAAGCTTTCTCCGGTACATTTAGCGGGGGAATTCCTCCACTAAATTTTTGCGGACATTTTGTGCCATCGTGACGTCATTGCGGCAAGTGACTTCGCAGTGTCGAGTGACGTGATGGCGCCACGCGACGGCATGGTCTCACATAAACAGTTCCCGCTAAATTTAGCGGAACGTAAGTTCTTAGTTTGACGCAAGAGCGAGATGGTCTGCCTGCTATCGTGCCTCAAGAAATGTACGTGTTGCATTTCAAAAACATCACATTTTTTTTCTTAATTCGGCACGGACAAATTGGCGTCTCCAGCGAACTCGGCGGCACCAAGCGGCAAGAACAGAAAGGCGTGGCTGTACGTTGGCGCGCCAAGCCTTTGCGAGCGAATCAGATATTCAAAGTGCCCGGAGATAAAAATACGAAGCCGTGAAAGTAGGTTCTAAAACGAGTATTAAAAATCCCTGATATGACAGAGTGTTAGCTTCCTAGGCAATACATACATGGCGTTTCAGAATGTATCGCAGCAAAGCCACGGGGCATGGTCACTGTCTACTTAAAAAACGGAGGGGGCGGCTTCCCGTTTATCACTTCGTGAGTCGATTCTTCGGCACTTTTGTCGTCTGATGCGGCGACCTGATTGGCTGCCTAGCGGAAAAAATAGGTGTTCCTAGACTCGCCAAAAAAATGCGTGCTTCTTAAAGACCGACGACCAGATCGCGCTTCCCACTTTTCTCCCACTTTCTCCTCTCCCCCCTTCTACCCTGTCCACCGTTGCCTGTTTCCTCCTCCCCCAGAATGAGGAGGATTTTCTGCCTTGCCGAATCTTGTGCCTGGTCATCGGCCTTCAAGTTGTCGGTAATTATATGGTGCCGATACTAGTTTCTTAATTTCTGCTTTTCGGGTCTATTTCCGAGTAAAGCATGTTTATTTTAGGCGGAGGTCGGAGGGGCCACGTTTCTTTTCTTATGCCGCGGTAAACACACCCGTCAGAGACGCGCGTTCCAGGCGCCATAGTTACGTGTCCCTATCCTTTCGTCGAAACTCGTTTCGTGGAATTACGTTATGCGAACAACGTTTCATGGACACTCGTTTCGTGGGCACGAACGTTTCATCGACACTTGTTACGTGAATTGCACGTTGTAGGGACATTTCGTCAAGCGTGTATCACGGGGTGAACGTTAACCCCCCCCCCCCTCCTTTTTCCTGCGTTCACGCTGCTTAGCGGCGAGAGCCTGTGGCGTCACATTGCAAAAATATTAACTCACATGACCGACCCGCACACACCGCTTCGCGGCGACCGTCTGAAGCAGTTTATTACAGAAAAAAAAAGAAGCTAATTTGAGCAGTCGATGAAACAATTTGTCGATGAAACAATCTTTCGATGGAACTTCACGTGTCTATGAAATGATCTGTCGATGAAACGTCGTTCGATGAAGTGATCTGTCGATAAAACGTCGTTCAATGAACTGATTGCCACCGCATAGTTACCGTGCGTGTACTTCCTGGAGTGACGGCGCTGGTTTCAGAAAAAAATTGTGGCGCTACGATCGCGTAGAGTTCGGCGCTAAAGTACGGGTTGGAGAAAAAGACAGACGCCATGCGAAAAGCAAGTTCGTCTGCTTCATGCGCAAGGGTGGCGGTGACGTCAGAACGACGCCGATCTCTGATTGGCTGTGACTGAAAGGATACTGGGTAGACCTCAATGCTAGATGTCTTGAGGTCTACCCACTATTATTTTTTTTTTCAATCAGCCAATAAGAGCTCGGCGTTTTGACAGCATCGCAACCCCTGTGCAAGAAGCAGACGAGCTTGCGCTCCGTATAGCCTACAGCCTCTGCAAGTGTCGAAGAGACTGCGAAAAACAATCAACGTAGCATTTAAAAAATATATATATATATCGCGCTTCAAACTTCAGTATTTTAAACTGCAAAAATACTGGACCCTGCCCTATTTGTCTACTTAGACCACAAACTGCAAGAGGTAAAAATCAAACTCTTCAAATGTCCCGCAGAGCCCCAATGGCAGACGAAAACAAACACTAAAACAACTGTCAAACTTGGAATGAAATCCGTTACAAGTAACGGATTACTTGTAATACGTTACTTTTCAGGTAATTTTGTAATTCCCACGTTACGTTTTTGCGACAGGAATTTGTAATGTAATTTTGTTGCAAACATTGGTAAGAGATTACTTTAAGTACTCGTTACTTTCCAAAAACACTAACATAGTACAGAAACTCGAGCAGTAAGAGCAGGCAATTCAGCAGCATAAAGATGGCAGCTGCGTAAAGATAGAAATATACGAAAAAGAAAGATCAAGGAGGACAACACCGAGTAGGCTTTGTCTTTTTCCATTGCCTTCCATCGTGTTTTTCTTCCCCAGGCCAGTAGAAAGCTCTTCGTGCTTATCTGTTTTTAACTTTTACAGCGTTTCATCCTTTCCAACTTGGACGTCTCCCGCCCCCTGTACTGACATCAAACGCGGATCCGTACTCCCCTCGATTCGCGAGCTCGCATCTGGCATAAGGGACGAAGTAGCTTCGCGCGAGGGGGTCGGAGTGACTTCTCTTTGTCTTTGATGTGCCCTACTGTATTCTGGTACGCTCTGGAGGCCCGGCTGAAAAGCGTCCGGCGCGAGGCTAAGAGCTTCGTCTTCCAGGGAATACGGATGATATTTTAGTTTACTTGTCCAGGCATGGTGGTCGAGTCCACTTCTCATTTTATATTCAACTGTCAAACGAAAAAGAAGGGGGGAGGGGGGTTAGGTCATTGAAGGAATGCTGACAGAGAGAGAAAGAAAGAGCATTATAAAAGTGAGAGGTTGTGATTTTCTATTGTTGTCTGATGAAGATGGCCAGCGCTTCTATCGCTCTCTATGCCCTTTCCTTTCATGGCCTCTCCGAATCTTGAATTTCATATGGAAGACTCAAAACCGACTATCGGTAACCCGTAACCCCGCTTTTTCTTTGGCTGGTCAAGTTTTCGGTCATGGAGTCTACGTCGTATCCATGGTCATCTCTTAATGAGATGTCCGAACTTCTGGGCGTTAAGAGTAACGAAAACCTGGATATCCAGTGCACGCTTTGCTTGCCAAAACAAACACAAAACACCATACTGTCATCAGCAAGAACAACAAATTCTAATATACTGAAACACATCAAGGTAAGTTAGGACATTGCATCCCGCGTTGGCCGTACAAGGTAACGTTAGAACCAAGTTTCCTTTGTCTTGTGAATAACAAGCGAAACACCCGAGTCAAAAGGTAGCTTTCATAGATCGCTTCTTTAGCTTTAAATCTCAAAGCGGAAGTAGACGCTGCTACTGAGCATGCGCACCGCTAGCTTGGTCTGCACAATTCCAGGGATCATTTCCGGAGCCCTTAAGCTAGCGAGATGGTGGATGGGGTAGCAGCTTTCGCTGGCCTTGCAGGCATACAGGTGAACGAAGTGCACTTAGATTATTTCTCTTAAATTCAATATTTTATTTTTACAGGGACTACCATAATTCCGGCGTACGAGAGAAGAAAGTTGTGTTGCCAAACCTTTTTGAAAACATCAAAATTGTTTTTATTTTATTTGTTCGAGAAGTGTACGGAAAAAAATAACGTGAAAGTAATTTGTAACATAACGAGTAAAGTAATCGTTACTTTTCGGCAAAAGGGGTTACAAAGGTGATCCATATCATGTGAGGCTCGGTAATTTGTATTTGTAATAAATTACATTTTTCAATTAACGGGGAAAAGTCTGACAGTGCGATTAACTAAAATCGCAAAAATGCAAAGTCACGATTTTGTTTTTCTGCTATCGGTTTTTTAATGCAGGGTTAACTGTAGTTGCTATTGTTCCCTTTTTTTTTAATGGCCCAAGAACTAACTATACACCTTTCCATAAAATCGTATGATGGCGCATTTATTGCTTTGTTCGTGTGTTATGCACGCGCACTTTCTGGTTGGCCGCAATTGCGAGCGAGCACTGACTGGACTGATTTAGCGCGTGGACTCTGATTTTTTGTAAACAATAAAAACCTGTATAGCCCCCCCCCCCCCCCCAATAATAAAAAAAAAACGAGGAAAAAAAGCATGCGCTGCTTTCCGTCTCAGCGCGCGGTTAATAGAAGGTTCGCAGCCGGCTTCGGCGTGGCTTCATCAATAAAGCTTTTCCGAGAGTCACAGTGTTGTAGCGCTTTCGCCCCTCAGTGCACCATTGCCTGAACTTTAAGCCAGCCTCTTCGCGAAGCGGTAATGGATCACGCGAGACGTGAGCAGAAGCGAGACTAGGGCAGACTGATGGGACGCTAGCCGAAAACTGTCTACTCCGGACAAGACTTGTACTGTACACAGTACGTGCAATCGGATGAATTGTGTCCGATTATTTTATGCAGTAATTTTGTGATAATTTGATTACATTGATTAGAAAGTAATCCCGAGGCCTTTTTGATTGCTCTTGGAAGAGGTAAACTACTTGTATTTGTTAAGATTTTCCCTCCCCTTTATTATGGCACGCTTTGTTTCTACGAGTTTCCCACCTAGAAATCCTCGAACGAATTCTCCAACAAAAGAACGGTTTACCAAAAGTAGTAAGTTTTAGGGAACCGTTTTTGCCCATCCGATACGGTACGATCGGTCCTCCGGTAAGAACTGCGCATGCGGGAGTCTTTCGCGGTTGCGCATGCGCAGTTCATACCGGAGGCCTAATTGTATCGTATCGGATGGGCAAAAACGGTTCCCTAAACCTTTCGATTAATGTATCAAGAAGATAAGCAGCTTATTATTTGGTGATTCGAATTCAATAATGGACAGCACGAGAGACCCATTTTCAAACCTGCAGAAAAATCTTTCCTTTTGAAAATATGAAGTAATTAGAAAAGTAACACTTACTATTTCGAGTAACGGTCAATTACTTTTTGTTGCGAGTAACCGCGTAATCTTACTGATTACTTTTTAATCAAATGCCATTGTAATTGTGGTTGATTGCTTTGTTCAAGTAACGTGTACAAGGCTGCTGCAGACTATACTGAAGGCGGTTGCTTCGCTAATTTTTGGCTATTTGTTCTTGCCTGTTCTGGCGGGTTATTGGTGAACTAGATTTGGTGTATCACCTGGTTTGACTCAGACGTGGCTATTTTATTATCATGCTGTTGTCGTTGTCCTTGCTTTCTCTCTTGCGTCACTCTTAAAATGTGCATGGGGATTCGTGCCGACTGGCAATCAGTGTTCTGTTTAGATTAACAAGAAGGTTGGTTGTGGGACGTGAATAAAAATTAAAGTGAAGACGAGCGGTGGTCTTTATTTATACTTAACGGCGGTAATGAGCCTGTTTATGAGATGGGTGGCGCCGCGCTACGGCGGCCTCTGGAACCATTGGGGCGGTAGGGATCCGGCCAGGAGGTGCTTCGATCATAGTTTCTGTGGTTTGTCGCCTTCGACCCTTCATCGAAAATGCCTCCCAGTCACGTCTGCCGTGTCGTCGGAAAGCCACGATGATAGCCCGTTGAACACAAGGGACAGGGGGACACCTGTCCACTTGTCCACTTTTGGAAGACCTTGCGAGAATGGGAGAAGAGCAGCGTTGGGTCGCCTCGGTCCGTCAAATCAAGAGAGTTTCTTTCAATTGAATTTGTGTTCATAATTATATGGTTTCACTTAACGCAGAAGATTTATTCTTCTTCTATTTTAATACTTATCTCGCCCTAGATTTCGCCAAATACGGGCGTTTCGCACACCACGGTCGATGAGAAGACAAGCGTGCTTCGCAGTCTCTTCTCATCGAAACTATGTTGTTGTTGTTTTATTTTTTACTTTATCCGGCCGATCGTCTAGTTGCATTAACTTGATCGTTCTTTTGGGCAAAGTTTCGATGTTGAAGACTTTTTGTCTTGTAGTTATTAGCTTGTTTCAGTTTTATAGGTATGGTCGAGTTTAACAAAGCAAGTTTCTCGGTTACTCTTCTGTGCTTCGTAATATACATAATTCAGCCAAAATAACCCTTCTAGAATACACCGGGTGGCAAAACGGGACTTGACAAAATTTAATGGAAGGTAAATTTAAAATTAGAACTGCATTCATGAAAACTTCACTTCAGACGACACGCTTTATAAATATTTTTCATATAAAAAGCTAAGCACTCAAGAGGACCATAGCTGACGTACTCGCACCCGACGAAACAGCGCTAACATAAATTCCAACAAAACAATCATCGCTTAAACTCTGTAAACATAATTTGCATGTAACTTTCATTCACTCGGCCGCGCAAATAACTTTTTTTTTATTTTGTTGCTGTGCCGTAACCGAACAAGTCATAGATTTAATGAAAAGCAACCCAGCAAACTGTGTCTGAAAAACATTCTCAGAAACCAGACCATATTGTTATTGAATATGGTTAAAACAATGATGGATGCCATGTAGAGATCACACCCCACTAAGTATTCAATCACTAACTTTAGAAGCTCCATGAACGATATATAAATTATAACTTTTTGTTCTTTTTTTTTTTTTTTAATCAAACTTCCGCGTTTGTGAACACGTAAGAAGGCTCGTGTCCGCCACTATCCGCGGGATCCCATGCGCTTTGGTGTTCCTTTATTTATTCATTTTGTTTCGCTTCTTCTTGTCTTCTCGGCTGCTCGCAACTCGAGCAGTTTTCCCTACCGGAAGTTTATTTGGGGCAGAAAATACTGTAGTACCCTTGTGCCGTCGACTGACGCCATGGTCATACTGCTAACACATCAAACAAAAGACGCTGTGTTCGCTCCAGAAACGTTAAAAGAAGTAAGTGTCAGTGGAGACACCCCAAGCAAGTCGAAAGCATGCTTGTCCTCATTCATGGGTTTCCTTGTAACTTACGCTAGGTGGCGCAAGCTACCGCCCGTTACAAACACCAACCAACCATCCGCCCATCCATGACCGCAGACACTTTTGGGACGACCAACGCGACACGACCATCGTACGACGAAAGGACGCGCCTCGGGCCGAGTCTGCTGACTGCCTTTTGTATACGATGTGTGAGCGGTAAGACCGGGGGCTTGACGCTTCGAGTTTGTTGGATGTCCCGGTACGCAAAGGGATCACTGGTGCGCATGCGCCAGTGGGCGCGTGGGAAGGAGAGTTAGCGTGCGGAGGTTGGCGGAGGCCGAGAAGGAGAGTCTGGAGAGACGCTCGCGCGCAGACGACCGAAGCTCTCGCCTCTTCCTCGCAGCTTTCTCTCGCAAACGAGTTCCGTGAACTGCGGGACTTCGATCGAGCAGTTGTAAAGACTCTGATATATAGGCAGGCTAAAAGGTCTTTCCGAGTGCCGTTTAGGCGTTAAAGAATTCGTGTAAGCAAGCCAATAAATTGATTGCAATGAAAGGTTTCACTAGTGGGGTTTCTTTAAGTGGTCCATTTACCGTACTCAAATTTCGTGAGCGTAGGTTTACGGGGAAAAAACTGTAAAGATAATAAATGACTCGTTATTTACTATGCGCGGGACGAAAGCGGAAGTACCAGACCGTCGGGTTGATGCATGATACATATGATGCCATATGGCACAGAAACGTGAAAGCTTCTTAGAATTGTACAGTAGAAGAACTTGTAGTTGGGCTAGCTGGTGAACGTTCAAAATGATGGTGTAAGGCGCAAAAAAGAGCGAACACAAAGGCATGCAAAAGGTGTAAGGCGCCTAGCACCAATCCTAATATAAGACACCTGTATGTGTAATTTCTCTCTTGTTTCCGTTGTATTTTTACGCCTTACACCATGATTTCTTTCTCAGAAATGATCACCCTCAAATATATTCAGCAGATCCCAGCGACATGTGAGTGTCAGCGACAACCAGGCGATTTTTTTTACTTTTTCTCTCGTTGCATAGGAAATACGAAGGTTTTCATTTCTTGCACTTTCCCCCTCAATAAACCTACACTCCCGAATTTTGAGTATAGGCACCACCTAAATACATTCTCGTGAAAATATTTCTTGCATTTCGCTCATAAGTCTATGTATACGATTTTCTTTTATGGCCGAATAGCGCTTTAGAACATCCTGTAGAAGGACGAACATTTGCCTCTACTTGCTGCGCTCGACCGGAAACACTCCAGCCGAGCAGCCACGAGTAGCGCCTGTCACCGAGGCCCAGCTCAGATCAGGAGATGCGACAACGGAGTCGTTCCGGTTGGCAGATCGACTGACTGGGATTCACTCTGGGAGAAAAAAAAGAAAAAAAAAACAAGATAAACAACTTCCTCTCAGAAAACAAACAGGAATTTGGTGAGTCGAGAAAGGTTCGGAGATGGAAGCTGGGGACCGACACTCGAAGTGACACCAGATGGTACCGCACACTCGGTGTATTGCTGTGTGCCGTCTCGTTTTGCCGCGTCCACTGTCACCCTAAGGGATTCTATATTGGACGTGGGGCATCGGTAAACCCTGTCGGCGAGAGTTGGTCGCACTTGTTGACCTGTCCTCGCCCGTCACGTCTTTGGTTTGTCATTCTGTCAATTTTCTTTTCTTTTTATTTATTTTTCCCTCCAGGGGAGAAGGTTCCTCGTAGCGTTAGCTAGTGTTTATGTTGTTGTCCAGTCGGGTGTGCTTCCATAATCGGTGTGACGGGCTCCAAATGAGATGTGGTCCGGTGTCGATATCTCGCCAAATGCTCCAGAAAAAGAAATCTCCCAAAAACCAGCCGCGGTTTCCTCAATGTTTGCCCCCGGGTTCGCTGCATATGCGTAGCGAGCGCGACACCAGAAAGGCACGCCGGCTGATTCAACGCGACGCCTAATAAACCGCACGTGTTTACCGCCATTGCTTGACCACGTGTACTCTGAGCGTGTATCGGCCACGAGTGTGACGTCAGCGTTCGGCGAGGACTCGTATCCAATCACGCGCTTCGTGGCCAAGCAATGGCAACCACCAATGTTGCTTGATGGACACTTTGAAAATGTTTAATGTGACCGGTCTTGGTAAAATAGTGAAGCTTACGCGTTGTGGCTCATTTGTGAGATTCCGGTCAAAATAAAAAAAAAAAAAAGCACAACCTAATGAAACGCTTTTCTTCCTTTTCTTTTCTTTTTTAAGTTAAGGATTTGGGGAAGACGCTCTTTCGCCTTTGAATTTGGCGCTGCATACGACTCCTTAAATTAAGCTTACTTGACCAAACCACATCAGATGGGAACTCTCTCGGCTTGAACAAAATCTAGCAGGTGTCTAATCCTATATAGTAAAAATCACAACAATTTTTTATAATTTACTAAAAGTCGTAATTATTAAGGTTTATTGGCAAGTACACATAATAAAAAAGCAGCGTTGTCGCACTAAAAAGCTATTTTTATGCTCATAATAATTTATTTAACTCGCTGAAAGAGGATTATAAAAAATGAAAGTTAAATTAACGGCGGCGTTCGTATTTTGCTTTAACCAAAAAAAAATCTAAAAATAGTGATATGTTTACTATTAGAGCTTAGATAAGTTTAAAAATTCGGGTCAACAATTGGGCTTTTGTTATTAAGATATAAAATAAGTGTCAGGCGTTAAGACCAAAGCAGCGCGGAAACAAAATGCAAGAAAGCGTCGCTTAATAAGTTGTAGCTGCATTAAAGAGGCACAGTTCTGCGAGTTCGAAAGAAATGATCCCACTTCGTCGATACTCTTTCCTCATTTTTTTTTGTCTTTAGCTCTAAGCAATTAGACCCGACCTCATCAAAAAACAGGAAAAAAAAGTTTCTCCAACATTAGTAGAGGAACCCAATCTAAGAAAAAAACGTGAGAAAGCTATCAAAAGTGCAGCGGAGCAGCCGTGAAAATTGCTCTCAGATGACGACGGGCACCCTCTAGCAGGCCCTATAGGCTCTGACAACGAATCAGGGAGAGAAATAGAAAAACCCTAAGACACAAGTCAATCCGAGCAATCCTTGAGAGCCAATCACGGAGACGTCCGGACCTATTGGCGAGAAGTTCAATCAAGCGGCAATGCATTGATTTTCTTTTTCTTTGCACGCGTAATTTCGTTTATTCCATCATGTTCCTACACTGCGCTATTTCTTCAGACGCTCGATTTTTCGATTTTTCTAGAATCTTTGTTTTTTTCGCTAAGTTCCTCTGATGAGCACGAGCTTCCCCCTAAATTACTGGCTAGTTTTTTTTATTTTCCCGCCTAAACCTTTTTTTTTTTGTGTCATTCATACGCGCCGAGAAATTGAGTTGAGAGGAGCAGCCCTCAAGGCTAGCTTCGTTTGTCTTCACTGTACACGTGGGTCGCTTTGGTCGTCTGCGTTGCGATGTTCGCCTGCCTTCCGACGTATTCTTTCTCTGTAGTTTCGGTGTTTATCGCAACCTTCCGCTACCTGAACCCATGTCTCGAACGCTAGCGTAGTCGGCCATATTGGATTTGATGTCACTTAGGTCGTTCGTAGGTGAGTCAGGCAAAATAAGGAAAAGAATTTTTTTTATTTCTTTTTTTAATTGACGTCCTTAATTGGCGTCATTAGAAGTGGGACGGTCTACGCGAGATGGGGAAAAGGACGTTCGGAATGTGAATGAGTGTGAATGATGATGATGGCGGTTGGTGAGGTTGTGAGGGGTGCGTGAGCCTTGCGTTGCCCTGAGAAACCTACTGATCTTTGTATAAGGAAAGATGAGGCAAACATCCTTTGAATGAGAATCAATACAAAGTCATCGCGTTCCTCTTTCTTTCTCTGTTTTTCTCCCTTTCTCATTTTTTTATAATATTCAATTACTTATAAAAACAATTGTAAAACTTTGACTGAATTTAACATTCCATGAAATTGTCGGTAACCTATTGTTCGCGACATGTACGTTTGGTTTATTTACTTCATTTCTTACATTTCTTTTTACTTTTTATGTATGTTTTTGCAAACCTCTTTTCACACGTTCGTGAGATCTATTTTTGGCGATACATAAGCGAGACCAAATCAAAGACCTCTTTCCACCAAAACATTTTATTGCTCTAAAAGTGTAGCTGGAGCAGCATAGAATAGGATATTTACTTCCCTTTATCGCCACGGCTTTCAATTCAGAACAAAACACAACAAAAGTCTTCACCGATATGTTGCATTCTATCGGTTATGTTAAGCAAACGTAAAATTTATTTTAAGTTGTAGCAAAGACGATTTACCTTCCATAAATAACATCGCAGCTGTTGAACCGAATTGCAGTTTAGACCGAGAACGGTATAGCCTCTTTCTACGAAACGTTAGCGCTTAACGTTCAAACTTTGATTTATTCATCACCAGAGCACTTAGGTGCTTTAAAGTGGCTTCAACGCGTCTTTGGCGGATTTGTTTAACGTCTTATGCACCGTGAAACTGAAGGACAGTATCAGACGAGAGCGCGCGTGGAAGTCAAAATTTTGAGCTCTGATTGGATAGATTAGAGGGTAGACCTAAAGCTAGCATGACGTCACGGGAGCCGGCGTGTTATACTGCCGGATGCCGCGATCCTGGCGGCTGGTCGTACAAGTATCGGCAAAATATACGAGCCAACGCGAGTGTCGCTGCTGTCGCGGCGTTCCAACTCGTGTCTATGTGGACCTTCCGCGAGCTGTCAAGCTGGAGAGCGACCTTCGGCAAAACAGGTGTCTGCAGTATTTCGCTTCGCCTTTGTGCCATTTCCGGGACGGCGGCTGGCCACAACGGGAGACTTCTATGACGCCGTCGGATGAAACTCGAGGGGCTCGTTTGAGGATGCGGTAATCATACCAATCGAAGACGCGTTCGAGGAACCGTAGTATCGGTGAGTTAGTCGTGACGGTCCAGCTTGCAATCGCACCGGTTCTCAATTTTTTATTTTATTTTTTAGGTTGGTTTCTAAAATTGTCGATTTGGGCGTTAGCTTGTCCTCTGCGCTCTGAAGAAAAAAAAAGTAATGTCGCCGAAGGAGCAGGATATTTCAGGGTTGTGGAAATTGCATTGCTCCGAAAATGACATAGCGCTGGCGCGGTGCGGAACGCGGGCCCAAAATGGTCTCTCGGAGGAGCGGTTTTCAACAAAGAGTGCCCTTTTTCTCCGTTCCGCAGGGAGTTCAGAAAAGCCGTGCGCGGGTATATCAATTTTACTTAGCTGTACCGAATAGTTCTTTCGAGAGAACTTTCCGAAGCCACATTTGGCACGCTCTTGAATCTAAATCTAAATAACACACAGCTAAAGCAACGAGATGAATGATAACCCTGTCTAGTGCTTTAACTTTGTACCCCTAGCAGCTTTCAGTTCCAGGGTGTTTTTGATTCAGACGTCTTTTTTTTTATGTGCACTTTTTTTTTACCGTTCCTTGGGTTTGGAGCCCTCTTCCACAAGCTTTGGCATAGGCCGTGATTTTTTTTTTTTTATGGGGGAGGGGGGGGGGGGAGGCGTTGGTTGTGGAAGGTTTCAAACGACGGAAGGCGAGCTGAACTGGGTGAGGGGGACACCCCCTTCCGCGGAAGTTCCCCAACTGGGGAAATCTAATGACGTCGCTACGTACTAAGACGAAACCTCTAGCGTGGCCTTGGCAGCTCTCTATCTCATCACGCACACCATGTTGCGAGCCATTGTTATCCTCAACACTGGATAACACGCCAAAAACATGAAGAAAACGGAAGTCGAGAAAGTTACGTCTAGTCCTGTCCTGGTCTTTCTTAAATTTTTCAGGTTTTTTTTTTTTTTGTGTTTATTATCTTGTGATGCTAGCCCAATTTGCCATCGTATCTACAAGACAAACGACGCTGTCGTCTCCTTGCTCCGTGCACTGAAAATGCTAATTGAGCAGAGGTAAAAACACTCTCAAATCTGGGCACGTTAAGTCCCCTACGAAGCGTCGAGATCGGCAGCGCTTTTGTCAAAAAGAACACCTCGGCCCCTCTTCTTTACACAGAGGAACGCAGTAAATCAATTTTTTTTTATCTTTTCCATTCTTGCCGCGCCTTCGGGGATCGCCGTTCGATTGGTTCGAACTTTTTTCAATTGTTTTCTTCGTTCTGAATCTTTCCATTTGTTTTTTATGTGTCTCCCTGTTGTACTTGTTTTTTCGATGGCAGAGCTATCGATATCTGAGTGCGCCGTGACGGGAAATGGAGTGGAAGAATTTGAAAGCCGAGGATGCGGCGAGGGTGAGAGGGACAGAAGGGACAGGGGAGCGTGGCTGCCGGTGGAAAATGTTGCGGTAGCTTTTGGCCTGCACTGGCTTTCACTCGTCTTCGCCCGCGTTCGTGTCGAGGCATGCGAATGTGCCGCTATAGGCGGCGAAAGAGGCAGACTTTGTTCGTCCCACGAACCTCACGTGCCCAAAGCGAGAAAGGACAAAGCAGAGTTGCCGAAATGGGAATAGAAAGAGATTTAAAATTTTGAAAACACTTTCAGAAAGGGAGAAACGAGCGAGACAAGGAGAAAAGAAAATAGAGAAACGAACATGATAAAACCGTGGAAGGCAGAGACACTTCCGAGATTTTCAAGGAGTATTTACTTTGTTTAGTCCTCGAACAAGCTTTGTGTACGGAATTGGTAATGGCGTTTGAGCGCTTTTTTTCCTTCCACTGTGATTCGTTTTTTTACGTTTGTGTGTGTGCTTATGTTTCTAACTATAAGTTTCTTAAATTATTCTTTTTTTTTCTTTCTCTCAAGGTATTGACCCGCACTGAAATATAATCCAGAGTTGTGAGGCTAGCGGTTGTATTGCACTGGCTACATTTCTCATCTACAGCTGATAGACAAGTCGCCCGTTGAGGCAGACTACGTTCTGGCTACATAAACATACATACAACCCAATTTAGCTTAAGATATCTCGTAGTCAAACCTCGTTCATTAAAGGAAAATAGAAACTAGAGTCCGCAGCATGTAATGTAAGCCGTGCTGCTCCCCGCTAGAAAGCTAAAAAAAATCGACTTTACATTTTAGTTCAGACTGCAATAACCTTTGGACCTCCCTAAATTGCCTGCGGCTAAAAGTAAGTAAGAGCGTAAAATCGAAGCGGTCGAGGCAAAAGTAAAGCGAACATAAAACAGAAAGCCAATTTCTTGGTTCGAACTGTAAGAAACGACGATTAATCAATGTGACCCGTCCGTAAAATTTAAGCCTAGCAGAATACACATATTCATTTTTCGGAGAGTTTTGACTGGCCTGCCTTGATTACAACTGCGTTCAGTGAAACTCCTCTTTATAAAGTTTTAGACGTTATTAGAACTTTAGCAACATTAATTGTAAGGTCAAATAAATCGAATCTATTTGAAACTCGTTATTCAATAACGTGGGTTTATTTTTTACGAACTACTTATTGATGAGTGTAGCCAATCATAACTATCATGTGAAAGTTTAGTGCGAGAAACGTAATTCTCGCTGTAAAGTTTTTGAAGCAACAAACAGTTGAAAAATGTACTTTCGAAAAACTTTCTGAGATCTTAGTGTGTCTGTCCCTTTCCAAAAAACTGAATTCGGTTTAAAAAAAATGGACTCGAGCAATGTATTACTCGTACTAGTATTATGTAGTAGAAAAAATTAACATTGATTAGTATGTCTCGTTCCACTAACACTACATGCAACAGAGGTTGCGCACGTATACATCGGATACGCATTGTTTGCAAACGTTTTCTTCACATTTGAGCGTCCCTAAATACGTCACGTGGAATTGTGTTTGCGATCAAAGCCCGGTGTTTGTTCGGCAACGATCGCTCGGGTCGGTGCCTTTTGCATAATTGCTTTACATCGGCAGAAAAAATTTGGCCTGTGTAGTGTTTGCTGGAGTAGGATTATACCCGCCTCCGGGGCGCTCTAACAAGCTGGTGAAAATGTGATGGCTTGTTTTGTTTCGCTGGTATTTGTCATATTTGTTACATTCGGCATTTCGGTTATATTATTTATATTTCCTTTTCTTAGTTGTTTTCACAATATTCATTATATTTCTCATATCCGTTATCTTTTTATTCGTTATAATTGCAATATTCGTTATATTAATTATTGTCTTTCTTTTTTTTTGGGGGGGGGGGGGGGATAGTTATGAATGTGGAAATATTAAATTTAGTTTTCCGCTTTATTTTGAATAGAGATTACGAAAGTCTGAATGCGCCGTTTCAAGATTAAGTCAATGAATCGGAATTCAAAAATAAATTTGCCCGAATGTGCCACGTAACTTTTTTTGTATATGTGGCCTCGTTACTAATCCCCAACTGTTCAGTCTCTGACCGCGTCTTAGGCTTCGGAAATGTCACGGATTGCGATTGTGTTATTCCGACACAACAACGATGAACGCTGTATTAGTAGCGAAAATAGCGCTCGTTCTACTGCTAAACTTTGGGCGATATGGTTATGCATTGAGGGACTGAAAACCGCGCGAAGAGAGACGAAGGATGTGAAGAAGTACACAAACAAAGGTCTCACAATGTCAAGAGCAATTCTTGTCTTGACAAAGGTATGATAATGTAGACTTCGGCTCATGGGGAAATTTCGTCCTCCTCTTTTATCTTTTCATCCAGCTAACGTCGTGTTCTCAAACGTTCCAATCGGATCCCTACCGCTATGGTCACGTTCTGACCGAGTTTCAGCTTTTTGTAATCCGCAGCATCGAGCATCTTGAAGAATTTGTGGATGCGGTGCACAGTCCTGCAGTAAATTAAATCGCGGCATCCGGTGACATCGCATACCCTGCGTAAACGCAGGCATGCCTCTCTCGTAATATCGAATGTCCGATTTAATCGGAATCGCCAACTTCGTCGTTCGACTCTAAGGTTGATTAGACTCTAGCTCTCAAGTTTTGAGCAGCGCCCCTGGCGAGCCAAATCGAATATTTGTAGGTCGCGTTTCCTTTGTTCCTCGCGTTGCGTCCTTTAAAGCGCTCTTGTTGCGCTTGTGGACACACGCTGAGGGACGCTGAAAAACGCTAGTTTACTCCCGTGGATTGTGCATTTAAAACGCTAGGACGCCGCTTCATGTCACCATTAAATAGCCGCATGACCCGGACGCCAGCGGAGGCGCCCCTTTTGTGGTCGCGTCTCGTGGACGCTACAGGGTGCACTGGCCGAGAGAAACAGGTCTTTTGAACTTGCAGCTCAAAAAAAAAAATAGACAACCTCTTTAAAACGCTTTGCGTGTTGTTCATAAAGCGGATGACTTGGGACGACCATACAAACTACGTCAAGTCAAAACTATCAAGCATCCTAGGCTTAACCTTTACACGCCGTCACACTTTACCTACTGCTGTCATACTTCTTTTGTATAACACACTATTTTATTCGCACCTGAATTGCTCTCATTTATTCTGGGGAAATACCAGTCTCAGAAATTTACAAACATTGCACATATTAAAAAAACAAATGCTAAGAAATATTTAAAAAAAAAAACGGTTCATATGACCACCCCTCAGCTCCACCGTTTCAGAAATATTTTTCAACATCTATGCCTATCGTTTAAGCTTATGCTATAGACACGAAATATTAAATAATACGCATTTTCTCCTTCGATTAGCATCTATATCTAAAAAAAACGCTCACATATTTAACGCGTAGCACCGATATTCGGAACATTTATTCGTGCGAGACCATTTACGTAGAACAAATAATAAAACGTAAACTTCCAGAATTTTCGAATCTCTCGGAAAATTGTAATATACGACTTGAATAGACGTCAAAAAAAGATTTGAAGTTATTCTTTTTTACGCAAATATGATATAATAAAAATTGCACAGATTTTTATTTTTATTTATAGTTATTCTTTGTGTCGTTTCATTGTACTCTATAGATTTGTTTCTGTTTAAATATGGTGTATAATGCTTTTCTTTTTGTGCAGTGCCTTTGCTCAATGCATGTAATCTACTCTATACCTTTGTTATTTTTAATTGAATAATTTTCGCGGGGGGGGGGGAGCTTGTCAAGCTAATTCTTCAGTTTTCTTTTTTTTTTTTTTTCCCAATGTTTTCCATTGTTTTAATGAGAAATAAAAGTATCCCCGCTGCTGATTGCTCCAGGAGGTGGGCTTTCCCTCACAATGAGTGTTTCTGCAGCGAAGCTAACCTTCTGCAAGCGCGACCGAGTGGACTCCACCCTGTAAAAAAAAGCCGGTGCGTCTATTTTCCGGCACAACACAAGGAAAGCCAATCACTGTAACTTACGGAGGCAGCTCAGCGAATGACGATGCCGAAACATATGTTTATCCCAAAAACCGCAGTCTGAGTTGTGACATTAAGCAATGCAAAACGTCGCACTTGCATTGCTTAATGTCAGAACTCAGACTGCGTTTTTTGGTCTAAACATATGTTTCGACAGTGTCATTCGCTGAGCTGCCTTCGTAAGCTGCGGTGATTGGCTCTCTGAGTGTTGTGCGGAAAAGTAGAAGCACGGGATTTTTTTTAGAATAGTGTTTCACAAAGGAAAGAAAATTCCATCGTTCATCCTCTTTCTGGCTTTCTTATCCTCAGTCTCTCTCTTTCTCTCTCGCACGCTTCTTTCTTTTGTTACACAGAATGTGTTATGCGGCTGGTATCTACCCACATCCGGCTAGGTGTGAGGGACGGAAGTCGACAGGCCGACTGCCAACCGAACGATGACGCACCGTTCGTCGCCTCACTCATTGGACACGAGTGCCAGCCGAACCTCTTCCTCCAATGCCTCCTCGTTACTCCCGGCGGGGGGTAAAACATCAGGTGTTCGGACAAACACTCAGCCACGTGAAACGAGCGCGCTGCCCACTTCCCCAGGGAAAATAGTGCGAAACAAAACGGCAAAAACGCGAAGAAAAAAAAAGTCAAATTTTTTGCCGCAACGAGTTAAGGTTGTGTTTGGTTTCATTTTGCCACGAGCTGATCTGATATACGGGGTTTCTCTGCTCACCGCTGCCGCTTTTCGATTGTTCCGTTTTCCGCACGCTCCGTCTACTGCGTCTCCCACTTCAACTGGCTCTTGAGGAAGTCGCATTCACAATGCAAGCGCAGAAGATCGCACTCACGGAGCGCTCACGCGCTAATCTTTCGCGACGTAGAGCCGTTCTGCGCCATCCAAACTCAGCACGTGGACGCAGCTTCTCCACACTTAATACATCGCATTCTTCGTTAGCAATGGCTTTGCAACGCTAGTACGGCAAAGGGGCGACTTTTGCACCGATAGCGGTTATGCGCTCTTCCCACTACTGGAAATGACGTCCGACGTTGGTGCTGTAGTTAGCGACGTGGGCCGTCCGCCGTCGATCTTACGAAATCCTCGAAAAAGAACACCCGCTGCCCGTGGAAATTGAACCTGGGTCCCTTGCGTGACAAGCGGAGTCGTTACAAATGAGCTACGCCATAGCTTTTACTTTTTTTTTCTTCGTTGCATGGCGTTGTACATTCACACACTGCTTCAGGGCACTTCTCGAAGTAAAAGATGCGTCAACAACCCGCTCTATACCTTGATTACTTTTTTTTTTTTTTTTTGTAGTTCTGATGCTTACGGCACGCGCTCTCTCGAAAAAAAAATAAATAATAATGTTGTCCTAGAATTGTCAATGCCAAGAACTCGTGCGGGGAGACGCGCTTTCACGTACTCCGGAAATAAAAAAAAAGAAGCAAAAGCGTTCGGAACAAAATGGTCAGAGGTCTGTTTTGTACCGAACGCTTTTTTCTCACGAACCCCACGGTGCGTGAACGCGACGCCGAGGCCTAACGACTTCGCCGTGACGTGTCGCGGGTATCGCTGTGACTGTGCTGTGGATTAACGCAAGATTTCTCTATTTTGTTTTCGTGGTCCATTTTTATTTTGCTGTTGTTGTTAGGCATGTGTGTGTGTGTGTGTGTGTGCGTGTGTGTGTACGTGTGTTTTGTATGCTTCTTGATTGTGAGTAGAAAACCTAGACGCCACAGACGAGAATCCTGCCCCTTACGTTTTCGCACTACGATATGATAAAATCCGAAAGGGAAATAAAGCGAGTACGTAGGTTGTGACTTTTTTTTTTAGAATGATTTATGTTTTCGTTTCGTTTTTGACCCCTAATATTAAAAATGCGAATACGAAAATAGAAAACAAGATCTGCCATCTTAATATTTAAACCATTAAGGTATTGCTTGTCGGCGAGAAGTATAAATGCTAAGAAGCTTCCGTTTGTCTATTTTTTTCGCAAACTTTTGCTAGCTTTTTGCAAAAAAAAAACAAAAAAAAAAAAACAAGGGATGTTAGGACTCTGTGGTGTGCAGGAAACAGCGCAAAATATAGCGACCCTACATATTCGCGTAAGTTCAGTACAGCCATACGAAAATGTCTTCATTTTCATCCGCATTTATCTAATGATCAGTTCCCTCACCTGGTCAACTGAGTTTCTTTTTTTTGTCGTTTTTTATTGTGCCGCGACCTTCCAGTGACTATACTTAAATTAAAAAAAAAATCAAAGCTAGCCGAAAAAAAAACGCCATTGAATTCATAGTATTTTGTAATATAACGGGACTTAAACCGATGAATCCACGAGCCACCCATTTTTGTGGATTATTTTTAAATAGTACGCTTTCATTTAAGATTAATGCGTGTAAAAATTAGGAAAGCGGGGATAATTTTGTTAAGACAAACAAAACATTACGGGCTTTTTGCGCACGCGATGCACGGTTAATAGATACTTGTTTATTTTCGTAAATGTTGATGGATGTAATTATATCTTTGCTAGTTACCATCTAGTTACTCTCGCTATCCAACAGCGTTACTCTAAATGAATGACTGGATCTCTAGTAACTCTAGCAAAAATAATACATAGAAGTCTGGCGTCGTGAACGGCTTGCAAACATAGATTCTTCGCAGCTCGGTAAACTCCCTTCATTGCGCAAGTTATTCACAACTATAGTGTCCCTAGAATTCAGAGTGTCTTCAAGTGCTCGAGTTTGCGAGCAGGTGGCCAAAACGATGATCGCCCGCAAACGTCTACGCCTTTCTGCCTACTTTCGTCGTCATCACGTAACAACGCAGCCCCGTGCCCACTTGCGATCGAGCCTCGCAGGATCTGTCCTCCATTACATTGCAAACTCTCTCCACGCTAGGAGTTGTAGGCACCCTCCCTACAATCTAGGCTCTCTATGCAGCTCTAGAGAGCCTGTATTGAAGAGAGGGCTTGTCGCAGACCAAGGGAAACGTTCGCAATTTAATGGCGGACGTTTCCTGCGGAGACCGGTGTCTAGTGCGCTTGCGCGACGTTTTCGCGTCGCGAGGAGGAAAGCAGGCGGATCAACGCTTTCGGCACCTCCTCGCAGCTCGTATTTCAAACGCTGCCCATAGCCAACGTGATCGTGACCCGAGCAGTTGGTAACTCTCTGTAGAATAGGCCCCTCTAAGCAGCTCCTCCAGAGGAGGCAACGCCACCCAGCGGAAGAAAACATGAAGGAGAGAAGCGGGGAGCCGCCGCCTATTTAAGCGATGGGTGGGAGAATGAATGTATGGCGACTGTTCCCTCGCTATCGGGTGGTGACTTGCGCCACCTAGCCGAATGTTTCTTATATATTTTTTTTTACTCCGGATGAAATAACGTTTGAGCCGATTTTATCTGCGTGTAGCGAAAACGAGCGCGGCCTGGTGGCCGAAATGGGAAACGGTGGAAAAGGGAATTAAATTCACGCAGAGCTAAAAGTTGAGAATTTGTTAGGGAAACGAGACTGTGTTTGGAACGAAGACTGGTTCGCATCGAACCTTCCCGTTTCGACACGGCGTGGCAGAACTATGGTCCAAGGGACAAATTGGGGAAGGAGAAAGGAAGAACGGGAAAAGGGAGTGGAGGAGGAATGAAAAGGGAGGTAAGAGGACGTATTTAGCGGGAAATTATACATTCCATTAGTGCGCGCGCAAGTCCCCCCGCACTTTCGGACGAACGCCCTGTCGCAGCTTGTGGGGGTAACGAAGCAACTGCTCCCTCCCCCCCTCCCCTTTTTCTCGAGATTTGATTGTTCCCCATTAGTCGGGACGGACATTTTAGGCATTGTCGGGACGATCGCACATGCTGGGCAGGAATGCAGCACACGTAAGGGGACTTTGAATAGCGTCGGTGTTAGGCAGCTATCAGCACGTCGCCATTGTTAATCCGCGTCGAGTTTTAAGCGCGAACAGGCATAGAAGGTGGGTGCGAGGGCTGGAACAGAAATTTCTCAAAAGGATTTTAATTTAAAACAAAGAATTACGGCTGAAATGTATCGGTAGCTAGAAACTGAGAGAGAGTGAAAGTGAAAGTTGCAAAGAGATAGAGAGGGGCTGGTACGGAGGCTAGAAAACGCAGGTGCGACGAGGTTTGCCTTCAAAAAAAATCGTAATTGGATCTTGAAAAAGAAAAGAAACTTTGCAGAAACATAGAGGGGCCACTTAAAGTGACAAGAGTGTTTTAGAGTCTATAAATTAGTTGTTTTTTTTTAATAATAACTTAAAAAAATCATTTCGGAGCTGGAGCCTCAACGTTTGACACTTGGCAAGATAGTCTACGAGATCGTCGACCGCTGCGACTGGCCAGCGCCAAAGTCACGCGCGGCGCTGGCCTATTACGACTGCGGTGGTGATCTCGCCGACTTTCTTGCAGTGTGCAACCTATAGCCAAAACGTGGACATACCTATCTTAAAAATTCAACCAAAAGAAGGAACTTGTTAAGGTCTGGGCTTATTGCAAGAATCGACACTCGACAAACATTTACAAAATCCACTGTTTCAACTGTAGACCGTTTCACTTTAACGTGAACTACAACGAAGGTCATGAGTTCAATCTCTTCCATCGCGCATCGTTTGCACGACCTCGCTTGCAGCGCCAGCCGAAGGTGGGTTACCTTGGCAGCAGTTCACGTTAAAGTGAGACGGAATACCGTGTAGTTACAAAACGTTTTGCGCGACACGTTAATCATTGAAACAGTACCTGTTTCTATATAATTTTACAGGAAAACATAAAAGTATTTATAATAACTGCGCGCACGTTTTAATTTTACAGCCGACGCCATGTGGGGCAAAAAAGGGGGCTATTTTTGCCTGCGTGTCTAATCAATTAGTTTCATCTCCTTGCCCTCCGGGAGGTCCCGATGTTTAGAAAAAATGCGTAGTCTTGTGTAAATCTGAAGTACAGTTACAGCGATAGCTTTGACACGTCACGGTGAAGTCTTTGGGTGGCGGCTTCGCGTTCACAGACCGGGAGCTGCGTGAACAAAAGCGTTCGAAAAAAACAAAACAAAATCTAACCATTTTGTTTCAGACGCTTTTGTTTTGTTTATTTTTTTCCGGAACACGTAAAAGCGCGTCTCTCGACACGAGCTCTTGGCACTGTCAGACCATAGCCTCCTCTATACTCACCAAGCCTGGCACTCCGACGACGAAACCATGGAGTGCCCGGTCGCAGATTTGAAATGCGAGGATCTGGTAGCACAAAGCCTCAAAGAGACATTTCTCGGGGAACCTGGACGCAAGCGCGCAGCTTTTGCAGCGGCGAGGACCCGAAACACACTTGTTCGCTCGGGAGAAGTGTGTTTCGGCGTCTCGCCGCAGTGGGGCGCCAGTCAAGTGACTCTCTTCTTGTCCGTTGTCTACCGCTCCACCTTTTCCATTTCGGTGGCTGCTTCTCGTGGCGATATGCCAGGCTATAGGAGGCTATGGTCAGAGCTACGCCAAGATTTTGTTGTTGGCTTTTTTTTTTTTCCTTTTTTTTCTCTAAGGTGGGTGCAGTGAGCATCGAGTACTGCAAAACACCTAAGTATAAAGTGGGTTGTTGACGTTGTGACGTAGGCCCTGAATTAGAAAAAAAATAAGTTACAGCTCAGTAGTAACATCTCCGCTTTGCACGCGTGGAATCCCAGGTTTTGATTACCGCCGGCAGCGGGCTGTCCTTTTTCAGGATTTGGCAATATCGACGACGGACGCCCTACGCCCTACTACGCCAACTACAACATGAACAACGGGCGTCAATTCCAGTTATGGGAAGAGACCGTAACATCTGTCGCTGTAATAAAACCCTCACGAGGAAAAAAAACCCTGTTATTCTCTCGTTTTCTTTTTTTTGTTTCGTTGTTGTTGACTGTTTTTAACACCTTTTGCGCCCCCTTATGTTAGGAGCAGCGCTTTACGGCGCATTTCCGTATTAATTTGAGTGTGCCTGGGTACGGGATTCCTTAATTGAATATACCTCATTAGTTTCCGCCGTTTTCCACCGCGTTTAGATGTTCCTAAAATTACGCTCCTTATTTTGTTTGTTGATGGCTCTAACTGTACTTTACTCGAGTTTTACTTGTAGATCTCAAGCGTTAGTCGGGCGTCATAACATTTATTTTGCGGTGTTATTTTACTAATTTCTGAAGCCAACTGAAGCCTTCTTAAAATTGGGCTTACACCAATTCACTTTGCACTGCGTTCTTTTCTTTTTTTTTGTCGCTCGTTTTCATCTCGTTTTAGTGTCTTATTTGTGCAACACTGCATGGTTTGATTATCGGTAGAACCCTGCGCGCATAACATCGGATAACAACCTAAAGCTCGCCCTATAGTGAAAAAAAAAAAAAAAACGCCACACTTTAAGTGTGTAGTTTGCTCCACCGGGAAGATGACAATGCCGGTAAAGCAGAAAGAGAACAAAAAAAGACAAGAAAAATAAGTTACTTAGGGTGGATAGGTGAGACGAAGAGAAAGATATGAGAATAAACCGTATGGGGCGCGTATACGCCGAAAAACTAAGGGAGACGAGGAGACAAGATCGCGAGAGGAAGTCGGAGCGCCGAGCTATGGTTCGCATGACTAGTTCCCTTTATCGGGAACCTGGACATCAGCGCACAGCTTTTGCTGCGGCGAGGACCCGAAACACACTTCTTCCCTCGGGAGAAGTGTGGTTCGGCGTCCCGCCGCAGCGGGGCGCCAGTCACGTGAATCTCCTCTCATCCGTTGTCTGTCGTTTCACCCTTTTCCATTTCGGCGGCCGCTTTTCGTGGCGATCTTTCAGGCTTTGTCACTATATAGGAGGCTATTCCACTGCACTTGTCGAACGAGTTAGAACGAGGAACGCCGAAAAGTCCGGCGTTTCGGTCTCGTATTGAACGAGTGCAGTGGAGACAAAGGCAGCTAGCTTTACATCTACCCACTAATTAATCCAATCATAACTCGATGCTCTGACGTTCCCGCACGCCTCTCGTCTCCTCTTCTCTTCCAGATTCTCGCCGCATAGAAAAAAAAAGAAAAGACTTAACGTCGGGTCTCGTTGAAACGCCGGTACTTTTGAGCGTCGTATCCCGACTTACACGCGCCGGGGCCGTCAGGTTAGATTTCTCGCTCACACGAAGCAACGGGAAGTGAGACGCAGTTCCCATTTCCCGTGATTGAGCATGACAGGAAAGAAAGCAACATGAGATAGACAAATGGGGAGAGGGCTGGGGAAGAAATGAAAGTAAGTCGAGTTTAACCTTTCGCTTTCACGCAACGCGTAATTTGCTCTTTAATAGCTCGAGTTTGCGACAACGGTCTTGTACTTGTTGATCTATGCTACTTGTTCTTGTTCGGGATCGTTGTAGGAATGCTGCATAAATAACAATGCACGAGCAAATACGTGATCAAAATGGAAAGGAAGATCTAAATGTCAATAAGATAACATGTGAGAAATGTATAGCAGAGACACACGTGTGAACGGGTTTGAATTGTCCGATGGGGGACGGTGGGGGTGTGGTTATGTATTTGAAAAGAGAAATGGTGGGGGAGACAGGTTGTGGTCTGTGGGATGAAACGGAAAGATGCGTTTAAGGTCTCCTTTTAGTCGTAAAATCTGAATTTGTAGAACCGTGGCCTGCCGAAACTGATTTTGCTCATCTGGCTAGAGCCTCGCTTTTCTGTCTTTTGAGGGAGCGCAAAATCTTTGGAGGAAAAATTTCATCTTGAGTAATAAATTGCATAAAAATATTAAAGAAAATAGAGAAAGAGAAAGCACCCGAACTTCATGAAATGCACCTGTCCGCGCGGCATATGGTCATTACAACACATTGCTGTTCACGACCTTCTAATACCGGTCTTGCGGCACTAGCATACTTTCAATGCACAGCAGGGTGATCAGCTCACCGATTTAAGGGAACTGACAAACTTCCATGTAATAAATTCTGCTGTAACGTACAATGCATTCTTGGGCCCTCCCACAACCCTCATCCCCAAACCGCGAAAGTAACACTATAAAACGCACGTTCAGTCGCTGAATTTAGCGAGCTTGCGTCTATATTTAGTTCGACGAATCGCCACGTGACGCCGTGATGTCACGTTATCAACAATGCGACTAACACGAGAGCACCTGACCCGTAGTGGCACAACCCACGTGATCGGTGTAAGTTTTCCGTTTACAAATTTCTTTTCGGGTAGGAACAAAGTGCTGCATTTTGATACTGCGTTCCCGCTATCGGGGTTGTGGAATGTACGGGCCCATGCAGGCCCTCCCAAAAAGCGAGGTATAATATAAAAAAATTGACATAAATATTCCTCTTTTAAATAAGCGGACTAACCAACTCAAGAAACAAAACTAAGGAGTCCTCGGACTTCTTCAACTTATAGCGGATAAGATAACGTACTACCATGGGATTGAAGCTGCGCGTTAAAAAATACCTGGGTCAAAACAGATTTTTATTCTTTTGCTAAGACGCGCCAAATTTTATATGATTTTTTGGAACGAAAATGTTTTAACTGTAGGTTTAGTGCAAACAATTTCAAAGAATATTTTACATCAAAACTGGTTACACTTGAACATGCTCTTGCAGAAAGCGCTCCTTGGACAGTCAAACTTTTTTATTTAAGGCTTGGCGGATTTTTAGTGAATTTCTTTTTTATGGCTCGACAAAATATTCTCAGATATGAGTTTCATGTTCTCTAATTTTGTAAGTCAGTCTCCTGTTACGACAAGGTAAAACGAAACATAGGGAGCATGCTTGGCAACCAGGTTTCATCACTGGCTTTCAGCGTAACAATCTTCAATAAGTAGGATTGGTCGCATTAAAAACTCTGGGTCAAAAAGCAGAATACGCGGCGTCGATTCTTAGATAAAATGCTTTTTTCACATGATGGAGCGAATAAAGTTACTTTGGCTAAGTAATTTTTTTTTTTTTCAGATGTTGACAAAAATTGATTTGATGGCTTAGTTAGGATATTATAAAACAATAAAATAAAAAGACTTGCGTGGATCATTATGAAAAGAATCACCTAACATGGGATACATTATTCCAAGCTTGAAATAAAATAAAATATACTGTATTTCGTCGCCGTTTGTGGTGGTTTGTTTAAGCACGGTCAAAAGGCAATTCATATTTGAAGTAGCGTCGTGTTTCGTCGAGCACTTGGCAATCTAAAAATAAATTAAAAAGAAATGAAATTCTGAACAAAAAAAAATGCTGGTTTCGATTGATATTTGTTTGGTCTTTCTTGTTTTCGGTAAAGTTTCATGTTGAAGTGTTTATATGAGCTCATATTTTGTCGAGGCCTTTAGAGTATCCTGCTGCTTTTATAGCTTTGGCTTAGGAGATGACCTAACCTGCGTGCAAAACCTGTACTTGAAAAAGGTATGTAACGGGAAGCGATTGCTTTTAAATGAACCATAAAGGAACATGTTTCTTTTCGCTTTAAAGTGGATATTTTACAATTATATAACATGAAAGAGAAATAAGATTTTGTTGAAGACCACAAAAAGTTACTTAAAAGAGTATTTATGAGGCGTATATTCCCTTTTCACGGGGTTCACGTTGTTTACTTGAACACAAATTTGGTTTTGGTTTTCAACATTGGTCTGAAGGATTCCTAATTAAATATTTTTCCTAAAGTCTTTATAAGCACGTGCTTCGCCTGGCTTGACGTTTTAGGTGCGTAGAGGGATCGTTTTGTTCTTAGTCGACGTCGATCCCTAATACGATTCTCGCTCATGTTAAATCAACATCGGACAATGTTTTAGTACGTCGATGGGGTCATTTTTTTGTGAACGGATTTTATGCACTGCGACAAAATAAGCCTTAATAAAATAAAGG
Source organism: Ixodes scapularis (assembly GCF_016920785.2). NCBI lineage: Eukaryota > Metazoa > Arthropoda > Arachnida > Ixodida > Ixodidae > Ixodes > Ixodes scapularis. The sequence continues at coordinate 33,309,236 of NW_024609882.1, forward strand.
CCTATCTGAATATGAGTATTAGGTTTAAGAATGGTGAAATTTCATGTGCCATAATCTAAAACCTTGGGATACGGAGAAATCTGTTGTTTAAAGGGACCATGAAATGACTTTTTTACTTTTTCCAGATAACTTTTACAATAAACCGTCAATGTTCACTGAATGCCGAACAGGCATCCGTTTTCGTCTCGGTTTATTAACTTCTACACAAAAAATTAATGAAATATCGACTTTTTCTTGACCGCTAAACAAGCCGTGACGTACGATGTTTCCGGAACCGGAAGTTCTCTCTGCAGTAGGAGATGGGAGCGTTAGCGAGTTGGGGTGCGCCGGTGGGTTTTACTGCGCCGATGTCACCGACGTATTTTCTGAATCGGCGCCTCTCATCGCCGCATCGCAGCTGAGCGAAATTCAATGAGATACGTTGCGCTACAGCGACAGCATGGGACTAGTCCCATACGCCGGTATGCCTGTTGGGAAGTGCAGATGGAAACAATTTGCCGCGGCGTTTTTCGCGGTCTCGGAGATGCAGGAGCGAGCCGACGTTAAAAAAGATACGTTTGAACTGTCAGCAAGAGCCACGTAAATACCTGTTCACACTCGGAGCGGACGCGCGCGTTTGATGAAGTGTTGTATTCGCGCTGTTGGTAAGCGCTTCGGGACCGATCTTTTACAATTGCAACTCGATACTGACGCGACACTCGGCAAAGAAAGGTTGGACCGGTATTGCACGTATACCTCCCACGAACTGTTACAGCTCGACAGTGACGTGCAGTCTGTCAGAATAAAAATGGCATACCAATAACGAAGTGTACATACCGTGCTACGAAGGTAATCCATACAGCGTTTATTTCAGCTCTATATCACACAAAACAAGGAGAGGATCGACGAGGGTCCCTTTTCGACGAGTGTTCGTCAACACTGCCTCGGAAAACAAGGGGAAGAGATTGACCTCACCTCTTAACCTAAAATTGAGGTCAGCGATCAAACTATAATACGGAAGGGTCCACAAGGGTAGCGCGGGCATATTCCATTCAGTACGCCAGCCGGTCGTAGGCAGACGGCCTTGCGACGAAGCAACGCTGCGCCGAGTCGGAGTGCCTGCTAGGCCCATATTCTGAGAGCTTCGTCGGAGCGGGATTCGCGGCTGTTGTCGCTCTTCTCGGGTGTTTGTGGATCCAGCGTTCTTGTTCGTCGTGGTTTGTTTTAAGTACATTTCTTTCTTGCTGCTTGAAGTCGGCACGCGCGAGATGAACACGTAGAAAAATAAGCGTTCAGTCAGTCAGAGTTTTGAGAGGAAGGAAACCAAAGGAAATAACCGTTCTGAACTTGGCCCTGCCCTACTGCGCACGCGCAGTAGTTGCTTCGTTTACCACACGATAGATGGCGCTTGGCTCTCAGCATTATCAAATTTGGCAATTTTCGCCACACATCTCTAATTATGCTACAAAATGTGGATCTGAATATTATTTAACAAAACTTTTAGGAAACATTCGCCGGCTATTTATTGTTTACGATCGCGGTGCTGGTGAGGCAGGCTCTTACCCAATAGGCGATCTGGATTCGGCTGACGTGCACCGTTTCTGCGTATGCATCGTAGTGAAAAGGCAGAGCTTTCGAAGGAAAGAAGTCGCAAAAGAGTCCAGTTTTCGTTTAAAAGTTCTATAGCAAATAATTTTTTTTGGCTCCCTAGTCTTGTGTTTTTGTGTTCCTTTTCACACCTTTTACGACGTGCGGTGGATGAAATTCGATTTTAAAATCATTTCATGGTCCCTTTAAATGGCGCTACTTTTTTTATCAATAAAAAGAAAATTCTCTGTGCTGATTTAATTATCAATTTCCGGTACCGTATATTTTTACGAATGTGTCGTTGTTGCGAAGAGTTGAATCAATTTAGTGTAAAACAAAAACTAAGTTGATAAGAACATGTCTCTAACATATTTCCAAGAAACGTTCGTTCTTTCTTCACCTCACGGCTCGAAACCGCTAGGTTCCCTTGGGAAAACACTCAGACAATGCAACAATACACAGTGCAAATCGTGCGTTGCGGCTTAGGATTGCCAAGCACGTTACACTTTGCGGGAGTATATAGTTCAGACCTTACGTTAGAGGCACAACATTAATCGTTTTTTTACGCTTAGTCAGACTTCCAGGGCATTCCTTTAATTTCGAAACACACAACCGATTTAAATAAGAGATTGCGAAGATATTGATTGAGACGATAATTTCTCGTGTCGTAAAACAAATCCGCGAACGCCAGTCACGTGTCAAAACGAAAGTTAAAAGGAGGAAGATGAACATTGAGCTTCCTCTCGAACTGATCTGAATCAAATGTAATTTTGTTCCACGCCTATCTTTTTTTACTTGACTTTTTTTAATCCGGGGGCAAAGGGGACAATACTGTGCGGAGCGCAACTTCGTCTGCTTCTTGCGAAGGGGTTGCAGTGGCGTCAGAACGTCGAGATCTCATTGGTTCTGACTTGAACGATAGTGGGTATACCTCGCGCTAGCTGCCGCTATCCTTCGATCCCAGCCGATCATGAGATTGGCGTTCTGACGTAGCTGAAACCTATGCGCACGAAGCAGAACAACTTCCGCTCCGCATAGTCAACGCTATAGTCAATGACACATTAAAAAAAAAAAAAAAAACATAAAGTGATTTATTATGATGGCGCTTCTTGCTTCGTGATTGGATCTTCGACCATCTCGTCGTCCATTTCCGCAATCATATCTTGTATGCATGTTGAGTTTATGTATTTTGCATCTCGATCTTTCGTATGGCTACGACGCCTGGAACGGGTCTCCGACGGGTGTGTTTACCGCGTCCAAAAAAAGAAGTGGTCCCTCAATTTCCGCCCTATGACGTCATAGATGTGCTACGTTGCCGCCGGCCGCGATCCTGGCGGCGTCACAGCAGCAGTAGTGGATGTGGCAGACGCCCGTTCTGCTGCGGACCGCTCTACAACTCGACAGTCCAAGGAAACTCCGGCAGCCAGGAGTTGGGACGCCACGACGACAGCGGCACCCGCGTTTGCTGGTGCCTTTTTGCCGAAACTTGTAGGACCGACCACCAGGGTCGCTAGACTCGTCAAAACACAAATATTGTTTTGCGTTATGACGTAGCGGGGGAAGTGGTCGTAAAAACGCCGCAAGGTTGTTGTTGTTGTTGTTTTTTCTCACATACCCCTAATCCATTTATTTTCGTGACGTCTTTCATTGAGGGGGTAAAGAATCCTTACCACTCCCTAGGATGCCGAACAAGAGCAGCACGAGAGAGCGCGCGGAGACGACCGTCGTTCATACGTGTGACGTTTCTACAAAGATTATCAGCTGATGGCTAGAGTTTCAGCAAGGTTATCAGCTGACTGCCTTTAAAAAGTGAAAAGCGCGGCGTAGGCTTAAGGCTGGTTCACAGTCCTGTTTTCTTACGTTACGTTACGAAAAGTCAGCGGGAAATCTGTGCTTCGTATTAAGCGTGGCTATCAATTCAAGGAGATAGCCTGGCACGCGACATTCGAGACACGAATGTTTCGGTGAAGACGGTGAGTTATCGTAACAACCAAGGACACAAGGCTCGTCGTAACGTAACGAAAGGAGTTGAGCTCGGTTCAGCTTTTCGCACAGCACCGTTTTCTTACGTTACGTCTAAGCCACCGAAACATTCGTGCCTCGAATGTCGCGTGTCAGGCATACCTCTTTGAATTGGTAGCCACGCTTATTAAGAAGCACAGATTCCCCGGTGACTTTTCGTAACGCAGCGTAAGAAAACGGGTCTGTGTGAAGCAGCCTTTAGGGTTATTGCATTCTAAAGTCAACACTGTCGATGTTGAAAGCCTGATATTGTTCTTATTTCTGCCGATGAAGCAGAATTTACTAAACAGTATCAATGTCGTTCCTTTTCTTTTTCTCGTCCTTTTGAATATAATCAAAATGGAGCCCGCCGTGGCTAGGTCAGAACCAGCCGAATAGCGTTGTTCGCCTTCGGGCGGAGTTCACCTCCAAACAGTACCCCTAAAAAAGCACCCCCCCCCCCCCCCCAAAAAAAAAAAAAAAAAAAAAAAGGCCGAGGTTACATTTACGCGCGGGGACGGAGCCAAGTCGGGAGGGGATGAGGCCCCATCCACGCAAAAGGTCACGTGACTGATAATATAAGAACATTTTTTGGTTTTATGTACATATTATGCTTTCTTATAAGTGAATATAAGTTATAAAAATGAAGAGGTTGCGTTTTATTGTTGTTTTTAAAGTTAATGGCACGTGACCTTACAAATTCTTAAACAATTTAAAAAAGTTTGCTGTTTTCTATAACAAATAGCAAATATCATGCGTCATAAAAATAGTATCAATATATATATTTATAGTTATGTTGTCCAGGAGCCACACACAGGTGTGGGCGGCGTGCGTGTGCCATCCGTGCGTGTGCGTGTGGGCACGCGCACGTACACGCGCACATGGGCTAAGGCCCCCGAGGCCTCAGCCCATGTGTACATCGCTGCCAAGGCGAGGTGGTGAGGCTTCGTCGTGTGTGCGGTTGGCTTGGTTCAAGGTGTTTTAGTGTGAGCTTATCTGCACCGAAGGGGACAAGTTCGAGCCCACCGTTCTGTACGTTCTTGACTTCCACGCTCGCTCGCAATCTCACAAAAATTGTCAGAGAAGGGAAAACATACATTAGTCCCAGTAATAGCAAACATACCGAGAACGTTCTAACAAGAAAACTGGGTAAAAGATTCCAGAAACAGTTTATTCCATCACAAATAAAACAGTAGCCGATGCACAGATGCCATTCGTCCACAAGACCACCGACGAACACGAAGCCCTTCTTGCGGCAGAACTCCTGTAGGAGCCAGCTCACGTACTGTGCCGATCATCGAACGCCTGGATCTCGGCACTCTGGCTACGCTGACACTCCAACGAAAAAAACCTAATCTCCCACCTCGGAAGGATGGAAGAAAAGACGATCTGCGTCGTCGGATTGCGTTCCAAGATCTGAGCGGCCAGCCGACGTTATTTGTCAACGTACGCGCTGGCACAATCGTCGGTGCATGTTTGTGGTAAAATCGAGCGGAGTGTCACACACCTTGGAAAACCAATCCTCGATCCTAATGCCACTAAACGCCCGCACTTCGACAGCCACGCGGTTATTCGATGGGAAATACTGGGACAAGTATTTCACCATAGAATCCCCGGCAACCAAAACACTAGGCATATCAGAAGCGCGACCGTGCTAATACACAAAGGGCCAAACTCCTTGACCAAGAAAGCAAGAAAAAATAACGCTTCGGTGAAAGTCTAATCCGCTTGCGGATGACCAGGCAGAAACAGCAGTCCGCGCTCGGCAGGGACGCAAGGAGCAATGGCCGCCGAGCGCATGGCAAAACAAACAATGGGAGGCAATACCTTAGGTTGATTATGGTGGCCATTCTAGGTTGATTGCCGCGTGGACGGAGAGAAGACGGGAGAACTGCCTCCGTCCACGCAGAAAGTGACGTAGTGCGCCGGAAATGACGTTGTGCCTGGATGGAGCCTTATATCCTCCCGATGTGGCTACACCCCCCCCCCCCCCCCCCCCCCGGCGTGGATGTAGGCACCCCCCAAAAAAAAATTGGCGGAATAAAATCATTTTACTGTTTTTTTTTTCAAATAGTGGCTATTGGCCACATTGGCTACCAAAAGTTTCAGTGCGGTCGACTTTCCAAAGTTAGCCAAACTGGGATTTATTCTGATTTTATCAACATAACTAAGAATAATGCAATGTTGCCAATATTGACGGTGAGGTTTTAAGAACGCGATGGCTCCAGGCTTCTGTTATATACAATCAAACTTGTCACCATCTTTCACGACTGATAATCCTGACCTTGACGTCAAGGGTAGGAACTATAAAAAAACTTCACTGGACGCGCCTGCACACTACAAGCCCTGGCACGAACCTCTCGGTCAAAAGTCTGTCATGGCCGCTCGTGACTCGTGAGTTCATGGGACGCGAACTGTTTTAATTCCAGAACCTCTAGAGTCTTGAACCCTTATTTGGAAAATTGCACGCTGTGCTGTACCTCGTCGTCCATCAGTTGGAACGCCCCTAAGCACGGGCGTCGACACAGGGGGGCAGCGAGTGGAGCGATGCAACCTCCCCGCTTACCTCCCAATGGCGTCAATAGAGGTGGGAAGGGGGGGGGGGGGGGGCGATCGCCCCAGCTCCAGACCGTAGCCTCCCATACGGTGACCAGACATTTCAGGAAGGTTCAATGAAAAAATGGGAGAAGGGATATCCCCCCTTCATCGCTACCATCGCCCCCCCCCCCCCCCCTCCCCCTTGCACCTTTTTCCGAACATTTTGTACTCCGCTTTCTGACGCCCCTCCCCCATCCCTTACCCACCCTTTTTTTGTTTTCTTCTAATGCGGACCTGTTAAGGGCTAGGTTCCGGGGGATCGTGTCCGGTGCCAAACTCCCATGTCGACACAAACCTACACAAGCATCTGGACAGCTACCGCCATCTATAAGCGACGGCGGCAAGCGCACAGCAAATCTGGTTGCCGCCGTCGCTCGTAGACGGCGGCAGTCTTTTCAGCTATCATAGAAGAATGGATAGTTGGGCGCGTTGGTGGGAATTAATCGTAGGAAACAGCGCGAAAAACAGACGACGACAAAGAAGCATGCGTAACGAGCGCAGCGCTCGTCACGTGTGTTTCTTCGTCCTTGTCTGTTGTGCGCGCTGTTTCCTACGCTCTTATTGGTTTCGGTTTGGACGAGGGGTCGGCCGTGTTCCCTTTCTGGGAAAGAAGACTGGGTGCGGAAGGAGCGGCGACGTACGCGGTAGCGCGTATGGGTCCGCAACCGCCGCGAAGCCGCTGCGCCTCCACTTCCACTGCGTTCACCGCTTCAGACTCCCTCGCAAAAGAAGAACACATCGCTCGCTTGGAAAGCCGCCGCCGAAAAACAGAACCAGCGATGTAAACGGCGCCGTCAGGCCAACGCCACGGGCGACGATCGTGCCACGGAGTCCAAACACAAGCGCGAGGCCCGGCGACGACGGCACTCCTCGTCGGCTGAACGAATCCGGGGTGCGACGGCGAGGTTCCGGAGCGAGCTCGTGGAGAACCCGTTTGTTTGGCGTGACGTGCGCCGTGTGCGACCGACTCTGGTTCGCCGGAGACGTTTTTATGGGTAGTTAATTTCCACCATAGTACAGCTCCGCTGGTCTTCCTTCTTCCCGAAAGTGGAAAGGCTGAAAGTTTTTCTTTTTTTGTCGTGCTTGTTTCTTTTTTATTTCCCTTTCGGGTTTTTTCGCCATCCCCCGTCGTCCCCTCATCTCTCAAACACTACCGCTGTCACGACCCACACTGCCTCTTGGTAACCCTGGGAGCGTCAACGGCGGAAGATGAGCTCTGAAGCCCGCGTTTACCGTGCATGGCTCCATCATATCACGAAGTTCAATCTTCGCCTCGATTCTGAAGCGAAGATTGCGGCCTCAAATAATCCCTTTCCAAAGTTGTGAAACGCCACTTTGTCGTCACCGACAACTTCCACGAACGACGGTATTAAGACGAGAAAGTTCAGTGTATTCACAGCCCGCCTAGGTACAACCTAGGGAGCTCTAACGGGGCGTTGGAATGTACGAACACGCCTGCGCGACGTCATCGGTGAAGCCGTTGAATCGATTAGAGACCAGCTGCACGCAGAATAACGAGCCGAAAGACAACTCGGAGGTAATAAGGCTAATGCAAAAAAAAAAAAAAAGATACTGTGCTTTAGAAGGAAAGCTTTGCTGCCGTAACCTGGCAACCGCCTTCACTGGTGGTAGATCAAAGAAACCCGTTGGCCCATAAGGTACTCTCGTTAGATTTCATCCTCCCTGTTCTTTGTTTACTTTCCTCCTTAGGATATCTGAATGTCCTTGTATTTTTGTAAGGGAGGAAGAGATAGGGGGATGAAGCTCGCATTGAAGACGCGGTCGTTGGCCTATATTCCGAAGTTTTGTTTGTTTGTCGTTTCCTTGTTTGATTCATTGACTGATTGATTATCTGTTTGTTTGTTTGTGTGTGTATGTTTGTTTGCTTGGTTGTAGTTACTATTATTCGATCCTTTGCCGGCGTTCGCGGAAGCAGAATTTTCGCTCAGCAATCTGTTTGCTTTCCAGGGAAGATGGATGGAATGTGGTGTCAGAGATCTCGGTGGTGGTCCCGGGGGTTCATCGCTTGACCTGCGCCGCAGACGATGTGGCGAACCGGTCGGGAGGGGGAGTTTGTCGACGGTCGACGTTTTGTATACGTATTGGTTGGTGTGAGCTGGGTGTTGTTTCCGCGCGTTGAGCAAATAGGTGGCACCGAAAGGCGTTCCGAACAGAGCAGTCTATTAGCGGCGAGATGTTTCGGTGGCGCCCTCCTATGGTTCCCCCTTGTGACGTCATTACCTTGCGAACAACAAGTTCGATGGTGTTTGTAAATAGCATGGTGGAAACCTGAGATCATTGCGCTCTCAAAGGAACACTGCCAACACTGTCGAAATTAAAGTTCTTTCATTCCTCTTATTTCCGTCGATGGTATACCCTTTCCGACGTCATAGTCAGCTTTTGGGCCAATCGTGGAAGGCAGAGCCGTTTATACTGAGAGAGTTTGGCCTTCTTAAGGAGATTTTGACAGTCTGACAACCACAGCAGCGTAGTCTGACAACCGGGGGATGACTACTTCCGTCCGCCATATTGTGCCTCTGACTCATAGGAACTCTACGCGATTTCTCAGGAATGAACAAGACAAAGAAGTAACACCATATTGTGTTATCGCGAAATCCGCTTGTTCTAGCGGCCAACAAGCTCCGCCCATCGGCCAAACTCTCTCAGTATAAACGGCTCTGGTGGAAGGCCGACCACAGCGACGCTTTCGGTCGCGCACGTCGCCAATATCAGTGCATGCGTGCCCGGTTTCGTTATTATTTTTTTTTTCGCGGGCGTGAAGGTATGTTCTTGATGAGTTTTTTTTACGTTTCTACGCGAGTACGGTATTTTTCGTTCTATAAGTGGGCTGTAGAGTTTCCGGTTTTAACCGAAAAACGCTAATAATTTTCAGTGTTTTTGGTTAAAGCCGAAAAGTTTATCGGTAATTTTGTTTTTTGTTTTGTTTTGTCCGATTTTGCGTTTTTACACTGACGGATGTTTAAAATCCGTCAGTGTCAAAAACACAAAATCGGTTAAAGAAAACCCAAAAAAGCGCCGATAAACATATGTTGGTGCCAGAATAAAATTCTATTCAAATCGGAAAAAACACTAATTGCTGTAAATTGTTTACCCAACTAGGACTGTTTGAGTCGAAATCCTTCCCTTTCAGGCTTAAACACTCCTAATTATTTGTGAGTTTTTCTTGTTTTTTGTGTTTTTGGCGATGATCATTCTTTTTCGCGTCCGTTCGAAACAGATCACCGAAATACACCCCCATTTCAGAAATAAATATAAAAGCGTTTGCCGATATCCCGTATAAATAAACGCCGGAAATTATACGGCCTATTTATAAGTCGCGCTGTCGTACAAGTCACACTTTCCTAAAGATGTCCGTTCTTACTTAAAGGTTGGCATAGAAGTTATACCATGGTATATGCCGCACTTGTTAGTATGACAGTCGCGGTGCTGCAGCCGTCGACCTATAGACGCTTTAGACACGCGCAAAATTACAGCCGCCATTGCCGATCTTCTCCTGTCTTACCGAGATTTGAAGCCACTGAAGAGGGCTTTGGCGAGCCTCCACTAAGGCAAACGCTGGGGAGAAGGACACAGTCAAATGTGAAATGGTACTAGCCTGCCCTGCTGTGGTAGGGATGGAGAAAGTGATAAAAATAAAAGGAAACATAAAAAAAACTGAAGGTCGGTTATGGCGGCGCCCATGCACAGCTGCTGTAAAGCATCTATACCGCCAAGCTTCCGAAAATCTTCGAAGCGCTGGAGCCCGAACGGAAACGGTTGTAGTTCCCGTTTCCTGATGTCGAATCCGACCTAATTAAAACTAATATTAATGTAGTTAAAGAAAACCTAATGTTCTACGGTCGTTAAAACGCACGATGTATAGCGAAGTTTTAATTTGACGCTCTTAGGTTAATCCGAGCTGGCTTAGCTTATAGACGGATTATTCCTTTCCACACTAGGATACATCGAGCCATGAAGTTTAGAGATCGAGCGCCATACTAAGCTAGATTAAATGGTGGTTATTATCCCCGTATTAAGAACTATATTCAAAAATATTTCTGGGTTGTTATTTCGCAGAGTATGAACCCGGCGCACACGCCAGTAAAAAGTTTGCATTTGATCGGTCGTACAATTTCAAATTTAAGCCTCCTAAAACAGTCATTACGTGGGCAAAGCTTTATATACCTAGTTTAGGTTCACTCACGCGGTAGGTTTGTTGCAGAAATTGTGATCAGCCGAGTTGTACCAGTTCATTCGCTACGCTGTGCATGTGCATGATTGGCTTAGAAGATCATAGCAAAAGCCCCCTCCCACAGAAAAGAAAAGAACAAAAAACACCGTGACGATGCATTTTTGGCGATTTCTGATTGGCTACATCGGGTCGTAGAGTCGGCTGCTTTAAAACTAGGAGATAAAGCAGGTCGTTTGATGTCTGATGACAAACAAAATAAAGCTACGCAAGAAAGCCTAAATACGTGAAAGGAAGCCGAACATAATAGCGACAAAACGCATCGCCCTCGGCTTCTCAACGCAAGAACAAAAACATATTCTCAAAATCACCATCGTCTTCAACCACAATACGATTGCAATACCGAAAGGAGTAAAAAGCAGAAGAAAAAGAAAGAGAACTCTTTGGTCGGAGTAGCGCTGTATCGCGGTAACGGTCCAGGTAGGTGTGCGGTGCACCGCAAAAAAGGATGTGGATCGCGTCTCCTTCCAGTTAACGACCGCACCTTTACGACAAGCTTTCAAAGACCTCCAAAGACGGACTCCGATGCCGTTATCAGAAACCGAAGAGTGCTTCGTTTAGAATGGCCTGTGCTCCGTTCCCCTACTAAGCTGACGGTACAGTGGAAGCTACACGCTTGCCGGACCAATCCAACCGCCTCACTTTCATCACGTGGTCAAGCGCTCTGCGCGAAGCTAGAGGCGGGAGCGTGATCACGTGACCAAAGTTCGACGAATGACTGGTCTAACGAGCACGTAGCTCCCATCGCAATGTCAGCTTAGGGGCGAACCGAGCGTAGTTGTCCTGAACGGCGGGGCGCCGTCTTTTTAGTCCACGAAAGGGACTTGTATGAAAGAAAAACCTTGCAGCACTTACAACTTTTTTTTTAACAAGCTTTTAAACTTTTTTATTGGTCATTTTGTTTCATCTATGTTCTTCGGACGAAACATTTTTCGAGAGTTACTTAATATCAACTCTTGCGCCATGCCTAACTTTTCGCATTGACTTTTGTTTTAAATTACGTGCTTAAAAGCTGGTTGATGAAATTTATTTTAGTGCTGGTGCCCAGAGATAAAGGTTTGGTCGGAACATACTAGTTTTTTCTTCTATAATAATATTTTGGGAGTTTAGAACAGATGATATATATATATATATATATATGGGTGATTTCATCTCAACTCAGGCACGGATTTAGGGTCGAATTTTTAATTTTGACGAAAAAAATATATGTTTTGGGGCAATTCCTATAATAAAAGACGACGCAAACGGTTATTTCGTCGGATTTTTTGTTCTCTAGTAATGGACCGTTGAAGCGGTCAAGGTGGAAATTGATGTTTTTCCAGCCTATCGGAGGTGCCATATTTCACTCCATCCCTTTTCCCTACTTTTTACGCTACATCTATATAACTTTTTGGGAACACTCTAGACATAGGCTTTTTCATGCTAATTAAGCGTCTAGGTCATAACATTCTTAATGATTTTTTTTTTATTTGTCAAACCGCCTCTCTGTGACGATATTTGACGAAGTTCAGCAAGCTGTGCTGTGTGACCTAATCAACATATTTTTATGATCTTTATATCACCGTAAAGCACCAATTATGCTCTTTTTTTAGTATAATTTTAATATTTTGCCACAAGTATATAATGCGCTACATGTGCCTGAAAAACGAATATTTCGAAAAACTAGCAAGTTTGGAGTCGATTTTCTAAAAAACCCCACTTTTTATTTTTTTCATTTTTTATTCACAGTTAGTTAATATAGCAGTCTATCAGGAACTACCAACAGAAATTGTAATATATTGTTTGTATGGCCACTATTAAGACTCGAATCTCGTGCTATGAGCGTTTTGAACGGGACTTCGCACTGGCGCTCGCTGAGCAGACTTTTGGCCTATATAAGGTTTTCTATTTATCGTTAGCAGTTACCTAATATCCAACCATAAACATTAAAACAAAGTTTGAGTAGTGCTCCTAAAAAAAGTTACTTAGAAGCCCGTATTCACAAGTGCGAGCGCATCTTTTTCTCCCAATACGGGGGAATGCAGATCGTTAGAGAAGTCCTCTGAGGCCTTTTGCTTTCGGCTCCGAAATTTTACAGATGCCACCCCAGTCAGGCGGCGTGTATAGAATACTTTATCTTGAACATCACGGGGCTACCGCCTCTATCTTCGTCGGGGTCCTGGAGCCTCTAAGGATTATGCCTTTGGATGCGACCGACACGGAAACCCTGATTGTCGGGAGAACAGGCGTTTCGATGTTAGAGTTTATGTCGCAAGCCCCCCTCTGTCTCTTTAAGCTCCCCTCCTCGTCCTTCTAACACAACCGTGCCACTAATCCGCGGGCACTCAAAGAGACGCCACTGCTGCGTGGCACTCAGATTACGCGCGAGGCGGAGAGCGAATGTTTAAGTATGGATCGACGGGAACATTGGGGACCCAAAGGAAGCCGAATCTTCGCACGTCGTCTAATTGATAATAGCCGTCTCGGTCCCTTTCTGTCTCTTTACTTGAATTCCTAAGCCACGGCGGAAAGCTGGTACTCATTCTACCTCCGTGCTGTCTGAGCTGGATGAACTTAAAACTGCTCCTGCTTTCAGAAAGCCAGAAGTGTTCGTTACTGCCATGGCTAATACATTATTCAGTCAAGACCGGAAAGTGTGCGCCGACTATTCAAGGAGACACAAGAGAATAGTGTTTTACGAACGCCATTTTCGTCAAGTCTCTGAGCTAAACCTAAGTTTTCTTAAGCAAATTCTACCGGCTGAGGACGCCCAGCGCGTAAGCCCTGGAGATGTTCTGTGCAATAACTGTTACACAATGTTCTTGGGTCAGATTGAAGAACATAAGCAAGGACAGGAAATGTTGTCATCAAGCTCATCGTCATCATCCCTGAAACCAGCGGACACATCATTCGTTGACGAGGAAGCCCTGATCCAAGGAGTGTCTGAAGCAATTGATGCTGCCGAAGTAAGTGTGACACCACTTAAACTTCCTTCTAGCGTGACCCCACGAAGTCGTACCGGCTATGTTAAGCGAAAAAAATCCGAGATAACCGCGGACTTCAAAAAGAAAATTGGTCGTAAACTAAGTGACGTGTACGGAGAACCTACGGGCAAAGACAAAGAAGATCCATGCTCCTCGTGCTCCGACTGGGTCAGCAATTTACGAGCAGCCTACGTCAAGAGCGCGTCGCAGCTAGAACGCTACCGCCTCTTAACTCTCTTTCCATCTAACCTCAAAAAGAAAGATATCCTGAAAGCAATTCCTGAAGTGACGAAGCATGATTTGGACCAATCAAGAAAGCTGAAAAAAATGGGGGTCTGGACGTCGCCTGACCCATACCGAGGACATGCTCTCAACGAAAACGATGTCGCTCTTGCGTTGACTTACTACACATCAGATGCGAAAGCCTGCTCAAGACAAAGCCCGAACAAGAAGGATGTCGTAAGGCTTTTTATTGATGGTCAGGAAGTCTTCGTCACGAAGCGATTTATGACGAGATCTATTAGGGAAACCTACAAAGAATTCAAGGCGGCCAATCCCGAGTCAAAAATGGGCCTGACAAAATTTTATTCTCTTCGGCCCAAGTGGGTTAAGAAACACCCTGTACATGAAGAGTGTGTCTGTGTATGCTGCGCCAACTTCATACTCTGTCTGACATCTCTGTCAAATGCGGCGGGGAAGACCATGACCTCTGAAGACGTCCAGAAAATTTTTCTTTGTGAAAATCCTTCCCAAAACTGCTTCTTGCTGAGGTGCGAAGCCTGTTCGAACCGGAAGGACATATCCCTCGAGATGCTAGGGATGAGCGCTGAAGATGAACTGGAGTTGGCACTGTGGGAATCTGGTGGCGAGTTGGTGAAAAAACATTTGGAGGCCACTGCTTTTCTCAACGAACTCAACAAGTGGACGAAGAAATACATACCCCACTATTATATTCGGCGCGCACAACAGAGAGCAATATGGCTTGAAAAAGCAAATGTGAAGCCACGTGTCGTAGTCCTCCACTTTGATTTTGCCGAAAACTGGAGTATTGTGCTCCATCGTGCAGTGCAGGGATACCACTGGAAAACCAAGATGGTGACAATCTTCACCTGCGTTGCGACGACCACGAAGGGAACACTAAGTTTCGGCGTCGTGAGTGACGATACCTGTCATGATTCTGCACACGCGCTCTTTGCGCTCACAATGATTGAAGACAGGCTCGAGGAACTCTTGCCCGTTTTTTTGGAGCTAATCTATGTTTCGGACGGCGCTCCAAGCCATTTCAAAACTCGGCACCAATTACACGAATTTCAGAAGAAGTTTGTTGTCAGCAGGTGGATATACTCGGCGTCAGGGCACGGCAAAAGCGATGGAGTGGGTGGTGTGCTGAAGCATCATGCGTCACTGCATAACTTGGAAACAACTGAGCTGAGCTCCATAACTAACGCGCGTACGTTCGTTGAAGCTCTCGGCCAGAAAATCAAGGGGATAACGCTTCTCTTCATCGACCAAGAGGAGCTGTCCCGTCATCGGGAGCTTAAAAGGAAGGGGTGGGAGAAGGTAACCCCATCGAAAGGCATCCAATCTTCTCATGTGTGGAGCAAAGCAATGGGGAAAGGGGGAGGTGATGTGGTCCTAGAAAGAGTTTACCAAACCCCAGAATAGACAGAGCTAAATGGTGGGACCGTGAAAAGGCCGGACCGTTTCAACAGTGCGTTCATCCTTGTCCCCTTGTGAGTGCGCGCTGTGTGATCAGACGACGCGCCATAGGCTTTGACACTGAACTGACTGCAATTTGGACAAAGCGAAAACTGGCTCAGAATCGCATCAACCTATTGTCTCAAAATGTGCTACGTCGAAAGATGACTATCCCTATCCCAGGTGTTTATCACTGTTTTTTGTGTGAGCAGGCCGTGTGGTATTGAAAAGGTACTGCGTCGTCTATCCGTAAACCAGACGGAATTTGGCGGTGTTCAATTCGTTTTAAAGTTTATATTTGTCTTAGCTTTGAGTGTCATTTATGTTAATTAGGAGTATATGAGACATTTGGTCAACACATTTTGATATATTTTATGAAATGAACATGTTTAGGCTACAACATGAAATATTACTTCCCTTCTCTGGTTACGTGTCGCATCTTGAGTTTAAAATTCCGAACTTTATATGTAATTGTCATATTTTCTTATGTCAAACAGATATGCAGTGCATATACATATGTGCGATTTAGTATCTGACCCTTAGCAAGTACGGTCTATTTTGTGCACATACGGGCTCTTTCGTAAAATAACGAGCATTTCGTGGCATGTAAGGACGAGCATTTCGTGGCGTGTAAGGCTTCAAATGCGTTAGTCATGTGTTTAGGTTTCATTTCTATTTGCAGTGATTCATGCCAGGTTACTTGGACTTTTCCTTCGTGACTTAAGTTTGTCCGTGAGTTCAGATGTTACGTACTTCTGCGTCAATACATAAGGCGAACCTCACACACCTTTCAAATCATCCCAGTGCCAAGTAAATAAATATTGTAAGGATAAATATTGTTACTTCACTTGCTTTTACGCTCAGATATTGTGGTAAGTACTAACATTAAATAGAAAAGTTTACCTTGGCCAAAATTCTGCTCAGCAAAGCGCCTGTGCGAAGTCCCGTTCAAAACGCTCATAGCACGATATTCGAGTCTTAATAGCGGCCATACAAACAATATATTACAATTTCTGTCGGTAGTTCCTGATAGACTACTATATTAACTAACTGTAAATAAAAAATGAAAAAAATAAAAAGTGGGATTTTTTTAGAAAATCGACTCCAAACTTGCTAGTTTTTCGAAATATTCGTTTTTCAGGCACATGTAACGCATTATATACTTGTAGCAAAATATTGAAATTATGCTCAAAAGAAAGAGCATAATTGGTGCTTTACGGTGATATAAAGATCATAAACATATGTTGATTAGGTCACTAAGCACAGCTTGCTGAACTTCGTCAAATATCGTCACAAAGAGGCGGTTTGACATATAAAAAAAAATCATTAAGAATGTTACGACCTAGACGCTTAATTAGCATGAAAAAGCCTATGTCTAGAGTGTTCCCAAAAAGTTATATAGATGTAGCGTAAGAAGTAGAGAAAAGGGATGGAGTGAAATATGGCACCTCCGATAGGCTGGAAAAACATCAATTTCCACCTTGACTGCTTCAACGGTCCATAACTTGAGAACAAAAAATCCGACAAAATAACCGTTTGCGTCTTCTTTTATTATAGGAATTGCCCCAAAACATATATTTTTTTCGTCAAAATTAAAAATTCGACCCTCAATCCGTGCCTGAGTTGAGATGAAATCACCCATATATATATTGAGAAGGAAGAGGGGAGAAGGTGATTACTGAATTTATCGCATTAAAGTTAGGGAAAGGGAAAGGGAAAGAGAGCTGGCGAAAAATTGGGCCAGGAGCGGGGATTGAACCCGCAACCTTCGCCTGACCGGGGCGACGCCTTAACCGATTAGACCATCCTGGCCACTGGTTTCGGCGGACTCAACTTCTGACCAGCTCTCTGTGTACTGTTTAGTTTCGAATTCGCTTAACTGGGTAGACGACAACCGTTGCTGATTTAAGGCCCGCGCTATTTCCGACATGCGGCAGTGACGTGGCACGTCATCTCAGCTTGCAAATGTCGGAAAGGGCCCGTCTTCCAGGATATCTAGGGAACCACTCCTCCCCATAGGGACAGGCTGCACCGTATATATAATGGGATTGAGTGAAGATTGACAAGTGCAGCCGTAGTAATATTGAGAAGGAAGAGGGGAGAAGGTGATTACTGAATTTATCGCATTAAAGTTAGGGAAAGGGAAAGGGAAAGAGAGCTGGCGAAAAATTGGGCCAGGAGCGGGGATTGAACCCGCAACCTTCGCCTGACCGGGGCGACGCCTTAACCGATTAGACCATCCTGGCCACTGGTTTCGGCGGACTCAACTTCTGACCGCGGGCCTTAAATCAGCAACGGTTGTCGTCTACCCAGTTAAGCGAATTCGAAACTAAACAGTACACAGAGAGCTGGTCAGAAGTTGAGTCCGCCGAAACCAGTGGCCAGGATGGTCTAATCGGTTAAGGCGTCGCCCCGGTCAGGCGAAGGTTGCGGGTTCAATCCCCGCTCCTGGCCCAATTTTTCGCCAGCTCTCTTTCCCTTTCCCTTTCCCTAGCTTTAATGCGATAAATTCAGTAATCACCTTCTCCCCTCTTCCTTCTCAATATTACTACGGCTGCACTTGTCAATCTTCACTCAATCCCATTATATATATATATATATATATAATGGGATACAGCAACAACGGACGATTTAATCTTCGACGTTTCGGCCTTAGTCCGGCCGAAACGTCGAAGATTAAATCGTTCGTTGTTGCGGTTTTTCACTAAGGGTTTTTTTCTTCTCAGTTTTATACACACGCCTTCGGCCTCCCGCCACCATGCCCATTATATATATATATATATATAACGGGCATGGTGGCGTGAGGCCGAAGGCGTGGGTATAAAACTGAGAAAAAAAATATATATATTGCAGTTGCCTATTGTCCAGTTTCATAAATATTATTTCCAAAATCTGGTTGTAATCCTCGTATCCCGATCGATATAGTTCCTGGGAATAGGTCCACCTTTCTCTACTATCCCTCGCCCTCCTTATATTTATTATCACACTCATCATCTTGCTCCTAACCGCTAAGTATCGCTATACTCCGTACACCCTTCAGCTGACGTTAAAAGCTCCGCGTTCAGCGCGAGCTTTCTCCCCTTGCAAACACAAGTGTGAACGCCAAGGCACGCGCAACCAAAGAACTGCGGAAGCCAGCGAGCCCGCGCTGAAGGCGGAGATTTCAGTCTCTGCTTAAGGGGTATCCACACGAAGGAGAAATCCGCCACTTTCCTCCGCGGATCGCGCATCACGTGAGACATACGTCATCCCTTTTTGACGCCTCGCGGCACGTTCTCCTCCGTGGCGGAGGCGCGGAGGCTTCGTGCTGACAGCACGAAAGCTCTGCAGGTGCACGCGGCGGAGCCGAGGACGGAGTTTCCCGGGTCGCTGACGTCACGACATCCGTCCGCGGAGTTCTCCTTCGTGTGGATACCCCTTTAATGGGGTATCCACACGAAGGAGAAATCCGCCCCTTTCTTCCGCGGAGCGCGCATCACGTGAGACATACGTCATCCCTTTTTGACGCCTCGCTGTCCTCGCGCCGCCGTTCTCCTCCGTGGCGGAGGCGCGGGGGCTACGTGCTGACAGCACGAAAGCTCCGCAGGTGCACGCGGCGGAGCCGGGGACGGAGTTTCCCGGGATGTTGACGTCACGACATCCGTCCGCGGAGTTCTCCTTCGTGTGGATACCCCTTAAGGGGTATCCACACGAAGGAGAAATCCCGGGGATTTCTCCTCGGCACGCGCGCATCACGAGATGAAAACGCGAGGCTTTTGCACATCGCAAAGCCTGACGTTTTCGTCGTAGAATGCGCGTGCCGGGGAGAAATCCGTGGGATTTCTCCTTCGTGTGGATACCCCTTTAAAGGGGTATCCACACGAAGGAGAAATCCGCCACTTTCCTCCGCGGATCGCGCACCACGTGAGACCTACGTCATCCCTTTTTGACGCCTCGCGGCACGTTCTCCTCCGTGGCGGAGGCGCGGAGGCTTTGTGCTGACAGCACGAAAGTTCTGCAGGTGCACGCGGCGGAGCCGAGGACGGAGTTTCCCGGGTCGCTGACGTCACGACATCCGTCCGCGGAGTTCTCCTTCGTGTGGATCCGTCCGCGGAGAACTCCGCGGACGGATGTCGTGACGTCAACATCCCGGGAAACTCCGTCCCCGGCTGCGCCGCGTGCACCTGCGGAGCTTTCGTGCTTACAGCACGAAGCCTCCGCGCCTCCGCCACGGAGGAGAACGGGAGAACGGCACCGCGAGGCGTTAAAAAGGGATGACGTATGTCTCACGTGATGCGCGCTCCGCGGAGGAAAGGAGCGGATTTCTCCTTCGTGTGGATACCCCTTTTAAGGGTGAACAGAGTATAGCCTCTCCTCATTTCTTGCATGTTTATTTATTAAATATTTATGGTTCAAATCACGTTGTTAGAGAATTGAATTAGGATGGATATTAAGGATGTTTCAACAAAAATACAGCACACAATAAAAAATATATCTATAAGCATTCCGCATCTCACAGTATAAAAAAAAAAAAAGAAATCACGTTACAAAATTATAATGATGACATTCCCACTTACCCAAATATTCGCCAAGCTTGGTGAATCCTTGGCACTGACATCATCTAGATGATGACAGTCACGTTTCACGGCGAAGAAAGGGGAAGAAGAGAAGCGTGACCATCGGAGGACGGCAAGCGGCCATTCTGCAGAAGGACTGGACCTCGGCGTCGCTCCGGGACAAGTGCACCAGCGGCTGGCCATGCTCCAGCACCGCTGGGACACTCCATCCTGCCGCCTAGATTGCCGCCAATGTCATTGCCGTATGGACTGCTAGTCCGAAAGCTAAAGGACAAAGAAGCGGACATGAGGCGGTAGGAAAAAAGGATCATCCAAAGCAGCGGAGCCCAGATTTCGGCGACGACTCGAAGAGAGGCGCAGCCTCTGGATGGTGCCCCTAAGACACTGAAAGCAACCCGGCGACGACCCAGGGAAGGCTCGGCGACCACTGAAGAAGGGGAAAGGAGACATCGACATTGAGTCGACGCTGGCCTGGGACTCTCGGCAGGAACCCTAGCATCCACAAGGGTGCCGATGAAGGTACACAAGACGGATTTGGTGGTAACCAAAGATCAGTGACAACGACGCTCGGAAACAACCCAAATATTCATATCTATCAACTACAAGGAGGACACTAACCCCGACGCAATTTGGCGACACCATCAACTCAGCAGACCACAACTGAGATCGCCATGTGCAAACGAACATGTGAGAACATTGATACTGTTTTGTACATTTGTAGATTAGTTTATTAGTTCTCTTTTTGCTTCCCTCTTTATGCAATAGCTATACCTCTATATCTTTCATTATCGTGCACTCTTCTCCTTATTCAACGGTTGGACCCTGAACCGTGACATTTGGCGAGCCTGCCAGGATGTCACAGTTCAGGGTCCAACCGTTGGATTAGGAGAAAAGAGTGCACGATGATGAAAGAGATAGAGGTATGTTGCATAAACAGGGAATCAAAAAGAGAACTAATAAACTAATCTGCAAATGTGCAAAAAGGTATCAATGTTCTCCCATGTTCGTTTGGAGCATAGCCATAGACTATTGTCTCGGTTCGCCCGAGACGGGTCGCAAGTGGAATGAGGAAAACGTCAAGCGGCGGAGAAGTTGTTACATTCTATTTACAAAATACAAATACAAACAAAGGCCAAATCAGGAAAGTAATTATGACAAGAAAAAAAAAAGAATTAGGTTTAGCTATGTAGTTCAATGACGGGCAAAGAGGTGTCCCTCAGTCCCTCACATAGAATGCCCTTGATAGTTCGTTGCGTGGACGAACCGCGAACAGGTGCAGCTCACCGTAGTCACCTCGAATCCTAGGCTAGGGAAGTAAAGAGTTGCCGTTGCAGCTTGGGCGTAGCAAGAGACGGGCAAGTCCTGGACCATAGCCACAGACCTCCTTGCGGAGCTCCTCCTCCGACCGAACCTCAGGTTTCGCTGGCTATCCTCTCTTCTTTCTCTTCTACCCTCCAGCTGTCTTTTTCGGTCTACTTCTTTCTTCTCATTATGGCATGGAGCCGCGGAACCATGACAATGACAATGACTAAAGAAAAATGATAAAGCAGACGAACAAAATGACCAAACACAAAGACACAGAAGTAGGCTTCTATACGGAGCACTGCAAAATAATAATTCACGTGATCATATCAATTCCGTATTTGCTCGTAATTTCTACTTTATTCTGAATTATCCGATTTTGTCTGATTTTCCAAGTTGTAAATGGGAACCCCAAATTGGGTTAGTACGACTGTTTGATACGCAAATTTGATGGGGATCTGATTCTTTCGGAGTTCCGCTAAAAAAAAAACATTCTCAACTACTACTTTTGAGATTCTAGGCACACCATCACCTGTTGACCACTTTGGTACTTTCTCTACAAGTGTCTAGGGATCTCTTTCTGACGCTCCACTGAGCACCACGGCGACTGCCCTTCTCTAGCTTTTTTTTTCTACTTCTTTTGGTGTACTTGTTTCGTATTATATCATTCCCACTTCCCGTTTTTTTCTTTTTTTTTTCCCCGCTTAGTTTTCGGGTGCTGTCAACCTTGGTTGACTTTCGGGACGGGATGCGTTTTATTTCTTCGCATTCCTATTGGGCGCATTTTGAATGTTCCCTTTTCTTCACTGATCCGAGCCGCTGCGTATGACTGAATTTTGAATAGGGAGTGCTTTTATCGTCTCCTCATTTTTGTTTTGTCCTTTTCCCCGTCTTGCCCTCGGTTTTATTTTCTCTATTTATCGCGCGTCCACTTTAGTCTTTTTTAGTTTACCTTATTTTATCGCTTTGAGGTACTTTCTTGCAATTTGTGCTTTGGTTGTTCTAGTTGCTTCTCTTCTTTTGCTTTCGCTTGAGCGAGAACGCGTTGAAATGTCCTGCCAGTCATAACCCCATGCTCGCTGTATTAACAGACACTAAGTATGGAACAAAGTATGGCAGTGAGTGTTGCGTACAGCCTTCCGAAAAATGCAAAAAAAAAAGCATTACTTCTAATCCAAATTTTAGATTTGTTCCTGGCCCTTTCTTTTAAACTGCGCGCGCGTTGTTGATTAGTATACGCTGCAAAACCCAGCAATCATTAATTATAAACTATTATTTATATTTTTATACAAACTTCATTTGTATGTCTGCACTCGGTTTGACTTCAAGTCCGACCGTAGCAATCAAGCAGCCCCAAGACTACATCGTCACGGCGCCTGTGAGCCATATCCCGGCCGTACCACACACGGTGATTTCGCTCGACCACTTCGGACCTTTGGAAGGATGCGATGGCTACCAACCAACATGTGATTGTGTGTATTGACCACGCTACACGTTACGTCGACGTGGTTGCAGTGCCGTCCACGGCTTCGATGTTCTACCTCGACTTCTTGATGAACCGGTGATACCGAGATTTGGTGTCGCCAAGACGATAGTGACCGACCAAGCGAAAGGTTTTGTCAACAAGAGGACAGCTGCAGTACATCGACACGTTGGTATCACACATGTAACGACTCCGCCATACTGGCCGCAGGCTAACAAACTGGTGGAATGGGCCGTTGGAGTACTGAAGAATGTACTTCGAAAGGTCATTGAACCACACTCTGACTGGTGCAAGATGCTTACTGGAGCAGTCTTCGCGATTAACGTCGCTAGGCAGAAATCGACTCGACACACTCCGTTCGAGCTGATGCACGGGTATGATCCGCGTCTACCTGGGAGGCTGTTTCTGTCCGACATCGAGGAAGAGCTAAACGAAGCGTCGAAGCTCTCTGAACTTGCAAAGAAACGAGACAGAGCGAGAGAAAACCTGGAAGGGAGTCAGGCATCAGCCAAGCAGCACTATGACGCCAAGCGTAGGAAACCAAACTTTCAGTTCGGTGACACGGTGTACTGCACACTGGGATCTCGTTCATCGACTCTCGACCCATTCTTTAATGCTTCTCACAAAGTATCCCTAATTTTGGGAGAAAATACCGTCAAAATTGTGCGCATTGACCAGAACGGCAACCGACGGAACGAGAGAGTAGTAGACGTCAAACAGCTGCGTAGACACACCACACGAGAGTGACGAGACATTAGTTGCCCCGAGTTGGCCGACGCCATCCTTGGGGGGCAACTTCAGCAGGACCTCGATTCCAACTTCGAGACAGAGGGATTCGAGCCACGTCAGAATCTTGCTTCCGTCTGTGAGACAGAGGATATATAGCTAAATCAGCCAAGCACAGACCACGACTTGGAAGAAATCGAACCAATCGGTGACGTCGATTCTGGAAGCCCAACCAGAGATACCGAAGCCACAGGCGTATTTTTCGTACGCCCGTCAAGAACTCGGCGAATCCCTGCTCATTTGATGGACTTCGAGATCTGAGGTCAGATCAAGATCATTTAAGGGCGTGTGAGCGAGTCTATGATCTCTCGTGCGGAAAAAGGAGCCGCATAACTAAAGAAGAGAAGAATGAAGCTCGAAGAACTAGAAGATGGCCGAGAAAGCCTGTAATTGCGAGTATTAAACTTTATGTTCGTTTTCTTTTTAAT
This sequence comes from Ixodes scapularis, assembly GCF_016920785.2. Classification (NCBI taxonomy): domain Eukaryota; kingdom Metazoa; phylum Arthropoda; class Arachnida; order Ixodida; family Ixodidae; genus Ixodes; species Ixodes scapularis. Next base: position 33,332,866 of record NW_024609882.1, read on the forward strand.
CAAGACGAAGTTATGCGACTTAAATAGCTAAACCGATAGCTAACACGCCCTTGTCTTTGTGGGTATGTTTTCTCCGGCAAAACCTATGACGTGCGGGGAAAAAAAAATCACGATAGCGGCGCATTTACTCCGAATAAATGTTTGGTTTAGTTGGTGCGCGTTCTGTAGGCTGCCATGTATGTCTACTGAGCCGTTTGGAACGCGTCCTGAGCGTGCGCAGTGGCTCTCTTCCACAAAATAATTGAAACGCAACGCATATGCGGCCACAGCCGAGTGACTCAGCATTTTGCGCCTGGGTAATGAGCGCATGAGCGCAGGGGGCTATGTTGCACGTTTTGGACTCCCAGGAGACTGGGGAGAAGGACGTGACGTAGGTGTGAATGAACGTATCTTAGCAGCACCACGCAACGCGTCATCAGCGACTCCACCAATCAACATCCAAAGAGCGTTGTTGACGTCACTTCCTTCTCCCTAGTCTCCTGGGAGTCCAAAACGTGCAACATAGCCCCCCTGGAAAGGTGTAGAGAAACTATATGCATCTTGCTTGTATACACGCTTATCTTTTCATATAGTTTCGATGCTAAGTTTTGACGACTCCAAAAAAGACGGATCGCTTTTTTTTTTTTTTTTTTGTAGATGGGGCTCGTAGTACAGGAAATGAATGGTGCTCAGTCGACGGAACAGCTTCTCTTTCTTCATATCTCGTTTTACTTCTTTTTGTTCTTGCCGGCCGCTGCCTTTCTTGCGCACGTACTCATAAATGTATTCATGCGCGTGTGTTTGTGTGACTAACGCGCTCGTGAAAGATATCTGTAATGTTTTCTACAGCTGTCGTCTAGAGCCAGGACAGCAAACGTTGGATGGTATGCAAGCTCCCGTTTCCCGACTTCGGATTTTTTTTTTTTTTTTTTTGTTCTTTTACGGTGGAGCGTTTTTGGGATACCGCGAGCGCATATAGCGACCGCAGTGTTTCCGGTACGTGACTCGAAAGTCGCGCCGTGTATTGGCCGGAAACAACAGGCTTCCAAATCTTTAAAGCATTAAAAAAAAAAAAAAAAAAAAAAAAAGCTGTAGTTTTTGCCAAGGAATGTACTGCGGAGCAGCAGCTCGGCAAAAGGGCGGGCATCTAAAACCGCAGTCACGCTGCCCATACATCTTACAAAAGTCACGGAGTTCCTCTGTAGACACGAGGACAAAATTATCTGCGTACCCGCCTCGTGCATCTTCGAAGCATGTCGACTTAATGCGTGTGTACGCTTCGAGCATGTCTGCACGCCGTTTTTGCATGAATGTGACTGGACGTCATGCAAGAAAATAACACGCCTAAAACTGTGTTTGATTTTTTTTTTTTTTTTGTGACGTAGAAGCAGTCTTACTGTGGCTTATAGACCTTTGCGAAAATTGCCTCCTGCGCGATGCCATCTTCGTCTGCTGGGCTGTGGAACGCCTTCTGAACTAGCGCTGTTGCACTGCTGTGTTGTATATCAGACGCTGCGCATGCGTCCACACCTCAGTGACTCAGCATTTTTTGTCCGGGTGATAAGCGATGGAAAGGTCTATAGGACACTCTTCTAGACTGTTTTACAGCGATAACTCTTATGAGCCGAGAATGCATGAGACCCAAATTATGTATAAAAGAAGTACTAATCATATCCGAATTAAAAAATTAGACGTTTACGATTCCCTGTAATGCCGAATCAGAGTGCAGCTCTTGAGGAGGAGAAGAGGAGGGTACGGAGGACGAGGCATACCTTCGTCCTGACCTTCACGAGCGATCGTGACGTCACGCGTGACTTCATTAATGCAACGCGGGGGTCCCATAATGCAACGCGTCCCATAATAATGCGTCCCATAATGCAACGCGCGGGTCACGAATGAGACCCGCGCGTTGCATCGTGGGACGTTTCCGATAATGCAGCGCGCGGGACACTCGTGACGTCACTCATGACTTTCGTGACGTCACTCGTGACGTCACGTGTGACGTTATTATGGGGAAACGTCCTTTCACACAGCGCGCGGGTCACGAGTGAGACCCACGCGTTGCATTATAGGACGTTTCCCATAATGCACCGCTCAGTTACGCCGATGGCGAGGCTGCTCAAGCCGGAAACGGGCGCCTAAAGGCCGGTTCTCACATGCAGCGAAGCGCTGATGTAGCGCTACTCACGTGTCGTCGGCTACTTACCGTCTGTCATGAGCAACAGTTTTGACGGTGCAATACAAAGCAGGTGAACGCTATCGTGAGCGCGCGCTTAGCGCAAGGTCAGCGCTATGCTTGTAGCGCTCCGCTGCATGTGTGAACAGGCGCCTTAAGAGATGCGCTTTAAAAAAAAAAAAAAAGATGCCGATAATGACCAGCGGAATATGATGAATAATAAGCGCCTAGTGATTCAATCCCTATACTTGTTTTCACCTCAAGTATTGTAGTAAAAAAGATTCCGGTTCCTCACGGAGCATTACTGATGTTCTTTTTTATATCGAGAATTAATTCAGGAAAGGCATTAATTGACAAGAATAGAAGCTAACATTTAGCTGCAGTCTTTGAAAATAAAATTAGAGGTACCGTCAGAACCTGAACATAGTTTCGAATTCAGTTTTGTGATAGCCAAAACCACCTCCTTAACCGTAACTCTCGTTAAAGGCAAACAGTAATCAGACTTAACATTCCATGTCAAAAGTGAAGTGGTGGCGGCATTAGAAAAGCATGAACTGAAATGACCCGAACGGAGTTCACAGACGGACACTGGAGACGTTTGAATATCGTGTCCATGGCGTAGAGTTATGTTGTTTCACGTCTGCTTAGTGTTTCTTTAAAAAAGCGTAAAGCTTCTTCGTTAGTTCACAACATATGCTACATATTTTTATACGACAAGTCGAGCTTTGCCTTTTTAAACAGTCAGTGGTACTGTAACTTTAAACCCAAGATATGTCGTAATCGTAAATGTCGAAACGATGAACACGCGTAGGAATAAACAAATCCATTGCATCAATATCTACCGTTCTGAGACCATCCATCAGGGGCTCAGCATCGGAATCTTGTAATATTTTAGTCTAATCATAACTTTTTAAATGTTTGTATAAATCAAAAACAAATCGCCTGAACTATTTGCGTATCTCAGGACATTACAAGGGGATATGACGTTTAAAAACATTGCCAAAGAAACGGCGAGTGGAGGGTGGTAAGCATGTGCATTTACCAGCGGATCATTTACACAAGCGACGTTTGATATTAAAATGTTAGATAAAACTGTATCTAAAGTATTGCCAGAACACTTCACGAACATATGTTTCATAAAATCATTAAAATTTAAATTCAAGATACATGATGCTTTTTGGCGCGTGTATGAGCTTTCATTACTAATGCTTCCTGAAATCCAGTCAACTTTCGATACAAGAACATTTCCAGAAATTTGTACTCGGCATTTCATGCATCTATTTTGTTTTAAACAAAATTAAAGTGGTTCATAAAAAAGTGCTGCATCTGAAGCAGGAGGAAAATATAATTCAATCAAAAGGATAAATTCTTCAGCAGAAGATATCTCAACCCAGACCGATTTTTGATAAGTTTCTAAATCGTTACGTTTATGCGCATTCAAAGATTGCCCGCAAGCTATCGGTACACCACCCGTGTATAATATGCCAATCGTGTAGTCACGATCTCTGAAAAACACAGCAAAAGATTATGACAAATATGCACTACTCACAATTCGATCATGAAGCCTGGTTTCTGACAAAGTTACAATATCATAAGCACAGCCTAGTAGCTTGGACATGAGTTCATCTGATTTGGTTCTAAGGCCCCGGTCATTTTGATGATATACCTTAAGATTACAAACTGTGATTATCCTGGTTTATATTTTCCAAATCAACCACAGAATGCCAAAAACAAAACAAACTACAAAAAAAAAACGACGAAATAGGGAGCTATTTGGCCACACATCGGACCTGTTAAGCGCAACCAACGATTCCCCGCCAACAAGAAGGAATTGACGACAGGGACGTTTTCCAACGCTAAGGTAAAGTAATTAGAAAGCTGAACATAAATGGAAGTGGTCTGTTTGGCTTATATGCTGGGAAATAGTATAAACCGAGAGGCAGTCATTCTAGATGATATAATCGCAGGTGGAGATCTATTTCTCCGTTGCATATTTTAAGTTTTGTACAGTGCTTTGTTTTGTAGTTTGGGAGACCTCTCCTTGTGGTAATTTTTTTATTTATTTATGTTTCACCCTTATGTAAAGCAAAGTCTTTCGTAACATTTCCGTCTTTCTTCCCCACTAATAAGCAAACAGACAACAAGGAATGTTAGATTTTGGGGAAGATCTAAAGACGTGAATGACCTCTCGCAGCGATTGGTTTAGACAATATATCTTAAAGCATATTTTTCTTAGAATCTAGGTTTATGGTACTTACTATACAGCTTGTCAATTGAGGAAAGAGCTGGCATAAATTCGCATAAACAGTATTTTGCGTTGAGGGAAATGCAATAAGAATAAACATTTCTCTGCATGGCTCGGTACATCTAGTCATATTATCCTCCGCATTAATTTTAATATTTCGCCAAAATGAGTTCCTGCATCAATTTATAATGTGACATTAAACGTGTTTTACGTACAACGATAAACAAACCTCGTGGGTTCTTTCGCAACGTTTCGTGCATAATAATTTGCAAAAATGAACCAGACATATAATATTCTAAAAAAAAAAAAAAACTCTGCCTGTAGGAGAGTCGCCATAAGGCGCTGTAACAAAATCAAATTCTGTAGGACGGGCGAAAGTTAAATGCAGATTTTTTTTTTCCGCGTTTTGAATTTTGAGAAGGGAACAAAATTTTAAGCTGTCTTCCTAGGAGAGTTTGTCGATTGAGGAGAGAGCAGGCATACATTCGCATAAACAGTATTTTTAGTTGAGGGAAATGCAATAAGGAATAAACATTTCTCTGCATGGCTCAGTACATCTAGTCATATTATCCATAGCATTAATTTCAATCTTCACCCAAAATTAGTCCCTGCATCAGTTTAATATGCGACATTAAACGTGTTTTACACACAACGATAACGAACCTCGTGGGTTCTTTTGCAAAGTTTCATGGATAATATACAAAAATAAACCAGACATATAATATTCTAAAAAAAAAAAAAACTGCTTGTATGAAGCTCGCCTTTAAAGGGGCTTTAACGGAATCAAATAGTATAGGACGGGCAGAAGTTCGGTGCATATTTCTTTTCCACGTTTCGAAATTTGAGAAATAAACAATATTTTAAGCTATCTTCCTTGGAGAGTGGGAGAAAGAAATGTGTTGCGTGTAAAAAAGTTTGCGCAAAAACAAAACAAAAAACAAACAGAAGCTTTCGGCAAAGAAAACGGGGGGAAAAGGGTTGAGTTCTTGAAACCGAAGCTTCCATTTTGCTTGGAGTGTTTGCAGATGTCTGCTCGTCATTGAGACGACATGGTGTGAGGTGAGGGACAGCCTTCGTCTTCAAAATAGTGGCGAGAACAACTATAGAACGAAAACAGGAATATGGGGTAAGAGGGAATCTACTTCACCGATCCAGCTGTTCTTTATAGTCACCGACCCCAGCCGAGTTTGCTTCTTAATTCAGTTTGTGTTCGCAAGTCTGGAGGGCGTCCAATCACTTCAGTGCACGCTCCACTGATTGCGTCTTTGAGTGTTGTTTCCCCTTTTTCTCTTTAATTCTTCCCATTTTCCTTCACGTCGTCTGACTTGTCCGTTCGTGCTAAAATGGAAACTCTATGTATGCTATAGACAGAGCCAGGTGGACTAATCGGTAAGTTGACTGTACCCTCCGCGACACACTTCACGTTTGTTTGTCTGTTCGTTCGTCGGTTTGTTTGTCTGTTTACTTCTGTGTTTTGTTCTTGAATGGCTCTGGTGCCTCAACATATGCTTCGTGACTTTGGCCTTTGCTTTCCGCTTTCTGCCTTGACGCGACTGGTGTTTGTGTGCGTGTGCTTGTGCTCGTGTACGTGTCCGTGCGTCCGTGCGTGCATGCGCGCGGGTTTTTGTGTTTGTGTTTCTTTTATCATTCTTGTCGCTGTCAGTGCATTTTTTTACATGGCTGTGGCAAGCTGTTTGGGTGTCCTTGCTGTTGGTGGGCAGACGTCTGAGAAGAGTGCATGTCGCCAAGTGCTTTCAGGTGAAGTAGACTGGAAGGGAGGTGTGTGTTTTGCTTATGCCTGAAGTTTTGGGACGTCCTTTCATAGACAAGCTTTGATCGGAAGACATAAACCCTAAAAGGAAAAGTCTGGAACGCAAACTAAACTGGGGTGGTACAAAGCCTGAAATAACTTACAGAGTATGCTAAAAACTTTAGGGACGCGAGAAAGTTTGAGGAAGTTTACCGGCGTATTTATGTCAGTATTGATTCCATTCAACTTCAATAACACACAAATGAAGTGACTAGTTGATGGAAGTTTTGAGTACTATTAAAATCGTCGTAATGCGTTTTTTTTTTGTGAGAGTATACTGGTATCGAAACATCGCCTAAAAGTGTAATTAAATTACTCGTTAGTTCTGCTCTTGGCGAACTTTCTTGCACTATTTCAGGTTTATTGGGGCCATAAGGGCCTTACACAAATGAGCTGTTGTCGGAATAAACAGTGTTCAGATCACAACTTTTTAATGCAAAAGCATAAACTATGCCATGAAGTGGAGCTGGCGGCGTCTGTAACAGCAAAAACACGTGAAAGAAATGCTCACTTTTTCATTGGCTGAGCAAAACGGCTCCTAGATAGCCATTGGCTGCCGCTTCACGAGAGCGCGCGCTCGTCCGCCGCTCTCGTGTCAGGCGCTGCCGGAAAGGAGGGGGTGGGGGGGGGGGGGGGGGGGGGGGGGGGCTGCGGCCGCCTCATGAGTCCGCGCGCTCGGCAACCTCGTCAGTAGCGAAAAGTGGCCGTCCACGCCAGTACACCGCATACAACCTAAGGGATCGGAAGAACGGCATTCATGCTTTCTCGTTCCCAACTCATAAGAAGTGCTTAGGTGTCCTCAGAATTTCTTTTTTATATATATCATGGTCTCGCGGTGAAACAAGACAAAAGGCAGCAGCACAATCTGACCCTTTGACTGAATTGCAAGTGTGAAGAATCTCAATTTCTGGTCTCATACTGTAGATACTCACAAACAAAGAAAAACATTAGAACCAAATGGACCCATTCTACAAGATAGCGAGGTTTTACGTACAAGAGCAGAGACACGATTGCTTTTATGGTTGGCAACACTGGCGTTTTGCGTCTATTGTTCTCAGGCCAGGTGGCGCAAGCTACCGTCGGTTTTACAGTGTAAAGCCATTAGTATCCATCTATTTATCTATCCAGTCACAGGCAGCTTGCTTAGCAAACGCAGGCGTAGCGCGAGTCTAGAGCATCTCATTGTCGCCTCGCAGCCAATAAGATTGCTGCAAAAGCCGATACGGTGGCCGAAGAACAAATCACGAATCGGGAAGCGCAAGCATTTAAAACACGCCCTCCGCTTTTTTTTATATCTCTTTTTTTTAGTTGTTTACGATTACAGATATATATTCAATATTCCGCCCATTTGCCAAGCTTCCCAATGTCAAGATTGTAAATAGCCTACCCCCTCCTAGGGACGAACGTTCCTTGTTTTCTTTAAAGCCGGGATCACACTGCTGATACATCGTACACAAAGACAGTCTACATACAGATTCGAACGCAAGTCACCGCGAGATCCGTGCTTCGAATGCCGCATGGCAAGGAGTTCAAGGAGAAACCTGGGCACGCGGCATTATATATAACCATAGATATTGCGGTGACTCGTGTTTTCAGACTGTCTTTTGTATGATGGTATGAGCAGTGCGACCCCGGTTTACGGCGCGTTCCACGTTAGACATGCTTGGGAATAGACAGGCGGAATTTCTCGGAAAATTCCTAAAAGAAATTTAGAAAAGCGGTTTTTTGCTGCTATTGCTACGATAAAGCGAGGGTCGTCGTCCATCAGCAGGCAAAAAGAAAGGGCTCAACAAAATCAGGTTATATTTTACTTAAAAAAAACTTTCAGCCTTTCCACTCTGTTGAAGAAGGAAGACCAGCGAAGCTGTACAATTGAAAGTAATGGCCGGCCGCAAGTCGGCAAGCCAAAGTGGAAAGGCTGCCGCCATCTATGAGCGACGGCTGCCACCAGATACGTGAATTTCCGCCGTCGCTAATAGATGGCGGTAGGTGTCCAGAGTTTGGTGTCTCCATTTCTTTGCGGGGGACACGATCCTGGGGAAACTAGCCCTTAACAGCTCCGCTGTAAAAATGGGCTTCCATAATTCGTTTCAGCTGAAGTCCAGACGCAGCCGACACTAGGAGGTAAAAGGACCAATCAAAGAGCGTCAAAAAGGGCTAGTCACTAGGCCTTTTTTTATTTATGATTGTTTTGGGGAGGATAGAACACGTACAGAAACATGACGGACGCCATGATGGTGCCCTTTTGACGCTGTCTGGTGGGTCCTATCTGTGCGTAGCGTCGGCTGCGTCGTCTCGACTTACGATGAAACGAAAGTATATGTACAAAGGCATAGAACAGGGAAAGTAACTTTGACACATAAACACTAAAAACAAAAGACAACGGCAACGTATAAGGAATGAGATGGAAGAGCGGACCCTTCTTGAACCCCCCCCCACCAACCAAGCAAGTTTGGCTGTCGCCATTTTTGGGGCACGAAGCGTGCGATTGGTACCTGAGATCTCGGCGAACGGTGACAGTGCTCTCGTGTCCAATACATGCGCGGTTCGCGTGTCCGAACAATGGCAGAATCGGATGATTGTGGCAGCAGCTTCAAGATGGCGCACACTTTTCGAAGGGGGAAAACAGGTGTATTGAAACAAATTAAGGTAAGAAAGTTCTGAGTGAAGGGCTGTTTTAAGCATACAATTACTATTGGGTTTTCTACTTCGGATCGTACAAGGGCGCTCCGGGTCATGTTTTTTTTAATACATATTTATGTAAAACATATATTCGGAAGCCATGTTCAATCTGTGAACGCCGTATTTTTTTTCCTGGGGATTTTAAATATATATGCATGGAGATTGCTGAGGTTTTACTGTGGTAATTTACACAACCGTTAATTTTTCGCACCGAAGCATGCTTATTCATTATTCATACCTATTTTATGAAAGATTTACAATGTGTACGCAGAATATTAAAAATTACATGCTGCGAATCTCGTCAAGTAAACGTGTTTCAGTGAAACATTCACAAATCATTCGCGAGTGAAATATATTTAAAATGGCGCGAAATGTATCGACATTAGCATATTTAGATGCATTTTACAAATAAATAAAAATATATGCTTGGCCGTTATTGTAGTTCTGTTATTCATGCAGAAACGCAGCTGATTTCTTTAAATGTGGCAAAATTGCACGTCAACATTAAAAAACGAGATCCTTTTTTTTTAAGCTTTCTTTGATCGTTTGCAGTGACTTGAGCTAAAGTTTGATGGCAAGTGACTTATGATCTCAAAAAAAAGAAACACACAACAACAACAAGCCTTCACTCAAATTGAGCTAGCTTGTCTACGTTATAGAGGGTTTCGACGCACGACGTGGGCTCCAAAGAGACGCTTTTTAGAACCGACAAAAGCTGTACTGCGGTGCTGCTCTATCGTAAGGTCTAGAAAGTTGCGGTGTTTCTGGCTTATCTTTATATCTGTGTTTCCTCGCGTTGCCACCTAAGATCTCCCCCTCCCTCCTTCCCTCCCAAATCCCTGGGCCTTATGCTTACGAAGGACTTCCGGTGGACGCCACTGCTGCCAACAGTTGAGAACTGTATGCACGGACCCTTGCGTGAAATGCAAAGACTCCACGCGAGGCTGGTCTGTCACCGATAAAACAGGGCTAGGGAAGTAGTGCTATCTGGAAAGTCGGTATCTTGGTGTTCAACATTGTGTGACAGCATTCAAACCCAGATTACCATTGTCAACTATGGAATGCGTACCGTACAGTGAAATATAGATAGAAGTTCACAACTGTAAGAGTCTAGCTGTTGGATGTTTCTATATGATGGTCTGAGTCATCATTTGTATATATCTGTATAATATATACTATATACCTTCTCCACAAGGGCACGGCCATCTTGGATGTCGTCACTTCTGGTATCCGGTAAAACATCGTTTCGACCTCTGGACGCTGCAGGAAGGAGTGAACAAAGAATGTGTGTTTGTCACACATTCTTGTTTTGCCTCACCTATATTTTTGTTATTTTTTCGTCCCGCACACCAGATACAGAACCCACGTGACTACAGGAACGACAGGAAGCAGAAAAACGCCTATATACGGAAGGCACAACTGCGCACACAACGCCAGTGAATATCTTGTCAATAAAGCCAAAGCTATGGGTATACACAATGGGTGCACACTGTCCATGCGCTCGTCATATTGAGCGCCGATCACGGATATGCTCACGCTGTCTTCACTTATTTGAAAATTCCAGAAATGTTCTCCCCGAGTATGCAAAACACCCAAAGCATAGAACGGGCTAGTAACGCTGTGGTGTATTTCAATGGAAACTTCTCCGCTTCGCGCGCAACGGAGTCAGGTTCGATTCCCGCGAGCGGAGGGCGATATTTTCAAAGATTTTGCAACATCAGAAAATGTCTCTAAAACGTGTTTACTTAACGCGAAACACGTTAAGTAAACATTTTTGGAGACATTTTCATATATTATTTACCAACGAAGTACTTCATATAAAACGACGCAAAATACATCTTTAAATACATTTTACGAATATATAAAATATATGCTTAGCCATAACCTCCTCTTTTCACAAAATCATCTCTGTTACGTCACGGCGCGGTGGTGGCGCGTCGGGCGCACTTCCGGTCTGGGGCTGTGGGCGGAAGTCCCCGAGTGAGATGTGTAGTCCTGCGTTGTTTTGAAAGGAACCAGACAAAATCATGCCTTTTCGTTTTCCTTCATAGACATTTGTATTGCAATTTTTGATGTTCTGTGTACATGTTGTAAATATTTTATAAAATAAACGGAAGGATTATTACTACGTGCATCCTTCGATGGGAAATTCACAGTTGTGCACGGTACCATACTGTAACCTTCGCAAATTTAACGCCTCGAGCTTCAAAATTTCGTATCTCCAGAAGAAAATTAGCTGCAATGTTCATATGTCTTTTTGACAAATATATATATAAAAAAATATGACCAGGACCGTTAAAGACAAATAAAATATATACGGCGTGACAGGGCTGATCACCGTGGCGAAAAGTGCCGAATCACTGGACGGTAGTCGTGCGCGCGTGCATACCCTGATATTTTGCAGAAGAGAGCTACTGCGCGTGCTCAGAACGCGCTTCCCATCCCACTCCACAAAGAGAGCAGCGCGCCGGCGGCGATTAACAAAAAAGTATGTACTTCTATAAAAGAAAACAAAAGTGTGTGTGTGTGTGTGGGGGGGGGGGGGGGGGGGGGGCGCGACGCACAACTCTTGCACATACATCTACCATTCAGCCCATTTTGGTTATCGGCGATTTCAGCTTCCGCGCATTATCTCCCCATTATCTCTTCGCTGTCGTCCCATCGCGCGCCGTACTGTTAACGTGGAGTGACATGCCTCTTGAGCTTTGCCGACTCCGTCGTCGCGGCGCGTAATTAGTGTTCGAAGCGGCGAGGCCAACCACTCGCACGAAAGCCATCGACGGCTCAGCGACACCCCGGGGATTCGCGCCCTGCCACGGCTATTAAAGTCACCCCTTTCCCGAACATACTCATGCACACGCCCGCACATGCACACGCACTCACACTCACCCCAGATACCTCTCCTCTACCGCCATTAGCGCCACTCTTCACTGACGTCGAGCTCGAGCTAGGAACAAAACAAAACAAAAACAAACAAAAAACAGCAAGAGTTGGGTTGGCGATCGGGCACTTTCCTGATCTTCGTTCACCCCTAAGTAGAGAGCCTAAATTTAAGAGAGGGAGCAGCTGAAACCAAGGAGAGAGGTTTTGCAATTTAATGGCGGACGCCTCCTGTTTACATTGGTTGCGAGTGTGCATGCACTGCCTCGTCGCGGGGAGAGGAGGAAAGCGGGTGGAGTAGCGAAGGCGCTCGCAGACGATCGACGTTTTCATCACATTCTCGCAGCTCGCATTGGAAACGCGGCCAATAAACCACGTAACTCCCAATTGAGCGGTTGGAAGAAACACTCCTCATTATAAGCATATTGCCCCTAAGCTGACAGTCAGGTGGAAGCTACGCGCTCCCCAGACCAATCTACCGCCCCCCAACTTTCATCGCGCGAATCCACGGTGTTTCTGCGCGAGGGCCTGAGGCGGATTCGTGATCACGTGACGAAGAAAAGACGTATTACTGGTGCCACGAGCGCGTAGCTTCTAACGCGCTGTCAGCTCAGGTGTGAACTCAGTGCTTCTTACGGTTGTTTCGTTGGGGTGTTATCGCCGAACCCATCGCACCGAACGGGTCGGGAGCGATGTCTTGGTGTGTGCGCGCGCCCAGAGAAGCGCATCAAAAAGCTCGAGAAATAAAAAAACAAAAAACGACGAATGTCGACAACAAAGGAAAGGACAAAATGCAAAGTGGGAGGGGCGGGGTCAAAATGTTGGGTCGCCGTAATGAAAAGATGAGCCATAGGTTGAACGCGACGAAGCAGCTAACGACTTGGCTAATCACTGTTAAAGTGGCGTTTGTGTCAACCGGCCTTTTGGACTTCTCCCTTATGTAAACATGCAAACGGTCACCTCTCTATTTCCTTTCCTCGTCGCTTTCTTGAGCGCGTTCCCGTATTTCTCGATTTTGCCGTCATTCGCCATTTTCCGAAGGTTATCAACAACAAAAAAATTAAAACATTATTTGCTACATCCCATACTCTCTTTTTCTCTTTCGACGCATTAGGCGCAGTAATATCAACACAACTTCAAAGGTTTTTTTTTTTTCTTTTTGCGCGCGCGAATTATAGACCGACGCGCAAGCTGTTTGTGTGAACAATTTTACGGCACAAATTTATTTGCGTATTATGAATATTTGGCTACCCAAATTCCAGATAGCTCTTTGAGAAAAACTGATGGATCGTCTTCGTTCGGCAAGTTGTCAATTCTCTGTGCATCATTTGGCTTGGTATTGTGTATATCTGCTTTACTGTAGCTCTTTCTGTTTCTTTGCCTCTTTTGGGCTCTCTTGTGTTTCTTTTGTACTTTCTTGCATCTGCTGCGTGTGTTATCCTTCCTGGTGTCAGCGTAGATTCACGTCGCGAAGGTGGCAAGCGGCAGTGGCATCCTTCATTCTTTACCGGAAGTTCGTTCGAAAGTCGTTAAAGACTTCCGGATCTGCCCTCTTTCTCTTTTTTTTTTCTTCCTTTTACTTCCGGGTATTTAGGGTGAGAAAAGAAAATGTAGTGGTCGATCGAAAATGCGCGAACCAGCTTACACTCTCTATGCTTCGACAACGGGTCTGCGCTGCTCTTGGTATGCCCCGCCATTTAGGAACGGATGTACCACGGGTTCTTGTGTTTGTGTTTGTGCGTGAGTGCGCGCGCGCGTGTGCGTGTTTTATGCGTGCGTTCGTGCGTGCGTGTGATTACCTGTGTGCGCGCGTGTATGTTTGTAAAATATATAAAAAGATAAAAAGAATAGAAGCTTACCAGCAGGAAACGTTCTGTTCGAGTTCCGGCGCTGATATGCAATGTTTCACCACGTTTAAAAGGCGATTCACACACTCGAAAAAAAAAATTGGGTTGTGTGTGTGTTTATACAGCCTAGAACTTGGTCTGCCTCAGAGGGGCGACGAGTCTCCCAGCTGTTGATGAGAAATTTAGCCAGTGCGGTACAGCCGCTAGCCTGGGGTCTTTAACGTGCATCACGCAGTAGTGATACACGACCGCACGCCGGTACGATGCTCATCCAGATCGAAACGGGCAGGGGTGGGGCTCGAACCCAGGATCCCTGGGTTCTGCAGCGCGAGCTTTCGCTCCACGTGCTCCGAGCTGGTGTGCGCTAGACCACTCGGCCACCGATCCCCCACTTCACACACTCGCGTCAAGTCTAACCGAGTGTAACCGCAACGGCTCGCGTCGTACGGGTTGCCATGGCAAGAGCCGCGTCGGCTCCGACAAAACGGGACAAAAATACGGTTTCGTTTGAACCGAGGCAGCTGTTGCCATAGCAACCCGTACGTCGCAAGCCGTTGCAGTTGCACTTGGTCGAACTCGACGCGAGTCGCCATAGCAACAGCTCGACGCAAGAGGCCTGAACGCAGTCAAACGGAACTATGTAAACGAGCCTATAGACGCCGAGGATGGAACGCCAGAGCTTTGCTCCGTTTACTCGTGAAACTGCTTAATTGTTTTCCCTAATGTCAAAGTTACACTGCTTATATAAGTCGTACATGAGACAGTCTGCATACGGATTAAAACGTGAGTCACCGCGAAATCCGTGCTTCGAATGCCGATCAAACCTATGAGTTCCAGGAGAAACTTGGCACGCGGCATTCGAACCACGAACATTGCGGCAACTCGTGTTTGTAGACTGTCTTTTGTATGATGGTATGAGCAATGTGAGCCCGGCTTAAAGATAACACGGCATGCATAAGGCAGATTTTTCGTCTGAGGTCTGTCTGCACACGCTCGCGATCCTCGTACGCTTTGCTTATTTTCTAGTTTTTTTGTTTTTTTTTTATAGTTTTTAGCTTTATACTAAACGATGCAGTTTGTTCGTTGTTGTTGTTTTCAATTTAGTGCACCCTTGTTTTTTTATTAGGGTAAATAAACGACAGGGTTCTTGCGGTTAATGAGCATTGTGGGTCTGCCTGACAAAATTGGTGCCCGTCTCGTGCCCAGCGGTATTATTAGATAGATTTCTATTTACACGTTCTTGTATAGTATATTCAAGAAGCTAAGATAAGACCGATATGTTATGAACCTCGCTAGCCACGAAGCACTTGGTAAAGTATACGGCAGCAAATATCAAATTAGTGTCGAGCATAATGTTGCCTTCTCCGGAAATAGCCCTATTACGCAAACTTGGCGCTATACCGCGTCCCAAGTTCATTACGCTGATGGCAGCCGGCGGCGCGGTAAACCAGGTGAACAACTGGCTGGCACAAAACAGGTGCCGCCATGCAAACACATTAGAGTTGTTTTTTTTTTTTTTGTCTCTTTTCTAATTTTCACGCGTAATCGTTCGTGGTGACCATAAAATACCCTTTTCCCTAATTAAGGAGCCGTAAAACGCCACTTCCTCCAATTCTTTTCCTATCTATTTTCTAGCCGCTTCTCCTTTCCCACCGGTATTTTTTATGCCACCCCTCCCCATTAGGCAGTTTCGCCCTCTCCAGTCTACAAATTCCTCAACTTGCACCCTGCTCTCCTTTTCTTTTTATTTACTTTTCTTTCTCTTTTGAGGATAACTTTCACCGGTCTTAACTTCGCAACCTCCGACAATTCCCTTCTCCTTCTTCGTAATGTTGTTCTCGTTTTTATTTTCGATTTGTATTTAGCGTGTCCCAACGGACACTCTAGGAAAGCCGAATTACAATCTTTCTTTCGACTTTCTTTTCTTTTTTTTTTTATAAGAACGTCTTTAATTTTTTTTTTTTTTTGTTCTTACCGGAAGGTATTTATTTCCCCCTATATTGGGGAACACAGAAAACTTTCTAAATTGTTTTTATATCTTTTTACCGGTAGATGTCATACCTTGGCAAGGTTTTTTTTTTCTTGGCCCGTTTCGTCTATACGTTTTGTTTTACGGCAGACCGCAGATTAAGCAGACTGACTTTACCTGAAACGAGTTTTAGAGCGCAGCTCTTAGGCGCCCGTTACTGGCCTGAAAGGCGTCGGCGTCCCATAACGCAAAGTGTGGTTACGCCTAAACATCCCATAATGCACCGCGCGGTCACTACGAAATGTCCTATGATACACCGGGCGGTTACGCCGAAACGTCCCATAATGCAACGTGCGGGTCACGAGTTTGACCCGCGCGTTGCATTATGGGACGTTTCCCATAATGAAGTCACGCGTGACGTCACGAGGACGGAGGAGGACGTCGCGCATTGCATTATAGGAAACGTCCCATCATGCAACGCACGAGTCTCACTCGCGACCCGCGCGTTCCCCCCGTACCCTCCCCTTTGTATCCTCCCCTCCTCCTCCTCAAGAGCTGCGCTCTAATTCGGCATTATAGGAAGATGTAAACGTCTTTCATTTTTTCTACAGGACGACACAAACGCAGGGAAGTCGCAGCTTTCTGTACACTTATTTTCAGCTGACATCTGCCCTTACTAACTTTACCCAGTGTCCCCTGTATTTTTCTTTTACAATCAACTTTCTTTTTTTTTTACAACACCATTAATTTTGTTTATTCCCCGCCCTTGGGCTTGTTCCTATTTGGATGAACATCGTACCGGCGTGCGGTTGTGTATCACTACTGCGTGATGCCCGTTAAAGACACCAGGCCAGCAGTGGTACCGCTCCGGCGATATTTCTCATCTGCAGCTGGTACACCGGACGCCACCTGGGGGCTGTCTAAACATACTCGCAACACGATTATTTAATTATTTACCCTTTCCAGGTTCGTCATATTTGTCTTTCTATTGTAACGACCTAGCCCCTAATAATCTAGTAGGTATAGCCATTTCCCACGAGGGCGGCGCCGCCATCTTAATTGTCGTCACCACCAGTATGGACGAAAACAAATTTTTGCTGCCGCCACGCCAATAGAATGCGTTTAAGATATAGGCGTAACCGTCACCCATTCTCCTTTTCACTTCTCTCTTTTCTTTTTCTTTTACTATTTGCAGGATGAAATGCTATTTTATTTTTTCGTAGCCCATACCTCATATGCCTACCAGGTGGCAGTGGACGATACGAGGCAAGGGAACAAGGTACTCTAACATCTTTTCGCGTTTTTTTTTTTTTTTTAGCTCAGGATGTATAGGCACATCTAGATACAACCTAACTCTGGACAAAGTTGACACACCTTTGATTATTATATTAGTGCCCCGCGTTGTTTATGCCGCCTCGTATTCTTCACTCGCGTTAGCGAGCGAACCGCCTCGCTATAGCCTCGCTCGCTC
The DNA here is from genome assembly GCF_016920785.2 of Ixodes scapularis. NCBI lineage: Eukaryota > Metazoa > Arthropoda > Arachnida > Ixodida > Ixodidae > Ixodes > Ixodes scapularis. The sequence goes on from NW_024609882.1 coordinate 33,349,925, forward strand.
CGCGCAAGGGAAACTAAGCTTTCGTTTTTGGCGCAGACCAAAATCGGACTCAAGAAACGTTTTCCAAGTATTTTGATCACGCGCATGCTCCCTGGAGGTTGGTCAATTTTGTGCCGCGATTAACGGCGTTGTTTTGTCCAGCAGGCACAAAACAAACGAAAAATTGGCACCGAAAAACACTGCAGCTGTGGGTAAAAATACCCCCTTCCCTTTACCTCCCACCCCCAGAAACACCCACGACTTCAAAGAAATATCAACCCCGAAAACACAAGACCCTCATTCTTATTTTTATTGTGCTCGAGGACTCGCTTTTAAAGATTAACACGGATTACGTTTCAAAGGTACTGTCGCGACTGGTAAGTCGTATTAAAGCGGTTGGCTATAAATGTTCGCCCGCCCTATTGATTCGACACTTCACGATGCGTTTTAATTAAAAAGTTAAAATCGAAAGTCCCGCTGATTGAATAATGCGTTTTACGCGACCTGCAATGCCACCTTATAAAACGAATACACTTTGTTGCGTCTTTTTCTTAGTTCTGAAATGCAATATGCCTTTTACTACACAAAGGCCCCTCGCTCACCCTTTTCATCGTCCCAAGCGACGTTTATGTCACTCCATAAAAACAGGCTCATTAAGTGTGTTGGTTTTTACTTTTCTTAAGGTTTCGTATTTTGAGAGTGCATGCAAACCGAGATCGATTTTAACGTTGTTACGCACCAACACTCAGTGCCTAAATCGAGCCCACGTTTGCCCAGTCGAAGTCTGGGTACTGCGCGCGCGCAGAGACCAGATTGAATTATTAGTCCCATTAATCGGGTATGTGGTAAATTTTTATGTTCAACGGCTTAACAATTTGAATGAAGAATTTTTTTTTTTTAAGGATTTAAAAATATGTAATCTTGTTGAACACATATTTCTAAAACGATGCGCAAATCAAAAACTCTCGCGTGTAAATAATTTGAGGGGCAGCACGTATAGTTGACATCTTGCGAAGAGCGAAATGTTTTGCCTACGGGGTCCTGATGTGTTACTGTACGGTAGGCAATGGATCTTTCGCAAATCATGCAGCTCCGTCAGCGGCACCTAAAAAGATGCCGCTTGACGACACTACGTACAAAAACAAAAATACAAGAAACTTGTGACTCAAGTATCGCGCAAAATTATGCATGTCATCAAACATAGCAAAAAATTGTGTGATGAATAACACAGGACGCCTAACAAAGTGGAAAGCATGGCATCGTGATTCTCAGTTATTATGTGTTGTTGTAGACCCACCGAATGTTTTTACTTCAATTTTAAAGACTTATCAACGCCGAAAAAAATGTAATCTTAATTATGTAGATAGTTCTTTAAAAAAAAGAATTTTAAAGAAAATGTAGGACAGAATATATTTATAAACGAGCATCGACTCATTTCGAGAATCTCGCTCACGGTTTTGCAAAATCGTAAACGTCATATTTTTGTTTGCTTTTTTTAACAAACGCAGTTTTTATTATTATGCTGGAGTGTCACACCATAACCACTGTCTCATTTAAAATTTTATCTCTTTACAGGTGAGATCTCGCACCCTACAAAGACGCATTTATCCACCATCCCAGAACGTAAGTCATTCACAACCCTACGCGAGGTCCACGAACAACTTTGGAGAACCTGTGGCCGTGTGTGTTAGCGCCCCGTACCTCGGAGCACGTGGGTCTAAATCTCGCGCTACAAAACCCATGGATCCCGGGTTCGATCCCCACCCCAGCCCGTTTTGCTCTGGATTGCCATAGTACCGACGCGCTGTCGTGCATTACTACTGCGTGACGCACGTTAAAGCCACCAGGGCAGCAGTCGTATACTGCACTGGCTAAATTTAACATCTACAAGGTGTTTCGAATCTCTGATGTGGCGTAAACCAATTCGTAGAATTAAACCTATAAACCGAGTTCCCTGAGGCCCTTTACAAAGGTGTCCTTAGAAGGTATCTTTATCATACTCGAACTTTTTTAGTGTAAATTTCAGGAAATAATTTAAGCTAAAAAAAATCTTGTTGTTCTCCTCTGCACAGTAAAGGAAACGGTAACAGCAGTCTGGTTGACGTTGCTATTCAAAGATGGTACCAGACAAGCTGGAATGTGCTGGATCTACTTTCGGGTGTTCCCCTCAAAGAAGCTCTTCACGCTTGGGCTTTATGTTGTGCCATCTGTGGGCAGCCAAGACAACCAAACAGTTTCTACCATTTTCCATAGAAAAAAAAAAAGAAACACAAAAAACGGAATTTTTAAATTGAAACATTGTTCCTCATACCTACATTTATCCAATTTGAGTGTGATAAATACGCCACCTAAAGGCACCTTCGTGAAAAGTTTTGTTGCACCAATTCATCGGTTTGTTTATACAAAATGTTTCTAACGCCCGAATATCGCTCGGAAACACCTTCAGTTACACGAGACGTTCGTTGGGTCTGACTAACTTCCAGCTGTCCAAACAAACAGACAAAAGAGGTTTGCTGCAAACAAAATACTGTATTCTACCTTGCGTTGTCTAACTTTAAACACGATCATACACTAAGCATTTCCACGGCTGTTACTCTACGCCGCTCAACGTCCTCACCGTAGCAAATGTCGGCAGTTTCTTTGGGCACAGTTCGGGGTAGCGTCCCTAAACGTTCATTTTGGGTCGGTGAATACTAGTAGACTTCTACGGAGCTCGTCACGGGCAATCGAATTACTTGTAACAGTTACTTTTTTCTCTACCTTTCCAATGTGTCTTCGCACATTGGACATTGCACATTACACATTTGTTTGTGCAAGATTCCTATCAAAGCATTATCCAACAAAGTCTTCAGCAAGAGGTTGGTTTACTAAAATTTGGGGTTTAAGATGCTAGGTAAGTAGTTTGCCGGTTTTCAAACAGGCAGAAAAATCTCTCTTTTTCAAATTATGGAGTAATCGGGAAACGAACGGTTACCTTTTTAAGCAACGGCTAATTACTTTTCTTATCGAGTAATCGAGTAATCCGATTTAAGGCTTTTTTTTCTAGTAACGTGTATACGAGACCAGCGAATATAAGATAATTTGTGTGACGGTTGTTTAATTTATTTCGCATTTCGCCGGTCCGAAATGACGGCTTCACTAGTTTCAGCTGCCCACGTCAATTCGAGTGATGCGGGCGCGCGATGTCTTCGGTTGTGGAACTCCAGAATTTAATGGAGGCATCTTCTGCGCTGACAGCGAGGTATACTGGGATCGATGCCTCCGTCAAAGTTTCCGCCGCCAGGTTCCATTTATCAAAGTGAAGAGTCCCTAGCCGATTCCTCCCGTTCCCCACGCTTGGTTCTTCTATTCATGGTTCATTCGCTTGTTCTTTTTTTCGTTGAAACCGCGCTCGCACTCTGCCCTGCTTTACCATCCTTTTTGAGTTAGGATAACTTTATAGACATTGGGGTTTATTTTGGTTAGGTGAAAAAAGTTTTTCGTGGGATATATTCCGGTAGGGAACTGGCGATAGAGAAAAAAAAATGAACAGAAGTCGAGTTAAAATGTCATATTACAAATAGGATTAATTCAAGAATTAAAGGAAGCAGGAACCCATCAAGCTGCAAATTTGTAACTTTTTTTTTTTTTTTACAGCGAAGATGTGTATTATGACTTGTCATCATCATCATTTATATTTCCTCGATGGCACGTGGGGATTATACAAGGTAGGGTTTTTTTTTTGTGTGTGTGTGTGTATGTGTCCGTCGGCAGAAAAGCAACACACGCGCCTTATCACCGTTCGCGCGTACCTTATGATATATCATGTTGTTTTGACATTTGTTTCAATAAGAAAACCCCAAAACAAGTATCGAAACCACTATATAAATTATATAATCTCATTTGATTTGACTCGACATAGCACAGAAGTACGCACCCCCCAGCCCGGAGGGTGTCGCCACCGTTTTTCACAATGGACACTTTTATTTTTTGAATGCACCAACCCGCTCAGCTCTGATTGAGAAACACAGCAAGCACATTAGTGGGCCCCTGAGAAGATTTAGCGCACAATGCTGGCTAAGTAAGCTCTTCAATACGTTTCCAGTACGTGACAGTGTTATGGGGATTTCCATTAAAACCTTTCTCGTGGTCCGCGGGGGTTACTGCGCTAAACGCCCACAACAATTTTTCTGTCACGTTAGGGAAGGAATTAGAAAAGTTTTCGAACTTCCCGAGTAGTTTATATCACGGTTGTTGTTAATATTTTTTTTTCAAAACTTCAGGGACTAAATTTAAATCTGACTGAACATCGCAACGGTTTTATATACAGGATGCCTCTTTTTATGCTTAATAGATTCGTTAAAACAAAACCGTGAAAGCCACAACAATCCGGTTTGTGCAGGTAGATTATACGGCCAGGGGGATATAGTATAGGGGCCAATCGTTTTGATAAGTCAAATAATTGGCTAATTTGTCTTAACAACTTTTCATTGGTGAAAATAGACTTATGGTTCCAATTATACACTTCCATAGCGTCATCGAAAAGCACTACCTCAATAATATGTAGAAAGACCTTGAGTTTGTGGGAAGCGCAGTAGTGAGTTTGGCTACGATAAGAGACGGAAAAACAGCGCATGCGCGTTATCGTACCGGCGGCCTTGATCCTGCAGCACGAGTAGTAGCTTTAGAGCTCCATCATGCCCCCCCCCCCCTTTCCCACGTGCCCCAAGTCTTTCTAATGTTCACTGATTTAGTGTCTTTTTATGACGCTCAGCAATTTTTTAATAAGACCCAGATGTTTATTTTAAATTATTAAAACATGAATGGACCTGTTTTAGTTAATTAGCCTGTTCGTATTTATGATTATCCCCCTATACCATGTCTCCTGGCCGTAAAACTCTCTCGCACAAAACGCATTGAACGCATTAATGTAGCTTTCACGGTTTTTTGTTTTTAACAAAATGTTTAAGCCTAAAAATAAACATCCTGTATATTGGCACACATCGGTTCAACTGGACTCAACGAACGCTTCACAAATGCTTTCCGAAACCAAAAGAAAATGCACAAAAGCACGGGATTGTTCCGCTAAACCTACGTTCCACTACACCACGAGGCGTCACTTTAGCAGAACAAGCAGCGCAAGTAATGCTCCGTTTCACCTGACGCTGGACTGCAGAAGACGCTTCGAGCCATCGATGCCAATTCAATCTCGTGCGAGTGTCATGTGACATTTATAAGGGGCATAGCAACTGGACCCCCTCACATAGCGCGCATATCTGGACTTATTAAAAAATAATTACGGACATATATAACAATGGGCCTATCTGGCCTGAATAGCAATATATTGTATATGAGGCAAATCTTGCCAGATGTGCCCACTTTTTTTATATGTATTCATATTTGGCTCCGCTAAATAAGGGTATATCTGTTGTAGACATTAATGCCATATACAAGCCTCCGAGAAGGGTTAGAGAGCTCGAGCTAGGAAACTTTATTTGTGAGATTAACAGCGCACTGTGAAAATGTTCGATGTTTATACTTTGCATTCTATATTTACTCTTTAGAGAACCAATGCTGTTCAAATGGTGCTTTTATTCGTTGCATCTGTTGTATGTGCGGAGGTCCTATCGACCTGACTTTTGTATTGAGAACGATGTTGTTTTGCGTCCAACCCCTGCTACAACCTCGTAAAATGTTGCAGTATTTCGAAATAAATAAATATGTGACTCTTGTATAATGCAACTTTTATATGATGCATTTGTTTAAATAAATATCTACCAAAAGTGCAAATTGCATTCTCATCCATATAAGACACATACACCCTATCCTGAACACGATCGGCTGAGTCAGTTCGTAGCCCCTGCTGCGGTTTATCGCAACGTGAAACGGCGTATAAGAAGCGATCAACCCAGAGCATCGCTGAATGATAGATACCGAAGGCCTTACACGCTTACAGTTGCAGGCTGTCGAATATAATCCGGGGTTATCCTACTCCAGGCTATCCTCCCTTCGCCCCTAAGCTGACAATGCGGTGGAATCTACGAGCTCGTTGAAACAGTCGTACGTGTTGTTCTACCTCTCGCCACGTAACCAAGCTCTGGCCCACGCCCAGGCGGGGAGAGCGAGGTCCGGTGATGAATTAAGACTGCTATTGGGGCTAGTCAGTTTCGATGCATACTGAGGTTTTAGGACAGAAAACATATAGACAAAAGGTGATAGGTTTGTCCTATCTCATTTTTGTCCGTGTGTTTTGTTTTTCGGCGTTAATCCTTAGAATCCAGGTGATGAAAGGAAGGCGGTGGGCTGATTGGTCCGGCCGACGCGTAGCTTCCGGGGCACTGTCAGCTTAGGGGCGAACATGGATTACAAGGAGAAACAGTGGCCAAGACGAGGTACGGCAGGATAGGCCCTTCATTCTCTTGACGAGTGTTGCTGACCTAATGTCGTTCTGATTAGCTACCCCGAATGAATGGATGGCTTGGCAAAGAAGCGGAGCTAGGACGTGCTGTGGGGCCTTGTAGTTTCGTGCGAAAAACTCCCGCATGTTCTTATCCGGTTAATCCTGTTAGGCTATCCGCGAAGCCAACTGGAGCGTGAGGAAGGTCTTACTTTTTTCGTGCGTGTGTGTGGGTTAGGTCTGCGTCGTGTGCTCGTTAGGCTCGCGTGTCCGGGGAAGTTCGATTAGGTGTGAACGCGACGAGAGGCAGCATAAAAGAATAGAGTGTTTTTGTTTAGGAAAGGAGGACTTTTTTTTGTTCTTTTGAAGTTGCGTGTGTGTGGGGCCAGTGTACACCGTGGCCTATGGATCGTGTAGCGTTCGAGCCGACCATTGGCGAGTCATGTAATGGCTAAGATTGGTCGCTATGTATTCTAGCTGGGGATCGAGGGTTGTAATGTTTTGATTCGTTTTGTGTTTAGGCTATAATTTTAATTAAAAAATGTGATTTTCGTGCAATTTAGATGAAGAGTTGCAAGAATTTGAATATTTCAGTGTGACAAAATACATGTTGTTTTATGTTTTTGTAAGTTTTTTTTTTCTGTATTCATTATGTGATGTTTTTTTTGTGTTGGTATGGGAAATTATCGTCACTGTTTTACTCTTTACTGTGTTTTTGCTTGTTTTTTTTTTTTTTGCGGAAAGTCTTGTGCACTAAGTATGGGTGCAATGCTACTAATCCTATGCATTTATTTAGATGGTGAATCATAAAAGCTGTTTTTCATTACCTTAGCCGCCTCTTATCCGCAGGCAGTGTTTATAAATAAAAAAAATAAAAAGGCATTAAAATTTTACAAGTTTCCTTGAGGTAAACCATTGTTCAGTAATCTTTCGGGGACGATATCTTTCAAGTCAAATGCAGTTCATGTTCAGCTGGACGTGTGTAAAGACCGGCAGCTAATATCTGGGACTATAATAAATAGTTTTAAATAATGGTCTAATTGCAACAAAATGAGCTCTCCGGCTCTGCAATGAACTATTCGGCGCCTTTAAGGATGTTTAACTTCGTAGTCAGAATGCTGGGGAAGGCGGGGGGGGCGAGCCGAAGCTTGTAGCATGATAACTTGATAGTGATTCCGTGATGTAGTGGCGCTTGCCCTGTGCTAGTCAACCACAATGACACCCCGGAGTACGTGTAGTCGAGCAAAATCAATTGATTTTTCAATTTATAATTCTACCATTGCCTATGCAGCTTAATCTAAGCCGCCATTTTGGTGCATATGATGTGATATATTGTTGTCAAGCTTCGTAATAAAATAAAAATATATAATTTTATTTCTTTTATCGCGTGAAAACAAAGGTATTAATGTTGTTCACTCAATGAATATATAATCTCACTCACTTTTGTTTCTCGCCTTTGTGTCTTTGGTTATTAATTTAACGACCCAGTGAGAAACCTGGCCTACCGTTCGAAACATTTCCGTTGGATTTTCGAGACTTCATAAAATATTTTCTCTCAGAGCTGCGTACACTGTTTACAAATTGTGACTTACAGATTTAGTTAAATGCAATGATGGTGCATAGGACTTAATGGGAAGTTTAACGAGGAGCACTTTCTGTTAAAATTATACGCACTTAAACACGTAACAAAGAAATTGCGAATGTATTCGCGGTGAGGAGCTCGCAAAGGGTGTTTCTGTTTATCTCACTATGTGCATATTACACGTGTTACCCACGCGGTTATGTTTGATTTTCGCAGTGCATAGCAGCCTTGCGTTGCTCGTGCTTGCACCAGCAGAGGAAGTTGAAGTATCCTCACTCTGGGTTGTGAAAAAAATTCACCAGGCGGCGATACCCAAACTTCTCGCCACGAATAAAGGACTTCTCATATTCTTCACTTTGTGCACCTCTTCTTTGGGGGCATTGCACTATTTTCTCTGAAGTACCTCCGGACATACAATGTGACCGTGAAATGCCTCCGCGCTTACTAGATTATTCTACTAATACACAGTTCCTACTACGCAGCCCCTGTTCCTACGCAGAGGAGAAGGGGGGGGGGGGGGGGGCGCACTGCCATCACTGTCGTCGTTAAACAAATTAAGCAATTCACTTATCGAAAAAAGGTTATCGACTAGACGGTTAAGACATTATAAGAAGTGTACAGCCCAACTCATTTTACATTTCAGCCGAATTCACAAGCTGTCGTATACATTTTGCAGAGATAGCTCGTGAGGCCTCTCCTGAACCTCTTAGCGACGAGGGTCTTTTGATAAAAAAATGCATAAAAAACCTTAGTAAACTAATAGAGCAATACACAGACCAGGAGTTGAGGACGAACAGAATGAAAATCGTGTCCACACTTTTTGAGGTATTGTCCTGCCGCCATTTTTACTTCGGAAGTTTACGTCTTTTTCGTGTTTTTCCTCTTCCGGACTTTCCTTCGCACTGGTCTCATCTTTTATTTATCTCCTATTTCGAGTCGGCAGGACCAAAGTCGTTTTGAGAGACTGAGGAAGGCAAAAGGGAACCATCAAATGTTGATTAGATGCTTCCTTTGGGGCGGAGGGGGGGGGGGGGGGGAGGAGGCGCCTCTTGCCACATCTTTCTAGCAGTCGGCACGTTTTTTTACCTAGAGGGATTTCCCTGGTAGGAGAAAAGGAATGGATAAGAGGGAATGGGACGAAGGAAAGGCTATGACGGAAATGAAATACGAGCTGTATATACACATCGAATAAACAACGATGGGGAATGGGTAACGGAAGAGGGAACTTAATAGGGAAAAAGTAGAGAAAAAGAGAAAAAAAGGATGGCGAAATAAAGAAAAATGGGGAGCCGAGTGTAGCACACAAATAAAGTGGGGTAAAGGGCAAAGACATTAGGGAGAAGGTAAAGAGATAGCATATATCCTCAGGGCATAACGCCCTAAGACCTAAGAATGTCTATGAAATAAATAAATAAATAAAAGGTGAGGAGGGTGGAAGCGAACATGAGAAAAGAGAAAAGGAAACACGGAATGAAATAGGGAAAGGGAACTGCCGATGTTGGGTTCTAAAAATACCAAACGTTATCAAGCAGCTAGAAACTGTCGTATAACGTGAACATATAACGAGATACATGTAAACCAGTGATTATAAGTGTAAAGAATATACGTATTTAATATTTTGCCAACATTCTCGCCACAAATATAAGTAAACGAGGTACACAGTCAAAGAGCTTTTTCTGTAAAGCTTATCAACTTTCTCCGTGTTTTTGTGTCGCTTTTTTGCGCGGTTTCTGTTTTACATTTATGTACTACCAACTAGCTCAACATACCACAGTACTGCGAAAAGTTAGGGAAGACGCGAATGAAGCGAGTGAGAAAAAGGGGAAGTTAGGGAAGGATGGGAAGAGTGCGGGTATGACGACAATAGAACGCAGAAATTGGGATCTTTGCAAGTTGAGGTTTCTGTGTAGCGGGATGCTTTCTTGCTGGTCGCCTTGACAACGGTGATTGTGGCTGCGATGAAGACAGGGGTGGTGACATAGCCGGCATTCATTCGGGTTCGCAGCTCGAAGATGTTCTCTTATTTTTTTGGCGCCGTTAACGTTCCATCCTTTCCTTTATATTTTTTATATTTTTTTAGAAGGAGGAAGGGGCTTATTTGAGGTTGATTTTGTGATGTGCCAAAGCCCTGGGATTCTGATGCGTCATCCGTAAGATATTAAGGGTCCCAGTTCCTTTATTTGTCTATATTGTTTCTTTCGTGGAGGTTTTTCCGGCAGGATATTTAACGGAGGCTGGGAGGAAGTCAAAAGCCGTCGGGGTGAAAAGGATGATTTCGCCCCTGGCATGGAACGTCGAATAAAAATAACGTCCGTGGGCATCTCGGGGATAAGAATGTATAAAAACTACGTTGAGAGAAAAACAAGGAAAGGCAGACGTTTCGGTGTGTGCGGAAGTAAACAATCGAGAGGGTTTGAGGAAAAAGAAAAAAAAAGTGAAGTAAACACAAGTGAAATAAACTGAACGTTTTCTCTAATGAGGCCATGAAGCCGAGAGTTGACGGTTGGCTTAACTTTCGGCACCTGGCTTAGATTGGTCAGTAAGAAAAAGGTTATAAAAGCTTGGTCATACAAACACTCGTAAGCACAAAGTGTGTGATGGGCTTTCCAAAAAACAAGAGAAGGGCGTCTGAGCGGCACTGCGTACCGAAGATTCGCTTTCATTTCTGACGCTCCGTGAGATGGCGTAGCATAACAGGAAAGGCCGTGAAGCGCGCGATCGCGCCTTCGCGCACGGAGCGAACGAGTTCGCGTTTGCGCTCTCCGGTCAACGACCCTAGATAGTTCAGTTCGAAAAAACAAGAAAAATAAAATAGCTCAGTTGGTAAACCACTTGACTCAAGATCTTAGGGTGGTAAGTTCAAATCCTGCTAAAGGACTGGAGTCTTCTTATCTGGTTGCCTATGTGCGTAACGCTTTACGGTGGCGGTGTTTCGCTATAGCTGGCAGTTAGAAACAAACGTTACAACACTTTGTGAAAATCGACAGATCAAACACTTTCTCTGTAAAAAAAAAGTTAAATGCTTTTATAAGACGTGATGTTTCTTTGCAACCGAATTATATGAAAGACAGCCAAGCTGAGTGAACACTACCTGGAATGGTCAAGGCCTGCGCACAACCTCTCTTTCTCGATGGAACATGATCTAAGTCAAATGGTGGCAAAATCGTCTATATGCCTCACAACTGGGCTCATTTTCGTCTTCTGCGCGTGAGAAAGGAAGTAGAGGTGACGTCAGAACGCCGAGCCCTGATTGGCTGATCGCGACCCCCTATCTGAGCGTCGTCCGCTCCTTTGCAACGTCGTTTGCTCGTAACGTCGTCTGCTTCTGTCTTACCTTTCCTGCGACTTTCGGAAGTGCAGGTCTTTACGAGCGAGCTCGACTTCGCCTTTCAGAGAGGGCAGACGAAATAACTCGAGCGGTACGTTGTTTTTGTCTAACAACTAGCAGACGCGCATCAAGGATTAAGTCAAAGGACTCACTGGCGAGGTGTCCCGAGGCGCCTAGGTTTGTTTGCTAAGAACCGAGAGTGAGCGTGTTAGTGTCCGCAAGTTCTCTCCCAAATACTTTTTCCCTCCTTTCGTGTGCGGCGAGACCCCTCATTCTTTAACGGCGTCGGCGGGTTGGCGCAGTTAACGTCGTCTGCTTTACGTCTGCTAGTCAAAGCAATGGCTGCTTTACCTTTCCTGCGTCTGTCGGAGATTCACCACTTTTTCACCGGCGAAAGTCACCGTTGGGAGATAACAAGAGGAAGAAATTGACTTCTTAATCTAAAATTAAGGTCAGCGATCAAAGTATACTACGGGAAAGGTTCACAAGGGTCGCGCAGGCATATTTCATTCAGCACGCCAGCCGGTCGAAGGCAGACGGTCGCCGAGTCGCGGAGTGCCTGCTAGGCCTAACTGCCGTGTTCGCTTGGTCGCGTTCGGTGGAATCGTGGCCGTTGGAGCTTTTCCCGGGTGTTTGTGGATTCAGCGTTCTTGTTCGTCGTGGTCTGTTTCAAGTACCTTTTACTTTTTTCTTGCTGCTTGAAGTCGGGACGCGTGAGAAGCGCACGTAGAAACATAAACGTCCGTGGGTCGTCGCGACCGCGACGCTGTCGGCCACGCTGATTTGATCGTAAGAAGTGCGTAAGAGAACTTCGGAGCTGTCGTAGGATTTCGGCGTAACCTGCGAAAAACTTACGAAAAATTCGTTTCGTGAATACGAATTTGTTCTTAAGTTTTGTCTTACGCACATTTTTGGCGGATGATCGTTTCGTGAATCTGGCCTCTGCACTTCCGAAAGTCGCAGGAAAGGTAAGACACACGCAGACGACGTTGCGAGCAGACGACGTTGCAAAGGAGCAGACGCGCTCAGATAGGGGGTCGCGGTCAGCCAATCAGGGCTCGGCGTTCTGACGTCACCGCTACCCTCTGCGCGAGAAGCAGACGAACTTGCCCTCCGCATTGGATCCGAGCCTGACGCCCAACGACCTTCCACGCGTTGATTGGTCACGAGGTCCAGCAGAGCGCTTACGCATCACTCGTGTCCAATCGGTGTCTTCGCTCGATTCTGATGTCATGACGTCAGAATTCTCACACGTTTTGGTTAATTTAGCTGGTGGTGGCTGGGCCCGAGTATTATTTAGCTGCTTATGTCACCCGAGTACAATCTTTGCTTTCTCAATGGGAATTTCGTGTTGTATATTTTGGTTGTACCGGGTGATTCAAGGAGACGGCAGGCTTTTTAAATCGACCGGAAAATTCGATTTCCTAACTTATCGCGCTACGACTTGTGCAGCGTTGCCCACAAATGGCGCTTTTTTTTTTTTTTTGTAAAATTTGCAAAGAGCGAACTTACCTGAGGAAAAAGTAAAGAAAGAAAAAGGCTTAGTTCCTATGGAAACGCAGCGACGCCACCGGTATTCAAACAACACGGTGCCGTTTTGCACGGGACACAAGAGATGGCGCAACGAACGCCGGTAACGAACGCGCATACGGCGCCGAGAGCCAGCGTCTTTAGCAGACAATCTTTTCGACTCAAAAGCGGAGCGCGTTCCGCGGGCGGCGACAGTCGCAGAAACAAAAACAGGCACGGTAACAACAACGAACTGCAGTTCCTTCTCTGCTAAATACGCCGGCTCTCAACGTCGTCTGCTCGTTCGTTGGCGGCAGTTGGCGTCGCGACAGCTTGCGCCATCTTTTGTCTCCCGTGGAAAACTGCGCCGTGTTGTTTGAAGACCAGTGGCGTCGCTGCATTTCCATAGGAGCTAAGCCTTTTTCTTTCTTTACTTTTTCCTCAGGTAAGTTCGCTCTTTGCAAATTTTACAAAAAGAAATGCACAATCTGTGGGCAACGCTGCGCAAAGTCGTATCGCGATAGGTTAAGAAACCGAAATTTCCGGTCGATTCAAAGAGCTTGCCGTCTTCTTGAATCACCCGGTATATAACCAGGGTTCGGAGTTTTCGGTTTAAACCGAGAAAAACCGATAAAAAAACGCCGAATCAATTTTCGGAAATTGGGTTTTAACCGAAAAAGGTCAGTTTGTTGGCTCGGCCTTTGTGGTTTGAATCGATAAAAACCTATAAAAGTACGTGTAATCCGTTTTCTCAAATTCGGTTTTAACCGAAGAAGGTAAGTTTTTTTAGGGCCGCGTCGAGGTAGATAGGGGAGAGAGAGGGCTTTGCAATTTTCGACATTGTGTGACGTCTTCGGGATTGCCCTCTTCCAAGGTTCAACATGCAACAAGAGAGGTCTCGGAATGGCCTTCACGAGACATCTGTGTCCTTTCGGTGATCGGGCTTAGTGTATTAGATATTGAGGACATTTCTTGCTAAGAAGAGAAGAAGAAAGGCTACCCGCGCGAGCAGAGTCTAGTTGGAACCGTTGGTCGGCACATCAACCTTCAAGAGCCCTTCCCATGTCTAAACTGTAAATACGTTGCATAAATCTCTTTTGTAAACCGGAGTAATCTAAATTATCGAACATCGTGTGTCAAGTTTCCGGTCCTAAAAAAAAGTTCGGATGTTGGCTATTATAAGGTTTTCGTTTCATGCACTTCAGAGGACATCGATAAAAACCGTCAATACCCCTCTTAACACCCTCTCTCAAACTTCTCTGTAAGTAAAAACATAAATGCTGTGTTCTTTTTTTTTTTTTTTTTTGCTATTGCGCTGGTTGCCAATTGGCGAATTCCGCGATTTTGAGGTGTGTCCTGACGGAAGTTGTAGCGAAGACCACGTATGTATATGTGCCGTTGTTCTTTGAGTGATCACAAATATCACAGCTTCAAGGATCATCTGATCCGGTGTCTGGTGGTGTTTCTTTCATATTCACCGAAAAAAAAAAACGGTAAACTCTTTTGGGAAGAAATATACACCGAAAAAAAAAACGAAAATTGAATTTTAAGTTAAACACCGAAAAAAATACGCCGAATTTTGAAAAAAATAAAAAAACGAAAACGCGGAACCGTATATCTAACTCTGAACCGCCATAATTTTATCTTGCCGCTTTGTTTACTGTAAAAGGCATGATTCTGTCAAGTCTCGGTGTCTGGGTCTAAGAGGAGGTGCGGCTAACCAACCGAACAAATGGTAAGGTGCGTAATAAACGAATAAACTGTGTATCATTAACGACATCTCAAACTTCTGCAACAGGCGAGGCGTGACGTAGAACCGCGTGGTGGAAATTCCGGAAACTTTCGGTCATTGATTTTTATCTATCAAATGATAATCTAGGCTTTTGTTGGTATTTGATGTGTGTGGTATTGATTGAAAGTGCATCACTGTTTGTCAGTCACTCACTTCACGACGTAGCTATTCAAATAGGATGACATATATGCATCAGGTTGTAATAAAGATGTGCTCTCTACTTAAATCCGCCCTAGAATCTTGATCGGTAGTCAGTTTTTACTCCCAGGCTATTAACTTGCAGAGATAAAAGAAAAGCGGCGCAACGGACGAAGACAAAACAAAACATATTTATTTTTGCGACGTTTGTTCGTTTCAACGGAGAGCGCGATGATTACGCGAAGGACATCCTGATCTTGAGAAGCGACATATAGGGTGGTTTAAGTCACGGGGCTTGATCTAAAATGGACCGTAAAAGTCGACGCCTGCACGTAGTAATCTAAACTTTTTGTTAATGGTGTATTTCACAGGTCGGTTTTTTCTTGCAAAATTACAAAGTGTAGTTCCCTTTCTGTAAACAATAAGGCCAAGAAACTTGCCAGGATCTACGGCTGGCAGCAACGCAGCCGACAGAGGTTCAGTAGCGGGGTGTATTTGGTGTTCGTATTGATAAATGGCGTCAGGAGCAGCGTCCGAAGGTGCTGCCGACCAGCGAAAGAAAGCAGAAGACACGCAGACGAAATTCGTTGGCAGCAAAAGCGCCGCCGTTATGCAGATGCGTTTTTTTACTTTGTTTTGCATTTATTGTCCGCATTTATTCTTTAACCGAAGATACATTTCAGAAAGATTTTGTTCATTTTAATAAACCACGGTCGTCGCGAGCCGTCGCGATAAGAGTTAGCACCATCCAACGTTACTAAAACACTCAGTTGGGAAACTCCCATAGAGACAGCTTTAAAAAGTGGCCCCAATCTGTCTCCGAGCACCGAGCTAATGACGAACACAACGCCACCATTTCTCCCGGAGCGGCCTCTCGAAGAACTGCACGTCACTTCTATTTTGGCTTTGAGAACAGATACAGCGGAAGACGTTACAGGGGTGCCATCCCCGTCTCCCCGGCGGACGCGCCGCGTTCGACTATCGACGTTAAAATGCACCTAGGTCAGGACGTGCTACCTGAAAGGCCCGCTGAGGCCTGGTTGTATGAAAACAATATTAATTGTTCCGCAAAACCTTGCGAACTAAAGATGATAAAAACATCACGCGCCCATTATTTGGTACTAAACTCCAATAAAGTTCATACAAAAAGAGTCTTTTCCGTTTGTTTTTACGCAAAAACAGGCTTTCAAAACGCTCGAGGTGACCATAGTACAGACAAACGAAAAAGAGTGGCGCTGTTGTCGAATTTAGCTCGGTCTCGGTGGACGCCAGCGGCCTAGGTTTCGAAGGCGAGTTTCCCAACTGAGTGTTTTAGTAACGTTGGCACCATCTATCGATACGAACGCCAAACAACTGAACCCCTGTCGTCTGCGTCGCTGCCCGCCGTAGACCCTGACAAGTTTCTTGGTCTTATTTTATACAGAAAGAGAACTACGCTCTGTAATTCTACAAGAAAATACCGACCTGTAAAATACACCTTTGACGAAACGTTTAGATTACTACGTGCAGGCGTCGATTTTTACGATCCATTTGATTTCGAGTCTGGTGACTTGGACCATCCTATATATTAGAGGTGCATGCACACAATCTCCGACACACTCTTAGCAACCTCCCAGACAGCGCCCCCCCCAATTTGGATATCCTACAGACCTCTTCATCTCTTATCACCCAGGTGAAAAATGCTGAGTCACTGAGTTGTGGGTGGACGCATGTGCAGCGTCTGATATACCGCACAGCAGAGCAACAGCCCATGCCCAGAAAGCGTTTTAAAGCCCAGCAGACACTTCACCTGGCATCGTGCAAGACGCGATTATTACAAAGGTCTATACTTCGTTTCGCTTTATGTCCAGACAACCTCGGTCCAGACACAGCCGACGCTACGAGTTAATGGGACCATTAACCAGCGCCAAAAGCGCAAGTCATGGGGCCTCTTATGTTTATGATTCCTCAAGCGAGGATAAAACACGCACACCAGAATAGTGCACTTTTGACGCTGTCTGGTTGATCGCATCAGCTTGTAGCGTCGGCTACGTCTGTACTTAAGGTGAAACAAAGACTAGATAGACCCCCTACGGCCAAAGCGCAGTCTCGCGAGAAACGCATCTTCCTTCCGTAAGACTTTGCGCATGCTTCCGCTCACCCTCTCCCCTGACACGGTACTCCGCCGCCGTCGCAATTGTTGGATTGCGCCGTCCTGCACGATCAACGTCGTCAGCATTTTTCGTTTTGCTCGTTTTTCGTCTTTTTTTTTTTTAACCATTCCTTTCTGAGCATCTGCAGAAGGGGGCGTAAAAAGCAATGAGAACCGATACGACGGCACGATGTCAATCTGTTCTCACGGGCGGAGGTATGTTGGGCGCGCGCTTGATTTGTATTTCGCGGTCAACCTCCCAGACAGCGCTCCTTACTGTAAGGAAGTTTGGCAAAGCCAAACCTCCTAGCCAAAAAAAAGAAAAAAAAAACATTTGGCTAGGTGGTGCTAGTCATCGCTCTATTGAAATGGAACAATCACCATGTACGCATCGATCATCCATCCAGGTTAATTACGGCTAATTAAGCGTTGGAAGGAGGCACCGAAGGAGAGTAATCGACGGGCCCGAGCTGAGAAATATCTTTCTTTCAGAATGGCGTGCCGCGTAAACGCTTCATTTCCCTGGGAACACGGCAACCGACGACTGGACACGTTGTCACCGAGGACCCCACCCTGATCGGCTATTCGCGTTTTTTGCCGTATGGGCTACTTCACTCTGGTCATACAGGTGTCCCTATTTTTTTTTTTTTTTTTGTTTCGTCTCCTTATCCCGCTAACTCTTCTTTTCACGGCGTATTAAGGCATCACCACCAACAAGACGTGAAAAAAAAACATCATACAATGAACTTCATGCTATGAAACGTTTCACAAAATTGTATTTAAATGGGCTTCTATCATACCCATATTTCATGCGTGTAGGTTTAAAAAAAATGTAAACCTAAGCTTTGTTTTTTATGCAAGGAAAGAAAACGTGTGAAAACCGTCTGGATGACGCTCGGATCTGTTGGATCTGCTTTAGGATGTTCCTCTCATAAGAAGCATTCACGTTTTTGCTTTATGTTGTGCGATTTCCGAGTGGAAGCGGAAACCAGACGGTTTTTATGGTTTTTCTTTTTGTGAACAGAGAAAAAAAAAACGGGATATTTAGGCTCACTTTTTTTTTTTTTTTCAACGACCTACATTTGTGACATTTGAGTATGATAAATACCACCTAAAGACGCCCTTGTGAAAAAAGTTTCATTGCAGTGAGTTCGCTATTTTATTTACACGAAATATTTACGCCGTAACACTGCTTCGGAAACACCGTGTATGGAAGAATCAAAGCCTTGCGCACTAGAATGTTGACGTCATCACGGTGAGTTGGAGCGCAGACGCTGATTGGACACGAGAGCAGCGTCAGCGTTCGGCTGGGCCTCGCGTCCAATCAATAGCGCCGAAGAACACTTGCCGTGAGTATCGGGCCCGCTTTTCTGTTTTGAGACGATAAGATGGCCGAATTCGGAGATTTCACTTCGCATGCAGGCCTTTTTTTTTTTAGGCTTTGAAAAAAGAATATTGAAGGGCAATATGTACAACTTGAATACGCGAAAAATCTTTATCATCACATTTAGTCATGAACCAACTCGCCTGCATCGCCACCAAATGCGTATTTATACATGTGCGCCCCAGAATAGATATTTCTATGGGATATGATTCTCGGCCATCGTCTGGACGACGGTGAATGATTAAAAATGCTGTAGTTATAGTCCCCTTAAAGCCCCTTTATACGGAAAAGTAGCGCCATCCTTTGAACAATGCCGCCTGCTATCTTGGACTGATGCAGGCTGTGCTACATCGACCGCGAGTGTAAAAAAGCAGAACATGAAAATAAAAGATGCGCGCGTCAGAGGAGGAGGGAGAAGGAATGCCTATGCTGTCGAAGTGCAGTGCATGCTTTGAGCTCATGCCGCCAATCGAATAACGCCGACTGCGCAACGTCACGGCTTTTATCGTGTTTCCTTGAGCCCATCCTTCGAGGCTAGTAGACCGTGACAGTGAGCTTTTAGCCTGCGTGCATGTATTTGCGCGTGTCTTTTAGCCTTTGACTGCTGTCTGACTCAAGTATAGGAAGGCCGTCCGCTATCTTGACCCAATCGAGGCGGCACTACATTCGATGCGTGTGTGTAAAAAAGCAAAACATAAAGATAAAAGATGTGCGCGTCAGAGGAGGAGGGAGAAGATGGCGCTACCTTTCTTGTTCAAGGGCTTTAAGTCCCCTTTCCTTATACTGCCTTCTGTTGGCAGCTGTGAAATCCCTGCACAATGGCGGACTAAAACCGCAACGTCACGGTACACTTTATGCGCCTGCTTAAATTAGAAAACAAGAACACACTCTAAAAAGAAGGCGTGTAGTCTTACACCCTTTTGTCCCATGTAATGCACCCCAAAACTTCAGTTCCACGCAGAGCGCACTGCCGTCGAGCTGACGTTCCCAAACTTAACGAGTGGCTTGATAATGGTGCGATAGCACCCAAATAAACAGCTAAAGTACGCATCAAAGACTACATAAAGAACAAGGAAAGCACTAAGGTTTCGCAGTCGGGCCAAAGAAAAAAAAATATTACTTTTTTGTAGTAAGTAACACGTACATTAACTATTTTAATAAGTTGTACCGCTCGGCTATCCAGCCGTTCGTGAAAGTTGGTACTGTAGGTTCGACGCCAGTGCACTGTACGTCGAACTGATGTTTTGGGCTGTATTATATGGTGCAAGGTGTGTAAGAATATACCCTTTTTTTCTGAGAGTACACACCCACAGAGAAAGGTGATGAGCGCTGTGACGTTGCACTTTGGCTTTCGAAAGGGTTTTATTTCGTAATCGCGTTCTAGGAAATCTGTAGCACCTACTATTCCGCAAGGCACACGAGGGTAAATTTCCTAGATATGAGAGCTTCCTACAACTAGCGACATTCTTTGAAGCGCCGACTGCGTGACGGTGCAGGTTTTAGGAAGCGAACCGCGGCACACAACGAATGATTTAACTCCATTTTGTTCCAGCGGAATGTGCGTTGTCATTTGTATTGGTTGTCGTTACTTGTAAAAGAAGTAGGGGTGTGCGAATCCCGGTTCGAATCGAATAGCGCAGTGTCATCCCTAGCTTTAAGACAGTTAAGAAAACCTGTTGTTGTGGCTTTCCCTTCAACTGTGGAGGCTATGAATGACGCAGTGCTATTCGATTCGAGCCGGTATTCGCACATCCCTAAAAAGAAGTATCAAGGGTCTTTGCACGAGAGTAAAATTTCTCGATACTTCTTTTCCCAAGTAACGACGACGAATACAAGAGACGAAGCACACTCCACTGGAACGAAATGGCGTCATTCAGTTCAGTGTCCTGCTGTGCGCAGCCGTTCGCTTCCTAAAACCTGCACCGTCACACAGTCGGCGTTACAAAGAATGTTGCTATCTCTTAGCTAGGTACTTTACACGAGACAGCCAATCCCCGCCATCTACGGACAAAGCTTGGCGAATGACGACGCTTAAATTACGTTTATGCCTAAAAGTAAAGTCTGCGCCATGGAACTGATATCGACATTCCACATGCTCTCGCTGATGCGCCTTTTTTTTTTTTTTACTTCTTTTTTTAGATTGTTGGGATTAGCGTTCCCGAATTTTGTCCGGTAAAATAGACGTTCCAGATTTCTTAGAGTAGAATAAATGGCAATAAATGGGGGGGGGGGGGGGGGGGACTTTATTTTTCCGCGTGTCTTTTTTTTCTTTTAACCTTGAACATTAACGAAGGCAGTGCCTTTTTTGTGTGCGTTTGCTCCGTTGTCTCGCTCCTATTTTCGAACGACCTCTCATATCGTAGTGCCGCGACGGAAAGCATAATAAATTACATGGGTTCTCCCGGCGGCTGACACTGTCTCAAGCAGTCTTTGAAGAAGAACAAAATAAAAAAAAAAGCGTAACAATCTGAAGGCGAGAGACAAAAGAAGAAGCAACCAGGAACAGAGAGGAGCAAAAGCCTTAGTCCAATCCCCCGAGAAGTCGTTATAATTTCCTCCTTTCCATTACGTGTTATCGATAACGTTTTCGGAGACAACGAGCGCTTCCTTTTTTGTCTTTCCAAAAGCCTCCGGGCCACGTTTCCGTATTTCGCTCAAGGAATACGTGCCGTGTCTGTGATGTTTTCGAAGGACGGACGGAAAACAACTTTATTCTGCACGATACATCAAATATATACACAAAGGAAGGACGCGCCCCCTGGGGGTGAAAGAACAAAAATGAATACCGAAACTGAATATAACATACTCCCTCCCTTATCCGTAGTGATTAGTTGCTAGTAAGTATTAGATATCCCTAAGCATGCACTGTACATATTTACACACTACATAACCACTGCTATACACAGACAACTAGTCGGTCTGATAGTCTTTGAGCCAGGCCGGTCGTCTGCGCTCTCGGGACGGGCGATGGGGACGCTGCACGGCTGGGGATGGTAGTGAGCTTGTAGAGCGCTGCGGTACCCCAGGGGACCGCGGTTGCGGCCCAGGAGAAGGCGGATCAGGAACGGGCGACTGCGGTGCGGCAGACTGCAGTCCGTCAGGAGGCGGCGGCCGCGACCCGGGAGAAGGCGGCGGTGGCAGGTTAGGCTGCGGCACTCGAACCGGAAGCTGCGGCGCAGGTGGCTCTGAACGTTGGGACGGTGGACTCGTGCCCCTCTCTGGAACCCTGGAAAGCTTGGAGGCATTCCATGTGCGGCCATCTCCAAGTCTGAAAGAGACGGGTCCCCTCTTCGCCAACACTTCAGTTGACGAAGAAAAGGCGCGATCTCCCTTGAAGCGAACTGACGGCTTCTTGACACGAACGAAATCGCCCACTGCTATTTTCGGCTCCTTAGCAGCTCTCCTCCGGTCCGTCTACTCCTTGCTGCTTTGCTGTTGAAGCCGGACCCTTTGACGCAGTCGCGCCAGTTCCTTTGCTGGGTCTTTTGCGAACGCTGGTGCCGAAAACCCTACAACATCCAACCTGGTTCGAGGCATCCGCCCATGCAGCAGAACTGCTGGGGCAACCCCAGTGGTAGCCTGTGGAGTACAACGGTAAATAGCAAGGTAGTCAGTGACTGCTTGTCGGATAGGTCGCCTTTCGAGGAGTGAAACTTGGATGAAGTTCTTCAAAGTTCGATTAAGCCTTTCGACTTGCCCGTTCGCCTGGGGGTAGTATACCGATGAGTGTGACAGCTTGATGGCTCGGTTTTGAAGAAAGGTTATAAATTCACGTGAAGTGAACTGCGGCCCATTGTCGCAAACAATCTCCTCCGGGTATCCTTCACGGGCAAAGACACTGGTTATGAATTCTTTTACGGTGCTTGTGGCCACTTCGCTGCAAAAATATACCTCTGGCCACTTGGAATGGTAATCGACCAATGTTACAGCAAATCGGCTATTGCGAGGTGCATGCTCCAATGGGCCAACAATGTCTAGGCCCAGTTTCTGACAGGGTCTTTCAGGCCACTCAACAGGCTGCAATGGCACTGGCGATGTTTTGGCAGACTTATCTGCCTCCAGGCAGATGTGGCAGTTTTTCACGGCAGATTCCACTTGCTTGTCCATTCGTGGCCACCAGAATAGCTCACGAAGTCGCGCCTTTGTGCGCGTGATGCCCGGATGTGTCTCATGGGCAACTGCGATGAACTGAGCTGTGAGGGAGGACGGAACAACGAGGCGCTCTGCGCGCAGCAGCAGGTCATCAACAATAGAAAGCTCTTCGCGCACTGAGTAGAAAGGTTTTGCCTCCTCTGGTACGGACTTTCGTGGTGGCCAAGAGCCGCACACGAATGACTTGACGGTTTGCAGGCAATCGTCGTTGAGGACGGCTTGCTTGAATTCTTCCTTCGTCATTGAGGCCGGCTCGACCAACGAGACGTTTTCTTCTTCCTTGGAAAGTTCTGCCTCCAACGTAGGAGCTGGCAACCGAGAAAGAGCATCGGCCACAGTGTTGGTGGACCCCTTGCGGTACTCGACCGTGAAATTGTAACACAGGAGTCGTGCACTCCAGCGTGCAATCCGGAGTGGCCTTCTTCCACGCCCCTGCGACGATAGCAATGATACCAACGCCTGATGGTCCGTACGAATCTTGAAATGGCGACCCCACAGGTAAGTGGGGCCATCGCTCGCACGCCCAAATGCATGCCAATGCTTCACGTTCACCAACCGAGTACTTTCTTTCAGCTGGTGACAAGCTGCGAGACGCGAAAGCAACTGTGCGGAGCTCGTGGCCATTTTGCTGCTGCAGGACAGCTCCCAAACCGCAGTCGGAAGCGTCGGTCGACACGATGACTGGAAGTGATGGATCGAACATGTGGAGAACTGTACTCGAAGAAAGCATTTCCTTGATTCTCCGAAAACTGCTGTCTGCTTCAGCTGACCAGATGAAAGGCTCATTCTTGCGAAGCAGAACGCGCATAGGCTCGACCACTTCGGCCAAGCGTGGAACGAATTTGGAATAGTACTCGACAAGACCTAGGAACGACCGGAGGGCCGCAACATCTGTTGGCACTGGAGTGTTAATTATCGAGTCCACTTTCTCTGGAAGCGGTGCGATACCTTGTGCCGTGACCTTATGGCCTAGGAAGGAAAGTTCTGGAACGTCGAAGAGGCATTTGTTGTTCAACTTCAGGCCGGCATCCTTGACCTTCTGCAAGACCGTTTTTAGATTCAAAAGATGTTCTTCAGCACTTTTCCCAAAGACTATCACATCGTCAATGTAGAACAACACTCCAGAGCAGCCATCAAGAATTTTGGCCATCATCTTCTGAAATGCCGCTGGGGCAGAAGCTAACCCAAAACAAACTCTTTTGAATCGGAAGAGTCCTTCATGCGTAATGAAGGCTGTCAGATCCCTGCTGTCAGGGTGCAAAAGAACCTGATGGTAGGCGCAAGCCAAGCTTTGAGAAGTGTGTCGCGCCTACCAAGGCATGAAGAAGTTCCTCTGTGTGAGGCAATGGGAAGCTGTCTGGTACAATAGCCTTGTTAGGCTCCCGAAGGTCAACACAGATTCTGAAGCTGCCATCTTTCTTGTCAACGACAACAATGGGGGAAACCAATTCAGAAGCATCGATAGGTTCGATGATGTCAAGGCTCAGCAACCTGCGAAGTTAATCTGCTACTGGTTCCCGTAGTGAATATGGGAGACGACGAAGCTTCGAAATTACCGGCTGCACGCCTTGCCGAGTTTTGACACGATGCGTGAATCGCTTAGCAAGGCCCAACTCAGGACTGAAAAGTGAAACGAAGTCGGGTGCCAAGGCTGGCGGAAGGTTTGCTTGCCTCGGTTGCTCTCTTGACTGCGATGTAATGTGAGAAGGTGTCGGGTCATTGACACGCGGCGGCGGGGCGACGGACGTGTGCAGGCACTCGAAAGTGGAACCCTGAATTCGAAGATTTAGAGCCTTAATGTCGTCGAGGCCAATCAGACAGGTGCCTTGGCGAACGATGTAGAAAAGAAGTGGTGCAGAGCGCCCTTTAAATTGAACGTCTGCCTGAAAACACCCTAGCACGGAAATTGGACGCTTAGAAAAATCAAGCAAGGTGACGTGCGGAGCTGGAAGGAGCAAAACGCTTTCAAAATGTCGACGAAATACGTGTTCAGACAGAATCGAAACAGACGACCCCGAGTCAACAAGAAATGTCAAGCTGACATCCGCTACGCCCACTTTTATGTATATTGCTCTGCGAGCAGAATGCTGCACGGTCAAAACTTGCTCAGAACTTCCACTTGACAAAACATCGTCATCAAAATCAACTTACGAACCCTGCCTTGCGTTTGTCGCTCGCGGTTGCATACTCTCTGAAAGTGGCCCTTGACGCCGCAAAACGAACATTTCTTTCCCTGCGCTGGGCACTGTGACGCTGATGCGCGGTGGTTCCGCGAGCCGCACCGAAAACAGTGAGGTGAAACGGACCGGCTATCTCTGTCTCGCCGAGGGGGGCGGTGCCCCTGCGACGCACGTGAACCGCTCGCTTTCCTTGAAAAGTTCTGCTGACAATGCTCTTTTGGCTGTGAACTGGTTTTTCGCGAAGAATGCGGACGACGCACAGAAACAGGCTCGACTGAAGCAGAGAATTCCTTTAGTTCTTCAGCTGCTTGCTCAAACTGAAGAGCGATTCGTACTGCGCTCTCGAACGACAGGGAGGAACCCTCGAGTAGGAACCGTTCACGTATGCGATTCGAAGCAACGCCGGCAACAAATTGGTCACGGAGAGCCTCATCTTGTGAATTGAACGAACAATGCGAAACGAGCTGTCGTAAAGCAGCAACAAAGTCATGAACGGACTCGCCTGCGTGTTGGTTGCGGCGGTGGAAACGATGACGCTCGACGACTACGTTGCACGACGTCGAAAACTGCTTCCGTAAGGCGGCGAGTGCAGACGCGTACACGTCAGTAGTGGCCGCGGTAGGCTTATCTTGAACTGCCGGTGCTGCGGCGCTTGACCCTGCAGGTAAAGTCCGGAAAACACGCTGCCCTTCCGCCCCCAAACAATGCAGAAGAATGGCCTTGCGTCGCTCTGGTGGGCACTCAGCTGCTCCGGACGCTAGAAGGTAGACTGTAAAAGTCTGCTCCCACTCCTCCCATGGCAGGGACGGACGGCCGGGCGTCTGGAGGAACGGCGGCGGCGGAGCGAGGCCGGGGAAGCTCATGGCGGGGCGGGCGTAGCCGGACGGTACGGGATGCCGAAGGTAGCTTGGAACGGGCTACATCCTCGTCGCCAATGTGATGTTTTCGAAGGACGGACGGAAAACAACTTTATTCTGCACGATACATCAAATATATACACAAAGGAAGGACGCGCCCCCTGGGGGTGAAAGAACACAAATGAATACCGAAACTGAATATAGCAGTGTCTTTTGCCGTGCGTCCTTAAGCCGCTCAAACAGAGATTCTCTCTTCGTGTCTGCGTCACGAGCGATTCTTTCGCCTGACTAAAATGCCAGATAGGAGAGCAGGAGATGGAAGACAGTGGGCATAAACAAAGACGACTCTCCTTAACATCCACCAACTAATGCTTCCAATCAGAGCTCGGCGCTCAGACCTTGACCGCACACTCTCGTTTCCTCCTTTCCGTCAGTTTATCTCCGCACAGCTGAGGCTGTACGAACATATCTTGCGCTTAATTGTTAATAACTAAGTGTGAGGGAATATTGGGAGTCCGTTGGGTAAAAAGAAAAGAGGGGAAACCTCTTTGTTTTTTCTACTTACGTTATCGCCACCTCATCTGTGGTGCGACTACGACTGGAAACCTCGAAGAGATATTAAGTCTTGAAAAGAAAATTATAAGAATTTTCTGTATCCCTCCTTACGATTCCCACACTGCTGGTGTCTTTAAGATGCTAATATAAGTATCTATAACTGATACAATTACAGGTTAGCCGCTTGTTTGAAGAAAGTACAAAAAAGTGAAATTTTAATTTTTGGTAAGTCTTGCTACCCTGACCAAAAATGTTATAGCCTATTCCACCCGACATGCTGAATGCTGAGAAACGGTCACAAATAAAACTAATTACGGTTTTAAAATGCTAAAATACACGTTACCACACTTATTGAACAAGTTAAATCGCCGCGACTTTAACTTGAATTCACTCACCATAAAAGAAATTTGTAAATTTTATGTGTAAAAGCAGCTTTGTGTAAATATGTCTGCGTGCGTTTTGATCTGCTTTTTTTTTTTTTTTTTGCCAGTGTGCGTGTGTCTGTGTGGGTGTTCGGGGGGGGGGGGGGGGGGAGGGGGGGAAGGCGGGAACTCGTGAAGCTGTTTTGGCAGCTTTTCTTTCTTTTTTTTCGGTCCCCTTTTCATCAGTTCGGAGAAAAATAAAAAAAGTTATTATTAATATAATTACAATTATTTAACTTTAATCTGAAGATAATTGTCATATTAAGTACGTGTCATAAATAATAAACTATACATTTATATAGAAAAATCACATTTGATCACAGTGTGAGGTGGACACAATTAAGCACTAAATAAAGTTTTTCCCCCATCTATTTCTGTTAGTTCTCCAGAAAATTTCTTATGTTCTTATGGTTTCATAAAAAAAACAAAGAGGTTATACTAAATCCGCGTAGAATCGGAGGGAGAAGAGGAGATGAAAACGCACGGGAGGGCGAGAACACCGAGCTTTGAGCGGAATGACTAATTTTCACTTTTTTTTCCGCACTCACTTTGCGAGGAGAGGTTTATCAAACAACAAAAGAAATCAAATTGTTGCTTAATTACGACTGCAATGATATGTTTTAGTCATAAAAAAGAAAAAAGAAAGCAAGGAGAAATCACTTTTTGCGAACTGGTATAAACGAGCCCGCAAGGTCAGCTGGCTGTCGTCAGAGCGCAGTAATGAGATTGGCTCGTCGGGTCGGCCAATATTGCGCGCAACGCGAAACGCTCGGGGGTCCCGACCTAATTAACCCCACCATTAATAATAAACATTAAATAACCTCCAGAACTAATACGAAAATAAAATCAGGCTACAGGTGCCTCAGTCCCTGTCACGGACGCAGGCAATCTAACGTATTTTCATTGCTGTACTCGTTTTGTTCTAATATATACTATTTGGGGAAAAAAAGCTAAGGGAGAGCAGGAGAGGGGGGCACCCGGGGATGTTAAACCACCGCGCTCTGCCTGGAATGATTAGTGGGTATAGACGCACACCTAGCTGTCTTTGTTTCTAGTCGCTCTTCTAGAGGCGAGCTTCAAGCGCCGGACGCCGGAGTTCAGCGTTCAAGCGCGTTCGAATATCTGAGTAAAGTCAAAGGCAGCTGTACTTCGTTTTACCTTCAGTCCAGACGCTGCCGACGCTACGTGCTGATGGGACTCATCAGACAGCCTCAAAAGCGTACCATCGGGGTGTCTGTTACGTTTGTGTACGTTTTCTGCCACTGCTGAAACGATCATGTACAGGGAAGGCCTAGTGACCTGCGCTTTTGACGCTGTTTGATTTTTCCCATTGGGTCGTAGCGTTGGCTGCGCATGGACATAAGCTGACACGAAGTATGCGGAGCGAAAGTTCGTCTGCTTCTTGCACAGGGGCTGCAATGATGTCATGACGCCGAGCTGTGATTGGCTGATTAAAGAGAGACCAGTGGGTAGACCTCAAGGCATTTAGCATTGAGGTCTACCCACTATCCTTTCAATGAAAGCCAATCAGAGCTCAGCGTCGTATTGACGTCACCGTAATTCCTGCGCAAGGAGCAGACGACTTGCTCTACGTACAGTTTTTTGTCCGCCCACTTATCGTTCCAATCGGAGTTCGGTGCTCTTGCGTCCTTGCACGCTCTTGGCTCCTCGTCTCTCTCGATTTCTACATCTATACACGTTTGCAAGAAAGGCTCCTGTGCGCTGCCATTTTGAGCGATGCTGGCGCCGCGTAACGGGACACGTCACTGGGGTGCGCGATGACAGGATGGCGGCGTCTGGTGTATCGTCGACGGCCAAAGTTAACGACACACTTATTGTTCCGGAATGCAGGAGGAGGTATTCACACAGAATCGTACAGTCAAATATTGAAAGACGGAGCGGGGTATCTTTAAGGGTTAGAGCTGACTTTATAACGATTGCAGCCTCTGTTGCAGAACGTCGCGGAAGCCAGAGCTGTCGCGAGCGCAGTCATCGTTGGTGCTTAGAATGATAACAAAGAGAGGAGCTTCGGTGGTTCCGCTTCCAACATGAGTTTCCTAGCTTCGATAACGCTCAGACGTATCGTGAACCTCGAGCGTGCACGCGCAGCCGGAGCACGACGGAAGTCAACGGGCACGCGCTGGAGGCCTGGAGTTCGAGAGAGACGCCCTGCCGTTCTCCCTTTGTCGGCGACCATAAGATAATTACTCATATGTCAAGCAAGTTCCGAAAAGAAAAAAGAAAAAAAAAAAGAACACAGCGACAGAAATCAATTTTTTGGACGTACTTCGCGGTTAATTTATTCTCTCACTAATGCTCTTCCTTAATGCTTTTATGGGCAAATCAACTTTCATTCTAACAATTTACCGACAAGTAGCGCTCAAAAAACCGTAACTGATAAACCGAGGAATGCGGTTTTGGTTAATTTACTCAATTTAATCATTCATAAAATGTGTTTTCACATAACCTAGTTCATGGCATTTGTTTTTTTTAGGTCTGGGGAACCTGCATTCATTTCAAGTAAGCCTCCACGCTTAAAGACACTCCAAGCGTAGAGCTTTACTTCAAATCACTGCTTATTCGACCTCTTCGCGCTATCGTACCTGTAGCAACGTTTACCATACACACCGCCTGCCTGCGTGAATACGTAAAACTTAAATACATACAATGCGTGACACTGTTAACGGAAACACGACATCGGCGATTTCTTTTTCTTTTTTTTTTTTGCGCATTTTGTTTGAACAGAATATGCACCAAGAATTTGAGGGAGAGGATGAGACTAGATCTCGGCGACGACGTCACAACGCCAAGTTCCGATTGGAACGATTAGTGGGTAGGCCTAAAGCTAGCTGCCTTTGTCTCCACTTCACTCGTCGAAAAGCGTGAGAACGCGGAACGCCGGGATCCGGTGTTTGGCTCTCGCGTTCTAACGCGTTCGAACAGTGCAGTGGAAACAAAGGCAGCTAGCTTTAGTTCTACCCACTAATCGTTCAAATCAAAACTTGGCGTTCTGACGCCCCCGTGAGCTCTCGTCCCCTCTTCTCCCTTCCTTTCTCGGCACATTGAGGGGCACTGAATTTTACCAATTCGGCTACTGCCCTGCATGAGTACTTTTTGACACACTAGTATGTTTAATGGCAGCTGTTTAGTTTCAAAAGACAACGTCGAAAAAAAGGCTATCACTTGTTCGCCCTATAATCGTGTCTTCCTGCGTGCATACATACACACTTGTTCACACGCCCAGACCAAACCGCATATCGTAAACGCGTACAAAAAAAATAATATTTGCACGCGTTGATTACACGTTGAAAACACGTTGATAGAAACAGGAATATCTATAGATACGTTTTGAACGTTATGCCACAGGGCAGCGAAGTAAAGACAGCAGAGAGCAGAGTTTGTGGCAAATCGTCATTTCTCGCCCACGACGCTCTATTAAAATACCCCCGTGATGTCATCCCTCCGCTCTGCGACATCTCAACATCTTCTAGATTACGAAGCCGTAACGCTGAATGAGAGGTCGTAGTTGGCGAAGGCCAACGCTGGGCACACATTGGACATGACAATCGCGTCCACGTTCAGCTCAAACCTGACTCGTAGCCGAGCGCTGACGTAGCACTCGTTTCCAACCTGCGTCCAGCTTTTGGCCTTCGCTAGTGACGCAAAAAACGTCAGCACTTCGGCCTTGCCCTGTAGGCGGTGTGGGATGGCTTCGCAACCCACGTGCCGGCGCCGCAGGTGACGTCAGCAGTGCGATGCGAGCGCTGAGCGGAGGTATTGACGTGATGGGCGCTCTTTGCCGCTTTAGTTTCGGTTTGAAGTCGTATAGACATTTATTTTTTTAAGACGCCGTCATTTTAAAAATTACGGCACCGACGGCGCCGTCTAGCGGCTTAAAACTTGACTGACTTCCTGTATGTGGCAGAACAGCTATGGCTAGGTAACGGTGTTGGTATAGGCCAAACTTGGCTAGACTTGGCTATGGTGGGCTATACAATAACTTGGCTGGAAGTTGGCCGGTTGAATCGAGCTGGCTAACGACGGGTCATCTTCTTGCCTCCTCGAAAGAACGAGGACAAAGACGGTGGGGTGTTTTGGTTGAGTTTCCACAACGAAGGAATATACGAGCAGTTTAATGTAGTATGCAGGTAAGTTCTTGGCATTTTATAGCTGCATTTTGAATTGTGGCAGGTAGACGTTTTCATACCCTTCGCGTGCCATGAAGTATTAACATACCTTGCTAATCGGAGCACCGGCACCACCGGACTAGAATCGATCGACTTGCTTAGACGATGTAGTCGTGAGCATAAACGCGATGATGAGTCAGATACTAAGCAGTCGCGATTGGCGCTCGCAGTCGACGGACTATATAAAGAAAGATCCTCGGGAAAAGCTCAAAATCATTGCAGCTGCACTTGTGTTTCAGCTTCCCGTGCTCACCGCACACTCTCCGCGATTGTTCTTATGACTATTGAAATTATTTGTGCACCCGGCGACAACGCTGTGATAGCCAGCTAACCGTAGACTTTCGGAAATTATGACACGTTAAAAACAAACACGCGGAACTAACTCACGCGCGACGCTCGCCTCTAAGCCTTTTCGCCCATACCCCCGACGGCTGCGTACCCCGTGTCAGCGGGCAATCCAAAAATGCACCGGGTCGAGGGTGCGTCAGTTACGCGCTGCTATGAGGTTACGTGAAAAAGGCCTATACAAGGATGACATTCGTCGCCACGTAGCGTCGACTATGAATTTTCTTTATCGCAACTTTACTTCACTGTTTGTATATAATGAGGTGAGCATCGTTTTTGCAAAGCAGACGTCACACTGCTCATATACATCATACAAAAAGACAGTCTGCAAACACGGGTCACCGCAATTTCCCTGGTTCGAAGGCCGCGTGCCAAGTTTCTCCTCCAACTCCTTGCCATGGGGCATTCGAAGCACGAATCTCGCGGTGACTCCCGTACGAATTTGTACGCCGACTGTTGTTTGTGTGATGTATTGGCGACGTGAGCGATTGAAAGTGTCGCTGTGGTCGGCCCACCACAATTGGCTGAATGCTGACTATGACGTCAGCAAAGGATGTCTCATTGTCGGAAATAAGAGGAATTATCATTGACGGTGTTAGCAGTGTTGCTTTGAGACCGCTATGATTTCAAGCTTCCAGAATGCTCATTACAAACACCATTGAGCTTGTTCACAAGGTAATGACGTCACGAAAGGTAACCGAACGAGGGCGCCACCGAAACATCTCGCCGCCAATATGCGATCCCGGATTAACGATATTATTCCCCAAGAAATAAGCTCCTAACGAGTAATTTAAACTTTTTAGTCGCTAATAATAATAATTATTATTATTATTATTATTATTATTATTATTATTATTATTATTATTATTATTATTATTATTATTATTATTATTATTATTATTATTATTAATAAGAAATAAGAAAAAGACGGGGGGAGGTGTTTTGATAGCAGTTGATGCGTCATTACCGTGCATAAGACGTCCTGACCTGGAGACATCGCTTGAGTCCGTGTGGGTAGAACTGCAAAGTGTCAATGGTGAACGCATTCTGCTTGGCGCGTACTACTTGCCGCCCGACACCTCTCCTGATGAATTTAACCGATGTCTTCTTGCTATTGAAAGTACAACTAGTGCTCTAGATAATTTCAAATTTATTGTTATTGGTGATTTCAATGTCCCCAATATAAGCTGGGAAACAGCTACAGCGTCTTCTAATAATTACTACCTTGCTCAGAAATCTACGTTCTTACTTAACTTTGCATCATTTACGAATCTAAAGCAACACAATTGTATTCCCAATTGCCAGGGAAACATGCTTGATTTGTGTTTCTCAGATTTAGATGATATACGTATAACTGAGTGCGCCTCAAGTTTAGTTCCACCTGACAGATATCACCCCCCTCTGGAGATCGTGGTAGCTCTTCGAGAGGGCATGAGGCGTTGTTTACAGAGTCATTCTAATGTGACTAGTCACAATTTTTCCGCTGGAGACTACGTTGGTTTATACAACCATTTTGCCGAATACGATTGGTCATCGATCATTCGATGCACTGACGTCGATGAACAGGTTCGTGAGTTCACACGCATCGTTCGAGAAGGGATGCACCAGTTTATCCCGTTACGGAGAACCGCAGGTTCTAGGTTTCCCTTTTGGTTTTCACGTGAATTACGCAGATTAATGAATAAGAAGTTGCACGCTCACAGAAAATTTAAAAATAACGGTCTCCCTGGATGGAAATCAGAATTTTGGCGTCTAAGGTCTTCATGCAGGGAAGTTATGAGGCGTGATCGTCAGAGGTACGTTAATTCTGTTGAGCTGCATTTAACTCAGAATCCCATGGAATTTTGGAAATACGTTCGGTCTCGATCAAAGACAAAATGTGGGAGGGAGATCACATTGCTGAACTCACAGGGAAACTCGACCACAGATGTTTGCGAAATTTTTGCCCACCATTTCCAGTCCGTATTTAGTCATCAACCGAACTCTCCCATTAACGCCGCGCCAGCTGCCTCTAGTAATTCAACCTGTATTGCGTTTTTTGATGAGGAGCTATTATACGAGTGTGTAAAGAAGATGAAGCCGTCTTTGTCTTCTGGCCATGACGGCATTCCGTCTGTCCTATTGAAGGCCTATAGTGCAATATTTATCCCTATTTTGGTACATATATTTAACAACTGCGTAAAAACCGAAGTGTTTCCCGTCTTGTGGAAAACTGCACTTGTTGTACCCGTACATAAGTCCGGTTCAAGAACAAGCGTCTCAAACTACAGGCCTATATCTCTTCTTTGTACATTTTCAAAACTGTTCGAAACAGCTTTACACAAAATATTGTCGTTTAAGCTCAAACATTCTCTCATCCCTAGCCAACATGGTTTTATGGCGGGTCGCTCAACCACGACTAACCTCACTTGTTTCATGTCAACTGCTGCTCAGGTCGTCCCTAATAGAGGCCAACTTGATGTAATCTACTTTGATCTAAGCAAAGCGTTTGATCTTGTAAATCACGACATGTTGCTGGCAAAGCTGTCAAGGCTTGATGTCCACAGGTCGTTACTTTTATTGCTCAAAAGTTACTTGCGTGATAGACTGTGTTTTGTCAGCTCGAATGGTAATTCGTCTGCTGCTTATCAGGCTACGACGGGTGTACCTCAAGGTTCCGTTCTTGGCCCCCTTCTGTTTTCAGTTTTTGTGAATGATGTTTCGGCTGTGATCCGTCACTCTTCCTTTCTACAATATGCAGATGACATTAAGATGTTTATAGAGGTACGAGACGAACGCGACTGTGTTCTGCTACAAAATGATGTATATGCATTCGAAAACTGGTGCAATCAGAATGCCCTAAAACTAAATAGTTCGAAAACTAAAGTCATGTCCTACACTAGAAAGACACATAATATTATATTCTCTTATGACATTCAGTCAGTTCTTTTGACACGTGTGAATGAAATCAAAGACCTTGGAGTTGTATTTGATAGTACATTACGCTTTTCGAGTCATGTTGACCATATTGTGAGCTCAGCTTTACGTACGCTTGGTATCACGTGCCGCGTTACTAAAGAGTTTAATAACCCTAGTACTTTTGTGACACTGTACAGTGCTTTATGTCGACCACACGTCGAGTATGCCTCTGTTGTATGGAATGGAATCTGCGCGACAACCTCGGCTAGAATCGAACGTGTTCAGAATAAGTTCTTATGTATCTACAGACATCGTTTCTCGTCGCGCAATGCGTCCACCTCAAACGATGATCCAGCAGTGCCAGTCCAACATAGCTTGGCATTGCCCACCCTGCGGCGTAGGAGAGAACATGCCGACATCCTATTTCTGTACAAACTTATTCATGGCATCACTGACTGTACATCATTGATATCAAATGTGCGTTTGAAAATTCCCGTAAAAACTACAAGGCAAAATGCATCCTTCTACAATGCTCCCGTAACTAATCTTCACGACCCCGTGTCGAGAATTGGGCACACCTACAATTCCTCTTTTACAGACTCTATTGATATATTTAACAATAACACACCGGAGTTCATCAGAGCGCTGAAGTTCCTCACCTAAATTTGACTTCCCATTTTTTTTTTTTTTTTTTGCACCTGATTAAGTTCCTCAGAACCAATTTTTATACTCTCGCTTTCCTTTCCTTTCGCTATCGTGGTGGTATAGCCTAGCGAGTTTATGTGACATATGTGATCTTTTTTAAGTGTTTTATTGTTTACTGTTTCTTTGTTGTGTGTAGTGTTGATTTCCATGTTTCCTGAGTGCACCTGTACTAAGACCGCAAGGTTGTTCCTGGGCACTTCAATAAAAACATTGATTGATTGATTGATTGATTGATTATTATTATTATTATTATTATTATTATTATTATTATTATTATTATTATTATTATTATTATTATTATTATTATTATTGGCCCTCATAACTCCCAACTTAGTCCGAACAAAAAAAAAAATCTATTTCCCTTTCTTAAAAATTTTGGTCGCACGAAAAAAAAATATCTTTATATAGCTCAGTGCTTATAGGCCTTCAAGAATATTCATAACAAAAGGTGCGCTTACATGTTTTGAAATCAAGTATGGCGAATAGTCAATTCTTTTGATCCTTAATTTAACGTGCTTTGGAACAAACACAGTATACATAGTTTTGCGTTACTTCTAAAGCCCGCTGTTGAAGAACAAAAGAAAGTGTGCGTGTTTGTGTGTTGGGGAGGGGGGGGGGGAGAGTGTAGTACCGAGCTAGGACTGATTCCCCTTCGCGTTCTTGGTTCTACTGAATGATGGAATTTTCAATTACCGCGCGGAATTTGTCAGACAATCTCTCTTCTACGCGCATTCACGCGTACAAAATGCTCGTCCCCGGAGAACAATGCACGTGCCGACCAACATAATAGCAACATAAATTTTCATCAACGAAAAAGGGCCGACAAGCCTACTTGCCTTTAAACCTTTTTGTAGACCGTTCAACTTTAACCTTTTTATCTAATTGCACTTCACAGAGTATTTCATAAAAGAGTTAGAATCAAAAGGATTCCATTCGGTATTGTTTCTTTTACGTTTTTAATATTTCAACGCGTGCCGTACAAAATGAGGTATAGGGGTTTTCTTCGGAAAGTCTTTAAACAAAAAAGGTGGTAAATATGACATTGTGGTCTTCAAGTTGCATATTTGAAAGCTTGTGATAAAGGCATCTTGGCTGAAAAGAGGAGTTAACGTATTTATTTTACTCGCAAGAAAGTTCCTAGCAACAATTCGTAAGACGTACTTAGACGAACCTGCGTCGTGTTTGGTTGCGTTTGATGTTATTATTAGGGTATGTTTTTTTCTCAAAACTTCCACTCCCGCATTTGGCACCCAAATTGTTTCAGCTTCAAAGACGATGGCTTGGTTTGCTGCAATTATTAAATTTAGCGAACATTAAAGTTCCAACCTAACTTACACTATACCAATCTAAGATACAGAATGCTTCTTTATTGCTCGAGTAAAATACAAATATAGGAGTATATAGTATAATCGATATTAAAGTTGGTCTGTTTGTTTTAGGTGCTTTTGGAGATCATCACTACGATATAAAGTAACTTTCTAAACATCCCGAAATTATTAACAAAAACAAAACGATGAAGTTGTTTGCGTTTCCAGTCAAAGAGCTACGCGCGTGTAGCTTCTCGACAACACCAAACAAGTTCTGGGAGCGTGAAACACCTAAAGGGTGCGCGCCGATCCGCCTTGCCAGCTACACAAACGACAGCGTCCGCGCTGCCTCCGCCCGCTCAGGGTTTTGACCCGCAGCGTCTCGGCTGCGTCGACGCCTCCAGGCGGTCGCGTTCCTCGTTCTTGATCCGGAGTAAAAGTTCGGCGCCTTGCCATTCGAAAACGTATCCATGTTCAACGTTTCCCTGTACGTGTTCTCACGTTATTCAGGCTGCAGGAGTGTATCAGAGCTCAAAATCTATTCGTGTCCCCCGCCATTGTGTCGGCAACGACTGCAACACAGCGCCATGTATTTCCTTTATCTGCGCTAGAACATGCGTGTGCGGAAAGCAAGTCGTCTGCTTTTTTTCTGCGCAGGAGTGGCGGTGACGTCAGAGCAACACCGAGCTCTGATTGGCTCTGTTTGAAAGGATGGTGGGTAGACCTCAATGCTAGATGCCTTAACGTTTACCCTCTATTTTCTTTTTTCTTTTGTTTTCTAAACAGCCAATAAGAAGTTTAGCGTTCTGACATCATGGCGACCCCTGTGCAAGAAGCAGACGAAGTTGCGCTCCGAATACAAAGCGTTTGCTTGTTTGACGGTTCGGAAATCATTACGGAACGACACTCAGCAGTGCCACTTTGTGGATATAATCTACTTGAGAAGTATTTTTCACTCCTCCTATTACCAGGTGTAGCTCTTCGCTCTGTAGAGCGAAGGGAGTAGATGTTAATGCGAGGATGCAGTCGAGGTGGTTACGTACCATCAGTTTATAACCCTGGAGAGTGGGGAAACAAAAGGGCAGGACAACACGACTCGCCAAACACAGTTGAGGATTATTTCACAAGACACAACCTTATATAGGCTACCAAAACAAAGAACCCGAACAGAACAAAGACACTGATGTTCTCGACGTACTGGGATTGAGAGGATCGCAGCTGTTTTCGCCAGCGCATAGAGGTTAAATTAGCGCCGACTGAGGCCTGGAACGTTTTGCGTAGCGTGGTGCTCAGACAAGCTGGCATTTATTAGAATTTAACATCAGCTGCTACTCGCGATGTCTTTGCGCAATGCTTCTGCTAGGAGCGGCACCGTGACATCGCACGCTTCCAATCGTATATGGAGCTGTATTGTTTAAATATAAACCTTGAACATAAGCAAAACAATTCAAGTTTAGGCATATTTATTAGCATAAAAGTTACTGCATAAGGAAGGGAAGCAAATTGTTGTGTCTATGTTTATACAGCCGGAAGTTAGTCTGCCTCAGTGGGCGTCTGTTGTCTCAGATGTAGATGAGCAGTTTAGCCAGTGCGGTAGAACCGCTAGCCTAGGGTTTTTAACGTGCACCACGCAGTAGTGATACACGACCGCACGCCGGTACGATGCTCATCCAGATCGAGACGGGCAGTGGTTGGGATTGAACCCAAGATCCCTGGGCTCTGCAGCGCGAGCTTTCGCTCCACGTGCTCCGAGCTCGTGTGCGCTAGCCCACTCGGCCACCAATACCCCGCATAACAAAGACTAAGAACGGTGTTTGAAAGTATTTTTTCTTTATCATGATAGCATCAAACTAGAAAACTCTGCCTTAAGAAATAGTAAACATTAATATTCAAGACTCAATCGATAAGAGCTTATGCCAGTTATTTGTCAAACGTTAACTTACCCTGAAATAGTCTGTTAGTTTTGCGATGTGGGTTAGCAAGAGTTTCACAGCTCACGATTGTTAAATTTGAATTTCAAAGCTTGCAGGCGATGAGCTACAATTGCACGTCAAACTTTTTTTTATTATTTTTATTAGGTGCTCGGCATTTTGTGAAGCCCAGATAAAATCGTGGCCGCGAGGTTCGGCTTTGATTGGTTGACGGGTGGGAGAGGGCTAGTGAGTGTCTCGACGTTGATTGGTCGACGGGGAGGTCACGTGCCCGGAGGGGTAGGCGAGGAGGAGTGAGGTAGGCGAGGGGGACCTCCATCACCTGTGCCTACTACTGATGGAAAGAAGCTCGTGTGTATGGAAGGCTCTGGAAGATCGCCAGGTGTGTGAGCACGATTAGCGACAGTATCTCTTCCTTCTAGGAACAACTATCAAGTGTACGCAAGGTACGCGTTAAACTAACCGATGAACAGCGCCGTGAACGTAGGCGTCCGGCGACTGGGAACTTACAGATATCGCTAAACGTTTGTAATGCTAGAACGTTTCCCGTGTGCAATACAATTGCCTAGCAATATTCCATAAGTTTATACTTTTGTAAACATGCTTGTACAGGTCCTATTGCGTTATGTTTGATTATGCTTGCGATATAAGCAGTACTCTGAAAGTTAAAAAGGAAATGCAACCTTGTGGGTCGCTGTAAGTATTTATTCGCATCCGGACATCGCATTTCTGTGAAATGGGTACTAAAATGTGTCTATGTGTTTATGTAGTTCCTTACTTCTGCAACAGCTCCAAAAGGGCATGACAGTATTGATAAATAAATGTTAAATAACGTATTCTACAAGAAGAAAAATCTTGACGTGGATCTAGATGGCGTATTCTTATGATAAGTGCATAATAAAAAGAAGTAAATAGCAGTAAAATTATGTTTATCAGCTATCTGACACAATTTTTTTGGCACAAAAGCTCGAACGTCTAAACAAAAAATGCTTAATGAGCGTCCGTTGGAATAAAGGTACAATACAACGATAGAATTACTAACAGTTTAAAAATTGCGGAGTGTGGCTTATTATGTTAACGCTTTTTGCTTCGTAACTTGTTGCCCGAATTTTTTTTTTGTTTTTTTTTGTTTAGCGTATTAATTGTTGCGCGTTAGTATGCACGCCCTGTGTTTCTTGAGCTTCTAATTTGGAAAGCGGAGGTCCCGGTCTCGCCTGGCTACAGCCTGTGAACGGCAGTTCGACTCCGGAGGATACGAACAAGCGTCGCACTCATCCCAGGCAAACGAGCACCCTTCAACAACAAAACCCGAAAATAAGAAAAAGAGGTGATTGCACTTGGTGTGCCCAAGAAAAACTTGATTTTTCGATTGCCAAAAAAAAAAAAAACTACAAGTCAGCACACCTGGACTTACCCAATACGGGGTGGGGTCTCCACGACACCACGATCCAAACCAACGCGTTTTTGTGCGCGCGTTGGCCGTGCGCTTCTCGGAAATTGCATATTTTGTACCGCTTTTGCTGTTTCCGGAGCGCTTTCTGAGTCACAACCATGCGCGTTGGTTAGAGCGGTGCGGTTTCGGGCGAGCGGAGACCATCTGCGCCAGACGGCAAAGAAACGCCGAGCCGGAACTAGTGCCCTCCGCCGATTGGCCGAGAACGGGAGCGCCCTTCTACGTCCCGGCACGTTTTCTTGCGCGTTCAGAAAAAAAAATTGAAATCATCCAACTTTCTTATGCGCGCCCGGAAGGCGCAATTAATCTGCGTGACGTCACGAAATACGCAATTTCCGGGAAGCGCGCGGCCTACGCGCTTGCAAAAACGCGTTTGTTTGGATCGCGCTTAAGCTGAACCGAAATCTGGATTCCACAAAACACGCGGCGAAAGCGTGCCACGGGATGCTACAAACACCAAGACATCACTCATACAGGAATATCTCCGAACGGATGACCATATTTTCTAGAAAAGGGGGCACATTTGACAGAAATGTTCACGTCATGTTTCTCCGAGAAGGAGAGGGAACGCCCTCGCGTCTTCGAAGCGAAGACGCGAGGGAGCGAAGTGAAGAGAGGAAGAAACGAGATATCTCTACGTCAGGCGCCTCGTCGGCCTGGTTCAATCTCGACCTTTTTTTCCAAAAATATGGCTGTACATTCGAGATATCGCCTTACGAGTAGTGTTGAAGGGTTGTAGTGTCCCGCTTACAACTCCTGCATTGTTTTTTTTGTTTTTTTTTTTGGAATCCAAATTTCGGTTTACCATCCCTTTAAAGAGGTCTTGGGTTCGCTTCTCGCTTACTTGCGGCAGGCGAACCTCCAGGACTGTGTATATTAACACCCTTGCCCTTCCCCTGATAACGTTAGGCAGAAGAAGGATGTGCCTATTAAATGACATGTACTCACTCACTCGATCACTGTTAAGCTGTCACTGCATACAATAGCGTTGCAAAGGCCAAAGTTTGGAGCATTCAAGCAACCAAACGATTTTACGAGACTCTTGTAGTAATTATATGTTTTCCATTCACTCAATTGGTTGCTATGCTAACGCAGTCTTAATCTTACACCATATTTTAGGATATATCACGTTTCCCATTGTCGGGATCGTGCCCAATATGACCGCTATTGATCCGTCGTGCTGTTCATATTACAAGTTCATACATTACAACAACAAGAAACCACTGAGTCGCATTTGGTTCTTGTATTCTGGTTGTTTACTTCTTTGAGGCGTTATATTGGTTTTCGCACTCGCCGATTTCTAGCCTCCGGCTCCTAGGCGAGCAAGCAACTCTGCGCTTTATGAAACGAAAAGAACGCACTGAAGCCAGGGTACCCTCTGCTCCTGGACGGGATAATGGGAGCCAAGGCGGCCAAATAAACTTCCGCCAGCTCTGAGAGATATTTCAACGGCCCGAACGCTCATAACGACGCGAGGAGTAATCCAATCTTCCGAGCCGAGCCAAGCCGAGCCAGTTCCAAGTCAGACGGGAATTGTCACTTCCCGGTCACTCTGTTCCGCGTGCTTGTCGCCGCCGCCGCCGAACGATTGGGGAGGCGAGGAAATGGGGACCACTCCCTTCGGACGATGAGTCCCTCTTCCACCGGAATGACTGTTTACCCACTACTGCCAACTTCCTTCTGTTCTTTCCTTTTCTCTTTCACTCTTTCTTTCTTCTTCCACTTCTCTCTCCTTTCCTCGCAAGACCCGACAATTTCCGGCAGTAGACTATGTTTTACTTCCTGCAAAAACAGTCTTTCATGTGTCTAATAAAACTTTGAGTTGAGTTATTTTCATCCTCTTTTAGAGGATGACAATAGGTGTTTTCTTCTTTTTTTGTGGGATCTGGTAATGACAACTACGTCCATTACTGCTACTACTGTGTGATTTACGTTTACAACACAATATTTTGCCGCAATAAACTCAATACAGGGAGTTCCCGTGAAAAGAGAACTGTGTTTTTCGGCCCGGTTACATAAACTATGCATCGCAGAAATCTCACACTTTGTGGGAACCCGACGCTCGCGGTTAGGATAGGACGCGAACGTTTGAGAATATGATGTTACCTAGATCGAAAAATTATTGAGAAAAACGAAATTTCTCTCTGAGCCGACGTCCACCTTAACCTAATATTTTCAAAACGGGAAATGACATTGTGGAGGCCTGTGGCTTTTATTTCAGCGAAAAAACAAAACAAGAAATCTTGGCAGCAAGAAAGAAAACAATAAATTCTTTCTTGCGGGCAAGTGTTTTCCACTGGTCTAAATCTCACAAGCGTCCACATTGTCGAGTTTTCTTTTGACGATATTAGGTTTAAACGGACGTCGGCTCATAGAGAAATTTCATTTTTCATAGTTATCCTTTGATCCAGGTAACGTCATGTTCTTAAACTTTCGCGTTCTATCCCAACCCCTAGAGTCACATTCTTGCAGGGTTTGAGCTTTTTGTGATGTATAGTTGATTTACCCAGGCCGAAGAACACGGGTCTCGTTTCTCGAGAACTCTCCGTATAATATTTTTTCTCGTATATCACTGAGTTGACTGGTGTAGAGATGCAAAAAGTTTATGTTCACTCATCTCGTGTTCTTGAATCACCGCCAGGGAATATATATTGTAACGTGAACAAACTACAATTATCTCAAAGGCTGACCACTGAAATGCAGGGCGTTAAATGAAATAGTGTCTAATGTTTTCACTCATAGGACTTCACTATCGGTATAATAATTGACTGACTGCATAAAAACGAGTGAGAGATGAGACATTTAACCATTTCTTGTTTATATAGGTAACGAAAATACTTAACTTTGTAATAATGTAGAAATCTAACGAGTAGGTTAGTGCCTTGCTGAAAATACTAACGCGTTATCAGTATCGTCGTCGCTTGTAATGCATTACTTCTAAGACAATTTTTAGCAGCAATGCTCCACCAGATGTAGAGGACGATAAAGAGCCAGTTACGCTTTGTCTACCGTCAAAACTCCGTATTTGTCACTGTACTGAATAATAAACAACTCATGGTTCAGCAACATTATTTAGTATAAGTTGAAGGCATAAAAAGAAAATAATTCGACAGCAATTGAATGATGAGAGTTCGCGAGGAGAAACAACAGTTTGTCACGCAACTATTCGTTGAGCAGCAGCTCTACGAGCAACAGTTGCTAGAGCAATAGGTGGTAGAGAAACGGATGATCGAGCAACAGTTTATCGAGCAACAGTTCATCCAGGAACATCTCGCAGAATCACAGCTTGTCTAGGAGCAATTCATCCAGCGACACCTCGCGGATTATGAGTTCACATACCATCAATTTACGTTCACAATTTTGACAAGCGATAGCTATTAGAGTAACACTTAGTCAAGAAACAGTTTGAATAACATGCTCTTGAGTTTCTTCGTTCCAGAGAAACCAAGATCTTTGAGTTCAACTTTCTTTCTGAAGAAGAAAGTTAAAAGCAATTAGGCGTTTAGAAGCATACTCGTTTCTTCGTGTTGGGGCAGAGAGCAAGAAATGAAAAATAACGCTGCTGCCCTAAAACAAATGTATCTAGAAAGAAGACCCTCCTGTTGGCGCGAGGGTGCAAATAATTAATCGAGTAGGCACGGCTATTATTTATAATATCCGTGCTCGCAAAAACGCTGCTTTACTACGTTGCATTGCCATCGCGAAGCAGTTTTAGTGCAGGCACCGCGTTCCGGCAAGTACTAAATTCGGGCCATCCGCGTTGCATATTCAAGCACGGTACGACCTTTTTGCCAGCATGCGTTCAACTATGGACGATGACCCCCGGAGGTAAACTACTTGCAAACTGCCGCGACCTCAAGTTTCCCGGCCACGCGACAAAGCTTACAAGCTCTTAAGCGTTTCCTTTAAGGTTTCTTTGTTCCTTTGCGCTGCTTCTAAGGCGCGATGAAAGATGACGCGAGATATCCGCGGGGCGTAACCAGAACTTACGGGAAACCGGGAGAACAACAGGCGTGAAATATGAAGCGCTCGGGAAGACGGCACGGATTCTAAACCTCAAACCGCCCAAAGAGTGAAAAAAAAAACAGCCTTTTTCATGCACTTTCGTTGAAAAAGGGGCAGTAGAAACGCGGAATGTGATGTAGCGCCGAGATAGACGCTATTGCGGTGCCACCGTTTCTGCCGCAGCGGCAACTCCGTAAACAAGACACACCGGAACGGAGAAAATGAAAGTGTTGCGCCGTGAGGCGTCGCGCTAGCGAGCGGCCAAATCCAAAAAGCATACGGAAGAAATTAAATATATATATATATATATAATATTGAAAGAAAGAGAAAACGCATGCGCTTGGCAGGGATGTTGAAATCCCGAAGCTCGCTCTTTTAGCGTCTGCTCTGGCGGCCATAACTGTGTGCGCGAATGTTGAGCGCGTGCTGATGGCGAGCTTCCACTGTTCTTTTGCAACGTGCATTCCACACCGTCAAAAGTGCTGGACTTATAGCAGCCTATTGATGTGAGCTCGTTCTGAGCATGCGCTCTAAACAGCACCCACAAATATGGCGTCTAGTGAATACTCCCTATACGGGTAGAAACTGAGAGAGAGGAGGAGACGTGACCGCGGCGGGAGACCAGACTCGTATTACTCGAAGTCAACATAATGTAAACAAAGGCCTTAGGAAAGCCGTAGCCCTTGTGTTTCTGTATGCCGCTACCTCCTGCCGGAGGCCAGCGCGGGTCGCTGATATGGCACCAATTTTGCGGTACACGCTTTTGGCTCAAACTCGTGTCTAATTCGTGAGGACACGAGGGCTGCGTTGGCCTTCGTGTTCGATCAGTGATTGCATGAGTTCCAGCCGACCGCCGCCGCAGTATACACGTGTGATGGCTTCCGTCTCTGGAGTGCGAAAGCAGAAACGGTTGGATGCCAGCCATGTCAGGCGTTCTGTGTTAAAAAGTGATACGCGTCTAAAATTTGAATGCGTTGTGAATATACTTGTTTGGGGCTGTGTGCGCTGGAAGACTAAACGAGTGTTTGCATGATTTAAGGCCCG
The DNA here is from genome assembly GCF_016920785.2 of Ixodes scapularis. NCBI lineage: Eukaryota > Metazoa > Arthropoda > Arachnida > Ixodida > Ixodidae > Ixodes > Ixodes scapularis. The sequence goes on from NW_024609882.1 coordinate 33,394,185, forward strand.
TTCACACGGCTGCGTTTGACTCCCAACGGCTGAGGCAAGACCGGCTTTTAAGCCTCTTGTGACGGCTTAATTGCCGCGAAGCCGGACTTAAGCCGTCGCGAGAGGCTTAAAAACCGGTCGGGGTCGAACGCAAGTGTGTGAACGGGCCTTTGGACACTCCACACAAACAAAATATATAAAATTAAAGCGAAGAGAAGCGAGGTCAATCTACCTTTAAGGTTTAACGAATGATTTTATCGCGCATATCTCAGACTGACTAAACTAGAGATGAGCGCACAGGCAGTATGATTATATGAGATTATAACATAATAAGGGATCGGAGACAATAAGCATACACAAAAAAAAGTTTTTTTTCTTGCTTCCTGTATATATATATATATATATATAATATGGTTTCCAAGCACGTATACCCAGGGGGGGGGGGGGGGGGGCGCCTTGCCCCCCCCCCCCCCCCCCCCTCCCGAGATCTTACATTTTGTTGGGACCTGCTCTCCTCCTCCCCCTCATACAGCATTTTGTCATGGGCGACCCCCGCCCCCCTCTCCCCCGCTCCCCCCCGCCCGAAACAAAATACTGGCTACGTGCCTGATGGTTTCGAAGAATTTTGGAATCATTGAGCTAAGCCCCGACGTAAACTGATTTTCTAACGCTGTGCACAACTTTGGAGTTTGGGTCGAGGCTATATTTGGGCGAATTCATATTTATGCGTTCAGGCGCGCGTCACACCTACCAACGCAATCTACGTGTATTAAAGCGCTTGACGACTCTCATGCCCCGTCCGCAAGAAGAAGAGAGTTCTGCGAATGCTCGACTTCACTCGGAATTGCTTCCAAAGAGGTTCACCACATCGAAAGACAGTAACTAGCAGATTTAAAGTGACCGTCAAAACTAAAGCTGCGGTTGTAAAGGCTGGACAATAAGGACTTAATTGGGTCCTACAGTGATACACAGTGTATCGCTAATGGGTGCAGTGTTATTGTTTTTTCTTTAGCATTTTGAGTCGTTATCTACGCAACCGCGTCTTAGCAGTTCCTTGTTTGCCAAGAAACAATTCTTTATGTAGAGTTCAGAGAACGAAAATTAAAACTGAAAGACGAAGGTGAACCTCCGAAATACTGAAAGAAGACTGAGGGCGCAGGTGATCTGGTGACTGTTTGGCAACGTAAGAACAGACACGGAAACAGAAAGAACGCACACAACAGGAACGGTTTGGGTACGTCCTTTTTGTTTTCGTGTCTATGTTTTTACTATGTTGCTTCGAAATGCTCCCTTCCCCCCAAAAAAAAAATATAATAAAATAATAAAAGAAGTACAGCGAGAGGAAAAGAAACTATTCCCGATAAAATGTTTTAGGAACAAGACGTGTTTTCTTGTATTTTTATTTTGCTTTAAGTACTTTGCTGTGTTAGCCATCGTTATTCGTTGTAAAAACATTGTTTTACATTCTATTTGATCCTCTCATTAGCGACGGCACGTTTCCCGCATACTTTCAGTTAAACATATAAGTGAAAATTCATTTTAAAAACCTCAAGCCAAGCTCGATGAATCGAGAATCGTGCCGCTACACTTGAGTCATGTTCTTCCGGCTACAAAATGTGAAAATAAATATTTGATTTTCACCCGATCGCCTTTAATACGAATTCAATGGATCGATCTTTTCCTCCGAAGTGCGGGCGCCAATGGCTGCTGTGATTATCTGAAATGCACTCGTTAATGGCGGACAGACAAGGGTTATTCATTGAACGCGGCGAGGACCCTCCAAGTTTGGAGTGTTGGCGACACAATTCACTCTAACTAGCTTTGAGAACGACCGGATAATTTAATATGAATTGAACCTAGCCGACTTAGTGAATTCTTTCACTTTAGGATGTCTCTCAAAACCTGCACCGACTCAAGTAGGTTGATTAAGGATATCCGTCGTCTTCACGGTCGGGTGCGCAAATCTGGAAAAACGTCTATGGAAAAAATGAGCCAAACCTTTAAAGTGACACCCCCTTTTCTGTATGCAATAATTGGCGCTTAAGATGAAGTTTACTATTGTTCAGTTGTTGTTCACAAGTTAATTATCATGCTTGAGGGATAGATGTTCTCTGAAATGATGTCTGAAAAATCAAAGATGTTGTGTTTCTCAGGGCTGAGCATTTGATCGATTAACCTACCTATTAACCGATTACTGCTTATGTCACGATTACTTTTTTTTAGCCGGTTATTCGGTTCGAAGCTGGCAAACAAAAAAAAAATGACGAAGTTTACAAATCTCTGTAATGCGAAATTTTAGGGCAGCTCTTGAGGAGGAGGAGGGGAGGGTACGGAGGAAAGGGTGTGCCCCTACTGTGGCGCAAGCCTCCTTTGAACTTCCCGCTTTCTATTAGCGAGGCACACCACGCGCGTGCCTTGGGGCCCGTGGCTTGTGCAGGGCCGCGAGGGAATAAACCTTCTTTTGGTTTGCCGTGACACGGAGTCAGTCGCATTTCTTTCTGGTGGCAACTAGCACCGATACGTGGTGTCAGAAGTGGGATCCCGCCTCCTTTGAAGCTTCGGGCGTCGCCTTGTGGTTGCGGACCACACCGAGTCATGGATCGGGCAAACCCACCACCGGACTCGCCCTCAGGCCGCCTGAACCCTTCCACTTTGGGAACGCTTCGGAGTGGCCGTGGTGGATCGCCGAGTTCGACGATTTCCGTCACGGAACCGGACTGGTTCACAGAACGAAGAAACTCAGGTACGAACGCTTCTCTACGTCATGGGTCGTCAGGCTAGGCAAATTTTCAACACCTTCGGGTTATCTGACGCCGACGCCAAGAAGTACGACACCGTGAAAGCGAGATTCGACGGTCACTTCATTCAAGTCAGGAACGTTGTATCCGAGTCTGCATGTTTTAACAGACGGGAGCAGGGGCACACTGAAACAGTGGACCAATACGTCACAGTGCTCTGCAACATGGCGGACCAATGCAACTACGGAAGCCTGCGTGACCGCCTTATTCGTGACCGCTTCGTTCTTGGGCTGCGAGACAAGTCGCTCTCGGAAGCTCTTCAGTTAGTGGCTGCGCTCTCTCTAACTTCCGCGCTTGCCAAGGCGCGACTAAAAGAGTCTGTTCACAAGCAGCAGCAGTTGTTGAGAGAGAGTGAAGCGCACCGCCTGTCAAGACTAAAGACGCTGACTTGGACGCAGTGGCGAAAGGCTCGTCATCTAAGCTTCGCAGCGCTCCATCTTCCTCGACTGCGAAGCGAACCTCACAATCAAAACAACCAAGCTCCACGCGCGGTTATTGCGGAGGATTGCGTCACGCTCGTTTGTGTGCCCTGCGCGAACCGAAAAGTGCGCTCGATGCAAGACCAAGGGTCATTACACACGCGTCTGCAAAAAGATGCTTGGAGGAACCAAAGGCATTTCGTCAGTGGAACAGAATCCAACACCGGCAGTTTTTCTCGGCGCCGTCGACGAGTTCGGTAGACGCCCATACGCCAAGTTCACGACGATAACCGTGAACAACGTTTCACTGACTGCAAAGATCGACACCGGTGCGATGTCTCAGCGGTCCCAGATACATTTTCTGGAATACCGTCTTCTGGCCTGTGCTCAGCAGAAGAGGTCCTTTCGGGGCCCAGTGTACATGCCTTGAAGGTGTTGGGAAAGTTTGACGCTGTCATGAAATGGAAGGACAAGTTCACATGGCAAGATGTTTACGTCGTACAACAACTTCGCACTGCCCCTTCTTGGATTGCCTGCCATACAGAACTTGGGACTCGTCAAGCTTCTTTGCAGCACCGAACGCCTCGAGAAGCGCTTTGCTCGACTCTTCAGCGGCCTTGGGACACTTCCAGGAGAGTACACCATCCGACTAGACCCAGCGGCGGTGCCTTACTCGCTGAGCGTCGCACGTCGCGTGCCCATTCCTCTGAGAGATGCAGTCGTTCAAGAACTCAGAAAGATGGTAGACCTGGGCGTCATCCGCCAAGCTGAAGGTCCAACCAACTGGTGTGCTGGGATTGTTCCAGTCCTGAAGCCTTCCGGAGAAATAAGGATCTGCATTTACTTTACTCACCTCAGCGCCTCCGTCTGACGAGAGCGCTATGTCCTTCCAACTGCGGAGGAAACGCTTGGCCAGCTGGGGGCGGCGGCAGTGTTTTCGAAGTTGGATGCTAATTCCGGGTTCTATCAAATCCGTCTCTTTCCCTTGTGCCAAGAGCTGACCACATTCATCACCCCATTTTTGCTTCACACGACTACCTTTTGGGATAGCATCAGCTCCGGAATATTTCCAAAAACGCATGTCGTAAGATCTTGAGCGGACTGCCCGGAGTACTCAACCTCACGGATGATGTACTTGTCTTCGGCAAGGACCAACCTGAGCATGATGCAAATCTGCACAAGACTCTCAAGCGCCTAGAGCAAACTGGAGTCACCCTCAACAAAGCCAAGTGTGTCTTCAGGACAAGGGAACTTACCTTCCTTGGATGTATTATATCCCGCCACGGTGTTCGACCGGACCCAGCAAAGGTCAAAGCAATCAGAGATTTTCCGGCTCCAGAGGATCCTGCCGGCGTCTGTCGGATCCTTGGAATGGCGAACCATCTGGCAAGGTTTCTTACAAACTTGGCACAAATTACGGCGCCGCTTAGAGACCTGCTTCGAAAAACGTCGCGGTGTACCTGGGGTCTCCCACAAGCAGCGGCTCTGCAAAGCGTCAAGGATCTCCTGTGTTCAGATTGTTGCATAGGTCACTACAATCCGTCGTATCCCACAATAGTCTCGGCGGATGCGTCTTCACACGGATTAGGAGCAGTCCTGCTTCAGGTCCAGCCCGATGGGGGATGAATAACTACAGACTAGGGTGCCTTCATGTGCGCTTTGCTTAGGGTGGAGACATCTGGCCATTTTGTTCCCACTTTTACATTCATCTTTTGTTCAGAAGCGCGTGAAAGCGCGTGTCCCTGCACGCGTCTGTGGCGCTGACTGTGCTATGGCGACATTTTCTTTTCGTCGATTTCTTTGCATTTTCCCCGTGAGCGCGTGCTGTCGGCATCGGGTACTACAAAGGGTGGCATCACTCTAAACAGAAGGTCATTAAAGGAGCTGTGCAACGATATTCAATTGGAATGTTTTTCTCTCTACACGAGCTTACTGGCACACCCGGGACTCAAGGATGCTCACACGCAACGCCATTGGCCAAGAAACTCCTTTGTTGCGGTGTAATTTCAAGGATAAAAGCGATCATTTTCATTCAATCTCTCCTTTGCAAAATTTCATGACGTAACGTGGGGATCGCAGTACACCCAAGTGACGATATTTGAATGCGGTTCACAGATTGGACCCGAGCATTTCGCGGGCACTCGACTTGGGCTCGTGATAATTGCTAGCTCGAGAAGCATTCGGGTAGTGACCCGTGTCCAATCGCTGCAACCACGACAACAGCCGAGCCATAACAATGTCTGGAACTCAGCGCGTGTCCTGCGCTTTGGCAACCCCAGCGCGTGGCTATGATCAACACTGGCGGCATATAATCGGCTCCAGATCACGTGGCCGCTTGTTCTGGCTGCGAGTTGAGGGGGTGAACGCTGCTCGTTTTTCTTAAATTTTTTTCTGGGACTTCTATTGCGTGGGGTGAAAAACAAACGCGTGTTTCATAGGTCATTAACGTTAGGGATCTGTTTTAAGCGGTATTTGTGCACAGTACAAAAATTGTTGCATCGCTCCTTTAAGGCACCCTACTACAGACTACTCGAAACTCTTATTTATTCCCAGAGGAAGATGGGGCGTGAGCCTCCTTTAAACCTTCCGCTTTCTATGGGCGAGGCACGCCACGCGCGTGCCTTTGGGCCCGTGGCTTGTGCAGGGCCACGAGGGAATAAACCTTTTTTTTTTTTTTGGTTTGCCGTGACAAGGAGTCAGTCGCATTTCTTTTGGGTGCCACCGAGCACCCATACACCTACGTACCCTCCTCTCCTCCCTTATCCCGCCAAAAACGTAGCGGGGAAAATTTCCCCGCTAGACATGGATGGAAAATTTTCCCGCTAAATCTAGAAGGAAAATTTCCCGGCTAAATTAAGCGGGTTAAGTTCCCCGCTAAATTTAGCGAGGAAATGAACGTCACGTCACCTCAACACCAATTTAATTCCCCCGCTAAATTTAGCGGAGATAATGACGTCACATGACTTCGTGTCACGTCACCCATGAACAAATTCAGTTTTTCCGCTAGATTTAGTGGGAGAATAGACGTCACGTGACCTCAACACCAATTCACTTTCCCGCTAAATTTAGCGGGGTGGTTACGCCGACGGCGACGCCGCGAAACGCGGAAACGGGCGCCTAAGAGCTGCGCTCTAAATAACAAAAATTCAACCCTTTCCTTTGGAGACTTTAGGCAAGCTTTAGGTAACATTTTGACCTAAAGTAAACTGTAGAGGTGAGATGTGAAACTCCATATAAGGCGGAGAAGGTTATACGCGTCCCGGACCACTTCAACGCCGCACGAGTGTCCGTTTAGCGCAGCAGAAACTGTTATGAACAATAAAAGGAGTTCGCTGTTGCCGGAAAATACCAACGAATCTCTTGGCCTCTGCGGCTGAAGTAATCATTTTTGAGTGTGGGTGTTTCTTGACTGTGCTCAACTACACATCAAGGTTGATTTAAACGGGTTATGAAGCGATATCGGTCATACGCGGGGCGTTTATACAAAGTAAATATTTTAAAACACTTTGATTAAGATAGAGATTATCTGGAGAAAAGTATTTTGCATCATAATGTTGTTTTTTGTTTGTTTTTTACAAATACGTATGGCATGCACTATGAACACTCCAGGAAACTTTCAAATTCAATTTTGCTACATTCAGAGGCCGATTTATTGCCGACTACCTTTGAATCGTGTTACCACTCCAGTAAAATGAAGCATGCAGTTTTAAAAACAAGGATACTAAAGGCAGTCTTGAATACAGTCATTTTATTTAATATTTTCTGCCTTTATATACTCTGTTTCACCTTGTGTTGTACCGCAGGAAAGGCTACAAGCGCGAGCTCCTTGCACTAGGGCACACCTCGGCGGCACAAGTTCTCGGGCACCAAGGGCAGCTGCCAACGCTATGAGCTCGCGCTTCTAGCCTTCGCTGCGGTACAACATAAGGTGAAACGGAGTGTAGTTACTGCCTTAGTAAAAAAAAAAAAACTGTCACCATAATGACTGTCTTGACGATTTCGTCTAGTCTTCCTCAAAGCTTAATTTCTTTGACTGTAGTGGTTTGCTGCTCACATTTTATTTCACGGAGAGCCCCCACTGCAAGCAATCATATTTCGAAACGTTTATTTCCAAATCATTACCATCACGTCGAAACGTAGTTTTAATAGGAAAACATTAACTGTCCCAAGGAGCGAGCCGACGTCATCAGTCGCGACAAAGGGCAGATAAATTCGTGAAGCCGCGATCTGAAGCATCCCAGCTTTGAAGCCGCGCAAAAAGCCACTCGAAACGGCAAATAAATGAAGACGAAGGAGGCCGCCGCGCGTCAGTTTCAATTAACGTTTTCTTTCTCCTTCCCATTCCTATATTCAGATTTCCAATCTTTAGTCGCTTCGACTTACGACATCCCTTAAACTCCAAGTCTTCATATCAGCCCCCCCCCCCCCCCCCCCCAAGAAAAAAAGGAAAGGAAAAAACAAGGACGCAATCACCAAAGAGAAATACGAAAGAAAAAAAGTGCTGCTTCTACAAATGTTTTGGCGGTTGTCGCTTTTTGAATATGAGCTCGAGCATATTCTCCTTGGCCTTTACAATTCTAGGTTTGTCTGGTATCAGCTAGGTGGAAGTACTTTCATAGACTGAGCCGAACAAAACTGATAAGCCCAACAGAAATGTTTGACCTAACTTTGGTGCTGAACCTAACACAGCTGCTAGGCCTGGAGTGCCTAACAGCTGCTAAGCCTAATGTAGCCGCTAAGCCTTGTTGACTTCACATTATGATGGTTGATATTCTTGACAAATAATCACTATATGAAGTTCTGCCCAAAGCTCCCGCCGATTATCACGTCTGGCATTGCAAGATTTGCGCCACTGCTTTATCCAGCGTTATCTCATTTCCAAAAGAAAACATTAAGCGGACACTGACACCCCCCAAATTGTTTCGTTAATATTTTTGCCGGGCGATTCAATACAGTTTTAGAAGTCTGCCCAATCAATGCTTTGCTACAGCGTCACGTATTTTAAATAAAGTAAAAAGAAACGCAACCTCTCGAAACCGAGACCGAAACTGGACTAAGTAAGAAGAGATATAGAGGAGAAAGTTACCAAGAGTAACCAAGGCCAAGATTCCGAGACATTCGGGCTAGTTTCAAAACTTCCCACCACGCGGCGCTCAAAGACCAACCTGCAGAATATTTTTCAACCAGAAAAAAAGTTCCCCTCGCCACACTTCCCATTTCCTCCTCTCCCATAGTTAACTTGACGGCGGGGAGACTCCTTTTGTTGCTGCATCTCGGGGCCAGATAAGCCAAGCTAAGCGCATAATGGGCGATTTGCGGCGGGAGGCACAGCGACCCCATTCCTTCGGCGATACCAGAGAAGCGCCCGAAACCGAACTCTCCTTTCTGCAGCATTTCAGAGCCTAGCCTCTCGGTTTTGTCTCTGAATTTTTGTTTTGTTTTGCGATAAGCATGCTTGGCTACTCCGAGCATTTGACTGCTTCTGCCGTCCATGTAAAGTGACCCAAGGCCATGTGAGGATGGGCATAGGCCAAGAGCCATCGTCCAAAAACCCTAGAGTTCGAAGGAACTACCGCATTTTCCGGACTATAGCCCGCACCCGGTGCATAGTCCGCAGGGAAATATTTTGCGTCAAAAATAAAAGTGTTTTCTTAGATAGTCCGCACCCGGTACACAATCGGCACCCAGTGCAAAGCCCGCACTTAGCACCTAGTCCGAACGTAAAAAGTATCATACTCAGCAGATCTTGACAAACGCCTACTGTATTAGGTCACGATGAAGCTTTATCGTACGTAAATCAACATCAGTATAGTCCGTTACTCATAAAATCCTTCACGATTGTCATAGTGAAGGATCTAGAAAAATTAAATCATTGTATTGTCCGCACCTGTAGATATTCTGCATCGGGTGAATTTTCAACTTTTAAACTTGTATAGTCCGGAAAATACGGTACTACAGAGTGTAATGTGACCCTGGGTGCTTGAAGAGGAAGCGTCGAGCCTTACGCGCTGTTCACACTCTTGCGACCGACTTCGACCGAGAGAGACCAGACCGGTTTTTAAGCCTCTTGCGATCTCTTAGGACCAGCTCCGCTGCATCGCATTCGGTCCTAAGAAGTCGCAAAAGGCTTAAAAACCGGTCTGGTCTCTCTCGGTCTAAAGGCGCGTTCACACTCTTGCAACCGAGTACGACCGAGAAAGACTTCTTGGGACCGGATGCACTGAGCGGAGCTGGTCCTAAGAGATCGCAAGAGGCTTAAAAACCGGTTTGGTCTCTCTCGGTCGCACTCGGTTGCAAGAGTGTGAACGGGCCTTAAGTCGGTCGCAAGAGTGTGAACGGCGCTTTACAAAGAGTGTTTACGGGACGGGAACTCATGCCAGCGTGCGTACTCTAACATGTCCGGTGCTTTTACCCCAACCCACCTGGTGTTGCCTAAATGGGACACACGTTGAAATAAACTGTGCTGGGGGCTGTCAAACCGTTGTTTTTGTTCTGAAATTTGACCGAAACTCCAAATATTGAGATCTGCAAAATCCATAATACGAAACAGCCTTTTTTTTCCGGTTCCTTGCATTTTTATATTGCGTTTTGAGATCATACTAGTGACCAGTGCCGCGTTTAGACGTCATATTGCACGTGGCCACACCGGTGACTAGAACTCACCCTTCCGTAAGCAAAAGTTTAACGTACAAGTTCACCCGTCAAATTTTGGAAGTGTAATTACAATATTGCGTTAATTTTTCTCAACTCAATATCTCTTCTCGAAATGGTTAATCACTTTAGTACAGTCGCCCTCTTGAGATTTCTAGACGAGAGATGGCAAAAGCACTTTCCAAAACTAACTGTTTTACATTACCGATTCCTTTCTTAAAAATCACTAAAATTTAATTATATCACATTACAAATTACTGATTACTAAAACTATGGGCATTCTCTTCGTATTACATTTAATTTTTGCAGGTAGAGTTTGCTTGTCGATAATGAAATATCAATCTGCTGTTGCAAACAGTGCAATGTAGGCGTAATATAATATATTACTGTCATGCCGCGAGCTTGTTCAGGAAGCCGCCGATGACAACGAGGTTTTACGATGCGCTAATAACTCCAAATTATCTGAATCAGTGGTGTCGCCATGCTGTACTACAGCGCAACAAATGAGATGAGACCATAACCGTGCTCTTGCAAGCTCGTTTTTAATAAAAAAAGAAGATAATATTTTTTTCTTTAATTCTCTACTTAATTGTAAGTTGCTACACAGCAAGAGCTACTCAAGTCTATTGTAATGTATCACTGATATCCGATAAGCTGAGGTGGCGTAACCTGTGCAGCATAAAATGCTTTGACGGAATCGTTTGTTCTTAGGATCACGCGTGAGGTGCGAGCTAACGTAACCTATACTTACAGCCAAGAATAAAGGCTCCGAGCATTAATTGGAATGCGACGGAAGCACTTCGACTTTCCGGACTGCCGTGACTATATCTGGAATGACTTCTCTAATCAAGGTGAACACACGCACACATATACCGGAGGCCCTGTTGAAGTTTCAGGGGCTCGGGTTTGCGTAGAGATTATCATTTGCGCCGATACCCGGTTTTGCTTTGCTAAAATATTTCAACAACTACCAGTCTTGAACGGGTCAACGAAAGAACTGATCCTTTTCACGTAGTTGGGTTAAAACTATGTGGTTAGGCTACTGTATGGGTGCACTACTAAAACCAATTATAATGACATCTAAAGCGACAATCACTCTCGTGTGTACTTTATCTCGTAAATAGCACTTTTGCGATTGACAAGTACTTTTGCGCGCGTGCACCGTCGGCAAAAGTCGCACCATTAAATGATCTCCCTTCTTTTTCTTTTCTTTTTTTTTCTGAGCGAGAAAAAGGGGGAGGGGGAGAGAAGGTTGTTGAGGGTAAAAAATGTTGGATATGTGCTCTGATTGTCATGATTGTGCATTTTTGATCACCTAACCTTTACAGCTCCCACATGAACGCGATGTCCCATGATGTCAACCGCAGAAACAGTTTGATCACTAATCGTACATCAGCCTCTGCGTTCGGCTTTCAGGTTATTGTGTACCTTCGTGCGTGTGTGCGTGCGTGTAGCTTTGATATTTGTATCTGATGTTTGCGAGTGCATATCTCGTAATATTTTCTAGATATAGCGTTGAATTTTTTTTTGTATATTCTTTCCGGAACGGTAAATCATCTAAAAATATTTTTTTACTCGATTTTATATCTGAAAATATTCACAACGCTTCAAACGTGCTTCAATGTGAAAAGTAACCCCAACTTCAGCGTGGAATTAAAAGAAACTTCGTTTATCTTTTTTTCTCGAGGAAAATATTTTACACTATATCGCGTGGTGTTTCATTAACATGTTGCATTATTCTGTCTCCATCCAAAATGCAGCGCTTCGAAATACACAAACTAGGCCACTTTGAAATTTTTACCCAATATTTGTGAGTTGTTATCTGGCAATGTCTTCAAGATATAGCATTGAACTATTTCTAATATGTTCTTCCCAAGAGGGCCTATCACCTACATGAAAATCATTGCACTAACTAATAACTGCACAAATTTACAGTGCGGCAAACAGCTCCCAGGGCCGAACTCGGTCCCAAGCAATAACAAAAGTTACAAGTAAAAAAGGAAAACGGTACTGACATTTTCAGTGGCTTTTATTTCTACGCCACATAGTTTTATTGTGTCCAGAGTTTGCGAGCTGTGGTTCTCCTTAGGGCCACTGCCTTTGGGGAGTACCACGTTCGCGGCGAGACTTTCTACCGCGAAGCGGGTTCGTACTCGCGTGGCATGCTGCTCTTTGAGCGCAAACAGACACCAGTCACGTTGGTAACGGTGATAAACTGTTTATTTACAATGAAACAAAATAACAACAACACAGCGGCTATAAGCTGGTGAACGCCGTCGGTGTGGAGATCGCCCACGGCCGAACGGTCGTTCACAAAGATACAAAGTACGGGGTAAACGCTCACCGGTGCGCCGGAAGGGTCCCCGTTGTTGCCGCCGCCGAATCCCAGGAAGAAGACAGAAGAGCGGAGAACTGTTGTCCGCTGGCTTTAAGATAACGGCGGGGGCGAAGTGGCCAATCAAGGAGCGACACGTCGATCTCCTTTGTCCGGGGGTTCGTTACGGAAATCGCCCCAAGGGGGAGAGGAGGAAGCCACTCACAGTGGTAAGTAGCGCCACCTCTCGCTACGCCAGCTCGGCCGCCACGGCGCGCCAAAACGCTGACGCGACAGAATGTTGAGGGATCACAATCCCCACACTCCCCCCTCCTTAGCCAATAGTCACCCGCAAACGGGTAGACCAACACAAACACACAACCAAGACTAAAATAATAAAAAAAAAAAAGAAAAAGGCCGCCAGCGGCTGCAACTACACGGGAACTACAGCCCGGCTCATACGTTCATGGTTCAAGAAGTCGTCCCGCAGGCCCTCATCAGGCGGGACAGCTCCCAGCGGCAGTCGGTCGGCTGCGTCAACCCTTGACCGTCGCGCACGTGGCGGATCACCTCCTGAGCGCACAGGCCGGGGTAGGGCGTCGAGCCCAAGGTGACGATTGTCCCACAGCACCATTCCGACAGCCCAGACGTCGGACTTGAAGGGGAATACCTGGAGTTGCACGCACTCCGGAGCCATCCACCGCACTGGGAGGGCGCCCTTGAACTTTTGGTGGTAGACGTCCGTCGGAAAGTCCGAAGTTAGCGACCCAGCAGCAGCCGTGTTCGTCAACGAGCACGTTCCGGGCGGCCAGGTCCCAGTGGATATCCCTCGGCCGCCGAAGTAGTGCGTGCCCCACGAGCCCTGCTGGGCGAACTGCGCCAGGTCCCGGGGCCCTTGGGACTTGTTACGGGACGAACGGGAACAGCTGGTTCCTGGTCGGCGAGCTTTCCGACCGCACCGGGGGTCCCGAAGATGATGAGCGGGCAGTCCCTGGCCGGATGTCGATCCCGACGGCCCACGAAAACGACGGGTTGCTGGTTTGGCCCGCGGCCGGCTGGGGTAGCGGGGCCGCCTGACGAGTCACGGGCAGCTCTGGTCCCTGGACACCGCTGAACTGCCGCAGCCAGGAGACAGCAGCTCACGAACGGCGCGAAGCAAAGGCTGGATGTCCTCTTCGTAGGTGCGGAACGTACTGCGGTAGAATGACCACTTGGTCTCCTACCGCTTGTGACGACGCTCGCACCGCGCTCTTGCGTTGACATGTGGCACACGTGAGCGTAGGTGGCGATAACTGACCAATGGCAGTTACGCGTACCCTTTCCCTCGGAAGCCGTGTTTGGGGGATTCCCCTACGGGTTCATCCGGGAGCGAACGCTGAGGTGACGTATCTAGGTCACTGCTTGCCAGTAAACAATGGTGTCTGGCGCGTTCGCGAAGGCAGCAGGTGCATTGTGTGTTGCACTTCCCTTAATGTGACATTTCGCCACTTACAAGGGCTGCCTCTACGAAAACTTCGGATAATAGTTCCTCCGTCTCCGCAGATTGTAGCGAGACGACTGTTGTTCGCTGCTGGCGTCGTCTCGCGCTGCGTGTGCATGTTTCTGCGGGGGCTGAGTTTGCTCGTTGGCCCCGTTTTCCCTCTCATGGTAGGGTTCCAGATCGCACACATGTACCGGCCCACCGACTTTTCTTGATTGCAAGTTTGTCAGCTTGTACACGAGTGGGGAGAGAAGTTCCTGCACTCGGTACGGGCCACACCACTTCGGAGCCAAAGCGGCCGAAAAGCCTTTGCTGGCATCACTCAGAACATGGTTGCGTCTGAGGACGAGATCGCCCACTTTGTAGCGGAGATCTCGATGCGAGCGGTCGTACTGAGCTTTTTGTTTCGCTCGCGCTACCCCGAGATTGCGACGCGCCTCCGAGAAGGCTTCCGTCATCCGAGTTTGTAGCTGTTGCGCGTGGTCCGTTTGCGTCGGCTGCGCGTTGTCCACCCCGGCGCTCCCCCCCAGAACACGGTCCATGGGGTTCGGAAGCTCTCTCCCGAATGTGAGGAAAGCGGGGGTGAAGCCCGTCGAACGGTTGAGAGTGGTCCGAAGTGCGAACCCGATCTCGGGGATATATGCGTCCCAGTCACGGTGCCTTTCCGCGAAGGCGGCCAGCATTGGTTTGATGTTTCTGTTACATCGCTCCGTGATGTTCGACTGCGGGTGGTAGGGCGTGGTTGTTTTGTGCTTTATGCCAAGGGCCTTGCACGCGTCCACGAATACCTTCCCGACGAAGTAGCTCGCTCGATCAGTCAAAAGAGCTTCGGGGAACCCAAAACGGGTGAAAACCTCCATGAGCTTCTCCGTGATCGCTCGGGCTGTCAGCTTACGGAGCGGAAAAAGTTCCGTCCATTTGCTGAAGTGGTCAGTTACAACCAGCAAATACTGGTGTCCTTTAGGGCTCCTCGGTAGGGGGCCGACCACGTCGCAGGCTGCCAGAGACCATGATTGCTGGCTCGGAATCGGTTGCATTAGGCCCGGGGGTTTGCCGCCTCTTGGTTTGAAGCTTTGGCAAGAGTGGCAGGTGCGGGCATAACGGAAAACGTCCCGTTTCATGCCCGGCCAGGTGGCGATGCGACATAACTTTGTGTAAGTCTTGGAGCCGCTCGCGTGTCCGGCCAAGTGCGAGTCGTGATAGTAGCGCAAAACTGCGTTTCTCAGACTGCGGGGTACCACTACCTTGAACGCCTCGTCGGAGTCGTTCTCGGAGGGTATGTACCTCAGCAAGAGCCCGTCATTGCTCAGCAGATATGAATCCTCCGTGCCCGCACCAATACCAGATACGTCCCGGCACTCGGCGCCTACTACAATACCAGTAGTGTTGCGCCCGGCGGTCGCACCGCCCGCCTCCACGGCGTCCGACTCTTCCGCGAGTCCGTCGATCACCTTTCGACAAAACGGATCATTCTGCTGGGCTTTCAGAAGCTCTTCTTTGCTGAACACGATTCCCACGGCGCTCACTGCGTCTAGGTGGTTGATCGTCTCGTCCGGGGTGGTCAGATCTGCTGCCTCCCTTTGGGACTGAGTCACGGCTTCGCCTGACATTGTGAGTGTCGTTGGCTCGGCCTGGGTCTTTGCGGAAAATTGTGTGCAGTCTACGGGGGCTCGTGACTGTGCGTCCGCCACCACGTTTGTGCTGCCTTTCCGGTACCGCACGACGTAGTCGTATTTTTGCAGCATCAAAGCCCATCTTGCCAAGCGACCAGCGGGTTCGCGAAGTCGGGAGAGCCATATTAGGCTTTGGTGATCTGTTTCGATCACGAAAGTGGTCCCGTCGACATAAATGTCGAAACGCCGGAGTGCAAAGACGATGGCCAAGCACTCTTGTTCGCATGGGCTGTAGTTCCTTTCAGCTGGCGTCAACGAGCGGCTGGCGAAGGCCACCGGTCGGAGTACACCTTCGTGCTGTTGGAGCAGGACCGCGCCCAAGCCAAGATTGCTGGCATCTGTTTGGATCAGAAAGGGCTTGTTCAAGTCGGGTAGCTTGAGTTCAGCTGTGTCCGCGAGCGCTCGGGAGGTGCGGTGAAAGGCCGCTTCCTGCTCGGGACCCCAGCTCCAACTCACGGACTTTCGCAATAGGCGTGTCAGTGGTGCTTGAAGCGTTGCGCAGTTTGGGATGAATTGGCGATAGAAGTTCACCATTCCCAGGTAGCGACGGAGGGAGCTCACGTCGGTTGGCGCAGGAAACTCCAGGATTGCCTGTAGTTTGTCGGGGTGTGGCGCAAGGCGCCCGCGATCCAGTTCGAACCCGAGCAGGGCGATGCGGGTTTCGGCTATTTGAGCCTTTTCGGGGTTCAGGGTCATTCCCGCGGCTTTTAGCCGGTCGAGTACGTCCTCGAGATGACGTAGGTGATCTTCGAAGGTGTTGGAGTAGACGACAATGTCGTCGAGATAGGCCATTGCGTGTTTCCATTTGGCTTCTCCCAGTACTCGGTCGATCAATCGCTGGAACGTCATTGGCGCTCCGCACAGACCGAAGGGCATTCGTGTGAATTCGAAAAGCCCGCGGTGACAACAGAAGGCTGTTTTTGCCTCGTCACCTGGCTCCATCCGAACCTGGAGGTAGCCTCGGCTAGCGTCCAGGGTGGTGAAGTACCGCGCACTGCCCAAGTTGGACAGAATCGAGTCGATGCTCGGTAGCGGGTAAGCGTCCTTTCGTGTGACGTCGTTCAGACGGCGGTAGTCCACGCAAAGACGTGAGCTGCCGTCTTTCTTCGGGACCAGCACCACGGGGAATGCCCAGGGGCTGTTAGATCGCCGGACAACTCCGGTGTCGATCATTTCGTCCAGGGCACGGTCGATGGCTTTTCGTTTAGCCAAGCTCACGGGTCGCGCGTTCTGCCTTCTTGGCAGTTCGTCGCCCGTGTCAATGCGATGTCGCACTTCGTTTGTGCAGCCCGGTCGGTCTGTGAACATTGCGTCATAGCGGCGCAACAACGACGACAGTCGGGCTTTTTCTCGCCCTGACACGCTGCATGATTGCGTGAGCAGTGGGTGCGTCATTTCCCCGATGGGGGCGGCGCTTGCTGCCATCGGCGCTGGACTCGGTGTCTTGGGGTCAATGACCCGGTTTAGGGAGTCCTTCGCTTCCTCTCGACGGCTCGTCGCGTGCGCCAATGGTGGCGTTGGCGGTACGGTCGGGGGTTCGCAGAAGGGTTTCAGGGGTGCAAACGTGCCCTCCCGATAGCCTGCGCTGCTGACGTCGATTACAATGCCTGTTTTGGCAAGGAAGTCCCTGCCCAAAATAATGGGCACCGATAGGCCAGGGAGATGAACGAAGCGTTGTCGTCTTACTCGATTCTCCCATCTCGCGACCAGCCGCGCGGTACCAGCCGAAAGGGCGGTTCCGCAGGCTAGGCGAAAGGCAGTGTTGCATTCTCGGAGTCGGACAGAATTCTGTCGGAGGTGAGTCAACACCTCGTCGCCGAACATCGAAGCGCTTGCTCCGGTGTCGAGGAGTGCCTTGAATGCCTTGCCGGCGATCGTTACAGAAATGAACGGGGCCGGCGCGCCGGTCGGGAAGCCTATTCTGTAGGCGGTCGGCAAAAGAGTGGCCATGGGACCCTCTGATTCTTTGTTAGCCACCGGTTCGTCCGTCCAAGGGCCGTTTACCGGTGGCTTTGCTCGTTTCCCGCACGGTGCGATTCCGTGTTCGGCCGCTCCGGGCACTGGCGAGCGAGATGACCGGGGCGATTGCACCGAAAACATCTTCTGTCGTCGCCTCGCTGGGGGTTCCGCCGTGCGTTTTGGTTTTCGCCGGCTCTGTCGTAGCGTGCATTGGCTCGCTGAGATTGAGGGATCCTCGTTTCCTCCTGCCTCGCTGCCTCGTTGGGGCGCGAGTCGGTGGTTCTGAACTGCGGCGTCGGCCGGCTTGTTCGTCTACCGTAGGAGTACGGGTCGAGCGCACGATCTGAGATTGCGTACGTGTCTTGGCCCCGATCTTCCGCATAGTTTGCGGAATCGTAGCGCCTTGGTGCTCGGGATGGCGTGTCCCCGCTCCACGCGCAGCGCGGTTCGAGGGCCACTGACGCTGGAGGCGGAGGCCGGTACGCACGGGCAGCGAGAATGTCACCCTGAAGGCGCCGGGCCTCGGAGGCGAGCTCGTTCAGGTCGCGGAAACGGCTGCCTCGAAGATACGCAGCGAAAGTCGGGTGGCTTTGGCGTATGACGCGTTCCACTCGCTCTGCATTGGGAGCTGAGGGTTCTGCGAGCTCGAAGAGCTCTTGCATGGCTCGTACGAACTCCAGCAGGGACTCGTCCGGATGCTGGGTTCGTTGTTCGAGCTCCCGCCGCATCCTTCTCTCGTAGTCGGCGGGAAGGAATTCGCGGCGGAACGCCTCTCGGAACTGATCGAGCGTTCCGGGTTGGTCACCGACAAGTCGGAACCAGCGTGCGGCTTCGTCGACGAGCGCGATTGGCAGAATGCGCTCAAGTATTTCACGATCGGACATTCCCATCGCGCGTTGGTACTTCCGTAAATCGTCAAGGAAGTCCGTAGCGCTCGCTTTGTCTGCGTAACCCCGATAAGTCGGGACGGGAATTCGGACCGGAGGTCGTTGGGCCTGTGGTGCGAGTGTTGTCGTTCGCAACGCACCTGTCAGACTCTCAATCACACGTGCCGCGTTTTCGAGCAAGGTGTGATGAGGCGCCGCAGCGGTTTCTCCGTGGGGAGACCGGCAGGCTTCGCTTTGTGCCGGCGGCGGAGCACGTGCGTTCAGGGAAGATCCGGGAGCGATAGCGCCCGTCCGCAATGGCGTCGGAACCACGCTCGGCTCCAGGGGTGCGCCGTAGGGCGCTTCTCGTTGGAGGGTTGGCATTTCGGCTTCCCGTTGAAGTGGGGGCCGCGCGAATGCGTCGGCCGCGGTCGCCAGCGTGAGCAAATCCGAGAAGTCGGTCTGCATCGTCACGGTAAGCGCTGGTTGCGCGAGGACTCGTCACTCGGCGGCAGTCGCCACACGGACGTACCAGGGTTCTGGTCGTCAGCCCTTTTGTTGGGCGCCAATTTGTGGTTCTCCTTAGGGCCACTGCCTTTGGGAGTTCCACGTTCGCGGCGAGACGCTCTGTTGTTCATCGTCGGCGAATCCCAGGAAGAAGACAGAAGAGCGGAGAACTGTTGTCCGCTGGTTTTAAGATAACGGCGGGGGCGAAGTGGCCAATCAAGGAGCGACACGTCGATCTCCTTTGTCCGGGGGTTCGTTACGGAAATCGCCCCAAGGGGGAGAGGAGGAAGCCACTCACAGTGGTAAGTAGCGCCACCTCTCGCTACGCCAGCTCGGCCGCCACGGCGCGCCAAAACGCTGACGCGACAGAATGTTGAGGGATCACAATCCCCACAGAGCTCAGGCTGAACTCAAGCAGGATTTACCAATGAACCACTCTAAGCGATCCATTATTCGCAAACACAAAGCAGCGTACTCTGTTACGATCCGTTCTACCTTAAAATGGACCGCAGCGGACGCTACGAGTCATCGGAGCTAAATCAGTTCTGAGTGTGTGACACGTGACATGCGCTGAGTGTGGAAACACGCGGAGCACGAGACCAAATGAAGCGCTCGCAGCGCTGCATTGGCTGGAACGACTTGCAGCGTCCGGTGTGGTCCATCCCTGGGTATACAGAACATAATCTTGTACCAAAGCAGTATGTCTGACTTCCCGGATCACCCCGAAGACATCTCCAAGCAGCTCACAAAAGTGTCATTGTATATTGTCAGAATGTCGAACCGGACAAAACCATTATCACGGAGTACCTTCCGCACAGGACAAGGCGAGGCGTTAAGTGCTCGTTCAAGCGTTGTGAGAGCCAGTCCTTTGGAGACAGGATATAAAGCTACGACCCTCGTGAGCCAATCGGGGCATCGGAGCAAAGCACTTGACGATGTACCATTGAAACACGATCCTCCCACGGAGAGCTGTCTCGTGCGTCGCTTCTTTGCTCTGATTGGCCAACGGGGATCGTAGCTTTCGCCGTTGATCAAGTTATGGTGAAACGGAGATACACTCAGTCCGTGTAGCTTTTCTATCTGATCGTTTTTTCTGCTCCACGTATTTTTAAAGTCCAATGTAACGGTTTGAGCGGAGAACGTAACGTGACTTTTCGAAGCTACTGGAGAATCCAGTGCATGTCTGTTATCTGTTTCAGCGGTCGTTTACTTACAAAAGCAAGCCGGGTCTTCCTGACAGAATAAAGTGCTCCTCGCCGACATTTACGATTCTGCCCCATTCCATGATCAGTTTAAGAAATAATCCAAATCCGAAAGCCCCGTTTCCATACCCCTGCCGCAAACCCCCGCGTTCTGTCACACATCTTCAAGATCTCCGGCTTTTAAAAACCAGCGCCCGCGTAACAATTCTCCAAGCTTCTCCCCTTATATTGCTGTCAACGCGTTTCTTCCTACGCATTGTATACATGATTAAGCAAGGGATAGAGTTGACAACGCGACCACAATTACTACTTTTGTGTACTTGTTTATCGAATGCGCTCTCGTGGCCCGAAGTCGTTATAAAGCGGAAGGTAAATACACTGCCAAAATAGTCTGTACATCTGTAACAAATAATTACTAATAATAAACAGAAACAAAGAAGCAGGTCACGGGCCACCGCAAAAACGTCACTGATGGCATTTCTAATCAAGTTAGGTCATTGATATTAGCAACCAACCAGATGAGGTGGTTTTATCCGTGGACTGAGCAAGGTAGGAAAGATGAACTCGTATTTCAAATTAATGATGGTGATTGGGTCCGGACACTTCATCGAAGGCCGTCTCATCGAAGCCATTTCATCGAACGTTATTGAATCAAAAGCCATTTCATATCAAATTGAATGCTTTAAAATAGTATTTGGAGATCGTTTCTCGTTTTCGGAAATAGTTCCTTTTGCATCGAAGGATAACTATATTCTATGCCATATTTTCAATTAAATGTCAGGACCAAGAAAAGAACTGCTTTTCTCCGGCAATATAATGGTAGTCGCATGAGGACAAGCACGCGTACATTATGCAGTGCTGACTACCCGGCGACAACCAGAAAGTTTCTGGCTCATTGACTTGGTGTGCGCCGCCTATTTGTGTCACACTTGTGCTACTAAGCTTGTCTAAAGTAGGGAACATCCAAGCTCACAATTGTTTTAAAGATGTCATTTACGCACGAGAAAACCAGAAAGTTTTAGGTGAGGCGATGAAAGGGATAAAAAAAGGGTACAAATATTTTCGGACATTTCATTATGCACGTAGTTCGTAGCTCAGGCTCAAATCAATCACGATTTGCACAAGAAGCTGTCTGGTTTTCGAAGCTTTCTCCCAAGCCTCCCCGTTATTTACAGGCTTGGGCTTGAAACATTGAACCCAAACACAAGAAAGAACGTAGTGGAGACTCCTCTCCCCCCCCCCCCCCCCTTCCCCCTCGAGCGCCTCGATACCATGAGACATCGGAGGTGACTCAGTGCTGGGAAAAGTGACACGTGGCATTCGGATTTGGTGCAGCGATGCGCGCCAAAAAGCGAGAAGTCATATGAAACTTAGGGAGCCTTCATGTGCGCTTTGCTAATGAAATCCTCACAGCAGTGCATCGGCTGGAATAGCTTGTAGCGTCCGGATGTCCTACTTCCATCCAGCCCCACCTCAGCGACCCGAAGGAATTCCCCAAGCAGGCTCTAAAGCGAACCCCCCCCCCCCCCCCCCCCCCCCATTGTGCGTTCCGAAAACCTTGAACGGGGCAATAACGTTATCACAGAGTTCCTGGTATACTGAACAAAGAAGAATGATGAGTGCACCTCCCCCCCTCCCCCCCCCCGTCCTCGCTTTCAGCATGAATCACACACACTCTGTTCCAGTATTGCTTCTTTTTGTTTTTTTAATTCAATATTTCCAAGCGTAGTGCGAGAGCGCCCTGTTTCAACGACCGCTCTTGTGAAAGTTTGCATAAGTTTTGTTTTTATATATTATTATGAAGCCGCCAGTCCCTGCAGTTATGGCTTAAATCTCTGATGAACCCGGATACCTGGCGTTTTACAAATTTAGAAAAATACAAGGAGAGTCAAATGGCTCTGTCTTTATTCGCAAGGTTGTTGGATTCTTCAGACTGGGGATCCGAACAATTCAGTGTAGGACGTTTCGGTGTAGGTCGTTTCGGTGCTGACATTTCGGAGCACGGACTTTTCGGTGCAAGGACTTTTTGCTGCATGGAGATTTTTGTGTAAATAGACGTTTGGAAGTTCAAATAGCTGAGCTTTCCAGCAGGCATTGCGGACATTTGAATGTTCAAATATTGTGGCGGCAGTCGCGCATAAAATATAATGGATGTAATTATCAAGATGTCTTATTTGACTATGTTTTTCCCCCTAATGAAAATATACGATACGTGTAATTAAGCAATTATTTGCCTGTGTGATCCAATGAGGACATGTTCATAAAAGACGTAAGGTACACGGATATTTCGGTGTAAACGGCCCGTCATTTCTGGCAATAGCATGCTTTAATATTCTAAAGGTTAGAATATACGTCTAGGACATCTTTATTAAAATTTGTCATAAATATGTCTGGATGATAGGTATGTAACGTGCATAAGCATACGCATATGAAGTTATTCGCATGTGTGGCTTGATAATAATATATTCCGGAAAGAATGCCAGTTTCTAGCCCTCCCAAATACTATAACGCCCACGTATCACAGGTGAGTCGTCGTATACGTAATAAAGTAAGAGTCTGAGGCCAGCTGCCTTCAAAAGAAATATAATCATGCACAAAGGGTAATGTGGACCCCTTTTATTTACAAAACGCGTGTGCTCACTGCTCTGTGACCTAATCGGCGTTGCTAGCAACGCTTCTGAGGAATCGTCGAGCATCATTGCAGTCCCTGATCCCGGCTTCCCAAAAGACGCTACACGGGGGTGCAAGTTTATTCATTGTGGTCGGAGGCGAGAAGACACATGCTCTAACGCCCGTGGGGCGGTGGTGTCTGCTAAAAAGTCGAGCAGAAAGAGATGACATTTTTTTATGACGTTCGGGCAAACAATAATCGTAAAATAAGGACAAAAGCGACTCTTTGCGTCGCTTTGTGTTCCACGACCATGCAACAAAAACTCCGCACACCGAATATTTCGAGCACCAAAATGTCCTACTCTTCAGACTGCTAGATGAAGCCTAAAACAAACCATTGTACTATACATGGGCTGCACCTACGCCACAAAAGGACGTCGCACGCCGGTGTCGACCATGCTGGTGGTTGAGACGACCGCGATTTGCAACAGAGCTATGAAAGACGGTGGTGCGTTGGGCTGCAGCAAGCGCTGGCGCAACAAAAAAGAAGCGGAAACTACACGGCCAGCTTCTACCGTACTCCGACGATCGCAACATCGGTGTGCACTGCCACGGAGATGCTGTCCAGAAAAAGAAGGCACGAATGGCATGCAGAGTTGGCTCAGGACAGACGTCGATGATGCGGCCGCTCATTATTGAGTTTGCGGGGCGCATTTATTTGTTAGCGGTGTGTGACGCACTTTCATAACGTGTTTGTGAATGCTGTCAGGGCCAATGCGACACCGACGCGCTAGAGTTAGTGGCCCCAGTGATGACTTTCCACTACACCATAAGTTTGTGTGGTAGAGAAAAACAGTCTAGTGAGGTGCACCTTGTGTTGTTGAGCAGCGCTTCGCAAACTTGGAACTCAGAAAATGTGGTTATGGTTGAGTATGAAGTCACTTCCTAATGTACACAACTTCACCATTCGAAATAACATTCAATCTCGGCTCCTGCACCCAGCCGATCGTCAAGTGGTTCTGTGTGCTTTAAACTGTTTGCGTACAATAAAGCTTCTTTTTCGGACAAGGTAATCAATCTCGTGACATGCGCTCTACTGGTCATGCGCTCTTGTGACGTGCACTCTAATGGCAAGCGCGCTCCTATCGCAGCGCTCTCGAGTCGTGCGTTCTAACGTCGGCGCTCTAGTTACACTGAACTAGAATATAGGGGCAGTGGAAAAAGTGTCGGCGGCGTCCCATCGGCCGTGTGAAGCCAGAAGTGCAGACTGCCGCGAGTGGCGCTGTTGTCGAAATCCGGAGGACATGGCTACTGTAACATGGGATATGGCGTCGCCTACGTTTGGAGAGCGATAACTAAATAAATTCTGGGCCGCTTCAAAAGCACTCGGGCATACGTGTCATAGACCTAGAGGAGATTCCTTATAATGAATTACAGACTGCTGAGCGTCGCCATTGATGGTACAATTGACGGCGCGTATGCCCGAATTTGTGGGAAACGCCCCCTTTTTGGCTGATTTTGGCGTCTGAGGCAACCTTTGGAGAGCGATAACTAAATAAATCCTGGGCCGCTTCAAAAGCACTCGGGCATACGTGTCATAGACCTAGAGGAGATTCCTTATAATGAATTACAGACTGCTGAGCGTCGCCATTGATGGTACAATGGACGGCGCGTATGCCCGAATTTGTGGGAAACGCCCCCTTTTTGGCTGATTTTGGCGTCTGAGGCAACATTTGGAGAGCGATAACTAAATAAATTCTGGGCCGCTTCAAAAGCACTCGGGCATACGTGTCATAGACCTAGAGGAGATTCCTTATAATGAATTACAGACTGCTGAGCGTCGCCATTGATGGTACAATTGATGGCGCGTATGCCCGAATTTGTGGGAAACGCCCCCTTTTTGGCTGATTTTGGCGTCTGAGGCAACATTTGGAGAGCGATAACTAAATAAATTCTGGGCCGCTTCAAAAGCACTCGGGCATACGTGTCATAGACCTAGAGGAGATTCCTTATAATGAATTACAGACTGCTGAGCGTCGCCATTGATGGTACAATTGACGGCGCGTATGCCCGAATTTGTGGGAAACGCCCCCTTTTGGGCTGATTTTGGCGTCTGAGGCAACCTTTGGAGAGCGATAACTAAATAAATTCTGGGCCGCTTCAAGAGCACTCGGGCATACATGTCATAGACCTAGAGGAGATTCCTCATAATGAATTACAGACTGCTGAGTGTCGCCAGTGATGGTACAATTGACGGCGCGTATGCCCGAATTTGTGGGAAACGCCCCCTTTTTGGCTGATTTTGGCGTCTGAGGCAACCTTTGGAGAGCGATAACTAAATAAATTCTGGGCCGCTTCAAAAGCACTCGGGCATACGTGTCATAGACGTAGAGGAGATTCCTTATAATG